>NC_081407.1:163044053-164430721 GCF_030272615.1 Cryptomeria japonica | reverse complement strand
AGATAAATGTGTATCAACAAAATCAAATCAAATTGGATGAATCAAATAAAATTGGATGATCTCGTACAGTCTCTCAAGATCGATTTGGCTCTGATACCAAATGTAATGGTCTTTTCCCTTATGATTAATTAAGTATTTGTAGCGGATTAAATAAATCAAATATCAAGTTAAAGATAATAAAACATTTACAGAACAATTATATTAAAGATGAACTTTTATAAACATAAATGTACATTAATAATCAATAATAAAATATTGAGATAATAATTTGCAGCAGTGAAACATTAGGGCAATGATTATAAATAAAATTAATTAATGCGTATATGTAAATCACAGAGAGGTTGCAGGCTGCTTTCCTGCACACAGAGAGAGGATTAGCTATAGGTATAGGGTTTCCAGGCAAGGGAGAACTCCAGGAGGACACGGTTCTTACACAGAACCCCACATGCCTTCACGGCATGAAATAAACACGGTTCTTACACAGAACCCCACATGCCTTCACAACATGAAATAAACATAGCCCTGGCCAGGACACTCCTGGGTGTATGTTGTACCCCGAGTTGGACACACACTCTATGCCCCTTCTCCAATGCCCAATGCCCAACCACCAGACCTTAACTATCCTCTCACTTTTGCTTCTTTCCATTTCTTTTTCTTCTATTATTTTCTCCCTCTCTCCCTGTGTATCCTTCTTTATTGATTCATAGGTTTTAAATAATGTCTCAAGGGTGGTAACAAAAGTCATAACCCTTCATAATAATTATAATGTCCATAATTATATTTATTTAATACTATTTATTATAACTCCATTCCAAGGGAAAAAGTCCAATAACACATATTGACTTTAGACATTAGTCTGGCAGAGTATGAACAAAGTGTACAGATTCAGTGAGCACAACTCATTTTCGATGATGCAGTTTTTGTTGCGGTGATTGGGATAGTTGATTGGTTGTTTAAGACAGATCATCTTGTAATTCTAGCCTTTGGTGTTGATTCTAGTGCATGATTCTTGGTCTGGTATCCGGTGATTCCGGAAGAGTGGAGGTATTGTGTGGACAAGCTGGGTAATATGTATTGTGGAATTGAAGGGATGATTTCGGTGATTGGTATTATGTTTGAGGAGTTTTTGCCGTGACATGTGAATCTTTTGATCATATGTTTTAGGTTCGATGTATGGATTTGTGATGGTTTGAGCCGACATGAGACTATACGTTTCATATTTTGTAGTTTTGTGAAGCCGACTTGATGGAAATCTATTTTGGTGGTGCAGATATATAAGATTGACTTGGATGATGATTTTGTATATAGAAGGTGTGAGAGAAATCATTTTGGGTGCGAGTAAGCACAGTTTCACATGCGCATCTTGATTTTTGGTGATCCAGTATTTGACAGTAGAGTAGTTTTCCTAATCTGTGGCAACGGATCATTTTGAGCTTAACTGGAACTGATTCCTAGCATTTGTAGATGCTATATTTCAGTTCGGATATTGTATTTGCTTATATATCTCATTTGTAGGACAGTGAGTCCTCTAGGGTTGTAGCCATGTTTTGTAATTGAGTAGTGAGCTCTAGGCAGTGAGCCTGAATGCAAGTGCATTCCACTTTTGTAATATTGCTTTAAAACTACTGGCCATAGTATAATAATATTATGGGTACTCAATCCCACCGTGGTTTTTCCCTTTTCGTGTTTCCACGTAAAAATTTCGGTGTTATGGTCGTGTGGTTATTTTCTTTGTGTTTCTGCATTATAGTTTTTGTTCTTTGCATCTGGTGGTTAAAGAATCAGTTTAATAAATTAGTAAATTGCAAAACACTGATTCACCCCCCCCCCCCCCTCTTAGTGTTCATTGATTCCAACACTTTACCTATCAACCTCTTCCTCCCTATCTCATTAGCCACTTCTCTTTCTCTCCCCCTTTATCTTGTTCACCTCTATCTCTCTCCCTAGGTATCTCACCTATATCTCACAAGGTTATAGGTCTCTCACCTCTATAATTATCCCCTCTCTAGTTCTTTCCCTCTATCTCCTCTCTTTATCCCTCCTTACCCCTCTTTCTCTCTATGTGAACTTATCTCTTATTTTCTTCTCTCTATCCATCACCTCCCTACCTCCCCCCTCTTGGTTTCTCAATCACTCCCTATCTACCTCTCCCTCCCTCCCTCCTTAGCCCTATCTTTCTCTTTACATTCTCCTCTCCCCTCATCTCTCCCTCCCCTCTCTAGGTTATCATTTCTCCCTCCCTTGTATAGGGTTTAGGGAATAAGGTATAGGATATAGGGTTTAAAGTCTAAGGTTAAGGGTATAGGATATAGGTATATGATTTAGGGTACAATATTAATGGTATAGGGTTTAGGGTACATAGGGTTGAGGTATTTCTTGTGTTGATACATACCTCTATCTCTCCCTTTGCCTCTCCTTATCATCTCTCCCTCCCCTGCTCTCTTTTATTCTCTCCATCTTTCTCTACATCTCCCTTTCTTTTCTCTCTATTGCCTCTCTCCCTCCCTTTCTTCCTCTATCCCTCTCTATCTCCCCCTCCCTCCTTACCCCCATATATATCTCCCTCTCCCACTCTCTCTTATTCTATCTCTCCATTGTCTAGGTCGTCACCTCTCCCTCCCTCCCACCCTCTCTCTCCCCTCCCTAGGATTTTCCTTCCCTCCCTCCCACCCTCTCTCTCCCCTCTCTAGGATTTTCCTTCCCTCCCTCTCCACCTCTCTACCTCATAATACATGTCTCATTACCCACCTCTCACTATCCCCCTCTATGTATCACACTTGTGTCTCTCCCTATCTGGGTCTCTCACCTCTATGTCCCCCTCTAGGTATTTCACCTATTTATATGTCTCTCCTTCTCTTCTCTCTCCCCTCTCACCTCTTCGTCTCCTTCTTCCCTAGGTTTCTCAATCCCTCCATGTCTATCTCTCCCTTCATCCTTTCTTACTCCTCTCTCTCTCTTTGTTCTTTTGTCTCTTCTCTTTGTACTAGGAAAATGGTGTCTCAACCTTGCAATAATAATGAAATTGTATCAATGTGTTTAGAGTGTCAAGAATATTGTACTAGTGCATTTATATGGTTGAATAAAACATAAGTATTGAAGTGTGTTTATGGTTCTAGATAAGGAATGATCATTTTTTTCTACTAGTGCATTATGTGTGTTATGGAAGTGCTTCCAGAATGTTCGATAGTTGACAAAGCCACATTTTATGTATAACTTATTATTGTAAATCCTGACTATTTATTATTAGGTCATAGATCTAATGATGGATATCTTGTGTGATTTTTTGTCCCTAGAAGGAAACTCTATACTATAAGGGCAACGTATTACAATTATGTAGTGTGATGTATTATCAAAGTCTAATAGTTACCTGTTGTCACAAAAGTTTGCACCCTTGCCTGAGCTATTAACTCAAACAACCTTGTGAAACATGGAAACAACCTTCAAGTGTGGCACCTTGACATGTGAGGTTGAGTCTCCAGAGAAGGTCGACTTCCTTTCCAATCAAAGTGCAGTGTTGAACCAACCCAACACTTGTAAAGCATATTCCTAATCCTATTTTACTGATTTGCAAAGAAAAGGGGAGGAGTGTAGAAAAGTAAAAGAGGTGATGCACGAAGATTGAAATTTTGATCCTTCATGCTCATAACTACATAAGGCATCAATAAAACTACCTAAAGACATATACAGTATCCTACTTTAATTAGTTTCCTGAAGAACACATGAAGGTTAGAGCTTAACGAGACATTGCAAGGAGCTAAGAGAATTCACAAACAAGATCCAATAAGAAGTTTAACATAGCATATAATTTGGAAACATAGAAAAATGCATTCAAACAGAGGTAAGATATTTTACACAAAATGTTTGAACTGGAAAGAGTTAAAAAGAAGACAGCTATATTAATGTAAGGCAAGGAAACATTTACAGTTACAAAAAGAATGAATTTCCATAAGAGAAATAGGGAGAGGACCCCTGAAAATATGTTACAATATTGCCTTTATAGTGCAGGCATAACTTCTATTAGGCATTTAACTTTAGAAACCCTAAGTGAATAGGGTTAGGTTATAGCAGGAATGAAGATACATGATTTAGATAAAAGATATTATCACTTATCGATGAAGATAGGAGGTATCAAAATCTAAATAGCTCTGTCATAGGGACAGTGTTCGATTGTTCTTTGTTAGGCCATAAATATCTTTTGTGCATAGTAAATGAGCATGGGTAGCCTTGAGAAGTGTTTGCAAAGCCTAGATGAAGTAATGACAACCACTCTGCATCAGCTGGAAGTGGTTGGGGCTAAATCAGATCAAATCCAGGTTGTCGATGAGGTCAAAATTTATTATTGACCTACTAGTCGGCAACTACCCCGGGAGACCATTTGAATTTGAATGTTCTTCATCAAGTTTGAATGCAGGCCATTAGATCTATCTTTGCATCAAAATTAATGGCTTAGATGCATCATGTGAGTCCTTGTAAGGAGCGATTAAAACACCATTGTCAATCTGTGTTTGTGTTGTTAGATGGATGGTTGAGATCAAGCCAAGGGAAACTTGCAAGATTGCGGTAACAATAGACCTTTATCGGCCTACCGCAGGCATCTCTTTAATCTTGCCTTTCCTTCTTTCAAGGTTGCTATAACAATAAACCTTTACCACCCTATTGCCCTATTGCAATCTCCTTGTGAACAGGTCTTGTAACCTTGGCGACTCAATGAGTTCACCACCCACCCGCAACACCCTTGCAAAAAAATTATCTTAGTCATAGGTTAGCGGTAAGCTTACCGCAATATTGCAACCATCATCTAAATGATTTTCCTTCCCTTTGTGGGATAGTGGGACCATTACTTCATTATTTTTGTTGGTCCACAATACTCATATGGAAAGGGATGAAGGCATCTTGTGGGGTAATAGTAAAGACGCTAGCCCGCAATACTCCTATAGTGGCGAATGAAGAGGCCTTGTGGAGTAGTAGTAAAGATGCTAACCCACAATGTTCACATGGCAAAGGATGAAGGCGTCTTGCGGGGTAGCGGTAAGAATGAAGTAATGGTCCCATTGTCCCGCAAAGGGAAGGAAAATCATTCATATGAAGCTTGTAGTATCGTGGTAAGCTTATCGCCAGCCCACAACTAAGACAAAAATGTTTTACAAGGTTGTTGTGGGTGGGCGATGAGCTCGCTAAGTCACAATGGTCGCAAGATCTATTCACAGGGAGACTATGGTAGGACAATAAAGATCTATTGTTACTATAGCCCCCCAAGAAGGAAAGTCAAGATAAAAGAGATGCTTGTAGTAGGGTGGTAAAGGTCTATTATTACCGTAGTCCCATAGGTTGCCCTTGCCTCATTCTCGGTTATCCATCTAACAACGTAGACCCAGATCGACGGTGATGTTTTAATCACCTATTATAAGCACTCCCGCGATGCATCGAAGTCATTCATTTCAAGACGAAGATAGATCTAACTTCCTACATTCAAACCTAATAAAGAACGTTTGAATTCAAATGGTTGCTTGGGGTAGTTACCGACTAGCAGGTCAATAATCAATTCCGACCTCGTTGGTGGCCTGAATTTGATCCGATTTCACCCCAACCACTTCCAGCTGATGTAGAGAAGTTTCCATTACTTATCCAGGATCTGCAGATGCTTCTTAAGAATTCCCACGCTCATTTACTACCAACGATATTTCTAGTGTGACAGAGAACAATCATACACTATCCCTATGATAGAGCTTTCTAGATTTCGATGCCTCTTATCTTCATCGACTATATCAACGCCTCCTTTTTGTCCTTCTCTACTTGGATGGATATATTCCAACATGTAATCCATCAGATATTTGATCTGATTCATGTATCTTCATTCCTGCTATAACCTAACCCTAGTCAGTTAAGGTTTCTGAAGTTAAACATCTAATCACAGTTATGCATGCACTATAAAGGTAATATTGTAACATATTTTCAGGGGTCCTCTCCATATTTCTCTTATGGAAATTCATTCTTTTTGTAACTATAAATGTCACCTTTCCTTGCATTAATATAGCTATCTACTTTTTACCTCTTTCCAGTTTAGATATTTTATTTAAAAGATCTTACCTCTCTATTGGAATGCATTTTTCTCTATTTCTAGATTATATGTTGTATTAAACTTCTTATTAGGTATTTTATGTGAATGCTCTTAGCTCCTTGCAATGTCTCATTAAGCTCTGACCTTCATATGTTCTTCAAGAAATTGATTAAATTAGGAAATTGTGTATGTCTTTGGGTTGTTTTATTGATGTCTTGTGCAGTTATGGCCGGGGAGGATCAAAATTTCAATCTTGGTGCATCACCTCGTTTACTTTTCTACACATCTTCTCCCCTTTTCTCTCCAAATCAGAAATATAGGATTACAAATAGGCTTTACAAGTGTTGGGTTTGTTCAACACTGCACCTTAATTGGAAAGGAAGTCGACCTTCTTTGGAGACTCAACCTCACATGTCAAGGTCCCACACTTGGAGGTTGTTTCCATGTTTCACAAGGTTGCTTGAGTTAATATCTCAATAAAGAGAGAAAACTTTTGTGACAACATTAGCTCTAGATCTCCATTAGTGATACTCCTATGAGAAGCTTTCTCTGCGAGTATATTGTAATATGTTGTTGATTTCTAAAAAATATATTGGGTAGCTTTAGGAGTATGGGTTTTTTCTCCCAAAAGGGTTTTCCCCACGTAAATCATTGTGTTGTGGTATGCATACTATTATTTTTATTTTTGTTGAGTTTTTGTTTCTATTATAAAGGTTTGTAAAGTTTTGCATTACCCTCCTCTCAAGGTTAGTGTAGGAAGTTGTTCCGCTACTTAACTTCCTTACACTCTTCTCCCTCCCTCCCCTCTCTAGGTTGTAACCTCTCCCTTCGATTCATATTGTATAAGGTTTAGGGTATAATTTTAGGTCATATGGTGTAGTATATAATGTTATGACATAGTTTTGAGGGTATTGGTATAGTTTTAGGGTACAATATTGACGATATAGGGTTTAGGGTATGTAAGGTTGGGTATTTCCCATGTTGATACTTCTCTCTATCTCTCCCTCTCCTTCACCTTCTCTTCTCTCTCTAACCTCTCTCTTCCCTTTCTAGGTCTCACCTTCACTATGTTCCTCTCTCCCTTTCTATCTCCCCTCCCACCTTACCTCCATCTCTCTCCCTCCCCCACTCTCTCTTATTCTCTCCCTTCTTATTCTCTCTCTATTGTCTAGGTCTTCACCTCTCCCTCCCACCCTCTATCTCTCCCCTTTTTGGTTTTTTCCCTCCCCCCTCTCTACCTCTCTACCTATACATTCATGTATAATACTGACATCTCTCTATCCCTCTCTATCTCACCCCTCTTTCTCACCATTTAAATCTCTCACCTATCTTTCCCCTTCTAGGTCTCTTACCTATCTATTTGTCCCCTCTCTAGTTCTCTCCCTCCCTATCCACCTCTCTCTCCCTCTCACCTATCCCTATCCCTTTATGAAATCTCTCATTATCTTCTCTACCCCCCATCTCCTCACTATCTCCTTCTTCCCTACGTCTCTCCCTCCCTCCATTTCTACCTCTCCCCTCATCCCTTCTTACTCCTCTATCTCTTTGTCCTTTTGTCTCTCATCTTCTCCCTCCCTTCCCTCTCTAGGTCTCTCCCTCCCTTTCTTTCCCTCTCCCTCTCTATCTCCACCTCCCTCCTTACCCCCATCTATCTCTCCCTTCCCCACTCACACTTATTATCTCTCTCCATGCATGTCTCATTGCCCACCTCTCTCTATCCCCCTCTATCAATGTCTCTAGGTTTAGGATATAGGGTTGAGGGTTTAGGGTATTGATATAGGGTTATGAAAATGCAATGACATAATGCTAGTTCTTAATAATGCTAGCATGTTATTTTCGGTATTGGATCTATTCTCTTTCTCTTTGTCTCTCTCTCCCACTCTAATTAAGACTTAGATTTTAGGGTTTATGATTGATGATCGATAGTTGAGGTTTTACCTTTCAGTACCTACCTACCTCCTTCCCTCTCAACTGGTACTTCTCTTTCTCTCTCTCAACTCTATCTCCCCTCTCTAGGTCTTTCTCTCTCTCTCTCCATCCCTCCCTCCTTACCTCTCTACTACTCCATCCCTATCTCATTATCCACCTATCTTCCCCCATCTATCTCTCTCACATATATCCCTCATTCTCTAGGTCTATCATCTATATATCTCTCCCCTCTCTAGTTCTTTCCTTCCCTCTCCACCTCTCTTCCTATATCCTTACCCCTCTCTATCTCTTTGTGAACTCTCTCTTATTTTTTTCTCTCTCCCTCACCTCTCTACCTCTCCCCTCTCTAGGTCTCTCCCACCCTCTCTACTTTTCCTTTCCTCCTTACCCCATCTCTCTCTCTCTCTCTCTCTCTCTCTCTCTCTCTCTCTCTCTCTCTCACTCATTACCCAAATCTCTCTCCCCTTTTGTCTCTCTCACATATAACCCCACACTCTAGGTCTCTCACATCTATATCTCTCCCCTCTCTAATTATTTCTCTCCCTCTCAACCTCTCTCCATACCTACTTACCCCTCTCTCTCTTTGTGAACTTCTCTCTCCCCATCACCTCTCTACCTCTCCCATCTCTAGGTCTCTCACTTTCTCCCTATCTACCTCTACCTTGCTCCATCCTTATCCATCTCTTTCTCTTTGTTCTTCTTTCTCTCCTCTTATCTCTCCCTCCCCTCTCTAAGTAATCATCTCTCTCCTCTTCTATCACCCTTTATCTAACTCAATCCATATCTTTTTATATAGACAATGGAGAGAGAGAATAAGAGAGGGGGAGATAATAAGATATAGTTGGGGAGGGAGGTAGATATGGGAGTAAGGAGGGAGATGAAGATAGAGAGGGAGAGAGGAAGAAAGGGAGGGAGAGAACTAGAGAGTGGAGAGAGGTGAGAGAGAGAGAGGGGGGGGGGAAAGGGAGATGGAGAGATATAATACATGCAATACATTCAACCCTATGTACTATAAACCCTATACCATCAATCTTGTACCCCAAACCTTATATCTTACACCTATTACCTAAACCCTATAAAACAGGGGGAGAGGTGATGACCTAGAGAGGGGAGGAAGAGAGAAGAGGATAGAAAAGAAAAAAGAGAAAGAGAGGGATAATGAGGGAGCGAGGGAGATGTAGACAAGGAGTTATTAAAAGCTATAGAAAGGGTAGAGGTAGAGAGATGAGAGAGAGAGAATAAAAAGTGAGAGATGAGATCAATAAGAGAGAAAGAGAGGTAAGGAGGTAGGGAGAGGTGGAGAGGGTGGTAAATAACTAGAGAGGGGAGAGATATATAGGTGGGAGACTTGGAGACTTGGGAGAGAGGGATGAAAGACCTAGGGAAGAGATAGAGGTAAGAGAGATAGAGGGGGAGAGAGAGGTGGGTAACAAGATAGGGAGGAAGAGGTAGAGAGATAGAAAAAGAGAGAGGGTGGGAGAGACCTAGAGAGGGGATAGAGAGTGTGGGAGGGAGAGACATAGAGATAATAAGAGAGGAAGAGAGAAGAGAGGTAGAGGGGGGAAGAGAGGGAAAATGAGAGAAAGAAGTTTACAAAGATATATATTTGTAAAAACACAAAACTATGTCACCTTTCAAGCCAACTTATCAGCACAAGTGAATTTAAGTAATTTTAATTAAAAATTAATTTTAGTCAAACATATGGTCTATACAAATTCATTATAGCTATCTTATATATCAGCCACAACTTTTCCAATTGGAATTGTCTAGTAAATGTATATTTTATACCACTTTGGGTCTAATTACCAAATTTATTTTTTTGAAAATTTTGACGTTTCAACAGCTCCTACTCTTATATATAATATTTTATTTGAAATGTTAAAATACCCTTTTATAGATCTATGAGTGAATTCTCCAAAATATATATCTTTTAATATTTTAATTAGTTTTTATATTTTATATTTTATTTTTATTGAAAGTAGGTCATTAACACTAAAATATAAGGTTGATTATGTTGTAAAGAACAAATACAAAAAATTATCTAAATTTTTTTTAAAAATGCACTAGAGAAAAGAGTCTATGTCAAGATGATATAATTCTTTTCTAATTTGGATAAATAATTAGGAAAAATGGTGACGCCAAATGGAAAGAGTTATATTTCAGTGCACACAACTTTTCAAATTTATTGAAAAATATATATATGCGAAAAATAGTTAAAAATATATTTTTGCACTAAAGTTTCAAGTTATCAATATACACAAAAAAATTGAAGAAAAAAAGGTAAAATTTACTATATAAAGTGTGACACCTCATGTAACCTCAATTTCAGCGCTTTATTAGCAACTAAATTATAGTGTTTACTTTATAAGAAAGTATATTCAAATGATTTTTTAATTTAAAAAATATATAAAAACATATATTTCACTTTCCATTGATTCAATTTAAAAAGTTTAATCAACATTGGCCATTTCCTTTATAAAAGTGTGACACAACTTTGTGCTTATATATATATATATATATATATATATATATATATATATATATATATATATATATATATATATATATATATATATATATATATATATATATATATATATATATACAGAGAGAGAGAGAGAGAGAGAGAGAGAGAGAGAGAGGTGGGTAATGAGATAGGGAGGGAGTGATAGAGAGTTAAAGATGAAGGGAGGGAGAGACCTAGGGATGGGGAGAAAGAGACAGAGTGTGGGAGAGAGAGACAGTGATTGAGAGTATTGAGAGAGGGGAGAGAAATGATAAGACATTGAGAGAGAAGAAGAGAGTGGGAGGGAGGTAGGGATAGAGATGGGGGTAAGGAGGGAAGGGGAGGTGCATAGAGAGAGGGTGGGTGAGACCTAGAGAAATAGAGGTATGGAGGGAGTGAGGGGAAGGTAGGTAAAGAGAGAGATGAGACATATAGTAGAGATTGAAGGATGGGAGAGAGAAGTATGGAGGTAGGGCTAGATCTTGAGGAGAGAGGGAAGAGTGAGATAGAGGCAGAAAGGAGAAAAAGGAAGAGTGATAGAGAGAGATAGGTTAGCATTCAAGGGAGATAAAGAGAGTGAGATAGAGAGAGCGAGAGAATGGTGATAAAAGCCCATTGATTGTTGAAATTTGTCTATCTAAAAATTTATAAGATCTTCTAAAACCTAGAATATATATTATTTTCCTAGAGATTTGAAACCACTCTCAAACATCCTATCTAAATTTTGACTTATACTTAAATGTTATATTTCATGTATATATTCTTGTTCAAAGATTGCATCTAACTTGAAGATAATAAAACTGCACTTATATTTGGCTCTCTCATTCTTAAAATGTATTTATAGTTGGCTAGTGCCAAATTTGTTGCTCACCAAATGTAAATGTATGTTTACGTTTGGCAGGAAAAAAAGTGAAAAATGCAAATTTTCATTTGGCAAGTTCTAGATTTGGTTCTCACCAAATGTGAATATTTAAGCGGCAAATGTTCTAAATTGGGCTTGGTCATTCTGAGCCATTTAGCATGCACCAAATTTGGTGCTCACCAAATTCTCATTTCAAGACAAAAATATTAAAAAATGGCATCTAAATTGTGTCACATCTTTGTGCACTTACCCTGCATCCTCTTAGGATGGGCCTTAAGTCATTTTCTTAAATCCCCTTAAACCACATGTCATATTTCCTAGGTCCATAAACCATGCTAATGGATTTATGTTGTCGTAAGTCAAGTTTAATATATAGATCTTTAGAATAAGTTTGTAAAAACTTTGAGAATATAACATTATACAAATTGATCAAATATGAATGATAAATATGATTATTATTAGTGGCTTGAGGGAATTAATGGCTAGATTTCAGGTTGTACAATCTGCACCCTCTTAGGATGAGCCTTAAGCCATTTCTTAAATCCCCTTGATCCATGTCATCTTTCCTAGGTCCATAAACCATGCTAATGGAATGATTTTGTCATAAGTCAAGTTTATTACTATAGGTATTTAATAAGTTTGTAAAAACTTTGAGCATCTAACATTATACAAATTGATCAAATGTGAATGATCAAATTGACTATTATTAGTGGTTCAAAAGGGGATTAATACTATTTTTTAGCGCTCCTATTTTGCTACTCTAAGCTTGAGGTTTGCAATTTCCTTAATAATTAATTTTGCCCTTGGGAGATCACAAATTGATAACTTAATTTGGCCAACGTGTACATGTTATTAGATCCTTTCCTATCACATCTTCACAATTTGATCATCTCCCAACATACTTACCATAAATATCTCTTCAATTTCATTCAACCCAAGTCTAAGTGCAATTGTCACCTATCCTACTCATGGTATAATATCATTTACCTACAAGGGTTTTCCACCAACTAGGATCTATGTGGTAGTGAGTGGAACAACCATATCATGTTGTGTCCTTACAATGATATCATGTGGTGGGCTCTTCCTGATATATTATGTGGATTTGATTTGTGTCTATATTTTACCATGTGCTAGTCTCATAGTGCCATGTGATATCAAATGTGGTAATGTAAATTTTGTTTTGGTGGAATGAGTAATATTTACTGGTCACAAGGCCTAATCGTGGGCTTACTTCCCTTGCAATGTGATGAGGATGCATTTCTTTGTTTCTAAGGGTAGCAAATAAGTCCACCCTAGTGGCTAATTCATTTGAGTGAATTAATTTTGAGTTGTATGAACTCACCACATGCTATGGGACCAATCTATATGCATGTTGTATCTTCTTTAAATTGTGTTTAACCATTATATTCACATGTGATGATGTTGTAGCTTGTTTCCTCTCTCTCATGTGCCACCATTTGTCTTAGATCCTTCTCATTCAATGGACCCTAATTTTTGTCATGGATGATGGATTTTGTTCTCATCCGAACAATTATGTTGGTGAGTGGTATGTGGCCTCTTCCTACTGTTGGAATCAAGGAACACTGAGAGGGGGAGTGAATCAATGTTCTATTGGAAAATAAATTTTCAAACTTGTTTGCAGACCACCGGAAGCAAAAGTAGAATGTAAAATGGAGGAACAAAAAATAATCAACCACATAATCATAACACCAAGATTTTTAGGTGGAAACCCAGAAATGGAAAAACCACGGTGTGATTGGAACCCACAATAGTCATATACTGTGATCAGGAGTACATAAATATTACAAAAGGGGAATGCACTTGCATTCAGGCTCACTGCTCAAATTACAATTTGGAAGTCTCACTAACTTATAGATCATTTACAATGATAAATATAATGATTGAACTCCAAAATAGCATCAAACTATGCTTGGATGAGTTTCGGTTAAATGCAAAAAGTCTGACTATAACACCTTTGCAACGGTGCCCTATTCTGCTTCTCAGTCAGCTACCAGATCAAGAATGTGCACGTGAAACTACGCCAAATAGGTTTCTCGATCACTACTCACTCATATCATACCATAAAAAGATCTTCTACATCGTTCATATATATCCGCAATCACAAAATAAAACATTCATCAAGTCGGCCATCTATATTATGTAATATAATGTGTAACCGGGTGTCGGCTTAGACCGGATCTCAAAAACATATGTGGATCAACCAAATGATGTCAAAATGATTTCTACATGTATGGCCTATCATCCCATGCTCGAATCTATCCACTGAAATCACCACAAAGATTACAGACCAAATGTGCTCTGCTTATCCTGAAATATCGGTGACAGATTACCAGACCACTCTCTCTACCAGTTACCAAAAACCATGACTACCGGATAGGATTTCCATGAAGAGTTTCTATCAATGAAAACCCTAATCCATTATCCATGCATTAGTATCCACCGAATGAGTGTCAATTGCCAACAATCTCCCCCTTTGGCATTGATGGCAACACTCATGAAAAATGACTAAGTGTTGAAACCTGTATACCTGATCAAAATTTCTAAGGCTCCCCCTTAGACGAAAAACTCAAAACTTGTATCAACCCAAAAAATTGTATCCTTCTTTGTACATTTTCACCCTACTCTCCCTCTTTGACAACAAAGCCAAAGTTGGGGTGCTACTTAAAAACTTATATACAAGGGTATATACCGGATATTATATACATACTTGAAGATATCTACAAAAAGAGTCTTCAAAAATCCTAACTGGGTATCCCACCCATTCTTCAAGTTGTCCAAAACTATAATGAAAGTTCTAAAAACAAAGGCATATATCTCCATATCTTTTAATTCAGTTGGAACTGGTTGTGCCATTATCTTCATGCAATCTACTTTATTGTTCAACATGGTGTCTATTCAAGAGGCAATAAGGTTCCGGAGTTCACCAACCCACCTCAGTATTCTATCCTTTTCTGAATTTAGGCTCAAGATTTAATCAATTAGATCCATCACCTGTCCTTCTATACTATTGGTAAGGGCCGCATTGGAATCAAATGACTAAGATATACCATCAAGCTTTCCCTGGCAAACATTGATCTACTTGTCAATATCTGAGGGCAATTTGGGCAATATGAGGCATGCCTTATATATTTTTCCTCCTTCACTCAGTGCCTCAGAGATTGTCTGCACTCCTTTGTTCAATTTAACTTTGTCATCTTCAGTCATCTTTCGGAAAGTCTGCATATGCACCTCCTTGAATCTGTCCAATACTTTCTTGGTGGTTACCTTTTCCAATGATTCAAAATTGGTACCGATATTATCGATTAACTGTAATAACTTGTCGGAGGGGTTATAATTTGAATCTAATTGCAATTTTGGTACCACCTTTTGCAAAATACCTACAGACATCTCAATCAACTTTTTATCCTCATTCTCTAAATTAACTAAGTCCTAATTGGCTTGAGCCTGAACTACAACAGCAACCATCAGCCTTTCAACCGAAGACATCTACCCAATGTCAAGAGGTCTATCAAAATTTATGGATATTTGTGGGAATATCCTTTTTCCTTTGTCCTTTGGTGTGTCAATTGTTGTAATTACCAGGTCATCACTAGTTTTATGCTTTCCCTTATTAACCTCTCCACTATTATCCTAAACCTTGTCCTTCTTTGCTTCTTCTTTTTCTGCATCTGATTCTTGCTCAGTATGAGCTACTTCTTTATCCTTATATTTTTCTTCAACCTATGCACTGATGTCACCACTTGGTGCAATATCAGCTTCTTTGGTCTCTCCAACCTTCTCTTCCACCATCTTTGGGTTGACCTTGTCAATCGGAGGATTTTGTCTGACCTCAACATCAAGGGTTATATTGGCTTGAACAACCAGATTGGCCTCTATCTGATCTTCCTTCTAAGTGTCATCATCATATTTGGGATTGATTAGAAATTGATTGTCCTTTAAGAACCTTTTCTATATCTCTTCAGTTTCTTTTTTAACTTCCTCAACCCTGCCAACCATAAGCCCCCGTTTACTCTATTTTTGCTTCTAAATTCCTTCCAGTTGGCTTGCTCCATGAGTTTGTCAACTTATTCTTGTGAGATGCAAGCACTGATATTGATCAATTCACGCTCTTTCATTTCCTTATGTAATCGGCTTGCAGTTAGCCTTCTAGCATCAAGAATGTTATATAAATCTTTTGGAATACTATGTTCTAACTTAATTAGTGACTCAAGTTGAAGTTATGCAAATGCAACACAACAGCTTCCTCAATTTCCCTCTGATCATTCTCATCAATATTTTCATAGTATGTACTAATATTTTTGAGATTGCCATCAATAACTATTTCATCAATCAATTCTTTTGTAGTCAAGGGGGAATGATGGTGTATTTACCTTCCACCTAGCCAGATTCAAGATCTTCATCAAGCTATATCCTTAGCTTCCTTCCTCTTTTAGGCCTACCGGTTAGAGCAGGTTTAGATTTTGATTTCTTTCTTTGTTGGGGACCACCGAAATGTGGTTTCCTAGCCACTCTAACAAATTCTCCTTTCTTCTTTGCTTTCTCGACTTCCTCATCTGACTCTGTCTTAGATGCAACAGGAGATACAACGACATAAGTTCTCTTTGGATTTTTTTCTGCTTCAGTACTCCTTTGTCAGATGTGCTTTGATTTTTTGATTGAGGAGATGGCTTCATTGGGGTAGAAGAAGAATTAGTCTCCTTAGGCTTTGACTGGGAGGGAGTTAGCTCAGTCTTAGGCTTCTTTGATTTCTCCTCTGCTTCCATCTGAGCCTTCTTCTCCTTGGATTGCTTGATAGATTCTTTGGTAAAACCCATTTGTTCAGCCATTGCCTCAGCCATTCTAGTTACCTTTCTTTTTCTTTCAAGTTGAGTGAGCTTCTTATGCAATTCCATATCCTTTTCTTTGAAGGTGCCAAATTTTGCTTCTTGAGGGTCGACCAGTTTTCTCATAAGATGTTGAGCATAACCTTTAAGAATTTGAGCATCAACCTCATAGCCCATTGGCAATATCCACATTGTCCTTGTCTCTACTGCCTCCATATGGCATCGGTCCTTGTCGACCATGAAACAGATAGTCTCTACATATTTATCTACCACTTCCTTAGGGATCTTTTCCCTATTCTCCATTCTCCCTTGGAAGGTTTTGAAGAAACTCTATAGGGAAGCTGTCTGATTCTCTCTATTTCCCAATCTTTGCATACCTTGTTTGATCTGAGTAGCTATTGGTAAGTCATAAGCCCATTGGAACCTTCCTATCCCAGGGATCTCATTCATGAAGTATAGTGCTACAAAAACAATTAGTGAACCAAATTTGAAAACATTCTTCTTCTCAATTTTGATTTTCTTCAAATTTCTCGGGAGCTCCTCAAGAAGAATTGTGCATAATTCATACGGCATATTCTCTTTCACCATCTGATAAGTTGCATATATTGCAGTACCAGAGACCAAATTCAACTGGCTAGACTGATAAACTTTGTACCCAATAATCATTGATGCAAATTTGACATCATGCTCTAAGACATCATCAATTGCCATTGACTTGTTGTCAAATTGACCACCAATTAGTTTTGTGATGGTTGGGTTTGTTTCCTTCCTCAAATTAGGTTTTCCACCAGTTTGGTGTAGGCATGTGACTACATGAATGACCTACTTGGTTATCTTATAAGGTATGTCCAGCCATATAAATTCATCGTGAACACAACTCAAAATATATCTTACCCATTCATCTTCATCGAATGTCGAAAAGTAAAAAAACTGTGTGAAACCCTTCTTTTGTAACTGTGCATATTCCGGTTTGGGGTTTCCAACTTCATCCATTATGCACTCAGTATACAAGGTTAAGGTCTCCTTATTTCCAGTTTCCTCAATTGTGCAATGAATGTATGCCCTAATATCATCAACATGGAGAACTCTATATGGCACGAACGAAAAAGCACCATTGGGATCATGCTCAACAGATTTAATTGGATGTCTTTTGAATTGTGACCTTGCTCATTCAGAAACTTATACTACCAAAGGTGTATCAATAGAAGATGATGCCATTTCAAGAAATTTAGGGTTCAAAGGATGAACACACTTCAAAAAATACCTTTTTCTTCTATTGGATGCACAAGAATTTCTTGTCAGATCACCTCAAGCCTTTTGATCACCTTGAAATCTAGTCTGCCTCACTTTGCAGCTTCAACTCTTCGCTTGTAATGTGAGAAATGACTCATACTTTTCCCTTTTTAACTTTTCAAACCCTAACTTTAAGTTGAAATAAATGCAATTGTAAAGTTCAACCGGGTGTTTTGTTCAGTATAATCCAGTCTACCAGATTCCAAAATCGGTATGATGAATCTTGGATAATCATCTGCAATCAACCTTGATCGATCACAAATCTCTTTAGGGGCTTCTACAAGATTTTGCATGAAGATTCCACCCCCTAAGGCCAAATGCCTTAGTTACCGGATGAAGATCTCGCACCGGATTCAGGTGTAGATACACTAGCTGTCTCAGATTCATCTTTCCTGACCTACATCTTCTTATGCATGTTCCTATCTCTTCTACCTTTGCCTTGCCTTTTTCATCAACTTTGTTCTTGTCTACCAGAGCATTCTTGTTCATGTTCTTGTTTTTGCAATACTTTGCAATGTGACCGGTTTTGTTGCATGCATGGCAAACAACATTGTTCTTTTGACTAGCCTTGTTAATGGTTTGATATCCTCTAGATCTGCATTGATTAGCCATATGTCCAAATCTACTACAAGCATGGCATCTGACATTATTGAGACTTCTACATTCAATTGACTTATGACCATACTTATTAAAATTGTAACATTGGCCTGAGAATGATGAGTTATTCTGATTGACTCTATTTGTACATTTTCTTTCCATATGACCAAATTTATTGCAAACAAAACATTTTCCATTGAATTTGTGAGCATTAGGCTATCTTACCGGAGATCTCTAGCTCTGGTTCTTTTGAGATTTGGCATGATCTTGTCTTTGACCGGTTTTATGTCCTTGTCCAGATCCAAAGCTTTCTCCTTGCTCATATCCAAGTCCTCTCATGTCTTTTCCATGTCTCTGTCTATCCAGCATCTCATCCAATCTAGCTAAGTTGGCATCAAATTTGTCTTTGTATTCATTTGTGGTAGCAAGTTCATCTCTTAGGGCAATAATTTTTCTTTAAAGTTCTTGACCATCATTCCTTGATTGTGTCAACTCCAGCTTCAACTAATCATTTTCATAGATAATCCTAAAGCATTCAACTAATTTGTCTTTCAATGATTGAGTCAAACTTTCTTCATTCTTCTTTCGATCTTCAATCTCCTTAGTCATCTTCATCACAATGGGTTGCATCTCATTCTTAAATATAGCATTCTCTCTAGCAAGCTTGTCACATTCATCAACTTTGTCCTAATTTTCCATGCCTTGTTCTTCTTTCTCCTTCAGCTTGTCCATCAACTCTTTCCTCTGTTCTCTTCAAGTGTTGATTTGTTTTTTCAAATCATTAATGAAGTCTTCAGTTGCACTCAAGTTTCTCTTTAAAGAACTTATTTCATTTCTTGTTGCATCAAGATCCTTAAGTTCCACACAAAGCTATCTCTATAAATCGGAGTCCATTGATTCAATCTTCTGGACCTTCACCAAGCGGTTAGGCTTCCTCGGAGGAACTAGGCTCTGATACCAATTGTTAGAATCAAGGAACACGAAGAGGGGGGTTGAATCAAACGGAAAATAAAATTTCAAACTTGTATTCGGACCATCGAAAGCAAAAGCAAGAAAGTAAAATGCAGGAACACAAAATAATCAACCACATAATCATAACACCAAGATTTTTACATGGAAACCCAGAAAGGGAAAAACCATGGTGGGATTGGAACCCACAATATTCATATACGGTGATTAGGAGTACATAAATATTACAAAAGGTGAATGCACTTGCATTCAGGCTCACTGCCTAGAGATCACTGCTCAAATTACAATATGGAAGTCTCACTAACTTACAGATCATTTACAATGATTGAACTCCAAAATAGCATCAAACTATGCTTGGATGAGTTTCGATTAAGTGCAAAAAGTCTGACTATAACACCTACGCAATTCTACCCTGTTCAGCTTCTTAGTCAGCTACTAGATCAAGAATGTGCACATGAAACTACGCCAAATAGATTTCTCGATCACTACTTGCTCATATCATACCATAAAAATATCTTCTACATCGGTCATATATATCCACAATCACAAAATAAAACATTCATCAAGTCGGCCATCCATATTATGCAATATAACATGTAACCAGGTGTCGGCTTAGACCGGATCTCAAAAAACATATGCGGATCAACCAAATGATGTCAAAATGATTTCTACATGTCAGCCCTATCATCACATGCTCGAATCTATCCACCGAAATCACCACAAAGATTTCGGACCCAAAGTGTTATGCTTATCCTAAAATACCGGTGATAGATTACCGGACCACTCTCTCTACCAGTTACCAAAAACCATGACTACCGGATAGGATTTCCATGAAGAGGTGCCATCAATGACAACCCTAATCCATTATCCATACATTAGTATCCACTGGATGAGTGTCAATTGCCAACACCTACTAGTGTATTCACTTAATGCAATTTTATCCCATGCTTATTGTTCTTATGTAGGAATTCTTATGCCTCCAATAAAAAAATTGTCTTCCCTAATGGCATTCATATTACATGAAGCTCAAAATCTCTATGCAATATTCTACATTAATATATATTCAAATGCCTAAGATCAAAATCTTTATGCAATAGTCTAAACTAGTCTCTCGATTTTGGTTTTAGCAAATTGTTTTGGCATTTTTTTTGTTTCGATTTTGGTTTTGTGTTCGCAATTTGCTAAAAATTTGGTTTTTTGTTCTCACATGAATATGTAGAGAAATTTATTTACAAAATTAATAAACCATAAAATCTAAATATTTAAAAACTATCATATATATTCTAAACATGTAAACATGAAAATATAAACTAGATTCATTAAAACCCAAAATCAAAATATTAAAAAGAACTCTCTCTCTCTCTCTCTCTCTCTCTCTCTCTCTCTCTCTCTCTCTCTCTCTCTCTCTCTCTCTCTCTCTATATATATATATATATATATATATATATATATATATATATATATATATATATATATATATTCACACACACACACTACAAAAAGAAAAAGAAAAATAAAAAAACTAATTTGGAAGTGTTGGTGGCCGGATGTGAGTTCTAGTGTTTAGGATCTCATTTTATTCCCTAGTCGTTGTTGAAAGAAAATGACCTCGTTGTCATTCTTTTTTAAATAATACTTTTTCAATACATGATCTCATTTTCTACTAAACAAGATCCTTTTTTGTAGACCTCGGCTCGGGATCCCACTAGGAAATAGGATCTTGTTTCAATTTTTGGCTCAAGACCCCAAAGTGAAATGAGATCCTATTTCATAAAAAAGTGAGATCTTATTTTGTTAAGCCCAATTAGCCATTTTCGAGCCTAAGTTAGAAACTTCTACACTAAGTGGACCCAACTTACCTATTGAACCATTGTTGGATGTTGTCTTGCCAGACCACTTCTCCACACGATTTTGCATTGAATGGCAAGTTGTGACTCCCAATCCTATGAAGGGATATTTTTTCTCAGCACAACTCTGGTCTCTAACAAGGCCACACCCACTCATATCTAATGCGTCTAGAATATTGAGCCACATCCCCTTCAAGAGATCTAGGTCCACCATTTAGTGGCATAAGACCCTTTTCTACAAGCAATATTTTCTTCTTAAGCTTGCTTAGTTGGCCTCATTCTAGTGGAAATAGATAGAACATGGAGAAATTTTCAAGTTTCTAGGAATTCCCTATACTTTTCAAGCCAATCTTGCCAAGCTCTGGTTGCTTGTCTTGGATAGGATTGAAAAAAATCTTTAATAATGGATCAACAAGCCTCTTTCTTTGGCTAGTAAGTTCCAAATTTACTCCAAAATTTATGGTGGCGACTCATTTTTTTAATTCATTTTTTTGGTTAACTTATAAGGCTTCCTATTTGAAGATGGAGAAACTCTCCAAAGATTTTTTTTGAGCTTCCAATAAAGGCCATCATGGTTTTCACCACGTGGCTTGAGAATTTTTCTACTTACCAAATGAGTAGATGGTGGTCTAGGCTTAATTTCCCTCCACTAGCACATGAATTTATGCATTAAGTGAATAATTAGAGGATTCACTTGTCATTGTATTTTCTCTAGCTTCCTTCATGGACATTCATCCTAGAAAGGCCTTGGCACTGGTACTTTACTTACCATGAAAGAACCCATCCAAATCTAGGGTACTTTTGTTATCAAAATCATCTGGAAAGCCTAGAAGACTCTCTAACCTTGGCTTATTTAAAATGCAGATAATTTTCAGAATAGGATGTCTATCAATCAATATTCCATTTGGTGGTCCTAAATATTCAGAATTCAAGGGAGTCATTTGGCTCTATCACCTTGGACCAAGGCCTTGTATTTATCTAAAAAGAGAAAAAAGTAATTTCTTGAATCCTATTCATCTTGTCACCAAGACTTTCCTCTCTTGGCCAAACTATAAGGTGAAATTTTGGCTTTCTAATTAGGATAAAAAGACCCACTAATTGATTCTTGATTTAATCCCTCATTTGGCCTTACAAAAACTAGTAGTTCATTGTGTTAAACCATGGTGGAGAGATTGAAAATTGTATCTACACACTCCTTTCCTAAGTTTTGGGCCAACAAAATGCTATTCCTGGCTCTCACCTAAATTACATATGGTAGATTGGATCAATTACTATTGGAAATTGTATTCATCTCATGAGTTATGGAAAAATAATTCAAGGAATATAGGACATTATTATTGAACCAAAATTGACTCATTTTTCCTAGTGCTTTCTGAAACGCTATGAAAATGGAGGTTAGCGTAAACCAATAGGAAATCATGTTAGTAACAAGCTTTCAACCATTAGCAAAACATGAAGACAAAACCATCTAAAGCATTATCAAGGAAGATTAACACAAGAAGCTAGTTAGGAAATAAATAAAATGAAATTACTTCCCCATGATGCTCCCTATGCTATTGCTCTTCCTTGTCCTCCTCCTCTCTAAGATCTTGTTGCTATATGAAGTATGCCCTCAACTTGAGCACTATCACAATGGATGTCAAATGGAGGATGGGAGGTGGTTGATTATGTGAAGTGTTGAATGCTTGAAGATGTGAATCGAGTACTATTGTTAAATAGCAATTCCAACTAGTGGAAGAGCTAAAACATAATACAAATCCTTCCTACAAAGCCTTCAAAATTCTAAACAAAGTAACAATGCATGGATAACTCTTGTGTGTGTGACCCTCAAAAATAAAGTAATGAGCTCTATTTATATGGAAAATGAGAAAATGAAGGGTTGAGATTGATTTGATTAAGGATCCTCAATCCATGTGCTCTCCATCCAGCCAATTACATGTTGACAAGTCTCAACAAGGGAAGGCTTCAGAGGAAAGGGGGACAAATCATTAAATGCTTGAAGAATTGAAGGAAACCATTAAAGGTTTAAGAGGACTTTGAAGGAAGCCATTAAAAGATTAAGAAAACTCTAGAAGGAAACCATTAAAGGGTTGAAGACTTTAAAGGAAACCATTAAAGATTTGAAAAGATTCTAGAATGAAACCATTGAAGGCTTGAAAATACTCTAGAAAGAAACCATTAAAGGTTTGAAGACTTTGAAGGAATCCATTAAAGGCTTGTAGACTCTAGAATGAAACCGTTAAAGGCTTAAGAAGACTTTAGAAGGAAACCATTAAAGGCTTAAAGACTTTAAAGGAAGTCATTAAAGGTTTGAGTTGATGGGTTTTGGGTTAACCTTTGGTTTAGGAATGTGCAAACCATTAAAGGGTGATTAGGCTAATGATAGGGGTTTAGACATGATTAGAAGGAGGTTAACTTGCAACTTACATTTTCTAAAAATTGCAAGCAGGTGAGGGATTTAGGAATTCAAAGAAATATTTATTTATTTTAATGTGAGAGATGGGATTTAAATAAATGTTAATTTATTTAAATGTGTGAGAGAGGTTAATTAAACAAATATGCTTTATTTATTTAATTAATTGTTAGAATATGGTTAAGTGAATTAAATCAAATAAATTGAATAATTTATTTAATGAATAGAGAACATTGTTAGGATGAATTAATTAAATATTAATTTAATTAATAGTTGAACGATGGTTAAATAATCAAATAAATACTAAATATTCATTTAATTAAGTGGACATAAATGGGTGTCTACATTTGCCCCTCTTAAAGACGGTGTGGTTTATCGCATCGTTTCAAAGAAAAACAAGTAAGCATGGCGCATGCCTCAACATGCCTCAGGTTCGTGGTTAGGTATGGCCCCTCGAGATATGGGATGAAATTTTGAAAATTTGAGCGATCTTTCGAAAAAAAACTAAGAAAATTAGGCATGGTAGAATGGAGGATATTTGATCGAATGGTGGGGGAGAATGGTAAGTCAATGAGTACCCTTAGGTCATGTAGGAGATACCATGCAAATGTAGTGTTGTGGTGTATTTGATTGATGTTGTACAATTGATCAATATTGTTTGGATAGTCTGTACAACTGGTTGAATTTCCCCAGGTGTAGTCAAAGCGTGACAGTTGATGTCAGTTTTCGCTTGGATATGATAAAATGTGAGTAAGTGATGCAAATCGACCTGTTGAGACCTAGACAATTGATGTAATTACCTAATGAAGTCAAGGAGTCTGAGTCAAAGTACTCATTGAGACTTAGACAAGTGATGTAATTGTCTGATTTGATTGTGTGTGATTGGTTGACCAATTGATAGTTGTGTTTAAAAGGCAAACATAATATTGCATACAGGATGACCTAGATGACACTGGCTACAAATCCCTTCCTATTAGATGGACTATGATGAACTTGGCTTGATCGCTTTGTGGTACATGGTGCAGGGTATGCGGTTATGATGACCTAGATAAGGAGGGTGAGGGGGGGAGTCAATGTTAGATATAAGGTATGGAGGACCTAGGACCCAATCCTTTGGAAGAGGATCAAATAGAGTATCCATTGTCATGACTATGTATGAATGATATGCAGTGATATGGATTTATGGATGGATGAAATGCAATGGTAGGATATGTTCATATAAAATGAAATGAATGGATCTTGTGCTTTTCATAATGCTTCCTTTCATCATTGGGCTTATTTGGTAGTGATCTTGATCGAGGTATCAGAAACCAAGGTTGAGCGTTACACCTTTAAACAAACAAATTATAGACAAGGGATGTTCCCCTCCATTTTGGTGCACACATTGATGGTCGAGGTATACGTTGTAGTCAATAAGCCATAGTGACCCATGACTTTGTATTTTTGCATAGGATCACATAGCTTTATGAACTTCCCATACATAGACACCATTAGTATTTGCCCCAGAACTTCATTGGAACAATCCATAGACAAAAAACAAAGAAAAGCTACCATGAACCATCCCAACAACTCTATTACTTGTGGATATCCTCGAGTAACATAGGAACATGATATAAATCAGTAAAAGACAAAAGTACTACCAATAGCCATACAATCAATGAATCTTCTTGTCAAAAGATGTGTCATCATGTCTTGTTTTGAAGGAAGGATGCATCCTTGTTAAGACATTTGTTTGATGTTTAGCCTAGGCATTTAATCGTTTATGGACTAATTGAAAGTTTGTCTTGTTTGAGTATTTGATTTGTAGGCTCGATTTGTTTTCGTGTTTGATCGGATGTGTGAGTGGACAAAAATTAGTTTATTGCAATGTTTCCGATTGGTTTTTATGATATTTTTGGATTTTTTCAAGTTTTGTACAATTTTCCCAGTGTTTTTGACGTTTTCTAATTTTTCCAATGTATTTGGTTTATGTCAGGACATTTTTTGAATGTTTTGGGATTATTTCATGACATTTTTCATTTTTTTTTGGTTTATCTGCACTGCAAACCAGTGATATTCATGATTCATTCCCATCATTATGTCAAGGATATTTTCCCCCATTTAGGTGTAGGTGCTAAGTTTGATGGTGGGACTTGTAGGACAAAGATTAATGATAGATCAATATCAAGCCATGACAAGTACAAAATGTTGTGGGTGGATGAAAGGATTTGATCAATGAATTTGAAAGACGGTGGAGCAAAGCCTTTACGTATGATGCTTGTTTGTTAGGTTTACACCATCATACTTTTCCAAGGTGCCACCTGAGTGGCTTTCACCATTTGGACGAATGATTTCTCTTTACTATTTTTTTGTTTTTCAATTTTTTTTGTACTTTTTTTTAATGTTTTTTATATTTTTAAAATATGTGTGAGTTGGATGCTCTGAACAGCTATGTATGGAACTTCTTAAGATGCATGTTGTCCATTGGATTTGAGAGTGGTTCCCCTTTTGAAGTAGCCAATTGATATGCCCCTGACCCAAAGACTGCAGTAATTACATAGGGACCTAGCTAGTTTGATTCAATTTTTCCTTTATGTTCCTTGTTTGGTTGGTTGTGAGGATTTTCTCTAAGAACAAGATCACCAACTTTAAATGTTCTATGCTTGACTCTGTGATTGTAGCTTCTACTCATGCACTGTTGATATGCTTTAAGCTGGTTGAAGGCAGCTTGTCACTTCTCATCTAACAAGTCCAAGTCTTGTAGATGTGAGACCTAGTATTCCTCATCATTGATTAGATTATGCAGTGATACCCCCAAGGATGGTAACTCGACCTCAATAGGTAAAATAGCTTCTGCGCCTTAAACAAGTGAATATGGTGTTGTTCCTGTAGGGTTTTGAATGCTAGTTTGATATGCCCATAATGTAGGATTCAGACGAATGTGCTAATCATGACCAGCGACATTGACTGTTTTCTTTAGGATTATGATGATATTCGTGTTTGAAGCTTTCGCTTGACCATTGCCTTGTGGATAGTATGGGGTGGAGAATCGATGCTGGATATGGAATTTTTCACACAATTCTAGGACATCCTAGTTTTTGAACGGAATACTGTTATCTGTAACAATGGACATGGGAATATCGTATTGACATATGATATAATTGAGGATAAAGGACACAATTTTCTTGTCGATGACTTTTGTTAATGAAACGACTTTAATCCATTTGGTGAAGTACTCAATGGAAATGATAATGAATTTATGACCACCTAATGATGATGGATGTATCTTGCCCACAAGGTCGAGTCCCCATCGATAGAAGGGCAATGGTGTTGCAATAGATTGTAGTTCTTGTGTTGGTGCATATATCAAGTCTCCATGAACTTGGCATTTCTTGCACTTTCGAACAAAATAATTATAGTCTTTCTCTATTATAGGCCAGTAGTATCTTGTTCTCATGATTCTTTTAGCCAAGGAAGGGCCACTATAGTGAGCTCCACAAATACCTTCATGTGCCTCTTGTAAAGTTGTTGTCACATCTCCTTGCTCTAAACATCATAGGAGAGTACCATCGAGACCTCATCGATATAGGGTCTCAGCAACGATTATGTATCAAGATGATTGACATATGAAATTCTTATGTTGGTTATTTGATAGGTCTGGTGGAATGATTTGATCATGAAGGTAAGCGTACAATTCACCATATCGAGGTGAATTGAGACTAATGATTTGACATACCATTTCAGATTCCAAGATATCATAATTGGGGATCCATAGCTATTCTACTAAGAACTCGTAGCATGTAGAATTTTGTGGTAGATCCAGGAGAGAGGCTATTGTAGCCATTGCATCTGCGGCTCTGTTTTGTTCCTATGGAATTTTCTCAAAAGTGATAGTGGCGAAGATTGGTTTGAAACTATCAACCATACGTTTGTAAGGAATGAGCTTTTCATCCTTGGTTTGGTAGTCATCATTGACTTGTCGGATTACCAATTGAGAGTCGCCATAGACTTGTAGGTCCTTTAGGTTCCACTGTATAGCCATTTTGAGTCTTGTGATCAAGGCTTCATATTCTGCTATGTTGTTTGTACATGGAAATGTTAGCCTTTATGACTTTGGAATGCTATCACCTTGAGGAGTGATGAAGAGAATGCCTGCTCCTAGACCATGTCGGATGTATGATCCATCAAAGTAGAGCTTCCACTGTTGTGTAGGTGTTACTATGAATATTGCTTCATTAGGAAAGATTGATATGAGTGAGTGATTACCTTCGATGGGAGCTTTTTCCAATTGATCTATTATCACTTGCCCTTTAATTGCCTTGTGGTCCACATACTCAATATCAAATTCACTAAGCATCATGACCCACTTTCCCAATTGACTAGTTAGAGTTGCTTTATTTAACAAATATTTCAGAGGATCTATCTTTTCAATGAACTTTGGTTTTATGTGTCAACATATAGTGTCTTATCTTGAGTAAGGCCAGGACCACCACAAGGCATGTGCACTCGATAGGGGTATAGTTGAGTTCATACCCTACCAATGTTTTGGAGATATAATAGACTGTGCATTCCTTTCCTTCTAAATCATGTTGTGATAGTAGTACCCATAAGGCAATAGCAATAGCTGATATGTATAACAATAAGGGCATGTCTGGAACTGGTGGTATTAACATAAGTCATGTCATTAGGTAGTCTTTCAAATACTGAAATGCTTGTTGGCATTTTTTATCCCATTTGAACTGAATAATTTTGTGTAGCAGATGTGTGAATGGCTGACATTTATCGGCCAACTGAGCGATGAACTGACGAATGGATTGTATACAACCTCCCTTGCAATGTTCTTAGCTGACTGATGGTCTTTGGAGGTGGCAATTCAAGGATTGCCTTCACCTTTGCAGGATCAACTTATATTCCTTTATCTAAGATAATGTATCTGAGGAGCTTCCTAGAGGTTACTCCAAAGACACATTTCTTTGGGTTCAAATTAACCACGTATTGTTCTAGCCTTGAGAAGATCTTGTCCAAGACTACGAGATGATTATCTCTTGTTAAGGACTTTTCTAGGAGATCATCCACATAGTCTTCCATTAAAGTATGCATCACGTCATGAAATATGGTGGTCAGTGTTCGTTGATATGTAGCTCCAACATTCTTTAGGCCAAATGGCATCGTGTTCCAATAGTAAGTGCCCCATGGACAAGTGAAGTTTGTTTTGTGTTGATCCTCGGGTGTTATCTTGATCTGGTTATACCTAGAAAATCCATCCATGAGTGAGAGCATTGCATGTCCAACAGTCATATCCACAATCATGTCGTTGTTAGGAAGGGGAAAGTCATCTTTTAAACAAGCTTTGTTTAAGTCCCTAAAATCTGTACAAATGTGGATTCCCTCGGTTGATTTTTCTACTGGTACAATGTTGGATATCCATTCTGCATAGTCAATTGGCCTGATGAAACCAATGTCTAACAACTTTTTGAGTTCAGCCTTTACTAAGAGTGTGATCTAAGGATGCATTTTCCTTAAGCTTTTGTTTCACTAGTTTGGCTCCTTCTACTATAGCCAAGTGATGCATCATTAGATTTGGATCTAGTCGTAACATGTCTGCATGGGACCATGCAAAGTTGATCTATCTTTGTTGAAAGAATTCTGCAAAACTAGGATCTTCTTCTGGAGTCAATGATGCTACTAAGTGAATTATGTGGAGATTTTTTGTTGTTCCTAGATTTATTTCTTTTGTTTCTTTTACAAGGATAGATGATCATTCTTGATTTGTGTTGAATGGGGGAATGCCAAACCTTTCATCCTCAGGTGCCTCAGAAAGGGTTTCACCATTAGTTTCGTCCTTTATTTTTACTTTTTTAGGATCTAGAAGTGTCGCAATGCAGTTTTCACTAGAAGATCCATTCTAGATTGTTATATTTTTGCGACTAAAAGGTTTGGCATTCTTTCCAAAGTAAGTTGTGTTTTTGAGCTCAATAGAAAACCTAGCCTTGTGATCCCCGCTTGGTATGTTATCCCAAAGTTCAAGGAAGTCAATGATCGCATCATCATTTTGGAACACATCTAGGCATGGAGGATCTTGCTGGTCCCAGTCAATGATTTGGGGATGGATAAGCGACATTACATCATCGACTAGGTTGAGGTCATAGGATGTGGCATTTAGGGTTAGAACAGAGGTATCGATATCATAATTGACACTCTCCTCTTTATATTCAAGCTTAGGAGGTGATACATCTCTATTAGAAGGACATTGTGACTATTGTGCTATCTCTTGTTGTTTTTGAGATTTTGTTGCTTTAGTGGGATCCCAAAAAGTTTCGATCCATGCCTCTCCTTTGGCTCTTTTATCTTCAAAAGTATCAAAAGAATCCCAATCAAATTCATGTGAAGCTAAAGAATCCCATTCATATTTATGTGAATCTGTCTCAAAATCATTTTGTAAATCTCTATCACTACATCTTACAGGTATGTTTGTTACCTATTTTTACCCTTCAGGTCAAAATAGCTTCCATGATTTTATTAGTCAAACATTTTAAGGGGGTTGTAAAATCAAAGGAGTAAAAACATTAGATCAAGTGCCCTAGGTCCATGTATATGAAGTCTTAAGCATTAAGTTTTATCCTAAAGCTTAAACTTTCATGAGTAATAGTTCCCACATTGAAGTGAAAAATGAGTTCTTAATGCTTTTGGAGGGAAATAAAGGTTTGGAAAAACATAAGAATTTCACGCGGTCTTGGGGATTCTTGTGTCTTTCTTGAGTTCTCTTTCAGTTTGACCTCTCACATAAAGATGAAGTTGTCGTGAAAAGATCACATGCAGAGCTTCATTCTTCTCAGTTGCACCGCGAAAAAGATCATCAACAAAGCAGTGCACATGGATCATGCAAAGATTCACGTATATGAAGAGTAATTCGTGCCAAAATTCAAGCAACAATTAAATATCGGGTTGAAATCTTTTGTTAAAGGGAGCATGATGAAAGGTGGGGTTTTAAACCCATTCAAACTAATATTTCATAAAGAAATAAATGATTTCATGCTCTTGTAGTTATCATTAGAGACACGCACCATGTTTTTGTATCAAGCACACAGGGTTTATAAGCTTTAAATTCTATTCATGGAGAGAATATTGTTTTGCTAATAGAGTTGTCAAGCTTTAAGATAGATCAAATAAAAGCAGCCTTAGCAGAGCTCACTGTTATGATGTAAATAGAGTCATAAATTATAGCAAGCAATCGCAGTGGGTACATCTCAAAGCAAGGGTTTTGACAGAGGCTTCAAAAAATCATGTAGAGCCATAAAAGGGGATGAACAAAGCCCTAGTTGAAGATCAAAATTCTATACGAGAAGTAAGAATGCAGTGATCATTCATCATTTGAAATATTTTCTAAAAGGAAGTGAGCTACATTTACATAATAAGCAGTGAAAAGAGTTCTCAGTGACTTCACCAACAAAGCAATGGATCAAAGCTATGCTACAATAGATTGATAAGAAGAAAGAGTCTCAGACATACACCATGCAAATACAATAGAGTCTTTTTAGCAAGCAAGTGCCAAAGATCACTATCATAAAAGATAGCCAAAGGGTCATTCCTAGGTCCCAAATAAGCTTCAAAGATAACCAATTCAAAGAGAAGCAATATCTAGGGTTATTGAAGTCTTGGCACAACCAAAGAGAATAGAAGAGAGCTACCTTCCAAAATAGTGAGCATGGTCAGCAACCCATAGTATAAATCACATTAGCAGATCTGAATCAGAAAGAGCTAGCAGACCCTAGTAGCAGTCAAGATAATGAATATGTATATCATTATATTCACACGGTCAAGGAGATCAAGAATGCCCATCAAAAGGGCAAAGTTTGCATCAGTTCTAGACATCATATTGACATGACCTCAACCTTCACATACCAACATACTTTTGAGTTAAATGGGCTTTGACCGAGGATACTGAAACTGTAATCATCAAAGTAATTCAAAAATCAGTGGTAGAAGTTCAATGTCTTTGATTTAATGAACATTTGATGACAATAATGATTTGATTGATGAATCCTAAGCACATGCAATGGAGTGAGCAACCATGATGGATGCACTGTAACAGCATGATGAGTAGGCAATATAAAGATTGAAAGGGGATATATGCAGTATATATAGTCATAGCAATGTTATCAATGATGATATTCCAATCATTTAAAGCCATCTCAAAAGGCACAAAAGAAAAGCAGTCCATGCCAATAAGTGACAGAGGTAACCCTATACAACGAGAGCACACACAAATCTCCATAGATTAATGACAACTTTATAGCATTATACAAAGAATTCAAAGCTAAAACATAATTCTATCAAAGCCAATTTGCAGCTAGATGAACAAGGTGAGTGATGGAAGAAGTCATGACTCAAAGCAGCTCAGATAATTCATTGTTGCAGCCCTCCACAATACACTGACCAAGAGAAGATTGATGAGGACAGTGAATAAGGAAGGGAAACTTCTGAGATAGATAAAAGTCACAGGCTACAAGATAAAGATGACAATAAAGACAAATCTGGGCCTTTATCAAAGACCAATGACAGTGCAAACTAAATAGCAATTCACAGGAACAGTCATTATTAATGAAGGGAAGTATTATTTTATCTTCAAGGTATAGATTTCATGTAAAAGACAGTAAATGCATTATTAAAGACAGTAAGAGCAGCAATGAAAATATAGTCATCTTCAGCAAGACAGTCCATAAAGATCAAAGCAACAACTCCAAAGTCTATGCACAGGGTAAGAGTAGAGATGGAATATTGTCACATAAGTATTAAAAGATACTTCATTATATGGGAATGACAATAATGAACTCAAACAAGGACAATCATGAGAATTCTAAAGGGATATAGACAAAACTAGTAGAAATGACAGAAATTGCAGCCCTACACAGTCAATAAGGCCCCAAGGATGAAGTCAAATTAAGTCATAGTAGGAATACAGTGAATACATTGTCACAACAAAGAGGCATAAAAAAAGTAAAGTGGGAAGAAGACAGTTTTTGTCTTGAAGACACAATAACAAAGCAAGCTACATGAATGGCATATAGGGGTATCTTGTTCACAGTAAAAGAAGACCCTTATGCATAGATTGCTTATAAAAGCTAGCAAAATCATTACAGTCACTGTCAAACAAAGTCATGAGCAACCAAGATAGCCTTAAGGGTTATCAAAGACTCGGGAATATGTGCCATAAGGATACAAATTTGAGTATCAAGGTTACACTGACTGTTGAAATCATGGTCACAGTCATAAAACCATAGACAACCATGAATAATACAATACATTAATGCATATACAGTGGCATACATAGAACAATGATGAAAAAGTACAGGGTATCATGCTCAACCTAAAGAGAAGCTCCTCAAAGTCATACACAGAAATTGAGTCTTATGAACAGTCATATACAGATCAATGCAGAGAACACACAACATGACATCAACAGACATAATGAAGATAGGAGCAATGGAGTTTCTCTATTTTTAGAAAGAAAGGAGGTCTGATTGCTCCCAACCATGAAATATCCAAGAACAACCACAAACAATGCAAACATAGTTATGGCCTAGCCATCATTTATTAGCATGCACAGAGGAGTAGAACACGAAAATCACAAGACAATATATTCAAAAGATATAGTCACAGTCTATGATAATGACAGTGAAAGAACAGTCAAAGGGGGGTTTTAAGATCATAGCCAAAATACAATCCTAAGTCCTAGAGCAGTCTAAACAGTCAAAAAGAACTGTCCATTCACAGTTCATATAGCAATGACCTCATTCAAATGTGTCATTCAAATCAATACAAAGAATACAGTGTATAAGGATCCTTGACAGTTTGCAGAGCTTGAAGAATTCATAGCCATAAAGTGCCAAACAACAAAGTGAATAAGCATGATCGAGGACAACAATGCTTTTGTTTGCTATCATAAGGTAACCTACAGAGCACAAGTAACAGTGAAATCTTAAGAGTCTTATGGTTTCAAAGGAACATCAAAATCATAATGAATAGAGGATTGTTTTGGGTAGAAGCATAAGCACAAAGGACAGTAAACAATCAGCTTTAAGAGAGGATAGTCATCCTGAAGAATGAGACTTAAAGAGTGCAGATTCACAGAGACAGAGATATGCAAGCCTTTTGAAAGTGTGAACTCTTTGAAGCCTTCCTTCGCCTTGAGAAAGCTTAAGTCAAACCTCAGGTCCAAATTCAAGCTCAAAGCACACAAAACTATCAATTAGTTAAGCCATCATTAAGTAGTGCAGATATGAGTTTCAGATAAAAAAAAGGTGGAATTATAGTTCACAAACAGTTATAAGCCCTTAAAGAGGTGGTCCTATAAATCATTTTTATCTTGGACTTGAAAAGAGAAGTTTTGGAGGTGCTTCTAGTAATTTTAATGCAGTTAATAACCCCTAATGGGTTGGTCATCAGTTGAGATAGGTGTTCAAGAAATCTACACTTAGTTAATGTCAATTTTGAAACCCTTTATTCATGCTTTCAGGTGAAATTCGACCTCTAGCCTTATCATACAGTCTTGGAGCAGTTTAAAGGTTAATTAACGAGGTAAAAGGTGGAGTTAGTATTATGCTACAATTATGGCCTTAAAAAGAGGAAAAATGAAGCAGTGTACAGTAGTTAGGTTTCAGTTTGAGGCCTACATAAGTCGTGCATGGATCAAGGCTACTTTTAGAGTAGTTATCTCTCAGTTTCAAGCAGTCTTGACCTCCTATTTGCATGCATTTCACTCAAATCCGACCCCAAGAAGATATTTTCATGCAATTGGAGGTGAATCCAAGGTGGAGACCAGCAGTCCAGCATCAGTTCTTCTTCAACTTCTTCTAGACTTCTCTTCTATAAGGCTTTCTCTCCTCTTTTCTAGGAGTTCCTTTTTCTCTCTACCTTTTGGCTATCAGCAGCAAGGCATGAGGATTTTGTAGATCACCATGGAAGTATTATTAGTTGTAACAACTCTTTCAGATTTTTAATAAAAGGATAACAGTTTTCCTTCTTGATACTTTATGTGTTGTGTTGAATGACAGATTTGATGAAGTTCTTGTGAATCATTGTTAGAATTCTCTTATTTTGTCTCTTTCAAATAGCATTAATGCAAGAAGGTGCATAGTAATTACAGGTTATAGATTGTGTTCAACTAGTCTTAGTAGTTTGTAGTTGTAAAAACTCATTATTTTCCTTCAAGAAAACTCTGAAACCAACCCTTTTCTATGAAATATTTATGTATTACATGATTTGTTGAGCTGTGCCAAATAAGGTTTCTTTTGTTAAGATGTGTTGTGAGTTAGTTCAGCTGATTAGGTTTCTTAAAAATTTGGTGCATCACCTCTTAGGATAGGTTTCTATTCAAAGTTTCTTCCTATCCCTTTTCCCAGAAAGTCAAGTTCGTAGGAGGTTCGTAAAAGAGAACTAGCTCACTCTGGAGGTTGATTTCCACCATAAGCAACCCACAGGCCTGGAAATCTTCCAATGTTTCACAAGATTGTTGAGCTTTTAGCTTATGCATCATGGGTGCAATCTTGGTGACAACAATGTCATCACGTGTGAAAGTTTTGTCGATATTTGCTATAGGTGTCGTATTTGATGGGGTTGTTGATGTTGCTTGTGTGTCTAAAATGGACAAGAGCTTTAACCTTGGAGTAATTGGCTTCTAAGCACCATAACCCTTGTTCTTGGTTGTTGTATGTGTGGATTTTGATTGAGAAGTGCTTGTGTGACTTGGATTGTATCCTAGTTCTTTGAGTTGATTTCTAGGCTATAATGAAGGTTGTAAAGGTTCTTGCACGCCCTACTTTTGTAAGCCTAAAGCACTTTGTCCATCATAACCCATCTTTTTCATCATTGTAAATCCTTTGCCATATTTTTTTGTTGGTATATTTATAAGTTGTTTACCCTTGGTTGACACATCTTTGTAGATCCACTTTGCCAAGTCTTCTTCAGTATTTTCTTCATCTTGGCTTCTTCTCGGGGTGAACCTTGCAAGTGTACATGTGCTAGCTCTAGTGGATGTCTGTTGTGAAGGTTGAGGTTTGCCATATGTCCAGGGTGAAATTGGTAGTTGACCAACACAGAAAAGTTGGCTAATGTTATATTCTCCTGGGCCTTCATCCTTTACCATCATCTTCAGTTTGGCGTTATTTAGTGTAGGGATTGGATTAATAGTGAGAGAAGTAGGGTTAACATAGGACGATGAGGAAGTAGCTTCTTTGTTGCTAGGCACAATAGTATCAGGTTGATGCCTTATATTGTTGCAAAAGGAAAAGGGGTTAGCATCACCTAAGATTGTTATTTCCGCTCCATTATAGGGAAACTTGGTTTATTGATGATAGGTGGATGGTACTACTTGCATGGCATGTATCCAGGGTCTTCCTAGAAGAAGGTTATATGGAAGGGGTAGATCTAGGACTTCGTATACCACACCCTTCACCATATGTCCTACCCTGACTAGTAGAGTGATGCATCCTTTGGAGGATCATTCTGCATCATCATAGGCCTTGATGGTGATCTTTCTAAAATCCAATGCATCTTTTGTGTATCCTGGTGTTGTTACTAGTTGCAATGTGCATATGTTCAGATCACCTCCACCGTCTATTAAGACTCGCTTGACTCGGTGTTTGTTAATGAAACCTTCAATGTGAAGTGGAGCATTATGTGGTTGTTGTATGGATGAATCATCATTTTCAGTGAAAGTGAGGCAATGATATGATTTAAGATTACCAACCATGGCTTGAAATTGATCAGTATTAATATTGGATGGGACTAACGCTTCTTGGAGAGCTTTGTCTAAAATTGTTTTATGCTAAAACTCAAGGATGGAAATTAGTGCATGTGTCTTTTCTAGTTGGTCAACAAGGTTATACTGCTTTGGACCATATGTCATTTTTTATGACACACCTTGTAGTGTGACCTTGCTATGATGGGTAACAACATTGCATTTAGGATTCTTTCCTTTGATGGTTATCATTGCAATGTGTTTAGTATCATCAATTATATTAAATGGACAATATAATTGTAGAATGCTCATGTATAATTGACATTACTATCATTGTTCTTCCCTTGATGGGAGGTACTTCCCTTTTCATATGATGGGAGTGGATTTTTGAACATTGTATGGGTGGCATTTGAGATTTTATGGTTGATGTCATCAATTTCTACATCTCCTCGATCAATAAGATCTTGTATGATGTTCTTCAAGCAGTGACAGTTGTTCGTTCTATGGCCTTTCCCTTTGTGAAATTCACAATATATGTTATCCTTCCACCAGGGAGGTTTCACTTGAGGCTCATAGTTGGATGTCGTCAGAAGCATGATAAGATTAGATGATACAAGCTTCCTTAACACCGTTTCGATGGGTTCCTTAAAAGGTGTGTAAGTCCGATTTGGTTTGTATGTAGTGTACCTTCTCTTAGGTACATCTTGTTGAGTGTTGCTCACTTGGTTGTTTGTGGGGTTATTGTTGTTGTTCATGTCTAGTCCTGACAATTTCACAACAATTGTAGACACTGAAAGATGTCCTTTTCATCACATACTAATTTATTGTCACATTAATTAAATAATTCTTTAATTATTTAGTTAAGCTAATTTATTCTTCTAATTAATTCAAATCATTATTAATTGCCCAATTTCACCTTCTAAATCATTTTTATCAATTAACCATATCTCAAATATTAATTAAATATTAATTATTTAATTAATTATTTGCGACATTTTCCTTGGTTAAATAATCTTTATTATTTAATTAATTCAATTTCCTATGATTAAATAATATCTTTTGAATTATTTATTTAATTAATTTAATTCTTCCAAATCCCCAAATTCTAGTTTCCAATTAATTTCATTTAATTTCACATTTTCAAATTCAAATTCCCCAAATGCGAATTTCATTTAATTTCAACAAATTTCATTTGCATTTCATCATTCGAAAATCCAAATTCAAATTCAAATTGAAAATGAATTTCAAATCATGAAACTCCTGACTCAGCAATCAAATCAGTTTACTAATCAGTTAACTCAGTTAACTAATCAATCCCCCTTTTAACTCTCACTAACCTTTTTCTGACTGATCCATCAATCTACTTATCTCTCCAATCTAACCAGTCATCTCCTCAATCAGCCCAGTCAACTGGCTAATCAATTCAGTCTACTCATCGATCAATTCAGTTCACTGATCAATCAATTGAGTCAATTGTCCAATCAATCCAAGTTATGTAATGCCCCGCTAGGAACCCCAAAGGAAAACCCACAAACAAGGGTGAAACAATTTATTTTTAAAAGTATAAACATAATAAGTGCATTTACACAACATGCACGATAACACAAGCGGAAGACTTACACCAGAATCCCTTAAGGGTTATCAATGAAGAATTAACTTCATAAGATAAATTCCACAACAACCATAAAACCAAATATACATTGTTAACTCAAAGATCACAAGAAGCCATGAGCAAAAATAGATTACACCTTTGAAAGATTGAAAGGATACATTATAATTCCACTTCAATAAGAATGTACAAATATCATAAAGGAAACTGATAAAAACATCCCAACATAGGATTTCATTGCTCTTCCAATACATAGCTTCTCAATATACATATAAAGATACACCTCAACCAAATACAAGGTTACATAAGATCAATATTACAATGACCACATAGGTCTCCAAATAACAATAATCTTCAAACATGAGATGAACCATGAGCCACAAACCATAGGAACACCTATGAAGCCAATCCTCACATGAAGGTACAAACCCGAACATCCGATGGGAAGTGGCACTACCACCCGACCATGTAATTCCCAAAAATGGAATCACCCCACCATGCTAGGAGATAGCTGAGGACCCTCAAATAAGCATAAGCATGACATGGTCGACAAGACAATATGACTCCATGACAGCATAATATGACTCCACAAAATCCAAGTGACTCAACATCACAAACACACAAGTGAACCAAATGAGAGAGTGTCATCACATAGCTTAAGATGGATACCATGGTACAACCTCCATAGGTCTCGGCTCACTGTCTTGGTAACCTCTCCCGAACCTTCGGTTCCAACTAAGACTCATGCGGACCTTACTGGCCTTTTGTGAAGACAAGGTTGTCGGTTTGCCATTCCAGGCCTTCTCACAACATGATGAGCCTCAGTACAAGCACTCACCCAGGCGCGAGGTACAATTATCTTTATTAATGTTATGAAACTACTCACTTAATCAATTCATTAGATTACCAATTATTATCCGACTTTCGTTGGGTCATAAAGCCTACCACTTTGGGCGCAACCCCCAAGTGAAAGCCACTCTCTCAAAGGACACTAAACAAACAAGGTCACTCCTAGAGGACCCTATGGCGAAGTAGACAACCATAACTACCACTATCAGAAACAAGTGGTCAAACAAGGACATACTGACTCTTGGCTAGCCATAAGGCAAAGACACTACATGGTTACGACAACTAAGCCAACATATATCACTTGGTCAAAGGTACCAAATACGCCACCACAGGACGACTGAACCACAGACCAGAAATAACACATTACACACTTGCAAGGACAACTATTTCACTAAGTCCGCTCTCAGAAAATCTTTGAGAAAAACAACATCATAAACACTTGCAACATCATTGATTGAAAAATTAAATAAAACACTCTTTTCTAGCAGTCACATCTAATCAATTTCCAAATCAATATTTCATCAGGAATGAAATCCACATTAAACATTCAATCGAATAAAAACATGAATTCCTAACAGGCATTTTAATTCGTTTCCAGAATATACCCAAATTAACCAATTTGAATTCTTAGTTCATGCCTTGATTTCCATTGATAAATTTATTAGCCACATAATAAAAATCACATGAAAATCACCTTTTATTTTTATTTAACACAAAATCCATTCTAAAATATATTTCATTTAACACCAAAAACCACTCCAAAATATATTTCATTTATTAAAAATTAACTTTATAGCGCTAACCGGTTTGAACCGGTAAAGTACATGGTAACGCGGGGGTAAAACCAACCCGCAGCAGTGTCGCTGCTGGGGGCCGCAGGCACTACCTCCCGGTAGTGTTGCTGTTGACCGGTAGCAGGCACTACCGTCCAGTAGCACTGCTACCAACTGGTAGCGGTGACTACCGTCTGGTAGCACTGCTACCGTCAGTAGCAGTAGCTACCGTCAATAGCAGTAGCTACCGATCGGTAGCGCTACTACCACGTAGCAGTATTGTCGACCGGTAGTACTGCTACCTACGGGCAGCACAGACTACCGATCCGCATGGTGGGACTGTTGGAAGTGTCACGGTTCTGAGAGGGGGGGGTGAATCAGAACCGTACTGTTCTAATTGAAAACTCCTTACAAATTTTTGCACTAAGCAATATAAAATAGAATATTTACAATTTATGCAGGAGAAGCGTAAGCATTCATCATAAGCATAAAGAAATGAAACTCACAAACATGAAGAAACACCAAATTTGTGCCGAGTGGAAAACCCTCCAAAATCTCATGATTTTGTCATAGGGAGAAAAACCACTCCATGAACCTGTATCTTTCATTCATTCCAATCCTTTACAATCGGCAGTCACTACTGCTCAGAAATTTAACACAACTCATATACATATACAAATGTGCATATATCACTCGTACATGTACACAAGTTTATGATCAAAACTTTCAGACCCACTTATCCTCAGATACATATATATATATATATATATATATATATATATATATATATATGTTTTTACACACACACCCATACATGCATCTAAAGATTACAAGTGTTATATATGAACTTCGAAACAGAACAGTTACATATTTCTAACTGAACCAGTTAGAATCTGTTCAACAAACTTCCTCTTAAAAAACTTAAAAAAAAACAGTTTCAGATTACGAATCTGTTTTAGACAAAACTGATAATCATTAAGCTTCGTTTGTGAGATATTCGAAGACAGTTTCCATAACGGCATTATGCTTTGCAACTGACTGAAAACGTTTACACATTTCCTTTTGCTTTGAACCAACAAAAAACTTTATATAGTACCCTGGGTTTAAAACCCCAAAAGATTTATACAAACTTCTAAAACACTGCATAGCCATATTTCGGATTCGAGACCCTCTTTAGAAGTGAACAAGAACATAAACCTTCATACCTGTGAAGTTTAAGATTATGCCCAAAGAACCTCATACCTGAAACACAAGACTCTGTTCGGCCTTAATACCTGAAACACAAGACTCTGTCTGGCCTTAGGAAGTTTCTTCCTTCTTTCATACGCCCCAGATTCTCATACATGAGCAAAAATGAACATATAAGCAAACTTTTATTCTTTCTGAGAAAGATAAATGCATAAACCTGAAACTTCATTTGAAATAAAAAACAAACAATGAACCTGCCTGTATCCATCAATCAACTTCCCTGTTTCGCACAAAAATATCTTGACCCAACCGATTACTTCCTGTTTGTTTTACAGAATGAATTCAACTTTCAAAACGCAACAAAAACCGTTTGCTTAGAATAAACCGATACCCACAACCTTAATCAAATTTAACCAAAATTTGGAGTCCGCCATGCAAAGTCAATACTTGGCGAGAAAGGACTGACAATAATCAATAATGCGTTCAGACTTGTTAGTTTACAGTGGTCTCAATTAAAACCGCCGACAACATCATTAAACCTTTTCAATTTTTTCGCTTTAAACAAATGCCATCATATATTCCATGCCATGTCAAAAATGCCACATGTAACATTTTGCCAACAAAACAGATCTGCCACGTGTTTGCCGGATGATAGATAATTTAAATAGTTAACAATCTCCCCCATTTTTGATGCAAAAATTTTCACCATTTCATAAAATGAACTGAAATACCATGTTGATTATAAACAAGATAATGAACTGAAATGCCAAACAGATTTACCATGAAAACATGATTAACCCATGAACCAAGTGCATCCAAATACAAGAACCAAACCTGAACAAACCAAAACTGCTGTGCCAAAAGATCAAATCAAAACTGAACCTGTATGAACCCTGTATGAACCTGTGCCATATGAACCTGTATGAACCTGTGCCAAATGATCAAATCAAAACTGAACTGTGATGATCAAACTGCCAAAACAAAACTGAACTTACTCCCCCAAAATTTATGCATAAAAAATCTAACCATCTGCTTTAAATGTTTTCTGTGAAAGAAGCAGAAACCTAACACAGAATATGAAAAGGGAAAAAAAACTTATCCCAGCATGGATTGGGAGAAGACTCCCAATCGAATTCTGAACTGTTCAAACAATTCTCTAGGAAGAGCTTTGGTAAAAATATCAGCAACTTGTAATTTAGAAGGTACATGAATAAGAATGACCTCATTTGATGACACATGTTCGTGAATAAACTGCAATTTGATGGCAACATGCTTAGTTCTAAAATGCATAACAGGATTTTTAGAAATCTGAATAGCACTGGTATTGTCACAAAGGATTTTTAGAGGTTTTTGAACATGAATACCCAAATCTGAAAGCTGATAAGACATCCAAATTAACTGAGTACAACATGCCGTTGCAGCAATAACTTCAGACTCAGCAGTAGAAATAGTGACACATTCTTGTTTTTTACTGTGCCAAGCAACTAACCGATCACCTAAGAAAAATGCAGCACCACTAGTACTTCGTTGATCATCTTTACATCCACCCCAATCACCATCTGTATAACCAATGAGAGCAAAATCATCATTTTTTGGATACCACAAACCATAATCCAAAGTACCTTGTAAATATTTAAAGATACGATGAACAGCATTGAGATGAGATTGACGAGGAGCTGCTTGATATCTAGCAACTTGACATATAGAGTGCATTATATCTGGTCTAGAAGCAGTAAGATATAAAAGACTTCCTATCATAGATCGATACTCTCTTTGATCAACAAGAGGAGATTCATCAATTTTCATCAACTTACATCTAGTTTCCATTGGTGTACCAACTGGATTACAAGTATCCATTTGAAACCTTTTAAGCATTTCCTTAGCATATTTCAGTTGAGAGATAAACAAACCATGTTCAAGCTGAGAGACTTGAATTCCCAAGAAAAATGTCAAAGGTCCTAACATAGACATTTCAAATTCTGACTCCATGATTCTTGAAAAATTTTGTGCTAAATGATCATTAGTAGAACCAAAAATAATATCATCAACATATATTTCAACAGCCAATAAATTTTCATTGTCCATTTTTGTATACAAAGTGCTGTCCACATTTCCTTTAATGAATCCATTTGCAATTAGATGTTTATCTAATCTGGAATACCAAGCTCGAGGAGCTTGTTTTAAACCATATAAGGCCTTTTTGAGATGAAGAACATAATCAGGCTTGTCAGAAGATTTGAAACCTTCTGGCTGTTCCATATAAACTTCCTCCTCAAGATATCCATTTAGGAAAGCAGTTTTGACATCCATTTGGTAAACAGTGAATTTTTTATGAGTGGCATATGCAAGAAAGATTCTGATTGACTCCAACCTTGCAACTGGTGCAAAGGTTTCACCAAAATCAACTCCTTCTTGTTGTGCATATCCTTTGCAAACAAATCTGGCTTTATTTCTGATCACTACACCTTCCTCATTTAGTTTATTGCGGAATATCCATTTTCCACCAATAATATTTTTACCATCAGGTCTGGGAACAAGTTCCCAAGTCTTGTTTTTCTCTATCTGATTTATTTCATCTAGCATAGCATTTTGCCAACTAGGATTTGATAGAGCTTCTGTTACATTCTTTGGTTCAAAATCTGCTATCAAACAAAATTGTTCAACAATATTTACTTGTTCTCCTATTTTGGCTTTTCTTCTAGTTAAAATTCCTTTATCAATATCACCAATAACTTGAGACTCAGGATGTCTCTTAGCTATTATTCTAGAAGATGTTTTTATCTTTGATCCATCACTAGTGATTTTAGAATTGGAACAATTTTCTGATTCTATTTTTCCTGCAAGTTCATCTTCATCATCAGTTTCAACTTTATCTTGTTCACGATTTTCATTATGAAAACTTTCTAATTCTTGAAAAGATAAACTTTCATATTCTTCTTTGTCATTACAGCATACAGATGTTTCCTCAAACATAACATTTATAGCTTCTACAATTTTGTTCGGCCTTTTATTATAGCATTTATATGCTTTGCTATGTGTAGAGTACCCAAGGAAAATCCCTTCATCAGATCTTGAGTTAAAGTTTTCTAGAGAATCATCATTCTTTCTGATAAAACATTTGCAACCAAATATTTTAAAGTTCTTAACATTTGCTGTTTTCCCATACCATAATTCATATGGTGTATAAGCTATCCTAATTCTGATTTGAGCTCTATTTAAAATATAGACAGCTGTATGAACAGCTTCTTTCTAGAACTTGTCAGGCAGCTTTGCTTCATTTAACATGGTCCTGGCCATTTCCTTGATAGTTCTATTTTTTCTCTCTACAACCCCATTTTGTTGTGGTGTCCTAGCAGTAGAGTATTGTCTTTTTATGCCTCGTTTTTCACAATACTCAATAAATTCTTGAGAAGTAAACTCTCCTCCTCTATCTGATCTTAAGCATTTCAGTTTTAAATCAGTTTCTCTTTCCACCATCTTCCTGAAAATTTTGAAACGTTCAAAGGCTTCCGATTTATGTTTCAAAAATGTTACCCAAACCATTCTTGAATAATCATCTATAAACAGCATGAAATATTTTTCATCATTTAAAGAGGCTGTTTTGGTTGGACCACATAAATCAGTATGTACTAGTTCAAGTGGTCTATTTGTCAGATATTCTTTTGTTTTAAAAGAAACTCTTGTTTGCTTACCTTTTATACACTCTTCACAAACAGATGCAGGTTTAGTTATTTGTGGTAGTCCCCTGACCTTTTTGTTCTTGCTGATTCTAGCAAGATTATCAAAGTTCAAATGTCCCAGTCTTTTGTGCCATAGCCAATTTTCTTCCACTTGACTCATAAAGCAGGTATTGACCAATGATGTTTCTTGAATAGTTGAATCTATCAGATTATACAAATTACCATTTGTTCTTAACCCACTGGCAATGACTTTATCTTTCCCATTTTTAATATGACATTCTTTTGCATTGAAAGAGATAGAATATCCATTATCACATATCTGACTGACACTTAAAAGATTATGTTTCAACCCTTCAACAAAGTACACATCATGTATTGGTGTATCATTATTTAAGACTATTGAGCCTTTTCCTGTTATATAAGCTCCTGAGTTATCACCAAAACGTACAAAACCTCCATCAAAGTTTTCTAAGGTTTTGAATTTGTTCTTGCACCCAGTCATATGATGAGAACAGCCACTATCCAACACCCATGTTGCAGATTTTTGAGCAAATAAGACTGTTTCAACAATTAAGGACTTTTCATTTGTCTTTACTTGTTTCCATATCTATTTAGGTCTCAGATTTAATTTACACTGATTTGCATAGTGACCATAGTAAAAACATTTGAAGCACCTAATAACTTTTCTTTTGCCTTGACTAGTGCTATTTTTACAAAAGATTGCTTTGTGCCCAAAAACATTACAGTTGAAACAATATCCATTGAAAAGCAACTTTGTTTTCTGATTAGTAGATTCTTCAAAAGAACATTGCAAGATATTCAGTTTTTTATCCTTTTCTTCAAGTAAGAATTTTTGACTTTCTATAATTGAATTTGCTTTTATTAATTCATCTTTAAGTTTTTGATTTTCAGTCTCATGATTTGCAACTGATTTTTTTAACCTTTTAATTTCTTGCAGGGATTTTAGAAGTTCTTCTTCAAGATCTACTTCTATTTCTAAATCAGATGAGGATTCAGGCTCATTTGATTCAAATTTAGGAGTATGTACTATTTCAGCCATAAACAATTTTTCCCCTTCTTCATCTGCATCACTGGATTCTTCATTTGGATCCTCTTTTAAAAAAAAACTTTTCTTTTTGAAATCCTTAAACCTTTTATTCTGATTCCAAGGCTTCTTTCTAGAAAACTTCTCAGATTTCTCATCACAATCATCAAGTTCAATATTTGGACATCTAGCAGCAAAATGTCCTAATTGACCACAACTGAAGCATTTAGGTTTGCTTTTATATTTCTTTGCCATTCTTTTAACCAATAATGCTTCTAAAGCATCAGTTAGATCTGAATCACTCTCATCATTCTTTTCAACCTTAAAGGCTGATTCTTTTGATGAAGAACTAGCTTGATTGCTAATTCTCATTTCATATGCAGTTAGAGTTCCTTGAAGTTGATGTAAGGTCATTTTTGAAAAGCTTTTCTTTTCTTCTAATGTAGAATTTTTTGTTTCAAATTTAGGTAGGACTGACCTAATAACCTTTGAAACAACATCATGTTCTTTTATGTCTTCACCTAGACCCTTCCTGGCATTCACAACTTCCTCAATTCTTAAAAAATATGCAGCAATGGTTTCATCCTCACTCATTTTTAGATTGTCAAACTGAGTTTTAAGAGTAATCAGTTTAGATTCTTTAACCTTGTCATCTCCTTGATAGATAGTTTCAAGTTTTACCCATATATCATTTGCAAATTTACAATAAATGACTTTGGCAAAGACATCTCTAGTAAGACCACAAAGAAGAGCATATCTAGCCTTCTTATCTAATTCAAATTTTAGTTTCTCATCAGCATCAGTAGGAACTGACGCTGGAACAGTGTATTTTGTTGTTACTACATCCCACATCCTTACATCTAGAGAATGTATAAATGCTTCCATTTTAACTTTCCAGAAAACATAATCATTTCCATCAAATAAAGGTGCCCTATTAAGGAAAGCTCCTTCAGAATGTGCCATAACTTCCAATAACCAGAGATCAATTCCTAAAGGGAATCCTACGCCCTGATACCACTTGTTGGAAGTGTCACGGTTCTGAGAGGGGGGGGTGAATCAGAACCGTACTGTTCTAATTGAAAACTCCTTACAAATTTTTGCACTAAGCAATATAAAACAGAATATTTACAATTTATGCAGGAGAAGCGTAAGCATTCATCATAAGCATAAAGAAATGAAACTCACAAACATGAAGAAACACCAAATTTGTGCCAAGTGGAAAACCCTCCAAAATCTCATGATTTTGTCATAGGGAGAAAAACCACTCCATGAACCTGTATCTTTCATTCATTCCAATCCTTTACAATCGGCAGTCACTACTGCTCAGAAATTTAACACAACTCATATACATATACAAATGTGCATATATCACTCGTACATGTACACAAGTTTATGATCAAAACTTTCAGACCCACTTATCCTCATATATATATATATATATATATATATATATATATATATATATATATATATATATATATATATATATATATATATATATATATATATATATATGTTTTTACACACACACCCATACATGCATCTAAAGATTACAAGTGTTATATATGAACTTCGAAACAGAACAGTTACATATTTCTAACTGAACCAGTTAGAATCTATTCAACAAACTTCCTCTTAAAAAACTTAAAAAAAAACAGTTTCAGATTACGAATCTGTTTTAGACAAAACTGATAATCATTAAGCTTCGTTTGTGAGATATTCGAAGACAGTTTCCATAACGGCATTATGCTTTGCAACTGACTGAAAACGTTTACACATTTCCTTTTGCTTTGAACCAACAAAAAACTTTATATAGTACCCTGGGTTTAAAACCCCAAAAGATTTATACAAACTTCTAAAACACTGCATAGCCATATTTCGGATTCGAGACCCTCTTTAGAAGTGAACAAGAACATAAACCTTCATACCTATGAAGTTTAAGATTCTGCCCAAAGAACCTCATACCTGAAACACAAGACTCTGTTCAGCCTTAATACCTGAAACACAAGACTCTGTCTGGCCTTAGGAAGTTTCTTCCTTCTTTCATACGCCCCAGATTCTCATACATGAGCAAAAACGAACATATAAGCAAACTTTTATTCTTTCTGAGAAAGATAAATGCATAAACCTGAAACTTCATTTGAAATAAAAAACAAACAATGAACCTGCGTGTATCCATCAATCAACTTCCCTGTTTCGCACAAAAATATCTTGACCCAACCGATTACTTCCTGTTTGTTTTACAGAATGAATTCAACTTTCAAAACGCAACAAAAACCGTTTGCTCAGAATAAACCGATACCCACAACCTTAATCAAATTTAACCAAAATTTGGAGTCCGCCATGCAAAGTCAATACTTGGCGAGAAAGGACTGACAATAATCAATAATGCGTTCAGACTTGTCAGTTTACAGTGGTCTCAATTAAAACTGCCGACAACATCATTAAACCTTTTCAATTTTTTCGCTGTAAACAAATGCCATCATATATTCCATGCCACGTCAAAAATGCCACATGTAACATTTTGCCAACAAAACAGATCTGCCACGTGTTTGCCGGATGACAAATAATTTAAATAGTTAACAGGGACTAGCCCGCCACGGGGTGAGGTAAGGCAAGGATAACAAATCAAATAAAATACATGCCTCCCAAGGCATTAAAATCAACACTCCACCCAATCGTTTAAACATGGAAACGATTCATTTCTAGAACATTTCACGGGCACACACATACACAGTGCCAAATCCAATTTTCACATGGAAACTCACCAATATGGCAAATGGTGAGATAAAATCCCACGGAAACCCCAAATCTTGGACAACAAGATACTAGGAAGCACACAACAAGCTAAATCCGGTTCATTCTTTCCAAATAGAAGAGGTAAAACAAGAAATTGATTTTCAAGATCAAACACACAACAGATAGAGAAATGAACCATTTCCTTCCTAAATGCAACCATATGCTATAGATTTCACAAAACCAACAATAATAAACACTCTTTCTTCCATTCCAATCATTCCACAAGCATCTACAGGAAGATTGCATAATTTCTACATACACGGGAAGCAAACTGAAAATTTCAAATTTAAAAAGAAAACAAGAAGAGATTATCCAACCTTGAAGCCAACTAGCAACCAAAAGACAAAGAATTTCCAGTCTTGCAAACCAGGTTGAATTTCCAGTTCCTCTAGGAAGTTTTCCAAAATTTCTCTCCAAAATTCCCCTCTTCCTTCTTCCCGTGAATTTAGGTATAGCATGAAAAATTATCTTTTAACCTAAACTTTCTAGGATAAAAAGTTATTCCAACCAATCAGATTAAAATATTTAAAAACTTAAAAGCAATCAGATTTACTCCTTTTTCAAAAATAATTCTTTTCCAACAATTAAAATGAAAAAGTTAAATGGAAAGGTAAAAAGAAAAGCTTTTATTAATTTCTATTTCCAAAAATACTTTCTTTCAACATAATCATTTAACATTTAAATGGCTAGGCAATTATTTATTTCCTTCCAAAATATATCAATGCACTTTACAAAATAAATAAGCCCTTTAACCATTTAGTCTAGCAAATCATTAGTTTAATTAAATCAATAATCACAAAGCATAATAATCAACTAATTATCCTAACATAAGATAACATCATCCATTTAAATTAAATAACCATTAAATAAATGGAAACACGCAAAACCAAGAATGATCAAATGACGACTCTCAAATGACCAAACCAAGGCACCATGACTCGCATACCAGCCAGACAGGACAAGACAACCGACTGACAACACTCACATGAGTGTGACTACGGGTCAAACTAGGGTACAACAACTATCTCCTCCACTCGCATCGAATATAAAAAGGCATGCTCAGACCAGTGAAACCAGGTGGAGTCAATACCCCGTACCTACCCGGTACTTGTACTTGCAATGTCCTGCACCAAAGAACCACACGTGCATATAGACCAATATATATATACAAACACGACATGCACACCGATGAAGGAGAATCATGACGTTCCCTGTCTCACTGGAGTGAGTGAAGGAAAATCATCCCCTCACATCCTAATACACTTGCAAACACGCAACATATAAATAACGCATCACAATATAAGGTAAAAGTGTCAGTCTATGATAATGATCCATAAAATAACATTAAACATAAGCACTGAGATACTACATAAAAGCATACACCATACATCTAGTTAACGCATGAAATAACAACGCATAACATCCGAATCAATATACAAAAATGTTCCACTGAACAGTCACTGAAGTCAATCAAAAACATACAAAAAGAGGTTGATCGAGGAGGGGTACTACAAGTTAACTATTCAATCTATTTTGTTGGCATGCCAATCAATCTCGGTTCACTAATCAATAAAAATCGGTTCACTATCCATCAGACTTCAGTTCTTTTTGTGACCCAATTTTGGTTGAAAATCTCTATAAACCAGCTCAATTTCTCATTTCAAACTAGAATCACAATCTTTGAAATAGTTGCTAATCTATGCAGGAAATCAGTGCAATACTTGAGAGCCAATTCAACAACAACTAAGGAGAAGAGCAATGGAAGCCTTGTTAAATCAATTGAGGGAGTCTTAAATTAGATTTCAATTCATTTCATAATTCAATTGATATTAGCATTATTTTATTATAGTTTAGAAGTAATTTGATTAGATTAGAGTTGGTGATTCGCTCTGATAATCTAATTATGTTATTTATGCTTAATTTACCCCTAGAAACTACAACTTGTGTGATTTTCACGATTCTAGCATCAACAATGCCATCATTGACAATGTTATTGTTTTTAGACCAAAACTTTGGCTTATCACTATTGTAAGTCGAGTGAGGATTGTCTTTGTTATTTTTGAAGATTTTCACCAAACCCTTTTTGATAAGAGCTTTCTCGATTTTGAGTCCTTGGGCTATCACTTCTTCAAAAGAACCTAAACATTTGACTTCCAAGTAGAATTCCATCTCTTCATTTAAGTTTGAAATGAAGATTTCAACTAATTGTTCCTCGGGAATGTGGAAAGAACATCTACTAGAAAGGTGTCTCCACTGTTGCAAGAAGGTTGAGAATAAATCTCCATTTTTTTGTTTAGTGTTGCATAATCAATCATGGAGACATCACATTCTATGTTGTGCACATGATGGGTAACAAAGTATTGAACTAAGTCGGTAAATGTTCGGATTCCACCTGACAATTGAGAAAACCATTTCATAGCCGATCCTCCTAGACTTTGAGGAAAGAGGCACATTTAGTACATTTCATCATGAGAAACCTCTAAGAAAGTTGTGTAAAATTCTTGGGCATGATCCCTAGGATCACCCTTTCCTTTGTATTTGTCAAACTTGGGAGCCCTGGGTTTCAAGGAAAAGGTGGAATGACCATGCTTCTATCAAACAGATAAGGACATTTGTCCTCTAGAGAATACCTTTTTGCGATCTCCCTAAATTTTTTATTTGTTGTGAGAGATCATTTATCTGTTGGTGTAAGATATCCATCTTTGTGTTGGGGGGTGGGATATACTCATGGTCGTCATGTTGGTATTGAATGCGGTCATAGTTATGGGTATTTCGAGTTGCCTGCGATCATTTTGATCCATGTTCCGATGTTTACTAGTTTCTACTTGATCATTTGATTATACTACTTGGGAAACATCATAGTAAGGAAGGAGTTTTGCACCTTCTTGTGCGATTTTGAGAAAATGAGTGTTTGCATTCCCTTTGAGGATCATGTCAAAGATCTTGTTGAACCTAGGATTACTAGTTGATTCTTCTATTTCCTCTTGTGTAGGAGTTTGTGAATATTCTTCTCCTATGAATTCTTTATGGTGAAAAGGATTAACAGTTTCATTATCCTCTGAGTCATGTTGTGATTCTAGTTGCTTACACCTCATAGATCTAGTCTCAGCCATGTGAAAATCTATTTATGAAAGTGAGATTGTGATAGATGTGATGGTCTAACTCTTTCTATAGCTCCAATGTTAGACTAAAATGGGATGAATTATTTGTAGTGCTTGAATGATTCTCAAGACCACAAGTTCATCAATAAAGTACTCTTAAGATCTTTAGTTTGGTGTGCAACAATTTTGAGGTAAGGTATAGCGAGTGTTGGATGCACTCATGAGTTAGTTTTACCTACCATAGATGACTAGTATGAACTCTTAGGATGATTGAACCTAGATGTTAGAGATATACTAATAAGTTGATCTTTTGAGATAAGATGTGAAAGATCTAAAAGAGACTAAGGACAAAACTTGTTTAATGTTGAAAGTTGAATGAATTATGGTTTGGTGATGGATTCTCACTTTAAGTATAAACTTTGGAGTTTCTAGCAGGAGATTCAAGTTGTGGAATGTAAGATGGTGGAATATACTGACTTCTATTGCGTGATTGTGATAAGGCTCTTCTTTGGAAAAAATCTTGTGATCTCAAAGGTTCTAGCTCAAAATCTGTTGTAAAACTATTTTCAAAGTTTTGATAATGGTGTATAAATGTTTGATGTTTCAATAAGAACTTACAATTTTTTTACACCTTCTTCTTTTCTGGACTTTATTTTCACTAGGCTTCTTTTTACAATGGTGATAGATCAATTTCTTAATGTATTTGAGAGACTTCCAAACCCTAAGCACTGATGTTTGTGTAAGATTGTTCTTGGTTGAGGAATTGTTTTGCTTAGTTGATTAGATGTACTTATTTTGAATGTTTGATTTTGATAAGAAGATACATCAAGCACGTGAACACATCTTTTCTTGGTAGAGTAACTTTGAAATGAATTCGATGAAACGTGTATGTTCTTAGGCCAAATTCAGCCCAAATTTCCACTGGTCTAAATAAGCGAAGACAAATCAATCACTTTTTATCCCTAAGGATGGCCAATTGTAGTAACTTCGGCCCACACTTGATGCTTCTTCGAATCTAATACACAACACCTCAAGGAGTGTGTTGTATTTTCATCTTTGTGAGAGCGGATAGATAGGGACCTCCACAACTAGAAGGATAATCCGATTACGCTCTTTTCGGAAGTTGAAAACAACTTGTACAACCCAAAAATTTCTATCTCAGCTCAAGGAAACGCGTATGGTGAGTACCTTGGGGCAAAACCAGCTATGCCCTTGCACTGAAATTGCCGCAAAACTCAATCAATAGAACGGGTGGGTCTCTACACTAAAAAAGGTTTTAGTAATTTTCGATGGCTTTGCATGTAAGTTCATTCTACAATGACTCACTTAAGAGCCTAGTAACTCATGGTGGGGCCCATACGTCCTTTAAGCAAGCTACATTGTAGGAAAAACTACACCCAAGGTTACAACTTTAGCTCTCACCTGATTTCTATAGCGGCTTGAAGGATTTACCGCTTAAGGTCATCCCAAGGGTGATGTGTCCCTTGGCAAGCCTTTTCTAAAAATGAAAATGGCTTTTATGCTAAAAGAATGTGCAAATGCACCAATCATAATGTACACTTGTTCTTTTTAGCCCTTCATAGAAAAATGTGAATTTGTAGTTGTCAATCACACATGAAGATTCTTTTTATGCCAAGATCGCAAAATGTGTTTGTTCTTTTTACCGTTTGGAAGAAAGCATAAAATTGATAATGTCATTTGCTTGAAATAGAGAACACAAAACGTCGTGTTCTTTTTACCACTTGCAAGATAAAAGTATGAGTTCTCAATCCCAAAATGACATTGATTGTTCCTTTTAAACCCTGAAAAATGAAAAATTAAGTGTTCTTTTTAAACCTTGAAAATGACAAATTGAGTGGTCTTTTTAAACCCTTAAAATGAAAAATTGATTGTTCCTTTTAAACCAAGATAGCAAAATATGAATTTGTTCTTTTTAACCAAGATAGCAAAATGATGGTTCTTTTTAACCAAGATAACAAAATGTGAATTTGCAAGATTTTATGCAATATGAATAAAGGTTATTTTTAAGCCATCATTGCAAAATATGAGTTATGCTACAAAAACAATTTGTTAATGCTCCTCTTTTAGATCCTGCAACTTCATCCCGTTTAGACAATTCATTAGCAAATAAAATCAAACAAGAAAAATTTTAAAAACAAAACAAATTTAAAAATTAAACTAAGAAAAGAAAAGAAAAACTAAAAACAAAACTAAAAAATAAATAAATAAATAATAAAATAAAATAATAATTAAAATAAATAAATAAATAAAAACAAACAAAAAACTAAACTAGCAAATAAATAATAAAAAAAAGCACAACGAACAAAACAAAAAAATAAAAAATAAATATTTAAAATCTAAATTAAAAAAAATACACAAATCCTAAAAATAAACACAAAAGTAAACACTAAAAATGGATTTGTGAAAAAGCTTTAGAAGTTTTCAAGTAAATGCAATTTCGCAGGTGGAAAGCTAAGTTTCACTACCATTTGCCAACATATGTCAGCTCGTGCCAAAGAGGAACATTGTAACAAAGTATGGATACTGATCAATGCAAGATGAAGGCCAAGTTTTGCTGATTCACATCGGGTTCACCAAATGAAATACTGTGAAAATGGAGGTTAGCATAAACAAATAGGAAATCATGTTAGTAACAACCTTTCAACCATAAGCAAAACATGAAGACAAATCTATCTAAAGCATTATCAAGGAAGATTAACACAAGAAGCTAGTTAGGAAATAAATTAAATGAAATTACTTCCCCATGATGCTCCCTATGTCATGGCTCTTCCTTGTACTCCTCCTCTCCAAGATCCTGCTGCTATGTGAAGTATGCCCTTAGCTTGATCACTAGCACAATGAATGTCAATTGGGGGATGGGAGGTGATTGATTATGTGAAGTGTTGAATGCTTGAAGATGTGAATGGAGTATTAATGTTAAATAGCAATTCCAACTAGTGGAAGAGCTAAAACACAATACAAATCCTTCCTACAGAGCCTTCAAAATTCTAAGCAAAGAAACAATGCATGGATAACTCTTGTGTGTGTGATCCTCAACAATGAAGGAATGAACTCTATTTATAGGGAAAATAGGCAAATGAAGGGTTGAGATTGATTTGATTGAGGAAGGGTTAGGATTGCTTGAGGAAGTGTTGATCCTCAATCCATGTGCTATCCATCAAGCCAATCACATGTTGACAAGTGTCAATAAGGCAAGGCTTGAGAGGAAAGGGGGACAAAGCATTAAATGCTTGAAGACTTTAAAGGAATCCATTAAAGGCTTGAAGACTCTGAAGGAAGCCATTAAAGGCTTGAGGACTCTAGAATGAAACCATTAAAAGCTTAAAGACTTTAAAGGAAGCCATTAAAGGCTTAAGAAGACTCTTTGTGAGATTTTGCCAAGATCAAGAGCTCAATGAAAAGTACAATAGAGAGACAAAATAGATGATAGGAATAAACTGTATTCTATCAAGAAAAAATACCGATCAACTAGATTATCAAAAGTTGTTTCATACAATGTAGATGAGCCTACTTATAAAGGCAAGGCCATATGGATATGTGAGCTCACAATCATGACATGTGGCTCAATGAGAAACAAGGGTAGGTAAGAATATGTAGAGTTAGGTAAGAGAAATAATATAATATTCCATAAGAGGTGGATCACCCACCGAATGTGGAGTGTAATAACAAGATAAGACCACAAAAGGTGGAATTTCTCCTACATACATCATCCCTATATACACACTTCCCCAAGTGTCTCATATCCAAACTACTATGAAATGCATTACATTAAATCAACTTAAGTAAGGTGTAATTATGAGAAATAATTTACACCAACACCCCCCCTTAAGTGCAGCTTGGGGGAATGCACTTAAGTTAACAATGCAAGATGGGTCTTGGCTACTAGGCCATGTTAGGTGCCCATGTACAAATGCAATCTCTCACAAACGAAGAGAGAAAAACCCAATGGGAAAAAAATCCCCCCTAAAAGAGAGATGAAAGCACACAATGCTCTCAATGATGAATGAGAAGAACAAAACCTAGTGAGGAAAAAGTCCCCCCCATAAGAGAGAAAAAGAGACCATGAAGGCCCCCCTCAATTTAGAATCTCCTACAAAGATGGTCAAAGAATGTTGACCAAACTACCTCCCCAATAGGAAGAAAGAGAGCCAATGTTGCACCAATAATGTCAAAGTGTGACAAAACCAAGTACTGATGTCAATGACAATGAATCACTCACTGCAACATGATAAAGATCAAGCATGGAGACAACCTGCTTTGAGCATCAACTGGATACTCGTAAATGGCATAAATATTGGTACAATCAAAGCCTCACTAGAGCCATGCACAAATGTGTACAATTTAAGTCTCAACTAGATCCATGCACCAAGTCTCAGAAGATATTTCCTAATCTACGTGTACAAGAGGATTACATCAAATATGTCATCAATGACAAAGTACAAAGAGGTGTGACACTTTATGATAGTGCGAGTACAACATACCTCATGCAAAAACATACATCATGATATAGTGCAAATCTGGAAACATGAAAATGATGTCACCAAAAAGATGCCCCGTAGAATACGCAGATGAAGATGCCTCCGATTGCGATAGTGCCAAGAGATATAATACATTACAACAAATAACTCAAAATATTTTTGTTTAAAATAAAAAATAGTTCACAAAATAACAACTCTAATAATATTTTAGTTACTAAATTCAAAAGAAAAATGATAAAGCTATTAATCAATTTAATCTATGTATACTTAAGATAAGAGTACACCCTTGTTTTAATTAATGTTCACTCCTTTGCTCACCCAATCCCCTAATTACTAACTTTAAAGAAATAAAAAAAGTTATAATTAAACATCCATTAATAAATTTCAAATGTACCAATACCTCCACTAGTTAGAATTTTTGGACTTTTTTTGAAGGAGTTGTGCAATTTTATTGGTACCCGTAGTTAAATTAAATGCCCTTTAATAAATTTCACATGTACCAATACCCAAGTAATTACAATTTTTGGATTTTAATTAGAATAGTTGTGCAACTTTATTGGTACACATGTTTATAATTAAACACCCATTAATAAATTTCACATGTACCAATACCCCTAGTAGTTAGAATTTTTGGACTTTAATTGGAGGAGTTGTGCAACTTTTTGGTACCCATAGTTATAATTAAACGTCCATTTCACATGTACCAATACCCCCACTAGTTAAATTTCTTGGATTTTAATTGGAGGAGTTGTGCAACTTCTTGACACCCATAGTGCAAGACTACTAGGGCACTTGTGCATAAATATTGACCATTTTTTAGTGGTTGTAGTGCAGAGTTGATGGGGCATCTTTAAGTAGGGGCATCACTTTGAAGTGACCAGTTTTTTCCATAGCTGCATTCTTACTAACCAAAAGCTAGAACAATAGCTTTAAGGGTTAAATTGCATACACTTACAAATATAATAGCAAAAAAAATTGTCAAAATCTTATATACTATTAAGATATGTAGATGCCCAAGGTTAGCTATAATGTTTACTCTTACAATATATAGATATTTTCTTTATAACTTTGACAATTGAAAAATATATGTTTACAGAATTTGTTGCTCTATCTTTCCGACTACCAGAAAAAATGTTTGTATATTTTTAATTTTATCCTGCAATCCATTTTAAGACACGCCAATGGATGGGTGACAGATGGGTTTTTACTATTCCTTACGCAGTCAAAATTGTCTCCACGTAAACTTGTTCTTGTAAATAAAGTTTTTTATATCTTAAAAGTCAGATTATTTAAACTGAGTACTGCTTTTAAAAGTTATCCTTTAAAAAGACACACAGCTGAGATAATTTCAGACACCTCATTTTTGAAAGCATAAAGTAGACAATGGATGTGACTGATGTTGGCTTTTGTGTTTATCAAGAAGGCTGACTTTTTGAAGCTTAAATTTCATGATGGTATGACTGTACTTATGTCTGTAATTCAAAAATAAAATTGAAAAAAATGGGTAATGATATTTTCATTTTAGAAATATTGATAATATTTTTTTTTTGTTTTTTATGAATGGATTATTTATTCTATATATGATAAGCGTTAAGTAGACTATTCGTTTGATGAGATTATTTATTCTATATATAATAAGTGTTATTAATGATACATTCATGTGAACTATTCATAAAATATGAATCCGCCGTTTTAGATGTAACAAGTGTTTAGATTAGATAATTTCAAGAAGGGTCCAATCCCATTTACAAATCAGTCATCGAAAGATGCTATAGATGTAATGAGCATTAAGTTGACTATTCATTCTAATAAAAAATTGGTTCATACGAATTACTCATCAAATCCTCATCTCTGTAATAATGTTTTCTTGGCCTATACTCTAAAATCCACCTGCACGTGTGATCTATGTCTTTGTACGGATACATAAAATATGAATCAATGAATTTGACTTGAAAACTACACAACTGAAATTACTTAACACTGTTATAATAACAATATACATCAAATCTAATCCTCACCTCTACCGTACTGCTGTCTTGCACTATACTCTGAAACCCACATGCACATCTGCACGTCTAGTTCATGTTCATGTATGAATACAGTATTCTACCAGAAGATATTTCAGAGTATTTTCCAATCTTTATATATCACAAATGATAAGGATTAAACTTTCAATGAAGAATGATTTGAAATATTGAGCAGAGGAAACTTCAATTCAACATTTTGTGATTATGGATCATGAAGAATGATTTGAAATATTGATTGAAAAAACTCATCACTGAGTCTAATCTAGAAATTATCAAGATAATTTATCATGGACTTTGGAAATTTCATGCATTTAATTAACATTTTGAGATTATCTGATTGTCTTTGTAATGAAACAATATTCAAGTATCAACTAACAACACAAATTAAAAAAATTATACTCTACATAAATCTAAGAGAGGAGCAGCAGTAAAACCCTACATATTCCAATAACCGTTCATTCCACGCGCATCTGACCCCAGAGATGAAGAATTCCTCCTAACGGGCCTTGCGAGATGCATTCTGCTTTTCAAAGTATTCAAACAAGCTCCCATCATACATACCTCTCAGGGCTTCCTTCTCAATAAAACCTTCCTTATTCTTAGCCAGTTTGTACAGAAAGCTCCATTCTCCGTGGGCTGCAAGCCTAAATAAACAAGACCAATTTCATTAAGATAATCTGGCATAGAAACTCAGAATAAAGATAAAACTTGACAAACCAATATGCTTACCATCCAAAAAGGTCATTCATATTCCTATTGCCTTTAAGCATGCTCTGCAACTCTGAATACGTGAGTTTGTCTGTATAAGTGAGAGCATATTTGCTAAAGATTGAATCAAACTTTGCAGGATCAAACCTTCCTTCAGTATCATAAACCTCTGAGTCACTTCCATGCTTTGCCTTGTGAATATTTGCAATGTATATTGGAAATAATGGTGACGGTATCCACCCCTGCTTAGGTTTTTTATCAGTGAGAACAGATGGACAGAATGAATATATCTTCACAGATGTAGAAAATAAGTGGATTGATTTATACTCACAGAAGAAGTAACATAGCTCAGGTTTACATTGATAAGGAATGCTGCTAGAATGGAGATGAAAACACCAAACCCTATAGCCCGGAAACCTGGGTAAATTCAAACCCAGAAAAGACCCACTTGTTAAAACAGTTTCAGAAGGGTCCAAAGGAAATTTAAATGATGAAATTGGGCATGGATATACAGACAATAACAGCTATAGTTTAACCTATTAAAATGTATCAAAATCAAATAATGATATATGGGGATAGATATAATTTTTCAAGGAGAAAAAAATTATTGAAAATAAGAAAACTTACAAAATAAAAGAGGACTTGCAACTTAACAAAAATTTGTAATAAATGCTGTTTCTGGATTCAACTGTGTGAGTTTGATCTCGCGCAGTTGAATCCAGAACAGCATCGAAATTATCAGTATGGACTGTAGAAATTAAACCAAGCCAGTGTTTATAAATTTTGTTTTATAAGTATGTTCTACCTATTTTATAATTTTTTTTTATTTTTCAAAAAAAGATAAAAAAATTATTAAAAACAAAAAAACTTACAAAATAAAGAAGGATCTACAACCCAACACAAAATTGTAATAAGTGCTATTTCACCCACATTTTAGATCATACAATCCATCATAAAAAATAAAATAAAAATTCCTTTCAAAAATGTGTTAATACTCACCTCACAATTGCTGTTTCAAAACCCTCCTGTTGATTATGTGTTCCCTGTTGTTGATATATATTATGCTATACCCTATTCCAAGACATGCTTATAGCTATAACTTAAGACACTTGAAATTTGGTAAAGTGGGTTGTTCGCAGTTGTTTTCAGATATATTTGGAAGATTGGTTGCAGAAAGAATGTTTACTTCTTGTCTCTGCAGTCAACAAAACTTGCCTAATGTTTGTTTGTTTCCTCTGCAGTCAATAAAACTTTCCTTTTCTCTCAAGTTAGGTATAAAAATTTGAATTTTAAATTTGTTTTCAACAAATAAAAATATAAATGTGATATCATCTAATATATTTAGAGATCAATTAGTTTAAAACAACAGAGAATACAAATTACATCTATGGAGTTTAACCTTTCTGTTATTTACAATTGTATTAAAAAATTTGGGGTCCTTAAAATTTGGAATCCTTTCAAAACTTGTTTTTGAATTGTGATTCATAACTCTAATCAAAATCATAACTTATCTTGCTCAAACAAACTTAAAAAAATCACAGTTCAGTAGTAGAGCACTGTAAAGAGAGAATTTTTTACCTTGGTAAGTTTCCCATGGATAGATAATCCCATCTTTGTTTCTGTCAAAAAAAGATACATGCTGCTGAAGAACAGTCATGTTATTATGCTGGTGATCTCTGGATCCATATTTAGAGGCTGGATCCACTGCAACCAAAGCTCTTGCCAGATCTACATTAACACAAAGTTGTCGTAATCACATCAAATACAGCAATGGGTACCACCACAAATGTACTAAAAACCAAATCTTTAAACACAAGAACTGATTCTGCCATGAAAGAATACATGGTTTTGGCATTTGATCATCCAACTTGGGGTTCAATCTGCGGAGAGCAGTGATAGGCGCATTTGCAGCAATGGTTTCCAGTGACTCCTCTGAAAAATCCATATCACTTTCTTCTTGTGCAATTTCAGAATGGATTTCCAGTCTTTAAAAAGCTTCTGATAATGCCTGCAACAAGCGATGCCCTGAACAGAATAAACTTGCCTTACTCTGTTTCAATGTTTAACTTGCCTTGTTCATCACAGAATCTAACACGGCAGTTTTATAACCACTTTTTTTCGCATTTCTTCTAAAGAACAGATTCGGGAATAAATTTTGTGAACACGCGATACTGGAGATCAATGGTAGATAATGCAGATAGTACTTTATTCAAAGTTAAATTAGATTTAAGATAGATAATGAATTTTTGATGACGGTTTTGTCATTCAGTGCTTTTCATTTGACGTTTTAAGAAAAATATTAACTGTCAAAAAATATAAAAGTAGAAGATTGAAGCAATGAAAATCAATGCACATCTTTCTTTGGAAGAAATGAAAATCATTATCTTAATGAGAAAATAATGATAAATTAGTAATATATGCAAAAATCTTAAATTTACTAAATAAGTTTCTAAATTAATACACTAATATATATTATGTATTAACATTAAATGGTAATCAATTAATAATTACTAATTTAGTAATAATAAACATTTAAATTTTAAAATTATATATATTATGACAAGTTTCTATAACAATCTTATTAACAGCGAGAGCCTTCACAAAGTAATTTTTGTCACTCAGGGCATGAGCCAATAGGCTGAACCTAATGGATAAGTCTATTATTTAAATAATTCACTTGGTAAACACTTAGATGATACTGATAATTCATGTTATAAACACTTAAATGATATTAAGTTCAAATTTTTTCCAATACATTTTTTTTAAGCTTTAAAGATCAGAACAAAATTTAATATATATAATTTTATAAAAATAATGAAGTTATGATATTTTATTGTGATATAATTTTAAAATATATAATTAAACTTATTGATTCATATTTTATTAGTGAAAAATTAAAATTATGTTTAATTATGTAAATAGTTAATTTGATGACCTATAAATCATGTGATTTATAATGTGAACAAACCATCACGACTTTTACAAATTTAAATCTTAATTAATTTCAAGACTTCACAATAATTTTATTATTACTCTTGAATTTTTCAAAGAATAGTTCACATCAAGAAGGATCATAAAGTGAGATCTTAAAATTGATAAAAATAAATTATATATAATTTAATAAGAATATTTCAATTGCAAATTTTTTATTAGAAATTATGTTTAAAAAAGTGAGATCTTAAAATTTATGAAAAATTATATTAAAAATCTATTTTTTTTCTATAAATAATCAAATGATGTTTATAAAGATGAGACATATATTTTTCAAGAGGTCATCTATTTCAATATTATTCTATTTTAAAAACATTTAACAGTCAATTTTTTCCCTAAATTTAGGGTAACATTTTAACATGTGAAAATATCTCAACTTTAGAAATAATACATACAAGGAAAAAGTTTCCAATCCTTTTAGAATGTGGTGGGAAAACTTTTGTCCATTTGTGGCCCAGCACGATTGGATAGAACATCTTCAAGTACATCCTCATCAATAATAAAAGAAAATTATTATAATAATAATTGCTCTTGACTTTTAGTAAAATTTAAAGGATATTTTATTAGTTGTTTTTATAGTTAATTAAGTAAATGTGTGATTGAAATTGGGAGAGTTCTTAAGTAAACATATTAAAATAGCAAAGATATTTAAAATACTTGATATAATGATAAAGTTTATGTTATATGTATTTAGATGGTGTTAAATTCGAATTTTCAACATTGTCTATGTGGTCACGTGGTTGAAAAAATTGTTCTCTTGGTAATTGTTAAAAGTGTCTTGGTAATGCACAAGAGTCGTTTTGTCTGTTGCATAGACACTGCCCACATACAAAAAAAAAATAGTATAGATATTTAAAATATATTTATTTTAAAAATGGTGAAATATATTATTTATTGATATTGTTTACTCTATATACAAAGTTAACTTTAGATTTTAAGAATATTATTTTTTAAATATAGATATTTTAGATTAATGTTTTTAATATATATATATATATATATATATATATATATATATATATATATATATATATGGGTAAATTGAGGAAACAACTATCTAGTCCTAGGATGCACCAAGACATAAATATTCTCCATATATTATAATGTATGTGTCAGTGCATCTTAGGGGCTGGATAGTCATTTCCATAAATTGATATAGATATTTTAAATGAGTAGGACACAATCTTAAGATTATATCTCTTGTCATCTTTTGGATATACGTATTTAAGATATTTGTGTTTATTATTAAATGACATCACTAGTATTAAATTTATTATTAAATATTATCATGTATATCCTGAATACATATATCTAAAGACATGAGAGATTCCTATCTTTCTTTTATATTAGAGATCATTTATCAAAATAACCAAAATAAATAGATAAAATATATGATGCACAATGCCAAGTTCATCCATCATGTCCATCTTTAGTGCACTCTATACAAAGATAAACTAATGTAGGAGCGTATTAGAGAAACCTATTGCATCTCCATAGAAACTCATTATGGTTCACTGTAGAGAACTAGAGTTCTACAATAACTCAAAAACACCATATCTAGATCTTAGGAGCTTTGGAGTAGGTTGTAGGAAGTTATTGATTTTAGAAGATCATAAATCAAGATATGTAGCACCTAGTTCATCAAGTAAAGTGCTAGCCGGAAAATCTTAGAGACAGGTTTGGAGAGGCTGGCACATCTTACCGCAAGAAGTCTCCAAAGTGCGAGATTTGGTGTATACAATGTAGTCTAGGGATACTATCTAAGGCCTCTATTGTAAATATAAACTTATATAGTGAGATCCATTCACCAGTAGTAATAGTGTAGAAGGTGAATAGAAGGAAGTGAATATATAAATATAAGGATATGTAATGAACACAAATTGAATATAATGAACATAAATATTTATGATTTCTCATCTATTATGTGTGTATGATGTTGTTATTTTTATTTATAACTAATCTTAGGTCTAGATATAATTCCTTGTTGCATCAATAAGACCGAGCCTTGGGTAGAAGACTACAAAATAAAAAATACTTAGGATATAAAAATCCAGTCTATAGCCCTCATATTTCTTTCCAACATTGGTTTCATTATTGAGACCTTGGTTAGGTTCTCTTGAGGTTTATTGAGAAAATTTCTAACTTTAAATCTTATACTAAATTAAGAAACAAAAATAAAATGATGAAATAGGTATTAAAACATAATTTTGTCCTCTTGATGTCTACCCTATAAGAGGGGGTTAGGTGTCAAGGGGATGGGTAATGAAAAGGAGGAAAAGGTCAGAAGAGACCTATGAAAAGATGTGAATGTTAAGGAACTTACTGGATAGTGACCATGAGACTCAATATAGGAAAATGCAATCCCAAATCAAAAACACTCATGGCCAAAGGAGACGAGAAATTCAAGAGAAATCAAATAGAAAATTGACCTAGAGAGGAAAGAAAGAATGGTCAACCCAAATGAAGAAGAGAAAAGACAAATAGAAGTGATGGAAAGAGAAGAAGGACATTGAAAAATAATAGAGATGATAAAAAAGTCAAGGTTATAGTGCATCATTAGGGGTGTTGTTGAGAACCCCAACATGGATGTTATTGGAAAAAGAAGAAAAGAATGCAGGAAGAAGGAGGAGAAGACCCCAAAGAAAATTATTTTGTTGCTAAAGAGGAACTGGAAAGCTATCGAGCAATTTTGAAAAGATCACAAATAATCAAGAACCTAAAAGATTTCCAATAGAGGAAAGTTGTAGCATAGAGGATCATGCCCTACCAGAATCTTCTACAAACCCTAAGTAGACACTCAATTTAGTCAACATACCAATTAAGTTAGATGACAAGTTTAAAGAGATCCTACAAACTTTGGATAAGGTCCTATATGTGAATGATGATTATTTAGAAATATTGATTAATACAAGTATAAGAAAATTGATAAAATAAGAAGAAAATAAAGAGGAAGAAGCTAATTCAGATTTGGATGAACAAGTTAGGTCATTAACTAATTAGATGTTGTTTACAAACCAAAGGTTTAAACATTATTGGTAAAATTCACAAACCACAAACTAGAGCCCATCCCCCCTAAGGTCTAAAACTAGAAAATTTTTGGTACAAGAGTTACCACTACAAGAGGAGAAGAAGAAATAGAAGCAAGGATAAAGAGAAGAGAGAAAAACGAAGGATACCTCTTGGAGTGAATTGTTAGGAGAAAAGTTTTTTATATTAAACTTGAAAGAGATAAAGGTAGAGAGACTAAGCCTTAGAAATGGATAAAGGAGACAAAGAAAAATACACCAAAGCTAGAAAGGAAACTAAAATAAAAGCACAAAATAACACAAAGCATTAAATTGAGACAAAACTACTAAATCTTTGGAGCATGTATTTACAAACATAATGTAAACAACAATCAAGATTATAGTCTTTGGAATAGATACTACTAAATCTTTGGAGCATGTATTTACAAACACAATGGAAACAACAATCAAGGTTATAGTCTTTGGAATACATACTACTAAAGTTTTGGAGCATGTATTTACTTGGAATTATTATAGGAAATATTGGGAAGAGATGAAGATAAGGACATATTGTTTGATTTTGTTGGATCGTTGCAAAAAGAAGAACTTGAGTGGTACATAAAAAAATACCCACAACATTTAGCCACCTAGGAGGACGTAAAGACAATTTTTTGGCTAATTTTGCAACTTTTGAAATCCCAATCGAGAGTGTTAGTAGAATGAGGAACCTAACACGGAGAGATACTAAATTTGTTAAAAGTTATGATAAAAGATTCAAAATGACTATGTATAAAATTGGAGGAACCCTTGATGAAGAAGCAAAAGATAAATAATTTATTTTCAAATTCCATAAATACATTAAGGTGGAATTGGATGGTGTATATGGTGAAAATGGATAACAATAATAACAATATTGAAAGGCTAAATGAATTCAACCACCAAACCCTAGCCTAACAATCAACAAAGATCCACCATAACATATGAAGATTACCTAAGACAATGCAAATCACATGAAATCACAAAGATTATACCATCACATGTCCAATAGGGTTTTGATCTCCATTCTTCCTATCTCCATTGATCTTGCTTGATATATTTGCTCTCAAATTTTATATGCACAAGAGCTCAACAAAGAACGGAATGTGGTTGCAAGTAGGATCGTAGTGTAGTCAATTGATCAAGTCATTAGCTCATTAGCTCATTCGGGGTTTGATAATGAAGGAAGCATCTCCTTATATAGAAGACACTATATGAAATGGAGGGATAAGATTGAGAGGTGTAAAAGGAGGTCGACTATGATTAGAGGGTAGGTAAAAGAAATAATAAAATAATGAAAGGGGTAGGTTGTGTATGAATTAAGAGATAAATGACATGTGTCATGGGTAGAAAAGGCTAATGAATTAATTAAATAAATAAAGATTTATTTAATTAATAGAAGAAGTGGGATCAATTAAATAAATAAGAATATTTATTTAATTTAGGAAAAGGATAATTTAAATAAATAAATGTATTTATTTAAATGAGAAATAAGGCTAGAAGAGGATAAATGAATTAATTAAATAAATAAAGATTTATTTAATTAATAGAAGAATTAAGCTTAGATAATTAAATAAATAAAATATTTATTTAATTAGACATGACAATTTTAGGTGTCTACATTTTACCCCTCTTTGAGACAATGCGGCTTGTCGCGTTGTTTCAAAGAAGATAATATGAACTGATACAGAGTTGCCCCAGAATGGGAATGATATGCCCCCTTGAGAGATTGGATGAAAATGTCTGAAAAGATTGCAGACAATCTCTCGATAAGAAAGAAAGGCTAGAATGGACTAACCGGATAAGGTGACAAAGTCACGGGATAATGAAGACTGACTCGAGAAATGAAGGCGAGGGATAGGGTAGGCTATAAGATAGGCCACGGGGGAAAATACATCCTCATTGTCATCCACGCATCCACAGGAGCATATTGCAGAGCGAGAATAGAGCAGGAGCAGTCAGCAGCGATGGCTTTCACTCACAGATTCGACCGCGTTCGCCGATTTCAGAGGCCAGCAGAGGCAGGAGAGCCGGTAAGTACCACCAAACCTCCTTGTACTTTGACGCATTTAATTTTGTCATTAATGCATGTCGAATAGGGTAATAAATGCGATTAGAATAGGGTCCCAAAAAATGTCAAAAATGTTTAGGCGCGTCTACGTTGGTGCTAGGCACATCTATGCAGTCTAAAAGAGCGCATTTATGTCATGTAAGCACGTTTGTGTTTGAAAAGTATGAATTTGCATCTTCTAGGTCAAATCGACAGTTCTGTGATGAACATATGCTGTCGATTGGATAAGCTGCTGAGAGGATACACTCAAGCAGGTCCTCTAGGAAGACTAGGATAGATCAAGGCACTTTGTGATGAACAGTGAGTACCAAGATAGAGTACTTTGTGATGAACAGGGAGTACTAAAATATGAGGAGCACTTTGTGATGAACAGGGAGTGCAAATGTGAGTAACACTTTGTGATGAACAGGGAGTGTCACACACGTAGTACTTTGTGATGAACAGTGAGTACCACTAGGATAAATAGAAACACTTTGTGATGAACAGTGAGTGTCACTAGGGTAGATAGCCATATGCATTTAGATAGCGAGTAGCATTTTGTGATAAACAATGAATGCCACTATAACTAACATGATTGAGTTGTTTGACTGCAGGAGTATTTGCCGATGCTAGAGTCACGGGAGAGATTCTCGTCGACGCAGAGGTTGCGACCTGAGTTGTCGCTCGAGGACAGAGTTGCCATCGAGGAGATGGGTTTGAGACATGTGTTGTATGTGCCTGAGTTTCGGGCAAACATGGGTTTGCTGACTACGCTGGCTGAGAGATGGCACTCTGAGACGTGCACGTTTCATCTGCCGATGGGTGAGATGACAGTCACCCTGGAGGATGTATACAGGATTATGCAGATACCGATTGATGGGCAGCTAATTCTGTACGATCGAGACGGAGACAGGGATGCCCTTAGACGAGTGTTCCAGGATCTAGCATTGGAGATGAGGGTGGGACATGTGGCATGGGCTACCATGACATGGACAAGAATAGCACTACCAATAGTGTTGGCAGGAGTGATCAGTGAGTTCCTCTGTATCAGTTTTGTACCATTTTGTATAATGATGTAGACACCTGCGGGTGATTGTAGCCATATGATTTTGACATCATTGTATCATGACACTTTATATATATATGAGATGATGCATCTTTGTGGCAGCTATATGCATGTGTACCTATGTGATGAGATGTTCTTATGTGATGCTTATGATATGGATGCAAATATGTATATGATGCAATGCAATATTTTTTTATATTTTTTTTTGTTCGTTTATGTTTTATATGTGTATGCATGATGCAAATGTGAATGTAAGTAATGCAGATGAATATGATAATGCAAATGTAAATTGTGCTAACAGGTGTTGTGTGCAGGATGTGATGCAGTTGTGATATCTATATGTATGTATGAAATGCTTATATGTGGTAATGCAGGTGCAACTACATGAAATGCAAATGTTTTTGGCGTGTCGTTATACTCAGTCATGTGATAGTAGGCTACGCAGACTCGAGAAGGACGATGGAAGTCAATCAAAAAAGGGGGATGGAAGACAGAAGATATGAAAGTGAAAGAACTTCTTGTGCGTTATCATCATTGAGCTTTATTATGGCAAGTAGGTTATGACAATCGAGGCATATGTTCGACCCAGAAAGTCATTGTACCTATTTGTATGGAGATAAGACAGTCACAAACAAGGAATGCCCCAATTCATACTAGACTCACAGTGTCCTCATATCCTTGGACAAGTCATAGCATTACTAAGAGACAATCCACAAACAGCAAATACAAATAGGTGACGATACCCCATCCTCGCCTTTCTAGTCAAAGACATCCTGGAGATAGAATCTCTAGTCAGAGACATCCCGGAAAAGCTAAAAGACATGTCACCAAAAAAAAAAAAAATGAAATCAAAAGAAAACCAAGACTCGACACCAACATCCACTGTAGTCCTCAAGTTTAGTGTCTCTTGTCACTTGTATAAGTCTTATTTGATTGTGGTCACAATGTTTACTTTCATAGAAAGGATAGATAGCACTAAACCATAATGTTGTCTGAGTCTGTTGAAAGATTTGATTTGTTGAAGCCCATTGTTGCTGCTATGTCTCATCTGAAACTGACTGAATCCATGAAACTGATACTTTATTGCGGAGAAGATGAAACTTTATTGCGGATCTGTGATTCAAATGTTGCTTTATTGCAGATTGTGCGCGGATAGACTGAAGAAAGCTGGAAGAAACTGTACTCCTCGAAACCTGTGATGTTCTCAGTTCCACCCCCATTACTAGACGTAGGATTTTGCCTTAGCCACAGATAGGATCTGATTTATTATGGATTGAAAGGGAGGTTTATTATGAATGGCTAACCAATCTTGGGTAGATCAATAACAAGCCATGATGGGAATGGGTAAGTTTATTATGAACGAATAGGTTGTGAGTGTGTGCAAAGTGAAATGATGAAAGTGGATCCTAAAGGAGGGAGGAGCAATGTCTCTACGCATGGCGCTGGTGACTCAGTTTTCACCATGGTACTTGCCCAGGGCGCCACCGAAGTGGTTTTCACCGTTGGACGAAATTATTTCTCTTTACTTTTTTCGATTTTTTCAATGTTTTTGTGTCACAAGGCGCCTGTTTGCCAGGTTTTCGCCAAGTAACGATTTTTTTTTGTTTTATAATTTTTTTGTATTTTTGAATTAGGATATTCCGACGAGCTATGTGTAGAACCTGCGAAGGTGCATGCTGTTGATAGGATCCTCCAAAGGTTCACCTTCTGTAGTTGAGAGCTGATATGCCCCAGAGCCATATACTGCTGTGATGATGTAAGGACCAAGCCAGTTTGGTTCGAACTTGCCCTTCTTCTCTCTGGCTTGCTGATTTTTAGGATTTTCTCTGAGAACCAAGTCACCCACCTCAAATGTGCGAGGCTTGACCTTGTGATTGTAGTTGCGACTCATTCGTTGTTGGTAAGCCTTGAGATGATTAAAAGCAGTTTGTCTCCGTTCATCCAGTAGTTCTAGTTCTTGTAAGCGAGAGACTCTGTAATCTTCATCAGTGATGATGTTTTGCAAAGAGACCCATAAAGAGGGTAACTCGACCTCAATAGGCAAGATGGCTTCAGAACCATATACTAGTGAATAGGGTGTAGCTCCTGTAGGTGTACGGATGCTTGTGCGGTAGGCCCAAAGTGCAGGATTAAGTTGGATATGCCAATTACGGCCAGCATCATCGACTGTCTTTTTGAGGATTTTAAGGATTATTTTTTTAGACGCCTCAGCTTGGCCATTGCCTTGGGGGTAATATGGTGTGGAGAAAAGATGAGAGATATGGAAGCGGTCACAGAGTTCGCGAACATCCTGATTTTTGAAGGGACGCCCGTTATCAGTGATAATGGAAACAGGAATACCATATCGGCAAATGATATAGTTAAGGATGAATGTAGCAATCTATTTGCCAGTAACTTGTGTGAGAGGCACGACTTCAATCCATTTTGTAAAATACTCTGTGGCAGTGATAATGAATTTATGACCATTGGAAGAAGGAGGGTGAATCTTGCCTATGAGATCGAGTCCCACTGACAAAAGGGCCAAGGAGACGCAAGTGGTTGAAGTTCTTGTGCTGGCGCATGTATGAGATCTCCATGAATTTGACATTGCTTACATTTCTTGACAAACTGATATGAGTCTTTCTCCATATTGGGCCAGTAATATCCAGTCCTGATAAGTTTCTTGGCCAAGGTAAGACCACTAGCATGTGGACCACATATCCCTTCATGCACTTCCCGTAACGCAATCTGAGCTTCGTCGCTTTCTAAACATCTAAGAAGAGTGCCATCTAGACCTCGTCGGTATAGGATATCAGCTAAAATGACATATTGAGAGGATTGGCGAATGAAAGTGCGACGTTGGTTATTTGATAGATCAGGAGGTAAAGTATTGTCTCGTAGGTATGTGAAAATGGAACCATATAACTGGGATTCGGGACCGACAACACATATCATCTCAGTAGGGATTATCTCATATGAAGGGACCAAAAGGTTATCCACCAAGAACTCATAGCGGGTCTCGTTTGGAGGTAAATCAATCAATGAAGCAATTGTAGCCATGGCATCTGCGGCTCGATTCTGCTCTCTTAGTATCTGCTCAAAATCTATCTTTGTGAAGTGTTGTTTCAGATCATCCACCATTTGTTTATAAGGCATTAACTTTTCATCTTTTGTTTGATAATCACCAGTTGCTTGACGGATAACAAGTTGGGAGTCTCCAAAAACACGAAGTTCCTGGATCTTCCATTGAACTGCAATTCGTAATCCTGTTGTTAATGCCTCATATTCCGCTATATTGTTGGTGCAAGGAAATGATAAGCGGTATGATTTTGGTATAGAATCCCCTTGAGGAGTTATAAAGAGAATACCAGCTCCTGCCCCAAGCTATGTGTATGAGCCGTCAAAGTATAGTTGCCATGGCTTTGCATGTGATATTGTTAAAATGGATTCATCTGGAAATTCTGAATTTAGAGGAACATCATCAATCATGGGGGCATCTGCTAACTGATCTGTGATGGCTTGTCCTTTGATTGCTTTTCTGTCCACATACTCGATGTCGAATTCACTCAGTATCATTACCCATTTGGCCAGTCGCCCAGTAAGCGTTGCCTTATTGAGAAGGTATTTCAACGGATCTATCCTTGCAACCAACTTAGTCTTATGACTGAGCATGTAATGTCGTAATTTTTGTGAAGCAAAGACCACGGCGAGACATGCGCGCTCAATTGGTGTGTAGTTTAGCTCGTATCCCACCAATGTGCGATTGATATAGTATATTGCTTTTTCCTTGCCTTCAGCGATTTGTTGCGCTAAGAGTGCCCCCAGTGCTATTGGAGTAGCTGATATGTATAGTAACTGATGCCCTGCAAAATGGCACAAGGTTAGTCTATGATCAAAGAACACAAAAACACACAAAACATTAGTGTTAGTCAATCGAAAACTAATCTAAAAAGGCATACCAAAAGAGAGACTACAAGCATGCAAGCATATTTAACTATCAAAGCAAACATGATGAGGCATCTCCAAATACCTCCTAACATACTCTTAGTTCCTTCTCCCTTGTTCCTCTCCTCTCCAAGTTCCAAAATAGTGTAGCTCTCAGCAGCTTTTTGCACTATGGATGCTTATGGAGGATTGAGATTTAATATTAAGCTTCAAATATGAAATGAAAAGCTAAATACTATGCTATTGATGCTAAAATGATATATTTTAACCAAAAATGATAAGGTGTTAGATTGCTTATGCTAAATGCTCTCTAAAAATGTCTATAGCTTAAATGCATACAAGTTTTCAGGATCTAGACTATGAAGGAATGGGCTCTATTTATAGGAAAAATGGAGCAATGGATGGCCAGGATTGAAAGGTTTAATCAAGGGTCAAGCTTGAAAGTTGGGGATCCATGTGCACAATTTGCACCAATGAAATGGTGACAAGTGTCAACATAAGATTGGGTTGAGAGAAGAGGTTGGAGGCATTAAATGCCTGAGGAGACCTCATGGTTATCTAGAAGGTAAGGGTCAAGCCTAAATTAGGATTACCCACTGGATTAGGAGTTAATGCAAGGATAAACCTTTCTGCAAATGATTAAGAGATAATCATGGTCAAAGCATTAAAGGCTTGATGAGACCCTTGGGTTGGGTAGAGGTTGAGTCAAAACAAATGTTTTAACCATGTGGGAGGGTTTGAGGTAACCATTAATGGTTATTGGAGACTTTGGGGATTAAGTAGTTGAAGGTTGGAAGCTTTCAAAGGTTATCCAAGACTTTTAGGCTTTTAGTGGTTGAAGGTTGAAAGCTTTTAATGGTTATCAAAGACTTTTAGGCTTTGAGAAGTGACTCCATTTTGCTTAGGAATGTGACAATAATTAGGGGATGGATTAAGTTAATTAGGAAGGGGTTAGAAGAATCTAGAAGGGGATTAGATTTTGCAAGTGGATTTGGTGGGTGAGGGAAAATAGGATTTTAGTAAAATAAAAATTCATTTATTTCAATAAATGTGTGCAAGTTGTATTTGGATAAATATTCAAATAAATATTAATTTATTTAAATGAGAAAAAGGAAGATAAAGCATTAAAATGCTTGAAGACTTTGAGGGGAACCATTAAAGGCTTGAAGACTTTAAGGAAAACCATTAAAGTCTTAAGAAGACTATAGAAGGAAGCCATCAAGTTTGAAGACTTTAAAGCCATCAAGTTTGAATACTTTAAGGGAAACCATTAAAGGTTTCAAGTGGGTGAGGATAAATAGGATTTTAAATAAATAATTTATTTAAAATAGTTGTGCAACTTGCTTTTGTAGGAAAATACAAGTGGGTGGAGGATAAAGGTGATTTAAATAAATTATTTATTTAAAATAATTGTGCAACTTGCTTTTGTAGGAAAATACAAGTGGGTGGAGGATAAAGGTGATTTAAATAAATGATTTATTTATTTAAATGTGAGAGGTGGGATTTTGGGGGATTTAAATAAATATTAATTTATTTAAATGTGAGAGGTGGGATTTTGGGGGATTTAAATAAATATTAATTTATTTAAATGTGAGAGAAGATTTAATTAAACAAATATGATTTATTTATTTAATTAATGGTATGAATTTGGTTAAGTGAATTAAATCAAATAAATTGAATAATTTATTTAATTAATAGGAGAAGAGCGTTAAGATGAATTAATTAAATATTAATTTAATTAATTATTAATTGATGGTTAAATAATCAAATAAATACTAAGTATTCATTTAATTAAGTGGACAGATTTATGTGACTACAGTAACAGTGGTTGATCTGGAACTGGTGGCATCAGAACTGGCGGATTTAGAAGATAATCTTTGAGCATCTGGAAAGCCTGTTGACAGTTGTCATCCCATTTGAATTTGATGTTTTTATGTAGCAGGTGCTGAAAAGGATTACACTTATCTGCCAGTTGTGCTATATGAATCTTCGAATGGACTGGAGTCTCCCTTGTAAGGATCGAAGTTGACTGATATTTCTGGGTGGTTGCATTCCCAAGATAGCTTTGACTTTTGCTGGATCCGCTTCAATTCCTCTTTTGGATACAATGAATCCTAGGAGCTTCCCAGAGGTTACTCCAAAGACACATTTCTTAGGGTTTAATCTTACTTTGTACTTTTCCAACTGATCAAAGGCAACTGAAAGTATGTCCAAATGTGTATTTCTGTCTATTGATTTGACCAAGAGATCGTCAACATAATCTTCCATAGTTATGTGCATGAGATCATGAAAGATAGTAGTCATAGCTCTTTGATATGTAGCACCTGCATTCTTTAACCCAAAAGGCATGACATTCCAGCAGAAAGTTCCCCACGGACAAGTAAATGCTGTTTTATGTTGATCCTCAAGTGCAATTCTTATCTGATTATAGCCAGAGAATCCATCCATTAATGATAGCATTTCGTGACCTGCTGTGAGATCAACAATCAAGTCAATGTTTGGTAATGGGAAGTCATCCTTTGGACAAGCTTTGTTGATGTCTCTGAAATCTGTGCAAATTCTGATGCTGCGATCTGGTTTACTGACAGGTACCAAGTTAGAGATCCATTCAGGATAATCAATTGGATGTATGAATCTGACATCGAGTAATTTCTCAAGTTCTGCTTTGACTAGTAATGCCACTTGTGGATGCATTTTTCTCAATTTCTATTTTACTGGTTTTGCCCCCGGTTTGACTGTCAGATGATGCATTACCAAATCCAGATCCAATCCAGGCATATCAGTGTATGACCAGGCGAAGTTGATTTGTCGCTTTTTGAAGAAACTTATGAATTTCGACTTTTCAGACTCTGTCAATGATTGAGCTAGGAATATGTTGTGTGGAACCTCTTCTGTACCAATGTTTGTTTTGATAGTCTCCTCTACCAACATGGATGATTTTTCCTTATATGATGCTGGGAGAATGTCGAGCCTTCCATCTTCGGGCGCCTCAGAGAGGTTTTCACCCTCAGATACGTCCTTTCTTTTTACTTTTTTGGAATCAGATAGCGCCACAGTGTGGTTTTCACCATAAGACCCTTGATTTGTTCTTATTTTCACATTTTTGCGACTGGAAGGTCCGACACCCTCACCAAAATATGCCACGCTATTGAGTTCTATGGTGTATCCCGCTTTATGGTCTCCAGGGGGAAGATCATCTCGTATGCCTAGATAATCAATAAAAGCTTCATCGTTTTGGAATGTATCCAACTGTGCAGGTCCTTCATTATCCCAGTCAATGAGTTGGTGATGAACAAGGGGAAGGCCGTTAATGTCTTCGAAGTTAGCGGGGCTAAGAGTGAAGATGTGGTTATATTCGGGTATGTCAAAGTAATTATCGAGGTCATCGATGGCACTCTCCTCATCAGTCTCGATCATGAACGAATCCAAATTATCATCACTAGTAGCGCATTCCGGAACAGGTGTTCTCATCCTATGTGATTTCAACCTAGAACCTTGAGACAAGGACTATGTAGACTCCTCATGGGTTGTTTCTTGACCAACTCTGAATTTGTTATAAAACTCCTCCTCTTCTGTGGGTTCACCTGGCTCTCTAAATGTCTCGGTGAGCTCATAGTCACTGGAGGATTTGTCTGAACCCCATTCCCATTCGTTGGAGTCTGTGGAATAGCAATCCTCTTGTTGAATTTTGGCAATTTTGATTCGTGATGCCTCTTCTGTCCTTTTAGTGTGGATCTTGGAAGTCAGAAAACCAAGTCCCTTCAAGTGTTCCCTTTTTACAATCAATTTAGGTTGTAAGGGCTCCATAACGCCTTCTTTTTGTAACCCAAGAGGGCTTTCTCCATCATACCCGAATTTTTGTAGAATCTTGAAGCCTTTGCCATATTTCTCACAGGGTATATTGATCTAATCTTGTGTGTCATCTTCAATGTCTTTGTAGAGAATTTTATATAAACCTTCCTCTTCTAGTTCGCCCCATCTTTGAAAGGTAGTAGGGTCCCATTTGAGTGTCATGATGGATGTTTGCTTGTTAGGATGTGGCCTTCCATATTCTTTTGGAGAGCTCATGACTTGTCGTAAATACATGGTCTGATTTAAAGTGTATTCTCCCATGCCTTTGTCCTGAAATCTGCCTTTAAGTTCACCCTATTTTGATGTCGAAGGTTTCAATGACTCAGGGTCAATGTATGCCGAAGAAGGAACAACTTCACGATTACTGGGAATGATGATCTCAGTATGTGATCTCAAGTTATTGCAATATATGAACGGATTAGGATCACCATTAACTGTTACCTCGACTCCATTGTGAGGAAACTTAATGCATTGGTGATATGTCGATGGGACTGCCCTCATTTCATGAATCCAAGGACGTCCTAGCAATATATTATAAGTGAGATCTAAATCCAGGACTTGGCAAACCACATCCTTTGTAGCTGGCCCAATTCTTAGAGGTAAGGTGACTGTGCCCTTGGATGAGCATTCTTCATCATCATATGCCTTGATGGTGATTTGATTTTTTGAATTCACAGCTTTATCAGAATATCCCAATTGTTTAATGGTGCTCAATGTACAAATGTTTAGACCAGCTCCTCCATCTATCAAGACTCGCTTTATTCGATGTTTGTGTATGAAGGCTTCAATATGTAATGGTGCATTATGTGGCTGACTTACGGAGGCGTCATCGGCTTCCGTGAATGTAAGGGAGTGTGGAATGGAAAAGTATCCCACCATGGCTTGAAACTGGTCCACGTTCAGATTAGTAGGAACGGCGGTGTCTCTCAAGATTTTATCAAGAATGGCTTTATGAGCGGGGGATATGCGTAAGAGTTCAAGGATTGAAATGAGCGCGGGTGTCTTCCCTAACTGTTCTACAAGGTCATACTCAGGTTTGGTAGATGAAGAAGTGGTGTTTTTAGTTGAAGCACTGGCAAAGTAATTTTACCTCGATGAGTTGTAACATGACACTCAAAGGTAGGCTCGGAAGAAGATCCAACATCTCTTAGGACAATCTTGGATCGCTGAGGAGGATTCTCAGGGTTTTTGTTCTTGATGGTAATAGTAGAGATATGATTGTCCATCGAGATATGATTGATAGTTGAATCATAGTTGTAAGGTGCTCTAGTATAGTTGGCTTGATCATCCGTGACTTTAACTTTTCCCTTGTCATGTTTTGTGAATGGTTCCTTAAACATCTCATGTTCTTGATTGGATGAGTGTCCCTCAATCTCAATGTCACCTCTATCAATGAGATCTTGCACAATATTCTTCAGTCGATGACAATTACCTATTTTATGACCCTTGCTTTTATGAAATTCACAATCCTCATCATCATTCCACCAATTTGGTTTGACCTTTGGTTCATATGGTGGGAAATCTGGAATTGTGATCACCTTGTTTGCCACCAGCTTTTTGAAGACTGACTCAAGTGGTTCTCCCAAAGGAGTGTACTTCCTCCATGACCTGGAAGTTGTTTGAGCATTCACTTGATTGTTTGTAGAACTTGATCCCGAAAAGATGAATTTGGGTCGCACTGTGTTGGCATCAACAACACCATCATTGACTGTGTTCTTGTTTTTATTCCAAAATCTTGGCTTGTCTTTTCCTTTAAAGTCATCTTTGTTTTCCTTGAATATCTTAATGATTCCTTGCTCAATTAGGACCTTCTCTGTTGCTAAGCCTTTTTCAATGACGTCCTTGAAGGTGGACAAACAAGCTTTCCTTAGATCATAGTCAATGTTTTTATTAACATTCTGGGTGAACATTTCTACCATTTGTTTTTGTGGGATTTCGCAAGAGCATCTGCTGGCTAGATTTCTCCATCTTTGTAAAAATGATGCAAAAGATTCTCCCTCTTTTTGCTTAGTGTTGCACAAAGTAGTGACTGATATGTCTATCTCTATGTTATAGGAGAAATGTTGAATAAATGCCTCTGCTAAGTCACCCCATGACTTAATTCCAGGTGGAAGTTGGGAGAACCATTCCATAGCTTGATCACCTAAGCTTTGTGGGAATAATCTCATCAAATATGTCTCTTCTGAAGCTACTTCAATGCAAGCTGTGAAAAATTGTCTTATGTGTGCCTTAGGATCCCCTTTTCCTCTATACTTGTCAAATTTAGGCGTCACAAAGTGTGTAGGAAATGGAGGCATTGGAATGCTCTTGTCAAATGGATAAGGACATATGTCTCTCATTGTGTATGTTGGCTTTGGTGCATTTATGTCCTCCATTTTCTTTTGTAAGTCCCTGATTTTTTGTTCCAAACTGCTCTTAGGTGGAGATCGACTTCTTGGACCATATCCTATGTTTGAGGTACCCATTGGAGGAGGTAAATGTTGCATATATGGATGATATTGATCATACACATGTTCATATGGAGGAGGTCTATAGTGATGCTGCGTATATGGACCATTTGGTATAGATTCATGTTGAGGAACCCCATATCTATTTTGCGCATGTATACCATATTCTACAGGAATGTCATGTTCTATTGTGTTGCCCCCAAATTTGACATGAGGTTTCCTTGTGTCCAAATTTTGAGCATGCCTTGGAATATCCCATTGCTTTGGTGGTTAATCCTTAGCATTGATATGTGATTGAGCATATTTTTCTCCATAAGACTTCCATAATGGTCTGCAAAGGTGAGTATCATATGTTTGACCATGTGTATGTGGGACCTCTGGTTTTTGAAGCAAAGCTGATGGTGATTCAGGTACCATGTGTGGTCCTCTATTTCCTCCACTATTAGGTCTCCTTTGATCCATGTTGGAGTGAGGTTGTTGCAAAGGTCTATGTTCCATTATTTGAGACATGTCAAAATCATGAGGTATCTTGGCTCCACTTTGTGCCATCATGTGTAAGAAGTATTGTCTATCTCTCCTCATTATTTCCTCAACCAATCGATTGAAATGGGGATTCATAATGGATTCTTCCACATCTGCTAAATGTATTGAAAAATTGTCCATATTGTCATTGTGTGTAGCATTGTTGTTTATAGTGTCTGCGTTCTCCACATTTGGAATGTTTCTATAGACATCCATGTCAGGTAATGTAGTGTGATCAGTATTGAAAAATAAATCATTGTCATACTCATAAAAACTCATGTTTGCGGACTCTTGAGCCTCTTTAGTTTCTCTCCTAGATTTTTGAAGACGGGTTTCAACCATGAACTAGGTATTGACCAAGATGTGTGAGACTAGATGAAAAATGGAAAGAGTATGGAAGACCAAGAGTTGTATGGAGTGTAAATGAATTTGAGGTGTACTTGCAAATGTCCAAGGTGTAAGACCAAGTATGTATGTAGTAGAGTAGGTGTGACTTCCAAAGAGAGGATAGTTTCTCTTGATGAGGTAAGCTGACCTTGACCCTAAGTAAGACCAAATGAGACCCAAAGGTAAGAAACCTTGATGAGGGACCACTTAGCAAAGTGTTGTTGTATGTAGTGTGTTGACAAAGTATGATGAGGAAAAGCAAGTGACCTTTTGACCCAAGTTTAGACAAGTATGAATGTAAAATGAGATGTGAAGAAATGATGGACTATGTGAGACCCAAGGACATGTTGAATGCTAAATGAAACCTGAAGAAACAACCTAGGAAGCTCAAGTATTCCGAAACTGATTTCTTTTGTTTGCTGGACTGTAACAATTTTTTAATTCTGGACACAGACACGACTGTATACTTCACAGATGCGGTTCCCTGACATAGACGCTACTCTGTTTAACATAGACGCACTTCTGAGATTCTCTTGTTTATGTTTGCTGGACTGTAAAATTTTTTTTTGCAATTTTGAACACGGACGTGCCTGTATACTTCACAGACGCGGTTACCCGACACAGACGCTACTCTGTTTAACACAGACACTGTTATAAAAACAGATGCTATTCTGCCCTTCACAGATGCGCTTAGACAACATAGACGCGGTTAAAACAGACACAAATGCGTTTCTGTAAGTTTTGTGCAATTTTTTCAATCTGTGAAGTTGTTTTGTTGTGACCCAATCTGACTGTTTGACTGATTTTCGTGACAAGAGGACACAATGTTGATGAGGACCCAATGTTTGCAAGTGTTTAGACTGACAATGACTCCAAGAAAAGTGTGTTGTTTGATGTAAAATGTTTTGCATACACTTGAAGACACAAAAGACACAATGTTTTGCTGTTTGGTCTTGAATGTTTTGAATGTTTAACATAAGTCAAGCACAATTCTTATGGCTGGCCAAGACAATAGTTGTTGATCCCACATGGGGTTTTACCCCCGAGGCTATGCTATTCAGAGCGGATACTTAGATGTTTGACCTCACTGGCTCCACCCTCGGCACTCACTTCTCGGGTCAGCCAAGCATCAGTCCCCATGAAAACTCCCCATGGCGAACTTTGTATCTCTACTAAGAACCGTATGTGTGTGGGCCGCTACCAGAGGTCCGACCTCCTGCCCCAACAACTAGAAGGATTTGGGCCTCTAAAACAAAATGGTGCTAGTAAGGGCATCCGCTCGTGTGGCCATACATGCAGCACTTTCAGCTCTGTAAATATAGAAGGCTCCCAGCCGGTAGGGGTTATGCCCTACGAATGATCAAATAAATTTGATCAAACAGGTTTATGGGGAGACATAGTGTCGGTATGAACTAATCAGCACACGTTATCCATAGTTTTCACCATGAATACATTTGATTATAGTGGTTCGGATGAGGTGGGTTTTCCTTGCTACCACTTGGGTCGTCCTCTTCTCACTAGTAGTCCTAATGACCACACGGGAAGACAGGCCCTCTAAAGATTAAACAAAAAGAGCCTATTGCTCAAGACACAAAAGACAATGATTCAATTTTAGTGCACCAATGGAAGTGTTTGCTAGTCTATGAAAACAAGGCACACAATAAAAATCAAAAACTCTTGCCAAGGACCTGCAACAAAGAGTTGTTAGTAGTTTGGGTTGTTTCAAATGATCACCCCTTCCTGCAAGCACACAAGTTAGGTAAATTTTTAAAACCCAAAAGACTTTGTGAAAATAGGGGCCTTCAACCAAATGATTTAGCTTCCAAGGCAAGCTACACCCATTGTGTTAGCTAGATTTGAAAATGTTAGTCCAAAAATAAACCAGATCTGAAAACCCTAAATGCAAAATCCGAAAACCGAATCAATAAAATTTCCAAAATTTTGAAACAGGCAATACACAGACGCGATTACCTCCTACGCAGACGCGACTCCGCAACAGAAACGTGGTTCTGTGAGACACAGGTGTGATTAAAGACCACAGACGCGCTTTCTATACGCAGACGCGGGTGAAAACGACACAGACACGCTTCTGTAACGCAGACGCGCTTCTGTAACACAGACGTGGATAAAAAAGACACAGACGCGCCTCTCCCGGAACCTGCAAAATGAAATATTTCCAAAACACAGACGCGAATCCAGTTGTCTCAGACGTGCCAGAAAATAAAAAACGCGATCCAAAAGTGCGCAGACGCGAAAAATACCAAAAAAAAATGCTGCCGAAAATGTCCGATCTGCAACTTCAAAAACACAAAATCTGCAACAAGGAAGTTAAATGCAAAGGGACAAGAGTCCCACCGGGCGTGCCAAAATGTATATGGTGAAAATGGATAACAATAATAACAATATTGAAAGGCTAAATGAATTCAACCACCAAACCCTAGCCTAACAATCAACAAAGATCCACCATAACATATGAAGATTACCTAAGACAATGCAAATCACATGAAATCATAAAGATTATACCATCACATGTCCAATAGGGTTTTGATCTCCATTCTTCCTATCTCCATTGATCTTGCTTGATATATTTGCTCTCAAATTTTATATGCACAAGAGCTCAACAAAGAACGGAATGTGGTTGCAAGTAGGATCGTAGTGTAGTCAATTGATCAAGTCATTAGCTCATTAGCTCATTCGGGGTTTGATAATGAAGGAAGCATCTCCTTATATAGAAGACACTATATGAAATGGAGGGATAAGATTAAGAGGTGTAAAAGGAGGTCGGCTATGATTAGAGGGTAGGTAAAAGAAATAATAAAATAATGAAAGGGGTAGGTAGTGTATGAATTAAGAGATGAATGACATGTGTCATGGGTAGAAAAGGCTAATGAATTAATTAAATAAATAAAGATTTATTTAATTAATAGAAGAAGTGGGATCAATTAAATAAATAAGAATATTTATTTAATTTAGGAAAAGGATAATTTAAATAAATAAATGTATTTATTTAAATGAGAAATAAGGCTAGAAGAGGATAAATGAATTAATTAAATAAATAAAGATTTATTTAATTAATAGAAGAATTAAGCTTAGATAATTAAATAAATAAAATATTTATTTAATTAGACATGACAATTTTAGGTGTCTACAGATGGTAGAATCTTTGAGAAATACACTGAATTAATAGCCATGGCATAATAGATACACGCACAACCCTAGAGAAGGATAGAAAAGGACAAAACTACAAAATCCTTGAAGATCTATAGTTAAAGATACAAAATCCAGTGTATAAAAAGAGATTAGGGCCAATGAGCCTAAAAAGGCCAAGGAGATTTGGTGAACATATTATAATAGAGAAGGACACATCTAGAATGAATTCCCTAAGTCCCAAGCAAATTAAACACTTGTTGTAGTCAAATTAGTAAAACCTTAGAATTCTATGTTTTGTGCAATCTATAAGGAATGAGGCATTCATCTGACAAGATTGTCCAAATAACAAGCCTCTAACCTAGAATAATGGAAAAGAATGTATTCAAGGTTTCTATAATCACATTTGTAGTGAAAACAAGAAGAATAATGTCAGATACTATGTACCATCTTGGTAAGATAACTAAAATGTATTTGTTATGCACACTAATTAGCAACAAGGATACTAAGATGGCAATAAGCAATCAAATCATAGAGGAGGCAGAGGAAGATGAAGGAATAAGGAGAAGGAGAAGAAGGAGAAGAAGAAGACTTCCAACCCAACAACAATCAACATGAGAAAGTTGTTGAGCTAGAAAAATAAATAATTACACAACAAGAAGTGGGCTGTTTTACCAAGGAAGAAGTTAAAATGTTAAAGATTTAGCATCCCTCACAAGACAAAGATTTTGTGGTTAAATTGAAACAATGAGGAAAATACTAGAACAAGTATAAGCAATTAAACTAGTTATTAGAAGACTAGAATTGGAAGAATGGTTCTTCATTTAGATGATCAAAAAGTAAAGTATGTTATGGTGGACCCTAAAGAATACTTGAATATCATTTCAATGACCACTTGGGAGAAATCAGGTAAGCTTAAACTGGTTAATGTTAGGGTTTCAAGTAGATCCGAAGCAAATATGAACTAACAATTATATGCAGATTTAAATACAAAAGATAAAGAAATAAAACAAGACACAGATAACACAGAGATTTAACGTGGTTCACCCAGAATGGGTTATGTCCACCATACACAGCCGTCCAATCTTTCTTATTATCCAGCAAAAATAGTACATCAACCTTACAATGCCTTAAGCATCCCAGCCACTTATAACATGCATTTTTAGGGCCACAAATAAAGTTGGCCTTTTTAGGGTTTTATTACAATGTCGGTTTTCATCAACGAAAAACGACAAATTTTTTTTTCTCAGGGGCTGTTGCCCCCGAACCCCTGCCCGAGGCCCAGCCCGGCCTCAAACCCTGACGAGGATACATGCTGAGTGTACAATACTTTGCTGATCAGTCGCCACATCTCAACAATCTCCCACTTGGAGACTGACACTACACGACACCACTGTACATGCAACATCCGCTGGATAAAACACTAGGACTTGATTGGTATAAATTCCACAATTATCAATCAAGAAGACCAATAGAAACTGATGAAGAAATCAGCTTCTCTTGTGGAACTGCCTTTGTGAACATATCCGCAGGATTCTCACTTGTGTGAATCTTCTCAAGCCGTAACTGACCCTCCTCCAAAACAGTCCGGATGAAGTGGTACCTGAGCTGAATGTGCTTTGTCCTTGAATGAAAAGTAGAGTTCTTTGCAAGATGAATGACACTCTGGCTATCAGTATACAATGGGCTATCCTCTTGTGTCTGACCCAATTCCTTCAAAAAACATTGCAACCAAATCATCTCTTTGCTGGCTTCTGTAGTAGCAACATACTTAGCTTCAGTGGTTGAAAGTGCAACAACCTTTTGCAGCCTAGAAACCTAATTGACTGCAGTTCTCCCTATAGTAAAAACATACCCTGTAGTACTCCTCCGTGAATAAATATCACCAGCCAGATCAGAGTCAACAAATCCACTTAGAGCAGCATTAGATCCTTTGAAACATAATGACTTCGTAGTAGTTCCTTTCAAATACCGAAGAATCCATGTCACAACATTCCAATGTTCCATACCCGGATTACTCATAAACCTGCTCACAACTCCCACTGCATGTGCAATATCTGGCCTTGTGAATACCATTGCATACATCAGACTGCCAACAGCTGATGAATACGGGGTGTTAGACATTTTATTAACCTCTTCCTGTGCCTTTGGGCACATCTCCTTAGTCAATTTGAAATGACTAGCCAAAGGTGTACTAACTGCTTTTGCATCCTGCATGTTAAATCTTTTCAACACCTTCGTTATATACTCACTTAGGGACAAATTCAAGGTTCTATTTTTCCTGTCCCGTGTAATCCTCACACCGAGAATTTGCTTAGCTGCACCCAAATCCTTCATAGCAAATGACCTGGCTAATTTATGTTTAAGATCATTTATATGTTGCATGTTAGACCCAGCAACAAGCATGTCATCAACATAAAGCAATAGGATAATATAACTGCCATTATCAAGTCTCTTAAAATATACACAATGATCAGAATGACATCTATGATAACCGTGTTCAACCATGAAACTATCAAATTTTAAATACCATTGTCGGGGTGCTTGCTTTAGGCCATACAGACTTTTCTTCAACCTGCACACCAAGTTCTCCTTACCTTTGACCTCATATCCCTGTGGTTGCAACATGTAAATTTCCTCCTCCAAATCTCCATGGAGAAAAGCTGTTTTGACATCTAATTGTTCAAGATGTAAATCATCTGTAGCCACAAGACTAAGTATAGTTTAATTGAAGTCATTTTTACAACTGGAGAAAATATTTCATCATAATCTATACCCTTTTTCTGTGCAAAACCTTTTACCACAAGTCTGGCCTTATATCTTTTCTGACCTCCTTCCTCCTCCTTCAGCCGATAAACCCATTTGTTAGGCAAGGCTCTTTTTTCTGCAGGTAAAGGGACTAAGTCCAAAGTCTTATTTTTCATCAAGGAGTCCATCTCCTCTTTCATGCCTAGCTGCCATTGTTGTTTGGCATCCACCTGCATTGCTTCTTCATATTCTTCTGGTTCACCAGAATCCGTTAATAAAATAGAATACAAAGAAGGAGAAAATATTTTAGGGGGTCTACTTGTCCTCGTAGAACGTCTAACACTTGTAGGAGTTTGTGGGACAATCTGTTGTTGCTGAGCATCAGGTACCTGTGGCATTTCATTTTCAGGAATCTCATCCAACACCACATATTCTTGTTTGTCCCGTTCATGCTTCTTTTCCTGCATCTGTTCTTTATACATAACCTTCTCATTGAATATAAAATCTCTACTTCTCATTATTTTCTTATTTTCAAAATCCCATAACCGATAGCCATATTCATCTATCCCATATCCAATGAAGGTACATTTCTGAGATTTAGCATCAAGCTTGGTTATGTTTTCTTTATCAACATGGACAAAAGCTTCGCAACCAAAAGTTTTTAGAAAAGAATAATTTACCTTTTTACCAGTCCATGCCTCCTCTGGAATACCACCATCCAAAGGGGTTGAAGGTCCTCTATTTATCAAATAGATAGCAGTATGTACAACATCTGCCCAAAAATGTAAGGGCAATCCAGCATGCAATCTCATGCTCCTCGCATGTTCCATGATGGTCCTATTCATTCTCTCTGACACACCATTTTCCTGTGGAGTTCCTAGAACTGTCTTATGCTTTCGAATCCCGTTTAAGGAGCAATAATATTCAAATGCTTTGCTGAAATACTCACCTCCATTATCCGATCTGAGACACTTCAACTTTTTTCCTGTCTCATTCTCAACCAAAGCTTTCCATTTCTTAAAAGTTTCAAAAACATCTGATTTTTGTTTTAGAAAATATACCCATGTTTTTTTGGTTGAGTCATCAATAAAAATAACATAATAACAAGAGCCACCAAGAGATGATAGCTGAGTCGGTCCCCATACATCTGAATGTACAAGCTCTAACTTCTCACTCTTCTTCTCTTTCCCAACCTTGAGAAATCTGACTCTTTTCTGTTTACCATAAACACAGTTTTCACAGAACTCTAAATCAATCTTCTTTAGTCCTGGCAATAGATTTTTGGAGTGAAGGGTTTTCATCCCTTTCTCACTCATGTGCCCAAGTCTATGGTGCCACATTATCAAATCTGTTCTTGCAACATTTATTGTTGTTGTCCCTACAGTAACTTTATCTGTAGCAGCTAAGGTAGAGTAAGTGTTACTAGTACACAGATATAATGTGCCTATCTTTGCACCTTTAGCTACTACTAATGATCCTTTAGTGACCTTCCTCATACTGTCTGAGAAGGTAACTATGCAACCTTCACTACCTAGTTGCCTTGCAGAAATTAAATTTCTTCTTAAATTAGGAACATGTCTTACCTCCTGCAGAAACCAATCATTACCATTCTGCAACTTGATCTTTATCTTTCCTTTTCCAACAATTTCATAGGGCTCATCATCACCCAAATATACCTGTCCAAAATCACCTTGAACATAATCTAGAAAATATTTTCTATGGGGTGTAGCATGAAATGAAGCCCCAGAATCTATTACCCAGGAATCATTAACATTATCCAAACATAAGATTAAAGCATCTTGTAAAGTATTACTTGCAATATTAGCTTCCTTACTGTCATTTTCATTTTTGTCTCCTTCTTTGTTTTTTCGAGACCAACAGTCTTTCTCTAGATGACCAGGCTTTCCGCAGTACCAGCAATCTTTCTTTCCTCTAGATTGAGAGCATCCTTTCTTTGACTTCCCTTGTGACTTCTCATTCCCACGGCCTTTTCCTCTTTCCTTTGATCTTCCTCTGTTCTCCACATTCAAAACACTACTTGATGATGTTGGAGTCTCACCTATGCTTTTCCTTCGCATTTCCTTGCTTAGGATAACACCAACAATATCATCAAATACCAAAGTATTTTTACCAGAGACAGAGTTACTTATAGCCATAACCAAGCTATTCCAGCTTTCTGGCAAAGAACATAAAATCAAGAGAGCCCTAACCTCTTCTGCAAAAGTAATTTTTACCGAAGACAATTGACTGGTAATTGTATTAAATTCATTTAAGTGCTCTGCTACAGATCCTCCCTCACTCATTTTCAAATTAAAAAAATGCTTCATAAGAAATACCTTATTCGAAGCCAAGGGTTTCTCATACAACTTAGCCAATGTTGCCATCAAATCTACAATCATTTTTGCTTCTGTTATATTGAATGCTACAGACGACGCAAGGCACAATCGAATGGATCCCAGTGCCTTTCTATCTAAAATGTCCCACTCTTCATCTGATATTGTGGTCAGTTTCTTTACCTTTCCTTCCAATGGCTGCCACAAATCCTTTTGATACAGGTAATCCTCCATCTGCATTTTCCATAACTGATAATTCTAGCCGTTAAACTTTTTGACCTTGAATTTGGAATCCTACATTGCTCCCACTCAAATATGAAAGTCCTGCCAATTTACAGAAAACCTCACTCTGATACCAATTGTTAGGGTTTCAAGCAGATCCAAAGCAAATATGAACTAACAATTATATGCAGATTTAAATACAAAAGATAAAGAAATAAAACAGGACACAGATAACACAGAGATTTAACGTGGTTCACCCAGAATGGGTTATGTCCACCATACACAGCCGTCCAATCTTTCTTATTATCCATCTAAAATAGTACATCAACCTTACAATGCCTTAAGCATCCCAGTCGCTTATAACATGCATTTTTAGGGCAACAAACAAAGTCGGCCTTTTTAGGGTTTTATTACAATGTCGGTTTTCATCAACGAAAACCGGCAAAAAAAAATTTCTCGGGGGCTGCTGCCCCCAAACCCCTGCCCGAGGCCCAGCCTGGCCCCGGACCTCGACAAGGATACATGCTGAGTGTACAGTACTTTGCTGATCAGTTGCCACATTTCAACAATTAACACATTGATGAACATTAGTCTTGCAGATGGTTCTAGAATGGAGACACTTGGAACATGGAAGAACCAAAATTTAGGTCATATATAGAAGAAGTGGCACTAGACAATGAAGGGGATGATGTAAAAAACCTCTATTTTATATCTAAAATTTTAAATACATATGAAGAAGAAAACCTAAATAGTGCAAGAGAACTTGAATTGATAGTGATAAATGTAGTACTGATATTTTGTCAACAAATAAATATAAGGAAACTATTCTAAATGAAAATTGCAAACCTAATCTACAAAACTCTAATAGTTGTTACAAACCCTAGACAAATCCAACATGGCATTGGAAGAGAGTATGATAAGCACCATCTGATGTAAGCACGTCCACATGTAAAATAGTGGTATTATAATATATTATAAAATAAGTAGGTAATTAGGTATAAATAAAAGCCATAATAATTTAGCCGTAGAAAAGCAACAAGCATAAAATGATGAGAAAAGAGTAGAAATGACTACAATAATAAATGTCCTCCACCTAGAAATATCTATTAAATATTCATGTCCATGTCTCTGTACTCACTTGCTCACTTTCAACTCACTTGTTCTTTAATGACTATCATGCTCCCATGAAATAGAATTTCCATGCAATACCCTAGTTATTGTGCCCTAACTCAAATGTAAGCTCATAATCATGGTCATCCCTATTCTTTTTCCTACTATAAAGAAAACCCAACCAAAATATAAATGGTTTCCCAACAAAGAAATGGTTATAGATCTAGAGGGTGCATTCTCAAGGGTTCCAATTAATGTAGTATACATAGAGGAGGTGAGGAAATACATTCACTCACATATAAAGGAGATGAACCACACTACATTTGAGGAGCTACGTCAAACTTTATTGCAAAAAAGTTCTTGTAATTATTTAAGTATGTATAGATTAGAGAAAAGAAGATCAATGTATGGAAGGACTTCCCATATTTCACCAAGGAGAAGGAATGGGTGTGATTGGTATTGAGCAAACTACATGATGAGTATCTATAACTAGATAAACCCCACCACATTACAAAGGAGGCCATTCAAGTCATAACTGGGTTACAGGCACAAGGTACAATTCCACCAAAGAAAGGCATAAAAAACACTAAGTCCAAAAACTGGTCCTAGAGCTACTTTTGATGGAAGGAGCTTGGATATTAGTAATATTACAAACCTAATAATGATATATGCAAAAAAGGTAATAGATTATAAAACATATTTCACCAACTAGGAGGGTTCTACCATAACAGTTGCAATCCACACAATGTATCAAATGTTGGTTGATGAACAATATTTTGACCGTATGTGAAGTTCTCATAATGGAGCTATTGGAGAATGCATCCTAGAAAAAGATCATAGGGTATATTTCCAATACAATACTCTACTAATTGTCTTTCTTTCTATTGTATGCATGAGTTAACCTTGTATTTCTGCAAGGTGTTGGACGTAAATAGACCAGTTGTCGCCCACATTGAAGAATATGCTAAGAATTTCCCAATTTCTAATGCCTATATAGAACTATTTTCTGGGTACTATAAGGCTTTAAAAAAGAGAATGTAGGGCCAATGGATTATCAAATGGAATTATTCAAAAAGACTTGGATAGCATAGTGTTTCAAGTTAGTAAGGATTCTACTATAATGGATGCAATGGAGCCTCAAACATCATGGATGCCCCCACTACCATATGAGGTTTAAAATGAAGAGGTAAGGTCTTATATAGAAAGTCTATTAATTTTACCAAAGGATCGAGAAGTAGAAAGGAACCCTACAACTAAAGAACTCATGGAATTAGTAGCAAAGGAGAAAGTAGTAGAGCATGTAGAGAATAAGAAAGGAAAATTATGTAAACAAGAGGGAAAACCCCATAAGGATGACAAAGAGAAAAATGAGAAAAAAGAGGAAACTAAGCCTACCCCTAGAAGGAGGTCCAAAACATTGCAAATATAAACTTCCCCTATAACATCTATACAAATTGGGAGTAGTTGGAAAGTTACAAGAAAAATACCCACAACACAAAATAGAGAGGAGTCATCAGAAAAAAAGGCAACAAAATCCCTACTCCAAATGAGTGTAGAAAAGAAGAAACCAAGGAGAAAATAGAAATAAAAAAGGGAGTAACAATTGGAGATTGACATCAAGGAAGAAATTGAAATCACGGAGGAAGAGGCTACCAGACTAACAAAAAAATCTACACCTATAGAAAGCCTCATGTTAGATGATGACAAATTGTATAGTGTCAGCTATATACAAAGACTTTTTGTACAGATATTAGAGAAGTATTCCAACATTGACTTAACCCCAAAATGGCTCTAGGAAATCCAACATCAAACCCTAACTAGGTTACTTATATTAATAGTTCTAACATGGTGTGAATGGCAATTTTGACCTCTTTACATGTTTGTGCCCCTCTCCTTGATGATGCTCTCCCCCCTTCTCGAAAGGTGATAGGATTTCCTATATTCACTTAGAAACATGAAGGTAGTTAGACAAAATATTAATACTATTCAAAGTATCTACACAATAAAGAATTAGCTCACATAATTGCTCAAATGAAAATTTATTCATTCCATAAAATTCATCAAATCAAATAATGTTCACATTAAGCTTCAAATTGAATCATCACATTCCTAACATGGAATAAAACAAAATGAAAATTTTCATGTGAAAAGAGGGATGTAACATATCCTTCCCTTGTGATTCATCATCTCCAATGATTAGGTAGCATCATAATAATTAAATTAAAGTCATGATTAAACCAATAACACATATAGTCTTTTAGCTATTGAAAATATTGAAAAGATGAGGAAATTTTTGAAGTATTTCATCATAATCCTCCAAGGTGGCACTATCCTTTGAATATTGATTCCACTAGACGTTGTATTGCTTGAACTCACAATTACGCAATAAGAGATTACATACCTCAAGCACCTTGAGTGGCTCTATTGTGATCACCCCTAGATCTCGCACTTGTGAAGAATTCTAGTAAATCATATGATCAAAGTCTGATATGTACTTCTTTAAATAGAATACATGGGAAATTTTATGCAATTGGGTGAGAGCTAGAGGTAGAGAAATCTTGTAGGTGACTGGATTGATAACTTATAAAACTTCAAATGGTCATACATATCTTTGTGCTAGCTTAAAAGACCTTCCAAATTTGATAGAAATTTTTTGTGGTTTTAACCTTAGGAGTACTTTCTCTCCTACCACAAATTGTATCAGGATTTGCTTCACATTTTCATGACTCTTCTACCGATTGTTAGCTTCTGCTTTAGCCTTTATCTGATCAGCTTAACTTGTTCCTCCAAATCTAACAGCATCTCAAGACTTAGGGTTATCCTATCTTCTAGTTTATCCCAGATGATAGGAGTATGACACCTCCTTCCATACAATGCCTCAAATGGCACTATCTTAATGGCTAACTGATATGAGATATTATATGCAATTTCCACTAGAGGTAGGTAATCCTCACACTTGTATTGTTGATCCATGTAGTTATTTCTCAAAATATCTTCTAAGACTTGGTTTACCTTTTCTATTTGGCCATCTGTTTCAAGGTGATAAGTCGATCTAATGTTTAGCTAGGTTCCTAAGGTTGCAAACAATGTTTTCCAGAAACTTGATGTCATCTTGGTTTATTTTTGATAATATAATTTTTTTACACCCTATGCAATCTAAATATTTCTTGCACAAATTTTCTAGCCATAAGAGGTTCTCCATCAGTTAAATTTTTAGGTATGAAATGGGCTATTGAGCCTATCCATTACCACTAATATGGCATTGTCACCATTTCATTGGTTTGAAAGTATCACATGGATTCAAGATCCTTCAATCCTAACCCTTGTTAAGATTACTCAATCTTAACCATCCAATTGCCCATTTCTTCTATAAATAGGCCTCATTTCTCTCATTATCCATCATCCAAGTTTCATGCATCCAAATTATAGTCTATTTCGTCAAGTCTTAAACTTTGCCTCTCTTTGTTTAAATCATACTCTTTTAGAAGAATTTCATATCATTAGCAAAGCATATTCATGTTAGTATAGCTTTATATCCATATCATAGCATAGTAAGTTTCATTATCATAGCATAATCACATCTTAGCAAGATTTGTTACAATCATATAGATCTTAGTTGCATATGGCATATAGATCAATTCTATTACATATCACTCATTCTTAGGGTTGTCATTCCAAAGTTCAGTTGCTCAATGATCTGAGAGAAACCATTGACTTGAGGAATCCTATGAGATAGAGAACAATGAGACACCTTTTGAAAGATTTGCTTGTTTAACTAGTTTACCAAGCTAGTCTTTATATCTAATGTCATAATTGGTCTTTTTATGTCATAAGACCCTTTAAGAGGACATTATAACATTATGCCCCTTAGTAGGACCTGTTAAAGGGTATTATGTCATAAAAAGACCAATTATGACATAATAGGATCTATGATGATGTAATAGGTCCTATTATGTGATCGTAGGTCCTAGTATGACATCATAGGTCATATTATGTCATAAACCCCTTAGGAGGACCTATTATGACTTTATACCCCTTACTAGGACATGTTAAGGGGTATTATGTCATAATAGGACCTATTGCAACATAATATGACCTATAATGTCATAATATGACCTATAATGTCATAATATGACCTATTATGTCATAATAGGTCCCCTTGTGACATAATAGGTCCTATTATGACATAATAGGACTTATTATGTCATAATACGACCTATTATGTCATAAGACCCCTTAAGAGGACCTATTATGACATATGTAGAGAAAGATAAGTTTGTTGGAAGAGAGAGATGGTATGTTTAGAGAGAGTTGAGGGGTATTATGTCATAACAGGACCTATTGTGACATAATAGGACCTATTGTGACATAATAGGACCTATTGTGACATATTAGGTCCTATTGTGACATAATAGGTCCTGTTATGTAATAATAGGTCCTATTGTGACATAATACGACCTATTATGTCATAATAGGTCTTATTATGTCTTAAGACCCCTTAAGAGGACCTATTATGACATTATACCTCTTACTAGGACATATTATGACATAAGACCCCTTAGTAGGACCTATTATGAGATAATAGGATCGATTATCACATGATAGGACCTATTATGTTATAATAGGTCCTATTATGTCATAAGACCCCTTAAGAGGACCTATTATGACATTATACCTCTTACTAGGACCTATTATGACATAAGATGGGCCTTAGTAGGATCTATTATGACATAATAGGATTGATTATTTGTCATAATAGGTCCTATAATGTCATAAGACCCCTTAAGAGGAACTGTCATGTCATAATAGGTCCTATTATGTCATAAGACCCCTTAAGAAGACCTATTATGACATTATACCCCTTAGTAGGACCTATTAAAGGGTATTATGTCATAATAGGACTAATAATGACATAATAGGATCTACAATGATGTAATAGGTCCTATTATGTCATCATAGGTCCTATTATGACATCATAGGTCATATTATGTCATAAAACCCCTTAAGAGGACCTATTATGACTTTATACCCCTTACTAGGACTTGTTAAGGGGTATTATATCATAATAGGACCTATTGTAACATAATAGGACCTATAATGTCATAATATGACCTATTATGTTCTAATAGGTCCCATTGTGACATTGTAGGTCCTATTATGTCATAATACGACCTATTATGTCATAAGACCCCTTAAGAGGACTTATTATGACATTATACCTCTTACTAGGACCTATTATGACATAAGACCCCTTAGTAGGACCTATTATGACATTTGTAGAGAAAGATAAGTTGGTTGGGAGAGAGAGATGGTACTTTTAGAGAGAGTTAGGGGGTATTATGTCATAACGGGACCTATTGTGACATAATAGGACCTATAATGCCATAATACGACTTATTTTGTCATAATAGGTCACATTGTGACATAATACGACCTATTGTGTCACAATAGGTCCTATTGTGTCATAATATGACCTATTATGTCACAATAGGTCCTATTGTGACATAATACAACCTATTATGTCACAATAGGTCCTATTGTGACATAATACGACCTATTATGTCACAATAGGTCCTATTGTGACATAATACGACCTATTATGTCATAATAGGTCCTATTATGTCATAAGACCCCTTAAGAGGACCTATTATGACATAAGACCCCTTAGTAGGATCTATTATGACACAATAGGATTGATTATCACATAATATGACCTATTATGTCATAATAGGTCCTATAATGTCATAAGACCCCTTAAGAGGACCTATTATGACATTATACCCCTTAGTAGGACTTGTTAAAAGGCATTATGTCATAATTGGACTAATAATAATAAGATCTATGATGATGTAATAGGTCCTATTATGTCATCATAGGTCCTATTATGACATCATAGGTCATATTATGTCATAAAACCCCTTAAGAGGACCTATTATGACTTTATACCCCTTACTAGGACTTGTTAAGGGGTATTATGTCATAATAGGACCTATAATGTCAAAATGCGACCTCTTATGTCATAATAGGTCCCATTGTGATGTAATAGGTCCCATTGTGACATAATAGGTACTATTATGATATAATACGTCCTATTATGTCATAATACATCCTATTATGTCATAAGACCCCTTAAGAGGACCTATTAAGACATTATACCTCTTACTAGGACCTATTATGACATAAGACCCCTTAGTAGGACCTATTATGACATATGTAGAGAAAGATAAGCTAGTTGGGAGAGAGAGATGGTACATTAAGAGAGAGGTAGAGATGTATATATAGAGAAATATAGGTAGGTAGGGGGTAAGGGGAGGTGTATAGAGAGAGCGAAGATAAAGAGTAAAGAGTTAAGGACGTGAGAGAGAGGTAGAGATAATTTTAGATTTTGGGAGAGAGGGGACAAAGTGAGATAGAAAGGAAAAAAAAGACAAAGAGAAATGTGACTTATATATAAATTTTATATTTCATGTATATATAGCTTGTATTTTTTATAAAAAAAAATTAAAAAAAAGGAAAAAGGATCACGTTTTGTCCTGTTTTATTTTTAAAACGGGATCCTGTTTCTTAGATTTAGGCTCGGGATTCCAAAGCTAAACAGGATCTTGTTTCAAATTTTGGCTCGGGATCCCGACGTGAAACGAGATCCCATTTCGTTTATGATGTGCTCCGTAAGATTTTCCTTTTTTGTCTAAGTGTAAAACTTCCACACTAAGTGGACACAACTTTGTGCACTTACCCTATGGCAGTGCCAATGCGGGTTGTGATGGGGTGGGAGGTGACCCTGCTGTTTTAGATTTTATTGGTGTTGGGGTGTTGATGGTGGCTTCGACCTGTCTATTTTGTCCTTCCAGCCCTCCCTTGATTTCCTCGGCTGGCATTTGGTTGTATCGGTCTATCTTGGGTGTTGGGAGGGCCTTGTTTGGTCCTAGGAGTTTGTTGTTGTGTTGGCGGATGGGCGTGGTTTGAGGTGTATGATGTCCCTCTGGTCTTTCCTTTTCTATTCTTTGTTGAGGGTTTCTTTTTCTCCATCCCCTGTTCTCATGATTCTCTATTTCAGGTGGAGTGGTTGCTTGAGTTTCGGGGTAAAAGAGGGTTTTTTGGGCTGACAATCTGCTCTCCTTCCCATCTTATTGAGGTGACCCTTTCTCCTATTGAGGTGGAGAGTAGGTGTGAAGGAGTGTTGTGGTTGCTGCTATTTGTGGTTGAGGTTGGGTGGTCTAGGCAGTTGATTTGCTTTCCCTTTGGTCCTATTGAGGTGGAGAAAAGGGGCGAGGGAGCATTTTGGCTATTGAGTATTGTGCTATTGGTTGAGGGAGTCTTTCAAAACCCTCATGGTGCTCTTCGCTGGAGGTTCTAGGTGTTGTGCCAAATCATTGTTTCCTAGCTCATGTTAATGATTGAGGGAGCCTTTAAAAACTCTCTTGTTTTTATCTGTAGAAGTCTCGGGAGCCTTTTCCAAATTGTGTTTTCAGGAAGAGTTGTTATTGCTTGGGCCATGAAAGGTTGTGGGAGCCTTCTAAAACTCACTCTCAAGGTTGAGGGAGCTTGGAAAAACCCTATGTTTTATGTTTCTTTCAGGGGCTTGCTTGTTGCTAGCATCTTTCAAGGGCCCAGTTTGGCTATTGTTTGGCTTTTTTTGTTAGGGTTTCAAGCATATCCAAAGCAAATATGAACTAACAATTATATGCAGATTTAAATACAAAAGATAAAGAAATAAAATAGGACACAGATAACATAGAGATTTAACGCGGTTCACCCAGAATGGGTTACGTCTACCATACACAGCTGTCCAATCTTTCTTATTATCCAACAAAAAATAGTACATCAACCTTACAATGCCTTAAGCATCCCAGCTGCTTATAACATGCATTTTTAGGGCAACAAATAAAGTCGGCCTTTTTAGGGTTTTAATACAATGTCGATTTTCATCAAAAAAATACCCAAATTTTTTTTTCTCTTGGAGACTGATCAGGCTCCACAGCGAACAATCTCCCACTTGGATATTGATACTACATGACACCATTGTACATGCAGCATCCGCTGGATAAAACACTAGGACTCGACTGGTATAAATTCCACAATTATCAATCAAGAAGACCAACAGAAATTGATGAAGAAATCAGCTTCTCCTATGGAACTGCCTTCTTGAACATATCGGCAGGATTCTCACTTGAGTGAATCTTCTCAAGCCGTAACTAACCCTCCTCCAAAATAGTCTGGATGAAGTGGTACCTGAGCTGAATGTGCTTTGTCCTTGAATGAAAAGCAGAGTTCTTCGCAAAATGAATGGCACTCTGGCTATCAGTATATAATGGGCTATCCTCTTGTGTCTGACCCAATTCCTCTAGAAAACATTGTAACCAAATCATCTCCTTGCTAGCTTCTGTAGTAGCAACATACTCAGCTTCAGTGGTTGAAAGTGCAACAACCTTTTGCAGCCTAGAAATCCAACTGACTGCAGTTCCCCCTATAGTAAAAACATACCCTGTAGTACTCCTCCGTGAATCAATATCACCCGCCAGATCAGAGTCAACAAATCCACTCAGAGCAGCATTAGATCCTTTGAAACATAATGCCTTCGTAGTAGTTCCTTTCAAATACCGAAGAATCCATTTCACAACATTCCAATGTTCCATACCCGGATTGCTCATAAACCTGCTCACAACTCCCACTGCATGTGCAATATCTGGCCTTGTGCATACCATTGCATACATCAAACTGCCAACAACTGATGAATATAGGATGTTAGACATTTTATTAACCTCTTCCTGTGCCTTTGGGCACATCTCCTTAGTCAAATTGAAATGACTAGCCAAAGGTGTACTAACTGCTTTTGCATCCTGCATGTTAAATCTTTTCAACACCTTCTTTATATACTCACTTTGGGACAAATTCAAGGTTCTATTTTTCCTATCCCGTGTAATCCCCATACCGAGAATTTGCTTAGCTGCGCCCAAATCCTTCATAGCAAATGACCTGGCTAATTTATGTTTAAGATCATTTATATGTTGCATGTTGGACCCAACAATAAGCATGTCATCAACATAAAGCAACATGATAATATAACTGCCATTATCAAATCTCTTAAAATATACACAATGATCAGAATGACATCTATGATAACTGTGTTCAACCATGAAACTATCAAATTTTAAATACCATTGTCGGGGTGCTTGCTTTAGGCCATACAGACTTTTCTTCAACCTGCACACCAAGTTCTCCTTACCTTTGACCTCATATCCCTGTGGTTGCAACATGTAAATTTCTGTAGCGTCCTAAAATTGTGACACTTGCAATTTCAACTGCATTTGGTTCTTCATGATGGCGGCGCAACGTTGAGCCTAAATGGAGACCTCGAAACCTGCTTGTGACATCAAAAACTGCATATTTATGCACCTTGGCCTGATCCTTCCTTGCACCCTGCTGTCCCGAGAGGTGGGACCATGGCGCCCAGTGCCCCGGTCCTTGGCCCTATTTTGGGCCCGGTCTCTTGTTGGGCATCGGGTCTTTAAGTTTGCAATTTAGAAAATAATGCTTCTAGGTTGGCCTAAGGTCGGAAAAATCAGTCTCTCAACCCTAATTGACAAGTATATAAACTACTTTTCCTCTCCTAGAAAGGGAGGAAGGAAATAAGCAAGGGCAAGACGGGGAAGCGATATTCAAACATTCAAACATTAAAGCATTCAAGCATTCCTTCAAGCAATTGAGCATTCTAAGTCTCCATTCAAGGCTAAGTGTTGCATTCAAGACAAGGATTCAACCATTGAAGAGGAGATCACTTACAACATATAACATACAACATTCATTACACCTTCGCATGTAAGAATACAAACATTCTTACAACAAGGTATCAGTACTTGTTTACATTACAAACATTTACATTTACAACATTCTCATTTCTTGGTTAATTCCAAAACCAAGGTTTGACCTAAAGGCAAACCCCTAATCCCTAACCCCCCAATCGTCCTCTCTTTTCTGTGTGTAGGTTGTAGGTACGCGGCTGTAATTGAAGATCTGGAATCCTTGTGCAGAGACGAACAGATCCCCCTTCGTTTTGTGGATTTTTCGGAGGACCGTGTGCACTCCGGGCGCCATCGTCCCATCAACTTTCGCTCAAATTTGCAGAACAGCATCGTCTCGACATTTTACTACTAATTTCGGGTCCATAGCTTCATCCTGTGTCCCTATCTCCATTTATAAGCGAATCTTTCTTACTTTACATATACTCCTAGTTCAATCTTTCTATCTACATTCTTTACAAAAGAGGGTATCCTTGATGTCTTAACCCTTGAAACTCATTTAGAATCCAGTCTTGCATTGTGTGAGATTGGATCTTGTGGGTTTCAACCCCTCTTTTGAATGTAAAGTCTTCCCTAAGTGAAAACCGTCAACCCTAGTGACCCTCCTTTCTCTCTCCTTGGAGTGGGGGGGGGGGGAACACCTGGGGTTCAATTTTTCCGCTTTACATTTTGGTGAACCCGACGTGAACATCCTAATTCTGATTATTCATGGTTAGATCTAAAAAATTTTGCTTCCTTAATTACATTTCCATGTTTGATCTTTTGCAAATTTTAGAGGTTAATTGCATAAAAACCCTAAATTTTCTTTTTAGTAATTGAGCTTGTGAAATGTTTAATTGTTAATGCTTGTTTCAGATCTACCCTTCTATTGCAAATTGTCAAATCATATTTGTGCTTTAATTCTGAAAATTAAGTGGTTAAGTGTCAAAACCCTAATTTTTAAAACCCTCTTGATTCAACCTTTGATTGACGATTTCACTAATCAAAACACCTCCAAATCGGCTGTAACTTTGGATTCCGCAACAAAATCATAATATCTCTCATCCCTGAAAATTTGGAAAAAAGTTGCGAGGACCGTGTGCACCCCAGGTGCCATTGTCCCCGACATTTTTTCCAAAATTTTGGGAGCTAGATCTTACTGTATTTTTTTGCTAAAATCCAAAATTTTGGCTGATTTTATCAATTCTAACACTTTCAAAATTAAAGTCAAAGTTGTTCTAGTGATTGCTTGGATAAAGGCTTATAATCATTCAAAAATTGCTGAAATTGAAATTTGTGTTAAAATTGTATTTCTTACAGTCCTAAATCTGAAAGGTGTGTTGGCATTCATTCGAAGTTTCAGTGCTTTATTCAAATTCTTGCAATTTGTGACTCTTGAAATTAAGTGTTTAATTGCATCAACTTTGATTTTCGCTTCCAAAATTGAATTTTGCGTGAAATTGAGTCAACTGTTAAATTTCAAAGCTTGCATTGCTTTTAGTATTCCCTCTAAAATCATAAAATTCAAAATTCCAGTTTCCCTCTCTTTTTCAAAATTCAAATTTTGCATTTTTCAACAATATTGGTAGGGTTCAATTTTAAGATTGCAACTTTAATTTGGCCTACTTACAGATCATAAAATCACTCAATTTTTTCAGATTAGCTTTAAAATCATCATAACTTTCGTCCCTGAAAATTTCAAAAAAAGTTGCGAGGACCGTGTGCACTCCGTTCGCCACGGTCCCTGACATTTTTTCCGAAATTTCGGGAGATTGTCTTGATTGTATTTAACAGCTTAAATCAAGGAGATTGGCTGATTTTATTGAAATTTGCTACCTCTAAAATTCAAAATCTTCTCTCTCTCTTTAGTGCATGAGTTTTACAACATTAAGCCCTACTTACACTATTCCCGTTAGACGAAGCCTTAGAATTAAGTCCTTCCAAGGTTTAATTACCGAGGAGATGGAACCTAATTTGAATGGCCTTTTTAACCAGGACACATGTAATTCCTCTAATCCTCTTAATGATGAAGAAGCTCTCCATGAGGTTCTTGTAGAACAACTTTCGAAATTGGATAACCAATTTGATGATTTTCAGCGATGGATGTCTCAAGAATATCCCGATAGTCAAGCTCTTTCATTAATTGAGGGTCTAAAACGTATGGTTCAAAGTGATAAGAATGAAATTGATATCTTACGTGGTATTGCACACATCGTGGATTCGAATGTGATGCCTATGAAGAGTTGTGCCGAAACTTTAGGTTATACACAACCTCCTACTCAAGTCAATCATTCTATTCCTTTGACGACTTCTATTGCTAGTATACCTACTTTTACATCAAACATAATGACTACTTCAATACAGAACATTCCACCTATGATCACCAGTCATGGGGGCAATCCTTCTTCTTCAATCAACCCTGTTCCTTCATTCAATCCAACTTCTTCATTCATTCCTTCAATGAGTGTCCCTATTACATCTCCACAAATGAACATGACGCAAGGGGGCAATTCATTTAACCATTCCATTCCTCCTTGTAGTGTTCCTCCTTTCCAATCATCTCCTATGACTAACTATCATAGTGTCCCACCACCTTACTCTCAATCAATACCTTCTTTCAATAACATAATACCTCCATCACAATCTAACACGTCTAATCTGAACTCTTCGACTGAAGCGACCATTAACAATCTTGCACAAACTGTCTCTTCTTTACAGCAACAAATTGCCTCTATGAATCAATCTAAGTTTAGTGTGCCCACATTTGATGTTGCGAGCCCACTTTCTCTTGACATTGTTAGAGCTATCCCCCCTAAACATGTTGAAATCCCGCAATTGGAGCTTTATAATGGTAAAGGTGATCCTCTAACACATCTTAAGACCTTTCAAACAATATGTACCGATTTTGCTTATGACCAAAGGTTGCTTGCAAAGTTGTTTACTAGAACATTAAGAGATAAAGCCCTACAATGGTATTGCTCGTTGCCTTCTTATTCTATTACTTCTTTCGAACAACTTGCAAATGCTTTTATTCAACAATTTCAAAACAATATAAGTCCTAAAGTTACTTTGATTGATTTAATGCATTGTAAACAAGGTGTTAAAGAAAAAGTGACTGATTTCATTGGTAGATATAAGCATTTGTATGCTCAGATTTCTTTTCCAGTACCTGACAATGATATTCAAAGAATCTTTATTTCTAATTTACAAAAAGATATTAGAGAAAAACTCCTGTTTTCTGAGTTTACTTCTTTCCAACAGTTGTGCGCAACTCTTCACAATTATCAACTGACTGTGAGTCAAATGGAACAAGCAAATCCTATGGCTCCGAGTGATAAGGGTGATAGTAGTCAACAACCATTTGGGAAGTTTAAACTGAACAGAGAGGTCATTAAGTTCAATGAAAACATCATCAACAACAATGTGAATGCAGCATCAGGTGTGCCTCCTATTTCTAAGTTTTTCAAGAAAGAAAGAAAGTTTACTCCTTTGAATGAATCATTGCATAGTATTATGAATAAGTTATTGGAACAAAATGTGCTTACTCTCCCTCCTATAAGGCAAATAGATCCTGCAAAGATTAATTCACCCTATTTTGATAACAAATCTTTTTGTCAATTTCATCGTCAACCTGGGCATGATACTGAAAAATGTTTTGCTTTAAAGGGTAAAATTCAAGATTTGATTGATAATAATACTATCTCTGTTTCTGGTGTGAATGATAAAGGCAACACATTTGTAGCTCCTCCTAACCAAAATCTTAAGATTTTTACTGATCCATTACCTTCTCATACCTCTAATGTGATTGATACTAATGATTCCTCTGTTTCACCATATGATCTTGTGTTTGTGACTCCGAATGTGATTAACTTTGTAGAGCAGCATAAAATCCCTAAAGAACCTTCCATCACATTTGATTCTAGTGAAACTATCAGGGCACCTGATGGTCCTTTATATATAGTTGCAAAAGTCAAGAATACACCTTGTCGTGGAGTGCTTATTGATCCCTCTTGTATGGTCAATGTCATTACTGAAGAATTTCTTTTTACTTTGCAATTGAATCAAGTGATCTATGATGAAACAAATGTGGTTGTGAAACTATTTGATGCGTTTTCTTCTCCTGCAATTGGTTCTATTACATTACCTATTGAGGTCCATAACAAATCTCTTGATGTGAGCTTTGCTATTATTCCATCGTCCGAACAATTTCGTGTGAAGCTAGGCTATCCTTGGCTATCTTCCATGAAAGCTATTGCTTCTCCTATTCACAAGTGTTTGAAATTTCCCCATAATGGTGAAGTTGTTACTATCAATCATAGTCTCTTTAAACCAGTTGAAAGAACTTCTAGTGTTCCTATTGATTATTTTTGGCCTAAACAATTTCAGTCTCTTCCACCGTGGAGTGATCATCTTTTCAAATCTTATCAAAAGTGGAAAACAGATATGATCTTATCTCTAAGTGAACCTAGAACACCCAAACTTGATATTCCCATCATTCTTGAGATGGAAGTTCTTCCTTTGAAAGATAAAACTAATGTCTTTCCTCAAGAAGATTCCCAACCCATCCCTATGGATGTAATTATGCCTATATCTAATAAACTTCCTAAAAGTAGACCTACACCTCTTCGTCATGATGGAATTGGTCTCCTTCCTAAACCAAATATTCCTCCCTTATATGGAGCAGTTCCTCCTCCTTCCTCTTATAGAGAGAAGAGACCTTCCTCTTCTCCTATTGTTCAAGCTAAGAGACCACAACCTAAACGCCCAAGTGATAAGGATGAGAACATTCCTCCTCCTCAATCTTCTCAACTTCCTACTAAGACTAGACGAAATCGTTCTACACGTGAACGCCGACGAAAGCGTCATCTTAGAGCTCAGGCAGCTGCTTCTCAAACTTTGCAATCCCCAAAAACACCTTCAGCTAGTATTATTCCATTTTTTCCTCAGCCGAAAATTGAGCCAAAATCTCCTAAACATAAGATGCATGATGGTCTTGATCCTGTGCGAGTTAAAGATCCTATTTTTATAAATCTTGATGATGATATAGATAAAAATGTTATTCATGACAAAAATGTTACTCCCCTTTCTTCTGATAGTGAATATGAATATGTTGATGTTGATATCCATTTATCTAACGAATTTTCTAAAGCACTTATCCTAGCTCCTAGACAAGAACAACGTGGCTTGGAACATGAACATAGCCCTTGTTTGGATCTTGTGATAGCTCCATCTGCTGTGTTGGATGTTCCTCCTCTAGTGTGTTTCCTACCTTCTCAAAATATTGATCAGCAGGATCGGGGGGTGGATGATGTGCTAGACTAGTTTCATTAGCATAGCAAACTCTCTCCTCCTCTCTTGATCTCTTTTGTTACTTCTTCTATGTGTTATTCTCATTCTTCTATTTGTTGTCCTTAGTGCTGTCTACTTGAGGATGATGCAAAGCATTGAGATCTCTTGGTCTCTCTCATGTTGACTCAAAAGACACATGTGTTCCCTTCTTCTAGGTGACCTTCTTTGATTGAGGAATGAAGAACAATTATGCATACATACATATGATATACATGAATTATCATACAACATACTGACCCCAAGGAAAGCGAAGTCACCTCGTGCTTTTTGTTTTGTGTCTATTATCCTTGGGCTTATCTCACACTTGGGGGCTAAATCCTTGTGATAACGTGCTCCTTTCCCTTCTCATTTCTTATATGTATCACTACCTTAAAGCAATCACCCCCAATGAGGCGTGTGCGATCGCTTTAACGTAGGGGGGCACACACCCCGTTCATATCTCTTCAAGATACTTGAAAATTTCTTGGCGAATTTAGCTTTGCCTTGAAAATTTTTGGTATTTTTCTTGCATGACTCATAGTGAGGGAACCTTACTACTGACAGTCATGGTTCTCCCTCGTAATCTTCTCTTTTAATTTGTCAATCAAAGTCGTAAGATCCTTAGTCCACTGGGGGCTTGGTGTATCTTGCCTCCTTGACGTGGTGAAAGTTTTCCAAACATTGTTTCCTTGTACTTTACCGGAAGTATGGGCGTACGCTTATACTCCTGCTAAAGTGGGGGCTAAATGTAGCGTCCTAAAATTGCGACACTTGCCATTTCGACTGCATTTGGGTCTTCACGATGGCGACGCAACGTTGAGCCTGAATAGAGACCTCGAAACTTGCTTGTGACATCAAAACCTGCATATTTCTGCACCTTGGCCTGATCCTTCCTTGCACCCTACTGTCCCAGGAGGTGGGACCATGGCGCCCAGCGCCTTGGTCCCTAGCCCTATTTTGGGCCCGGTCTCTTGTTGGGCATCGGGTCTTTAAGTTTGCAATTCGGAAACAAATGCTTCTAGGTCGGCCTAAGGTCGGAAAAATCAGTCTCTCAACTCTAATTGACAAGTATATAAACTAATTTTCGTCTCCTAGAAAGGGAGGAAGGAAATAAGCAAGGGCAAGACGGGGAAGCGATATTCAAACATTCAAACATTCAAGCATTCAAGCATTCCTTCAAGCAATTGAGCATTCTAAGTCTCCATTCAAGGCTAAGTGTTGCATTCAAGACAAGGATTCAACCATTGAAGAGGAGATCACTTACAACATATAACATACAATATTCATTACACCTTCGCATGTAAGAATACAAACATTCTTACAACAAGGTATCAGTACTTGTTTACATTACAAACATTTACATTTACAACATTCTCATTTCTTGGTTAATTCCAAAACCGGGGTTTGACCTAAAGGCAAACCCCTAATCCCTAACCCCCCAATCGTCCTCTCTTTTCTGTGTGTAGGTTGCAAGTACGCGGCTGTAATTGAAGATCTGGAATCCTTGTGCAGAGACGAACAGATCCCCCTTCGTTTCGCGGATTTTTCGGAGGACCGTGTGCACTCCGGGTGCCATCGTCCCGTCAACTTTCGCTCAAATTTGCAGAACAGCATCGTCTCGACATTTTACTGCTAATTTCAGGTCCGTAGCTTCATCCTGTGTCCCTATCTCCATTTATAAGCGAATCTTTCTTACTTTACATGTACTCCTAGTTCAATCTTTCTATCTACATTCTTTACAAAAGAGGGTATCCTTGATGTCTTAACCCTTGAAACTCATTTAGAATCCAGTCTTGCATTGTGTGAGATTGGATCTTGTGGGTTTCAACCCCTCTTTTGAATGTAAAGTCTTCCCTAAGTGAAAACCGTCAACCCTAGTGACCCTCCTTTCTCTCTCCTTGGAGTTGGGGGGGGGGGAACACCTAGGGTTCGATTTTTCCGCTTTACAATTTCTTTCTCCAAATCTCCATGGAGAAAAGCTGTTTTGACATCTAATTGTTCAAGATGTAAATCATCTGCAGCCAAAAGACTAAGTACAGTTCTAATTGAAGTCATTTTTACAACTGGAGAAAATATTTCATCATAATCTATACCCTTTTTCTGTGCAAAACCTTTTACCACAAGTCTGGCCTTATATCTTTTCTGACCTCCTTCATCCTCCTTTAGCCGATAAACCCATTTGTTAGGCAAGGCTCTTTTTTCTGCAGGTAAAGGGACTAAGTCCCAAGTCTTATTTTTCATCAAGGAGTCCATCTCCTCTTTCATGCCTAGCTCCCACTATTGTTTGGCATCTACCTGTATTGCTTCTTTATATTCTTCTGGTTCACCAGAATCCGTTAATAAAATAGAATACAAAGAAGGAGAAAATCTTTCAGGGGGTCTACTTGTCCTCATAGAATGTCTAACACTTGCAGGAGTTTGTGGGACAATTTGTTGTTGCTGAGCATCAGGTACCTGTGGCATTTCATTTTCAGGAATCTCATCCAACACCACATATTCTTGCTTGTCCTGTTCATGCTTCTTTCCTGCATCTGTTCTTTATACATAACCTTCTCATTGAATATAACATCTCTACTTCTAATTATTTTCTTATTTTTAAAATCCCATAACCAATAGCCATATTCATCTATCCCATATCCAATCAAGGTACATTTCTGAGATTTAGCATCAAGCTTGGTTATGTTTTCTTTATCAACATGGACAAAAGCTTCGCAACCAAAAGTTTTTAGAAAATAATAATTTACCTTTTTACCAGTCCATGCCTCCTCTGGAATACCACCATCCAAAGGGGTTGAAGGTCCTCTATTTATCAAATAGACAGCAGTATGTACAACATCTGCCCAAAAATGTAAGGGCAATCCAGCATGCAATCTCATGCTCCTCGCGCATTCCATGATTGTCCTATTCATTCTCTCTGACACACCATTTTCCTGTGGAGTTCCTAGAACTGTCTTATGCTTTCGAATCCCGTTTAAGGAGCAATAATATTCAAATGCTTTGCTGAAATACTCACCTCCATTATCCGATCTGAGACACTTCAACTTTTTTCCTGTCTCATTCTCAACCAAAGCTTTCCATTTCTTAAAAGTTTCAAAAACATCTGATTTTTGTTTTAGAAAATATACCCATGTTTTTTTGGTTGAGTCATCAATAAAAATAACATAATAACAAGAGCCACCAAGAGATGATAGCTGAGTCGGTCCCCATACATCTGAATGTACAAGCTCTAACTTCTCACTCTTCTTCTCTTTCCCAACCTTGAGAAATCTGACTCTTTTCTGTTTACCATAAACACAGTTTTCACAGAACTCTAAATCAATCTTCTTTAGTCCTGGCAATAGATTTTTGGAGTGAAGGGTTTTCATCCCTTTCTCACTCATGTGCCCAAGTCTATGGTGCCACATTATCAAATCTGTTCTTGCAACATTTATTGTTGTTGTCCCTACAGTAACTTTATCTGTAGCAGCTAAGGTAGAGTAAGTGTTACTAGTACACAGATATAATGTGCCTATCTTTGCACCTTTAGCTACTACTAATGATCCTTTAGTGACCTTCCTCATACTGTCTGAGAAGGTAACTATGCAACCTTCACTACCTAGTTGCCTTGCAGAAATTAAATTTCTTCTTAAATTAGGAACATGTCTTACCTCCTGCAGAAACCAATCATTACCATTCTGCAACTTGATCTTTATCTTTCCTTTTCCAACAATTTCATAGGGCTCATCATCACCCAAATATACCTGTCCAAAATCACCTTGAACATAATCTAGAAAATATTTTCTATGGGGTGTAGCATGAAATGAAGCCCCAGAATCTATTACCCAGGAATCATTAACATTATCCAAACATAAGATTAAAGCATCTTGTAAAGTATTACTTGCAATATTAGCTTCCTTACTGTCATTTTCATTTTTGTCTCCTTCTTTGTTTTTTCGAGACCAACAGTCTTTCTCTAGATGACCAGGCTTTCCGCAGTACCAGCAATCTTTCTTTCCTCTAGATTGAGAGCATCCTTTCTTTGACTTCCCTTGTGACTTCTCATTCCCACGGCCTTTTCCTCTTTCCTTTGATCTTCCTCTGTTCTCCACATTCAAAACACTACTTGATGATGTTGGAGTCTCACCTATGCTTTTCCTTCGCATTTCCTTGCTTAGGATAACACCAACAATATCATCAAATACCAAAGTATTTTTACCAGAGACAGAGTTACTTATAGCCATAACCAAGCTATTCCAGCTTTCTGGCAAAGAACATAAAATCAAGAGAGCCCTAACCTCTTCTGCAAAAGTCATTTTTACCGAAGACAATTGACTGGTAATTGTATTAAATTCATTTAAGTGCTCCGCTACAAATCCTCCCTCGCTCATTTTCAAATTAAATAGACGCTTCATAAGAAATACCTTATTAGAAGCCGAGGGTTTCTCATACAACTTAGCCAATGTCGCCATCAAATCTACAATCGTTTTTGTTTCTGTTATATTGAATGCTACAGACGGTGCAAGGCACAATCGAATGGATCCCAGTGCCTTTCTATCTAAAATGTCCCACTCTTCATTTGACATTGTGGTCGCTTTCTTTGCCTTTCCTTCCAATGGCCGCCACAAATCCTTTTGATACAGGTAATCCTCCATCTGCATTTTCCATAACTGATAATTCTGGCCATTAAAATTTTTGACCTTGAATTTGGAATCCTCTATTGCTCCCACTCAAATCTGAAAGTCCTACCAATTTACAGAAAACCTCGCTTTGATACCAATTGTTAGGGTTTCAAGCAGATCCGAAGCAAATATGAACTAACAATTATATGCAGATTTAAATACAAAAGATAAAGAAATAAAACAGGACACAGATAACACAGAGATTTAAAGTGGTTCACCCATAATGGGTTACATCCACCATACACAGTCGTCCAATCTTTCTTATTATCCAACAAAAAATAGTACATCAACCTTGCAATGCCTTAAGCATCCTAGCTGCTTATAACATGCGTTTTTAGGGGAACAAACAAAGTCGGCCTTTTTAGGGTTTTAATACAATGTCGGTTTTCATCAAAAAAATACCCAAATTTTTTTTTCTTGTGGGCTCCTGCCCCTGAACCCCTACTTTTCTCGGGGGCTGCCACTCCCAAACCCCTGCCTGGGGCCCGGTTCGGCCCCAGACCCCCGTGAGGATACGTGCTGAGTGTATAGTACTTTGCTGATCAATTGCCACATTTCAACATTTTTTAGGTTTGGGCATGATGGTTTATTGCTGCCAGGAGATGTTGGTTTAGGTTATGGGAGCTTGAGGAAGCCCTTCTTGTTTGGTTGTGGGAGCTAATTAAAAATCTAATTATGGTTGTGGGAGCCTTGTAAAACCCATTAATTAGGTTATGGATGCCTAGAAAAACCCTTGGTTTCTATTGAAGGTTAAGGGAGCCTTGATAAAACCCTTGTGCTAGTGAAAGGCTTTGGCCTCCTCCCTGTTCAACTAGGTTTAATTGATATTTCTTTGCTGGTAGGTTGGTTTTAGGTTGTTGTTTATCTTTGATGTATTGTTTGCAGGTGTCTATTTTCAATTAGGTTTAATTGATATTTCTTTGCTGCTAGGTTGGTTTTAGGCTATTATTTATCTTTGATGTATTGTTTGCAGGTGTCTGTTTTGGATTTCGGATCTTGGTAAAATCTGAGGATTTCAGGTCCCTTCAAAACCTATTGTAAAGGGTTTCGGGTCCCCTCAAAACCTATTTATCCTAATCAAAAACATTGTTTCTAAAAATGGTTAATTTTTTTTTTCATTTTTATTATTTTTAAAGGATTTTATGTGCACATGATCTATATCTTGATTGCTGAAGAAAGAGAGCAAATAGCTACACTTGATAAAGATTACTTTCTTTCCTTTAATTTTATTTTTTAAAATTTGATATTTTGAAACTATTTTATATAGAGTTTTAAAAATATAGGTATTCTAGTGTACTTATAAGAAGAACAAATTCTAGGATTTGTCTTATTTGTTAGATCAATTAGTTGGTTATGATAGAAACATGTAATTTTATTCTTTGTTGGACTCTTTGCCATTCTTGCTTTGTAACTCTCTTTTGTATTTAAGAAATTTTTACTCATTTTATAAAAATATTATATAAATTATAAGCAAGTAAAAAAAATACAGAAAACAATTAATTTACAAATTATTTTCTGTTCTCACATATTTTTACAAATGAAACTGAGATATATATATAAAATTCTTTATACTTCTATTTTCTTAAAAAAAAAAATTAAAATATGACATTAATTTTTTTATTCTTCCAAATATTAATTACATATTGCTACAACTCCATTTGGATCTGATTGTTCATATCCATTGACATGTATTTGTTGTCTAAAAATGAACTGGTTGTGCCCTTGTTTTGTGGTTTATTATTATACACGTAAAAATGCTTGATGCTCTGTAATGCCAGAGTTCAACTATAAATAATTCAACGTGGAATTTTTGTACATATTTAAAATGTTGTGTGGTTGTTTTTATTTGATTATAAGATAGAAAATGAACAATACTATAAACATGCAGAAGCTAAGAATCTGGAAGTCAATGATTCTGATATTAGCAAACATGTCAGAGCTACGCAATATACATAATTAAACAATTTGAAGATATCACTCATTATTGTTTTGATTGCGTATCAGAGAGTCATGTATTGGAATCCATAAAAATCTATGGATTATCATTGAATTTTAGGGAGATTATCCTACAATATTATCATTCTTGCTTGATATATAGAGACCCAACACTAGTAAACATTTCAGAACCTTCAATAGCAAAACACAAATTCAGACTGCTAATAAGCTTTTTAGCCTTTTCTTTGAAAGATCCCAAATGGATCCTTTTGTTGTTGTTGCTGTAAATTCTTAATCAAACATACTATATTTTTGTAATTTTCCGGTGATCTTATAGAATAGACAGAAGTTGCAGAAAGGGATTTTTATTTTTTTTTGGTTTTGATCTTATAAGTAAAGTAATTGATAAATAGCAACAACTGTGAAATAAAATAGTAAACAATGTTCATATGTAAGAATATTTAAGCAATCTGAAAATACTACAAATCATACCAAGCAAATAACCTAGTTTTGTATTCAGCAAGAATCCATACATTTATTTGGAGCTATCCTCAATTTGGATTGATGCCAGATGGAGGAATATTACTGGCAACGAACAAGAAAGACCAAATAAGCTGAATACAACCCTTCAAGCCAACATACAAACAAGGCGTGGTTGCAAAGGAGGCATGGAAGCTGCTGCAAATCACGTGCCAGCTAAAATAGACTAGTTGCCTTGTTGAAACCCCCAATATGCACACTGAATCTTCAGGACAAGAAGATGTGTCTTCTACCTCTGACAATCTCTATGCAATCTTGGATAAATCCATTGTCAACTCCTGCTAAGGGCTACGTCCCAGCAAGCTCAAACTTGGGGTTTGCGTCCCAGACCAAAATCACTCTTCCAGAGAAATTCCCAAATTTGCAAGTTTCAAAATGATCAAAGATGCTATCAATTAGGTTTTCATCTCCTTATAACTCCTTTCCCTTTCCAAGTTGAACCCTAAAGAATAACAAAGCTTGCGCTTTATAATTAAAGTGACACTTTCCCAATTATGGCGTCAAACTATAGAAAAATATCACTTTATTGTGAATAAATAGCTTCAAGCATCCAAAAAGACTTCGGGAGGTGAGAATCATGTAGCAAAGTTCAAGACCTTTCCAACGAGCTATAACACATAGGCATATCAAACGAGATGAAGCCAAAAACCCCTTATTACTCCGAAATGGCTATATACATAGCCTTATTTTAATTTATTTAATCGCTAACTTAGGAAATATTTAAATATATTAAAATATTTCCATAGATCCAATAATAGCCCAAAATAACCAATCAAACATGAATCTGACTTCGTCACCTGTTTGTGACTGATGCCGGACAAGATGGGCCAACTGGCAGTCCCATCCCTAAAATCTTGGGATACTCCTAGAAACTAGGAAACACACCAAATCTTCCTGAAACTGAAACCATGGTATGGTCCCGTGGAACCTCAAATATGGAAACTACCACAACCTCCTAAAAAGTAGGGAATCATCCTAAAAATTAGGAACCTCTCTCCAAACACCTGTAACTGCTCAAAAGGATCCTGCTCTACTCCTTGGTCCCCAAGTGGTCATTCAGTCAACTGCCAGTTCTCCCTAAAAAATAGGAACTATCGTCTGAAGGACCAAAATGGCTCACAAAGCCCCTGCAAAGCTCCATGACCCTCAGAATGAGTCCCCTAACCATGTCATTGACCTACAGGAACTCGAATGGTAGGTCAACCCCTGCTCATCTCATGTCACCTAGAAAAGGGGACATTACATTCTTTCACAAGCTCAGATTGAAAAATGGGCTCTTCACACAGCTTGAATGAAAACCCTCGCCAGGGAAATGAAGGTACGTTTGCCTTGTGATTACATTTCTCATTGCAGAACTTGGGGTTTTTGTTTGATTATATTTCAATTTTATGGGTTGTTTTGAAGATGAGTTTTGAATTTTTAATTGGATAAGATTATATGAATATTTTTTATCAACATTTTGGATCATATTTCATGATCTTTCATTATTTCTTTTTTCTTGCTATGGTGTCGTTAGTGGTCATATGGTGTCCTAAGGGGTCATAAGGGGTCATGGGACACCATATGACTCCTTAAGACACCAAATTGTGTTGTTATGGGTCATATTGTGTCCTAATGGGTCATATTGTGTCTTAAGTCATATGACCCCTTTAAGACATAATATGACCCATAACGGCCTAATATGGTGTCTTAAGGGATCATATGGTGTCCTAAGGGGTCCTAGGACACCATATGACCCCTTATGACACCATATGGTATCGTTAGGGGTCATATGGTGTCTTAAGGGGTCATAAGGGGTCATGGGACACCATATGACCCCTTAAGACACCAAATTGTGTCATTATGGGTTATATTGTGTCCTAAGGGGTCATGAGACAACATATGACCCCTTAGGACACCATATGACCCCTAATGACACCATATGGTGTCATAAGGGGTCCTATGGTGTCCATAGGGGTCATATGGTGTCCTACGACCCCTTAGGACACCATATGACCCCTTAAGACACCATATTGGGTCGTTATGGCTCATATTGTGTCCTAATGGGTCATATTGTGTCATATGACCCCTTTAAGACATCATATGACCCCTTAGGACACAATATGACCTCTTATGACACCATATTGGGTCACTTTGGGTCTTATGGTGTCCTAAGGGGTCATAAGGGTTCATGGAACACCATATGACCCTTAAGGACAACATACGACCCCTTATGACACCATATGGTGTCGTTAGGGGTCATATGGTTTCCATAGGGGTCATATGGTATCCTAAGGGATCGCAGGACACCATATGACTCCTATGGACACCATAGGACCCCTTATGACACCATATGGTGTCGTTAGGGGTCATATGTTGTCCCATGACTCCTTAGGACACAATATGACCCATAAAGACACAATTTGGTGTCTTAAGGGGTCATGTGGTGTCCCATGACCCCTTATGACCCCTTAGGAGACTATATGACCCCTAACAACACCATATGGTGTCATAAAGGCTCATATGGTGTCCATAGGGGTCATATGGTGTCGTAGGACCCATTAGGACACCATATGAACCCTTACGACCCCTTAAGACACCATATGACCCCTTAAGACACCATATTGGGTTTTTATGGGTAATATTGTGTCCTAATGGGTCATATTGTGTCAAATGACCCCTTTAAGACATCATATGATCCCTTAGGACACAATATGACCCCTTATGACACCATATTGGGTCGCTTTGGGTCCTATGGTGTCCTAAGGGGTCATAAGGGTTCATGGGACACCATATGACCCCTAAGGACAATATACAGCCCCTTATGATACCATATGGTGTTGTTAGGGGTCATATGGTGTCCTAGGATACTATATGACCCCTTAAGACACCAAATTGTGTCGTTATGGGTCATAACGACCCAATATGGTGTCTTAAGGGGCCATATGTTGTCCCATGACCCCTTAGGACACAATATGACCCATAACGATATAATTTGGTGTCTTAAGGAGTCACATGGTGTTCCATGACCCCTAACGACACTATATGGTATCCATAGGGGTCATATGGTGTCCTAGGACCCCTTAGGACACCATATGATCCCTTAAGACACCATATTGGGTCGTTATAGGCCATATTGTGTCATATGACCCCTTTAAGACATCATATGACCCCTTAGGACACAATATGACCCCTTATGACACCATATTGGGTCGCTTTGGGTCCTATGGTGTCCTAAGGGGTCATATTATGTCCTACGACCCCTTAGGACACCATATGACCCATAACGACACAATTTGGTGTCTTAAGGGGTCATATGGTGTCCCATGAACCCTTATGACCCCTTAAGACACCATACGACCCTTTATGACACCATATTGGGTTGTTATGGGTCCTATGGTGTCCTAAGGGGTCATATTATGTCCTATGACCCCTTAGGACACCATATGACCCCTAACGACAATTTGGTGTCATAAGGGGTCCTATGGTGTCCATAGGGGTCATATGGTGTCCTACGACCCCTTAGGACACCATATGACCCCTTAAGACACCATATTGGGTCGTTATGGATCCTATGGTGTCCTAAGGGGTCATATTGTGTCCTACGACCCCTTAGGACACCATATGACCCCTAATGACACCATATGGTGTCCACAGGGGTCATATGGTGTCCTACGACCCCTTAGGACACCATATGACCCCTTAAGACACCATAATGGGTCGTTATGGGTCCTATGGTGTCCTAAGGGGCCATATTGTGTCCTACGACCCCTTAGGACACCATATGACCCCTTAAGACACCAAATTGTGTTGTTATGAGTCATATTGTGTCCTAATGGGTCATATTGTGTCATATGACCCCTTTAAGACATCACATGACCCCTTAGGACACAATATGACCCCTTATGACACCATATTGGGTCCCTATGGATCCTATTGTGTCCTAAGGGGTCATATTGTGTCCTACGACCCCTTAGGACACCATATGGCCCATAACGACACAATTTGGTGTCTTAATCTCTCTCTCTCCCCCTCTCCCCTAATATCTCTCTCCCCCTCCCCTGATGTCTCTTTGTCTCTCTCTGTCTCTGTCTCTGTCTCTCTCTCCCTCTCCCTAATATCATATACGAATTTATTTATAAATTAATATATTAAAATATTATATATTAATATATTAATAAACATTAGATTAATTATGTGCAAATTTAGTTAGTGAATTTACTTATTAAAATCAGATATTCGATTTGTGTTGTAAAATTTTCAAATTTCAAATTTTGGCTTGGGAATGCTTTAGGATTTGGCTTGGAAGTGACAAGCCTGGAAAGTCAACTGAAAAAAACGTGTTTTTCAATATTCCTTGATTTTCCAGACTTTACACTGGTGGCTGACGACTTTTTTTGTAGCCAAAATTGATAAAACGAAAAGGGTTTTTTAAGGACGTTCTCAGCTTTCTAACAATATAAGGCTTGTCTTATTTTGACTTTAATAAATAATTATTATTTATTTTCTAATAAAATTCAGACAATAGTCCTGATTGATAGACTGATTGAAAAACTCTCATAACTTTCAAAGAGTTTAACATTTTTTGAATCCAAAACGTGCATCACATCCTATGCTTCGTCTACTATAGGGAAAAATTATATAAAAAAAATTTCATAAGGTTTTGACCAAGTTAAGGTGGTCAAACGTAGGAGTTTCTGAATTTCTGAAAAGATATAGTAAAAAATTCATAAATAACTATTTACTTTATAAAAAATTATAAAAAAATATGTGTCACATCCGGACATGAGTCTAATACTTATATTATAAATATTATAAAAAAATATTATGATTTGATTGTGATTAGCGTGGTTAGACATACGTCTACTTCTTATCTTTTTTTCTGAAATTTTAGTACCATTGCATTGAAATTTGAAATTTTCATCAAATAGGATTTTTTTTTTCCCAAAAAACAACTAGTAGCTTAGAAACAAAATTCAATTTTCTATAGATTCTCTTCTTACATATTTTAAAAATAATGTTCACAAGTTATTCAAATTTTCATGTCAAGTTGCATAACTCTGATTTTCTGAAATTTCATTGCCACTTAAGGGCCTGTTTTGGCACACCATGATCCTGCACATACCCATCACATGGATTCAAGATCCTTCAATCCTAACCCTTGTTAAGATTACTCAATCTTAACCATCTAATTTCCCATTTCTTCTATAAATAGGCCTCATTTCTCTCATTATCCATCATCCAAGTTTCATGCATCCAAATTATAGTCTATTTCAGCAAGTCTTAAACTTTGCCTCTCTTTGTTTAAATCATACTCTTTTAGAAGAATTTCATATCATTAGCAAAGCATATTCATGTTAGTATAGCTTAATATCCATATCATAGCATAATAAGTTTCATTATCATAGCATAATCACATCTTAGCAAGCTTTGTTACAATCATATAGATCTTAGTTGCATATGGCATATAGATCATTTCCATTACATATCACTCATTCTTAGAGTTGTCATTCCAAAGGTTAGTTGCTCAATGATCTGAGAGCAACCATTGACTTAAGGAATCCTATGAAATAGAGAACAATGAGACACCTTTTGAAAGATTTGCTTGTTTAACTAGTTTACCAAGTTAGTCTTTATATCTAATGTCTCTTTGGTATGTTAGTTTCTTGTCTTTCTGATTAATCATCTGACACCACTAATTTGGTATACATTTTTGTGCCCACCATGGGATCCACCCCCAATTTTCAAATCATTTTGTATGCAGGTTAAAGGCAAATTTCCAAAATAATCTCAAAATAGCGCATCTGCAAGACATTCTAGCGCATATACCTCATATATCAAATATTTATTACACCTACTTTTTATAGAAATTGAATGCGCCTAATCAAGAATCCTTAAGTATCAATTACACTCACTTCTTGAAGTAGCAATTATATCATTTCAACACTTTTTAGGGTTATTCCAATTGTTTTTCTCATTGATAAAGGTAAAGAGTCATATGAGATCCATTAAATTATCATTATGTTCATAAGCATAACTCTACAATGGCAATAGGCTTCCTTGTCCGTGTAAGAAAAACAAACAAGTCACCTCTGTAATTGCAATAGGCTTTCTTGTTCATGTAAGAAAAACAAACAAGTCTAATGCAAACACATATCACTTTTAAAGAAAAAAGTTTAATGCAAAAACATTGTTTCTAAAAATAAACTTAAAAAACGTGAGTGGGAGCGGGATCTGTAGAGTGGATGAGAACAAAAGAACGAGGGTTTCAGGGGGTGAAGGTTCAGGCAATGGGGGAGAGGTCTATGGTTGCTAGGGTTAGTTATGTGCTCAACGCTCTCTCCCGCATTCTTCTCTTGTCCTTTTCTGTTGTCCGTCTGGGTCTGTGTTCGTCTGTGGTGGTGCCAATGTGGGTTGTGATGGGGTGGGAGGTGACCCTACTATTTTAGAGTTTGTTGGTGTTGGGGGTGTTAATGGTGGCTTCGACCTGTCTATTCTGTCCTTCCAGCTCTCCCTTGCTTTCCTCAGCTGACATGTGGTTGTATCGGTCTATCTTGGGTGTTGGGAGCAGGGGCCTTGTTTGGTCCTAGGAATTTGTTGTTGTGTTGGCGGATGGGTGTGGTTTGAGGTGTATGATGTCCCTCTGGTCTTTCCTTGTCTATTCTTTGTTGAGGGTTTCTTTTTCTCCTTCCCCTGTTCTCATGATTCTCTATTTGAGGAGGTGTTCTCTCCTATGGAGGTGGAGTGGTGGCTTGAGTTTTAGGGTAAAAGAGGGTTTTTTGGGCTAACGATCTACTCTCCTTCCTATCTTATTGAGGTGGCCCTTTCTCCTATTGAGGTGGAAAGTAGGTGTGAAGGAGCGTTGTGGCTGCTACTATTTGTGGTTGAGGTTGGGTGGTCTAGGCAGTTGATTTGCTTTCCCTTTGGTCTTATTGAGGTGGAGAAAAGGGGTGAGGGAGCATTTTGGCTGCTGAGGATTGTGCTACTGGTTGAGAGAGTCTTTCAAAACCCTCATGGTGCTCTTCACTGGAGGTTCTGGGTGTTGTGCCAAATCATTGTTTCCTAGCTCGTGTTGATGATTGAGGGAGCCTTTAAAAACCCTCTTGTTTTCATCTGTAGAAGTTTCGGGAGTGTTTTCCAAACCGTGTTTTCAGGAAGAGCTGCTGTTGTCTGGGCCATGACAGGTTGTGGGAGCCTTCTAAAATCCACTCGCAAGGTTGAGGGAGCCTAGGAAAACCCTATGTTTTATGTTTCCTTCAGGGGCTTGCCGGTTGCTAGCATCTTTCAAGGGCCCAGTTTGGCCATTGTTTGGTTTTTGTTAGGTTTGGGCATGATGGTTTATTGCTGCCAGGAGATGCTAGTTTAGGTTATGGGAGCCTGAGAAATCTCTTCTTGTTTGGTTGTGGGAGCCAATTAAAAATCTAATTCTGGCTGTGGGAGCCTTGTAAAACCCATTAATCAGGTTATGGGTACCTGGAAAAACCCTTGGTATCTATTGAAGGTTAAGGGAGCCTTGATAAATCCCTCGTGCTAGTGAAAGGCTTTGAGCTCCTCCCTATTCAGCTAGGTTTAATTGATATTTCTTTGCTGCTAGAGTGGTTTTAGACTGTTGTTTATCTTTGATGTATTGTTTGCAGGTGTCTGTTTTGGGTTAGGTTTAATTGATATTTCTTTGCTGCTAGGCTGGTTTTAGGCTATTGTTTATCTTTGATGTATTGTTTGCGGGTGTTTGTTTTGGGTTTCAGATCTTGGTAAAATCTGAGGGTTTCAGGTCCCTTCAAAACCTACTGTAAGGGGTTTCGGGTCCCCTCAAAACCTATTTATCCTAATCAAAAACATCATTTCTAAAAAAGCTTAATTTTTTTTTTTCATTTTTATTATTTTAAAAGGATTTTATGTGCACATGATCTATATCATGATTGCTGAAGAGAAAGAGCAAATAGCAAGACTTGATAAAGATTACTTTCTTTGCCTTAATTTTATTTTTTAAATTTGACATTTTGAACATATTTTATATAAAGTTTTAAAAATATAGGTATTCTAGTGTACTTATAAGAAGAACAAATTCTAATATTTTTCTTATTTGTTAGATCAATTAGTTGGTTATGATAGAAACATGTAATTGTATTCTTTATTAGACTCTTTGCCATTCTTGCTTTGTAACTCTCTTTTGTATTTAAGAATTTTTTATAAAATTCTTTATACTTCTATTTTCTTAAAAAAAAAATAAAAAATAAAAATAAAAATAAAAAAATCTGATTGTTCATATCCATTGACATGTATTTGTTGTCTTAAAATGAACTGGCTCTGCCCTTGTTTTGTGGTTTATTATTATACACGTAAAAATGCTTTTGAGATTGGACGCACTGTAAAGATTACTCCAAGCCAACACGGTTGCTTGATGCTCTGTAATGCCAGAGTTCAACTCTATAAATAATTCAACGTGGAATTTTGTACATATATAAAATGATTTGTGGTTGTTTTTATTTGATTATAAGATAGAAAATGAACAATACTATAAACATTTAGAAGCTAAGAATCTGGAAGTCGATCCTGATATTAGCAAACATGTCAGAGCTACGCAATGTACAGAATTAAACAATTTGAAGATATATATCACTCATTATTGTTCTGATTGCGTGAGTATCTGGGAGTCATGTATTGGAATCCATAAAAAACTATGGATTATCATTGAATTTTAGGGAGATTATACAACAGTATTATCATTCTTGCTTGATATATAGAGACCCAACAGTACTAAACATTTCAGAACCTGCAATAGCAAAGCGCAAATTCGGACTGCTAATAAGCTTTTTAGCCTTTTCTTTCACAAGCTCAGACTGAAAAATGGGCTCTTCCCACAGCTTGAATGAAAACCCTCGCCAGGGAAATGAAGGTATGCCTGCCTTTTGATTACATTTCTCATTGCAGAACTCGGGGTTTTTGTTTAATTATATTTCGATTTTATGGGTTGTTTTTGAAGATCAATATTTCAGATCATATTTTATGATCTTTCATTATTTTTCTTTTTTTGTTATTTTATCTTTATGAAAATCTCACGCAATGATCTATCATCATTTCTCTTCTCTTGCTATTTCATCTTGATAATGGATCCCGCGGAATGATCTAAAGTGTTAATGAAAGAAAAATCTCACATAATGATCTATTATCATTTATCTTCTCTTGCTATTTCATCTTGATGATGGATCCGAGAGTGTGATCTAAAATGTTAATGGAAAAGAAACCTCACGTAACGATCTATCGTTATTTCTCTTCTCTTGCTATTTCATCTTGATAATGGATTGGAGAGTGTGATCTAAGATGTTAATGCAACAAAAATCTCACTTAATGATCTATCATCATTTCTCTTCTCTTTCTATTTCATTTTGATGATGAGTCCTAGAGTGTGAACTAAAATGTATTAATGAAGCAAAAATCTCACATAATCCAGTCCAAAAAATTGCAAACTAAGATTAGGACTTGTAGAATTTTGATGTCTTTCATTTCTATAAGTTTTAAGTTTTTCTGTCTTATGTTTATGTAGGAATTGATGTGAACAACATGACTGTTCTGCAAAAGCATGTAGCATTTTTCGACCAAAACAAGGATGGGATCATTTATCCATGGGAGACATACAAAGGTGTAAATCCGATAATCTTCTTATTTATGAACTTTTGTTCTAATATTTTTGCTTTCTCTAATATCATTAATAAAATCATTGATCCTTGAAATTTAAAATCTAATACATTAATTATAGTTTATATGATGTTATTTTGGTTCTATCACTGAACATTGATTTTATAATTGTTAAAGCAATAAGTCACATCAGAATCATAAAAGTTCTAATTTATAGTAATATTTCTTGAATTTTTTATTTTTCGTAGTTTTGGAGAGTTTTATACCAAAGCTAGAATCTTCTCAGCTAACTGTGGATATTCAATGTCTCTAATCTTCTAAGTTACCCAACATAAATCTTTTTGGCTGATAGCTAATAACTGAGGGGTATCTATTCCTCCAAGTTCATCCAAGAGACAATCCGAATGTCATCCGTCATCCTTCATGATGTCAGGGTCTTGCACTCCAAGACTTAATCTCTGATGAACTCTTTAAGAATCATTCAATTTCACCAATAGACAAAAACCCATTAACAATATTTTTATTATAAGATTAGACGAATAACAATCTTTGAATTCCAATAACTAAATGTTCGACATGGCTGAATTCTCAGGTTTCCGTGCAGTGGGTTTTGGTTTCCCTAAATCATTTGCTTTTGGAGTGCTTATCAATTTAGTGTTGAGCTACTCCACCCTTCCTGTATGTATATTTTCTCTTTAGTTGAGGAAATGAAACTCATAAAGCCCATCTTGTTAATTTCTAATGTGGGTACCTTTTGCCAGGGACGGATACCATCCTTACTATTTCCCATATATATTCAAAATATTAAGAAAGCTAAGCATGGCAGCGACACAGGTGTATATGACAGTGAAGGAAGATTTGTTCCAGACAAGTTTGAAGCCATTTTTAGTAAATATGCACTCACTCATCCAGACATGCTCACAAAAGCCGAGGTGGACTCCATGGTTAAAGCTAATAGGATTCCAAGAAACTTTATTGGACAGTAAGTTTTTATGAATTGTCTGCATGTTTTGGTTTAAATAGTATATTTTTAAGTTTTGATTTGTTTAGATAATTCATTTGAATTAGATAAATTTATCAAAAAGAATACAATTTTAGATGAATCATCTGATTTGGCACCAATATATATTATGATTAAAATACTAATTATTGATGTAAAGATCTAAATTTCTAGATAAACAACCTACACAGCTTATATATTAATTATGACAGACTAAGGTTTTCCTCTAAATTTGATCCTTAAGATTGCACACTTTTTTTTCTTAGAAACTGTTGAAATGGGTTTGCTAAGTTGGTGGGTGTGCACTTTGCAGAATTCTAGCCATAGGAGAATGGGGACTTTTATATGATTTGGCCAAGGATGAAAATGGATTCCTGGAGAAAGAGGCCATCAGAGGAGTTTATGATGGCAGCTTATTTGAATTCATGGAAAAGAAAAATGCTTCAAGAAAGCAGAGCTAGAAAATTATGATGCTTTTGAAGATTTTTAAGACTGTTTAATTTGTATATGACAGGCCTGCATTTATTCTTTTGAATTGATACAGAATAATTTGAGTGCCCAAGTGCCACTCTCATTTTCAGTTTCTTGGCCATCAAAGGGATTCCTTCAATAACTCTGTTATCTCACTTTTGTTAATCAAAATAAATTCTTTCTGAAATCATTTTTATTTCTTAATTTTATTTAAAAAATTAGTTTTTAATAGTTACTTTATTTTTACATTGCATTATATATTTGATGTATTCTTGTTTATTTTTACATTTAAATATTGAAATATCAAAATTTTATTATTCATTTAAAAATGATTATTCATATAAAATTATGATCTAAGTTTTTAGATGTAATGAATGAAAATATTTTCTTTGTAATATCTATGTTAAGTATATGTGATAAAGTAAATAAGTGAAGTATTTTAGATTAAGAGTTGATCTTAGATACATACTTGAAAATATGTTAAAATTAAAAAAATGATAGAATTTTCTAGATGTGTGTTATGGAATAATATTCATTAGAATAGAACTTTGACATACTTGAACATTCACTATATCATGTCTACACGAAGATATTTCCATTAGTCATTATTATTATTTTTTTTATGTCATTTTACATATCTTAAGTATGAGATCTTTTTTACCAAACTTTAAATATAAATGAATGACATATGAGTGAATTTGATGTACATTTTTCACAAATTTTTATAAATATAAAAAATAAACTATTAGCCAATCAAAGTTAGTTAATTTTTTAATAAAATTCATCTTTCTAAAACTTATAACCAATAGTCTAAACTCTCTAAAATATGACACATCTTTTAGACTTGAAAAATTATAAATATATTGAAATTTATGAACATTTTTCCAAATAATATATTTGAAAAAAATTTAGACATAACATATATAAACTTTTTTTAATATTTCTTATTAAAATTATATTAAGAAATAAATTATATTAAAAATGAACCCAAATTTTTTATGATTTCTTCTAACATTATTGCAAATTTGAAAGATAGATTGTTTAATAAGATAGTTTCAAATTATTGTTTAATTGTCTTGCTCAACCATCACCTATCACACAATCTTTTGTTCCATTATTTATTTAGCTTTTTACGCAACACTCAAAATGCATTTAAGATTACTCCAAGCCAACACAGTTGCTTGATGCTGTATAATGCCAGAATTCAATTCTATAATTAATTCGACGTGGAATTTTAAGCATATTTAAAATTTTCTGTGGTTGTTTTTATTTGATTATAAGATAGAAAATCTAAATGAACAATACTATAAACATGCAGAAGCAAAGAATCTGGAAGAAGTCAATGATCCTGATATTAGTAAACATGTCAGAGCTACGCTATGTACATAATTAAACAACTTGAAGATAATACACTCATTATTGTTTTGATTGCGTGAATATCTTAAATATCATATAAAAATCTATGCTTATCATTGAATTTTAGGGAGATTATCCAATAGTATTATCATTCTTGTTTATATATAGAGACCATTCAGCCTTTTCTTTCACAAGCTCAGACTGAAAAATGGGCTCTTCCCACAGCTTGAATGGAAACCCTCGCCAGGGAAATGAAGGTCATATGTTTCTCATTGCAAAACTCAGGGTTTTTGTTTGATTATATTTCGATTTTGAAGATCAGTTGAATTTTTCTGGATAAAATTATATGAATCTTTTTTCGTCAATGTTTAGAACATATTTCATGATCTATCATCATTTCTTTTCTTTTGTGATTTTATTTTGATGATAGATTATCTAGTGTGATCTAAAATGTTAATGAAACAAAAATCTCACGTAATCATCTATCATCATTTCTCTTTTCTTACTATTTCATCTTGATAATGAATCCCCCAGTATAAAATTCTCACATAATATAATCCAAAAAATTTCAAATTAAGATTATGACCTACAGAAATAGATAATTTCAAATTAAGATTATGACCTACAGAAATTTGATGTATTTACTTTTTAAATTTTATATTTTTATTACAATTAAAGATTAATCTTATGTTTATGTAGGAATTGATGAGAACAACATGACTGTTCTGCAAAAGCATGTGGCATTTTTCGACAATAACAAGGATGGGATTATTTATCCATGGGAGACATACAAAGGTGCAAATCCAATATCCTTATTAATGAACTTTTGTTCTAATATTTTTGCTTTCTCTAATATCATTAATAAAATTATTGATCCTTGAAATTTAAGATCTAATTAGTTAATTATAATTTATAAAATGTTATTTTGGTTTTTCATTGAACAATAATTTTATAATTGTTAGAGAAATAAGTCATATCCAAATCATAATAGTGTTTTTTTCAGTATTTTTTTTATTTTCTAGAAGGTTTTCTATCAAGCATAGAATCTTTTTAGTTAGGTACATTTTGCTTCTGGAGTCTTCTCTGATCCATCATTAGGATGTGAAAAGAGAGCTAAAGAAGAAAAATAGATCAGGAAGTATGATCCAAAACGTTTATGCAAACAAATCTTACACAATTGAATCCAGAAACAAGACGTATTTATTAATATGCATTATAGAAATCTAATGTCTCTAATCCTTTTACTATACTGAAATCTTTTGGACTGATAGCCAATAACTGAGTGGTATCTATTCCTCCTAATTCATCGAACCCCTCATAATGTAAGGGTCTTGCACTCAACGAGACTTAATCTCTCATGAATTCATTCAAAACCATTCAGCTTCATCAACCTACAAAGACCTATCGATAATATTCTTTAAATTTTCATATTGTTATAAGATTGGACAAAAAATATTTTAATTCCAATGATTAAATATTGACTTGGCTGAATTCTCAGGTCTCCGTGCAGTGGGATTTGGCTTCCCTAAATCATTTTTATTAGGAATGCTTATCCATATATTGTTGAGCTACTCCACCCTTCCTGTATGTATATTTTTTCTTTAGTATAATACCTGAGGGGATGAATCTCACAAAACACATGTTGATTTCTAATCTGACTACTTTTTTCAGGGACGGATACCATCCTTACTGTTTCCCATATATATTCAAAATATCAAGAAAGCTAAGCATGGCAGCGACACAGGTGTATATGACTCTGAAGGAAGATTTGTCCCAGACAAATTTGAAGCCATTTTTAGTACATATGCACACACTCATCCAGACATGCTCACAAAAGCCGAATTGGACTCCATGGTTAAAGCTAATAGGATTCCAAAAGACTCTTTTGGACAGTAAGTTTTTATGAATTGTATATTTGTAAGTTTTCATTTGTTTATATGGTTCATTTGAATATAGTTCATTTGAATAGGATGAATTTATAATTTATAGAAAAGAATGTGATTTCAGATGAATCATTTGAACAAATCAAAACTTTAAACTTGACGATCAATATATTATGATTAATTTAAAATACTAATTATTAATATAAATTTCTACATAAACAACCAACACAACACAGCTTATATATTAATTATGACAGACTGTAAGGTTTTTCTTCTAACCTTGGTCCTTAGATTGCACACTTTTTCTTTAGAAACTGTTGAAATGGGTTTTCTAAGTTGATGGGTGTGAACTTTGCAGGTTTCTAGCCAAGGCAGAATGGGGTTTTCTATATGATTTGGCCAAGGACGAAAATGGATTCCTGGAGAAAGCAGCTATCAGAGGGGTTTTTGACGGTAGCTTATTTGAATTCATGGAAAAGAAGAATGCTTCAAGAAATCAGAGCTAGAAAATTATGATCTTTTGAATATCTTTAAGACTTTTTAATGTGTATATGACAGGCCTGCATTTATTCTTTTGGATTGATACAGAATAATTTGAGTGCCCAAGTGCCACTCTCATTTTCAGTTTCTTGCCCATCAAAGGGATTCCTTCAATAACTCTGTATTATCTCACTTCTGTTAATCAAAACAAATTCTTTCTGATAGCATTTTTCTATCATAATTTTTTATGGAACTGTTTTTTTATAGTATTTATTTATTTATTATATAATATATTTGATGTAATAATGTTTATTTTTACATTTAAATATTGAAGTATCAAATTTTTAATATTAATTTAGAAATGGTTTTTTATGTAAAATTATGATTTAAGATTCTAGATGTAATGAATGGAAATATTTTGTGTGTAATATCTATGTTTTTGATAATAAAAGCAGAGTTAATACGAGGGTGTTGATCTTTAATACAACAACCCCTAGGCAATAAAAAGAAACTACAAAAGGGGGTTTGAGGGAGGAAAACATGCTAAAATTGAAAAAAAATGATAGAAATTCTTAGATCTATGTGTGATGGGTAATATTTCATTAGAATGAACACTATAATTTGTCTCAAGAAATTTGTATTTTATCTACATCAATAAAACTTCATACTAGAATATTATTTATATTATGTTTACAATCAAATTGCACAAACAAACATGATCTTATTCCTATATACTTATGTGTAACTCTAATTTTATAGTCACCACCTCAATCTCATTGTCATTGTATTTATTTTAAATCAATTTTCAAAAAAAAAACTTCATCTTATTCATATTTCCACGAGTCATTATTGAAAAAATAATTTAAGTGTCATTCTATACGTCTCATGTATGAGATATTTTTTCCAAACTTTAAATATAAATAAATGAGACATGAGTGGATTTGATGTATGCTTTTTTATTTTTTTGAATTAAATAATTTGTTTTTAAAAAATAATGCAATTTTTCAAAAAATAAACTTCTAGCCAACTTAAATTAGTTAATTTTTTCAATAAAATTTATTGGATCTATAAATAGATTGCAATTTATGAATATTTTTCCAAATAATATGTTTATGAAAATTTGAAACTAAAATAGATAACTATTTTGAAGAAATCTACATTCATTTATTCTCATAAAATTTATTTTAGTGAGAAAGAAATTTTTTGAAAAGAAAAAATATTTCCAAAATAAATATATATATTTTTTAATGTATTTTATCAAAATATATATCCATTTTATTTTAACTTACCAAATTTTAAATTTGAATCTATTTTTTTTAATAATTTCTTCTAACATTTTCACATAATTTTATCATTATCTTGAAACCACCCACATTTTATCCTCATTGCATGTACCTTGTGCAACCCAAACACTATTGCAAATTTGAAAGATAGTTTCTAATCATTGTTTAATTGTGCTGCTCAACCAACACCTCTCACACAACATATCTCCTAATGTTTAGGATAATTATTGTTAAATTCGAAGGCACGAGTGGTTGTGTTATGTCCATGCACTATGTTTCCTTGCCTCATACGACTACTTTATATATATATACTCTCACTTTTAATAGAAATTGAATGCACTTAATTAAGTATTGTTTAAGTATCTTTTAAGAGTTGGATATAGTATTGCAGTTAGATATTCTTTTGGAATTTGAATTTGGGTCTTCACAATAAAAACTTGATGCTTCAACAGTTAAATTAATGAAAAATATTTTTAATTTTAATATATTTATATTATAATATATGAATATAATACAATATTGTAGGTACAATTTGAGTTGGCCTAGTGGTGGAGAACTTGTTCTTTTGAAAGAGAGGTCACAAGTTCAAATCCCACAAGGGGGTAGGGTATGTACATCTTATCGGCTTCTGCCCCCCATAAAATGATATTGTAGACACCCAAATTTGATCATTATAATTTGATCAGATTAATTCTCATTCCACTAATTCCCATTATTATTCCCTTTTAATATAAATCCATTTCTTGTGTACCATGGCTAAATTAATTTTAATTGATTTTCCTATCTAGCCTCTTGCCTTTTTCTTCCAAAATGAATCAATTTAATTCATAGGCTACAATATCATTTTTATTTTTTTTGTTTGTTTGCATGAGAGATCAAGTGTTGAGTGTTGAGAGTTGAGGGCTGTTTTGGTTAAGTGTTGGAATTGATCAAATGGAGGGCTAGGATGCAACCAAGTGATCCAAGGGATGGGAATGCTTAGGGTTCTCACACTCATTGTGAGGTTGATAAGTGTCAGCACTAGAGTGTTTGAGAGGACATGGAAGGTGAAGGATGTGATGGATGGAATGGAGGAAGATTTGCCATAAAAGCATTTCTTGTCCTCTCACTCAAGGGGATTTGAGAGAATGAAATAAATGAATTCTTTATTCCTTGGAAAGAACAAAATGGAAAGAGACCCATGTGGGATCCTTCCCAAAAAGTATGTTCCATTTAAGGTTGAGTTGGACAACCTTAAAATGAAATAAAGGAAAGCTAAAAACAAGGAATGAAAAAAGAAAACCTAACCTAAAGCAAAGAATGGAAAATGATAGAGAGAAACCCCCTACCTCAAAAAAGGAGTGGGGAGACACAAAAGACGCATGCACAAACTTTCCATAATTGTCGGATGTGCAAGGCTCTCTAGTGTCTGGATGCGTGAATGAGCAAAATGAATCATAGGAAGAGTATTCATACCCTCGACAATCACAGGAATTGAGACACAACACGCCTTGAGGTTTCAAGATCCTAGAGTTTCGAGGTGAGAATGCAACTAATCTCAGGACTTCAAAGTTTTGAGACTCCAAAACATCACAAAGAGAACCTGAGATCCCAGGATACCAGGTCCTAGGGCTATGACAAGCAGAGACAAAACAAACAGCAAGGGCTCGGGATCTCGAGAACCCAAGATTTTGAGGTCCTCACAAAAGGGACAAGAGAAAAACATAGAGGACTTCGAGATCTCGGGATTCTGAGGTCCACGACACATAATAAAGGAAAACTTTGGGATTTCAGGATCCTAGGATCCCAAAAACTCATAGGTTGAAATCTTAGAGACTTTGAGGTTACGGAAACCCGAAGTTCCAAAGACGCATGAAAAAGAAATAAAGGGGAATGGAAGACATCTTGGGGTTTTGGAATCTCAAAACTCCAAAGTAGAAACAAAAGGACACAAAGTGAAAAGGCTCACCTCAAGGTTTTGAGAACCCAAAGACCCAAAGGTGCAAAAGAAAGGAACAAAAGGGAAACAACACCCTTCGGAGTTTTGGGATCCCAAAACTCTAAAGGGACGAAAGGAAAGAAAGACAGGAAAAAAAAGGGGAAAATAAAAGAAAGAGGACCCACATTTCTAGGTAGAGAACGGAGGGGGTGAATATGCAGGGCATAACAAACAACAACTCTTTGGGAAAAATGACTCAAGGCATTTTAGAACTTCATAATCTAAGCATGACTTGACGTTCAACACTACTGTCATTTAAGACAATTTATAAAAGAACAATTGTGCTCAAGCAAGAGACAAAGATGGCGTAGGACTGAACCCAAGCAACTCGTAAGTGTGTTATCTAATTAATTACCTCACCCTTTTGACCCTAAAGATAAACCAATAAATTCATGTGCCAGCTACATGAGTGAAATCGATATATTATCTCATGCAAGGTTATCTTGGGCATAGCTCTCTTGGGAGATGAACATCTATAGTCCCTGTATATGGTGAAAATGGATAACAATAATAACAATATTGAAAGGCTAAATGAATTCAACCACAAAACCCTATCCTAACAATCAACAAAGATCCACCATAACATATGAAGATTACCTAAGACAATGCAAATCAAACGAAATCACAAAGATAATACCATCACATGTCCAATAGGGTTTGGATCTCCATTCTTCCTATCTCCATTGATCTTGCTTGATATATTTGCTCTCAGATTTAATATGCACAAGAGCTCAACAAAGAACAGAATGTGGTTGCAAGTAGGATCATAGTGTAGTCAATTGCATAAAAGATGATTAGCATGAATGATTAGGGTTTGATAATGAAGGAAGCATCTCCTTATATAGAAGACACTATATGAAATGGAGGGATAAGATTGAGAGGTGTAAAAAGGAGGTCGGCTATGATTAGAGGGTAGGTAAAAGAAATAATAAAATAAGGAAAGGGGTAGGTAGTGTATGAATTAAGAGATGAATGACATATGTCATGGGTAGAAAAGGTTAATGAATTAATTAAATAAATAAAGATTTATTTAATTAATAGAAGAAGTGGGATAATTAAATAAATAAAATATTTATTTAATTTAGGAAAAGGATAATTTAAATAAATAAATGTATTTATTTAAATGAGAATAAGGCTAGAAGAGGATAAATGAATTAATTAAATAAATAAAGATTTATTTAATTAATAGAAGAATTAGGCTAAAGTAATTAAATAAATAAAATATTTATTTAATTAGACATGACAATTTTAGGTGTCTACAGTCCCAATAGAGTTACCTCTAGGCCCTATCAAATATTGCTCTATTGTTGTCTAGGTGTCTATAGGCTCGGGGGAGATACTTGAATCACCAAAGTAAGTTGAGGTATGCATTTTTAAAGTCCTTTTCTTTTATTCGATGATAATTTTGATTTTTCATCTTTCTTTTATTTTCCTCTTTTTGATCCTTTTTTTCATCAGAGGAGTTTTCTTTTGATTGTTTCTCAACTATTAAGTAATTAAGCTTTGAACTAGATTGGGGACCATGGTGGACAATGAGAGATTTCTTGACTTTGGATTTTTCACTTGAATACGAATTTCCTGGGTATCTTTAAAGTTTCATGGTGTACTTTAAATGTGTGAGTGATGTAAGTTGTCCAGGAAAATCCTTACCGCAAAGATGCTCAAAACTTTTACCCTAATTGGTACTCCGTCTTAAACGAATGTAGACAAGAATTTCAAAGCCCCTTGGCAGATAACAAAGTCATAAAAATCTAAGAGTAAAACTCCCAAAAGTTCCATTATTATGCAAAGAATACTCTTCCTACCTATCTCAAACCTAGAAAATGGTTCCCTAGTAGAAAGAACAAAACAAAACAACTAGAAAAGAAGAAAGAACAAAATAAAAACAAAGAAAAGAAAACTAACTACTATAATACAAAGAACTAAGCTCAATTGGGATCATCCAAAATAATGATTGAGAAAATGACCGTTCAGAGGCAATGGTAGAGGCTCTCTGGTCAAGGAACTTAGTCTAAAGGTGTTCTCACCAAGGATCTTAGTGATTTGATAAGGTCCTAGCCATAATATTTCAAACTTATGATGTTTGCCCTTCTTTTCTCTGGCATTGTCCCATAACAAGACCAAGTCAAAGATCCTAAAGGCTTTCAGCTTGGCTCTTTTATCAAACCATCTTTTGAGTACGACTTGATGTTTATCAAAATTCTACAAGGTGTTGATCCTTTATTCATCAAGTTTCAGAGGGTTGAGGAGATGAACCTCAACCTGGTCTCCAATTTCTAAATCTTTCATGAGTTAAAGCACAAGGATTTGGAGATTGACAAAGAAAACTATTTGTTGACCGTACACAAGGTAGTAAGAGGACATGCGTAGAGAAGCTTTAACATGGGTCTTATAAATCCACAAGGAATATTTTAGTTGATCATACGAATCCCTAGGATTATGTTCCAACAATTTCTTAATGACATCAAGAAGGTTCTTATTAGTGGATTCTGCTACCCCATTTCCTTGTGGATAGTAATTAGAAGAAAATTTAAGAGCCGCCTTAAACTCGTAAGACTATTGCATTAATTGCACTGATGTAAAAATAAGGCCATTGTCACATACTAGAGTGAATGGTATTCCAAACTTGGTAACAATCTTGTCCTAGAGGAATTTGATGACTGTCTTTGCAATTCAGTTCTTACAAGATCATGCTTCCACCCACCTAATGCAGTAATCGATGGTAGCCAAAATAAATTTGTGTTTGACAAATGAATTGGGATTGATGACCCCTACTAAGTCCAATGCACATTGAGTGAATGGTCACACTTCATACACTAGTTGCAAGGGCATGACTAGATTTCTCTCTCTAGTAGCAGCTATTTGGTAGGTATGACAATGTCTAACATGGTGATGCACATCTTTGAATATGGTGGGCCAGTAGTACCCAGCCTTAATAGTTTGATGTGCGATTGCATCTATGAATCCATGACTCATACCATACTTTCCATGAAACTCTTCAATCATCTTTTGAGCTTGATGTCGATCAAGATATCTTAGATAGATGCCTTTGTAATTCATATGGTAGAGTACTAGGTTTTTAATCATATAACTGACACTCTTGAGTCTCAGTGCTCTTTTATGGGCAACATTTAATCCTTCCAGGCACTTATTATTAAGCAGAATGTAGATCAAATCAGTGTACTAAGGATCCTGAGTGAAAGAGTTTACAACATACTATTGGAACTGTATGTGAGGATCATTTTCCATGAGCACCTAAGACAATCCTTTTCCTTTGACCAACTTCATGGGCTGCATTTCTAAGTCAAAATCTTGAAGAATAGCCATCCAATTACCTCGTCGTTTGTTGAGTTCACTATGCATTAGTAATGACTTCACCGCTTGATCAGGAACAATAGCATACAATTTACTCTAAATAATGTAGTGTATGAATTTATTGACTCCACGTGGGAAAATGCTTGTATCTCAAATGTTGAGTACCTTTTTTCAATATTCTTAAATGGTGAGCTTGTAAAGGCAATTGGCTTTTCATCTCCATCCTTCCTCTGTGTGAGCAAGACAAAACATGAATGCAAAGAAGCAAAAGAGAATATAGATTGGTAAGGTATAGTCTAGACTTCTTTGCATAGGGGCTTCAACAATTAACTATTTGATTTAATTGAATGCATCTCGAGCCTCTGGGCTCCATTCAATTTTTGTATCTTTCTTCATCATTTCATTAAGGGGCTTGATGATTTTTGCAAACACAGTGATAAACTTTTAGACACATTTCCTTCTTAATACCTAGCATTTGGAGCTTCAACAATGCCTCTACCCTATTAGGACCAATGGATATCCTTTCTTAGGTATCACATGGCCCAACAACTTCCCTTCTGAGACTCCAAAAATACACTTCTTGGGATTGAGAGATATCCTGTACTTTTGGCACCTTTCAAATATCTTACACAAGTGATTGGGGTGGTCCTCGTGCCTTTTGGAAAACATAATAAGGTCATCCATGTATATAATTATTCATTTCCCAATCAATTTTTTAGATATTGTATCCATCACTCTTTGAAAAGTTGCACCAACATTTATCAAACTGAACAACATGCACCGATATGCAAAGGTTCCCCACTTGGTGGTGAATGTTGTCTACAAGCAGTCTTCATAGTTAACTAACTCTTGATTGTAGCTCAAGTATCCATCAAGAAATGACATCATTTGCGACCCATTTACAATTTGAAGTACTTTTTCAAGAGAGGGAAACAGGTAATTTTCCTTTTAAGATGCCTTGTTTAAATTGTAGAAATCCACACACAACCAGATCTCACCACTTTTTTCTAACAGGAACTAAATTCTTGACCCACATTGAGTGCCTGACTGGAAAGATGGTCTTAGTGGTTAATAGCTTCTGCACTTCCTTGAAAATGAGAGGTTCTATGATAGGGTTCACCAGGTGTTGCTTTTCCCTGAAAGGCTTTGTATTGGGCTTCAAAGTAATGGTATGCGTCATGATTTAAGTATCAAATGTTTTTCAGATCCTCATACGCCCAAGCTTTGACATCTATATATTCTTTCAAGATCTTTAGAATTTCTTCTCTTTGCTTGGGTATAGGTTTTACCAATGAAGACTATCTTTTCTTGACCATCTAAACCAATATTATATGGCTCATATTTCCTAGCCTCAAAATCTATAGTTAACTTATTTTTCACTCTGGGATTAGAGTCGAAGAGATTTTCAAGAGTCCCATTCCCTTAGGGATAACATTTGTGGCGAGGTTCATAATTCCTTCAGTATCTTCTTCACCATTAAAGTCTTCCATATCATCTTCATCAATAATTTCTTCCTCAAAGGCTCTTGAGTTTGCCATGAAAGCCAAAATATGCCTATCATCTTGAAAAACTTGAAAGTGTGTGATATTATCTAGCACTTTTAGAGTGGGGATCAAGTCTAATGAAAACCTTTTGGGTGGAGACTCGTTGATTGGTTCAAGAGTACTGGCTTCCACTGCCAGCACATCTGGTATGGAGTTTTCAATACGAGACACCAACTAGATTTGAAAGGCCTTAAAGTATTCCATGAGAACCCAAACTCGGTTCCGATATGCTACCAACCTCTTATCATGACACACATACTAGCTTCTTATTTGTTTGATGATAATCTCTCAATCTCCTTTAACTCTTACAGCTTTGGCTCCCTTTTTGAGAGCCAACAAAAGCCTTTCTTATTAAGGCTTCATACTCTATGACATTTTTTGTACAAGAAAACTAAAGGCGGCAAGAAGTGAGGAATGCCCTACCCTTGGGGTTAGTGAGCTCGACCCCTGCCCCATTGCCTTGTTTGGATCTAGAACCATCAAACTTTAGTAGCCATAGATTAGCTTTTGGTTTTCCTTTCTTTGTTATAGGCATGACTAGTGTGGGAGAATGTAGTGTAATATCCTCCTGAGGATGGATGACAGGTGGTCCTTCTGGTAGAAGGGGCACTAAAGGTTCTTCAAGAGATGTTGGTATTTTTTCTTCTTGACTATCATCTTCACTTACAATTTTGTGAGGTTCCATGTGGGTAATTTCTTCATCTGACTTGGTAGTTGTTTCTCATTCCTTTGGAGCAATGCCATAGTGATTATCACCACTGGCCTTAGGTACCATTAATTTTGTAACTTCATTCTTGTAGGGGATGTAGGATATTTCTAAGTGCTCTTGGTGGTGGATTTTGCACCATTTCAATAATAGGAGGTCCTTGAGGTGAATGTCATCTCCTAAGAGTCGCATGCCTTGTCGCATCCTTGCAATAAACTTCTTAGATCTGATCAACTACTGAGATTCTTCTTCTTGGGGTGTTTCTATGGCAGGCATTGCCATCAGGGTCATGATTTCATTCACCTTATCAACTCTTGGACTTACTTCAAGATAGGCTACCTCATTAGTGGCCCCATAATCAATAATCATCTTCTTAAGCCTTGGTTCAATGTCGATTTGGATATGATTACTAACTCCCTTCCAAGGAAACCGCAAATAGGTAAAGCAAGTAGAAAAGTAACTGCCTAGTGTCTTCAACCAATCTTTGCTCAACAACATTCCATAGACTTCAGGAATATTGAATACTTAGATGTCTATGTACCTAGAGATTTTGGGATTAGTAGTCAATTGTATATACACATCTTTTAACTCCCCAATTACATTGACCTTGGTCTTATCCAACTAAATAATCTTGTTGTTGGCGCGAATGGGGTTGAGTCCTAACTTTTGGCATATGGAATATGGCATGACATTTCCAGAAGCACCCAAGTCCACCAAGAAGTTGTGAAAGTTCTTACCAAATATATTGATGCTAAGGAGAAATGGTGGATTCTCAATGGTGTTGGGATGATAGGTTGCATTGGCATCCTTTGTCTCAACCATCTTCACTTCATTGGTATGGGAATCCAACTATTATAACTTCTTGAGGAGCACTTGTTTTTGCTTAGGACAATACAATAGGACATCCATGAGTGACATAGTTGTAGTGGCCTTTTCCATTTCCTTGGTCACATCATAGGAGAGCCTACCAGCCAGCTCCATGTTCACCTCAACTTTTTTATGTGTCACTTCGGGATGTGGAGGTGGTGGAGGGTTGCTATTCGTATTGAGATTCAAAGGTACTTGCCCATCCTTAGGTGGAGCCAAAGTAGTTAGAGGCACTTTAGCTTGGCTTCTCAAATTATAGGTATTCCTGGAATTCTGAAAAGCTTGGGCATCGTACACTAGTGGTTTAGGTCCAGTCTCTCCTTCTCAGAAGAGGAAGGTATCTACCAAAATGGTGGTGTTGGTCTTGTTGGGTTCACTAACTTCTCGTTGACCCTTGGGTTGTGCATAAGCTTGGGCTATTCAGATGACCTTCTCCATTTGGGCGCATTTCACTTAGAAATATGATGCGGTGTCATGGAGTCTACATCAATTATCCAATAGGTTCATATCTATCGAGTTGACACTCTGAACTTGATTGGAGTTGTCGTGTGCATCATGTAAGGAAGTTAAGTAGTGGAAAAACTTCCCACACTAACCTTGAGAGGAGGGTAATGCAAAACTTTTTCAGATTGTTACAACAATTATAGAAACTTAACAGAAATAAACATAATATCATGCATACCACAACACAATGATTTACATGGGGAAAACCTTTTTGGGAGAAAAATCCCACTCCAAAAGCAGCTCAATATATTATTCAGCAATCAACAATAAATTACAATAGACTTGCAAAGTAAGCTTTTCACGGGAATACCACTAATCAGAGATTCAGAGGTAACTCAATATCCATAAGACTCTTATACACAACCTCTATCTCATGCACCTCATATATAGGAGATACAATACAAGAAACTGTCAAACGGTATTACAAAAACATGGATTAAAAGCACCCAATAAAGTAAGCTTTTCATGGGAATACCACTAATCAGAGATTCAGAGGTAACTCAATATCCATAAGACTCTTATACACAACCTCTATCTCATGCACCTCATATATAGGAGACACAATACAAGAAACCGTCAAACGGTATTACAAAACCATGGACTAAAACCACCCAATAAAGTAGAGTTGACCTTATCTCCAATCTAGATTCCCTATGATGTGTCAAAACACACATCAACTTGTGTTCCTCCCTTTTACAACTCATTTATGTGTGATGCAATTTTATATTTCCTATTACAAGAGTCCAAACTTTCGGAGGTTATAACTTGTGAACCGGGTGTCTGATTGATGAATTGTTTGATGCATCGAAAAGCTCACAAAGTGCTCTATCACCTCGTAACTTGCTACACTGATTATGCCCATTTTTAAAGGCATTTAAAAGGGTCTAAAATCCTCAAAATTTAATTTAAATCTTTCATCACACCTTCAAAAATTAGAACCTTTAATATCTTAAAAACTAGCTATGATCTTGCGATAAAAATTTATTGGCATGATTATCTAGCCAATCCAGAGCTTTAGGGAGAATTTCGCACCATTTTGTTCTCAAATGAAAACTTATTATAAATAGTAACCTCATGCAAAGGCAAGGTTGAGATACCATTTTCCCAACACATCAGGATGGTCATGAGATACTCCACCATTGTTTGGGCTAGTGTTCCACGATCGATTGTATGGCTTCTAATTATATCTTTGATTCTATCCTTGATTTTGGAAGGTCCTTTGATTATTATGACTGAGATTTATTCTTCCCTACTAGGGGATTCACCTTAAGATATCCCAATTCTGTAGTGACCCGAGAAATCATCTTCTTGAGAGCTTCTACTTTGGTAAGACGGTGGTTGGTTTGATCTACTGGATGAGGTTCTAGCTACTTGATTAGCCATGAAAGCATTGTTAACTCCTGGTTGGTAGTTCCTTACATAGTTATGATCATTCACTTAACCTTGTGGTACATTGTACCATGACAAGGTATGTGTAGTGGGGTGATGGTTTGTAGGCTAATGTGGTTCATACAAAGGAACTAGGTTAATATTAGGAGCTCCCAACACCATAGATGGCCTAGGCATGGACAGTTAGTTATATGACCCATAAGTGAGGCCCAAAGGGAGGTTGTGACCAATCCCACTAGGGGTTTGATTCAACTTGTGATTCATCTTCAAGGTGAGAGTATACACCTTAGCCAAAGTGTTCTTATTTTGTTTTTGTATGGTCTGCTCGATAAACATGGCAATCCATGGATCAATAGTGTAGAAATATGCTTCAATGGTGTTGGCAACAACAATGAAGGAAAACTAAGAGGGGGGTGAATCAGTTTTCACCAGATTAGACAATTTAAGAACAATCTTAGATCTAATCAACTACAACAATAATAAAGATGAACACAATAACAACAATACACATAAAACCAAGATTTTAACGTGGAAAAATCGGTTAAGGGAAAAAACTACAGTGGGAACCTACCCACAATAATATAATACTCTACAGTAGTATGTGTAAATATTACAATGGGGAATGCATACACATTCAGACACACTGCCTAGAGCTCACTCCTCAAAATATAATGACCCAGAAGGTTCCAACCCTTAGTGAATGTTCACTACCTTACAATAATATTCAGACTACAATTTGGGTAAGATGAACTGAAAGAATAGCTTCTCCTAATGCTTGATGACAATTCCGATTAAGCTCATTTGTTTGCCCTGCAACAATCTCTGCTCAATACACCATGCTAAAAGATGAATTTTCTTATTTGCACATACACCACTCTCTGATAATGCAGTCACAACCACCACACATGAATTGCATGAATCTAACACCCATTTATACAATTCATCAACCTTGACTACAAGGTCGGCTCAAAACCCTCAACAACTAATTACAAAATTACATCACATAATACATAAATAAACCACCAGACAAATACAATTCCATAGACAACATAGCATGGACCTAGATGAAATCCTGGAACACGTAACACCACTAGAAATCTAGCCAAGATCAACCGCGACACGTTACACCATTGAAAATACCACATAACATGAAGAATATCACCAGACCCATAAGATCTTCAAGAACGTGCACAATTATCAATGTGGACCACCAAAACAAATAGAACATGATCAATAAACACCAACAAGCACGTTAGAACCATCCGCAATAGATGCACCAACACCACTTATTCAAATCTTCATCGATCAACACGCTAATACTCAAGAACACTTAACAACAACAATTCAGACTAGAAAGATAACTCGAAGAGAACCAAATCATAAACAATTTGAAATGAAGATACACATGAACATCCAAAGAACTCTCCCAAATCCATAGCCAAAGATATGATCGTATAGGAGCACCATAGATTAAATACCACTTTGTCAACCACTGAGAAGAAAAAACAAAACCTCAAGCCGGATCAAGTAATCTTTCAGATCACTGAAACCAATGAAGAATGGAGTATCTCTAGTTGATTCAACATCCCAAATAGATAAACCAACCAGATCAATTCTCTGTAATCACTAGAGCACCAAAACACAGGAATATGTTGACATCAATGACACTAACATATCCTAGTAGCTACAATATCTAACAATCTCCCCCTTTGACATTCATGGCAACATATGAATTTGGAAAATAATTAATGCAAAGGAATAAATCAACACCAACAATCACCAGCAAACTCCCCTAAGATCATGCACATAAAGCTTCAAAGATAAGGCAGTTTTTCACATGCTTCTCTCCCCTTTTGGCAATAATGCCAAAGACATAAATAAATCATTATTCTCTCCCTCTAAGAAGGACAATCTCTCCCATTTAGGATAAAATCACAACTATGAACATCTGAATCACTTACTGACTACTCCGGCTAAGTAGTAGTACCAACTCATCAATTTGGATAAGAATATAAGGCTCTGAAGTCCACCAGATTGATGCATCTCCATGCATTTATTTCTCATCAAGAGGGGCATAGAACCCTAACTTGTCTCTTAAATAGAAAAATGTATCTGCAAGCAAAGGCTTAGTGAAAATATCCGCAATCTGATCCTTTGTAGATACATACTCTAATCTGAATTATTCGTCATTATTCATCACTAACTTTCTCCCTCAAGAAATGATACTTGATTAACATATGCTTTGTTTTAGAGTGCAGTACTGGATTCTTGGAAATATTAATAACACTTGAATTATCACATTATATAACAGTAGGCTCATCATAAAAAACTCTGATATCCTTCAACATCTGTTTCATCCAAACTACCTAAGTACAGTTGGTAGCAGCAACAATGTATTCAGCTTTTGCATTAGATAGAGATATAGAATCTTATTTCTTACTAGACCGTGAAACCAATTTCTTTCCTAAAAAGAAATCTCCACCGATAGTACTCTTCTAGTCATCAACATCACCTGCCCAATCAGCATCAGTATAAGCACTTAACATGAAATTTTCATTCTTCAGATACCATAAACCATAGTCAACTATCCTCTTCAAGTATCTGAAAATACTCTTCACAGCAGTAACATGACTATCTTTAGGATCAACTTGAAATCTAGCACAAAGATAAACAACATGCATAATATTGGGCCTAGTCTGAGTCAAGTATAACAGTCCACCAACCATAGATCTATACAAAGTCTGATTAACTTTATGAGATTCATCATTCTTAGAAAACTTGCATCCAATCACCATAGGAGTTCCAATAGGTTTAGAATCACCTAACCCAAACTTTTTCAACAATTCCTTCACATAATTAGATTGAGAAATGAAAATGCCTTTGTCAATTTGTGAAATTTGTAGTCTTAAGAAGAATTTCATCTCACCTATCATAGACATCTCAAACTCTTTTTGCATATCATCAACAACATTCATACTCAAGTCATCATCTCCTCCAAAAGTTATGTCATCGACAAAGACTTCAACAATCAAAATGTTATCATTATCAACCTTAAAGTATAAATTACGATCAGCAATACCTTTACAAAATCCCAACTTCATCAAATACCTGTCCAATCTAGCATACCAGGCTCTAGAGGCTTGCTTAAGTCCATAGAGTGCTTTCCTTAATTTGCATACCATGTCCCCTTCATCTGATAATGAAAATCCATCTGGCTGCTCAATGTAGACTTCCTCTTCCAAATCACCATTCAAAAAGGTTGTTTTAGCATATATCTGATATACCTTGAAATTATTGTAAGTGGCATATGCAAGCAATAATCTATCAACTTCAATTCTAGCTACTAGAGAAAAAGTCTCCTCATAATCAATTCCTTCCATATGTGAACATCCTTTATATATTGCTTTGTTTCTAACCACTTCACTGGCTTCATTCAGTTTATTCCACAACACCTATTTAGTGCCAATCAAATTCTTGTCTTTAGGTCTCAGAACAAGTTCCCAAGTGTTATTCTTCTCAATCTGATTCAATTCTTCTTCAATAACCTTTATCCAATTTTCATCTTTACATGATTCTATAACATCTTTAGGTTCAATCTTGGAAATCAAGCATATTTCTTCAACAACAATCTTTCTTCTAGTCATCGGACCTTTATTTTTATCACCAATAATCTGATTTTCTGAATGATTCAATCTTAAATACCTCGGAGTCTTCTAATTGTTCTGACTGTCAAGCTCATGAACTTATTCATCGACAACAATAATATCTAGATTAACTGTCTCTATTGGAGCATTTTGCTTTAAGATCTCAGTCTGCATAGGATTGAAATAACATCTTGATCATCAAATTCATATCTGCATGCTCTGGTCTACTTTCCATGACATTCATCCACCTTCACATTTGTAGTTTCCACTATCTTTCTTAGTCTTTTGTTGTAACATGGGTAGGCCTTGCTCTTAGTAGAATATCCCAAGAATATTCCTTCATCACATCTTGCATCAAACTTTCCTATATCCTCGTCTCTCTTGATATAACATTTACTTCCAAAAATTCTGAAATATCTAATTGTAGGAACATGACTAAACCATAGCTCATAAGGAGTCTTACCAGAATCACCTTTTATATGCACCAAGTTAAATGTGTAAACAAAAATCCTAACAGCTTCTCTCTAAAAGGTTTGCACAACATTTCCTTCAATCAACATAGTCCTAGCAGCATCCAAAATAGTTATATTCTTCCTTTCAACAACTTTGTTCTCCTGAGGGGTTCTAGGTGTAGATAAGTGTCTTCTAATTCCATTCCTCTCATAGATTGAATCAAACTCACCATATGCAAATTCTCCTCTTCTATTAGATCTCAGGAACTTTAGCTTCAACCCTGTCTCAGTCTCCACCTTATCTTTGAATATCTTGAATTTCTCCAGTGCTTCTAATTTCTCCCTTAGAAAGGTAACCCACATCATCCTAGAATAATCATCAATAAACAACATGAAATATATGTCACCTTGGATACTCCTCACTCTTTTAGGACCACACAAATAATTATGCACAAGATCTAACAATCCATTAGATGAATACATCTTACTCTTGAATGTAGTTCTTGTTAGCTTTCCCAATTGACATTCTTTGCATATCGGATTAGATGGCTTCATAATTTTAGGTAAATCTCTAACAGCTTGAGTAGAGCTTATCCTTATCATGCAATCAAAATTAACATGACACATCCTTCTATGTCACAACCAACTTCCATCAATCTAAGCAATCAAACAACTTTTCTCACCAACTTTCAAGTGGAAAATAATACCATTAGTCTTAGTCCCTGATGCAATCTCCATATCAGAGGCATTAAGAATCTTGCATTTACCATTCTTGAATAGAAAATCATATCCCTTGTCAACCATATGTCCAACACTCAAAATATTATGCTTCAAACCTTCAACATACAAGACATCATCAATATTATGCTTACCATCAAAAGAAATTGAACCTCTACCATGGATCACACAAGCTTTATCATCTCCAAATCTCACTATACCACCATCATACCTTTCCATATTCACAAATTTTATTTTATCACTTGTCATATGATGTGAACAACCACTTTCAATTATCCATTCATCTTTCTCTTCAATCTTAGCAGCCAAAGCTTTCTCATCAACAATATAGCTTGCAGAATTCACTAGTATCGGATCATCTTCCTTGATAGCAATAAATACAAACTCATCTTCAGAATTCCCATTCTTAGACTCTTCATCAACAACATGATGACATCTCTTCTTTTATGTAAACTCCTGGTTAGGCTTGTAGGGCTTATCATACTTGCCATGCTTCTTAGATCTATCATGTTTATCAGATCTATCATGCCTTTCAAATTTGCCATTCTTATCATACCTAGACATTCTCTCAAGACACCTAGAAGAAAAATGTCCTATCTTATTACAAGAGAAACATTTCAAAGGTAAATTTCCATCATACTTACCAACTTCCTTAGGCAATCTTCTAGAAATAAGGGCTTCAATCTCATCCAACTCTCTTTCTTTCTCTTCCATCTCTCTCTTTTCTCTTTCATGTCTAGAAACCCAACATGAACTCTCTCCTAGGTCATACTTTCTTTTTTCAAATACAAAAGATCTGAATGTAGTCTTAGATTTTCCATTTGATTCTCCAAATTTGCTCAACTCAAAAGTAACAAGCTTACCAACCAACATGTCCCTAGTCACAGTAGTCACACTTCGGATTTCATCAATAACAGCTACTTTAGGCTTGTAAGAAGGAGGCAAAGATCTCAACACCTTAGCAATGATTTCATCTTCTTCAAGAGTTCCACCAGCACATCTGATACCTAGGACAAGTTCATTCACCTTAGCCATAAAGGTAGATATGTTATCATCATCTCCCATCTTTAGCATCTCATACTTTCCTTTCAAACTTTGTAGCTTAGCAACTTTGACATGTTTATCTCCTTCATACAAGGTTTCTAACTTCTCCCAGATCTCATGTGTAGTTTGCAAACCCATCACATTAGTCATCTCTCAATCAGTCAAGGCACTGAACAATACTTCCTTATCTCTTATGTTATGTTCAGCATCCTTGATCTCGGCAGCAATAATTGTTCCATTCTGAGGAACATTATAGGTGTTCTTTGTAATCTTCCAATACTCTTCTCCAAGACGTTTCAAATGAACTTCCATTCGATCCTTCCATACTGTTAGGATTCCCAAAGATACTGAGAGGGGGGGGGGGTGAATCAATATCTTGTCGGTTAACAGATTTTTTAATCTTATTAAACAAATTGCATTCCAAAATAGTGTATCGGTAAACTAGAAATAATGCAGTAAATAAGATCAATGACCACAACATAGAAAGCATGCCATAACACAATATTTTTAACGAGGAAACCCGGTGTGGGAAAAACCTTGGTGGGATTTGTGATCCACAATATTCACTCACTAGCCAATAAATGAATATTACTTACAATAGGGGCCTGCACATGCAGGAAGGCCAACTGCCTAAAGATCACTACTTAATTACAAAAGAGAAGTCTCACTAACTTACAAAAAAGGATTATGCAAATCCAATATCATGTACTACTTCGGTTCAACATCTGCTATGCTAGGTTTAGTATTGGTTTAAGCTCATACAACTTCCATAAACCTTATTCCAAAATCTGCCTTATTATTCGCATGTTCACATCTGCCTATTACATTCCATACTTTTACAAATGATCTACAAGATCTCATACTTATATGAGTCCTATTACAATTCGCCTTGTCGGCTTACAAAAAGATTTTACAATTAAATACAAAATAAAATCCTGTGTCTTTGTCGCTACTTGTGTCCGTGCCTGCCAATGCCATAGGATTGTAAAGTTGCCATCAATGACAATACCTTCAATCACCTACAATTTCTTATTGGAGTGTGCATTTGCCAACAATCTCCCCCTTTGGCATTGATGGCAACACTCATGAGAAAAAGTCAAAATTGTATCCAAAATTGTGTGCTCCCCCTGAGCAGATGATGTCTTCTGCCAATCATTTTTCTCATTCTACTACTCCCCCTTTGGCATCAATGACAAAGGTTGTCAATTAATGTCAATTGAGTGCAGTTCTTGTCAAGATCCCTGTAACCGATGGGTTACAATCTGATATAGATCCACTAATGCAAAATTCAAGTTGTTAGTGAACCTCTCACTATCCTTCAATGTTTCTTCTATCCTTTGGATGGTACCGGTGAGTGTGTGCATTTTCTCTTCCAGTGTCTTAAGTCCTTGAACAAGTGCCTCTTATATCTCTTTTCTCAAAGAGATGAGGATGTCTAGTTTCAGACCTAGTCTAGATTTGAGTTCCTTAGCCTTGTATTTTATTCTTTCCTTCTCCTTCTCCAATTTCTTAGGTTTCTCCTCAAATCCAGCTATCTCTCATTCTATAATTGATATGGGTTCTGATGAACCAATGATATTTTCAACTATATCATTTATTTCTTTTTGTACTATGCTGATTTCCTTGTCAATATCCACTATCAGAAGATCAGTCTTGCAGGTGTCTTTGTACAACTCTTTAAATTTTGTTAAAGTTTTGTTTAGTGCTAATAGGAGGGTGTCAATGTGTTTCGTGCACTTCTTTATTGTCTCTTCAAAGAATTTTTCTTTTTCCTTGTTCATTTGCTCACTGAATGTCTCCTCATTAATCTAATCAACTGTCAAAATATTGTTGGTGATGTACTTAGACAGTGTGTCTAGTTGACTCAAAGAATCTTTATTTTCCACATTGCACTTGGGTGCAATCAGTTTCAATAAAGGAATTGTGTCATCAATAGCCTTATATGCCTATGCATTACACTTTGTGATTTTCTTGATGGAATCCAATAATACCTTTGTTACATTTGTTAGTCTGAATTCTGTCATGGAAGAACTAGAAGATTGTCCAACTACCTTAACAATCTGCAATCCGCCAGTGTGAGTAACCTCTTTTCTTATGTTGACCTCTGGTAGGTCAGTTTGAGTCTACATTTCTACTAGCAAAGGTTTGGGTTTATCAGCTATTGCCAGTGGCATAGTCTCTGTCTGAACCTTTTCCTCTTCATGTTTCTTAGAATGTACCTCTATCGGTTTCTCTGTGCTTCCACTACCAGTTTCTCTGGTTGTGTCTCACTGTTAACTACCGATTTTTCTGTATGTACCTCTGAACTGTCTACTACTGGTATCTCAACAGATTTATCAGTAGCCAGTTGCTTAGTAGGTTTTTTAGTGTGTACATCAGTGGTATCTGTTTTTCCAGTATCTAGGGGGTCAGTTGATTGTTCAGTATGTTTTTCAATCCCAATCCCAACATTTCCAACTATATCCTCAACATTTGTCTCAACTGCAATGTTTTCTGCCAATGGCTCAGTTGCCACATCTCTCTTCTCAGTTGTTTCCTTATCAACCACAATGTTGACTTCTTGTATGTCAATATTCATGGTATACAACACCTTTGACTCAGGATTAGGATCCTCATGTGTAGTTTCCATACTCTCCACATTATCTGTTACCAATGGTGTATCAACAGTTTGTGTCGATGGAGTATCAAAAGGAGGTGGGGGCAAGTTATCTATTACTTTTATGTTCGGAGGACCACCTACCTTGCCTTTACCTTTATCTTTTTACTTTTGATAAACTCTGAAATTCTTTGGTCGTTTAAGTTCTTTTTGATTTTCCTTTTTCTACGAAGAAGATATCCCATTTGTCCATTGTCTCTTCAATGATCTCATTTACTCTGCCAACCATTAATGCTGCATGTCGGTGACCAATGGAAAATACAGTCATGTTTGCTTCACTTATTAGTTCATCAATCTCTTCTGCTGATCTTACTGGGTGAACTGCAAGTAATTTCTCTATCTTTATCTTCTTGTCCAGTTCAACAATTGCTAACCTTTTTGCATCGTACCTTTTGTACAAGTCACTAGGTAGATCATCTATAACGTCTATCAAAAATTTCTTATAAATATCTAAGTGTAGAATAACACTATTTTCTATGCTTTCCTTTTCTTCATTAGTGAAAGTATACAACTTTCTAACATTTGACAAGTTACCATCTTCAGTTTATTCATTCAAAAGGTTGTCTAAGGGAGGGACAACATGTTTCTCCTTTTTCTTCCTTAGGGTCATTTTCTTTGCTGGAGGCCTTACTGCTTGTTGTTTCTATCTTGTTCTCTTAGGAGAAGGTGAGGATACCGGTGAGGGTTTTCTTTTTATTTCTACCCTTTTAAATTCAGCTAGTATTTTGCTGTCAGTGGAGGTACCAACCAGTGAAAGATGTGTTTCTGGTTGTAGTCCTTCCAATTCACTTTCCTTAATACCAGTTTTATTCAATATATCTTCCTTTATTTATTTTGGTTGTCTAGTTGCCTTTCTAATTGTTTGTTTTGTTTTCTTTATTTTTTCTATGATTGAACTTTGCTTTCAATGGTTTATACATTTCCAAATACTTCTTCTGTTGGTTCTTTAGGGGCTTCTAGAAGGGCTTTTTCATAAGTTTCTATTATGTTTTCATTTACCTCATAACCCATCTCTGTAACCCAAACTATTCGCAGAACCACTGCCTCCATCCAGATTTCATCCTTCTTTATAACAAAACATATCTCTTTTTGATATTTACCAACTATGGATTGAGATAGTCTTTCCCTATTTTTCATTCTAGCCTGAAAGTGTTCAATTATGTTCTTCTCCCTATCATCTCCCATGTTATTAAGAATATCCAAAAGTTGTTTTCCTACCGGTATGTCAAATCCAAACTCCTTTCTACCAATACTGGGAGCTTCCTTGGTGATAGACAACAATAGACATACAAGTAGGTTACCAAATCTAAATGTGCCTTTCTTGTCACCCTTAATTTTCTTTAGATTGTCAATTAGCTCATCTTTTAACCATTCACATATGTCAATCTTTGCATTATTGTTTACTAAGTCATAAGCACTCTTGATACATAAACTAGAAACAAAGTTTAATCTATTGGCATGTGTAGCTTTGTATCCAAGAATCATGCTAATGAATCTTACATTGATATCCTTTACATCATTGACTCTTAAGGATATCTTGTCATAGGTTGCACCGGTTAGGGTCATTATAGTGTCGTTTGGAACCATTTTAGCCTTGTCAGGCCTGCTACCAGTGGAAGGTAAGACTATCACTACCCTAACTACTTCTTTTGTTATCTTATAAATGGAATCTAGCCAAAAGAACTCCCCATGAATTGTGCTCAATACAATCCTTATAACCGCTTTGGGAAAATTAGGAATGATAAGTATCTCCACAAAACCTAGGGTTTCAACTATCTTGTGTTCCGATTTTAGATTACCATTTTCATCACATATTACTATCCTAGACATGTTCATAATCTCATCAGCACCTAGTTCTTCAATATGACAATGTATGTAAATTCTAGGATCCTCAGCATAAGCAACTCCTTTGGTTATTTTAGAAAATGCTCCTAGGGTATCATCCTTCTTCACTACTTTGAGAATGATTTTAAATATGGGTCTAGGGTGTTTAGTCACTTCAATTATTGTAGGGTTTGCAATGAATTTAGGTGCAGAGGAGGAAGTCATTGTATAAATACCTTAATCTGCCTTTAGGTTTGAATGCTTGAATGATTTGCTTCACTTCTCACTGTGGATGCCTTCGCTCAGGTTTTTCGTGCTCTAAGGAAATTTGAATGCTCGGTGAATGAAAAAGAGTGAAAAACACTTGCTTTATAATGTCATTTCCTTCAACTACCATATTAAATGCCTGTTGGTTAAGTGAAACTTAACACATCTACCGGTAAAGAAGTAATTCAACTTCTCACCATCAACCGAGGGTAAACTAGCATGTTTTTCAATTTGTTGCCATACCCCCAATGGATTTATTTTCAGTTAGATGAAGAATCTCCTACCGATGGAGTGATACTTTGTTCTACCAGTGAAGGAATAGCTTCATTAACATTCCGATCCAACTTTCCAATCAATTGTTTTGAAAATTCTTTCTTTACTTCTTCAACCTTCTCTTTACCTTTCAAAGTAGGTCCTTTGTTATTTGTCGGTGATGCTTTTCTTCTACAAAATTTCACAATATGTCCAATCTTGTTACAAGCATAACAAGTCACATTATTTTTCTAAATAGCTTTTCCATATCCTATGCCGATATGTGTTCTGCATTGATTAGATAAGTGTCCAAATCTTCCACAAACATAACATCTTACATTCATTCTGTAGTTTTCTGAATTATGACCAATTTTGTTGCATTTAGTACATTGACTGGTGGGTGAATTGGTGTTCTGATAGTTTCTAGATCTACACTGATTTCCTCTATGACCATACTTGTTACAGTTAAAGCATTTCCCATTAAATTTGTAGGCATTAGGTTGTCTTACCAATTTACTGTGATCATGATTGTTTGCAGTACCAGAGCTTTCACCAACTTCAAAGCCAAGACCATTATTATCTCCATTAGGTTTCTAATTTTTCAGCATGTCATCAAGTTCTTCTGAGCTTTTCTTGAATTTCTCCTTGTGTTGATTTGCAGTAGCCAACTCATTTTCTAAGAAATCTTTCTGTCTCATGAGTTCAGTTTTATCATGCTCCAAGTGAATTATATTAGTCTTCAACATATCATTTTCATGACCGAGTCTTAGATTTTCATTTCCAGCATCATTGATTCTCCTATTCAAGTCATCTTCATTCTTCTTTTGGTCTTCAATGTCTTTACAAAACCTCATAGTCATATCTTGCATCTCATTCCTCAAGGTCATGTTTTCTTGCTTCATCTTGCTTACAAGATAATTAAGAGTTTCTTTTTCATCATCATCACTCTATATCTTCTCATGAAGTTCTCTTCTTTTGTTCCTAGCAATAGTGATATTTTCTTGAAGTCCTTGAATGATTTCCTGTGCAGCCTTCAGATCATCTTCAAGTTTCATATTTTTCAACTTTTCTGCATCATAATCTGCAAGAGCTGTTTCCAATTGCTTTCTCAGGTTTTCCATATGTACCGGTGTCAGAATCTTCCTCAAGTTGTTATAATTTTGAAAATAGAGGACCAGGCTCTGATACCAAATTTTAGGATTCCCAAAGATACTGAGAGGGGGGGGGGGTGAATCAGTATCTTGCTGGTTAACAGATTTTCTAATCTTATTAAACAAATTGCATTCCAAAATAGTGTACCGGTAAACCAGAAATAATGTAGTAAATAAGATCAATAACCACAACATAGAAAGCACACCATAACACAATATTTTTAACGAGGAAACCCGGTGTGGAAAAAACCTCGGTGGGATTTGTGACCCGCAATATTCATTCACTAGCCAATAAATGAATATTACTTACAATAGGTGCCTGCACATGCAGGAAGGCCAACTGCCTAAAGCTCACTACTTAATTACAAAAGGGAAGTCTCGCTGACTTAAAAAAATGGATTATGCAAATCCAATATCATGTACTACTTCAGTTCAGCATCTTCTATGCCACGTTTAGTACCAGTTTAAGCTCATACAACTTCCATAAACCTTATTCCAAAATCTGCCTATTACATTCCATACTTTTACAAATGATCTACAAGATCTCATACTTATATGAGTCCTATTACAATTCACCTTGTCGACTTACAAAAAGATTTTACAAATAAATACAAAATAAAATCTTGTCGACTGGGGTACCGATAATCATCTTTGCCGCTGCCACTACTAGTGTCTGTGGTGGTGCCTGCCAGTGCCATAGGATTGTAAGGTTGCCATCAATGACAATACCTTCAATCACCTACAATTTCTCATTGGAGTGTGCATTTGCCAACACATATAGTGTAGTTATTTCCATCAAATCTTAGACTCTCCTTCTTGAACACATAAGTTACCATCCTGGATCTACTCAAGCGGTCAAGCTTCTTCCGAAGGATCAAGATTTGATACCAATTGTTGCCAACAAGGAAGGAAAACTAAGAGGGGGATGAATCAATTTTCACCGAATTAGACAATTTAAGCACAATCTTAGATCTAATCAACCACAACAATAATAAAGATGAACACAATAACAACAATACACATAACACCAAGATTTTGCCATGGAAAACCCAATTAAGGGAAAAGCCACATGGTGGGAACCTACCCACAATAAGATAATACTCTGCAGTAGTATGTGTAAATATTATAATGGGGAATGCACATGCATTTGGCAACACTGCCTAGAGATCACTGCTCAAAATATAATGACCTAGAAGGTTCCAACCCTTAGGGAATGTTCACTACCTTACAATAATATTCAAACTACAACTCGGTTAAGATGAACTGAAAGAATAGCATCTCCTAATGCTTGATGATAGTTTTGGTTAAGCTCATTCATCTTCCTCGCAGTAATCTCTGCTTAATACACCATGCTGAAAGATGAGTTCGTGTATTCACACATACACCACTCTCTGATAATGCAGACACAACCACCACACATTAATTACATGAATCTAACACCCATCTATACAATTCATCAACCTTGACTACAAGCTCGGTCAAAACCCTCAACACCTAATTACAAAATTACATCACACGATACAAAAATAAACCACCGGACAAATACATTGCCATAGATGACCTAGGATGGACCTAGATCAAATCCTCAAAAATGCAACACCACTAGAAATCTATCCAAGATCAACCACAACATGCTACACCATCAAAAATACCGCATAACATGAAGAATATCACCGGACCCATAAGATCTTCAAGAATGTGCACAATGATCAATGTAGACCACCAAAGCAAATAGGACATGAGCAGGAAACTTTAACAAGCATGTTAGAACCATCTGCAATAGCTGCACCAACACCACTTATTCAAATCTTCATTGATCAACACACTAATACTCAAGGACACTTAACAACAACAATTCGGACTAGAAAGATAGCTTGCAGAGAACCAAATCATGAAACATCTGAAATGAAGATACACATGAACATCCAAAACACTCTCCCAAACCTGCAGTGAAAGATATGATTGTACCAGAGCACAACAAATTAAATACCATACTTTGCCAACCAGTGAGAAGAAAAAACCAAACCTCAAACCGGATCAAGTAATCTTCTGGATCACTAAAACCAATATAGAATGAAATATCTCTAGTTGATTCAGCATCCCAAACAAATAAACCCATCAGATCAACTCTTTGTAATCACCGGAGCACCACAACATAGGAATATGTTGACATCAATGACAACAACATATCCTAGCAGCAACAATATCCAATAGATGGCTACATCTTGGGTGACCTAATATTGGTCTCTCACCCTTTTGTAAGTTCTCTAAAACTTGGTGTTCAAGATGGTGAAGGGCTCATTTGGTAGCTTCCTTAACAACACAAATTGATGGTAAGATTAGCAGGGTCGATGTAGACTTTGAACTATGAAATGAAAGCCTCCTCGAGTGTGTTCTAGTTGGTTATGGAGTTAGTAGGGAGTGTGAGGTACCATTGGTACTCATTCTCAACAGTGAATAAGAAAAGAGGCGGCATGCCACATCTTCACGTTGAACATTATTTTGTGCTAATGCATCCTTGAATGCTTCAATGTGTTCTTTAGTAGTTATGGGTCCTCCAAATTGGTGCAGGAGCACCTAAGTTATCCCCAAGCCTCTATGAGGCAAATTATGAGTCTTTTGTGTTTTGAAGGATAAAATTTGTGAATAAGGTCTTGATGACCATTCTCTTTGTAATAAGGTCTCTAGGACCACCTTGTAGTGTTTTTAATTTGATTAGGAAGGGTCAAGTTGTCTCTATGAAGTCAAAGTTGTCATCTTGTCATAATGTGTCAAAAGTTGATATTTTATGCAATGGTGTAATAGGCTCCTTGTAATTTCATGTAAGATTCACATTTAAGGTCTTGGTTGGTTGGATATAAAGTGGTGTCAATGACAAAAGTTGTTTAAGTCCTTTTAGGACAGTTTTGTACAAGCAAATGACTTTGGTTAGTTTGGGGTTTCAAAAGTCTATTATATAACCATTGAGGGGATTAGGAATGTGTTTAAATAAGTCTATTTCACATCCAAGGGGGGTTGGAAGTCATTACTTTGTATGAAGAAAGCAAGAAAAATAAATAAAGTTTGGCGTTTTGCAAATTTCTTTGAGTTTTCAAGACGTAACAATCTGATCAAAGGCATTTTACCTTATTAAAAATTTATTCAACTTCCTTGATAATTCATTTGATATGAAAGTGCAGTGAATCTAGAGTATTTTACCTTTTGTTTCATTGCATTTAATTTAGTAATGTGAAAGTTACAATAAATTTAGTAAAATCTGTCAAAAACACTTACTAGGATAACTCGAGAGGGGAAAATAATGAGTTTAGGGCCATTCCATATTCATTAATGCAAACCCTTGTGGTGGATGGCCTTATTGTATTTTTATTTTATTTCTATTATTTTGTAGGGGTGCCATGCTAACATTTGCACGTGCAAATCATGAAGAAAAGACTGAAAAATCAATCTCAGACTGTTAAAACTGAGAATGAAGGAGGTATGGGGGTATGAGAATGACAAGTTTGATTGTGAGGAGGCAAGTAATGGTTTGGTTGAGTGTGTATGGTTATAACACACATTTTCAAAGTGGTTAGGGGCCTATCTATCCACCAATTTACAAATATAAGTGACTTTCCTCAAAGAAGGTCATGACTGTCATACTTTGACAGTGAATTGAGACATTTTCTTTCAATGCAAGTATTGATCAAGTGTTGATGAAGGATTGGTGTGTGTGTGTGTGTGTGTGTGTGTGTGAGGTATTTTGGAGGCCTAGGAGGTTCTTGTAAACCAGTTGTAGTGTTTGGAGGCCCCATGAAGTGGGAAATCCATATAACATTGATTGTTCCTAAACTTGTTGTTGATTGTCCTTAAAACCTTGTGTTTGCCTGTCACTGTTTGACAGTGTATTGTCATTACATTTTGCAAGGTTTAAGAATTTATTTTTTGCTGATTATGGTGTTAGGAAGAGAGTAGGGAAGCCCTTTTATCAGAAGTATAAGTGTTTTGAGGCCTTTGAATGAGGAATGGTCTATGTGAACATGACTATCCTAATAGGAGTTTGGGACTGTATTAACCAATGACCTAGCAACAGGGCCCCTATGTCTACTTGGGTGGTTGGGAGGGTAGATAACCATGATGGTATGTGTTGATAAGTCCTTGTAGAGTTTCAAGGAGTATATTGGTTTGTGGATGTCTATCACATGTTGTGAGTTGAGTCTTTGTGGAGATTGGAAGTCCAAAAAGGGGAAAGGTCTTGAGTGAGTGGTCACAAAGGGGTTCTTGGAGTGTTTGAATGTTAGAGGTTGGATTGAGGCCTATTCATGTTGTATAAGCCTAATCTAAGGTATGTAAATGGTTGGAGGTGTGTTGAGAAGCATGGGTATGTTGTTGGGTTATTGAAACCTTGTGAGTACTAGCAATCTTGTGAGGGGTCTTATGAGGTTTTAGAGGGTTATCACCTAATTGGATAGGTGATTTGGGAAAAAGATCTCCCTTAAGTAGTTGAGTGTGTGGATGCTCTGTATCACAAACTCAAACTTTGCACAAAACATATTAGGGTTCTTAGTTAACTCATAAAATCCTCTAGGGATGTTTCCTAGAGAGGATTGAGCCTAATTGATAAATGCTATAGGTAGTGGTGGTGGATCTTGGCTCACAAAAGGAGCAACAATTGGTTAAGGAATCGGGATGAGTTGGGTAGGGTGATGAACTAGAGGAGGTTGCCGAGAGGGTATGTCGGGAAGCTTTTCTTTACCTTTATCTTTCTGTTGCCTAGTAGGTGGACCTAGTTTAATAAACTTGTTGGGACATTCAACCTCCTCAAAACTCTTTCAAACTTCTCAGGTGAAAAGGAGGATATCTACTCCAGCTTGACTTCTTTCAGTTTTGTTGAAGGGGAAGGGGAGGCAGTTGAGGTTCTTGGTTTCTCTATGCAACAAGTTCCCTTTGGATGTTGTTCTCAATGCGTTGAGATTTTCATCATTCATCATCGAGAACGAATTGCATGTTCATCCAATCAGCGTAACTCCTCTTACTATTACAGAAAAGAGTGTATAATTCAGAAATTACATCTTCTTTTTCATTGTTGAAATCCAAATATGGTTGTATAAATGGGATGAGGTCGTCTCCTAGGAGTACCATGTTACATCATACTATAACATTCTTTAATGATAAAAATTATTCTTCTTAGGGCCCTCCTTCTAGTGCCAATTTCTATTGATGGGCCTTTTGACATACACACCCAATATGCAAGCTCAATGAAATAGAGCTTCTCATGAAAAGAACAAGGATTTGAAATTATAACCCTCCAAGGTCTTGTTTGTTGGGTCACAACCATGTAGGGATAGTTCAAGGCCTATACTACTTGTTTGATCAAGGTGGTATGCTGGTAGTAGAAAGAACTTATGTATATTCACTTAAACAAAAGTGCAAAAGACAAGGGTTCACGAAAGAAAATACATGACTATGCAAGATTCATCAACCATGAAAGAAATACACCAAATGAAAAAATATTATCAATGACACACTAGATAGCAATAGGTGAAATTATCCATCTACATGCAACATCTACAATCTTACATATAGAAAGAGTTGACTATCAATGAAGCAACTTTGCATAACATAAATCATGAAACCACATTAATCAGAACATCTATACTATCTAGAATGAAAGAAGATATCAAATCAATGAAGCACCAATTTCAAATGACAAAAATCATGAAACATGCGATCCATGAAATATCTTGCATTGATTTTAGGAAAATAATGAGTATCAGCATGTACTAGTACTATAAAAGTTCAACAATGCCTAAGACTTGAAACTAGAAATAGAAAATACTGTAAAGAAATTTCTAACTATGGCCTCCAATCTTTAATTTTCAGACCCTTCAAATGACTCAATACATTACATTTATAGGTCTTGGTCCCTATAATTTTGGAGTAACTACTGCCTATGATTTAGTTACAAAATGGTGGAGGTTGTTGTTTGAATTGCAAGTCACTACTTTTGAACATCACTTGACATGTACTAAGAACCGAGTCTTCACTAATTGTAGTTAGAGTCTCATTCACCTGGAGCATAGCTTGGGCTTGGTGGCATCCTGCATGTTGAAGACACATTTCACTAAATTGTTGTCAAAGTTGTGTGTCACACCATCGTTAATCATGACTACACCTTTCTGCTTATGAAAAATGGGACTGTACTTGGGTTGATTTACTTGCTTACTACTTTCTTTGCTTGTAGTTTTGATAGTTCTCTAAGTAGCATTCAATTGAGGCTCGTGGTGGGTTTGACAAGTAGTCAATGTGAAACTTTGCAACTCTTAGACTCTCCTTCAGTTTCTCCATCTTATCGACTAGGATATCCACTGTTTGAGTTGCTTGGTAAGATTGGAGGACAAGGTACATATATCTTTCTATAGAACTAGTATCAAATTCAATGGTCAAAGAGAAATTTTTATATTTATATGCATCCCACTGCTTGAGCACATTCTACCAGTCGAGTGAGATTGTCCAAAGGACTTCTAATTGATGTTTAAATAACACCCTCACCACATATTTCTCATATTCCTCAAGGAGGCCTAGAAGAGGTGGATGCCCTTTTAGTACTTTAGTTCTACATTGATACAAAGAATCCCTTTTGAATTCCAAGGCATCGATGGAGGCTTGCAAAACACTAAAATCCTCTCCTATTAAATATTCCTTCTTAATTATATTCTCATCTAGGTTCTTAATATTTTTCAACACTCTAACTTATTTTACAAACATAATAGATTGGACCTCCCATTGGGCAAAGCGTAGGATCATGCTTCTTTCAAGGAAATGAGTGTCCTCGTAAATGTCCATAGTCTCTTCAAGGAACATTCTTACTTTTCTCAATTGATCTCCAACCGAAGTGTGAAGAGAAACTGATTTCTTTCTCATTGTATAAAATGCCTTAACTTCTTCTTGTGGCAATGCTAGTGTAGAAGGTTGAACATCCTCGGGTCTCAAGTCCAGTGGTCTTTCCATTTCTATGAGTAGTTTCCTCTATTGTTGCAACTGAGCCTTAGCTACTTTCTTTGATTTATGCTCCTTTTCTATCCTTATTTTGCTGGTGGCAGTTGTACTATCCAAGGTAGCTATCTCTCCCCACTTAGTTTTCTTTCCAAGATTCACCTCGAAGATTTTCAATACTTGGGGGAAACTTGATCTTAGCCTTCCCTAGCTTGTACTAGTGTAGTTATACTATCTATTAGGTCTTTGGAATCACTCCCTATGAGATGATGGAGAGTCTTGACTTTCTTTGCCCTTATTGGTGATTCGACAATTGCATATTGTAAGGATATGCTTGGGAATATGACCTTTTTCTTCTTTTGAAAACTAAAGCTAAGCCATTATGGGATACTAACATCTTGTTGTTCACCTTTTGTGGTAAAATGGGTTTCCGGTTGTTTCTCTTGCTCCTTCTCTTGTTCTTGTTGTTCTTTACTTACATCTTGATGTTGTTGTTACTGTTACCTCACAAAATATTCATGTTGTCATGGAGGTTGGGTAGAGTATTCTTGTTGCACTACTTCAGAATCTTGTTGTTTATCCAATTCTTCCATCTTCTCTCCCACCTCTTGTCCAAAAAATTCTTTACTTTCATCATCCTACTATTTATCTTGGTCTCCCTCTAATATCTTGAGTAGTTTCTCTTGATGTTGGGGAGTAAGCACCAAACACTCATCTTGATCATCAACTTCCATGGATTCCACCTACACTTCAATGCCTATGTCTAATTAGTCTAAATTGTTTTACCCTTAAGTTTACCAGAAAAAGGTTTAGTGGGTTTCCCCTCCTAAGGAATGGTAGGAACTTGCATCAATATTTTTCCCCCTAGATCCTTCTTCAAAAGAGCCCGTCCTTGCATTAGAGTCTCCCATCTCTTGCGGGCCACTACTAAATGAGTTCATTATCTTCATCCAAGTCAAATTTAGGGTGAACTCACAAAGCTGGTTCCCACTTTTTGGTACATCCTGTTTTTTGCTGAAATCATACATTTTTTGGAAAATATAATTATTTAAGCTTTAAGAGGTCCCATTTGAAGTAATTAATTGAAGAGAGTTAGATCAAAGGCTCTTAGATCAAAATTTCTTGGATAGAACCTCTCTACTTCCAAATCATACTTGCAATGGAGTCTCCTTTGCATCTATCAAATGCTGATAAAAAACCAATTTTACATTAGCTTTTGAGGGGTCAAACGAATTCATTTAGAAGTTTTATTTTTTTGAGGATTTAGTCCTTATTATAAGCTTTCCAAATAGTATAATTTTTAATATATTTAAGTTTATTAATATATTTTTATTTTATTTTTTATGAATGTAGGTTTTTCACCGAACATGAACTTATTTGTTCAATGCATTGGGAAAAATAGCAAACTAATTCAAAAAAATTCTGAAAAATATCTATGCCCTAGGTATTGATGTCTTCTTTCTAACAAAAAAAATAAAACTTAATTTTGCTTTATATAGAGCAAGTTATGTGTTCAAACATACACCTATATCTAAATTATAATTAGTCGGACTTCAAAACTTAATAAAATAAAAAATATTCAACATATCACTATCAAACCAACTGCATGCCCTGGGTATTGATGTTACAAACCAAAATTTAAAAGAGATAAGTTTTTATCATTTATAGAAAAAAATTTATACGTTTCAGGATCCACATCACTCTTAAAAAATGTTGTTTCTTGTAAAAAACTACTTTTGAGGGAGATGGAAAAATCAATAAAATTTTATTCAAAAAAATTTGAAAAAAATATATTTAGAATCTACAAAAAGGATGTTACAAATCACTAGTTTACATCATCTTCAAATTCTTAACGATTTAAAACTTATAGGTGTCGGAAAGTGAAGGTTTTTTGCAAAATGTTCATCTAAGTGTCAAAGTTGGTCAAAAAGTGGGAACCAATATTGTGAGTTCACCCTTTAATATTATGAATAGTGATCAGTTCATGAGTTGATTTGACAACTGTTGTAGGGACTTATGAAGAGGTGACCTATTTCGAGTCTAGTGCTCATGATGTACCTTCTCCCGGATCATACTAATGGTAGGCATAACAAGGGCAATTGACCCTTGTGGTACAAGAAGTAATCAAGTGGCTATTCCTTGTTTCGCTATTGTTTTTAGGAGTTGATAGTCCTTTTCTTTTGCATCTAATTATTTCATCAACTCCTCCTTCTAAATGGCATGTACAGGGTCTTCTTCATCCATTGGAGTAGTTTTATTTGAATTAGATCTTCTTCTCCTTACATAGTGTTGTGTAGCTTTGGATTGTGGATTATCGATAGCTTTACCTTTCTTCTTCTCTCTTGAAGTGTTGTTTCAGAGCCTAAGGCTTAGCTATTGCCTACTTATTTCCACCACCTATTTGGAAACATCATCAATTTGTACATTTTTCTTTTCTGACCATCTTTTTATTGAAAGAGGTCTTTGGTCCACCTTCATTTCATCGTAAGTTGGGTTTAGGACTTCTCCTTCATCCTTGAAATCTTTAGGAATATTCATATCCAGGTCAAATTCTCTCATCTGATATGTTGTCAACCTATAGAATCCATATTTCTTTGCATAAAAAATATATTGCAATCCTGCCCAGATTTCCTCTAATGTAGGTGCATGCCCCTCATACGCGACTGACATCATTCCCTTTAGCTTATCAAATGGGTCATAGAACTATCGAGAATAGGAAAACTCTTTGAGGAACAGATCTTGTAACTCATGAATTATCATCTTTGCAGCCTATACATTGTGGCATATAATATAATGCTCAAGGACAAGTAGGAATGTTACTCTTGTTTTATGTTTCAGAGTCATGAGGGCTTGAACCCCTAAATTTGTTTTTTGAATACTCAAGAAGAAGAATTTTGTTGCTAGAATAGCAAGGGAGAAGGAAAGGATTACTCGTGAACCCGCTCAGTCGAATGTAGGTAGACCATTTGTTATGAATGAACCATGTTCCCCATTCTTCTATTAATCTCATTACCTTAGTGGACAGACGGTATCCTACATCACTTGTTAACTTGTAGATAACTACATATATGAAAGCATCATTAATTCTTTTAAAATGGTTCTTGGCCTATTGGAAGGGAAACTGAGTGTAATATTCTCACACCTTTTTCTCTCTAGGCTCTTCTCCCAATTTACCTTCAATGTTCAACCCTGGATAGACACCGCTCCTAGGGACCATCCATATCACATAAGAAGTCATAAAGAACCTTTTAGTTTGGATTAAATTACACATTTCCTCATGGATATTATCTTATATGATTTGTGCCCAATCAAAATATTTTCTCCCTTTAAGGATGGTGTAGATGTAATAAAACATCCACAAGTGGTAGTGTTTAACATCCTCCTTTCTGGAGGCTCTACTAAGTATGATGATTGAGTCACAAGTTGCATCTCTTAATCTACCCTTAGAATATTGTTTGTTTCTTTCAAGCCTAATTACTTTGGTTCATTGAGCTATACTTCATTTATGTGATGCCTATTGTTTATTACATCCTTGTTGAAGATTTGGATAGCTTCTTCCTTGGATGTTTATAAGACTATCGTATTTTGGAATACCGAAGCTCATGGCAAGCATGTCACCCAAAAAATATACCACCACATTCCCCTTGGTGTCCACACATTTCCTGGTGTCTTTGTCATATTATTGAGCAATTTCCAATATTAACTCCGGCGATTGGATTACTTGGGGAAAAAATGTAGCTTCTATGAGTCTAGTTCGCTTGATTCTCTTGTATGCAACATGTGGATTTTCACTAGACACTTCCTTCTTGATTGCCTCCAATTCAATGTGTCTTATCTCCATGTTCGTGACCCATTATTCCTCATTTTCAAACTTTGAAACCATTTTTAGTTCTTATACTGATACTTCATGGTGATGGTATTCTTCTCAAACTTAATCTCATTCTTGGTCCTCTGAACCTTGGGGTTGTTTTTGCTTCCATAATAACCCTACAAAACGAAGTGCATGATCAATACCTTAAAAAATTTCTTTAAAAGAAGTGAATTCCAGAAACTCAGGGTTCTGGGTTCTAGAGAAATTTACAAACCTTAGGTATTACTTTGGATTCTTGAGATCTCAGGGTTCCAAAGTTGAAAGAATTCCAATATAAACCATACTCAAAGATCCTAGGAGTCTGGGCTCCCGAGGTGAAAGGTGCCACAAGCTCACAATTTCAAGATCCTATCCTAAAATGCTGAAGGAGAAAGATCAAAAATGCCAACTTACATAATTAGGATTTGGAATCCCAAAAACCCAAGTTCCTAAGCCTAGATGGGATAGCTTTGAGAGTACTTCGAGATCTCAAGAACCTGGGGTTCCGAAGCACAACAAGGTCATTCCAAAATGCACTCTGTGATCTTAGGAACTTGGGGTTTTGGAGTGTGGAAGTTAAAGATCCAACTTTGAGGACTTTATTTAGGATCCCTGAAACTCGAGGTCCTGAAGAATGAAAGACATGATCCAAGCTGCCTTTTTGGAATCACTGGAACCTAGGGTTCCGAAGAGAAACAATCAAAGATTAAGACAAGGGTTGGGATCTTGGGAACTTGAGATCTCGAAATGAAGGTAAAAAGCCAGATCCTTTGGGGCATGGAAATCAAAGAGAGGCCAATTTGTTGAATGACATTCAAAATCTAACCCTAGACAAAAATGAAAGCAAGGAAAACCAAAAAAAAGGAATGAAAAAAGAAAATCCAACCTAAATAAAAGAACAAAAAAGGAGAGAGAGAAACCCCCTACCTTGAAAAAGGAAAGGGGAAACACAAAAGACATGCGCACAAATTTGCCAAAATCCTTAAATGAACAAGGATCTCTAATTACTAGACGTGTGAATGAGCAAATTGAGGCATAGGAAGGATATTTATACCCCTCAAAAATCACATGAATCGAGACACAACATGCCTCAGCGTTTTTGGATCCTAGAGTTTCAAGGTGAGAAGACAATGAACTTCGAGACTCCAGAATTCTGAGACTCCAAAACTCCACTAAGAGAACCCAAGATCCCAGGATACTAGGGTGTCGAGGCTCTGACAAGCAAAGACAAAACAAATAGAAAGGGCTCTGGATTTCAAGAACTTGAGATTCTGAGGTCCTCACAAAAGGGACAATAGAAACAAGCAGAGGACTTCGAGGTCTCGAGATTCTAGGATTCTGAGGTCCATGACACACAATGAAGGAAAATTTTCGGATTTTGAGATCCTAGGATCCCAAAGTCTCGTAGGTCAAAATCTTAGAGACTTCGAGGTTCCGAAAATCCAAAGTTTTGAAGATGCACGAAAAACAATTAAAGGGGAAGAGAAAACACCTCAGGGTTTCGAAATCCTAAAACTCTAAAGTAGAAATAAAAGGACACAAGGCAAAAAGGCACACCTCAGGGTTTCGGGAGCCCTAAGGTGCAAAAGAAAGGAGCAAAAGGCAAACAACACCCTCTAGTTTTTTGGGATCCTGAAACTCCGAAGGGACGAAAGGGAAGAAAAACAAATGAGAAACAAAACCAAACAAAAGGGAAAACAAAAGAAAGGGTATCCACTGATGATATAATGAATCAATAAGGAACTGGTCAACTACTGAGAGGGGGGGTGAATCAGTAGATAGAAAACAAATTAAACTTTCACCAAACTTAAGCCCAACTCATAAATCAATCACTAAACTAAGCGGTTTAAACACTGTACTATAAACTGCAACTACATTGTTAAGTTTACCGGTTGACTAGAATGCTAATATAACAGTGTAACATATCTGAAACTCATATACCATTTAGCCAAAATATCAAACCACTTTACTATCATTAGTAATAGCTCATTTCAGATCACTTCTAGTCATCCAAACATATCTAAGTGGCTTTATTAGTTAAACATATTAACCATATCAAAACATATAGCCACAAAATCATTCACCACTTGACACGATGATTTTTGACATGGAAACCCAAATGGGAAAAACCATGGTGGGGATGAATACCCACAAGTATTATGAACTCTTCTGCAGTTCACCCTGTTAGGAGCCAAGCCTTGATAGAAGCTTTACAAAAATGTCCTATTAGGAACAGATCCGGTTAAGGACCACCGGTTAAGAGATTGACTATAATACCCTGTTAAAGGCAATACCCTATTAGGAGTAACCTCGATAGAGGATTTCAATGATGGTATGATGAAAGAATAAGAATCTGGTCAACTACTAAAAGGGGGGGGTGAATCAGTAGATAGAAAAATTGATTCTAACTTCACCAATCTCAAAATCAATCTCTCAAAGTAAACTTAGAACTATCAATGCAATATCACTGTCAAGATAAAAACCCTCAAGATAAACTGGTTGACTATTACAACAAATTAACAGTAAACAACTTCAAACTCCTAAACATCCAAATGCTTTTACTGACATAAGTAAAACTTCATTTCACAATGCTTCTGGTTATCATGACTTATCAAAGTGGATTAAGTAGTTAAGCAAATCAACCATAAAAACATTCACCACTTGACATAATATTTTTGACGTGGAAAACCAAATGGGAAAAACCAAGGTGAGATGAGACTCACAAGATAATTATCTGAACTCTTCTGAAGTTCACCCTGTTAGGAGCCTAGCCTGTTAAAACTTTACAAAAGTCCTGTTAAGAACATATCCTGTTAGGGACCACTCGATTAAGGGATTGACTATAATGCCTTGTTAGAAGAAATACCCTATAAGGAGTAACCTCAATAGAGGATTTTAAATCCAAGATAATGGATCACCTGGTTAGAGGATTTGAATAGCACCAAGCCTTTTAGAGCTTACCCGGTTAGGGGATTTCAATCTGCTGTAATTATTAGAAAAAAATAGGAGTTTGTTGATCTGTTTGAATATCACTACACTTGCTTGTTCAAATCCTTTTCATGCTCCTATCTACCTTTACTCAAATTGCAGATATATCATTCGGTTTGACAACCACAAACTCAAATAAAAAATTTCCAACTTTGAAACTAAATAACTCATCGACCTTATAAACAAATCAATTAGGTCGGTAACACAACAAAAACCTAATTCTCTCATAGAGATTATAAACAAGTTGGTTCAAGTATGACCGTTGGATTACATAGCAATCTTTGCACATCAATCAAGAAAACCTCGATCGCTCCTTGATCACCACTTCATTGAACTTAGTAACTCATCATGCGCTTTGCATCACATGCAAAAAAATTGCTCATTCCCTAGACAAAAACTGTTTCATCAACGCACTAAAATCACTTTGATGCTCTCTTCATACAATAATCATACGTTTCATAATCATTACTGCTCATCATCAGATCATAAACCAATATAACCAATCACCAAACTTAATCGGTTAGGGTTTATCAAATCAACAGGTAGGGTTTACCGATTCAACTCTCCAATATATAGCAATACCGGTTCACTCCACAAATTCTTCCTACTGGTTACAAAACATCATTACAACAATATCAACAATATCATTACCAGTTAATTGACATCAATGACCACAACATATCATTAATGCAATCTTCATGCAAATGCCAACAATCTCCCCCTTTGGCATTGATGGCAATACAAATATCAATACCATTGATTGTTGTGATTATGAATAGGAATCCTAGTTTACATTACCAATTATTCACATTATCTTCATATTGTCTTCCTTCTCCCTGTCAATCATACAAATCACATAGTTCTTCTCCCCCTTTGACAACAATGCCAAATTAAAAGTAAAACATGCAATGTCAAATTTCATTGTTCAACATCAACAACCTGCAACTTGATGCTCCCCCTGTGGAATAACTCCACTTCTACACCAATCCTGCTATAAAATTCTATAAGTAGCTCCAGTACTGATGTAATCTACATCATGCTCAACTGACCTCATGAAGGGGTACAACCCCTAGCTGACTTCGAAGATAGTCAAAAGTAGTCTTAGGCAGAGGTTTAGTAAAGATATCTGCAAGTTGCTCCTTGGTAGAAACATGCTCCAAGACCACATCTTTACTCTGCACTTTTTCCCTTAATAAATGATACTTCAATTCAATATGCTTGGTTCGTGCATGCAAAACAGGGTTCTTGGAAATATTTATGGCACTTGTATTATCACATAAGATCTTTACAGGTTCTGAAATCTTCATCTTAAAACCTTCCAAAATACGCCTCATCTAGATAGCTTGGGTACAATTCATGTAAGCTGCAACATACTCAAATTCAATAGTAGATTGTGATGTACAATTCTACTTCTTACTACTCCATGAAAAAAGTCTTCCTCCAAGAAAAAATCTCCACCGGTTATGCTTTTCCTGTCATCAACATTTCCTGCCCAATCTGCATCTGTGTACACCTTCAAGTCAAAATTTCCTCCATATGGATACCATAATCCATAGTCAACAGTACCTTTCAAATAGCTAAAAATCCTCTTGGTTTCTATCAACTGTGTTTCCTTAGGATTCTTCTGGAATCTAGCAATTAGGCCAATTGCATGAGCTATATCCAGTTTGTTGTGAACAACATAGTGCAATTTTCCAATCATTGACCTATATTCCTTCTCATCAATAGATGTGGATTCATCTTCCTTATACAACTTACAACCTATAACCATTAGTGTCCCAACTGGTTTATAGTCACTCATACCAAATGTCTTCAAGACCTCTTTCACATACTTAGACTATGTGATGAAAATACCATTCTTCATTTGCTGTATTTGCAAGCCTATGAAATTTTTTATTTCACCTACTAGAGACATTTCAAACTCATTTTTCATTTCATCTGCAAAATAATTTCTCATGTCATCATTACCTCCAAATATGATATCATCTATAAATATTTTGCTGACTAGTATTTTATCTCCTTCAGATTTGAGGTATATGTTGCTATCTTCATTGGTTCTCAGAAAACCTATCTTCATCAGATGTGTATGAAGCCTTTCATACCATGCTCTCGGTGCCTACTTTAATCCATATAAAGCCTTATGAAATCTTCATACCATGTATTTCTCATCAGTCAAAGCATAACCATCTGGCTGCTCAATGTATACTTCTTCTTCTAGTATCCCATTCAAAAATGCTAACTTAACATCCATCTAGTATACCTTGAATTTCTTATGTGCTGCAAATGTAAGTAAAGTTTTGACACCTTCCAGTCTTGCCACTGGTAAAAAAGTCTCACCATAATATTCTCCTTCCTCTTGTGCATAACATTTGCAAACCAACCTAACTTTGTTGCAAACTACAACACCATCTTCATTCAACTTGTTCATGAATACCCACTTAGTAACTATCACATTTTTATTTACCAGTTGGGGTACTAGGGTCCATGTGTTGTTCTTCTCAATTTGATCTAGTTCCTCCTCCATAGCTTTAACCCAATGATCATCACCAAATGCTTCCTTAGCAGTTCTTGGTTCAATAGTGGAGATCATGCATGAATTCTCTCTGATTCTTCTTTTGGTTAGTACTCCAGCATCCTTATCTCCAATAATATGCTCAGGTTTGTGATTGAGTTTCACATATCTCGGAATAACACGATCATTATCTTCAGGTTCATCTTCTTCATTATCATCATCTTCTTTTGAATTTATCTCTTCTGGTTGAACTGGTACATGAATATTTGCTTTACCGGTTTCCGGTTTCAGGTTTCATAGTTTCAGGTTCCAAAAACAAAATGCAAGGATCTTCATCCTTTTTCTCCAAATTGGTTTCCTCTGAGACTTCGGGATATTCATCCACTTGAACATCAACACTCTTAATAATTCTCTGTGCCTGGTTGTTAAAACACTTGTAGGCCTTACTCTTGGTGGAATAACCAAGAAATATACCTTCAACACTTTTAGCCTCAAATTCACTAACATAATCACCTCTCTTAATAAAACATTTGCTTCCAAATATCTTGAAATAAATAACATTAGGTGATCTTCTATAGCAGTATTCATAAGGAGTCTTGTCCTTACACCTCTTTGCCAGAATCCGGTTCATAGTGTAGATAGTTGTGCTGATAGCTTCTCTCCAAAAAGTTTTCGCTACACCTCCTTGTATCAACATCATCCTAGCAGCTTCAACAACTAATCAGTTGTTTCTCTCTGTGATACCATTCTGTTGTGGTGTCCTCGGTGCAGAAAGCTTCCGTTTGATACCATTTTCTTCACAATATCTAGTGAATTCCTCAGAAGTAAATTCATCGCCTTGATCAGTCCTCAGACACTTTATCTTTTTACCGCTCTCCTTCTTAGCTAAAGCCCTAAATGCCTTGAACTTACTAAAATCTTTAGTCTTATCCTTCAAGAACGTGACACACATCATCCTTGAGCAATCATTAGTGAAGATCATAAAATATCTGTCACCTTGAATACTTTTTGTCCTTATTGGTCCACAAAGATCTGTATGAACCAAATCTAACAGATGTTCCACTGAAAAAGATTTTCTCTTGAAATTTGAGGATGTCATCTTTCCCAACTGGCATTCCTTACATAGAGCATTAACTGGTTTGTCCAACTAAGGGAAACCTCTCACTGTCTTGGACTTACTCACTTTAACAATGTTATCAAAGTTTATATGACAAAATCTCCTATGCCAAAGCCAACTATCATCTATCTTTTCAATTAAACAGTTGTTGACTTTAGGATTAAGGTGAAATAGGTTACCTTTAGTTTGCTTCCTAGTTGCAATCAGTTCACCTTTGCTCCCATAGATTTTGCACATATTGTTCTTAAACTCCAAAGGGTATCCTCTGACATTGAGTTGTGCCACACTCAAAAGATTGTTCTTTAAACCTTCAACCCAATAGACATCATCTAGACTGCTCTTTCCATTAAGAGAAATAGTTCCCTTACCTTTAACCATGCAGGGTGAGTCATTACCAAATCTTACAACTCTGCCATCAAATACCTTCAAAGAAAGAAATTTTCTTTGGTCACCGGTCATGTGATGTGAACAACCACTATCAATGGTCCAATAATCAGACTTATCCATTCGAGATACTAACGCCTTCTAATCAAGTATCTCCTCTTTAATGGCTACAAACACAATATCTTCAGTAGCATCACCATCAGATTCCTCATCAGTGATACCACCATCAAAAGAAATAAGACAATCTCTTTTGCCTTTACCCTTATACTTCTTGAATTTCTCTCATTTGTGCTCATTGTCACCATTAGAACAGTTAGTAGCTATGTGTCCAATCTTGTTGCATGCAAAACATTTCAAAGGTAATTTACCTCTATATTTACCAGTACCTCTAGGCAACCACTTGGCCAACAATGATTCAAGCTCAACTAAACCATCTTCATCATCTACTTCTCTGTTGGATCTAGATTCATAACTATGACTAACATCTCTACTTTTCCTCATAGATGGGTTAGAAACAAAAGCTCTAAATGCAGACTCAGATTTCTGTACACTAGCATCATAACCATTAAATTCAAAAGCAATAAGCTTTCCAATGATGGAGTCAAGGGCTACCTTAGTTTTGTCAATAGACTTTAGCTCCTGAATTGGTGCAACTCGGATAGCGTAGACTAGTAGCAGGGTTCTCAGTACCTTACGGATCACTGTGACATCTTCCACTTTACCTCCTGTACTCTTAATTTTACTGACTATCTCTTTTATCCTTTGACCATACTGCTGGATATTCTCACCTTCAGCCATCTGCCTGTCATCAAACTTTCCTCTTAGACTCTCTTCTTTAGCAATCTTAACATGTTCATCACTGTTATAAATCTCTTCAAGGTTTTTCCATACATCAAATGTAGTTTCTAGACCATGAACATCTACATACTCTGCATTAGACAAAGAACTAATATTAGCCTCTAATGCTTGATTGTTTTCTTGTTGCTCTTTCTTTTGATCATCAGTCATAGTCCCACTAGGTGAAACATATTGAGTAACAACATGTTCCTAGTATTGATTTCCTAGACTCTTGATATAAATTTTCATTCTATCACTCCATATCCTATAGTTCTCTTTATTAAACTTCAGACCTTCCTTCTTCATCATGATCTACAAGATCTTTACCCCAAGTTGTTAGTCTTAGACCTTAGAGGACCTGATAAGCTCTGATACAAATTGATGGTATGATGAAAGAATAAGAATCCGATCAACTACTAAGAGGGGGGGTGAATCAGTAGATAGAAAAACTGATACTAACTTCACCAATCTCAAAATCAATCTCTCAAAGTAAACTTAGAACTATCAATGCAATATCACTGTCAAGATAAAAACCCTCAAGATAAACCGGTTGACTATAAAAAATTAACAGTAAACAACTTCACACTCATAAACATCCAAATGCTTTTAATGACATAAGTAAAAATTCATTTCACAATGCTTGCGTTTATCATGACTTATCAAATTGCATTAAGTAGTTAAGAAAATCAACCATAAGAACATAACCACAAAAATATTCACCACTTGACATAATATTTTTGATGTGGAAACCCAAATGGGAAAAACCACAGTGAGATGAGACTCACAAGATAAGTATCTGAATTCTTTTGAAGTTCACCCCATTACGAGCCTAGCCTGTTAAAGCTTTACAAAAGTCCTGTTAAGAACAGATCCTGTTAGGGACCACTTGGTTAAGGGATTGACTATAATGCCTTGTTAGAAGCAATACCTTGTAAGGAGTAACCTCGGTAGAGGATTTGGAATCCAAGCTAATGGATCACCTGGTTAGAGGATTTGAATAGCACCAAGCTTGTTAGAGCTTACCTGGTTAGGGGATTTCAATTTGCTATAATTGTTAGAAAACAATAAGATTTTTCTGATCTATTTGAATAGCACTACACTTGCTTGTTCAAATCATTTTCATGCTCCTATCTACCTTTACTCAAACTGCAGATACATCATCCGGTTTGGAAACCACACACTCAACTAAAAATTTGCCAACTCTGAAACTAAACAACTTATCAACCTTATAAACAAATCAATTAGGTCGGTAACACAAAAAAAAACTAATTCTCTCATAGAGATTACAAACAAGTCGGTTCAAGTATGACCATTGGATTACATAGCAATCTTTGCACATCAATGAAGAAAACCTTGATCACTCCTTGATCACCTCTTCATTGAACTCAGTAACTCATCATGTGCTTTGCATTACGTGCAATATACTTGCTCATTCCCTAGACAAAAACCATTTCATCAACGTGCCAAAATCACTTTGAAGATCTCTTCATACAATAATCATACGTGTCATAATCATTACCACTCATCATCAGATCATAAACCAATATAACCAATCTCCAAACTTAATTGGTTAGCGTTTATCAAATCAACAAGTAGGGTTTACCGCTTCAAATCCCCAATACATAGCAATATCGGTTCACTCCACAAATTCTTCCTACCGGTTACAAAACATCATTACAACGATATCAACAATATCATTATCGGTTAATTGACATCAATGACAACAACATATCATTAATGCAATCTTCATGCAAATGCCAACATTCAAATCAAAGCTAATGGATCACCTGGTTAGAGGATTTAGAAAGCACCATGCCTGTGAAAGCTTACCTGGTTAAGGGATTTAACTATTGTAATTATTAGAGAACAACATGGTCTTTACTGATCTGGTAATAGCACTACTCTTCTTGATCAATTCTATTTATGTTCCTATCTGCCTTTACAACATTCTATAGATACTCCTTTTGGTTCGGCAACAATCAGACTACCACACATAACCAAATTTCCAACACTATTACAAAATAACTCATCGAGCTTATAAGAAATACAATAGGTCGGTAACACATCACAAAACCTAAGATCTCATAGAGATTAGAAACAAATCGGTTCAAAAATGAGCATTGGATTACATAGTAATCATCTGCACATCGTCCTAGACAACCTCGACCGCTCCTAGATCACCACACATCGAATCCTGTAACTCATCACGCGGTTTCCACTTCATGATATGCACTTTCTCATTCCCAAGATAAAATATTTATCTCTACACACTAAAACCACTTTGAGACTCATCACGTGCATCATCCATGCATGGCATCTCCATGTCTAATCACCATTCGATCATAGATCAACACAATCGATTCACCAAGCTCCATTGGTCAGGGTTCGACATATCAACAATTTAGGGTTACCAGTTGATCTCTCTAATTCAATAGTAATACCGGTTCCCTTCACTGCTCAACTACTAGTTTCATTACTACATCACTACCGATTGCAATACAACTTCATTACCGGTTACAATTGGCATCAATGACAACACTTATAATTCATTAATGCAATCTTCATGTAATGCCAACACCCACATTTCTAGGTAGAGAATAAAGGGAGAGAATATGCAAGGCATAACAAGTCCCTTAGTCTAGTGGATTTTATTTGTATTTCTATGAATTTTCTCTTTCAGTTAATCCTTCCTTTCGATGGATTCACTCTGTCATTTAGTGGATTCGTGTTCATAGCTAGTCCCTTGGTCCGGTGAATTTGCTTTGTGCTTCAATAGATCTTCCCTTTTTTATCAATCTTTTTCTCAATGGGTTCTCTCTCTAGTTTGGTAGATTTGAACATACTTGGCATAGTCAACGTTCCCCTCATTTAGTGGTAGTGCTTTATCCTTTAACGAATTTGCCATTTTAGTTTGGCAGATTCACTTGTTAGGTTTGTTGGCATTTGCATGAAGATTGCATTAATGAAATGTACTGTTGTCAATGATGTCAATTGTAACTAGTAATGATATTGTTATAAAGTTGTTTTGTAACCGGTAGGAAGAGGTAGTGAAGGAAACTATAATCGATAGGTGAGTTTGTGGAGTGAACCGATATTGCTAAGTATTGGATAGTTGAGCTAGTAAACCTTGTATGTTGATTTGATTAACCCTAACTAATTAAGTTGGTTGTATTGGTTTATGATCTGATGATGAGCGGTAATGATTATGACACATGCATATTGTATGAAGAGAGTTTCAAAGTGTTTTTGGTGCGTTGAGATAATGATTTTTATCTAGGGAATGAGAAAGTATATTGCATGTAATGCAAAGCACGTCATGAGTTACTGAGTTCGATGAAGCGGTGATCAAGGAGCGATCGAGGCTTTCTTGAATGATGTGAAGAGATTATTATGTAATCCAATGGTCATACTTGAACCGACTTGTTTGTAATATCTATAAGAGAATTAGGTTTTTGCTATATTACCAACCTAGTGATTTGTTTATAAGGTCGATGAGTTGTTTTGTTTTAGAGTTGGCAAAGTTTCAGTTGAGTGTGTAGTTGCCGAACTGGATAATGTATCTACAGTTTATGTAAAGGTGGATAGGAGAATTAAAAGGATGTGAACAAGCAAGTGTAGTGCTATTCAAACAGATCAGCAAATCCCCTATTATTTTTTAATAATTACTGCAACTGAAATCCCCTAACCGGGTAAGCTCTAACAAGCTTAGTGTTATTCAAATCCTCTAACTAGGTGATGCATTAGCTTGGATTTCAAATCCTCTACTGAGGTTACTCCTCACAGGGTATTTCTTCTAAAAAGGCAATATAGTCAATCCCTTAACCGGGTGGTCCCTAATAGAATCTGGTCTTAACAAGACTTTTTGTAAAGCTTTAACAGGCTTGGCTCCTAATAGGGCGAACTTCAGAAGAGTTCATAATTATTGTGAGTCTCATCTCACCATGGTTTTCCCCATTTGGGTTTCCACATCAAAAATATTGTGTCAAGTGGTGAATATTTTTGTGGTTATGTTTAATTTGGTTGAATTAATTAAATGCTTAATCCACTTTGATATGTTATGATAACCGACAGCAATCTGAAATGAGTACTACTTATGTCAGTAAAGTATTTGGATGTTTATGAGCTTCAAGTTGTTTACTGTTAATCTATTGTAATAGACAACTGATTTATCTTTACAATGATATTGTATTTATAGTTTAATGGTTTAACTTTTCAGTTCTAAGTTTACTTTGAGAGGTTGATTCTAAGATTGGTGAAAGTTTATATTAGTTTTTCTATCTACTGATTCACCCCCCCTCTCAGTAGTTGACCGGATCCTTATTCTTTCACCATACCATCAATTGGTATTAAAGCTTCTCAGGTCCTCTAAGGTCTAAGCCTAACAAATTGAGGTAAATATCTTGTAGAACATGATGAAGAAGGAAGGTCCAAAGTTTAAAAGAGAGAACTATAGGATATGGAGTGATAGAATGAAAATTTATATCAAGAGTCTATGAAATCAATACTGGGAACATGTTAATACTCAATATGTTGCACCTAGTGGGATTATGACTGATGATTAGAAGAAAGAGAAACAAGAAAACAATCAAGCACTGGAGGCTATTATCAGTTCTTTGTCTGATGTAGAGTATGTAAATGTCCATGGTCTAGAGACTGCATATGAGGTATGGAAGAAACTTGAAGAGATTTATAGTGGTGATGAACATGTGAAGATTGCCAAGGAAGAGAGTCTACGAGGAAAGTTTGGTAACATGCAGATGGCTGAAGGTGAGAATATACAATAATATGGTCAGACGATAAAAGAGATAGTTGGTGATATCAAGAGTGTTGGTGGTAAAGTGGAAGATGTCATAGTGATTAGTAAGGTGTTGAGAACCCTGCTACCAGTTTATGCTATCTGAGTTGCAGCTATTCAGGAGCTAAAATCTATTGACAAAACTAAGGTAACCCTTGGCTCCATTATTGGTAAGCTTACTACTTTTGAATTAAATGGTTATGATGGCAGTGCTCAGAAATCTGAGTCTACATTTAGAGCTTCAGTTTCTAACCCATCTATGAGGAAAAGTAGAGATGTCAATCACAGTTATGGATCTATATCCAACAGAGAAGTTGATGATGAAGACAGTTTGGTTGATCTTGAAGCATGGTTGGCCAAGCAGTTGCCCAGAGGTACTGGTAAATATAGAGGTAAATTACATTTGAAATGTTTTGCATGCAACAAGATTGGACACATTGTAGCTAATTTTCCTAATGGTGATAATGAGCACAAGCGAGAGAAGTTCAAGAAGTACAAGGGAAAAGGTAAAAGAGATTGTCTTATTGCAGTTGATGGTGGTATCACTGATGAGGAAATTGATGGTGATGCTAATGAAGAAATTGTGTTTGTATCCATTAAAGAGGAGACATCTGATCAAAAGGCATTAGTTTCTCGCATGGATAATTCTGATGATTTGATCATTGATAGTGGTTGTTCACATCACATGACCGGTGACCGAAGCAAATTTATTTCTTTGAAGGAATTTGATGGTGGAGTTGTAAGATTTGGTAATGGCTCACCTTTTATGGTTAAAGGTAAGGGAACTATTTCTCTTAATGGAAAGAGTAGTGCAGATGATGTCTACTGGTTTGAAGGATTAAAACACAATCTTCTGAGTGTTGCTCAACTCAATGACAGAGGATATCCATTGGATTTTATGAATGGTATGTGTAAAATCTATGGGAGCAAAGGTGAACTGATTGCAACTGACAAGAAGACTAAAGGTAACCTATTTCACCTGAATCCTAAAGTCAACAACTGTTTAATTGCTAAAGTAGATGATAGTTGGCTTTGGCATAGGAGATTTTTTCATATAAATTTTGATAACATTGTTAAAGTGAGTAAGTCCAAGACAGTGAGAGGTTTTCCTCACTTGGACAAGCTAGTTAATGCTCTATGTAAGGAATGTTAGTTGAGAAAGATGACATCCTCAACTTTTAAGACCAAATATTTTTCACCGGAACATTTGTTAGATTTGGTTCATACAGACCTTCGTGGACCAATAAGGACTAAAAGCATTCAAGGTGACATATATTTTATGATCTTCACAGATGATTTCTCAAGAATGATGTGGGTCACATTCTTGGAGGATAAAACAAAAGCATTTAGTAAGTTCAAGGCATTCAGGGCCTTAGCTGAAAAGGAGAGTGGTGAGAAGATAAAGTGTCTGAGGACTGATCAAGGCGGTGAATTTACTTCTAAGGAATTCACTAGATATTGTGAAGAAAATGGTATCAAATGATAGCTTTTTGCACCGAGGACACCACAGTAGAATGGTATTGCAAGGAGGAACAACCGGTCAGTTCTTGAAGCTTCTAGGATGTTGTTGATACAAGGAGGTGTAGCAAAAACTTTTTGGAAAGAAGCTATCAGCACAACTATCTACACTATGAACCTGATTTTGGTAAAGAGAGGTAAGGATAAGACTCCTTATGAATACTGGTATGGTAGATCACCTAATGTTAGTTATTTCAAGATATTTGGCAGCAAATGTTTTATTACGAGAGGTGACTATGTTAGTAAGTTTGAGGCTAAAAGTGATGAAGGTATATTTCTTAGTTATTCCACCAAGAGTAAGGCCTACAAATGTTACAACAACTGAACACAGAGAATCATTGAGAGTGATGATGTTGGAGTGGATGAGTATCTTGAAGTCTCAGGAGAAACCAATGTGGATAAAAATGATGAAGATCCTTGCATTTTGTTTTTGGAACTAGAACCTGTGAAACCTAAAACTGGGAAAGAGAATGTTGTTGTACCAGTTCAACCGAAATAGGTAGATTCAGAAGAAGATGTTGATAATGAATAAGATGAACCTCAAGATAATGATCATGGTATTCCAAGGTATGTGAGACTCAATCGCAATCTTGAACAAATTATTGGAGATAAGGATGCTGGAGTGTTGACCAGAAGAAGAATTAGAGAAAATTCTTGCATGATCTCCACTATTGAGCCTAGAACTGCTAAGGAAGCATTTGGAGATGATCATTGGGTTAAATCTATGGAGGAGGAGTTTAAAAAATTAAGAAGATTAATACCTGGACCCTTGTACCCAGACCAGTGAATAAAAATGTGATAGATACTAAGTGGGTATTCAGGAACAAGCTGAATGAAGATGGTGTAGTAGTCTGAAAGAAAGCTAGATTGGTTTGCAAAGGTTATGTATAGGAAGAAGGAGAAGATTATGGTGAGACTTTTGCACCAGTGGCTAGACTGGAAGGTGTCAGAACTTTACTTGCATTTGTAGCACATAAGGGATTCAAAGTATATTAGATGGATGTGAAGTCAACATTTTTGAATGGAATACTAGAAGAAGTATACATTGAGAAGCCAGATGGTTATGATTTGACTGATGAAAAAGACATGGTATGTAACTTGCACAAGGCATTATATGGATTAAAGAAAGCACCGAGAGCATGATATGAAAGGCTTCATTCACACCTAATGAAGACAGGTTTTCAGAGAACCAATCAAGACATCAACATATATCTCAAATCTAAAGGAGATAAGATACTGGTTAGTGAAGTGTTTGTAGATGATATCATATTTGGAGGTAATGATGACATGAGCAATGACTTTGAAAATGAAATGAAAAGTGAGTTTGAAATGTCTCTAGTAGGAGAGATAAAAAAATTCATAGGCTTGCAAATTCAGCAAATGAAGAATGGTATTTTCATCACACAGTCTAAGTATGTGAAAAAGGTATTAAAGACATTTGGTATGAGTGATTGTAACCAAGTTGGGAAACCAATGGTTACAAATTGTAAGTTTTCTAAGGAAGATGAAGCCACATTTGTTGATGAGAAAGAGTACAAGTCAATGATTGAAAAATTGCATTATGTTATTCATAGCAAACCGGATATAGCTCATACAGTTGGTCTAGTTGCTAGATTTCAAAAGAATCCAAAGGAAACACATTTGATAGGAACCAAGAGGATATTCAGATATTTGAAAGGCACTATTGACTATGGATTGTGGTATCCATATGAAGGTAACTTTGACTTGAAGGTGTATACAAATGCAAATTGGGTAGGTAATGTTGATGATAGGAAAAGCACAACCGGTGGAGCATTCTTTCTTGGAGGAAGACTTGTTTCATGGAGTAGCAAGAAGTAGAGTTGTATATCACAGTCTACTGCTGAAGCTGAGTATGTTACAGCTTCTATGAATTGTACCTAGGCTATTTTTATGAGGCACATTTTGGAAGGTTTCTAGATGAAGTTTTCAGAACCTGTAAATATCTTATGTGACAATACCAGTGCCATAAATATTTCAAATAATAATTTTTTGCACACACGAACCAAGCATATTGAATTGAAGTATCATTTCTTGAGGGAAAAAGTGTAGAGTAAAGATGTGATCTTGGAGCATGTTTCTACCAAGGAGCAACTTGCAGATATCTTTACTAAACCTCTGCCTAAGACTACTTTTGAGTATCTTAGAAGTCAGCTAGGGTTTGTACCCCTTCATGAGGTAAATTGAGCATGATGTAGAGTACATCAGTCCTGGAGCTACTTGCAGAATTTTACAGCAGGATTGGTGTAGAAGTGGAGTTATTCCACAAGGAGAGCATCAAGTTGCAAGTTGTTGATGCTGAACAATGAAGTTTGGCATTGCATGTTTTACTTTCAATTTGGCATTCTTGTCAAAGGGGGAGAAGAACTATGTGATTATGGGGAGAATAATTGTATGATTGACCAGGATTCCTGTCACAACAATCAATGGTATTGATATTTGTATTGCCATCAATGCCAAAGGGGGAGATTGTTGGAATTTTCTTGAAGATTGCATTAATGAAATGTTATGTTGTCATTGATGTCAATTGTAACCGATAATGATATTGTTCTAAAGTTGTTTTGTAATTGGTAGGAAGAGCTAGTAAAGGAAACTGTAACTAGTAGAGTTTGTGGAGTGTACCGGTATTGCTAAGTATTAAAGAGTTGAACCGGTAAACCCTACCTATTGATTTGATAAGCCCTAACTAATTAAGTTGGTTGTATTGGTTTATGATCTGATGATGAGTGGTAATGATTATGACACGTATGCATATTGTATGAAGAGAGTTTCGAAGCATTTTTGGCGCATTGAGATAATGGTTTTAATCTAGGGAATGAGCAAGTATATTGCATGTAATGCAAAGTGTGTTATAAGTTACTGAGTTTGATGAAGCGGTGATCAAGGAGCGGTCAAGGCTTTCTTGAATGATGTGCAGAGATTGTTATGTAATCCAACAGTCATACTTGAACCGACTTGTTTGTAATCTCTATAAGAGAATTAGGTTTTTGTTGTGTTACCGACCTAGTGATTTGTTTATAAGGTCAATGAGTTATTTTGTTTTAGAGTTGCAAAAGTTTTGGTTGAGTGTGTGGTTTCCTAACTGGATGATGTATCTACAGTTTGTGTAAAGGAAGATAGGAGCATTTAAAGGATCCGAACAAACAAGTGTAGTCCTATTCAAACAGATCAGCAAAACCCCTGTTGTTTTTTAACAACTACTGTAGTTGAAATCCCCTAGCCGGGTAAGCTCTAACAAGCTTAGTGTTATTCAAATCCTCTAACCAGGTGGTCCATTAGCTTGGATTTCAAATCCTCTGTTGAGGTTACTCCTCACAGGGTATTGCTTCTAACAAGGCATTATAGTCAATCCCTTAATCGGGTGGTCCCTAATAGGATTTGTTCTTAACGAGACTTTTTGTAAAGCTTTAACAGGCTTGGCTCCTAACAGGGATAACTTGAGAAGAGTTCAGAATTATTGTGAGTCTCATCTCACCATGGTTTTTCCCATTTGGGTTTCCACGTCAAAAATATTGTGTCAAGTGGTGAATGTTTTTGTGGTTATGTTTACTTTGGTTGAATTGCTTAAATGCTTAATCCACTTTGATATGTTATGATAACTGACAACAATCTAAAACATGTTTTACTTATGTCAGTAAAGTATTTGGATGTTTATGAGTTTCAAGTTGTTTACTGTTAATCTATTGTAATAGACAACTGGTTTATCTTGATAGTGGTATTGCATTTATAGTTCAGTGGTTTAATTTGTCAGTTCTAAGTTTACTTTGAGAGGTTGATTTAGAGATTGGTGAAATTTTATATCATGTTTTTTACCTACTGATTCACCCCCCCTCTCAGTAGTTGACTGGATCCTTACTCTTTCATCATACCAACAAGGTCAACGAATTTTCCCTTATTTTGACATATTGGTGCCACTTTTGTTTTCTCGATAGTGTAGTGGATTTACCCCCTTTTTAGAAAAATTGCCTATTTTCCAGCAAATACGCTTTGTGTTTCGACAGATACGTTGTTATTCTAGCCAATCCACATCTTTGTCCAGTGGATTTTCTCATCTCTGACTAAGTTTGACAATCATTCAGTGATCAAAAATTAATCTCTTGCAAACACATCCTATTTAACCCTAGGGTCATAATTATTCCCCATTCATTAGGTCTCTTGGAGAAAATTCATTGCATTTTATCCAACCTAAACCATATCATATCAAATCAAATCCAGTCATACCCAGTGTCAAAGACTTGAGTTGTCTACACCTATCTCTTGTTCTTTCATCATTTCTCGTTCTCTCATTTGGCTAATCATTGCCTAGGAGTAAGCGATATCCATCTTTTTTTGTCACATCACCTCGATCTAGAGGATAGGTTGAGACTGACTATCTCATCACCTAAATCCATTAGTTTATCTTAGGTGGCATTCCATCCACCACGATCTTGATTAGGTGTTTTTCAACTCATGCTCGACTATCCAGTAATCTCTAGTATTACATGATACCTCCATCACCACTGAACAAAAGGTTATCCCCCCAACTTTTGCATCTATCCTCTGTCATCTCCATTTGGTCAATCTCTTTCATGTCCTATCCTCAAAGCCATTCACAAAAGAGGAAAATATATTAGTAATCATATGTATACACCTTGTTAGGTGTTAAGCCTACCCTATCATCATCAAAGCCTACCTAGAATTAGCAAATCTAGGCTAATCATCCATAGGTTCCCATGTCATAGTTTGTGGAAGTCTTTTAGTCCAATAACATTGCCATGATTAGTCAAATAATTGGCAACAATTGTGAGGTTATCTTGGCTAATTTATTACAATAGGGTACTCCTTTGCCACAAGGGAGTAAGTGCACCAAGATGGTGAACAAAAAGGTGGCCACATACTCAAAAAACTAAAAAATGAACATAACCCGATTGGGTTATGGTTAGAAAAATCCAAACTATAACCCAATCAAGTTCTTTTATTTTTAAAAACTCGATCAGGTTGTTTAAGTTTAAAAAATATAATTGGGTTATTTTGAAAAAGCAAACTGGGACCATTCAACATATGAGCTCCACCAAAAACACAAATAACCTAGCCTATACTACACAAAACCTAATCATAATTTTGGATCTATCAAGAAAATCAAGATGCCACATCATCAAAGAAATGAGTTTATGATTCATTTATGTATTTTTATTTAAAATTTTGCTTTAGTTTTTTAGTTTTTGATTAATCCGATTTTATTTTTTAAATTTGATATCAAATTGTCAATAAAACAATCCCCCTCAACAAAAAAATCCCCCTATACTACGCAAACTGGGACCATTCAACCTATGACCTCCACCAAAAATGCAAATAACCTAGCCTATACTATGCAAAACCTGGTCATAATTTTGGCTCTATCAAGAAAATCAATATGCCATGTCATCAAAGAGGTGAGTTTATGATTCATTTGTGCATTTTTATTATTTTTTATTTAAAATTTTGCTTTAGTTTTTTAGTTTTTGATTAATCCAATTTTATTTTTTAAATTTGATATCAAATTCTCAATAAAATAACCCCCCTCAACAAAACAATCCCCCTTGGCAAAATATGCCTCATAATCCTAATCCTTTGATAAACCCTTCCAAACCACAAAAGAGGATTTACTAGGTCATATGGCACAAAATAGAGTAACCATTTGCAATATAATGTCTAGATTGAAGGCATCAAAACACCAACACCATGCAAACCTTGCCAAAGCTCTAGAAACAATGGTGGAAAGTGTTGACAAAGTTTCAAAACAAGTGATTTAGGAGATGCATACATAAAAATTCATCTCACAACTATTATACATAATGTCTCTCCTACGATGTAATGAAAAATAAAGAAACGAACAAAGCACAAATATGTGCTCTTTTCACTGATCCTCAAACCCAGGAGACCCTACCTTAATTCAAAGAGGTTTCCTATACATTGGTGCAATCAAGTGTCCATGAAAACACAATTTTAAGATAGGTTGTGGATGTTCTTTGACCAACCTCCTTGCAATAACCTTGAGGTTCCTTTATTTTGTTTTAGAGAACTATATTGAGATTTCATCCTTTATAAGATCCCTAATTATTTTGATATGAGGGAGTTCTAGGGTAGAGGTAGAGGATCTATCCAAGATAGACCAAGGGATCGGTGTGTACAAAACCCTCAGAATCGGGTTTCACTAGCTATGGATCATTATCTATGATTTTAATAGTTCCATTTTCAACTAGGTCTTGCATACTTTTTTAAAAATCTAGACAATCATTAGCATGATGGTCATGAGTTTGATGATATGGAAAAAAAGGGGTGTTTGAGGAAGAAGCATTTTTAGATGGATGATAAGTTCTATGTCTTTCAAGATACTCCTTAAAGTTTTAAACTCTAAGGAGATCATCCATGGGTGAATGATGAGAATGTCCTAGACCTTTGGTACTAGTTTGTGTAGGAGGATTTATATGGACTTTGATTTCTTTGTTCAAATTTTCCAATTCTTTGTCCTCTAAAACCTCAAGTGTTATAGTATTATGTTATAACCACTCCTATAATAATGTTTTGATTAAGGAGAAGTATTATAATTAATCTCTTTAAAATTTATAGTGTAAGTATATCTAGAAGTAACAAAGGGAGAAGTAGATGAAGGAGGAGTATCCGTTGTATGGAGATTATCCTTTCTATCATTATGCATATCCTCTTTGATAGGTTGGGAAGATAGATCTTTATCATCTAAGGTCTCATCTTTACTTAATGTTATATGAGGTGGTAGATCATGAACGAAATGTATAAAATCAACTTCTCTACAAATGTTTTGATGGTTAAGATAGGTTCTAGGAGAATAAGGAGGATCTAGAGAGATTGAAACACCAATATTTTAACCTTGCCCCCTTGCGCTAGGGTATGTGTGAGAGAAGAAGATGGTACCATGTTGCTCTTCAGTGCTTCCTCTCCATTAGAAAGATCATTGATAGGAGTATTAGCTCTTTCTTAATTCACATGAGATACCCTAGGAGAGGTACAAGTATTAGGTTTTTCATTACCATCTCTAGGAGTATGATCTACAAAAGCTTTAATGTGATCTATATATGTAATGCATATTCCTAAAAATATAACCTTAAAACAATATGCGTTATGGATAAAAGCTTTGAGAATGAATTTATTAATAGGAAGCATTTTAGAATTCCTAACATGCAATATGCCAAAGTGCTATGAACAAAATGAAGCAATGTGAAGTGAAAGAAACCATTATCCAACACATGATTATGAAAAATATAAGTGAAAAGAAGTGTAATCATATGTGAAATGAAAAATAAATGTGATCTATTAAGTGTCATTATGAATGTCTAAGATTAGATCTAAAAATAAGTTACAAATTATGCAACCCATAAATCTAATTAACCAAAATAAATTAGGGTTTTATGAATTTTAATCTTTATATTTATGTAATTTGATTAAAAATTTAATCTATGAGTGCAAAATTGAAAATTAAAATATTCACAAATCAGAAATAAGGGTGTAATATGTCGGGTTCACCAAAATGTAATGGGGGAAAATTAGGGTTTCAACATTACATGTAGTAAAACAACTAATTTTGTATAGTTAACCATTGCATTGAAGAAGGGAGGGACCTAATAGATCTAGGCTTAATCCCTACTAGGAAGAAGGATCTGAAATACTAATTAGGTTTCACTTTTGTTAGGGTTTTGATTCCCTCTTTCTAAGTTGAATTGTGAAAATGTTGAAATTAGGGTAAATGGGTGAATATTGAAGAGATCAAGCATAAAAAATGAGTTGCGGTCATCATATGGAGACATTGACCTGGATCAGGTTAGGAGATGAAGATTCAGATTTGCTCTCCAAAATTCAGCATGAATTGTTTGGACCATGGTGGTGGTCACCCTAGTCCGAATTTTTTGCCATCAAAAGGGGAACCTGTTCATCTCTATGAATCTTGTCATTCCTCTGAAATGCAGCTCTGTACCTATTCCTACAATAGTGAAAAAGGGGGAAATTGTTGGGAATAAGGGTTTGCCTAAGTCGAACCCCGATTTAGGAATTAACCTTGAATTAAATAATGCAAATACTTAAATAAATTCTAGAAAGATATACCTTAGCTTTACAATTATTGATGATGATTCTCTATTCTTTGAATGTATCACATATGTTGTATGAAATGGTATGAATATGACAAAACCCTAATCACACACAAATGCTTGCATATGAAAGATGTAATTTTTTCTCCAGATGGTTGAATGATGAATATGGGGCTTTGAAGATCTCTAAAAATGCTTGATGATGAATGCTTCCAGATATAAGAGTGATTAAATCAAATTGAATGGATATCTCTAAAATTAGGTTGATAAAATGTCTTTATATAGGGGTTTCTAGGTAAATTACCAATTAGGCCGACCTCCAATGGTCATGTAGAGCCATGGGGATCAATTCTCACTGAGAAGATATGACTCCTGCCTCCCACCCTGTTGAGAGGGACCATGGTGTTGATTTCCATGGTCCTTCTACAAAAGGGACCAAGATAAGGCTTAGGGGGGAGGGGTACCTCACTAGGGGACCCACCAATGGGTGCTCATGGCATCAGAACTGGAGAATAGGCACAAAACAGACCTAGATAGGTGATGGGGATAGGACACGCTAAAGTAGGGGCATAAACATGAGGTGTAAATTGGCCCAATGATAATTTATGATGCTACAACAAGGTTTCTAACTAAGCAACACATGAAGGTGACTTTTTAAGGAAGAATATTGGATTCTATTCAATAAATTGGACAAAGGGGTTCTCATTTGTGGTCTCCTTGTTGATTATTGAGAATATTTCTTTCCTAGATCTTTATTATCATGGGTGTGGATCGGTGAACTCTCTATTCCTTTCTATTTGTGCTATGTTTTTATCCTCCTTTCATTTAGTTTTGGTTGGTTGTGTCATCCTGTGTTATGGTATTTTTTGGCCTTTGTATTTTTTCTTTGATGTATGATTATTTGTGGGTTTTATCTCATGCTTTTTTTAGGTTCCTATACCTTCAAAACTAGGTTTTATATACTAAAAAAGGGAGAGCACACTAAATGTTGGAAATTGATACTCAATTGGTTGGTTTCACTATGTTGTAATTGATAGCAACATGGTCTCTTGTTTTGGCTTCATGTTTTGGTTCACTTGTGTACTGGCAAATACTTCACAAACACTACACCCGCATCGACACCGACACTGGCAGGATAGAAGGATTTCTTTGGTTACCAGCAATGCAGGCCGACATGGTTTGGAATAAGGTTATCGGTATTGGAGGTCAACATCTCTTAGATCCGACATCGACAATTGTTTTTGATATTCATGTATTTATGTTATCTAACTGACATGTATATTGATATTGTAATTAATTTTTGTAAGCCGACATAAGGCATGATAAATTGTAGAAGGTATATAGGTAAGTTGGATTAGATTATTTTGTGAGATGTGAGATTATGGATATAAATATGTGGATGTGAAATTATGAGAATATGTATTAGGAAGGAGATGCAAAATATATCAGAGAGATTATGTATGTGAGGAGATATGTGTAAGGGTTATTCCGGTAAAGGGTTTAGGGTTTTAGACCAGAACAGATAGAGCTTAACCGAAACTGTATTCTAGCATAGAAGATGTTATCTTAGCAGTTCAATCATTTCTCTAGATTGTAGTCTGGATTTATATGTAGTCAGTGAGGCTCCTTTTGTGATTCAGCAGTGTGCTCTAGGTTGTAAGCCTTCCTGCAAGTGCATGCCCCTATATTTTGTAATATCTTTTCATATGGCCAATGAATTGATATTGTGGGTCACAAATCCCATCGTGTTTTTTCCTCTTTGGGGTTTTCCACATATAATTTTGTGTGTTATGGTGTTCACTTATGTGATTGGCTTATTGGTTGCTTTACTTCTTTCAATTCTGTATAAAATTGATAATTCCAATATAACATTGATTTTACCCCCCCCCCCTTCTTAGTGTTATTGGATTCCAACAATTGGTATTAGAGCCTTGCGCCTCAGAGGAAGTTTATCAGCTTGAGGGAGATCCTGAATTCAAAATCCATGGATATGGGGTTGGAAAAGCAACTTGAGATGGCAGTTGAATTTTATGATGCTAAAAAGTTGAAGAGCTTAAAGCTACAAAATGAATTGAATTATGCTCGGGAATTCATTCTTGTCCTACAAGAGAGGATATCATCTGTTCAAGCTAGGAGGAAGGAAATTTTGCAAAATCAGGATGATGAAGAGAAAGATGCACTTAAGGAACAGTGTCAGAAGCTGAGTTAGGAGAACATGGTCATGAGAAATGAAATGCAAGCTATAACTATGAGAATGTCTAAGGAGATTGAGGACTGAAAGAAAAAGGAAGAAAATCTTGTTGTATCTTTGAAGAACAAATTTGAAGAATGTGGTAGGTTGGTTCATGAGAATGATATGTTGAGAACTGATTTAGTACAATCCTAGAGTAATGAACAAGAGCTTGAGAGATAAATGATAATTCTAAGAGATGATCTAACTACTGCAAGTGAGTATAAAGAAAAATTCAAGATTAGTTCAACACAACTAGATGAGTTGTTGAAGAGACAAAGGCAGAATGGAGATTCCAATGGACTTGGATTTGAGCAAGGACAGAGTTCTGGTATTGCTAATGAAGATCAAAACCATAAGGCACTGGTAAGGCAGTTTAATGCTTATAAATTTAATGGTAGATGTTTTATTTGAAATAAATTTGGTCACATGGCTAGGCAATGTAGAAACAAAGAAAATTAGAACCCTGATTTTGCTCCCAGTCAATGTTCTAAATGTAATAAGTATGGTCATAAGATAGAAGATTGCAGAATAAATGTTAAATGCTATGCATGTGGAAAATTTGGACATATGGCTAATCAATGCAGGTCAAGCAATTATACCGGTTTTAGCAAAGCAATTCAAAAGAACAATGTTACATGTTATGCATGTAATGAGGTTGGACATATTGTTAAATTATGTAGAAGCACAAATCCACTGGTTGGTAATGGAGGATCAAATGAGAAAGGGAAAGAGAAGGTTAATGAAATCTAGCAAGATCATACCCAGAGATGGGTCAGGAAGATTGAAGATCAATCAGTAGATAAGAATGCACGGGTTACTTATCCAGTAGAAGAGGTTTCTCCTACATGGGTAGGAAGCTCATCCGGTAACTGAGGTAGATGCCTTAGGGGTAGGAAAAATTTATGAAGATGTTGCATATGCCCCAAGAAGAGGTTCTGGAAGATGTTCTAGACATTGGAGATGCTTATCCGGCATGGATATATTTTGTTTGAGATTTGGTATCTTTCATCGGAAGTCATTGATGTTAATGAAAGATTAGATTTTTTCTTGGAGGATATAAGGTTGAATCTATTTTATTTTTTATCACCTTGCATTCAGAGAAATTCAGTGTGATTAAGATAGACTAAGAGTGATTAAAGGCAATTTAGTGCGATAAGATATATTCTCGAGCGATTTCATCGATGACTGAAAGAATTTGTTAGGGTTTCACCAGAAGTGATCAACAGGTACTTATCTTTAATCATGGAAGTGGGATCATCATCTATTCATATATTTGTTGCAAACTCGACTGTTGTTGAGGTCAAGGACTATCCCAGGCTAATTTTCAAGTGGTATCAACATGTGGCTGCCCTGGAAGATTCGGTTGGAGAATTTCCCCATGTTCCGAAGAGAGTTGTGTATGTCGAAGATGTTAGGGCGTACATACTCTATCACATTGAGGATTTGGGGACATCTTATATAAAGGACATGTACATGAGTGAGCTTATGGGAGATTGTGGAAAGGTTAAGCCTAAGTACAAGCACATTGAAGACTTAGGGTTTACCGACATTCTGGACATTCCAAAATTTGAAGATGAAATCATTAGGTATGTTTTGAGCAGAGTATATGGAGAGTTTATCTGGTTGGATAAATCTTACAAGATCACCAAGGAAGCCATCAGGGCACTCACCGGTTTACCACAGGTTGGGCAACGCCTAGATAAGAAGGTTTCTAATGATTATGTAAATAAAATCACCAGCGCAACATCAAACAATCGATCCATGAGAATCAACACTATTACCGACACAGACATTAGATTTGGTAGCATGGTCATCGATTATAAGGTAGTCAAACAGATAGAATTTTGTTTCTAGCTCCTACCTTTTTGCAGCTTATGAGATAATGAGAGAAAATGAGAAATTGGATCTATGTGGTTGGATGTTAGATGAATTATTGATAAACCTAGGAAAGATTAAAGGAGAAAAGAAAGGAACTTTCCGGTATGGCAACTTAATTGTCTGCTTAATGCTATTTTTCATGAATGAGACTCCCAGTTTTGGGAAGAGGCAATGCGAATTTGACGTCTTGGTAGGGAGGCAATTAAAATAGTCAATTGCTACATTAGGTAGTCAGAGGGATGATAAAGTATGGGGACATTTTAAAGCATTCCAGAAAGCTATGAAATCTAGAGAAAGGGTTCCTAAGCATATTGTTGAGAAATACTCAGCTGACATATGCTTCATCGTGAAGAAAGATGAAACACTTATGGAAGAAGTTAAACCCTGGAAGATCTGGATTGAGGAGATAGGATAGGAAGTTGATGGATAGATTTTAGATGCTTATGCAAAAATGTTGATTGATGCACCTATTGATAAGGCTGAGAAGCCCTATGGTACTGCAAAATAGAAGACATAAGAGGTTGAAAAAGAGTTCAACTAGAAGAAGAGAGAGAAGAAAGAAGGAAATGTTAGGAATCCCACAGATACTGAGAGGGGGGGGGTGAATCAATATCTAATCGGTAATTAGAATTTATTAACTTAAAACATGCAGAACATATTACAACAGTGTACCGGTATGCAAGAAATAATGTAATAAATAGAATTAAGAACATCCACATGAAAAGCACACCATAACACAAGGATTTAACGAGGAAACCCGGTGTGGGAAAAAAATCGGTGGGATTTGTAACCCACAATATTCACTCACTGGCCAAAAAGAGAATATTACTTACAATAGGGGCCTTCACATGTAGGAAGGCCAACTGCCTAGGGCTCACTACTCAATGGGAAGTCTCACTGACTTAAAATGTGGATTATACAAATCCAATATCTTGTACTGCTTTACAATAGCATCTATAATGCCAAATCTAGTACTGGTTGCTGCTCTGCTTCTTACATAAACCCTTCAACCTATATTTCACATAATAGGTCTGCCTTATATTTTTCTTTTTCGCTCTCTCCTTCTCTACAAAATGTCTACAATGATCTCTTTTATATATAAGATTCATTTTACAATTTGCCAAGTCGGCTTACAAAGTTTTTACAATAATAAACAAAATGTAATATAACAAAATCCCGTCGGCCTCTGTGCCGATATACTTCCTTTCTTTGTGCTGGTGTCGGTGTCCTGAGTGCCGGTGTAGAGTGTGATCTACTGATGCTAGTGCACTAACTTGTCGGTGTAATGCCTTGCCAGTATAATGCCTTGCCGGTGCCATAGGATTGCAAGGTTGCCATCAATGAAAAAACCTTCAATCACCTACAATGTCTCATTGGAGTGTGCATATGCCAACAATCTCCCCCTTTGGCATTGATGGCAACACTCATGAGAAATTTCAAAAATGTATCCAAAAATGTGAAGTCCAAAAAATGTTAAAAAAATGTGTGTGCTCCCCCTGAGCATATGATTCCTGTGATGTTGAATTTTCTTATCCCACTACTCCCCATTTGGCATCAATGACAAAGGTTGTCAAGATGTCAGTAGAGTTTGTAGTTTCAACCTTGTAACTGGGTAGTTACAATTTGAAATAGATTTGCCAAGATCAAGTTTATACTCTCCATGAACTTTTTACTATCTCTTATTGTTGTCTTTGTTCTCTTAACTATACCAGTGAGATGCTGCAAATGCTCTGCTGGTGTTTTCTGTCCCTATATTTGTGCCTCAGATACTTCCTTCCGCAGTGATGCTAGATAGTCCAATCTTGGACTCAGTTTTAATCTTAGATGCTTTGCCTTATTCACTATTCTTTCTTTCTCTCTTTCAAATTTAAGTAAATCTTCCTCAAAATTTGTTATCTTTTGTTCAAAAACTGATAGTGTATCAGGTGAGTTGACAAAATTATCTGCAAGTTTATTAATTTCATCCTATACCTTGCTCATCTTCTTGTCTATATCTACTGTCAAAAGGTTTGTCTTACAGGTGTTTTTATACAGAGTTTTGTACTCTTTCAATAAATTACATAGTTCCGGTACAAGTGTGTCAAAATCTCTGTTACACTTCTTTATTTGCTCATCAAAGAATTTCCGTTTTTCAATTTCTACTTTATCCTTCAGTGTCTCTTCCTTTATTTTCTCAATGTTTTCTGTGATATATTTACACAAGGTATCAAGTTGTCCTAAAGAATCTTTATTATCTATATTACAGTTAGGAGCAATTACCTTCAAAATTGGTATGGTATCATCTATTGCCTTATAAGCTTGTGAACTGTAGTCTGTTATCTTTTTGATTGAATCTAGTAGTACCTCAGTCACATTAGTTGTTTTGTAGCCTGATGATGAACCAACATTTTGAGTACCGCCAGTGGAAGTAACCAAGCTTGTATTGACCTCTGGTAGGTCTATTTGTGTTTGCATTTCCCTAAGCAATGGTTTTTCTACTTCTCCAGATGTCGGTGGCACTGTTTCCTTCTGTTCCTGTTCTTGTTCAGGAGCCTTTTGCTCTATTTGTTTCTTTGTTTGTTGCATTTTCTCAGTCAGAGTCTGAGTTTCTACCTTCTTCTCTTTGTCATCAGCCAGTTTCTCCTGTGTGTTGTCAGTTTGCTCAGCTACTGGAGGCTCACTAGCCATTTCAGTCTTATCAGCTATATCTTTGTCTACCACAATGTTGATCTTTTGAGTATCAACATCCACAATATATAAGACTTCAGGATTAGGATTACCATCCTCTACATCCATACTTTCAACTATCGGTTGATCTTTTGTAGCTGTTGTTTTTACCGGTGGAGTAATCAAAGGAGGTGGGGGTAAGTTGTCTTTAACCTTGATACTAGGTGGTCCACCAACTTTACCTTTACCCTTGTCTCTTTCTTTCTGATAAACTTTTATACGTTTGGGGTTCCTGTATTCTTCCTATTTTTCTTTTTCAACTAGGAATATATCCCATCCACTTTCTGTCTCCTCAGTCACCTCATTAACTCTTCCAACCATTAAAGCAATGTGTCGGTGTGCAATAGAAAATACTGACCGGTTGGCTTGAGCAATTAGGTCATCAATTTCTTTGGGTGAATTCACCGGATATACAACAAGTAGCTTTTCAATCTTTATTTTCTTTTCCAGTTCTATTACTGCTTGTCTTCTTGCTTCCAGTCTCTTAAATAGTTCATCTGGAATTTCATTTACTACTTCCATAAAAAATTTCTTATACATATCCATATGCAATATAACATTGTTTTCAACTTGTTCTTTTTCATCAGCTGTTAAAGTGTCATATATTTTCTCTATATTCTTCAATTTTCCTTCCTCTGTAATTTCATTTAACAGTATATCAAGAGGGGCCAAGTCCTTGTTTGTCCTCTTCTTCTTTTTGGGTGTCAGTTTCTTCTTCTTTGGTGTAGCCTTTCTTACCGAAGATCTCACTGCTTGTTGTTTTTGTCTTGTCCTCCTCAGTGAGGGTGTGGTTGCTGGTGAGGGATCTCTTTTCCTTACAACTCTCTTGAAAGTTGCAAGCATGTCACTCTCCGAAGAAGTACCTACTGGTGATATGTGAGTTTTCGGTTGTGGAGCTGCTAACTCATCCTCTATTATACCGGTTTGTTTTAACACATCTTCTTTGATGGGCTTTGCTTGTCTAGAACCTTTTCTTACAACTGCCTCAACCTTTTTCACTCTTTTCTTAGATTGTATTTGGGTTTCAATAGTTTTTGCACTACCAAATACTTCTACCTTAGGTTCTTTAGGGGCTTCCAGAAGTGCTTTAGCATATGTTTCAATTATATGATCATCTGTTTCATAACCCATCTCTGTTACCCAAATTGTCCTAGGGATGACTGCTTCCATCCAGATCTCATCTTTCTTGATTACAAAGCATATTTCATCTTTATATTTGTCAACAATCTTTTGTGATAGCCTAATTCTTTTCTTCATTTTGGCCTTTAGTGCTTGAAAGAAATCATGGATATTGTTTTCCTTGTCTTCTCCCATGTTATTGAATAGTTATGTTAGCTGTTTTCCTACCGGTATATCATATCCAAGTTCTTTGTAGCCTATACCGGGAACCTGCTTGGTCATATGTAGCATTAGACATACTAGCAGATTTCCAAACCTGAAAGTTCTTTTCTTGTCCTTCTTAATCTTTCCAAGGTTGTCAATTAATTCATCCTTTAACCACTCACATACATCAATCTTTGCATTATTTGTGACCATATCATAAGCACTCTTAATGCATAAACTTGAAACTAAATTAAGTCTATTTACATGAGTAGCTTTATACCCTAATATCATGCTGATAAATCTCACATTAATGTCTGTTACATCATTTACTCTTAAGGACCTTTTATCGGATGTGGCACTAGTTAGGTTTGTAACTAGGTCATTGGATACCTTCTTAGTTTTGTCTGGTCTTTTACCGGTGGTCAGTAACCCTGTGACAACTTTCATAGCTTCCTTAGTGATTTTGTGGATTGCATCTAGCCAGAAAAATTCACCATTTACCCTGCTTAAGACTATCCTAATCACATCCTTGGGGAATTCAGGAATGCTAAGGATCTCTGTAAATCCTAGGGTTTCAATGATCTTGTGTTCATCTTTTACATTGCCAGATTCATCACATATCACATTTTTAAACATGGTTTTAATATCTTCATCTCCTATTTCCTCAATGTTACAGTGAATGTAAATTTTGGGGTCTTCAGCATAAACAACTCCCTTAGGAATTTGAGAAAAAGCACCTAAGGTATCATCTTTCTTTGCTACCTCGGGAACTAATGGAAATACGGGCCTAGGTCTTTTTATCACTTCGACAACAGTAGGGTTTGCTATATATTCAATTGCGGAGGTGGATGCCATGATAAAATACCTTTTACTGCCTTTAGGATGGATGATTGCTTGGAGTGTTCTTGCCTCTTGCTCGGAATGCCTTAGCTTGGAATCTTCGCGCTCTTCGTAGGTTTGAAATCTCGATGAAATGGAATGGATCCAAAACCTCAAATTTATAGTATCTTTTCACCATCTACCTCATTAAATGCATGCCGGTTAAGTATTCACTTAACATTGTCTACCGGTACAAGTAATTTCCAACTTCTTATCTCTAACCGAGGGAATAATAGCACATGTGTCATTAGATTGCCAAACCCTCAAGGAAACTTTCTTCAATTAGATGAAGAACTTCCTGCCGATGGAGCACTGAAGCATCGCTTTGTCCTGCTGGTGAAGCGTTGATTGGTTCTACCGATGGAGGAGTATTCCCAATATTTAGATCATCTTTTCTAGTCCGTTGTTTTGAGAATTCTTGCTTAACCTCTTAAACTTTTTCTTTGTCTTTCAAGCTAGAACTTTTGTTGTCTACCGGTGATCCTTTACTTCTACAAAATTTTGCAATATGCCTAATCTTGTTACATGCATAACAAGTCACATTATTCTTCTAAATAGCTTTCCCATAACCTATGCCAGTTTGTGTTCTGCATTGATTAGATAGGTGTCCAAATCTTCCACAAACATAACATCTCACATTCATTCAACAATTTTCAGAGTTGTGACCAACTTTGTTGCATTTTGAACATTGACTGGTGGGTGTGTTGATATTCTAATAATTTATAGATCTACATTCATTTGCTCTATGACCATACTTATTATAGTTAAAGCATTTTCCATTGAATTTATAAGCATTAGGTTGTCTTACCAGTTTTCTCTGAGTATTTGCAGTACTGGAGCTTTCACCAACTTCAAAGCCAATTCCAGAAGTGTCACCTTTAGGTTTTTGATTCTTCAGCAAGGTGCCAAATTCCTCTGAGCTTTTCTTGAATTTTTCTTTATGTTGATTTGCAATTTCTAGTTCTCTTTCTAAGACTTCTTTTTGTCTCATCATTTCATTGGAGTCATTCTAAGTGTGCATCACATCTGTCTTCAACATGTCATTTTCATAGCTAAGTCTTGTGTTCTCATTTGCTGTATCACTTAGTCTTCTGGTCAATTCTTCTTCATTCTTATTCCTATCCTCAATCTCTTTGCAAAATCTCATAGTCATATCCTGCATCTCATTCTTTGTTAGCATGTTCTCTTGTTTCAACTTGCTTATCTAATCATTAAGTGATTACTTTTCATCATTCTCCTTTTGCAACTTTTCACAAAGTTCTCTTCTCTTATTTCTTGCAACAGTAAGATTCTCTTGAAGTGCCTGAATAATATCCTGAGCTGCCCTTAAATCATCTTCTAGTTTGATATTTTTCAACTTTTCTACATCATAGTCTGAAAGAGCTCCTTCAAGTTGCTTCATCAGATTTTCCATCTTTACCGGTGTCAAGATCTTCCTCAAGCTATTAGACTTCTGAAAATAGAAGACTAGGCTCTGATACCAATTGTTAGGAATCCCACAGATACTAAGAGGGGGGGCATGAATCAGTATCTAACCGGTAATTAGAATTTCTTAACTTAAAACATGCAGAACATATTATAACAATGTACTGGTATGAAAGAAATAACGTAACAAATAGAATTAAGAACATCCAAATGAAAAGCACACCATAACACAAGGATTTAATGAGGAAACCCAGTGTGGGAAAAACCTCAGTGGGATTTGTGACCCACAATATTCACTCACTGGCCAATAAGGGAATATTACTTACAATAGGGGTCTGCACATGCAGGAAGGCCAACTGCCTAGAGCCCACTGCTCAATGGGAAGTCTCACTAACTTACAATGTGGATTATACAAATCCAATATCTTGTACTGCTTTACAATAGCATCTATAATGCTAGATCCAGTACCGGTTGCTGCTCTGCTTCTTACATAAACCCTTCAACCTGTATTTTGCATAATAGGTCTACCTTATATTTTTCTTTTTTGCTCTCTCCTTCTCTACAAAATGTCTACAATGATCTCTTTTATATATAAGAGTCATTTTACAATTTGCCAAGTCGGCTTGCAAAGTTTTTACATTAAAAAACAAAATGTAATATAACAAAATCCTGTCGGCCAATGTGCCGGTATACGTCCTTTCTTTGTGCCGGTGTCGGTGCCCTGAGTGCCAATGTAGAGTGTGATTTGCTGATGCCGGTGCACTAACTTGTCGGTGTAATGCCTTGCCGGTATAATGCCTTGCCAGTGCCATAGAATTGCAAGGTTGCCATCAATGACAAAACCTTCAGTCACCTACAATGTCTCATTGGAGTGTGCATATGCCAACATGAAAGGCAAGTAAGTTTGTTGAGAAGGTCTCACAGGACATCAAAGCATTGATTGATTTTGTCCTTGAGAAAGGTAGGAAAAGGAAAGAACCAAAAGTGTTCATTGAGTCTATTACAACTGAGTCTGAATCTGAAGATGACACACCCCTGGCTTTCAAAAGGGTTATAAGGAATAAAATAGAGGAAACCAAGGTAGAAGCTAAAAATCAACCAGTTAGGAAAGTTACATTCAAATTACCAGCACAAAAACAAGCACCAGAAGTAACACCTTCAGCCCCATCTGGTACTACAAGAAGGAAGAAGAAGGTAGACATTGATCTGACAATTGAATCTGGTAATGTAACTATCATTCCACCCAAATCTTGTGCAGAATTAGTTGATGAGATCACTAAAGATGGTATGTTAAAGAATGTACATTTTTATTATGAAAATTTAGAGGATGATGAACAAAGAGAGGTAGAGGAAGCAATTTTGTTGTATTTGGATATTTACAAGAAAGCCTTGATAGAAATTGAAGATCAAATACCAGCAGAATTATATGATATGTTAGATTATAGGAGACTGTCAACAATGCAAGAAGACAAGCACATAAAAATTCAAGAGTTGCTATTTGTTTGTGTTTCTATTACTCCAAAGGAGATGGATAGGACACTTGAGGTGGCAAATAGGAAAATATTTAACAACAAACATAGAATAACCAGTCTTATGCTAGGAAGGGTAAATGAGATAATCAAGGAGACTCACAAGGCATGGGTTAAGTTCTTTGAAGAGAATCAAGATTTCTTTACTTCACCAGAATCAAAGACAAACACTATAGACACCCCAGTTGAAGGAAAAGGAAAGGGTATTATGGGTACTTCACCCTCAATTTAAAAAAAAACATTAAGATAGTGGACATTAAGCCCTTGGTAGATACAAATGTACAGGCAAATGTTGAGATACCAAAAAATATAGAGAGTAAAAAGGTTGATAATGTACAGGATACTAATGTTGAGGATAACAGTCCTCCAGATACAAATGTATAGGATGAGGTTATAGTTCCTACAGAGGAACCGACAATTACAGAGACTGCACAAAGTGGCAAAGCCACTGGTGCAAGTGAGGAAGCTATAAAGGATAAAACATCAAAGGAGAAGAAAGGGGAATCCGATAGGGAACTGATAGTAGGTCCATCATTGTTGTCAATTGACACCTCGCGGGTTGTAAAGAAAAACATAACTGAGATGAGTCCTACTGAACTCATGATGATGGCTGCACAAAAATTGATGAAGGAGGGATCTACGGATAAAGGGATTATTGATCAATCTATCATTGTCTTGCATAGACTAGTCCCAGAGTGCAATATTGATAGATAAGCTATCCCATCTGCCAAGCTTAAGACAATTACAGAGCACATTTCAAAGGATTTCCAATCCTTGCAGCAGATTTCAAACCGGCAAGCACTAGAGAGGTTCACACAGGCTAAAAGAGCTGCATTTGATCAGATGATTGAGTTTGATAGGAAGAAGATTGATGAAAAGTTAAAATTAATAGACAATTCTTTAGAGCAGTTTACAAATATTTACAGGGTATGTTGTAACATAGATGTACTTACAGTTAATGTGGATTAGAAGATTAAGGAATTTTAGGAGAAAATTGTAAGTATAGCCAATTCTTTTGATGAATTGAATTCATTGACTACATCCATTGATGGTCAAATTTTGGTTTTGGAAGCTCAAGTTTTTGTTCTTGAGAAAGAAAAAGACAAAATCATAAGAAGAGCCAGAAGTCTTAGAGACTTGGTGAGTCCTAGGTTGGATTCACTCAGTGTACATAATAAGGAGTGTATGGATATGGTTGGTAAGCCCACACCGATAGAGTTAAGTGAGAAAGAATCATTTTCTCATATTATAAATGGATTTATATCTATTTACAACACTTTCAAATCTGGTTGGGATACTTATCTTGAGCTGCTGGAGAAGGCATATCCAGAAATTTTCAAATTTTTTAAGCTTCAGTAAGATATTTTTGGGATATTCATTGTACAGTTTTGTATCTTTGGCATTCTTTTTGGAAATTTTGATGGCATTGATGTCAAAGGGGGAGTGATATAGATGTGAAAAAGAAAAGAGGGAGTTGTATACATTAGGGGAGATATGGAGTATGGAGTATTTTTTATTATGATCATAGATGGATATTCAGCTCAGGGGGAGCAGGTTCAGGATGAAGCCGATAGATGAAACCTTGACCATTTTTCACATGGGCGTTGCCATCAATGCCAAAGGGGGAGGATATTTTTGGCAATTGACACTCAATTGGTTGGTTTCACTATGTTGTCATTGATGGCGACATGGTATCTTGTTCCCACTTCATGTTTTGGTTCACTTGTGTATCGATAGACACTACACTGACACCGGCAAGATAGAAGGATTTCTTTGGTTACTGGTAATGTAGGTCGACATGGTTTAGAATAAGGTTATTGTGTTGGAGGCCGACATCTCTTAGATCCAACATCGGCAATTGTTTTTGATATTCATGTATTTATGTTATCTAGTCGACATGTATATTGATATTGTAATTATCTTTGTAAGCCGACATAAGGCATGATAAATTGTATAAGGTATATAGGTTAGTTTGATTAGATCATTTTGTGAGAGAGATTATGGATATATAAATGTGGATGTGAAATGATGTGAATATGTATTAGGAAAGAGATGTGAAATATATCAGAGAGATTATGTATGTGAGGAGATTTATGTATGTTAGGATTCCCACAGATACTGAGAGGGGGGGGTGAATCAGTATCTAACTGGTTATAAGATTTTCTTAACTTAAAACATGTAGAGCATATTAATACTGTGTACTGGTAAACAGAAAGTAATGCAATAAACAGAGATAAAAGCAACCACATGAAAAACACACCATAACACAATATTTTAATGAGGAAACCCGGTGTGGGAAAAACCTCAGTGGGATTTGTGACCCACAATATTCACTTACTGGCCTATAAGAGAATATTACTGCTACAAGAGGGGCCTGCACATGCAGGAAGGCCAAGTGCCTAGAGCTCACTGCTCAAATACAAAATAGGAAGTCTCACTGACTTACAAAATGGATTATATAAATCCAATGTCTTGTACTGCTTCAAAATAGCATCTATATTGCCAGATCCAGTACCGGTTTCTGCTCTGCTTCTTACATAAACCCTTAACCTATAATTCACATAATAGGTCTGCCTTATTTCACCTAATTACATTCCTCTATCTCTCATAAAATGTTCTACAATGATCTCTCTTATATAAGAGTCATTTTACAACTTGCCAAGTCGACTTACAAAGATTTTTACAATAATAAACAAAATATATTAACAACAAAATTCATGTTGGCTTCTGTGCCGATATGCTTCCTTTCACTGCCGGTGCTGGTGGTCTGAGTGTCGGTGTAGAATCTAACTTTGCTAGTGCTAGTGGAATGCCTTGCCGGTGTTATAGGATTGTAAGGTTGCCATCAATGACAAAACCTTCAATCACCTACAATGTCTCATTGGAGTGTGCATATGCCAACAATGTAAGGGTTATTCCGGTAAAGGGTTTAGGGTTTCAGACTAGAATAAACAAAGCTTAACCAGAACTATATTTTGGCATAGAAGATGTTATCTTAGCAGTTCAATCATTTCTCCAGATTATAGTCTAGATTTATATGTAGTCAATGAGGCTCCTTTTGTGATTGAGAAGTGTGCTCTAGGCTGTAAGCCTTCCTACAAGTGCAAGCCCCAATATTTTGTAATATCTCTTCATATGGCCAGTGAATTGATATTGTGGGTCACAAATCCCATCGTGGTTTTTCCTTTTTGAGGTTTTCCACGTATAATTTTGTGTGTTATGTTGTTCATTTATGTGGTTGGCTTATTGGTTGCTTTGATTCTTTCAATTCTGTATGTACCAGTATACCGATTGGTGTATAAATGTTTTAATAAGGCTAAAATTGATAATTCTGGTATAACACTAACTCAACACCCCAACCCCCCCCCCCCCCCCCGCGCCCCTCTTAGTGTTATTAGATTCAAACACTAAACACTATGTTATGTCTTTGTGAAAAACAAGATAATTTTGTTGGCTCCCCTTATTTCAACTCCTTAATCTCCACCATTTAAAAAATAAATTAGTTGTTTAGAAAGTAGATTTAGAGCACTATGACTCTTGTTCTTTTCACATCTTAAAACTTTGAGTGTAACTACCTTCAATTTATCAATTTTTCTTGATTTCAAGATAAAAGTGGCCACTCAAGACTTCTTTTGGTCTTCCTTTTCTAGGAATATACCCATTGTAAACTTTAGATCATTCTCAAATCCCTCAAATTAAATAAAAATACCATACAATTAAGCTAAGATAGAAAATACAACTCTTAAATAAATAATTACATGAAATGTAATTAATTATAATATTCACAAAGCGTTGAAATTTCTTGATATATTATACCTTGCATCTAACTCTAACATTCATAGAACAAGACTTAGTATAACAAGAAAAATATCTCCCCCCTCCCAACCCAAATTCATCAATCGTGGAGAAATTTTCAAATTTTTGGAAATATCCTTTCCCTTCGAGCTTGCCAAGCCACACTTGGGCAATATGTTATTAACAAAGTTTTAAAAATATTGTGTAGTATGCCACCAAACTACTTTAGTAGGAGGATATTGCAGCCCATAGATATTTGTCCATGAGCATATCCTACATTTTCATTTTCTACAACTCAAAGCTAGTATTATTAAACTTATCCACTTTTATTCTTTTGATTGTGCTAGATATCTCTTTTCTGTAGCAAGGCTACAAAACATTTGGAAATAAGCTCCCAATCAAATAAAGATTATTTCAAAAAAATCCCTCTATGTAACAATGGGACCAAAACTGGCCAATCTCTGATAACAACTAAAAGGAAGTAAGGTATATGGAAATACTTCCCACACCAATCTAATGAGAGGGGATGGTGTAAACTTTTCCTAAAACTCTTAATATTTATAGTAATGAGATACACTTTCTACCAATAAAATAACATGCAAAAAAGCAATAATACCATAACACTAGATGTACATGGGGAAAATCCTTTCAGGAGAAAAAAACCACTCCAAAAGTGTGCTCAATGCATTAGGATAAATAATGGCTTTTCTTCTTCACAAGAGTTTACAGTGTCAATGTTTAAAGTTATTTTGACAACACTAAATTACCTATAGATTACAAGATTCACCTAGTGCAGGAGCACCTAGGACTTAGGCTTATAGGTTTTTCTCAATTTTGTCTTGTACTAACCTTAGTTAAGTTAGGTGTTGAATAAGGACTCTAGGAGGGTCCAAGAGTGAGTGTTTTGAGTCAAATGTAGGCCTAGTAGAGTTAGTTTCTTCCTAGGTTTGCATTTTGTGCATAAGTAGTGGTTTGAGTAGGTAATTGACCTTCTTGATGGTCAAAAGTGTCAAAACTTGGTATAAGCATTAGGGAGGGTTAAAATAGTATTAGAAATGATTTAAAAGTCATGAGTAATGGATTAGAATAGGTTTCATAGGTTGAAAAGGCAAAAAGTGCAAAAAGTGCAAATTGCAAAAAGTTGTCATGACAACTTTTGAAAGTTGTCATGACAATTTTTGTCCTAAATTGCTTAGCGATGGAGTTAGGGATAGCCCAATGCCCTATAATGACTCCACATGTGGGGAAGAATATAAAAACCTTCCCTTTCATGATTACCAAGGTTGGAGCTTTGTTTTTGTAAGTTCAACAATCTGAAACTACTCATTTTCGGACTATTTGACATAATTTTGGCTTATTTTGCTCATATTGTGAATACAAATGGATTGAATCCATTGATCTAGTAATGGATTGAGTTTATTTGGTGTGTTTCAGAGTTAATATTTTCATTTCAAGCTTTGAAGCTAGGTTGTAATAGTGTTTTCATTGCTTTGTTTGCAAACAACCAGTTTTGGCTTGTAAATAGCTCTTTTGTGTAAAATGGTTGCCCCATGAATTCCCTCCGTGCTACCATCACGGGCTATTGGGAAATGGAAGGAAACCACCTGTAGAGTGTACATATGTATGGACAAGTGTTGTATATGAAGTTTGATATGACTGTCACCTTGTTCTAGGTGAGTCCAAGAGCAACCCGACTAAAGGAGACAGGGTGAATTTGGAGTGCAAAGTGTAGGGGTGGATGCAAGACCACAATCTAACCTTTTCGAGAGGTCTGTTAGTTTCATAAAAAGTTTCCAATACAAGGAGAAGCCTTGACAAGACCACTTGATTCCCAAACACAAACTTGACCAATCACTGCCGGTTAGAAGGCCTAAAAACCCTTAAAAACCCTCATTTTGGGGTTAGGGCATTGTACGATGGGTTGAGAAACCAAAACCACCTAAATCTCTTGGGTATAGGTGTATCATTGAAGAATATCAAACCTTGTTTTAGGGTCTTTTGGACTATTTTCCTCCAAGCCCTAGAAAACCGGATTTTGGAGGCCTAATTGGGGCTCATTCCTTATAGCCCTTTTCTAGGCAAAATGGTGAAATCGGTAAGGATAGAAATGGACGAAACCTCAATTTGACCCAAAAGGAATTAAAAACATGTTAGAAGCCACCTCCACACATCTACATCAACTCATAATAGCAGGAGGTCAAATTGACAAGTTGAAGCCAAGACAACCATAATGAGCACATGGGAAATATTGTAAATTGGTAGGGTTCCTAGTTAAACACTTGAAGAAAACACCTTGAAATTGACAAGAAGAAAGCCCTAGAATATATTGAGAAGGACTTGAAGGTCTTAAGGCATAGCTAGGCCTAGAGAGTTGGTGGAATTGAGCAACACCAACTAGGTGAAGTGTGAGCAAGTTAGGTGAACCCCATCAAATTGGTATCAGAGCCTATAAGATTTGGGCTAGGTGAGTAGATGTCCTTAGTGGAATCTATAGGAGACAAATATAAGAGTTGAGAAAATACAACACCACAAGAGCCCAAATAATCTCTACAAGCTGAAAAACCTGTTACAAGGAGAAGAAATGAAGCAAATCACAGAAGGAAAGAATACACAGGAAAAATATGCTCCAAAAGATGAGAGCTCAATAATCTCCAAAATGTATTGTCAATAATAATCCTTCTTCATACAATGAAAAGAAATAACTTAACCTTTAATAGGTCAAGAAACCCTAAAAGGGAAAACCTAGGTTTGCACATAATAATTAATTATATGCACCTAAAGTTAGCTTAAGTGTAAAAGAGATAAAGGGAACTTAAATAATTAAACAAATAATGTTTAATTAATCAAGTAAATACCTGAATACTCTAATAGCCCCCCTTAAGCTAGACTTAGGGAGAAGCTAAAACCTAGAATAGCTACTGAAAGCAATAAAGATGGGTCCCGGCAATAAGGCTTGATCAGGTACCCAAATACAATGAAATCTCTATGAACTGGAGAAATAGAGAAAACCATGTGGGAACAAAACTCTACTCCAAAAAGAGATAAAAAGAACACCACTGAAGCATGAAGAACCTGCAAACTCTGTCGAAGAATAACTGTTGATCTGAAGAACCTCCACTAAAATAGAACAAGACCAGGTAGAGAAGACTCTAATCTATATGAGTGCCCTCAAATGACACTACTCGAATCAGGAGGCAAACAAGGCAAAAACAACTAAAATCGAAGATACAAATGGCATGAGAAACCAAAGCCTGAAGAGCTAATCAATCGAACCACGGAAGCAGTAGAACCAATAGGATAAACCTCCCCATAATGTGGAAGTGAGAGAGGGACAGGAACACTGAAAAAGACTGCCAGAAAAACTGCATGACAAAGAACCAAGAACATCAAAGGTGCTGAGACACATCATCATGAGGTGAATGTCATGGAAGGAACACTCACTAGACAAAGGAAGATGGCAAACAACAGGCAAACATCAACCCCTTCATGGCACTTGATCAATAGTGCATGTACGACAAGACACAAGATATGCAAGATTCCAAGTAAACAATGCATGATGGCACTTTATCTCAGTGAGTTTTCATAAATACAAGCTACAATGATAAGAAGACTGGAAAAATAGAAACGTGAACCAAAATAGAGACATCCTACTCAGAGAAGAGATCCCAGGACCTGAAACAACCACGATATCCACCAGAGTGCTAAAAAGCAAAAAATTGAATAAAATATGCATGGAGAAAAATATAGAAATAAAAATTAGATGGCTGGAAAGTACACGGCACACGGTTTCTGAAAATATAAAATTTTCAAAAAACGGAGGTCAGATGCTCATTTTATGGCTCCCGGAGTGCAAAAACTAGACCTCACTTTGAATGGAAAAAAACATAGTCAAATAGCAAAATTGAAAAAAAATACCAACCCCATGAGGTCGGCCCCAGAACTAGCTTTCCGATGCCTATTCATTTTCAAAAAAATGACTTTGTATGCCCAAGATAGAACCAAAAAACCAAACCCCCCCTGAAAAAGGTCAAAAAAGGAGGTCTGGTGGCCAGTGGGTGGTCCGGTGGCCAAGGAGCGGCGCTCCGGTGGAGCTCGAACGGAGCTCCGGTGGCTCGAGGGAGGCCAGCAGCTAAATGCGGTGACTGGGCAGTGTAGGGAGGCTACAGGTGGCTGGGCGTGGGCGACGATCATGCGGCTGAGCGGCGGGGGCTGGCGGAGTGGAGCTACACTGCGGCTGGGTGGCGCGGCGGTGGCGCGTTCGAGCGGAGCGGGGGCCGCTAGGGTGGTAGACCAGAGAGGTGGCTACAGGAAGGAGCTGCGGCTAAGCACAGGCAGCGGGCACGAGAGGTGGCCGGGAGCAGAGCGGGAGGGCTGTTGGGCGGCTGTTGTGGAACGCAGGGAGGCCGGCGAGGGGGCCGGACTGGCAGGGGCTGGGAGACCGTAGGGCCGCCAGTCATCAGAGGTAATTGTCGGCGGGGTCAAGCTAGCATGGACAGCGATGGCGCCATACCATCGCTTGCAGGGCCTGCAACATGGCAGGGGCCCCACGGTACCCTGCGTATCGTGGGGACCCCAAAAAAACTTTTTCCCCAATTTTTTTTTTTTTCTTAAAAAGAAACAAACCCTTTTTTTTTTCAAGAGATTTTTTTTAAAAGCAAATTTTGGCCTGCATGCCGTAAAAAGGCAAAATATTTATTTTTTTCAAATTTTTTTTTTCAATCTACGTGTCAGGGCTGTACGACCTGGATCTGAGAAAAAAATTCACCCAAAGGCTCAGGAACAAAAATAGGTCAAATTTTATATGACCATAGGGGTTTTCAGGCCTTCTGAGCACGATGGTGAGGTCTGTTTAGGCCCAAAGTGCTCAGAAAAAAGGCCAAACCCTAGGTACATAAAAAATTTCTAAAATCCCAGATCTGCTTCCAAAGCCAAAAATTCTCAAAACAAGAATAGGTAGTTGCAGATCTGAGCTCTGATACCATATAGGAGTTGAGAAAATACAACACCACAGGAGCCCAAATAATCTCTGCAAGCTGAAAAACTTGTTACAAGGAGAAGTAATGAAGCAAATCACAGAAGGAAAGAATACACAGGAAAAATATGCTCCAAAAGATGAGAGCTCAATAATCTCCAAAATGTATTGTCAATAATAATCCTTCTTCATACAATGAAAAGAAAGAACTCAACCTTTCATAGGTCAAGAAACCCTAAAAGGCAAAACCTAGGTTTGCACATAATAATTAATTAAAACGATTAATTATATGCACCTAAAGTTAGCTTAAGTGTAAAAGAGATAAAGGGAACTTAAATAATTAAACAAATAATGTTTAATTAATCAAGTAAATACCTGAATACTCTAACAACAAAAACATGGTGACCAATGCAGAGTTGGCAAAGAAAGTGGATGATCAAGAGGAAGAGAATAGACTCCTGAAGGAGAAGTTGCTTGAATTGGAGAGTAAGCTTGGTGAGATTGAAACCAAGGCAGATGAAGTGTTGGTAAAGGTTGACGGAGCAGAAGGGAAGGGTAAAGAAGTGTCAGAGATTGAGAAAGTACTTGAACCTGACCCTGTCCTAGAACAAGAGCCTTTCTTGAAGGCATTGAAGGCCTTAAGTGGTAAATCACTAGAAGGATTGCCATTGTTCACTGGTAAGATGGAAGCAGAAGTGGTCTTAGAATGGATAGAAGGCATGGAGAACCATTTTGAATGTGAAGGCATAACCGAAGCCCAAAGAGTCAAGGTAGCCAAGTCAAGGATAAGAGGAGCTTCTCTAACATGGTGGAAATTTGTGCAAGATGAGAGGAAGAAAATGGGCAAAGCACTCATCTCTTCTTGGAAAGGGATGCTATTCAAAATCAAAGAAGTCTATCTCCCTGATGACTATGAAGTGCAAATTCATAGGAAAAGACAAAACTTAAGACAAAAAGACCTTGATGTCAGTATTTATATAGAGGAGTTTCACAAACTTAGCCTTAGATCTCATACGGTGGAAGAAGAGAGTCTCAAAGTTGCTAGGTACCTAAATGGTCTACGGTGGAACATCTAAGAAGAGATCAGTCTAATGAACCCAAAGACAGTTCATCAAACCTATCAACTTTCCCTTAAGGTGGAAGAAAATCTAAAAAGAAGGCATGACTCAAGTAGCAATAGGGGCAGAGGTAGAGGAAAAGACAATAGAGGCCATAGGGGAGGCTTTGGAGGAAGAAGTTTTGAACAAAGAGCACAAGGTGAGTCTAAACTCACTAAGCAGCAAGAGAGTGGCACTAGTAAAAGAGGATTCAATAGAGGAAGGGGGTCAAACAGTGGTTTTAGAGGAAGATCTAGTGGACAAGGTAGAGGTTCCTCATATTTTGCAACAATGAAGTGTTACCATTGCAACCAACTTGGTCATCCAGCATATAGGTGTCCAAAGAAGGGATCATCATCACAAGGTGGTGAAAGGAGAGTGAACTATCCTCAAGAAGAGTCTTCAAGCAACAAGACTTCAAAGGTTGCCTTAGAATCAGAGGTAGGTGGCAACTTGATGATAAGGAGAACTTTGATCAAAAAACCGGACAGAGAAGAGTCAAGCCAAAGAAGGTCCTTATTTAGGATCAAATGCAAGATTATGGACAAAGTTTGCAAAGTGATCATTGATTCAAGGTCAATAGAAAACATTGTGTCAAAAGAGGCAGTGAGTAAGCTCAAATTGCAAAGGATACCTCACAAAACCCTTATAGAGTCACTTGGTTGAACAAAGGCCAACATGTCCTAGTTAATGAGCAAGCATGGGTGGATTTTACCATTGGGAGGTATTAGGACAAGGTGTTATATGATGTCCTACCCATGGATGCATGCCATCTTCTATTGGGAAGACCATGGCAATTTGATAGAAAATCTATTCATGATGGAGCCAAGAATGCATACTCATTCAAGAAAGATGGAGTCACATTCAAGATTCAGTCTATCCTTGAGGAAAGTGAAAAGGGGGCAGCAGGTCCTAATGTTCTTTTGGTGAGCGAAAAACAATTCTTGAAGACACTAGAGTAAGGTGAAGGTATAGGGTTTGCATTAGTATTGAAGCCTAAGGAGGAAGACAAGAAAGAGCAACCAAATTTGCCAATAGAGGTTCAAGACTTGTTGAAGAAGTTCAAAGGCATAGTGAGTGATGGACAACCAACCACCTTACCTCCTAAAATAACCATAAGCCATCAAATAGACTTCATTCGCAGAGCATCCTTACCTAACAAGGCAGCTTATAAAATGACTCCCCAACAAAATGTTGAGATTGCCAAGCAAATCCAAGAGCTCTTAGACCAAGGCCTAATTAGGAAAAGCATTAGCCCTTGTGTTGTCCCTACCATGTTAGCCCCAAAGAAAGGTGGTACTTGGAGATTGTGTACTGATTCTAGAGCTATAAATAGAATCACCATCAAATATAGGTTTCCAATTCTTAGAATAGAAGACCTAATGGATTGTTTAGGGGAAGCCAATTACTTTACCAAGATTGACCTTAAAAGTGGATACCACCAAATTAGGAATAAGGAGGGTGATGACTGGAAAACTACATTTAAGACTATAGAGGGTCTTTATGAATGGATTGTAATGCCATTTGGCTTATCCAATGCTCCAAGCACCTTCATGAGACTCATGAATGAAGTGATGAAGGACTTCATAGGTAGATTTGTGGTGGTATATCTAGATGATATTCTCATTTTCAGTAAGGATAGGGCAAATCATATTAATCAATTGCAAGATGTACTGCAAAGATTGTACGATGAAAAGATAACCATGAATTTGGACAAGTGTGAATTTGTTAAGCAGGAGTTGGTTTACCTTAGTTTTGTGTTGTCTCAAGGAAACCTCAAGATGGATCCCAACAAGGTTGAAGCCATAGTAAATTGGCCTACTCCTAAGTCAGCAATAGAGGTGAGAAGCTTCCATGGACTAGCTCAGTACTACAGGAAGTTCATTAGGCAATTCAGTGCTATATGTGCACCAATGTTAGACACCATTAGAGGTGGAATGAAGGCAAAGTTTCAGTGGAGTGAACAAGAAAATAAAGGTTTTGAAACCTTGAAGGAGAAGATAGCTACTCAACCGGTGTTGGTATTGCCTAGTTTTGGGAAACTTTTTATAGTGGAATGTGATGCAAGGAATGTTGTAGTAGGTGATGTCCTAAGCCAAGAAGAAAGACCAGTATCTTTCCATAGTGAGAAGCTAAGTGATGCAAAGAGGAAATACTCCTCTTATGACTTGGAAATATATGCTTTAGTGCAGGCTTTGAGGAAGTGGAGACACTATCTCCTTCCTAAGGAATTTGTAGTCTATATGGATAACCAAGCATTGAGCTTTCTAAAATCACAAGAAAAACTTAGTCATAAACACATGAAATGGATGGAGTACATGCAATCCTACACATTCACAATCAAGCACAAGAAAGGACAGTTAAACCGGGTTGTTGATGCATTAAGCAGGAGACTTTTGACAGTCCAAGAAATCCAATTGAGGAGCATAGGAGTTGATAGTTTTAGAGACCTATACCCGGAGGATGAAGACTTCTCAAATGCCTACAAAGTGTGTAAGGAGTATAAAAATCACTTCCATAGTGAGTATTCTGAATTCACTTTGCAAGATGGACTATTGTTTAGAGGTGGGCAGCTTTGTGTGCCTAGAGGTTCAATGAGAGAAAACATCATTCAAGAGAAGCATAATGGCAGCCTTAGTGATCATTTTGGAGTCAATAAGACTCAAGAGTTGGTTCAAAGGTACTACTATTGGCCAAGGATGAATCAAGATGTGAAAAAGTATGTGGAGACTTGCATAGTTTTCCAAAAGGCCAAGGGTACTTCTTCAAATGTCGGTTTATACCAACCTCTTCCCATACCAAATAGACCTTGGGAGTGTATTAGTATGGACTTTGTAGTAGGTTTACCAAGGACAAAGTAGGGATTTGACGACATTTATGTCATTGTGGATAGATTTAGTAAGATGGCCCACTTTGTGCCTTGAAAGACTACTCACGATGCATGCCAAATAGCTCATTTGTTCTTTAAGGAAATAGTAAGGATACATGGTTTACCCATGAGCATTGTTTCAGATAGGGACTCAAAGTTCATGAGTCATTTTTGGAAAACACTTTGGCAAAACCTTGGCACCAACCTATCTTTTGGATCAACCTACCATCCTCAAACAAATGGGCAGACTGAAGTGGTGAATAGAAGCTTAGGGAACTTATTGAGGTGCATTACCAAAGAGTATGGTCAAACATGGGACCAAGTGCTTTCTCAAGTTGAATATGCTTACAATGACACAATAAATAGGACCACCAGCAAGAGCCCTTTTGAAGTGGTCTATGGTTTTCACCCAAGGGGTATTTTGGGGTTGAGAGACTTAGGTAGTGCAGCAACAAGAAGTGGATATGCAGAAGACTTTGCTTTGTCAATGAAGGAGGTACATAAATCAGTCAAGCAAGCCTTGATGGAGAACATAAGAAAAATCAAACAAAAATTTGATGAAAGAAGGAAGAACCTCCAATTTCAAGTGGGAGATCTTGTCATGGTGCACCTAAACAAAGAAAGGCTATAACAAGGAGTGCCTAACAAGTTACAAATGAGAAGGTTGGGTCCATGTGCCATTCTAGCCAATTATGGAGAAAATTCATACAACGTGGACCTACCTAGTGACATAGGATTGTCACCGGTTTTCAACATAGCAGACTTAGTTGCCTACAAGGGACTAGTTCAAGGTTTAGATTACAGTCACTCAGAGGTATCAGATGATGTGAACAACCTTCAACTACTAGCAAGACCAAATCCAAAGGCCGAGAAGGTGTTGAGTTCAAGGATCGCCAAGAAGACAAGACATCAAATCTATTGGAAGCACCTAGTCAAATGGCAGGGTATGGGTGATGTTGAAGCTACATGGGTGCTTGAGGCAGAGTTTAAGAAGCTAGGAATTGATCAGAATATGATTCCCAAGAAGGTGACATAATTTTCTTTTGTTTGGGAGAATGGTGCAGGAGCACCTAGGACTTAGGCTTATAGGTTTTTCTCAATTTTGGCTTGTACTGACCTTATCCAAGTTAGGTATTGAATAAGGATTTTAGGAGGGTCCAAGAGTGAGTGTTTTGAGTCAAATTTAGGCCTAGTAGAGTTAGTTTCTTCCTAGGTTTGCATTTTATGCATAAGTAGTGGTTTGAGTAGGTAATTGACCTTCTTGATGGTCAAAAGTGTCAAAAATTGGTATAAGAATTAGGGAGGGTTAAAATAGTCTTATAAATTCTTTAAAAGTCATGAGTAATGACTTAGAATAGGTTTCATAGGTTGAAAAGGCAAAAAGTGCAAAAATTTGTCATGACAACTTTTGAAAGTTGTCATGATAATTTTTGTCCTAAATTCCTTAGCGATTGAGTTAGGGATAGCCCAACACCCTAGAATGCCTCCACACATGGGGAAGACTATAAAAACCTTCTCTTGCATGGTTACCAAGGTTGGAGTTTTGTTTTTGTAAGTTCAACAATATGAAACTACTCATTTTTAGATTGTTTGACATCATTTTGGCTTATTTTGCTCATATTGTGAATACAAATGGATTGAATCCATTGATCCAGTAATGGATTGAGTTTCTTTGGTGTGTTTCAAAGTTAATAGTTTCATTTCAAGCTTTTAAGTTAGGTTTTAATAGTGTTTTCATTGCTTTGTTTGCAAACAGCAGTTTTGGCTTGTAAATAGCTCTTTCCTGTAAAATGGTTGCCCCATGAATTCCCTCCGGGCTACCATCATGACCTATTAGGGAATGGAAGGAAACCACTTGTATAGTGTACATATGCAGGGACAAGTGTTGGAGATGAAGTTTGATATGACTTTCACCTTGTTCTAGGCGAGTCTAGGAGCAACCCGGCTAGAGGAGACAGGGTGAATTTGGAGTGCAAAGTGCAGGGGTGGATGCAAGACCACAATCTAACCTTTTGGAGGGGTCCATGAAGTTCATAGGTTTGATAATGAAGGAAGCATCTCCTTATATATAAGACACCATAAGAAATGGAGGGATAAGATTGAAAGGTGTAAAAGGAGGTCGGCTATGATTAGAGGGTAGGTAAAAGAAAATAATAAAATAATGAAAGGGGTAGGTAGTGTAGGAATTAAGAGATGAATGACATGTGTCATGGGTAGAAAAGGTTAATGAATTAATTAAATAAATAAAGATCTATTTAATTAATAGAAGAAGTGGGATAATTAAATAAATAAGATATTTATTTAATTTAAGAAAAGGATAATTTAAATAAATAAATGTATTTATTTAAATGAGAAATAAGGCTAGAAGAGGATAAATGAATTAATTAAATAAATAAAGATTTATTTAATTAATAGAATAATTAGGCTAAAATAATTAAATAAATAAAATATTTATTTAATTAGACATGGCAATTTTAGGTGTCTACAAAGTTAGGTTGTAATAGTGTTTTCATTGCTTTGTTTGCAAGCAACAGTTTTGGCTTGTAAATAGCTCTTTTCTGTAAAATGGTTGCCCCATGAATTCCCTTCATGCTACCATCACAACCTATTAGGGAATGGAAGGAAACCACTTGTACAGTGTACATATGTAAGGACAAGTGCTGGAGATGAAGTTTGATATGACTGTCACCTTGTTCTCAGCGAGTCTAGGAGCAACCCAGCTAGAGGAGACAGGGTGAATTTGGAGTGCAAAGTGCAGGGGTTGATGCAAGACCACAATATAAAATTTTGGAGGGGTCCATGAAGTTCATATAGAGCTTCCAATGCAAGGAGAATCCTTGACGAGACCATTTTATTCCCAAACACAAACTTGACTAGTCACTGCCGGTTAGAAGGCCTAGAAACCTTTCAAAACCGTCATTTTAGGGTTAGGACATTGTACGGTGGATTGAGAAACCAAAACCACATAAATCTCTTGGGGATAGGTGTATAATTGAAGAATATCAAACCTTTTTGTAGGTTCTTTTGGACCATTTTCCTCCAAGCCCTAGAAAAAGGGATTTTGGAGGCCTAATTGGGGTTCATTCCTTGTAGCCCTTTTCTAGGCAAAATGGTGAAATCAGTAAGGAAGGAAATGGAAGAAAACCTCAATTGGACCCAAAAGGAATTCAAAACGTGTTAGAATCCACCTCCACACCTTTGCATCAACTCATAACAGTAGGAGGTCAAATTGACAAGTTGAAGCCAAGACAACCATAATGAGCACATGGGAAACATTGTAAATCGGTAGGGTTCCTATTTAAACACTTGAAGAAAACACCTTGAAATTGACAAGAAGCAATCCCTAGAAGAGATTGAGAAGGACTTGGAGGTCTTAGAGAATAGCTAGGCCTAGACAGTTGGTGGAATTGAGCAACACCAACTAGGTGAAGTGTGAGCAAGCTAGGTGAACCCCATCAACACCATACTATCCAAAACATTCATTATATGGAGAAAACAAGAATGGAGGAAGGTTCTAGGTCAATCAAAATGAGGTGGGCATCCAAATCCATGTGGCACTTTTTCCAACCACCTCCAAGTATGAAAATGGCACATGTAAAAGCCTCTTTGACCCCTCAAATATACCTCCAAACTACTTATCCAATTTTTTCCATAAATAGGTATGATAAATTCTCTTACACACCTTTCGACTATCACATAATATTTCATAACTAACACCAGTAATTGACTATTTATAGTGGATTCTCTTTGAGCCTACCATTACCTATCTTGGGCACCCACCTTCTCCATGCAAATATACCTAATGAAACTTGTCCATCCTATCATAGAATTTGGTTCTTATGCATCATACCTTGTCATAGGATTCTTTCATTCATCATAAGTGGTCATAAGCTCTTACACACTGATCAAGATGCTAACACATGGAAAAGAATCTCTACCACAGAGTGAAATTCTAACCTCATCATGTGAGGATTAAAACATCCTTGTCACCTCTCAATGTGATAACAACTCACCATGGAAAGTTCCCCTAAAAGATGAAATAGGACATGTAAGAAAGTATAAACATAAGCATAAATAAAAACATTAATTTAAATAAATCTTGATACTAGGAAATAATAAGGTCGTCACACCTTAATTAATAATATTCTCCCACTTGTTGAACACCTTAGTAGAGCCAATATGAATAGGATTTAATTTCTAGGGGTTGTGAGGCCCATATACTTCAAACATAATCTAAACTAAATTGTGCTCACAAGTTTTGTCACTGCATCTACAATATTAATCAAAGTATCATCATCCTCTAATTTTACATTCCAATCTTCCACCATATCTAAAAAATGAAACTAAACATTAATGTAATTTATTTTACCACTGAAAGTTGGATTCTTTGCTAAGAAAATGACACTTTAACTGTCACAAGAGATATAATTTTCCATACATCAAAACCAATACCAGAACACAACTATCTAATCCAAATGTCTTCCTTTCAAGCATGAGTATCTTCCCTAAAATTTTCTTCTATCGTGGACATGGATATTATAGCTTTCCACTTAATTGATCAACTAATTGTACCATCAAACATAGTAAAAACATAAGTATGGGTAGATCTTGATAAACTTATAAAGCACTAAGAGGGGGGAGGGTGTTAATCAATGAAAGCAAAAAAAATAACACTTTGATTGCAGACTAGTAAAAACACTTAACCAATTTACCAATGAATTTACATATAATCCAAAGTGTTATAAAAGCATTCACCATGTTACTCTTGAGTTCTATTTCCCTGATCTTTTCATATGCAGATAGAGTTATTTTATTTCTTACAGGAAGGATAGAAAGGAAATCAAAATTTGAGACTAACAAAAGTGGCGACTCTGTTGGGGAACAGTCATAGTGTGTTATATGCTATAGATCAGTGTCTAAAATTAGTTCAAAATTTTTTTTTGGATATCTATGTGTTTGTGGCAGATTGTATTATCTCTCATTTGTATTGTTCTTTTCTCTGGAAATTCTCCTGATCTCTAAGGTCTTTACAAGAAATTTGTTAAAACTTGTTTTCTTATTTTCCCCGCAATTGGTGGGTGGCGACTCTGACAATTATAACCAATCCTTTTGAATAAGTGTAACTCTTTTAAGAAAAACATGTATAATGCAGAGAGGAAGGAACACCGGGTCTTTCATGAGGAAACATCCTCATGAGACTTTGCAAGAGGGATTACTTGAACAAGCACGGAGAGGCCATAAAAGATCAATTGTACATGAGCCATCTAATGTTGCTTGGGTATAGAAGAGCATCAATACAGGTAAGTCATCTGAGAGACCAGTATATGCAAATTCAAATTCTTCTTCCCATGAATCTGGGTAAGATATTTTAAGTTTCCATTCTGGTTTGTTTGGTAATATTGAAGATGTCCAAGTTCTAAATCAGGGGATCTCCCATGCTAGTTTGTCTAGGAAGGACAGGAATAGTTCAAATATTAAGAGAGATTGTGTACCTAGGATAGCTGATGGAAACATCAGTTTAATTGATATTGACCAAGTCAATGTGTTAGACTCTGAAGAAATCTCCCCTGATGAAGATTAGGTATCCCAAGAAATTGAAGTCCTAAATAGAAAAGTCCATCATTTAATTTCCTTAAGAACACAAAATGAAGCAAATAAAGAAAGAGAGGTAAAAGCAAAATTGATGGAGAGAGACAGGATTTTAAGACAAATTGTTGATCTTGAGTTTACCCAAGAGAAAGCCAAGAGTGAGGATGAGGGTCCAGTCATCAGAGAAATTCTAGTCCCCAAGACCAACCTTCCATATGAATCTATTGTGCAACCAAATAGGGAAATCCTTAGTGACCCACAACCTGTTAGAAATAATGTAGACAAGGGAAAACAAAAGTGAATGGAGGATGGGTCTGGATCTAAGACTACAGAGGAGATTTCTCATATGTCATCTACACATGAGAGAGAGATGGAGAGGATGAGGAAAGAGAAAGAAGATATGCAAATGGAGTTGGAAAAGGCTGAATTAGAAGCAACCAATCAAGAAGTTAAAAGAAAGATTAATTATCTAAAAGCTCCTCCTATAAGTTTTCCCTCAGCACACTTAAATAAACTTGTTCCTCAGCAAGCTTCACCCCTTCCGGTCAAAATTCAGTCAACTTTGTCTATGAGTACTATCCTAGCTAATCAAGCCCCTGTTACTAACCAAGGTAACCAGATCCCTCTAACTCGTGGCCCTAATGTAAGAATGAACATGGCAAATAATCTTGCTGCTAATAAATTCTAGAGAAGACCTTTTAACTTGGAGTTATACAGACATCTCTTCTTTGATGGAATCCCAGGGTACCCCAACCATGTTCCTATAGAATTAAGGGATAGACTCCACAAGTTTGTTGGCAACAAATGCAATCAGTGCAAAAGAGCACTTAAAATCTTTTGGTGACTTAATCAATGATTATGAAATAATAGATGAAGATGTCATCATGAAATTGTTTGTACAGTCCTTAGTAGATGATGCAAGGGATTGGTATAGAGGTCTCCCTGTGAATAGCATTGGGTCTTGGGAAGATTTTAAACACTGCTTTCAAGAACAATATGGTGACAAGACAAATGTGAGTTTTATGCTCAATGAGTTCAATAATATTAGAAAGTCTGATAATGAAATTGTCACATATTTCAATGCTAGATTTCAGAAAGCAATGCATAGGCTATATCAAGTGATGAGGTTAGATGATATTATGTGTCTGAATACTTATTACAATGCTTTTGATTCTAAAATGACCTATATTCTGAGGGATAAAAATCTGCATAGTCTGAGGGATGCATTTAGAATTTCCATCAATATGGAGAGTAATAGGAAAGCATCTGGGAAAGTAGGGAGAAGAACTGATGGTAGGTTGTGGCAAGAATCAAAACAGCAACCCAATAAAGTTGCTAAAGAAGAAGACAAAATAGAGAAATTAGTGACTGCCATGAAAGATCTTACTGCCAAGGTGAGTAAAAATGATAAGCTCATTACAATTGGCAAGATAAACCTCCTAGGTTGCATGACATGCCTTATAACACCACTTGGAAGGATGGTAAACCCCAAAATGAGAAGCCTAGAAACACTCAGAACCAAGATACCCTAGATCCCTTGAAAGGAGGAAATTTTCATAATATGGAGAACACTCCTTGGTGTATAGCTTGTGATGGACCACATTCTCCTCATCAATGTGTTGTAGCTCAAGCCCTTGAAGAATCCATGAGACAAGAGGCTGAGCCTGATATTATTATGTTTGAAACTATTATTGAAAGTGATGATGAGTCATTATAAAGTGAACTCAGTGAATGTGATGTGCTAAATAGTAAAACGTCTTACCAAGGACAATTGACACTTGATTGGCATCCCACTTTGAATGTGGTAACAATTGAAGATGAAGAAGTTCATCTCAAAAGACCCAGTGATAAAGAAGTAAGAAACCTTACTAAGGTTGCCATAGATAAAGCTAAGCATAATTACAATTTAAGAAGTAGTAAAAGGGATGAGGATCAAGGTGAACCTGGTTCAATGTTTATAAAAGAGGTATCCCCAAAGAAAGCAGCAAGTAATGCCACCTTGCCCCAAGATAGTCAAAAGAAGAATTACCAATTGAAAGATATGGCCAAAGGTATGGATAATAATGCTACTGGTGATATACAAGGAACTGCTGCAATAAAGAAAGCAAGTCAGCCTAAGATAGAGAAATTTAAGGTTAATACTGAGTTGATTAATAATTCCACATTTGATATTACTTGGGCTCTTACCCAGATGAAGGTCATTGTCCCACTGATAGAATCATTGAAAACAAAGGAACATAGAGAAGCTGCTTTACCTTTATTTTCTAAGATATCTAACAGTAGTACAACTTTGCCTTCAGGTTCTTTGGAAGGTGAAAAGGATCATGAGCTGCAAACCCCAGAGGTATATGTTGGAACAACTATTACACAAGAGCCTTCACAAGTTGATCTTTTCTATGTTACTTTGTTAGTAAATAACCGGTTAATTAAGAACTGTATGATAGATTCGGGTGCAGCTGCAAATGTAATGCCATATGGTGTCATGAAAGAATTAGAATTGTCAATAAATATAGTGTATGGGAAGTGTTATCCTATGGATAATAGAGAAGTGCCAGTGATAGGTACAATGAAAGATGTGGAAGTGAAAATAGCAACATTCCCTGAAGCAACATACAAAATGGATGTTATAGTAACTAATACAAAACCTCACTATGGCATGTTGTTATCTAGACAGTGGGCTGCAGCAGTAGGTGGAAATGTTCAGTTGGATCTGTCATATGCTACCATTCCAATTAATGGAAACCAAGTCAAATTGTATAGAGAACCACGTGCCCCTAGGGTAATTGAGAAAGTAGACCCTAGTATGCTCAATTGTATGATTGGTGTGGATCTTAACAATTTTAGAATACAACCAATTTTACCTCAATTGAAGAATACTGACTCTATTGTGACTAAATTGGAATCTCAACAACATGATTTGTGGTACATGTATTTTGATGGAGCTTGCTCTAAAGAAGGATCTAGAGAAAGAGTTCTCTTTATGTCCCCATCAGTTGAGATAAAAGCTAGGCCAGCCATTCCTGATAATTGTTGGCATTATGTGAACTGGTATGAGGACATAATGACATTGTATGTTGTCATTGATGTCAATATGATGAAGAGAAGAGAACCGGTATAACACTATGAACCGGCATTTGTGCCAAAGTGAAGCGGTGTATTTGTTCAAGGTGAACCGACATGTGGTTATGGGAACCGACACATGGAAGCTTTGTATGACTTCCAATTGGTAGACTCAACTTCAGGGTTTCCAGTTGTAGTGCTTCAAGCCTGTGTGGCTCAACCGGTGACTTTGTGTGATGAGTTAGCATTGTAACAAAGAACAAATCATGTTGCCACGTCAGCCTTGTGTACGTGAAGGATCTTGCATGAAGGAGATTGTTCCCATCTACCTCGGGAATGTGTGAAGCCTGTTAACGGTGATAATGCATGATGGGTTATCAGCCGCCATAAAATCGGTGGAAAACGAATGATGGAGAATGTCTTGAGATTGGATCAAGACTATTGCATTTAATGCAATATGCTCAACGGTCAGGATTGAACCGTTTGAATTCCTTAACCTAACAGGTTTAGGGTTTAGGGTTTATGCTACTGACCTATCTATTTCCTATAAGGTTGATGTTATGTTTCTTTCTGAGGTTGTTGGCAAAAGTTGTGTGTGTGTATCCAAGAGAAGAGATACTTGATTCTTGCCAAACCAGAGGAGAGAAGTGATACCTATAGAGTGTAAGTGTAGAAGGTGAAGAGGAGCTAAAGCAAATCTACATTGGCATTGAGTGCTATTACCAGATCATTGTAATACCTGTTGATCTCTAACCACCTCAACAGTTGGGAAATCCCTTAACAGGGTAGCTTTAACCGGCTTGTTGTAAATCCTTTAACAGGGTGACTCAAAATCATTTGAGTTCTTGAAATCCTCTAACAAGGTAACCTTTAACAGGGTTTAACCCTTAACCGGGTATTCTAGCCATCCCTTAATTGAGTGATCTCTAAAAGGATCGGTTCCTAACAGAACCTATTGTATCAGTCTTTAACCGGACAAGGCTCCTAACAGAGCGGACTTGTAAAGAGTTCAAAAACAAGCTTGTGGGTATTCATCCCCACCATGATTTTTCCCAGTTGGGTTTCCACATGAAAAATATGTGTGTCATATGTGATGTCTTTTTCATGTGATGATATGTTGTTTTCTGTCAAACGGTGAATCATGTTGATCTAGCTGTTTTTATATATATATATATCTTTGATGGTAGATTACCTGTTCATATACTAGGGTGAAATAAAAATGAAGTATTAGATTGTATGAGAAGATAAGTGTCAACTGGTTTATTCTTGTCTCAGTTACTTTGGGTTTTGTCAGTTGTACTTAGTTCAAGACCGGTGTTACTATTTGTCTACCTAAGCATAGTATCTACTGACAAACTGGTTTAGGATTGTGTTTTTGTCTATACTGATTCACCCCCCCTCTCAATACCGGTTCGGTACTATCTGTTCATTATTGAGTTATCAATTGGTATCAGAGTGTCCTCCAGGTCCTCTGTGTTATAAGCTTAACCGCTTGAGGTAAAGATCTCAGTCTAATGATGAAGAGGGAAGGTCCAAAGTTCAACAGAGAGGATTTCAGTATATTGAAAGACAAAATGAAGATATAAATCAGAAGCATGGGTGCTCAACATTGGAGCTATGTTGAGAATGCCTATGTTGCTCCTACCAGTTCTCTCACCGATGACCAAAAGAGAGAGAGATGAAGGAGAATGGGAAAGTCATGGAAGCCCTAATTAGTAGTTTATCTGACATTGAGTTTATTGATGTCCAAGATAAGGTAAATCCCAAAGAGGTATGGGATACTCTTGAAAATATCTATGGCGATGATGAGCATGTAAAACAAGCTAAGGAAGAAAGCCTTAGAGGGAAGTTTGAAGACATGCAGATGGTTGAAGGTGAGACCATTCAACAATATGGAATAAGAATCAAAACCATTGTTGGAGATATCAAGAGTGCAGGTGGTAAAATGGAAGATTCCACTATGGTAACCAAAGTCCTGTGATCCTTATTACCGGTCTATGCAATAAGGGTTTCTGCTATTCAGGAGTTGAGATCAATAGACAAGACTAAGGTATCCCTAGACTCCATCATTGCAAAGTTGACAGCCTATGAGCTAAATAGTTTTGATGGCAGTGTTCAAAAGACTAAATCAACTTTTAAAGCTTCTGTTGTACCATCCAGAAAAGGAAAAGAAGCTAGCACTAGTGGTGAACCAAGATAGAGCAGAGAAATGGATGATGAGGAGATTCTGATGGCATTTGAAGCTCTTCTTGCCAAGAAACTTCCTAAAGGAATCGACAAATACAGAGGTAAGCTCCCTTTGAAATGCTTTTCTTGTAACCGGGTAGGACATATTGTTGTAAACTTTCCTAACGGCGACAACAAGGACAAACCGGAAAGGTTCAAGAAATTCAAAGGAGGGAATCGGAGAAACTATTTTGTGGCAGTTGATGAAGGTGTCACAGATGAGGAATCAGAAGATGAAGAAAATGAAGATATTGTGTTTGTTGTTGTCAAGGAAGATGTGTCAGACAAGAAGGCTCTTGTCTCCCAGTTTGATAATTCCAATGAGTGGATTATTGACAGTGGCTGTTCTCACCATATGAATGGTGACCGATGCAAGTTTCTATCCTTGGAAGAGTATGATGGTGGTGTGGTTCACTTTGGTAATGATGCACCATGTATGGTCAAAGGCAAAGGGTCCATCTCTCTGAATGGAAAGAGTAGTGCTGACAATGTGTATTGGGTTGATGGTCTCAAACACAACCTTTTGAGTGTTGCCCAACTAAATGACAGTGCTCTCACTTTGGAATTCAAGAATGGAGTGTGCAGAATCAAAGGAAAGGATGGTGAATTGGTGGCCACCGGCATGCAGACCAAAGGTAACCTATTTTAGCTGAATGCAAATATCAGTACATGTCTTATGGCTAAATTTGATGATAGCTGGATATGGCATAGGAGACTCTGCCATGTAAACTTTGATAACATTGTGAAGGCCAATAAGATCAAGGAAGTTAGAGGGTTGTCGGTGCTAAGAAAACTGGATAATACCTTGTGCAGAGAATGTTAATTGGGGAAAATGTCTTCCTCAACCTTTAAAGGTAAACCTTTCACTGTTGACAACTTGCTTGATCTTGTGCATACTGATTTGTGTGGTCCTATGAAAACTAGGAGTGTGCAGGGTGATAGGTACTTCATGATTCTTATTGATGACTACTCAAGAATGATGTGGGTCACATTCTTGAAAGATAAGTCTGAAGCGTTTGTAAAGTTCAAAGCTTTCAGAGCATTAGTGGAGAAGGAAATCATTAAAAGGAAGTATGAAGGAGATCAGATCCTGATCTGTTAGGTATTTGTTGATGACATTATATTTGGTGGAGATGACAAGATGAGTCATGAGTTTGCATATGAGATGAAGAAAGAGTTTGAGATGTCACTCATAGGGGAGATTAAGTTCTTCATTGGACTGCAGATCCAGCAGATGAAAGATGGAATCTTTATCACTCAGTCCAAGTATGTCAAAGAGGTGTTGAAGACCTTTGGCATGGAAGACAGCAAACCGGTTGGTACACCGATGGTGGCCGATTGTTAATTATCCAAAGAGGATGACTCAGCATTGGTTGATGAGAAGGAATACCGATCAATGATTGGTAAGTTGCATTATGTAGTGCATAGGAGACCAGATATTGTACATGCAGTTGGCATTACTGCCATGTTCCATAAAAGCCCAAGAGAATCCCACTTGGTTCTAGTCAAGAGGATTCTTAGGTATCTGAAGGGAACTATTGATTATGGATTGTGGTATCCATATAGCAAGGATTTCAACTTGAAAGTATTCACAGATGCTGATTGGGCAGGTAATGTAGATGACCGGAAGAGCACAATCGGTGGTGCATTCTTTCTCAGTGGTAGACTGGTCTCATGGATGAGTAAGAAGCAAAGTTGTATCTCTCAGTCTACTGTGGAAGCAGAGTATGTTGCAGCTTTCATGAACTGCACTCAAACAATTTGGATGAAGCATGTATTGAATGACTTCAAAGTTCTGGTATCTGAATCGGTAAGTATATTTTGTGACAATACTAGTTTAATTAACATCTCCAAGAATCTGGTTTTACATTCTAGAACCAAGCACTTTGAGCTTAAGTATCATTTCTTGAGGGAAAAGGTTCAAAACAAAGAGATTGCACTAGAACATGTTTCCAATAAGGAGCAGTTAGCAGACATATTCACCAAGCCTCTCCCAAAGGCTACATTTATGTACTTAAGAGGTGAATTAGGGGTGCTGCCCCTTCAGGAAGTAAAATAAAGGTATATGCTCCACATCAGTCAAGTATTGCATAGTCAAATTTCTCTTCAGGATTGATGTGTTGAAGGGTGCTACTCCTTAGGGGGAGAAGCATAATGGAACAGGGAAGCTTGTGCCTCCACTTTGGCATTGTTGTCAAAGGGCAAGAAGAAGAGAAGCAGAGAAGATATCTACAAAAATTGGGGGAGAAGATGTGAAAAGAAGAATAATCAATTGAAAGATATGGCCAAAGGTATGGATACTAATGCTACTGCAATAAAGAAAGCAAGTCAGCCTAAGACGGAGAAATTTAAGGCTAATACTGAGTTGATTAATAATTCCACATTTGATATGACTCAAGCTCTTACCCAGATGAAGGTCACTGTCCCATTGATAGAATTATTGAAAATAAAGGAACATAGAGAAGCTACTTTATCTTTATTTTTTAAGATATCTGACAGTAGCACAACTTTGCCTTTAGGTTCAATGGAAGGTGAAAAGGATCATGAGTTGCAAACCCCAGAGGTATATGTTGGAACAACTATTACACAAGAGCCTTCACAGATTGATCCTTTCTATGTTACTTTGTTAGTAAATAATCGGTTAATTAAGAATTGTATGATAGATTTGGGTGCAGCTGCAAATGTAATGCCATATGGTGTCATGAAAGAATTAGGATTGTCAGTAAATATAGTGTATGGGAAGTGTTATGCTATGGATAATAGAGAAGTGCTAGTGATAGGTACAATGAAAGATGTGGAAGTGAAAATAGCAGCATTCCCTAAAGCATCATACAAAATGGATGTTATAGTAACTGATACAAAACCTCACTATGACATGTTGTTATCTAGACAGTGGGCTGCAACAGTAGGTGGAAATGTTCAGTTGGATCTGTCATATGCTACCATCCCAATTAATGGAAACCAAGTCAAATTGTATAGAGAACCACATGCCCCTAGGGTAACTGAGAAAGTAGACCCTAGTATGCTCAACTGTATGATTGATGTGGATCTTAACAATTTTAGAATACAACCAATTTTACCTCAATTGAAGAATACTGATTCTATTGTGGCTGAATTGGAATCTCAACAACATGATTTGTGGCACATATATTTTGATGGAGCTTTCTCTAAAGAAGGATCTAGAGCAAGAGTTCACTTTGTGTCCCCATCAGTTGAGATAAAAGCTAGGCCAGCCATTCCTGATAATTGTTGGCATTATGTGAACCAGTATGAGGACATAATGACATTGTATGTTGTCATTGATGTCAATATGATGAAGAGAAGAGAACCGGTATAACACTATGAACCGACATTTGTGCCAAAGTGAAGCGGTGTGTTTGTTCAAGGTGAACCAACATGTGGTTATGGGAACCGGCACATGGGAGCTTTGTATGACTACCGGTTGGTAGTCTCAACTTCAAGGTTTTTGGTTGTAGTGCTTCAAGCCTGTGTGGCTCAACCGGTGACTTTGTGTGATGAGTTAGCATTGTAACGAAGAATAGATCATGTTGCCACATCAACCTTGTGCGCGTGAAGGATCTTGCATGAAGGAGATTGCTCCCATCTACCTTGGGAATGTGTGAAGCCTTAAATGATGATAATGTGTGATGGGTTATCAGCCACCATAAAATCGGTGGAAAACGAACGATGGAGAATGTCTTGAGATTGGATCAAGACTGTTGCATTTAATGCAATATGCTCAACGGTCAAGATTGAACCGTTTGAATTCCTTAACCTAACAGGTTTAGGGTTTAGGGTTTATGCTACTGACCTATCTATTTCCTATAAGGTCGATGTTGTGTTTCTTTCTGAGGTTGTTGGCAAAAGTTGTGTGTGTGTATCCAAGAGAAGAGATACTTGATTCTTGCTAGACTAGAGGAGAGAAGTGATACCTTCAGAGTGTAAGTGCAGAAGGTGAAGAGGAGCTAAAGTGGATCTGCATTGGCATTGAGTGTTGTTACTAGATCATTGTAATACCTGTTGATCTCTAACCACCTCAATAGTTGGGAAATCCCTTAATAGGGTAGCTTTAACTGGCTTGTTGTAAATCCTTTAACAGGGTGACTCAAAACCATTGAGTTCTTGAAATCCTCTAACAAGGTAACCTTTAACAGGGTTTAACCCTTAACCAGGTATTCTAGCCATCCCTTAACTGGGTGATCCCTATCAGGATTGGTTCCTAACAGAACCTATTGTATCAGTCTCTAACCGGACAAGGCTCCTAACAGAGCGGACTTGTAAAGAGTTCAAAAACAAGCTTGTGGGTGTTCATCCCCATCATGGTTTTTCCCAGTTGGGTTTCCACATGAAAAATATGCGTGTCATATGTGATGTCCTTTTTATGTGATGATATGTTGTTTTCTATCAAGCGGTGAATCATGTTGATCTAGATGTTTATATATATATCTTTGATGGTAGATTACCTATTCATATACTAGGGTGAAATAAAAATGAAGTATTAGATTTTATGAGAAGATAAGTGTCAACCGGTTTATCCTTGTCTCAGTTACTCTGGGTTTTGCCAGTTGTACTCTGTTCAAGACTGGTGTTACTGTTTGTCTGCCTAAGCACAGTGTCTGCTGACGAATCGGTTTAGGATTGTGTTTTTGTTTGTACTGATTCACCCCCCCCTCTCAGCACCGGTTCAGTACTATCCATTTATCATTGAGTTATCAATAATGTGTATAATTGGCAAATGTTTGCTGATGATGAAGACATTCTCAGATTTATACAATGCATCGATGACTATGATGGACAAAAAATTGATTGCAATGCATTGGTAGAAGTGGTTGAAGATAAATAAGTTGTATTTGGAAATGACTTTGTTCAATTGGAAACTAATGAAATTCCTAAAGGATTAGTAGAATTGGAAGGTATGTTCAGTTACAGTGATAGTCATTTACATCAGCAGTCAACCACCAAGTTAGATGAATTAGAGGAAGTAAATTTGGGGACTGAATCATCCCCCAAGTTGGTGTACATTGGAAAAAATTTGTCTCCTCATGTCTAAATTAACTTTATTAATTTATTGAAGAAATATAAGCATATTTTTTCTTGGTCTTATGAAGATCTGAAGGCGTATAGACAAGATCTATTTCAACATGAAGTCCCTTTGCTTCCAGATGCTAAGCCTTTCAGATAGAAACAAAGACCTATCAACCCCCTGCTAGAATCTAAAATGCAACAAGAATCAACCAAGCTGAGGGAAGAGGGAATCATTAAGCCTATAAGGTATTCATCATGGGTTTTTAATTTGGTCCTAATTAGGAAGAATAATGGGGACATAAGACTTTGTGTTGATTTTAGGAATCTAAATGTTGCTTCTTTGAAAGATAATTACTCTTCTCCTAATATGGAAGCAATGTTGTAGAGAGTAACTGGTTGTGATCTATTGTCTATGATGGATGGGTTCTCAGGGTATAACCAGGTATTAGTGAAGGAATCTGAACAATTCAAGATTGCTTTTACCACCCCTTGGGGAATGTATGTGTATGTAAGAATGCCTTTCGGTTTGAAAAATGCTGGAGCTACTTTTCAGAGAGCAATGGATGTAGCTTTCAAGGAATTCATCAATATCATCATGGTAGTGTATCAAGATGATTTGACATGTTTCTCCAAAAGGGGGGGATGACCATTGTGGGCACTTGGAAAAGGTTTTCAGTAAAGCTCTGGAATATGGTGTATCCTTAAATCCGAAAAAGTGTCATTTTGTTGTCACTGAAGGGAAGTTGCTCGGGCATATTTTCTCCAAAGAAGGGGTTAGGATTGACCCTGAAAGAATTGAAGCTATAAACAATGTACCTAAGCCAAATAGTGTCAAAGGTATCCAATATTTCTTGGGCAAGGTAAATTTTGTTAGAAGATTTATTGCAAATTTTGCAGAGATAGTCAAGCCCATTGTTAAATTACTTAAGAAGGACACAAAGTTCTGCTGGGATGAAGAAGCTTCAAAGGCTTTTGATGAAATTAAAAGGGCTATTCAAGAGGCAATAGTGTTGAAGTCCCCTGACTACAGTAAGCCTTTCTCTCTGTTTTCTTTTACTTGATATCACACAGTGGATGCAGTTCTTCTACAAAAGGATAATGAAGGATATGAACATCCAATAGCTTTTTATAGCAAATCTTTAGAGGTTGCAGAGTTGAAATATGAAATTATGGAGAAGCAAGCATATGCTTTGGTCAAGGTTGTTAAACCATTTAGGCCATATCTTATAAATACACAAGTAATTTCTTATGTCCCACATGCGGCTGTCAAAGATATTTTATCCCAGTCAGAGGTCACTGGTAAAAGATGCAGATGGATAAATAGAATCCAGGAGTTTGATTTAGAGATTAAAATCACTAAATTGGTGAGAGGTTTAGGCCTTGCTAAGCTGATGGCTGAATCAAACCATCTTGATGTTGAAGTGAATAATGTTGAAGTTAGGGAAATCTTGGTCACCAGTATTGAGACACAACCCTAGTACTCAGAGATAGTACATTTTTTAAGGGATGCAACATTTTCAGAAGGGATGACCCATAACTAGAGAAGAACATTGAAGTTGAAGTCCCAAAAGTATGTCCTCATTCAGGGTGATCTATTTTGGTAGAATAGAGATGGGGCATTGCTGATGTATTTGGATAAATCGCAAGCTAAAAGAGTGTTAACTGAAATGCATGATAGAGTGTGTCGAGGTCACTACTCTGCCAAGACAATTGCTGGTAAGATAGTTTGGGTTGGATATTATTGGCCTACTTTGTTTAAAGATGCCCATGAACATGTCTCGAGATGTGACCCATGCCAGAAGTTTTCATCAAAATTGAAGTATGAGGGAGCTTTACCCCTCAACCCAATCACAGTGGAAGCCCCTTTTGTCCAATGGGGCATTGATTTTATTGGAGAAATCATTGAGAAATCAGGAAGAGGTCATAGGTGGATTATAGTAGCTACTAATTAGTTTACCAAGTGGATTGAAGCTATACCCACTAGGAGAGCCACAAGTAAGGTTGTTATTGACTTCCTGATGGATAATGTCATAACCAGATTCAGAGTCCCTGTAAAACTAGTGATGGATAATGTCATGAGCTTCAGGTCAGAAGAGTTCATTGAATTTTGCACTAGCCATGGAATAGTTATGTCCTATTCTTCGCCATATCATCCTCAGGGTAATGGGCAAGCTGAATCAAGTAATAAGAGCCTTTTGAACATTATTAAGAAAATCATGGAGGAGAATAAAAGGTCTTGGGACCAAAAGTTAAAATTAGCTCTGTGGGTAGATAGGGTTACTGTCAAGAAAGCAATTGGGGTTTCACCTTTTGAATTGGTTTATGGCACACAATCTAGGGTTCCAGTCAATAATCTTCTTCCAGTATACAAGTTCCTGCAAGATGAAGACATGGAGTTATCTGAACCTATGGAAGACCGGATGATTTAGATGGATGAGGTAGAAGAAATTATAACTTTGGCTCATAAAAGGAATTTGAAGATCCAATTGCAGTCCAAATATCTATTTGACAAAAGAACCTTATTGAGAAAGTTTCAAATTGGTGATGTGGTTCTTCAATGGAATGTGAAAGGACAAGATAAGGGAAAACACAAAAAAATTGAGTCACTATGGATAGGCCCCTCTGTGGTTTATGATCTTAATGGAAAGGATTCATATTTTTTGCAAAATATGAATGGTGAGGTACAAGAATTTCCAGTGCATGGACAATTCCTGAAATATTACTTCTCTTAATGTCCATGCACAGTAGGCCTTAGTTTGTACATATTTAGGTTTACTTTTGTTGGTTGTTTTTTGGGCTTGTGTTTGGTCTATTTCTCCAGAGTTCCTGAATTCTTGTGTTGATTTTGCAATCAACCATCCCCAGTTAGAGCTGTTGTTATCAGTATTTAGAAAATTGGGTATTCTTGTCCCATAGTCGGCTAAACTTTTGCAAAAAATATGCTTAGCATGGCCTTGTTGCCTCTGTATTTCTTGGGTCAAAAGAGGTTTTAAGGTTTTTGAATTTTAACCCTTGCCTATGTTTTGTTAAACCCTCACATTCTATTCCTGCATTACTTTTTCCCACTTAAGGAAAGGTTGGTCTATTATGAAAAGTGTCCCCCCATAGGTTTTCCCTAGGAGGTATTTTTAATGTTTTCAAATATTATGCCTTTGCCTATGTATTGTTTTAATTTTGTGGGGCTTCTTAACTATCATGCAAGTTGAAGCTCATCCTACGGTGTGCGTTGGTTCACTGAGAGAAGACGCCCATGGTTTATGTCTTCGCGAAGTGGCGAAAAGGGTAAGCGGGCTCGACCAGAGGATTTCTCATCAGGTTAAACGACTGCATCTCGTATTTGATCCAACAGTTGGCATTGTTTCGCTAGCTCGAGATGCGTGTGATTTACCTTTCGCAAAATAGCGAAAGACTTGGCGGGTCCCAGAGGCAAGCGGTTCCATTGGATAAAGGATGATCAGTTCAGAAGAGATCAACAGCTGGTGCTGATTCGCTAACCAAAATATGCATGTGTTTTACCTTTTGCAAAGTAGCGAAAAGGTGGAGGGCCCGGGCAAGGTGACCACGGCAAGGGTAACAGATGAGTGGGTTTCTAAGATCTAACAGTGGTTGTTGCTTCGTGAAAAGGAGCTGCTTGAGATTTAAGGTTCACGAAGTAGCGAAAAGGTCGGTGGGCCCAAAGGATAGGCAAATAGTAGTTTTAAAGACCGTTTAAGTAGGAGTTAATCAGATGATTGTCATGGATTCGCAGCCTCAAGTCAAGCAAAGGTTTAATGTTCATGAAATAGAGAAATGACATGGTAGTACAAATGGACTGCTTCATGGAAGGAATTGGTGACTCCTAAGAGAAACACATGGCAGCTTTAGAATGGAACCCGATGAAATTATCTAAGCAAATAGTCGACTGCCACGCAGTGTTTATTCACCGGTGATGAAACAAAGGCAAGTGGTTCCCGAGTTGGGGGCCCACTTTGAAGGTCTGAATGTGTTAAATGTTGTACATCTCAGGGTGGATCCAAAGGTTGTCGTTGTTTCGCAGCCTGAAGATGCCTGTGGTTTATGTCTTCGCGAAATGGTGAAAACTGTTAGCCATCATGGTTAAGAATGGTTAGTTAAGAAGACTGGTAGTCACTGTAAGGAGTAAAGATCGAGCAAGTAGATGATGATCTAATGGCCGACGTTGTTTCGTGTGGTGAAAGTATGCAAGGTTTAGTGTTTGCAAAATAGTGAAAAGAAGGTAGGGCTCGTCACTAATGCAGAGGGACTGGAAGGAGTAAAGGTAGTGCAACTTCCAAGGATCCGACGATTGTCGTTGCTTCGCGAAAGAAAAGTTGTAGGGGTTTTAAACTCTGCGAAATGGCGAAACAACTAAAACAAAGTAAGACTCAGAGAACTTGTGGTCCGTTGGAGCCTGCTTTTTGAATTCGATTTACGAATTCAATTCTGAGGTGATGGCCGAAGCATGCGGGATTAATTTCTCAATTCAATGCCAACTTGTTGTATTAAGGTCTGCATCAATTGAATATTGGTACCATTTCGACAAGTTTGTTGCAGAGGAGCTGGTACAAAGCGAGTTTCTTCAGGCGAATAACTAGGTTTTTTTTGTGTTTTCCTTGCAAGTTGCAGTCTAAGAATTGGTGTTGCTGTGTGAATTGTTTCATTAGAGTTTTGTGCAAATCTCAATTGATATAATTGCATTAGCGAGATGGCGCCAAGAAGGGAGTTAACAGGAAAGGTAAACTACCAAGGTAGGAATATATGTGACGACTTTCTGGAACAACTAACTATGTCTACCAATGTCGGGACCAAAGCAAAAGAATTGGTGCCAAAGAACCCTCATTTAAGAATTGGGGAAGGCCTCTATGACAAAGGTAATTGGTTAAGGGATCCACAAATAGGGATGTCAGGTTTAGGACTATTCAAGGTAGGTTTTGGTCAGAGACATTCCCTTGCCCCTTTAAATAGTATATGGGAATTGGATGTGGGGAAGCTTATAGTCCCTAGGGTCTTCATGGATGTAGATTTGTTGACTCTAATTGCACAAAATTATGACCCTGTAGCTAGATGTATCAAGAATGTGAAGGGATCGACCCTGATTGAAATTAATGATGATGAATTTAGAAGAGTGTTTAAGCTCAGTGAGGCTTCAAATTTGTTAGAGCCTATTGATTTTGAATCACTGGCCCAGGTTTATAATGCACAAAGGGATCACCTTAGGAGTGGCCCACTGAAAGAGTTTTTTGTTAAGATAGGAGGGCTGACTGTTGTAGGCCCCAACACCATGGAACCTTTCTCCCTGAATTTGTTTACTATAAGAGCTAAGGGCATGTATTGGGCACTTTGTCAAATTTTTGGAGAAGATGCTGGGAAAAACATGCCAACCCATTATATGTTGATGATTGCATAGATTCTAAACCCCTCTCTGGCAATAACATTTGACTTTGCGCCTTACCTCACTAATGCAATTCATGCAGGGCTAGTAGGGATAAAAAATGGTAAGGTGGACAGACCATTTGGATGGTATTCTCTTTTAATGCACATGTTTTTGTTCAAGGGTGCTGATTATTTTGTAAAAGAAATGGATTTGGTCAAGGTGAAAGATAAGGAAGAGATGTCTATTCAACTTTGCAGTACTATTTTATCGTGGGATAGGGAAGATGCCAATTACCTAAAGTTTGACATTTGCTTTGCATCTAAAATTAGGATTCTTTTGTGCACAGAAAACCCTAGGATCCCTAAGGCTCTTTTAGAATTCCTCAGGCCCAAGGAGTTTGCTGAGGGTATTCAAAATGTCATAATTGGTGAGATATGTATTTGTACCCTGTTTCTACAAATTTTTAGAGTATATGGTTTTAGGGGCACTCCATATTTATTACCTTATCAAGTCTCACTAAAGATAGGAATTGCAGAATTCTTAAGGAAGATTGGAGGTGTGCAAGAGGTAGAGCTAACAAATAGAGGTAAAGGGACTATTTTCCCAACTATTACCATGGCCCATCATTTTGTGATCACCATAGGTGTCTGAAAGTATCTTGAAGAATTCTTTAAACCATATAGATTGTCAACTGCAGTTTCAAGATTTGCAGACCCTGAAGACTTTTTCAATGACATGTTTAGAAAAAGAGCAATTTGTAAAGGTAGGCCTCACCAATTTCAATTCCTTGAAGATTTAATTAGGAATGAATTCAATTTGGATGAGCAATAATTGAGGAAAGAGAAATGGGTTTCATATAAAAGGGCTCTTGACTTCATTCATCAGTTTGATAGCAGTTATGACCCTCTCTCTAGTTTCAATCCCTTTGAGGAAAAAATAAAATTCTTTATTCTTTATTTTGAAGACCTCATGAAAACTTTGAAAGAAAAGAGGGAGGCTATAATGAGAGATGATCCTAGTAGGGTTAAACTGGTTCTAACTAATCCTGCTTTTTCTAAGGCTATCACACCAAGTGATTATGTCATGCACAAGAAATCAAAATACAGTATGATGATGCCAATGACTAGTGAGCCTTCTACTTCAAGAGGGAAAAGAGCAATTGAAGATGTCATTGACATCCAAGACTCCCCTAAAAGGAAAAGAGTGGGGAAGGAAGTGCAAACCAATGAGCCTTTGTATTCTCCATCTCAGTCCCCTATCCACATAGGAGATGAGCAGGCGGTGGTCGAACATTGTTACAGTTAGGGAGTCTTGGGGAGATTGCCTACACATATGAGGATACACAAGAAGGGATGCCAGAAGATCCACCTAGTGCTGAGATGAACTTGACTGAAGGTGAGCTCAAGGGTAAAGAGTTAGACCCAACTATCAAGCAAGCCAGTGAGGAGTTCCTAGCTGATAGTAACTTTGTTACAATAGGGGCCTTCATGCAATTTGTATGGAAACAGAACATGGAATAATTTAAGGCCAGATGTGAAAAAAGGAAGAGTGAGTAGCCTCATAGAGATGTAACTCATGTGGAGGAAGAGGTAAAATAAGAAATGATTGAAGAATTCAAGACCATTACTCCTGAAAAGGGAAGAGAGATGGTATCAAAGGCTAGTGTTGTGATCCTCCCTGAGTGGGATATAGTTGATGCTTTGGTACTTGAAGCGGTCAGGAAGGAAACTAAACCCATGGAAGGAGTGACCTTCAACAAAAATAATGCTGCTTTAGTTATATGGTCATTGAAAAAGGATGAAAATAGAAGAAGGAAAGATGCCTCAGATTCTAGTTTCTTAGGAGGAATGATTGTAAAAAGAGTTCAAGATACAGGGATGGTGGAAGCTGCAAGCACAGTCTTAGAAACTGCAAAGTTCAGTGTAGTAGTGGCAAAAAAGGAGGCAAAAGAAAAGGATAATCTCCAATTGAAATTGGAAACAATCTTGAAGGCTTATAATGAAGCCAAAGAAGGAATAGCCAACCGAGATAGCATTATTGCTAGGCTTCAGAGTCAATTGGCAGGTCAACACCATCAAGGTGAATCCTCTACTCTTATGATAGCTTCTTCTCCAGTAAGACCTCCACCTACAAGTCCTATCATAGAATATCCCCCTTCTCCTATGCCTTTTGGTTTCCAACCAACTGAAATTGTTCAACATGAGTTGGAAAAGTTGAAACAAGCTCAAGCCCTGTTTGCAAGAAAATATGAGGAAAAGGTAAAAGCTACAATTTTGAAGTTTGTTGATTCAGTTAGGGCCTCTGTTGTTCATATTTCTATGAAGAGGGTCCTGAATATTTTGACTAAATTAAGAGAAGATGAGACCACTTTGGAACCAATTTTGAGTAAATGGATTCCTAGGGGAAAAGAGTTAGACAAATGACAAATGACAATCTCGAATCCACCTGTGAATTCATAAAAGAAATGAATATACTCTCAGAAGAAAGGGCAGGTGTGAAAAGAAAAGTTCAATTGTATAGGAAAGAATATTCTAATCACAAATATGAGTTGTTTCCAGGGGGTTTTGTTGGTCCTACTCAGTTAAAAGAAGAGAAGGCATGGCTGAAAGAGTTGGACCACAAATTATCCCAAAGGGTCAATGAAATCATTAACACTGATGACACATCCTTATTTGTCAAAATAATTGAGGAGATTTTAAAGGTAAAATCCCATTATGGTTTCATAGAAACAGAAGTTGGACAGTTAAGGGTCACTTGGAAAAGGCTAGAAGGGATGAGGAAGAAGATTGTTAGCTTCTCTTGGCCGAGTGATGACGTGTTCCAAGAGTGGAAAGACAAGTATGCCAGACAAAGAGAAGATATTCCAGAACAACTAGAAGATGTTGCAGTGGAGCAACCAATTGAAGAGTCGTTGATGCTGAAAAGGACTTGTAACTATTTCTTGGAGAATATTGCGGTCTGTAACAAACTTTTCTTAGAAATTGTCCGAAGCTTGTAAGAATCCATGATATTATAAATGGATACCAGGACTAGTAAAAGAGGGATCACAAGAATTTTGTAAAGAAGCTCTGGCAAAATATATTTAGGGCTTTTTCTGGTCTTAAGCAGATTACTCTGAGTTATGTAATATTTTCAAGAATGAATATGAATATACAGATCAAAATTCTAGGCCTAAAATTTCTTTGTCTTCTGGTGTGCATTCTTTAGCTTGCTAGTTTCATTTGGATAATCTAGGGTTCTTCAAATGAGCATGGATTGCAAGGCAATCTTATAGATGTTATTTTTGGCTTTTCTCTTCAGCAGAGGGACTAAATGTGCATGAAGAACTTCTGTCAACAAATCTATTGTTTGTTGCTATGAATTTGATGAATTGTTTTAGTTGAATGGGAGAGGACCTATGTATATGTTAGGCATGTATGGGGTTCATAAAAGCTGAGATGATGAGATGTATGAGAATGTTCAATTTTGAAAATTATTGCTTGATTTAGGTGACTCTGTGGCTTGGATAAGGCACTAGTATCTGATTGTAGGATTTCTTTCTATCTTTTCTTGAAGATCAATACTGAAAATGATTACAAGTTTTTCTTTTAGTGTTTCATTTTCATTGAGGTGATGAAATCCACAGGTTTTTAGCACTGGTTTACTATGGATCTCAATTTTAAAGTGTGAAAACATTCACAGAAGGTATACCCACCTGAACTTTGGATAAGTTCAAAGTGTAGAAGGTCTCAAAGCCTTGTTATATGTTACTCTTGAGTTCTATTTCCCTGATCTTTTCATATGCAGACAAAATTATTTTATTTCTTACAGGAAGGATAGAAAAGAAATCAAAATTTGAGACTAACACACCACAATCAAAAAATTCACCATAACACAAATATTTATACGTGGAAAACCCACCTAGGAAAAACCACAGTGAGATGGAACTCACAAGTTAACTATCTGTAGAAATAGAAAACTGACCGGTTAAGGTCTATAGATGCTCTGTTAGGAGCAGATCCTGTTAGAGAGCTCAAGCCCTGTTAGGAGCTATACCTAGTTAAAGGTAACCTCAGTGGAGGATTTAGATCCAAGTTAATGAATCACCTTGTTAGAGGATTTATACAATGGATCTTTTTAGAGATTACCCGATTAAGGGATTTAACTGTTGTAGTTGTTAGAGAACAACAATGGGAATGATCTAAGAATAACACCTTCTACTGGTTTAGATCCTTTTATGCGCATACATTATTGCATCACCGACATACTCTACAACACCTTCAACAAACCACACCCGCTCCAAATCATAACATAACTTGTATCTTCTATATCAAATAACTCATCACAATGTCTTTTTATAGACATTAGATTTCATATCAGCTCCTAAACCTTGACACAATTTCCTAGGTTCAGTGAATCTAGACAATCTTCCTTAACACAACACAAATCACCGCCAAAGTGTCAGTTGATGGTAACACATCACAACTGGTGATGACTCATCACACAAACTAGGAAATCAGTTAGAACACCGATATTGGTTAAGTGTTGATCACTTCAAACTCACAGACCGATTCACTTGAATTCATATTGGATGATTGTCTCCATGTGCCTCCTTATCTCTCTCTACTGCATCTCAAAACTAGTAACTGTGGAATTGATCAAAACGAATGTCTTATCTACATATGTCGGTTGTCTACATATACCGGTTAACAATACAATGATTCAATAGTACCAGTTTAGCTTAATTGGTATACTAAGATGACTATGACAATTAGAACATGTGTGTGCCATCAATGACAACACATAAAGTCATCAAATACAAAAATCATCATCAAGCCAACATTCTCCCCCTTTGGCATTGATGGCAACACTAATTTTGTGAACTAAGTGTGCAAAACAAAGATTGACTCCATGACATACACTCCCCCCTAGCAATTTCATGCCATTACAAAAATGATCATTACCCCCCCTTAATAGTACATACAAAATTTTGACTCTTAAACTAATTCTACTCCCCATTTGACAACAATGCCAAAGAGAAAAGTAAAATACATACATTACATTAAAATTTGTCATAAAAAACTGTATATATATAGATATAAGAGTTTTGAAGTCTTTACAATGCAATTCCCAAGAAAATATCACTGAAATGAAACTTCAACTATTTCAGGTCATTGTCCCATGTTTCTAACAGTGTCTTAGTGATTTCAACATGTGTCAAAATCTGTGCAGCAAATTCTTCCATAGCATCAATAGTGCTCATCTCTGGGGTAGCCAAAATTGCTTCACAATACTTGTATGTTCTTTGTAAGATTTCAACTTTAGGAATTAGTTGATTATTTAGCTCCTTCAAGGATCTTATCCGCTTCACTTGTTCAAAATCATAAACTTCTAATATGTGTTGTAAGGCATCAACAGATTTACCAAAATTCAAAGCGAAATCATGTATCGGTATGTAAGAATCACTTATCCTTTCTAGTTCCTTCTCTGTATCTTCTCTCTTTTTCTTTAAGTCAGAACATAATAATGATACTTTAGATATAGTGGCCAAAATCTTACCGCCAGTTTCTATTCCAGTTTTCAAAAGATCTTTGTTCACTATTAAAGCAACCTTGCCTTTGTCAATTTCTGAAATCAATTTTTCTCCCCTTTTCTTCCTATAACTTTTTCTGCTAAAGCATGAGCTGACTCTTCAAGTGATTTTAGTTGTTCACTAGCATCAACAACTAACTGTCCAAGCTTAGCAATAGGGGTGGATAGGTTATTTGTATCAGTCTCTGATAGAAGACTTGACAAAATGTTAATAGCAGTTTGAATGGTCTCTACTTCTCATGTCTGCTCTTTCAACCTCTTCTTTTGTGCTCTAGATTGTATAGTAGTTGCAATATCCATTAACTCAGAGGTACTCAAATTATCCATATCTATAGGACCTTTAATGCTAATTGAGTCATCATCATCATCCTTAACTATTGTTTTCTTCTTCTTCTCTGTTTTCTTCTCTTCATCCTTGTTCTCTTCTGTCTTCTTCTTTGGTTTATCTTTCCATGTCCCTGTCTATTCCTCCCATGTTGGTGTAATGACCGGTGGTAGTTGAATTTTGACATTATGTTCTTTTACCAGTGGTGGTGGCATGTCCACACTTTGTTCAGTAGTCGGTGTTTCCTCTGCTTTATGTTCCTTAACCATCTTTGGTTCTTGTTCTTTTTCCTTAACCGGTTCATTATAGGTACCGGGGTTGTATCAACAGTATCCTAAACATCTTTAGTTTCATCCACAAAGAATATGACAAGTGGTGAAATGGTGTCACCCTTATCCTTGTCAGTGTAGACTTCATCTCGTACAACTATTTCTTCAGTCTCCAGCTCTAGTGGTGCTCCAGTTTCAGTTTGATCAGGTTTGTTGTGATAGTTCTTCAACTGTTCATTCATTCCCTAAATAGCTTTGCAACTCGATGAGTATCATATTCTACTTCCTGAATTTTTCCTTCCAATAGTCTCATTCTCCTTGTTTTTGTATGAAATTGTCCTTTGTGTTTAGCAAGCATTTCAAATAATTCTTCATGAGATAATTCAGGAAAATATTGAACAAAAATTCTATCAATAATCTCTTGTTCCTGATCTATAATTAACTTCCATTTATTTTCAAGAATTAAATTTAAAGAATCAGAAATTTCCTTATGAATTTCATGTGGTAACTGGTTATATTGACATAGGTAATTGATTACCTCTTGTACCACTTCTTGTTTTTGAACCTCATTAAAAGAATCAAAATACTCTTTTACATTATTAAATTGATTTCTCTTTAATGTTTTTAGAGTCCTCTCAAAATGACTCATTGGCTTGAAAGATGCAATATCAATAGAAATTTGTTTTGCTTAGGAATTTCCCCTACTGATTTAGACTTCTTACCAGTTTCCTTCAACTTTTTGTTTTCTTCCTCGGACTCAGTTTCCTCGGATTCTTCTTGTAAGATGAGATTCTGCCTCTCTTTCTAGTGGTAGTCTGCTTCTTTGTGTACACCTTAGGTACCGGTTCCTTCTTGGATTGAACACTTCTTGTTACTCTAGTATTAGTTGACACAGAAGCTGGTTGATCATCTTTCTTCTTTTTCTCCTTCACACTACTGGGCTATGCTGGTGCAATCCTTTCTTGATAAGTACCCAGTCTCTTCTTCTTTTTGTCCTTAGGTGATGCCAAGAGGTTGTTGGCATAACCAATCAACAAGTCATAACTGACTTCATAACCCATTTGCTCTATCTCTTCTTCTCTTGGTTCAACAACCTCCATAAGGCAGAAATCAGTGATCACTGTGAAACGGATATCATTTTCAAAATGTTTAACCACATCATCTAATAACCTCATTCTCATACTCATCTTTTTATGAAATTCATTGAAATACCTATTCATCGCAACTGGAAATGTGTTCTTGACAACCTTTATATTATTTTTAATCTGGGCTAAAACAAGTGTATCATTTGACCATTGAATATCTCCAATACCAGGAATAAAATTTTGAAAATAAAAAAAGAAACCGATCAAAAGTTGTCCAAACTTGAACTTCTGATTGTTGTCCTTCTTAATAGATTCCAGATTCAACATCAACTGACTCCGCATTGCCTCACACAGATCATAATCTGCATCTTCCTTTATCATCCTGTAGGCAGCATGTACGGCAGCCAATGGCACACTATGAATGAAATATTCTGTAACCGATAACCATTGTAGCAAATTTGACTACTTGATTTTCAATGTTACTGACAGACATAGCAAGACCATCACAAGTGGTCTTTGTCAGTTCAATGATAGTATTCTGCAAAATTTTCCTTAACTTAAGAACTTCACCGATTTGACAGAATCCAATCACAACATGAATAGCCTCCTTGGTGATAGTATGATACCTATCTAAATACATGTTCCCTCCATGGATGCAGGTGAGGATAATCCTAACATGTTCTTCCTCAAAATCCTCACAAAAATAAACTACATTGTGAAAACCTTTCTCATAAACCCTAATGTATTCGGGTTTAATCTTCCCCTTCTTATTGCACAAATATTTCAACTGGGAATAGATTGTTAAAGAACCTAAGTCTTCAATCTTTCAATCTATGTAACTTGATAGATCACCCTTAATTAAAACTCCTTGGGGTACCTGCAATAATGCATCATAGGATTCTATCTTGTCCGGCCCCATTGACTCAATGGCTTCAGCAGTGATAAAAAGAATCTTTGCCGGTGTAGATGATGATGTCATTCCTAATAGCTTTGATTCAAGAGAGGAGATCGACCAAATACTTTGTTTCCTTTGCACTGCTAGGGTTTCTAGTTGCTCTCTCGCTTGCACACTCGATTCTCTTTTCTTTGCTTCAAATCTGATCCAACGTCTCACACTGTTGATCAAATCCATTCACAATCTGCTAGGAATTCTTTGTTTCACTTTGCAAGTGCTCACAAAATGCTCTTCGAATGCAATAGGGTAAAAAGGACTCAACGAAACTGCTTTTATTAACTTTACCCATTGCATTAATTGCACTACCGATAGAGTGAAAACCCCTAATTACCACTCAACATATATTCTTTTACCGGTCGGTATACTAACCGATTGATCAATTGATAGGAATATCAAAATTATCATATTCTAACTCAAAATACAAAATTTACTTACCATTCTTTCTTCAAGGGGTCCGAAAATGGATTTACCAATATGCTCCCCCTAAGCTTGCTGAGAAGATCAGTTTGCCAATGTGTGATTCTCCACACTAGGTGAAGTATTTGGTTCTTTCAATGTCTTGTCTTCACTTTTCTTTTTCCAAATCCTATTCATCTCAGCTCTGGTTTCTTCAACATCAACCTTTCGCTTTCCTTTCCAGTTTGCAGGATGACTTATCGATTGGTTCTTCTTTGTTCTATAAAACTTGGCAATGTGTCCCAGTTTATGACAATGATAGCAGGCCATTCTAGATGCTCTCCAAGGTCTCACATTGCCCCTTCATGTTCCTCTTATGTAGTTCATAGCCATGTGTCCAAATTTGTTTCAAATTGAGCAAGTCACATTGACTCTCTTTTCCATCTCATAAGGACTAGACCGGTTGGCATAGGGTCTTTGCCAATTTGTGTTCCTTCAGTCAGTAATATTCCTTCTCTAGTCATCAATAGGTCTTGGATTCATGTGAGGTGTGGGATTGTTTGCTCCATATCTACATTCAAATGATCTATGCCCATACATGTTGCAAGTATAACAATAACCTTCAAATATTCTAGGAACATACCTAGTATTAGGTCTATAACCAACATTAGCATTAGATCTGCTTCTACAAACATTAGCAGTATGTCCTGGTTTATGACAGTTAAAGCAAACAGGTTTGTAATCTTTCTTAGCGATAGGCTTCTTAGCCTTAGGAGCAATTTTACCTTCATGCATGTCGCTCTTGGTACCAAAAGATTCACCCTTCTTAGATGAATTGTATCCTAACCCAGATGTATCACCTTTCATCCTTTGAGATTGGATCTATTCATCTAGCATAATAGAACTCTTGTTAAATTTATCAAGCTTCTCATTGGCTTTTGTAAGCTCTTTAGTGAGATCTTCATTTTGCTTCATAAGAGTCTCTCTAAGAGACATTGCTATTTCAAGTTCTTCTTTGATTTCTTCTTTCTCTTCTTTCTCCTCATGCCAGTGTTCATACAAAGTTGCATTCTCCTACTTGATCTTAAGGATCTCATGATCTTTCTCTTTGATCCGGTCTTCAGCTGTCCTCCTAGCTTCAAGTTCTTGACTCATACGGATTGTAAGGGCTTCAAGTTCTCTCCTTAGGTTAAGTTTCTCACCATTCAGTTTCTCCACTTCCTCAACCAGTGCATCAATGTTTGCCTCATCTGAAGAGTTGTTGTCAGAGATCTCTGATAATTGATTAGTCAGTTCTTTCCTTTTTTCTTGTGAAGCATTGAATCTGCCTCTTAGGGTTTCTAGCTCATCCCTAGTTTCAACAAGTTCTCTAGCCATCTCTCTATAACTCATATCCCCCATAATGGCTTTAGGGTTTCCTTCCAAGCGGTTAAGCCTTAAGGAAGTTAGGCTTTGATACCAATTGATAAACTTATAAAGCACTAAGAGGGGGGGAGGGGGGTGAATCAGTGAAAGCAAAAACAATAACAATAATCCAAAGTGTGATAAAATCATTCACCATAATCAAAACATTCACCATACACAAATATTTATACGTGTAAAACCCAATAGGGAAAAACCACGGTGAGATGGAACTCACAAGTTAACTATCTATAGAAATAGATAATTGACTAGTTAAGGTCTACAAATGCTCTGTTAGGAGCATGTCCTATTAGAGATCTCAAGCCCTGTTAGGAGCTATACCTGGTTAAAGGTAACCTCAGTGGAGGATTTAGATCTAGGTTAATGCATCACCTTGTTCAAGGATTTATACAATGAATCTTGTTAGAACTTACCCTATTAAGGGATTTTACTGTTGTAATTGTTAGAGAACAACAGTGGGAATGATCTAAGAATAGCACCTTTTATTGGTTTAGATCCTTTTCTGCACATACATTACTGCATCACCGACATACTCTTCAATACCTTCAATAAATCGCATCCACTCCAACTCATAACATAACTTGTATCTTCTATATCAAATAACTCATCACAATGTCTTTTTATAGACATTAGATTTCATGTCGACTCCTGAACCTTGACACAATTTCCTAGGTTTAGTGAATCTAGACAGATCTCTTGTTGTCAATGTCACCTACCCAATCTAGATCAACATATCCATGAATATTCATTGAATTTCAAGGTCTAGTAGGATAACCATGAAAACACATGGAATACTCAAAAGTATCTTCTCCAATATTTGAATGCTCACTTAATGGCATCCTAATGAATACATCCAATATTAGTCATCTATTGACTCAAGAATCCCACTACTTGGGCAATGTCTGGTCTGGTACAAACCATTTCATACGTAAGACTACCAACAATACTCACATATGGTGCATTAGCCATGTTCTCCACCTCAATAGGATATTTTGGACAATCATCCATAGATAAATATGTTTCTTGTGAAAAAGGAAGTACCATGGATGTACATGTTATCATGTTGAATCTCTCAACATTGAATTCACATACTTACTTTATCTTAACCAAACATTCGTATTAGATATATCTCTTATGATATCCATTCTTAAAATGTACCTAGCTGCACCCAGATCTTTCATTTCAAATTGTGTTGAAAACTGAAACTTCTAGTCATAAATCAAAGATCTCCTAGACCCAAAGAGTAACATGTCATCCACATATAATTCAATAATTAGAATGTGATCATTATCAATTTTGCAATAAATACAATGATCAAATTTAGAGCTCTAAAATCCCAAACTCAACACATAGGTGTCAAAATCTTGATACCACATCCTAGGAGGCTATTTTTCGACCATACAAATACTTTTTCAACTTCCAAATGGATTTTATTTTCCTTTTCTCATAAAATGCTTTGGCTATGACATAAATATTTCTTCCTCCAAATCACCATGAAGAAATTTTATCTTCACATTCACTAATTAATTTTTTGGCCATAGGTCATAGTAAGTGATAACAAGAAATTAATAGATGTCAACTTTGCAACGAAATAGAATATTTCACCATAATCAGGTCCTAACTTTTTTCTTGAGCACCCATTGAAAAAGGTACTAGATCCCACGTATTCTTCTTCTTCAAAGAATTCATCTCCTCATCCATGGCTTTCATTGAGGGATATAAATCACTTATACCAATATCCTCTTTAAGAGTCATAGTTTCATCAATAGTAGTAATAATAAAAAAACTAGAACCTAACAATGAATTGTTAGACACAATGCACCATTGAGAGGAGGAGGGGGTGAATCAGTGGTTCTCAAATCTTTTCTCTTTAGCTATCCTTTGTGAGCATACTAGTTTATGGATCCAACACAATGCAGACTAACTCAATTACACACATACACAAGAGGACATCACATAACACCAAGACGTACGAGGAAAACCCAAGATGGGAAAAACCTCGGTGAGCAATGCTGTTAGAGACTACTGCTCCAATCCAGCCTCCCAATGAAAACACACTTACAAAGTTTAGGGCACCAACCCAAGGATCACCAACCCCTCACTTTAGGGCACCAACCCAAGGAGCACCAACCCTTGACTTTAGGGCACCAACCCAAGGAGCTACAACCCCTGCACTGAGCTACAACTCAGTGTTCACAATGTAAACATCAAATACATAAGTAGTTATCTTGCTACAAGTGAATCTGAAACCATCATATATATCTTACTCTGTCAGTGAGAACACTACTGGTTCTTCTCTCCTACCGGTTGAATGCTTCAACTAGGTTGTCCTTCACTCCCACTCACTTCTCTGGTGCTTGTTGAGCACTTGGCTGATTTTTATTTCTTGCAGAAGTATCACACTTCACAGTAGCATAATATTCTTCTGTACAACAACATCGAACAATTTGTTTGGCCTTCATACTTATATCCCGTTTTTCCCGCCAAAGCCCAATTCAAAAACTAGGCGGTTAGGGTTTCCTCACCATCCTCGAGGCAAACCAAATCCAATTTGATCTCACTAGTAGCCAACTGTTCATCTCCACCTTTTTTGTTTCCTCCAATACACGTCTTCCAAATACGTATAAAATACGATCCTTTACCTCGACCTACATCTGTCAAACCACCATTAATACCTCTATTGTTTCCTTCTCGAGATTATCTCACAATCCGATCTTCTTGCTTCGATCCAGGGACCAACAACTCCCTGATTCTTTTCTATTGTTTATTCTTCCTCGAGCCACATGCTTCTGATCTGATCCTCAAATCACGAGATCCATATTCCATGCACATCTGTCAAGATACCTAACTCCACATGACACTTCACCAACCTTTGCGAGCTTTCCACCTTGACCCTATGTGGCATCCATGTCGATCGATTGTTGACTTGGCTCTTAGATAGGATCACTGACCAACCACCCTACTGGTTCCTCTTCTCTATTGGTTTGCTAACCCTGCCGATCTCACACACTGTACCAATTACCTCATCGTATCTGCCCTCATCATTAACTGTCAATGGAACTCCCAAACCGGTCTCCAGACAGGTAAATCCAAAGTATGCTCATTCCCACAAGTGGGAAGTCATTTGCATTTGCACCTTGCTTATATAACCGGTGGACTTACATACCAGTTACCACTCTTTATGACACCATGTAATCAACCTTCACAAGACTCCATCTTCGGTCAGGTCAGATTCCTCTGTTTGCATCTGCTTAGCCTTGCCTTTCTCCCTGATCAATTCTGTTCATTCCTCTACCGGTTTGTCAAGGTGACAAACACTTCACACTTCCCTTATACTAGCATCTCAACATGCCTTCTCTGTCGATCCACGACATAACCCTGATCTCATGATGAATACATCTTCATCCGGTGGGAGTCATGTTGTTCAACAACCTCACAACATACCGGTTCATTCTTTTCTTCTAGTGTTGATGTGATTCAGGTAACATTATGTCTCTTCATCACAAACAACCACTCCAACACCTTGCCCATTGTCAACACTTCACTTAACATTTGAAATACTCTCCTTATTTTACCGATGTTCTTGCAACACAAGGTGATATCCGAGATATCACATCCTGTACTCCTCCATGGCAGTGTTGCACATACATCCGATCTACCGGTAGTCATCCCATACTGGTTGACATCAATGACAACACAATGCCAAAATGAATAACCAAACCTATCTGATTGCTAACTGATTCTCATACACCTCCTCCAAGGTTGAGGTTAAGTTTCTTCTTATTTTGAAATTTCAGAGCTACTAGAGTTTGCCTCATCATCAAGTGTATCAAGAGCTTATAGTTCTTCTTTCATCAAAGTAGTTGGAACTTTAACTACCTCCTTCCTCTGTTTCTCTTGTTGCAACTCAATAGTGGAAGGTTTCATGTCTTCGAAAATAAAACTTTTGTTACAAATAACCTTCTAGGTCACTGGATCTCAAATCTTCTACCCTTTTATATTGACACCATAGCTGATAATAGATACACTTAACAACTGGACCTCTTCTCACTTGGAACATGAATATAAGCTTTGTAAGCAAATAATTTGAGATGTCTCATTGAAGGATTCTTTCTTGATCACACCACCATGAGTGTCTTATCAACAAAAGCTAATGAAGAATATTTATTTACTAGATAGAAGGTAGTGGCTACAACTTTAGAACAAAAAAAAATGTTGAAGGAAAACACCACTAAGAATACTCCTATCCATCTCCACCAATGTCTTATTCATCCTCTCTATAACTCCATTCTACTAAGGGTTGTATAGAGTTGTCTTACACGTCTCAATCTCATGGGCCTTAGAGAACCTATCTAATTAAGTCAAAGAAAACTCACCGTTGTTATTAGTCCTCAAACACTTAATCTTTATACTAGTCAAATTTTAAACAAGAGCCCTAAACTTTTTAAACTAACTAAATACTTCATATTTACTTCTAAAAAATAAACAAGTGTCCTTATACCATAGTCATCAATAGATGATATGAAATACACATATTTAAAAATTGAAGGAACGTGAAAAAGACCAAAAACATCATAATATCAAGTCCAACAATGCAGAAGATTTGTAAGAACTAGAGTAAAATTGACCATGACTTTCCTTTCCATATATGCAGTGTTAGGAAAAATCAAACACAAGACTACAATAATCAAACCCCTCAATGAGGCATTAATTTTTTAGGGTTTTCAAACCCTTCTCACCAATATGACCAAGTCTCTAGTGCAATATCATTGTCTTCTCCATTGGAAGATTGATCTCCAAAGCATTGACACCCTTAGGTACCTAGAAAGCACAACCATCAGATGTAGAGGCAACAAACTTCTCAACTTAATATAACAGTGAGGATGAAGAATCCAAAGCTCTCTTCTTTAGAGATCAACAAAAGAACTATTGCACTAAATATTGCATGCATTTAACCTATACAACCTTAGAAATAACCATAGCTCCTTTGGTCATCTTATATCCTCCTTGTGAGAAAATAACCTGCACACCCACATCATTCAATTTACTTAGAGAAAACAGATTTCATTCCAAAGATGGTATATGAAGAACACCATCAATTTCCTTCACTTTACCATTAGAGAATCTAATCTTGACTCTTCCATAGCCAACAATCTTTAGATGAGAGTAATCACCAAGATACACCTTCTCACCATCCTATTATTCATTTTTTGTAAACCAGCCCTATGAGAGGTACTATGAAAAGATGCACCCAAATCTATCAACCACACATCTTATAACGCATGTGTTTCCAAGGATACAACAAATTCTTCATCATCATCTTGAGAGGATTTTTCTAAATATGAATTGGAGGTGTTTCTCTTTTTCTTCCTTTTTCCTCCTCAAGTTCTTTATGGAAGTGATAGGTTTTGCCACAATTCCAACACTTGACCTTGGACTTTCTAGAAGACCTAGATCTCTCACATTCTTGTCCTAAGTCTTCTCATCCTTTATTAATCTACCACAAACCAAAAGAGCCTCCTTATCTAACTAATTTTTTTTAATTGTCATCTCTTCAAAGGGTAACAATGCAATCAACTCATCCATCTTGAACATTGTGGTGGTATTCCCAATGACCATCACAAGGTGGTCCTACAAGTCTAGAAAATAACATATTAATGTCATGCAACAATCTCCCTCCTCCATCTTCATAGCCAACATAGATCAGCTATACAACTAGTATATCAATTACATAACCTTTATCTTCCATTATGAGGGGAAACAATTTCTTTCATAGGAATAACTTGTTTACCGAGTATTTAGCTTGATAAAGATCTCCAAGATTCTTCCATAGAAGTCTTGCAATATTCTCATCATGAACATTTTGTGATGCGAAGTCTTCTAAATAGAGTCTAAGAAGACCCTTGTCTTTTTTATCCATCAAGTCCAAGTTTATTTGAGTTATGGTTGGTGGTTTAGAACTAGATATTGCAGCTCATAGATCTTTGTCCATGAGCATATCCTTCATTTTTATTTTCCACAACAAAGCTAGTGGACAGATAAACCTATCCAATTCTATTCTTTTGAATGTGTTAATTTTTCATGCAACAAAATACTCTACAACAAGCTCCCACTCAAATGCAGATTAGTCCAAAAAACCTCTACCCAACAATGGGACCAAAATTGGTTAAGCTTAGGTACCAACTGAAAGGAAGCAAGGTATGTAGAAATGCTTCCTACACCAATCTAATGATAGGAGATAGTACAAACTTTTCTTATGAACCCTAACAGTTATACTAATGAGATGTGCATACTACCAATAAAATAGCTTGCAATAAAGTAATAATACCATAATGCAAGATGGACGTGGGGAAAACCCTTTCAAGAGATAAACCCCACACTACAAAAAAATTTCTCAATGTATTATGATAAAAAATGGTTTTATAATCACTAGGAGTTTACAATGTCAATATCATTCCAACAACATAATATTACCTACAAATTACAACATACAACATACTCTCAAAGACATCCAATTTATAAATAAAACAAGAATGGAGGAAGCTTCTAGGACAAGACAAAAGAGGTGGCATGACCAAATCCACATGGAACATTTTCCAACCACCTCCAAGTAGGAAAATGACACTTTTACAAGCTTCTCAACCCCTCACATATACCTCCAAAAATGAGCACCCAATTTTTTCCATAAATAGGTATGACAGATGCTCTTACACACCTTACAACTATCATAGAATTTTTCATTAATGACAACACTTATAGATGTAAGAGAATGCATCATAACTGACTATTCATAGTTGATTCTCTTACAACCTAAGATTACCCAACTTGGGCACCCACCTTCTCCATGCAAATATGCCTAATGAAACTTGTCCATCCTATCATAGAATCTAGTTCTTATGCAATATAACTTGTCATTGGAACCTATCATTCATTATAAGTCATCATTAGCTCTTACACACTACTCAAGATGTCGACACATAGAAAAGAATCTCCACAACAAAGTGAGATGCATACCTCCTCATGTGAGGACACAAACATCCTTTCCACCTCCCATGTCACCTCCCAATACGATGACAATTGATTGTGCCAAGTCACACTAAAATATGAAATTAGATGTGCAACTAAATACAAACATAGGCATAAATAAATACATTAATTAAATAAAATAGTGCTAGTAAATACTAAGGTTGAGATGTACCTTAATTCCCCCCTCAAAAAAAGTTCCACTCCCAGCCTAGATTTATACTTTTGGCTAGAAATTCATTGATCATGGAGAAATTTTCAAATTGTTGGTAAGAATTTTGCATCTTATCAATGCTTTGAGTAAACTAGTCTTTGATTCCAATCTCTAATTATCACTTCACTGTCCATCAAAAGTTAATTACACCATTGTTTCTCAATGTAACTTAAAAGCCTAGGATTCTATCAAAGCTATGGTTGCATTGGAATGGATATGAGTTTTATAATGGTTTATCAATTAACCAACCATCCCTTTGGTGGTCACCCATGGTTCTTTTCCAATGCAAGCCATTTCTAGCTACTCATTTGATTTATTCCCTCAAATTCTTTAGGGTAGAATCTATTATCTCTAAGATCTTTATTCCAAGGTCAATTTCAACATGGCTCTCTTACCCTCATGCTAAAGGAAAATTTAGTTTATCCTAGAGTGACTTTCCAACATACTTGGTAATAATTAAGTATATACTCTCTTATGGCATGCACAAAATCTTCATTACCTTTGTCAAGACATGGTAGAAGGATTGGAAATTATATTTCAATACTTTCTTCTACAATTACACTCTATGGAAATATTATAGGTGGCTATGACATTATCTTCCCGTGATTGAAAAATTGAATAACAAATGACATCTTTAGTCACCTAGTTTCGTCTAGGTAAAAAAGTTCATATTATTTGGGAGGATATTGTAGACCCTGAAATTAATCAGTTTTCTTGATTCCTATTATACCACATTTTTCTTATTGGTGCCTATCTTATACAACTTGGCATCTCCAATCTAGGACATGTCCCTTCTATAAAATAACAAAAAACCCTTCTCCATCTATCATGCTATTGTGCTTGTGCCCAAGATCCATATTGATGGATACATGATTTCTTCCATCCTTCAAGGCTATAAATATTTTTGGTTGGGCTCTTTTAGCTTTGGCATGCTTTTAGATCAAATATTCTCGTATGTATATGAAATGATAGGAACATTTCTATTTTTGTGAATACTCTTACATATATTGAGTTTACTTCTCACTCCATGATGATGATTATCTCCGATGTGCTCTCCCAAATTCATTATCAAGCTACTAAGGTTGTGCTAGAGATTTGACATCTCCAAAACCTTCTTGACCATTGAGAGAATGCCTGCTACATTGTGGCAAGGGTGCCATGCTCCCTAGTCAAGACTAGATCCCCCCACCAATATAAGAAACATAACTATTGAAACTTTTATCATCATCCCCAAGAAAGCTACTAGAGGTCCACCATACCACCACCAACCTATAATACAACAATCTGGATAAACCCCTCCCCTCTCTTCCTAGTCATCATCATGGATGACCTCCACCAACACATCACTTCTCCATGTCCTCTCAATGACATGGATGGAAATTTCTTGATCAGAGTAAATTCCCTCAACTTCAATTAGTAATTTCTTTAGTGTCATTAATGATCAAAATTATATGCATGAAACAAAAGAGGTTAATAATGACTATGAATTTGTGGATATTGTTTGTGAGCTTCCAAGTGGCAAGGAATAATCTTGAGGACCAAGAACCCCTATTATTTCGAAAACTACTCAAACAACTTAATGCTTTTTTTTATAATCATCTAATTTTGTAACAACCATTTCCTTTTTGATATTATAAACTACACTTGTGACTTAACCATATTTATATTTAGTAACTTCCAACTCCATTACTTTAACATTAGAATGTGACTTGGTTTCCAAACATTGTAAGGTTTCACACATCCATTTTAATATGACTAAACCAAATAATATAAACATAAATTTTAGACCAAAATAAAATATCTCATATAAGAACAATTGAAGATGATAAGAATCATAAAATGAAGCCAACACCACACAAAACTCCTTCCATCTAAATGGGCCCAAAACTAAGTCACACAAATTAGCTTGGGTACCGAATACTCAATTAAAAGGGGAAACTTGTAGGCCCGCTCCTATCTGCAATTATAGAAAGGTTATTCCATGGCAGTTGTGTGTGATCTACTGGATCCACGCGCTTTGTCCCACCAACATCTGTCACCTGACTCACCAACACAAATTTAATAAGCGCTTCATATCCGCCGCTCTGCACTCTCCTGCATTCAATGCGTCTATACAGATAGAAGGGAAAGACATTTTTAACTGAGTGTTTGGACTGTTATTGGGGTTTTCTAAAATAGTTTAGATTTAAATGCATAAAGTAATTTTTTTTTCAGTTGAAAATGTCATTGCTCGCCCGCCATGTCTCAATTAGTTGCCAAGATTTGGGATTTTCTTTAACTTGCAGTATTCTTCAAGTTTCATGCAGAAAAATAGAAGGCTTTAGAGAATAAATGCGTGCCGTGTACAATATTGAACATATGCGTGATCGTCTCGCCATGTTTGCTTTGTTTAGATCATAATCCTATAAATTCTCCACCAAACCCTACAATGTTCATCAATTCGCTCGATTCTATCCATTATTTTAGCGAATGCGAGCCCTAATCCTGTAAAAAAATAATTTTGCTCACCAATTTGTACAAATCACTGTGATTATTACAAATTTCTTTAGGCGGATTAACATAAACTAGACGTTTGAACTTACCTCTGAACCGGAGGGTCATTAATGGATTCTCAACTGCCAAAGTCAGGTATGTAATCGGCAAAACCCTTGCGGTATCTTTCAATTTTGCAAAATTTGCCAAAGCCTTTCATTTTTTGTTTTTTCGATTGGAAGAATTTCGTTTTAGTATGGTTATTTAATGTTTTGTTGGATCCACAGTACCATAATTCATCTCTGCCTGTGTTTGAATTTCAATTGACAGAAGTTCAATTGGATTGTGTTGATCACAAAAAAAATATGACTCCTCTTCAAAAGCATGTGGCATTCTTTGACAGTAATAAGGACGGGATCGTTTATCCTTGGGAGACTTATAAAGGTTTAACTCATAGATCTTTCATCTGTTCCTGATTTTTTAAATGTATTAGCTACAGTTTTTTTTTATAAAATCTATTAGCCACAGATTTTTTTACTTTATTATGCATTAGCTACAGATGTTTTTATATACTAAATTACTCAAAACAACCGATTGATATGTCATTATCTGTATATTGTTTTTAGGCAAAATTTCTATTTTGTTTCTTTGGTTTTTAAATGAATACATTATTGAGAATATTTTGGGATATGTTTCAATGTTTGATAGTTCTGGATGTGTGTATCAAATTATATTAAAAAACAATTAAGTACTTTTATAGACTTGAGAAATATTCCCTCTTATGATTAGAATTGTAAAATTGTGTTGATTTCCTGTTTACTCTACTGTCATAGATACAAAATAATTTTACAACCATGATAAAAACTTTAAAGGAAATTAATTTATATTTTAATTCTTTTAATTAATTAAAAAAAAAAAACTAAACAAGAATCTTGAAATAAAGAGGGGATTTAATTATCTTTGAAGTTTGTTTACTAGGGAGAGAGAGGACCCGAGCACATTTCAATGGCTGCCATGACAGTTATCTTGAAATAAAGAGGGGATTTAATTATCTTTGAAGTTTACTAGGGAGAGAGAGGATCCAGGGCTGGATATCTCGGTAAAAAGCATGTTGATGTGGCATCATATTTGATGATGTGATTCTGAAATTAGAGAAATATAAGCAGGAGACTTGCCTAAGCTGTTGTAGAAGTGATTTGAAATCTCCACCTAGCACCAAGCTAAGGTGCTCAACTATTGGGTCTTCTCCCCTAATCTTATTTTTAGAAAAAGATTGCACAATCTTAAAAGATGACATTTTTTAATTTTATTATTACTTTTAAAATTTATTTTTATTTCCTTATAAATAGAAAAGGATTTCACAAAGTGAAAATTAACTGCCATTTTATTGTGCATCTTTGTCTGCATCTCAACTTCATTTCCCCTATCCAACACATTCACATTCTCATATATATATATATGCATAATGTGACGTTTCAACTATAACAACAAAGAGTTAGGTGTCCAAACTGTTGCAGGTGTCAAACAACCAGCAACTGCTGTATTCAATAAGATTAATTTTTAACTAGAGTTATTAATGAATTGGTGTTTAAATCCCCAGGTTTCCGTGCAGTAGGATTTGGGGTCATGAAATCCTTGGCAGCAGGAGTGCTAATCAATGTAGCGTTGAGCTACTCAACCCTTCCTGTAAGTAGAAATTATGTACAGTCCAATACTTTACCACATAAAATTTCACCCATGTCCTTAGAAACTGATCTGTATACAAATTACAGGGACGGATGCCATCACTATTATTCCCCATATACATAAATAATATTCACAAAGCAAAGCATGGAAGTGACACAGATGTGTATGACAAAGAAGGCAATTTTGATTCTCACAAATTTGAAGCCATTTTCAGCAAATATGCATGCACTCAAAAAGACAGACTTACGCGCTCTGAATTGGATTCCATGCTCAAATCCAACAGGGAACCCAAAAATGTTCCTGGATGGTAAGCAAATTTCAACGAGTACATTATGTGAATATAAAAGAAATTATTTTTTTACAAGAGTACAAATGGTTTCTGTGTTTGACCAGGATTGCTAGCAAGGTAGAATGGGATTTCTTATATGATTTGGCCAAGGACGACAAAGGATTTCTGGAGAAAGAGGCCATCAGAGGTGTATATGATGGCACCTTATTCGAACTTTACGAAAAGAAGAATTGCGACAAATCCATCCTAAAAAAATGAATATATTTTTAAATGCTGAATTCTTAACAGTATACAGACCGTAATAATGAATACTTTGTTATGTTACATGTTATTGATTAATTTATTATAGCATGCCTTATTATCCCAATCGTTTCAGTGGAATCTTGCTTTGGAATTTTCGGCATATAGATAAATAGATTTTGCAGTGAGATTTATTTTTAAAATAACTATATTATAATATTATATTTATTAGTATTTTAGTGTTTTTGTATTAGACCCACACAGGTCTTTCACTTCTACGGGTTCTGGGTCGTGCTTGCAAGTCCGGATTGTTGGATTGGACCAGGCTTTATTAGTATTTTTAATTACTACGTATATAGTCTATATTGGTGAGCACATCATTTTAACAAAGATAATCACAATGATTTAATAGGAGTTTGAACTTTACAACAATAATGTCATGATTTAATCATCATACTATGTCAGGAATTACTAAGCTTTATTCTTAACAAAATCAACTTAAGCTTTATTGTTAACAAAATCAACTTAAGAAATGGTGACACGTTTTTACTAATATTTATTGTTGATAATATTATGCATATATTACAAATTTAAAGATAAATGTTACACATTTTTTTAAAGAGAGAAGAGAAAATGATTATAATAATATTCATTACTAAGAATATTCTATAAAAATAAATAATAGTGATTGTAGATATAAGGAAAAATTAGAAAAACAAATTTAATAGATATATACAACTAGAATAATAATAACAATATTAACAGGATTAATATATACATTATAATTTTCAAATCATAAAAGTGAATTTTATATTACATTAATGTTATAAACCTTTTATGAAATGATTATTTTTATAATAAGGATAATATCTTATATGGTATGATTATGGTAATTATTATAGTTTGATTATTTAGTTAATTATTATAAACATTTAGTTATTATTATTTTATGATGATTTATCATGTATCACATGAAGTTTCAAAATTATGCAATGATACATCTTATTAGTCATCTTTTGTGATTCTTATAAATTGGTCTTATAATAAAGAAATTATCATCTTAAAATAATATTTTGTGACACTAAAATTATGTAATGAGTAAATATTAGGCATGGATTTATGGTATAATAAAGAATAGATCATCTTAGAATAATATTTTGTTAGAGCTTTTTTATTAGAAAGGTTGCCTTCTCAAAGAGGCTTGTAATTATTATTCAAACATTTTGATCATTTTTACATGTTATTTTTTATTCATAACATATAAGTAACATATTAGGTCAAGTTATATTATCACTTTTCAAGTCTAATTTTTATAAAAATAATAATAGTTTAATAGTTGTAGTGTCATAAATTTTGACCCCTTACAATTTGACACTCCTTTTTGTGCCCTTTCTTTAGTGTGTCTTCTTTTAGCTCTTTTCCTAGTGTCTTTCTGGCTTTTATACTACAAAACTGAAGTCATATGTTTACATGGTGATCTAAACCTTTGCCCCAAGATTGAGTGCACCTAATTCACACATTATTCACCTTGTTCTGGGTGGACAAGGGCATTTGAGTGCTCTTTGTTGAGAATGGGTGTCTCAAAATTATTGGTTGAAATCTCGATCAAATGGCATTTGGTTTCTGTAGTGAGCAGTTCGGTGTGGAAAAAATTTATGTTGTCAACGAACTCCAAAGGCGACATAATACTTTTTCGTGTTTTACACACAGCTAGAGAATTCATTTCGATGTAACATTCGATTTTGGTATGTCATCCCCAATTGTTAGTCGAAGTCATAGTCCTTCACCGAGGCCGCGCAGGATAGCGGGGAAGAAAGAAAATTAATTCTTTCTTCACCCCGCGCAAGTAGAAGATAAAGGCAAATGAGGTCACAATAAAGCAGGGAGAAAGGAGACTTGGTCTCCCCCGCCATCTTGCGAGGCACTAAGGTCCACAACTATCGATAGACTTGTGAGGGGCCCATTGACACAACACTAACGGGGATCAGAGATCGGGTGGAATAAAGCTTGGTGACAATGAGAACTAATGAGATACACTTCCATCGGGTGGTGATGTGCCAATAAGATTTGAGATGGCCTTGGTGGGGACCATGGTTGAATCACATTGTCATGCTAAGTTGGAAGCCGATGATTGGTCCGAATGGAAACATTAGTCGATAGTCTTAAGGATTCAATGGGGACCATGTTTGACTGGTTTTTCCTGTTGAATTGGATGTTGATAATTGGTCCAAGTTGGAGTATGAGGAGCATGGTTGGAATTTGGTGTAGGTTATACACCATGTTTTCGACAACTGAAGAGTCTGACAATTGAGACATCGAGAAACTGAAACAAACTGTTTTCTGTGCAGAAGTATAAATAACCTGTAGAAATAGTTGCAGAGATTGATGACTTTGATTGATCAGTTAGTTGGAAGTTGATTGATTGATGGGACTGTTGGTTGTCAAATGCTAAGTTGCAAAATTATTGTGACTGTAATCTGTGTGGATCAAATTGGTCTGATATTTGTATGATGCCTGAACAGAGACTAGAACAAGGCATTTGAATATGTATCTTGTATGTAAATACTCTTTACTGTAATACAAGTGATTAGTGTTTTGGTGTGTAGGTTTTTCACTCGTAAGGGTTTTCGCATGTGAAATCTGGTGTTCACTCTGTGTTTGCAAATCTTTCATGTTTGCTCTAGTTTTCTGTTATGTGACTCTTAATGACTGTAATTGGAATTAAAAGACACCCTTGCTTCTCTCCTCTTTGAATTTAACATTTGAAAGGTGTTTTTCACACTCTGATTTCCTTACAAGTGGTATCAGAGCCTGGCTAGTTGTGTTATCCTTGTGGGTAGGATGGGTTTTTTGTGTTAATTCTGTAGTGGGAGTTTTGCAGAGAACCGGTGATTGAAATTGCAGGTTGAGATGGCGAGCACATCAAAGAGAGTTGACATTGATAAATTCAATGCTGGCAACTACGAGTTATGGAAACTCAAAATGGAAGACCTCTTGGTGGACATAGACCTCTGGGTTGCAGTTTCTAGAGTTAAACCATTAGGCGTGAAACAAGAAGATTGGGATCTCACAGATGGGAAAGACAAAGGGTTGATTAGACTATGTCTTGCAGATTCTGTACTTTTGAATGTTCATGAGGAAAAGACAACAACTACTCTGTGGAAGAAACTTGGTGACATTTATCAAGGAAAGTCTCTAGTAAATAAGTTATTCCTGAGGACAAAGTTGTACTCCTTGAAAATGAGCGAAGGTACATCTGTGGTAGACCATCTGAATACTTTCAACATGATTGTTGCATAGTTAACTTATGTGGGAATAGATTGATGGAGAAGATCCTTATATGCTTTTGTTATGTTCCTTTCCTGACACATGGGATCATTTGGTGATGGCTATTGGAAGTACAACAACCACCTTCAAAATGGAAGATGTAGTTGCTTTATTGCTGTCAGAAGAGGCACTAAGGAAATCTTTCAAGATGGCCAAGGAGGCTCTTGTTGTTTGAGGCAAATCAAAGGAAAGAGGCAAGCAAAAGGATAATAAGTCCAAATCCAAATCGAAGGAGAGATCAAAGTCTCTTGGAAATAAGTCCAAGGTGAAGTGTTGGAATTGTGGGCAATCTGACGTCATATCCGAAAGGATTGCAAGGAGTTGAAAAAGAAGAAGAAGAAGAAGAAGAAGAATTCTGACACTGAATCTTCTCAGAGTGATGTTGATGCCTTCATTAATACCTTGGCAACTCAAACAGTTGATAATGTCTAGTTGATTGATTTGGGTGCATCATTCCACATGACATCTCGTAGAGATTGGTTCTCTAGATTTGAGGAATATGATGGTGGAAAGGTGTATTTGGCAAGTGATTCATCTCTTGAAATAGTTGGCCAAGGAAGAGTTAGAATTCAGTTTCCTGATGGAAGAATTAAGGGAATTGATGGTGTAATGCACATACCAGGTCTGCTTGGAATTTTCTTTCTGTTAGTAAGTTGAATGATGCTGGTGTACAAGTTACATTCTCGGGTGGTGGCTGTAAAATGACTAGAGGCTTTGTTGAGCTTTTTAATTGCAATTGAGGTTGTACTACTAATTCACAACTTAGGGATTCTTATCCACACTAAGCAACCCTTCATGAACTAGAAGCTACATTTAATTATCAACCCAAGGACGTGAACTTGAAATGAGACAACAATATATATGCACTATGTAATCCTTCTAAGTTGTTATTTCAGTTGTGTATAGAAAATAAACTCAGAATAATAAACTAAATTGAAAACATGACAATGCTAGAAATAAAACTAACTACACATCAGTGGCTACAGGAAGACTGGTTATTTGCAATAGAAGTGGTTACATGCTAATTATTCTAAAACTAGTGAAATCAAATATGTTGATTCAAAACATATCTTAAACAACTGATAACTAACAGTAAATCATAATGAATAAAAATGTAAACTACTGCAAATCTAAACTATAATGGAATCACAGTTCCTCAAGTGGCCCTTGCTTGAGTTGCTTCAATCTATCATTAGCATTCCATCTTCAATAGACAAGCTTCAATGCTCAGATTATCTTCTTATTGCAAATCAAATATTACATGGACATATATCAGAATTTCTGATTGAACATGGACACCACTAAAAACACTCAACACTAACTAGATATTCTCTAAACACTCTCAACTCTACTATCCCTCACAACTCAACAAGATCCCATATTTATGCTTGAGACTTGAGAGTTGGATTAATTACAAATTCAACTACTTATTACAAATATAATTTCTCCCATGAAAGCAAGGAGATGACTTATTCTACTCATGACTGATAATAAAGACTAAACTAAAAAGAGTTGAGAGAGTTCTAAATCCTCTTCAAACTCTTACAACTATAAAATACAGTCATGGTTGAACATGTATACAAAACATGTTATAATTATTTATGAATCATCAATGTTTCCACAAGATTTTCCAATGTCTGTCGACTTAAATAACTGCAAATACATGAACTCATGAAGAGGTAGAAGAGTCGAAGTTGAATTAGAACTCAATCTTTAACTGCTGCCTGGAAATATACTAGTTTGTCTCAGACAACTTATGATGAATACTTCTCATTAACTATTGTGAATCAACTCAAATGATTTAAAGGGTTTTTATATCTCCTTTTAATCTTTCCATATAATTTTTAAAATTTGAATTTAGTTAAGAAACAAGTGAGATGTAACCATTTTATTGAAATAAGTCTTTTGACTTTTTCTGCACTTTCAATCAACTGCTACATCTGTCAATTGCCAACTTGTTCCTTCTTTCTTCTAGCTATATGAATGACTCAAACCACTCACAAGAAACATGTTAATCATTCCAAAATACTTTACATTTAATAATAACCATTTATTATAATATTTTACCTTTATTTAGCATTAACTAGCTAGACATACATATGCATATCAAACACCATTAATCCTAGATAATGCTTGACAAAACCAAGGTAATGTTTGGAAATGACTTGGAAGGAAATTATAAACATGAGGTAAGTATCATAAAAAATGAAATAATATGGTCAATTTATAGGCTCATCGGGCTTGATTGTGTTGGATAAGGGTGCGAGGGTTGGTACTCTGTTCAAGATGGATGCACCGTTTGCTCAATGTAACAATGTCTCTGGAAAGTCTAGAGAAGGCTACCCAGAAGGAGAACGTTGCAAGCTTTATTGAGGTCAAACTTCCTACAGATAAAATAATGTTATAGAATCATAGACTCGGTCACATTAGATAAAATGGTTTAAAATCTTTGAAAAATAAAAACCTTGTAGAGGGGCTTGATGATTGTAATTTTGAGTTTGAATTCTGTGAACATTGCATTTATAGAAATCAACACTGTGTTTCATTTTATTCTAATCCTCATAGATCTTCTAGTTTGCTGGATTAAATTCACTCTGATGTTTTTGGTCCAGTAAATGTTTCTTCATTATTGAAATCTACATACTATGTTTCCTTTATAGATGATTATTCAAGAAGGGCATTTGTATACTTTTTGAAAAGTAAATCAGAAGTGTTCGGTTGGTTTAAGTAATTTGAGAACTTGGTTGAAAAACATACTGGTAGAAAAATTAAGTGCTTAAAGACTGATAATAGCGGTGAGTTCTATTATGTAGATTTTAAATAATACTGCAAAGATCATGGAGTTAAGAGGCATAAAACTACACCTTATACTCCACAACAAAATGGAGTTGTTGAAAGGTTGAATAGAACGTTGATGGAAAAGGTGAGAAGCACACTGAGTGGTGTTGGCCTAGAGTAGAAATTCTTGGATGAGGTTGTTACAAGTATGGTTGTTGTTGCACCAAAATATCGACCTGTTAATGCCCGATACAACCACTAGATTAATCCACAGGAGGCGATTATGCCATGTCACAAACCTGAACACTGCACTGCACAACACAAGGAGACCAAGGGCACACACCTTGCAATAATCTCCCCCAACGCAAGCAAGGGGTTTGAACTTTTGACCAAGCTCTGATACCACTTGTTACAAGTGCAGTTGTTGCACCAAAAGATCAACCTGTTAATGCCCGATACAGCCACTAGACTAATCCACAGGAGGTGGTTAAGCCATGTCACAAACCTGAGCACTGCACTGCATAACACAATGAGACTAAGGGCACACAACTTGCAATAGAGGTTGTATCCACAATATGTTATCTACAAAATATATCTCCCACTTAAACATTGGTAGAAAGAACTGTAGGAATCAATAAACACTGAGAGGGGGGGTGAATCAATGTTCTGCAATTTTTAACATTCTTAATTTGTCCTTTAAACCACTCAATGCAGATGAATGAAAGTGAAGTGCAGAAACACAAAGTAAAAAACCACAATAACATAGCACCAAGTTTTTTATGTGGAAATCCGGTTAAGGGAAAAACCATAGTGGGATTGAGACCCACAATATGAATATACCTTGTTAGAAATATAATAATATTACATGAGAGGAATGCACATGCATTCAGGCACACTGCCTAGAGCTCACTACTCAAACTACAAACATGGCAACAACTCCAGAAGGCTCACTACCTTACAAAATGATTACAATAATAATTGGAATATATGAACTGACAAACAACTATACAAATGCCAAAAAAAGTTCTGGTTAAGCACAAAGTACTGTATCTTACTAATATTGCTCTGTTCTCATATTCTTCTGAATTTCAAAGCACAAATCTTTCAACTGCACATTTGAAACTATGCCAAATCACTTATACATGGATTCCACATAACTACTAATTTAAAAAATGATCAAATCAATCACTCATATATATCCGCATCACCAAATTAAGTCTTTTATCTGTCAGCTCAAAATGCATAACACGCAACATGAAACGTGTAGCTCAAATCGGCCCAAACCAATCATGCAAACCAAAACAAATTGATTATATGCTCCCCACATGCCATCTCAACAACCTCGAACATAAAATCAATCACCAAAATCGTCCCAACAATTCTGCATAACACGTTATACCATTGGTCAACCAAATAGCATTGTTCTTCTTGAAATGCCAAATACCAGATCTTCAATCATGCATGAAAGACAACACCAAAGGCTAAGATCCTGGAATAGGCTACTCCAGACATCCAACCATCTACCTGTATCACCACAAAGCAAGATGTGCAACCAAAATGAATTTTTACACCCTGTCAAGCACTGTGTTCCACTTTCTAGACAAGCAAAATTGGACTTCAGACTTCCAGTAGGATGAATCCATACAATCTAGATGAATTATCTAAGTTGGGTTGCCATCAATGACAACTTCCAAACACTTATCTCTATCGATACAGTGTCTCTTTCCAATAATCTCCCCCTTTGGCATTGATGGCAACACTTAGTGAAAAATGACTAACTGTCAAATCAAAACCAAAATACTGTACACTCTGCAACCAAAAATATGACTTCCAGATTCCAAAAGAAACATGACTCCCCCTGAGACCAACATTTTTCACTGCTCTACTCTCCCCCTTTGACATCAATGGCAAAGGCAGGTATCCGCATGTCAAAATTTCCATAAAACTCTATATACAAAGGTAGAAGTTACAAAAATTTGAAGATATCAACAAAAATAGTCTTCAATGATTGCAAGTAGTCATCCCATCCCTTCTTCAAACTACCCAAAATAGATATCAGGGCACTGAATAGATATGTCTACATCTCTGCTACCCTAAGATCTCTAGATGCACTCTTATTCAATGAATTATGGGCATCTTGCATATTACTAAGTAGGGTGTCTAACCAAGGAGTTATTAGATTCCTTAGCTCTCCCACCCTTCCAATAAGTTTGTCCTTCTCCTAACGTAGACTCTTGATTCTATCAAGTAGAGATATCACCTGTTTTACTCCGCTCCTTGCAAAAATGGTCTGAGGATCATAAGACTGAGATAGACTGGCCAATTGTGACCTTCATACTCTTTAATCTTCTTATCAACCTCAATAGTGAACTTAGGCAATAAGAGGCATGATTTGTAGATTTTTCCTCCTACAACCAATACTTCTTGAATGTCTTTGACACCAGTTAACAAACTAGCTCTATCTCCTTCAATCATTTTCAAAATGGTCCTCAATCTCTTAGCATTAAAATGACTTTGAACTTTTACTTCAACAACTTTCTCCAAGGATTCAAAATGAGAATCAATTGATTCAAGCAAACTCTTTAGCTTTTTGGAGGGAGTGTTAGATGAGTCCTATTTAAAAGATGGCAAAATTTTCTCAAGGACACTTATTGCCAATGCTATCATGTCATTGTTCTCTGTGTGAGATTTCAATAAATCTTCACTTGCTTTGGCTTGATCAAGTGCAGCCAGTTTGAGTGCCTAGACAGGGGATAGAGAGTCAAGATTGATGGGGCCTTGGGCAAAGTTCATGTCACTCATGATCTACTTCCCCTTCACTGATTTCTCAGTGTCTCTTGCCACTGAAATCTATTCAACCTTGCTTTCTATTTTCTCTGCTCCCATCTCTAATTCAACAGTCACCACCAGAGGGTTCTGAGTTCCTTCACCTACATCAACTTCTTTAACCGGAGGATTGTTTGTATCAATTGGAGGGTTTTCATTCATGTCCTTACCCTCATCATCTCTTCTTGCATTCTCTCCACCTTTGTCAGTCGGATCTTCAATTATAACTCCTTCCTACATAACAGTTTGAACATCCAAAATAGAAGTGTCATTCCTTTTCTACTTGGCATCTGGATTAGAGTCACCTAGATGATTGACTTCATACTGGTTATCTAACAAAACTTTTGTCAAAATCTTTTCTTTTTCCTTTGCAACTTCATCATCAATTTTTCCAAACATGATTTTGTTAACTCTATGTTTACTTCTTAACTCACTCTTCGCTAACTGGAGTAATCTGTCTATCTCCTTATTAGACATAATTGAACATAAGTTGACCAATATATATTCTTTTAATATTTCATCTTCCTCATTTGTTGTTTGCCTTCTAGCATCCAAAATGTCATACAAGCTCTTGGGTATTACTGACATTAATTCAATTAGAGCCTTACTATATACATTAAGGTACTCTAGAGTTGCTTCCTCAAGAGTTTTGTTTCCATTCTCATCGAAATTATCATACCACTCTGATAGTGGCTTCAGATTAGCATTCTTAACAGCTTCATTAACAATCTCATTCCAAGACATTGGAGGATTAATTTCAAGCTTACCAATCTTTAGCGCCTCATAAAGTTCAGATTTCTTAGATTTCTTACCAGATTTAGGTCCACCAAATGGTTTCTCCCTTGAGATCTTGGTGGCCTTGATTCCTTTTGCCTTAACCTTCTTTGTGGCTTCATCTGATTCTATTTCCTCTTCATCAATGGGAATGAATTCTCTAGCTTGTCCTCTCTTCCTTTTTCCTTCACTATATGGTTTGGCCTGAGGCTTAGGTGAGCTTGTAGGTTTCTGAGCACCGGAGGAGGGTGCAAAGCTCTTAGGCTACTTCGGCTTAGGTACAAGAGCTTCCGGTTTGGCCTTCTTTGTTTTGACCATATCTTCTTCCTTTAATATGTTCTTCTCTTTGTCCCTCCGAACCGCTTCCTTGGTGATCCCCATGCTCTCTACCAGCTGCTCCACCTCCTTCCCGACTTTCTTCTACATCTTAGGTTTCTTGAACTGACTATGCAAGCTCAAACCTTCCTTTAGTAGAACCCACCAGTTTTCTCAATAAGTGTTGAGCATACATATCAAGAACATGTCCCTTGACCTCATACCCCATGGGCATGATCCATGATGTCCTCGGCTCCATAGCTTCCATAAGGCATTGGTCAGTGTCAACCAGAAAACAGATAGTGTCTTCATATTTTTCCACAACCTCCTTAGGAATCCTTTTCCTGCTCTGCATCATGCTTTGAAATGTTTTGAATTATCCCCATAGAATGTCGTTCTCTGTTTGTGCATCCCCTAGACCTTGAAGTGTTTCCTTTATCTGCACAACCACTTAATGTCCTTTATCTTAATTTGTCCTTATGATAATGTTTCCTTTATCTTAATTTGTCCTTAAACCACTTAATGTAGATGAATGAAAGTAAAGTGCAAAAACACAAAGTAAACAACCACAACACCATAACACCAAGATTTTTACATGGAAACCTGGTTAAGGGAAAAACCACAGTGGGCTTGAGACCCACAATATTAATATACCTTGTTAGAATTATAATAATATTACATGAGAGGGATGCATGTGTATTCAGGCACACTGCCTAGAGCTCACTGCTCAAATTAGAAATAAGGCAACAACCCTGGAAGCATCACTACCTTACAAAATGATTAGAATAATAATTGGATATCTAAACTGAAAAACAATATCTACAAATGCCAAAAACAGTTATGGTTAAACACAAAATATTGTATCTTACTCAACTTTTCAATACTGCTCTAATATGATATTCTTCTAAATTCTGGAGCACAAATCTTTCAATTGCGTAGTTGAAACTGCACCAAACCTCTCACACATGGATTCCACATAACTACTGATTTAAAAAATGATCATATCAATCATTCGTATATATCCACATCACCAAATTAAGTCTTTTATCTGTCGGCTCAAAACGCATAACACGCAACATGAAATGCGTTGCTCAAATCAGCCCAAACCAATCATGCAGACCAAAAAATTTGATTATGTGCTTCACACATGTCGTCTCAACAACCTCAAACACAAAATAAATCACCAAAATCATCCCAACAATTCCGCATAGCACGTTATACCACTAGTCGACCAAATAGCATTGATCTTCCAGAAATGTCAAATACCAGATCTTCAATCATGCACGAAAGACAACACTAGAGGCTAAGATCCTGTAATAGGCTACTCCAGACATCCAACCAACTACTTGTATCACCGCAAATAAATATGTGCAACCAAAATGAAGTTTTACCCAAAATATTCTTACTCTACCAAACATTGTGTTCCACTTTCCAAACAAGCAAAATTGGACTTCAGACTCCATACAATCCAGATGAAATCTCTGAGCTGGGTTGCCATCAATGACAGCTCCCAAACACTTATCTATATCGGTACAGTGTCTCTTGCCAACAAGAATGCTTATGGAAGCATGGTCTGGTAAGAAGCCCTCTCTTAGACATATTCATGGCTTTGGCTATGAGGCATATGCGTATGTGCCTGATGTAAATAGATCCAAGTTGGAGAACAAAGTTGTCAAGTGTATATTCATTGGCTATGGAATTGGTGTGAAAGGATACAAGCTTTGGAATCCTATTATTGAGAAGGTGTTGTACAACAAAAGTGTTATCTTTTGTGAGTTGAAACCTATCTCAGTAGATCTGCAGCTTGGAAAGACAAAGAAAGAGGAGGTAGTAGTTGAAATTTCTTTAACTCTAGAAAAGAGGAATTGTGAACCTCAAGTGTACCTGAAAGAGAAGAGAGCTCAAGCAGCTTTGAGAGTTCTGATGAAGAGGAAGAATAAGAACCTCCACCTCAACAATTGAGGAGGAAAAAATGTGACAAGAAGCAACTTGATAGGTATGGATATTCGATGTTGGATTTAAATTGTGTCTATGCTTTGATTACTAACACTAATGAGCCTAGGACTGTAAAAGTGGCAATCAAAATATCTGATTTAGATTCCTAGTTGGAGGCCATGAATGAAGAATTGGCATCATTGAAGGAGAATGAAACCTGAGATCTTGTGCCCTTTCCTGAAGGTAGAAAACCAATTGGATACAAATGGGTATTTAAGAAGAAAATTAATATGGGTGGCAATGTGGAAAATTATAAATCTACGTTGGTTGCAAAGGTTTATTCTCAAGTTGAGGGAATTGATTAAGGGGAAATATTGATGGGGTTTACCCAGCCTGCTCAACACATCACCTAGCTAGTGTTGCTCAATTCCACCAACTCACTAGGCCTAGTTGCACTCTAGGCCTCCAATTCATTTTCAATCTCTTCTAGGGCTTGATTCTTGACCTTTCTAAGGTGTATGCTTCAGGTGTTTTGGTTAGGAACCCTACCAATTCCCAGTGCTTTTCAGGTGCTCAATTGTGGCTTCTTGGCTTCAACTTGTCAAACTGGCCTCCTACTATTGTGAGATGATGCAAAGGTGTGGAGGTGTCTACTAACATGGTTTTTATGCATTTAGGGTCCATTTGAGGTTTGCAAACAATAGGTTTCTTAACAATTCCAAATTCTTGCCTAGAAAAGGGCTACAAGGAATTAGCCCAATTAGGCCTCCTAAAACTGGTTTTTTAGGGCTTGGGTGAAAACGGTCCAAAAGACCCCCAAACAAATTTGGATTTTATTCAAAGATACACCTATCCCTAAAGGATTTTTGTGGTTTTGGCCTCTGGTTTCACTATACAATGCATGAACCCCAAAATGAGGGTTTTGAAGGGTTTACTAGGCCTTTAATCGGCAGTGAATGAACAAGTTGGGGTTTTGGTATCAAAAGGCTTTGTCAAAGCTTCTCCCTACATAGAAAACTCTACCCCAACTCCATGGATGCCTCCAAACTCTGAAATGGTGATTTGTCACAGACCCCTACACTTAGCACTTCATTTTCACCTTATTTCCTCTAGTCGGGTTGCTCCTAGACTCGCTTAGAATAAGGTGATAGTCATACTTAAACTTCTCTCCAGCACTTGAAACTGCATATGTAAAATGTACAGGTGGTTTCATACCATGTCCCAACTAGCTGTGATGGCAGCACGTGTGGAACTCATGGGGAAACCATATTTACAAGAAAACTACTATATACAAGCCAAAACTGGTTGTTTGCAAACTTGAACAAGAAAACACCAATGAATAGTATTTACAAGACTCTAAATTGAACCAACAACACAATAACACACAAGAGTAACTCAATCCATTTCTGGATCAATGGATTCAATCCATATTCAATTGCAAAATGAGTAAAATCAAGCCAAAATGTTGCCAACAAGACTGAAAAATGAGTAGTTTCAGTTGTTGAACTTACATCACACACTTCTCCAACTTTGGTAAACATGCAAGAGAGGGTATATATAGGTTTCCTACATGTGGAGTCATCCTAGGGTGTTAAACAATCCCTAACTCCAACACTAACCACTTGAGTACAAAAGTTGTCATGACAACTTTTTGCAACTTTGTGATTTTTGCACTTTTGGTTTCTCCAACCTTGAAGACCTATCCCAAGTCATCACATATGAATTTTCAAACATGTCTAAGACCTATTTAATCCTCCCTAATTCTTATACCAATTTTTGACACTTTTGACCATCAAAAAGGTCAATTGGCTACCCAAGCTCACTATTTACACAAAAATGCAATCCTAAGAAGTATGAACACAACCTAGGCCTACTCTGACTCAAAAATATAACTCATGTACCCTCCTGGAGTCCTTATTCACCACTGACTTGGCTAGGATCAGTACAAGACAAAATTTAAAAGACTAAACAATCTAAGTACTAGGTGCTCCTGCACCAAATATTTTCTCCTGTAGAAAAGTTGACATCTATCAAATTTCTTTTATCTCTTATAGTAGAATATGACTTAAATATCGAGCAGATGGATGTGAAGACAATTTTTCGTTCATGGATATTTGGAGAAAGAGATTTATATGTACCATCCTGAGCACTTTGTTGAAAAAGGTAAAGAATCCTTGGTTTGCAAATTAAAGAAATCTCTTTGTGGTTTTAAACAATCACCTAGAATGTGGTACCAGAAGTTTGACACCTTTGTGTTGTCATTTGGATTTGTAATATCAAAATCAGATCATTGTGTGTATTGCAAGACTAAAAATGGTCATTTACTTATCATTTCTCTTTATGTGGATGACATGTTATTCATTGGAAATTATAAGGGTGATTTTTTATTTTAAATCTCAGTTGTCAGTACGTTTTGAAATGAAAGGTTTAGGTGCAGTTGGGTATATTCTGGGGATGGAAATCGGAGGGGATACAAAGAGTAGAAATATTTGGCTCAATCAGAGCAAGTACATTAGTAATGTCCTTGAGAGGTTTAATATGTCGGATTGCAAGTAGTTAGTTGTTCCAGTATTTCAGCGAACGAAACTTTCTATTGAGGATTGTCCAAAATATTCTCCTGAGAAGGAGGACATGACAAAGGTGCTTTATGAAAGTGTTGTTGGAAGTTTAATATATGCAATGGTCTGTACTAGGCTTGACATTGCCCAAGCAGTGGGAGTACTAAGTCAGTTTATGGAAAATCTAGGAAGGTTGCATTGGGATGTTGTGAAGAGAGTGTTTAGATACCTAAAAGGTACATCTCAATATGCTCTATGTTACCATGGGAATTTGGTTGGATCACGGGGGACTGCCAGCATTCGGGGATATGTGGATTATGATTGGGCAGGGGACATTGAAGCAAAAAATCTACCAATAGATATGTATTCATGTTGAATGGTGGTGCAATTAGTTGGATGAGAAAGCGACAAGATGTAGTCGCTTTGTACACTACAGAGGCAGAGTACATGGCAGCAACTCGTGCCTATCAAGAGGTTGTTTGGCTTAAGTGATTAATTTTTTATGTTGATTTTAATGCAAGGAAGATTATTATCTGTTGTGACAGTCAGAGTGTCATTTGTTTGGCGAAAAATCCTATGTTCCATGCTAGAATGAAACATGTTGATGTGCAATATCACTTTGTTCGTGACATGGTGGAAGATAGAAAGGTTAATTTGGAAAAGGTGGATACTTTGAAGAATTTTGCAGATGCGTTGACAAAACTTGTGAGCACAACTAAGTTCAAATGGTGTATTAGCTCCATGGGACTTGGAGCCCATGATTCTCTTTAGTCTCAAATATTCTGGAGATAACAATATGTTCTTTGTCAAGTGGGAGAATGTTAAGAATGGGTTTCGCAAACTTACTGGTTGAAATCTTGATCACACGGCATTTGGTTTCTGTAGTGAGCAGTTCGGTGTGGAAAAATTTCATGTTGTTGAAAGCCGATGATTGGTCCAAATGAGAACATTAGCCGATAGTCTTAAGGATTCAATGGGGACCATGTTTGACTTCTTTCTTCCTGTTGAATTCGACATTGATAATTAGCCCAAGTTGGAGTATGAGGAGCGCGGTTGGAATTTGGTGTAGGTTACACACTATGTTTTCGACAACCAAAGAGTTCGACAGTTGAGCTGTCAAGAAACTAAACCAAACCATTTTATGTACAGAAGTATAAATAATCTATAGAGATGATTGAATAGATTGATGAAGTCGGTTGATTAGTTAGTTGGAAGTTGATCGATTGGTGGGACTGTTGGTTGCCAAATGCTAAGTTGCAAAATTATTATGATTGTAATCTATGTAGATCAAATTGGTATGATATCTGTATGCTTCATGAAAAGAGACTGGAATAGAGCATTTGAATCTGTATCTTGTATGTAAATACTCTTTACTATAATACAAGTGATTAGTGCTTTGGTGTGTAGTTTTTCACCCATAAGGGTTTTCCAATGTGAAATCTATTGTTCACTCTGTGTTTGCAATTCTTTCATGTTTACTCTAGTTTTATGTTATGTGATTCTTAATAACTGTAATTGGAATTAAAAGACACCCCTGCTTCTCTCCCCTTTGAATTTAACATTTGGAAGGCGTTTTCCGCACTTTTCTTTCCTTATCCAGTCTAGACCCAATTTTGAATATGTCAATGTGTGGTTCCTGCCAGTTGGTTCTTGATTGTGATACTTCAATATGATTGGTGGAGCTTAGCATAACTTACAAAATGCCTTGAGAATCCTATATAAGAGCATCCTTTCAATTCATTTTCACATATAATCCTCACGTATCCTACATCCACACACATCCATTTCATCATTCAAGAGCAAGTATTATGGGTGAATTCATTTAGCTCTAAGCATTATGGAGCAACAAGTTGCAACAATCTTCATGCAAGCATGTGTTCATGATTGATTTCCTTGTCATGTCATGTTATTGCATCAACACATGTGGGTCACATTCAAAGAGAATTGCATCATCAACCATCATATTTTATAGAAAGCTTCAGGTTTAACATTCTACTTCAAAACTTTCTTTTCATTTTATCAATTTCATTCAACGGTTGATTCCAACCCAGGGTTTGACCTAGGAAAACCCCTATCAAACAACATCATTTTCCTCCTTTGTATATGCAGGCGATAGATTTAGGAGACAACGACTATAGATTCAAAAAGAGCAAATAGAGATGCACAAGAATTAGATTTTGCAAAGGCAAAAAAGCAAGGACAAAGTCACTTGCACACCATTTTTTGACACTTTTCTAGTGAAATTTTAGGGAAACACTCAAAACAACATCGTGATCTCGAAAATATATTTGTTGTCCGCATATGAAATCCCTAGATAGTGGTTCCCAAGTACCATTGTCTCACATTTTCGAGTCTAGATTGCAAACACAGGTTCCTCTCTGCTTCCCATTTCTTGATCTATACTTTATGTTTGCATATCTAATCTAAAATTGTCTGTGCATGTTTATTATTGTAAAGTTTACATCATTAACCCTAGATCTTGCATTAAATTTATATAATTTCAATTATTCAATTTCAACTCAATTAAGGATAGTAGAATCCAATCTGCATTCAACCCTTTTTCCTATAGACTCAAGGTTAAAATTATTTATTTCATTCTCATTTAATGTCAATAGATTGGAAGTGGGTCAATTCCTTATTTACATAGCTAAACTAGTGGATCCTCATTTTTAACCCATTACAATAGTTTATTGAAAATACTCACTATATGTTCTCACTTAGCCTTACATATAGTGGGTTGTTGATTTCATGGGCTCTTAGCCCCTACTGAGCTACTAGTCATTCCTAATTTCTATAAAGTTGTTGAGATTTATTGGATTATTAAGCTCATAGGCTGCAATCATTTACCTATCTAGATTTGAACCTTGTGAGGTTGTTGAGCTCATAGGTTCTTATCCCCTACTAAGTTGCTAGTCACTCCTAGCATAAACACATAGCATTAATGTATATAGTCCAAACTTGTGAGCACACTAACTCAATGAAGGTAATCACAATGGTCCAATGAAAGTTTCAACCTTAGTAGTTATAAAAACCTCATTATTGAACCATCATACCATGTCATGAACAACAATGATAAATTAAATATTTATTGATCAACAAAAGAAACGATGACATGTGTTTACAAATATTTATTATTAATGTTTCTTAGGGGTAAATTAGTCATAAATAACATAATCAGATATCAAAGAGCGAATCGCAACTCTAATCTAATTAAGATTACTCCTAAATGGCAATAAAATAATGCAAAATCAATTGAATTGAACAAATAATCTAATTAAGACTCCCTCAATTGATGTAGCAAGGCTTCCATTTGTCTTCTCCAAATTGTGTATATGAAGGTGGCTCTCAGGTATTGCACTGGGATTCTTGCATAAGATGGCAATTGCTTTGAAGAGTGTGATCTAGATTGATTTGATGAGAAGGTCTTGTATTTATAGATTTTCAAGACAGATGGGGTGAGAAAATAAACTGAAGTGTTGATTGATAGATAATTGATTTAGATTGATAGTTAAGTGAATTGATTGATCTATTAACATGATAGATTGACTTGTTAACTCATTTGATTGAGTAGTCAACTAGATTGATTGGCTAGATGACTCAATTGATTGAAGATGTGACTGAATTGATTGAAGAGATGATTGAATTGATTGAAGAGGTGATTGAATAGATTGGTTAGTCATAAAAAGATGATTTGGAGTGAAAAGGGAAGATTGGAGAGTTAACTGATTAGATAACCGGTTTGATCAATCAGTCATGATTTTCAACATGTGTTGTAGGAGATTGAATTTGAAATTCAATTTCATGTTATTTGGATTTGAATTTTGATTTTTGAATGTTGAAATGCAAATGAAATTAACTGAAATTCATTGAAATTCAGATTTGGTGAAATGTTAATTTGGGAGAAATTAAATTAAATGGAATTATTTGAAATTCGAATTTGGGGATTTGGTGGAATGAATTAATTAATTGAATAATTTAAATGAAAATATTTAATCTTTATACATAGAATTAATTAAATAATAAAGAATATTTAATTAAGGGAATTAATCGTAATTAATAAAATAATTAATATTTAATTAATTTTTGAGAAAGGGGTTTGATGATGAATTGATTAATAAAAGAGTAGATATAAATTGGATAATTCGTAAGCAAAAATGAATAATGATGATTAGGTTAGTTGATAAGAATTAATTAGCTTAATTAAATATTTAATGAATTACTTAATTAATAAGACAAATAATTAGAAATGATCAATGAGACATTTTTAGGTGTCTACATTTTCCCCTCTTTGAGACAATGTCGAAACAACGCTGTTTCAAAAAAAAATGAAAAAAAATCTTCTCCAATATGCCCCAATGACATTACGGTATAATGCCCCCTCGAGAGATTGTTTGTGCATTGAAGGCATGAATGATCCCTCGAAAGAAGAAGAAGATTATATGAGAAATGAAAGAATGGTTAACTTGATGACACAAATGAGTTTGATTGGATAGAAGAAATGGTTAGAATGATTTGTAGATTGATTGAGTGATAAGATTGATACCATTGATGAGATTGAACAAATTGATTTGATTGATAGGATTGATCGGATTGATCTGATAAAGATAAAGTCTGGTTTCAGGAAGGACCCATCCTGTATAAGACAAAAATGATCAAAATGTCTGGTTTCAGGAAGCATACATCTTGTATAAGACGAAGATAGATGATCATGTCTGGCTTTAGGAAGGACTAATCTTGTATAAGAAAACTAATAGATCAAAATATGGTAAAAGTGAAGAATAATTGATTGATAGATAGAATAGTTGGTATGAGGAAATGATTTGAGATGGAATTAGAAATATGTGAGTATAAATTGAAATGAACTCATTGAGAGTAGAATATGTTAGATGACAAAATGATCTTTGAGATAAAATCAACATGATGAGATGAGAAAATGAAATGATATGATTGATGATGATAGTGAATGATGGTGATGAATACTCTTCTTTGCCTTTATTCGTAGTGCAACACATTATCATCATTGAGCCTTATTATGTAGCAATGAAGCTTAGTACACCGAGGTATAAGGAACCAGGATGTATAGATATCTCACTCAAAGAAACAAATACGTAGCAGACAAGGAATGAACGCTCCATTATAGGAATTACCCTAGGGGTCGAGGTATGTGTGGCATTCACAAGCTGAATGCACCTATCACAGACACCCACTAGAGAAATTACCCCGAAACTTCATTGGTTCACACCACAAAACAACAAACAAAGTAAAGGATCATGCCCATCATGGCTCCTCTAGTCACTTTTGGACATCCTTGAGTAGCATAGAAACATGATCTTCGCCAATTAATAAAAGATAACAACCAAATTAAACAAAACTCAGCAGCTAGACTGACTGTGCCTTTGCTTTGATTTTTTTGATGTGATGGTTGATAATGTCTGGTTTCAGAAGTTTTGGACCCCATTTAAAACTAATATGTCTAGTTTCGAGTGTATTCGATTATGTCTAAGACATGATAATGATCACATTGATGTGGATATTGACGATTGATAAGATTTGATCAGTTTGGTTGCAAATTTTTGATAAGATAGTTATATCCTTTGTTTAACTTCATGTGAAGTGTTTGTTGGATATCTGCTAGGGTATTTGTTTCTCACAAGACATTTTATTGAAAGTTTTTGATTGTTTTCAATTTTGAGTTTTATTTTTGAGTTTTCCGATTTTTAGGGTTTTGTGGATCAATTTGAATGTTTTTGGTTGATTTTGTTGGATTTTCGATTGTTTTTTGTATTTGTTCAGGATCTTTTACAATTTTTAAGATTTTTTTCAATACTTTAAATAATTTTTAGGATTTTTATGTTTTTCAATGTTTTTGGATTTTTTACTGTTTTGCAAATGTTTAAGTATTTTTTGTTTTTCAATGTTTTATGGTTTTTGTAGGACTATCTAATTTTTAGGATTTTTTCAGTTATGCCCCCAATTTGTAGACCTATGATGACATGATGATCTAGGTGATGCGTATGGAGACAATGAATTTTTTATATGAGTTATGCTAATGCAAGATGCATGATGATGATGCAATTCTTATTCAAACAAGGATGATTGTATGTGTCTTTCAATCTGAAATGCACTAATGGGATTAAAGGTGTGAAACATTTCAAAGATAGGAGTTCAATCCATTCTCAGAAGACCTTACACCATCCAACCTAACACACTATGTAACCAAGATTTATGAATGGAGGTGCATAAAACTTCTCCATCAATTCTTAAAACTTTGATCTCCTTTTTCCCATGTGTGTGCACTTGAGTTTATTCCTACCCCTATAACCATTACAAACCCTTGGAATCCTATGTGGCTAGCTACATGAGTTGTTCTAACTTCAAAATCAACCTAGATAGAGCCTTGCTGCTAGCAATCTTTTAGGGCTCCGACAAGGTTATACACCATAATCTCTCGAATATTGCTCCATTGCTAGTAGGCATCCATAGCCCTGATGGAGTTAGTTGCATGTTCCCATAGTCAAGGTTTTATTGCACATTTTTGCATGATATTTCAGTTATATATCTATGCTATTTTTCCTTGAGATGGATATTGCCATAACATTTTTTCTTTATTTTCTTGGCTTGACTTTTAAGTAATGAAACCTAATTGGGTATAACAATTACATCGGCACTGAAGTAAAATTTTGGATTTTTCACTAGCCATATGACCAACTAGGTGTCTGTAATGACTTAGAGCATTTGATTAATGTGTGAGATATTGCAATTGATAGACTTTAGGTAACAAGGATCAATAGTGAAACCTCTACACAACCATGGATAAAGCTCAATCATAAGGTGACATTAAAGATGAATGACTAAAAACCTCCTAATGACTTCATGAACAAGTATCTAGGAAATGAGACAACCTTCACTCTTTTTAATGCACACAGGTAAATGACCTAGACAATCGCCTTGTTTTATTGATGCAACTATATGAGAAATAAATAATGATATGCAACTATATGTTATTGAATTTGAAATACTAGCAACTATGATGCACTCTGAAATGGAGATGTGTGATGCAATTCAGTAAAGAAATATACAAATGTAGCATTGAAAACTTAAATGAAGCCATGCCTTAGATGTAACATATTTTTAGGTGCATGATGTTCATGGGATCAGGGAGTGGATCTCCCTCCTTTGTTGTTAAATTATAGGCGCCATTTCCAACTACTCATGTTATGACAAAAGGGCCTTACCAATTTGCTTCAAATTTTCCTGGCTTTTCTCGCTCTACCAAGTTCCTCTGGTTTTCCTTTAAGACGAGGTCTCCCACTTCAAAGTGATGTGGTATCACTCTTTTATTGTATCTTTTGCGTATTATATTCCGATAATCTTGTAAGTAGTTCAGGGCAGTCTGTCTCTTTTCATCCAAGAGTTCCAACTCTTGCAACCTTGCAACTCTGTGATCTTCATTAGATATGATATTCTTTAAAGAGATCCTCAGTGATGGTAATTCTACTCCAATAGGCAAAGTGGCTTATGTACCATATACCAAAGAGTATAGTGTGGCACCTGTCACCATGCGTACACCTGTTTTGTAAGCCCATAGAGCAGGATTGAGTTGTATGTGCCAATCTTGGCCTGCTTCATTGACAACCTTTTTTAGAAATTTAAGGATTGTTTTTTTTGTTGCCTCTGCTTGACCATTGCTCTAAGGATAGTATGGAGTTTCAAACCATTGTTGAATATGGAACTGTTCCCAAAGTTTTGTCACTTTGTGGTTTTTGAAAGGTCTACCATTATCAGTTTCAATGCTTATGGGTATTCCATATCGACAGATAATGTTGTTCAAAATAAACTTAGCTATTTGCTTGCCCGTAGTATAGGTCATAAGGATTACCTCAACCCATTTAGTGAAATATTTTGTGGTAGTGAGAATGAAATTGTGTCCATTGGATGAAGTAGGGTTGATTTTCCCTACCAAATCAAGTCCCCACTGTGAGAATGGCCATGGTGATGTGATTGGTTGAAGATCTTGTGTTGGTGCATGGATTAGGTCTCCATGGATCTGACATTGTCTGCATCTTTCTCCATTGTCGGCCAGTAATAGCCTATTCTCAAAAAAAAATTAGCTAGAGTTGGGCCATTAACATGGGCGCCATAAATTCCATCGTGAACTTCTTGTAGAGCTAGTTGTGATTCATCAGCATTGAGACATCTAAGTAAAGTTGTATCCAAGCTTTTTTTGTACAGTGTGTCTGCAATGAGTGTGTATTAGATGCTTGCCTTATGAAAGTCTTTCTTTGATTAGATGAAAGGTCTGGTGGCATATATTGATCATGTAGATATGCATATATCTCTTGATACCAAGGAGATTCAGGTCCCACTATTACACAAACATATTTTAAAGTTGGTATTTCATAGGAAGGTACCATCAGTTGTTTTACTACGAACTCAAATTGAGTTCCATTATTTGGCATGTCTAGGAGAGATCCTACAGTTTCCATTGCATCAACAACTCGGTTATGTACTCTAGGGATTTGCTTAAGTGTGATGTTGGTGAAATAATGCTTTAGTTTTTCTACCAAATGTTTGTAAGGTGTCAACTTGTGATCTTTGGTTTCGTAATCATCATTTACCTGATTTATAATGAGCTGAGAGTCACCATATACTTGTAGGTCCTGTATTTTCCACTACACTGTTGTCTGAAGTCCTATGACCAAGGCTTCATACTCGGCTATGTTTTTTGTGCATGGGAAGCTTATTATGAATGACTTGGGAATAGAGTCACCTAGAGATGTGATTAAAATAATTCCCAGTCCTGCTCCCTGGTTTGTATGTGATCCATCAAAGAATAATTTCCACTTGTTGGATGTTGTGATTGTAAAGATAGACTCATCTGGAAAGTCTATCAGCATAGGATGATGATCTAGCATTGGTGCTTCTTCCAATTGGTTTGTTATATTTTATCCTTTGATGGCATTTATATCAACATATTCAACGTTGAATTCACTACAGATCATTACCCATTTGGCCAACCTTCCAGTTAGTGCAGATTTGTTGAAAAGGTACTTGAGTGGATCAAATTTTGCAATGAGCTGGATATTTTGACTGATCATGTAGTGCCTTAAGTTTTGGGAAGGAAAGACCATTGCTAGGAATGCACGCTCAATAGTAGTGTAATTCAATTCATAGCCTACAAGGGTTCTAGTAATGTAATAGACTTCTCGTTCCTTCCCTTGATCATCATGTTGTGCTAAAAGGGCACCCAAAGCTGAGTTGGTAGCTGATATATACAAGAGTAATGGTCTTCCATGAACTCGTAGTATCAAAACTGGTGTGTTCAATAGATGGTTTGCTAAAGCTTGAAATGCCTCTTGGCATTGTTCTGACCATTTGAATGTAACACCTTTCTTTAAGAGGTGGTGAAATGGGTGGCACTTTTCTGCCAACTATGCTATGAAACGCCTGATACATTAAAGTCTACCTTGTAGAATTTTGAGTTGTTTGAGTGTTGTTGGTGTTGGCATTTCTAAGATGGATTTCACCTTTACATGATCTACCTCTATTCCTCTATTTGATACTATGAAGCCCAACAGTTTTCTAGCTTTTACACCAAACACACACTTCTTTGGATTTAACCTGACCTTGTATTGTTGCAATCTGTTGAATATTTTTGCCAAGACCTCTAAATGGTTTGCTCGGGTTTGAGATTTTGTGAGGATATCATTGACATAGTCTTCCATTATATCATGTACCATGTCATGAAACAATGTGGTCATAGCTCTTTGATATATTGCTCCTGCATTTTTTAGACCAAAAGGCATGACATTCTAGTAGTAGGTACCCCAAAGACAAGTAAATTCTATTTTAGCTTGGTCTTCTAGTGCTATTTTGATCTAATTGTAACCAAAAAAACCATCCATAAGTGATAGCATTTCATTCCCCGTTGTAAGATCTACAATTATGTGGATATTTGGGAGCAGGAAATCATCTTTAGGATAAGGCTTGTTAATATCTCTGAAATTTGTACAGATTTGGATGCCCCCAGAATGTTTAGTCACTGGGAGTAAATTGGAAATCCACTCTATATAATCGATAGGTCTAATGAAACCCACATCTAATAGTTTTTGTAATTCAATCTTGACTAGTAAGGCTATATGAGGATGCATTTTTCTCAACTTATGCTTGTATGTCTTTACTCCTGGTAATAGAGGTAAGTGATGTAATACCAAATTGGGGTCCAACACTGGCATATCTACATAATACCATGCAAAGTTGATAGGTCTTTTCTTAAAGAACTGGATGAAGTTCTCTTTTTATATAGGATTTAGAGATTTTGCTAGATAAATCTTGTGTATATTTTCAAAATCTCCAATGTTGACTTCTTTTGTTTCCTCCATAAGGAGTGTTGATTGTTCTCTATCAATGGGAAGATCATCCAATCTTCCTCTAGTCATTGTTTCTGTCTCTTGTGATTCATCTAGATTTGAGGATGATCTAGCCTCACCAAAGTATGTTGTTCTATCCAAGTCTATTGCAAATCCCGCCTTATGATCACCATAGGGAAAACCTTCTCTGACACCAAGTAATTCTACAATAGCTTCATCATTCTTGAACCAGTCCAGATTTGGTGAGTCCTCTTACCCCCAGTCAATTATATGTGAATGTACAAGGGGTAAGTCTTTTATTTTGTCTGCTAGAGACGTGTTTGGCATCATGTAAATCTGGTTGTTCTGAACATCTTCGTAGACAATGTCATTATCAATGAGTGTTTGATTGTCAATGTTGTGTCCATTGGTCGTGGGCTACTGTCTTGAATAGATAGAAACTCATATTCATGAGAATATGTCACACTTTCTATATATGTTCCACTATCTGAGGTTGTGTCACTTATTTCATCTTTCTCTTGTAACAAAATTTGTTCCTGACTTGTGGATCTCCTTTGTGTGGTGGAGACCCTTCTCAAACCTGGTATAAGATGTTGCAGTCTTTCTTCATCTACCTCATTAGGTAGAGCTAAGTGTGTTTCCCTTGGTAAAAGTATTAACAGAATGCAAGGATTAGGCGCATTTGCAGGTGGTACTCCAGTCTCTATTACCACATTTTCTTGTGAAATTGTTTCAGGTACCCTACTGTTAGTTGATGTCATATCAGTTTCTTGTACTAGGGTATGTTGCTACTTACTCGCTTCTATGAGATGAAGGAGGAAATACCCATGTTGATAACTAATTCTGAGGTATATACTCTGATGCTAGTCTTGGCTTATTCAATATGTCTAGTGTTCATTGCCTTGCCTTTTTTATCTTTGTGATATGTTTATACCCTAACCCTTGATTCTTTGGGTTCTCCTGAGGTAAAACAAGTTCTATTCTTCCCTATTGCTATAGTCCCAAGCTTGTGGTACCATCATACCCATGTTTCTATAGCATTTTGAAACCATTCCCATAATGATCCAAGGGTAAGCGGGCTATTTTCATGTCATCTTATTCTTTATATAATCAGTGATTGATATCTTCCTCTAGGGATTCTTCCTGTAAGCCCCCCCATCTAATGAATGAGTATGAATCTGATTATTTGACTCTCCTTTCCTTTATCTCATTTTATCGAAGTAGTCTGAGGCTTCCCAAAAGATATAGGAGAAAGAGATAATTGTCTAATATTTGATGTACTAGAGATTGAATATTCCCCACACCCGACATCTTTAATTTGTAAAGAAGGTGTCGCAGGTGTATCTTTCTGTGCTGTAATTGTTAATGAATCTATTTGTGTGGTAAGCGGTGTTGCTTGATTAATTGGAACTTGATTGTTTGTGCTTTCTCTTAAAGTATTGCAATGTTGAAAGGGGTTAGGATCCCCATGCACAGTTATTTCTACTCCATTGACTGGAAATTTGATGCATTGATGAAAAGTAGAAGGAGTTGCCTGCATGGAATGTATCCATGGGCGTCCTAATAGCATGTTGTATCCCAATTCTTTGTCCAACACTTGGAATCTGATATATGTAGTAACTGGTCCAATTTGTACTGGTAATGTGACCAATCCTTTGGAAGGACGCTCATCATCATCATAGGCCTTGATGTTGATTTTATTAGTTTGGTCTATGTGAAGATTTGAGTAAGCCAAGTAATTAATCAACTTAGGGTACAAATATTTAGTCCTGCCCCTCCATCTATGAGCACTCTTCTTATTCTTTTGTTATGAACATAGGCTTCTAGATGTAAAGGATCATTGTGTCTGATCTTATCTGTGGGTATGTCTTTCTCTGTGAAGGCCACCCTGGATGAGGCAGTTATAGTACCCACCATTGCTTGTAATAAAATTTCATCCATGTCTCTGGATACAACTGAATCTTGCAATTCTTTGTCCATAATATCTTTATGATTTGGTGAAATTCTGAGTAACTCAAAGAATGAGATTTGAGTGGGAGTCCTTTTTAGCTTATCCACAACATTAAAGTTTCTTGCTTGATGAGGTGCCTAAGGAGGTACTCCTTGCAATGTGAGTTTGGATCTACGGGTTACTACTACACAATATTTATTTCTAGGGTTGATGGAGATGGTTGCTACCATTGTCTCCCCTTCACTAATTGCATTGATTGTATAATTTTATGCAACCTTGGTGTAATTGGTCATATTGTCCTGTCCCTTTCATGTAGAGGCTTGTCCTTGATTATGTTTCACAAAAGGGTCTTTGTATATGATATGTGCATGTTTTGTTGATCCTTTATCTGTATCTACTATTACATCATCTTGATCTATGAGGTCCTAGATGCGATTCTTGATTTTGCAATAGCTAGATGTTTTGTGTCCTTTGGAACGATGACAGTCCCAGAAATCATTGTCATTCCACCAGGCCGGTTTGAATGGGCCTGGTTCATATGGTGTTTCTTTTGGAAAGGTGATCATGTTTGTTTGTATTAACTTGTTTAAAGCAACATCAATAGGTTCCCCCAAAGGCGTGAAATTTCTTTTTGGTTCCATATTTCTTGGAGGTCTAACTACATTATATTGCACTACATTGGTGTTGGTCTAACTTGCATTATTTGCTTGTGACTGATTCACATTTTTTGTAGGAAAAAGGTTTTGTCCTTGTAATGATATTGTAGGTTGAGCTCTATTGACCACTCTTGCATCAACTACTCCATCATTTGTAACATTCTTGTTCCTTGACCAAAAATTGGGTTTATCTGTATTTGTATTCTTGCGTGCTCTTGAATCTTTGCTATTTTTAATGACACCTTGTTCCAACAATCCCTTCTCACATTTGAGACCTTTTTCTATGATATCCTTGAATGTATCTAAGCATTGCATTTGCAAAGGATATTTGATTGGTGGAATGACATTTTCACTAAATATGTCTACTTGTTCTACCTCTAGTGTATTGCTTGGATACCTTCTATACAATGACCTCCATCTTTGCAAAAAAATAGAAAAGTTCTTTGTTTCTTTCTGCTTTGTGATGCACAAATCTATTAGGCTCATTGGATTGTCTATATTATGAGAGAATTTTGAGATAAACAACTCTCCTAACTCTCCCCATGAAGTAATTCTAGGGGGTAGATGTGAGAACCATTCTAATGCGGGCCCTCCAAGACTTTTGGGAAATAGTCTTACTAGATAGGTATCTTCATGTGTCACTTCTATGCAAGATATGAAAAACTCTCTTATATGATCCCTTGGATCACCCTTTCCTTTGTATTTATCAAACTTAGGTGTCTCAAAGTGTGGAGGAAAGGGTGACATGTATAGAGACCTATCATAGGGATATGGTCTGAGATCTTCCATTGTGTAGCTTTTCTTCTCCTTACTTGCTTGCATGCTCACCATTTGCATTTGTAAGTTTTGGACTTGTTGAGTCAAAAAAAAAAATTGCATCAAAGGTATGCCTAATGCATACATGTTTGCAACATATGGTGAAGTGGTGGTGTATACTGGTGTTGTTGAATATGCTTGACTTTGCATTGTATTGAAACCACTACTAGGTGTTTCAATGTATGTAAATTGAGGCACTATGTTGGCCTTAGTAAACCCAAAGGGATTGGTATGTCCATGTTGTATCCATTGGCTACTAGTTGCAAATCTAGCTGACACCGATGTAGTTACTTGTGGAGTACTAATGGTGTGTGAGTTAAACATGGGGATTGATTGGAACCTTGAAGTATCCCCTGACATTTGTGCAGAACTTATAGTTGCTCGTGTTGTGATTAACTGAGTTGGAACCGCTTGTGTGCTTGGAGAAACACTTTGTGTAGGAATTGTTATTGTAGATGCATTGGGCATATGTGTTGTATTTAGATTCAATATCACTCCTGGTGATGTTATTGTGGAGATATCAAAATTAGGAGGCAACTTTGCTCCATTTTGAATCAAGAGAGATAAATACTTGTCTCTATTGTTGTTGATAAGGCCATTGACTACCATTAAGACTAGAGGGTCTTGTTGAGCTACCTCTATTTCCTCTTGTGTTAAACCTATTTGCATCTCCTCTATTGTTGGTAATCTATTGGAATATGTTGGTATCGAATCTCTATTTCTTGATTGAGAGCTTGAGCTTCCAGTTGTGTTCATGTTCCAAGTCAGGTTATAGTATGGGTCACTATTCAGATCCATCTGATTTTTTGCTTTTTGTGATCTTGACACTCTATGACTCACTATGATCTTCTAAATGCAAATGGTAGATTAAGATGGATGCAAAATTTATGCTAATGACTTAACTATGTATGCAATCTATGAATGATGACTCTCTACTAAGATTATTGACGAGGAATAGGACTATCTGCCATAAGTTTTTCGAAAAATTGTTGAAATTCTTCTTGCTCTCTTTGTTCCTCGATTTCTTTTTCTAATTTTGTATCAAGGCAAACAAATTTCTGGATTTCATTATCTATAACAACTTCAACTTCCTCATACTGGGGGAGATCAATTCTTACTTCCCAAGCAAGATTATCCAAACCATCAATTATCTCTAATTGACCATTTTATGGTCCAAGATTGGGTTGTTCGAATAGAAAATCATCGTCTCCTTTTAGACCCATGCAAAGGATATGCTCTTAAGACCTCTATTGAGTGATGAACCAGAATGCAAACCTATACAAGTGTTGACTTTGAAACTAAGATGGGAAATGTGGAATATAATGCACTCTATTGTGATATGCAAGACCAAGGTGGATCCTAAGATGAACTTAGATTATTATAATGCAATGATTGAATGGACGCAATCTTTGACAAAAATTGAAGCTATTTCTACGTGAAGTGAGAACTTGTGCAAGGAGGTGAGGACACTAAAGATACAATGTATGGACTAAATACCTAGAACCTAAGATCACTGAAAATGCAATTTTCTCCATTTCTCTTGAATGTTGGCAAAATTTGTCGAACTTGTTGGATGTAAACACTTGGTTGTTCTCTTGAATTTTTTGGCTCTTGATTATTGAGTTGAGAAACTTTGGTTGATTGTTGAATTGAAAAACTTGGTTTACATTCCACTTTGAAATGTTTGATCATGTATCAAAGACACAATAGACACGTCAAGAAAAAATGTTTTTATGCTTGAAATCATCAATCTAATATGCTAATTAGCAAACAAGGACGATCGTAGATCCTTAACTAATCTAGCATGATTTAAAACACAAAGCAATAGAATGCTAGAATTGAAAGCTTTAAAATAATTCAAACTCCCTATTTCAGATTTGTGCTTCCATTGTTCTTCTCCAAATTGTTGGTGTAGGTGGCTCTCAAGTATTGCATTGGGATTCCTGCATAAGATGGAAATTTCTTTGAAGAGTGTGATCTAGATTGATTTGATGAGAAGGTCATGTATTTATAGCTTTTCAAGACAGATAGGGTGAGAAAATGAACTGAAGTGTTGATTGATAGACAACCGATTTATATTGATTAGTTAAGTGAATTGATTGATCTGTTAACAGAATAGACTAACTTGTTAACTCATCGGATTGAGTAGTCAACTAGATTTATTGGCTAGATGACTCAATTGATTGAAGATATAAATAAATTGATTGAAGAGATGAATGAATTTATTGAAGAGATGATTGAATAAATTGGTTGGTCAGAAAAAGATGATTTGGAGTGAGAAGGGGAGATATGAGAGTTATCTGAGTTAACTGATTAGATAATTGATTTGATCAATCAGTCATGATTTTCAACATGTGTTGTTTTGATTTTCAAATGCTGAAATACACATGAAATTAACTGAAATTCAAATTATCATCATTGTCCATGAAATGCTTGTCAATGATGGTGTTGAATACTCTTCTTTGCCTTTATTCATAGTGCAACACATTATCATCATTGAGCCTTATTATGTAACAATGAAGCTTAGTACACCAGGGTATAAGGAACCAAGATGTATAGATATCCCATTGCAAGAAACAAACAAATAGTAGACAAGGAATGAACCCTCCATTCTAAGAATTATGCTAGGGGTCGAGGTATGTGTGGCATTCACAAGTTGAATGCTCCTATCACAAACACCCACTAGATAAAATACCCCATAACTTCATTGGTTCACGCCATAAAACAACAAAGTAAAGGATCATTCCCATCATGGATTCTCTAGTCACTTTTGGGCATCCTTGAGTAGCATAGAAACATGATCTTCGCCAATTGATAAAAGATAAAAACCGAATTAGACAAAACTCAGCTTCTAGACTGACCATGCCTTTGCTTTGATTTGTTTGATGTGATGGTTGATAATGTTTGGTTTTAGAAGTTTTGGACCCCGTTTAAGACTAATCTGTTTGGTTTCAAGTGTACCTGATTCTGTCTAAGACATGATAATGATCACGTTGATGTTGATATCGGCGATTGATAAGACTTGATCAATTTTGTTGCAAATTTTTGATAAGATAGTTATATCCTTTGTTTAACTTTGTGCAAAGTGTTTGTTGGATATCTGCTAGGGTATTTGTTTCTCACAAGACATTTTATTGCAATTTTTTGATTGTTTTCAATTTTAAGTTTTGTTTTTGATTTTTTTAGATTTTTAGGGTTTTGTGGATCATTTTGAATGTTTTTGGTTGATTTTATTGGATTTTCGATTGTTTTTGGTATTTGTTCAGGATCTTTTACAATTTTAAAGATTTTTTTCAAGACTTTAAATGATTTTTTAGGATTTTTTATGTTTTTCAATGTTTTGGGATTTTTTAATATTTTTTAATGTTTTTGTGTTTTTGGTTTTTTGATGTTTTATGGTTTTTTCATAACTTTACCTTATTTTTAGGATTTTTTTAGTTATGCCCCCAGTATGCAGACCTATCATGACATGATGATCTAGGTGATGCATATGGAGACAATGAATTTGTGATATGAGCTATGCTAATACAAGATGCATGATGAAGATGTAATTCTTATTCGAACAAGGATGATTGTGTGCGTCTTTCATTCTAAAATGCACTAATTGGATTAAAGGTGTTAAACGTTTCAGAGATAGGAGTTCAATCCGTTCTCAGAAGACCTTAGACCATTCAACCTAGCACACTATGTAACCAAGATTTATGAATGGAGGCGCGGAAAACTTCTCCATCAATTCTTGAAACTTTGATCTCCTTTTGCCCATGTGTGTGCACTTGAGTTTATTCATACCCTTATAACCATTACAGACACTTGGAATCCTATGTGGCTAGCCACATGAGTTATTCTAACTTCAAAAGCAACCTGGATAGAGCCTTGCTACCAACAAGGTTTTAGGGCTCTGATGAGGTTATACAATGTAATCTCTTGAATATTGCTCCATTTTGAGTAGGCGTCCATAGCCTTGATGGAGTTACTTGCATGTTCCCTTAGTCAAGCTTTTATTGCACATTTTTGCATGATATTTTAGTTATATATCTTTTCTCTTTTTGCCTTGAGATGGATATTGGCATAGCACTTTTTTCTTTTATTTTCTCTCCTTGACTTGTAAGTAATGAAACCTACCTAGGTATGACAATTACAGCGGCACTGAAGTAGAATTTTGGATTTTTCACTAGCCATATGACGAACTAGGTGTCTATAATGACTTAGAGAATTTGATTAATGTGTGAGATATAGCAATTAATAGACTTTGGGTAACAAAGGCTCAATAGTGAAACCTATACACAACCATGGATAAATCTCAATCACAAGGTGACATTGAAGATGAATGACTAAAGACCTCCTAACGACTTCATGAACAAGTATCTAGGAAATGAGACAACCTTCGCTCTTTTTAATGCACACAGGTAAATGACTTAGACAATTGCCTGGTTTTATTGATGCAGCTATATGAGAAAGAAATAATGATATGCAACTATATGTTATTGAATTTGAAATTCTATCAACTATGATGCACTTTGAAATGGAGATATGTGATGCAATGTAGTAAACAAATATGTAAATGTAGTGCTGAAAACTTAAATGAATCCATCCCTTAGATGTAATATCTTTTTAGGTGCATGTTGTTCATGGGATCAGGGAGTGGATCTCCCTCCATTGTTGTTAAATGATAACCGCCATTTCCAGCAACTCATGTTATGAAAAAAGGGCCCTGGCAATTTGGTTCAAATTTTTATGGATTTTCTCACTCTACCAAGTTCCTTTGGTTTTCCTTTAAGACAATGTCTCCCACTTCAAACTAACGTGGTCTCACTCTTTTATTGTATCTTCTACATATTCTATTATGATAACCTTGTAAGTGGTTCAGGGAAGTCTATCTCTTTTCATCCAAGAGTTCCAACTCTTGCAACCTTGCAATTATGTGATCTTCATCAGATATGATATTCTTTAAAGAGATCATCAATGATGGTGATTCTACTTAAATAGGTAAAATTTCTTTTGTACCATGTACCAAAGAGTATGGTGTGGCACCTGTCACCATGCATACACTTGTTCTATAAGCCCATAGAGCGAGATTGAGTTGTATGTGTCAATCTCGGTGTGCTTCATTGACAATCTTTTTCAGAATTTTAAGGATTGTTTTGTTTGTTGCCTCTACCTGACCATTTCTTTGAGGATAGTATGGAGTTGCAAACCGTTATTGAATATGCAACTATTTACAAAGTTTCGTCACTTTGTGATTTTTGAAAGGTCCACCATTATCTGTTACAATGCTTATGGGTATTCCATATCAACAGATAATGTAGTTCAGAATAAACTTAGCTATTTGTTTACCTCTAGTATAGGTCATAGGGATTACCTCAACCCATTTAGTGAAATATTATGTGGCAATGAGAATGAACTTGTGTCCATTGGATGAAGTAGGGTTGATTTTGCCTACTAAACCAAGTCCCCACTGTGAGAATGGCAATGGTGATGTAATTGGTTGAAGATCTTGTGTTGGTGCATGGATTAGGTCTCCATGGATCTGACATTGACTGCATCTTTATATATATTTGTATGCATCTTTATCCATTGTCGGCTAGTAATATCCTATTCTCAACAATGTTTTAGCTAGAGTTGGGCCACTGACATGGGAATGAAAAATTCCATCGTGAACTTCTTGTAGAGATAGTTGTGCTTCATCGGTATTGATACATCTAAGTAAATTTGTATCAAAGCTTCTTTTGTACATCGTGTTTGCAATGAGTGTGTATCTAGATGCCTGCCTTATGAAAGTCTTTCTTTGATTAGATGAAAGGTTTGGTGGCATATATTGATCATGTAGATATGCATGTATCTTTTGGTACCAAGGAGATTCAAGTCCCACTATTACACAAACTTATTTTAAATTTGTTATTTCATATGAAGGTACCATCAGTTGTTCTACTACGAACTCAAACTGACTTCTATTGTTTGGCATATCAAGGAGAGATCCCATAGTTACCATTGCATCAATAGCTCGATTTTGTAGTCTAGGGATTTGCTCGAATGTGATGTTGGTGAAATGTTGTTTTAGTTCTTCTACCATCTGTTTTTAAGGTGTCAGCTTGTCATCTTTGGTTTCATAATCATCAATTACTTGATTTATAATGAGCTGAGAGTCACCATATACTTGTAGGTCCTGTATTTTCCATTGAACTGTTGTCTGAAGTCCTATGACCAAGGCTTCATACTCAGCTATGTTGTTTGTGCATGGGAATCTTATTCTGAATGACTTGGGAATAGAGCCACCTTGAGGTGATAAAAATAATTCCCACTTATGCTCCATGGTTTGTATGTGATTCATCAAAGAATAATTTCCACTTGTTGGATGTTGTGACTATAAAGATAGACTCATCTGGAAAGTCTATCAACATAGTATGGTGGTCTAGCATTGGTGCTTCTACCAATCGGTTTACTATAGTTTGTCCTTTGATGGCCTCTCTATCAACATATTCAATGTCTAATTTACTGAGGATCATTACCCATTTGGGAAACCTTCCAGTTAGTGCAGATCTGCTTAAAAGGTACTTGAGTGGACCAAATATTGTAATGAGTTGGATCTTATGACTGATCATGTAGTGTCTTAACTTCTGGGAAGCAAAGACCACTGCTAGGCATGCATGCTCAATAGTACTTTAATTCAATTCATAGCCTACAAGGGTTCTACTAATGTAATAGACTGCTTGTTCCTTCCCTTGATCATCGCGATGTGCTAAAAGGGCACCCAAAGCTGAGTTGGTAGATGATATATATAAGAGTAATGGTCTTCCATGAACTCATGGTATCAAAACTAGTGTGGTCAATAGATAGTCTTTTAAATCTTGAAATTCCTCTTGGCATTGTTTTGACTATTTGAATGTAACACCTTTCTTTAAATGGTGTTGAAATGGGTAGCACTTATCCGCCAACTGTGTTATAAAACGCTTGATAGATTAAAGTCGACCTTGTAGACTTTTGAGTTGTTTGAGTGTTGTTGGTGTTGGTGTTGGCATTTCTAAGATGGTTTTCAGCTTTGCAGGATCTACCTCTATTCCTTTGTTTGATACTATGAATCCCAAAAGTTTTCTAGTTGTTACACCAAACACACACTTCTTTGGATTTAACCTGACCTTGTATTATTCCAATCTGTTGAATATTTTTTACAAGACCTCTAAATGATTTGCTTGGGTTTGAGATTTTGCTAGGATATCATCAACATAGTCTTCCATGATGTCATGTCATGAAACAATATGGTCATAGCTCTTTGATATGTTGCTCCTGTATTTTTGAGACCAAAAGGCATCACATTCCAACAATAGGTACCCCAAGGACAAGTTAATGTTATTTTAGCTTGGTCTTATGGTGCTATTTTGATCTAATTGTAACCAAAAAAACCGTCCATAAGCGATAGCATTTCATTCCCTACTGTAGGATCTACAATTATGTTGATATTTTTGAGCGGGAAATCTTCTTTAGGGCAATCCTTGTTAAGATCTCTAAAATTTGTACAGATCCGGATTCCCCCAGAATGTTTAGTCACTGGAACTAAATTGGAAATCCACTCTACATAATCAAGAGGTTTGATGAAACGCACATCTAATAGTTTATGTAATTTGATCTTGACTAGTAAGGCTATACGAGGATGCATTTATCTCAACTTCTGATTGTATGTCTTTACTCCTGGTAATAGAGGTAAGTGATGCAATACCAACTCGGGGTCCAACCCTGGCATATCTACATAAGACCATGCAAAGTCGATAGGTCCTTTCTTAAAGAACTGGATGATTTTCTCTTTTTCTATAGGATTTAGAGATTATGCTAATTGAATCTTGTGTATATTTTTAGAATCTCCAATGTTGATTTTCTTAGTTTTTTTATTTTGTGGATCATCAGAGGGAAATCCAGCTATAGCACCCATGAATTCAGCTATAGCCTCATCATTTTCAAACCTATCCAACTATGGTATATCCTCTTGCCCCCAGTCTATAAAGTGTGGGTGTATGAGGCAAATAGATTCTTGTTCCGAAGTTGTGACATTAGCCAGTGCTTATATGCTTATTTATATTGAGGCATTTGAAGAGGATGATGAAGCCAACCAAGTGTTGATCTCATTAGTTGGTGTTATGCCTATGCCTTAAGAATATGATGGAACAATTTGGGTGTCGATTTCATTAGTTGGTGCCATGCTTGTTTTTGTTGCCACATTGGCATGTGAAAATGGCGCACATATAATCATTGATAAATTGTTCTCTACAGTATGATCTAGATTGGTTATGTCATTGATAAGGGATTCATGAACAACTTGTGTAGATGTATTGGGATCATGAGAGGGACTAGGAGAAATGGTAAGTTCATTTGAGAGGGTATCTTGTGAGGAACATGGAGGATTATGACATGGAGATAAAGGGATGGAAGGATCTTGATCAAGATCAAGAGAAATAATGGGATCTTGCTTAGGACATGAAGTTAAAGGAATACTTTGATCTTGACTTTGAAAGAGATTATTAGGAAGGATGGAAGAGATGTCCTAATCTTTCTTAGGAGGTGGATGTTGGATGGGACTTGAAAGGACACTTTTTTCTTGAGATAAAAGGGTATCATTATTAGTGGAATAGAAAAGAATGAGGGGATCATGATAAGATTCTTGATAGGTGGGGTCTTGATAAAAAATTGGATAGGATGGAAGGGCTTGTTCTTGATCTTGATGTATTTCATGACTCATTTATTTTGATTTTGGATCATCCTCTTGACATGGGGAATAAGTTTGCATGGGAGATTTTTGGTAGGTTTCAACACTTGGGCTTGATGAGAAAGGATTTTGAATGAGACTCTCTGAAGTGGGTTTTCTTGGAAATGGAATATATGGTGGCATTGGATCTTGAATTTCTGAAGCATGGAAAGGACTAGCATCATGACTTGGATTATATTGGATTTGTATTATGGATAGCTCTTGGGAGATTGTGTTATTGGATAGAGATGGTGTGGACTACTTTTGTGTGACTTCAGGGGATGATAAAATGGTGGCTAGATATGATTGATTTGGACTTTGGTTGAATGGGATTTGATTTTGGTTGAAAGGGGTTTGAATGTTGGGTCGATGTGATTGGTATGATTGATATGTTGGGTTGAAAGAAAAAGAAGGTTGACCCAACTCTAATGTTGGTTGAACTAAAGTAGGAATTATTTTGTTGGAGAATGAAGGTTGGCATTTTTGAATGGTTTCACAAAAGAAGAAATGGTTGCATGATAATGATTCCCTCGTGGTTATCACTTCCCATATTATTTTTTCTAACCAATCCCTATGGTTGTTAGGAATAGTCATGTCTATCATTTGTTGTTGCAAAGTCTTAATTTGTTGAGCTAAGATTTTTATGGATGGTGATGGAATAGGAATGGAAGGAATGAATTCTTCACCTTCCCTATGAAATGCATAACGGTAATCCATGATGTTGCTTGATTGGTTTGGACCTAAGATCACAATATATAAGATGTTTTCTCCATTTCTCTGAAAGTGGCAATTTCGTTTGATTTGGTTGTTTTGATGTTGATGTTGACACTAGATCTTGTTGTAGGTGTTTGATCTTGATGTTAATGTTGCAAAGATACAGTAACAAAGCAATGAAAATAATCTAAACTAAACAAAGAGAGCATTGTTTAAAGGACTTTTTCAAACCCTTGTGAATGTTGAGATCTTTTTCAAAACCTCAATTTTTTTTTATAGAATTTTGGTCATTCGATAGCACATCAAGCAGACTCTCATAAGGTCAAAAGGTCACAAATATTACCACAACCCACATCTTGATACTCCATCAACTCAAAAAGCCCTGTCAAACCCTAAGGTGCACCCATTTTTTTTCCTTTTTCTGTAAATTGAACCAAAGAGAAGTGCTCCTCAATTGGCTCGTTATCCTGGAAGATATATGGTGAGTGTCTTGGGGGTGGATTCTTCCCCACCCTTGCATTGCGATAATACAAGTGTTTGGTTACTGACTCGGTTTGGCTTCTAATTCCTAAAGTTCTTAGATAGGGTTCCATTCGAGTGGTCACAATCAACAACGTTTTACACTCCATTAAGGGAGGTCTCCCAGTCTATAAAGGTTACGCTCTATAGATTTTTGTGTGCCAAAGACACTAAGGGAGGCATAACATCATTGTGACAACATGTAATACTCGTTGTATATGATTTTCATCACATACGCATTTGTTTATAGTGGCTTCGATTACTTGGGAGGCAAGCCTTCTAAAGGTGTTATCCTAATGCTGAAAATGAAAGAAAGCATGAAAGAGGTGGGTCTAGCTTTTTAATCACCCAATAAAGGGGAGAGCATATACCTATCACCTCAAAAACACAAAAGACAAGGTTATTTTTATTCCTTCATTGCAATATTGTGTAAACTATTGGAGATGTTGCTCCAAAAGACATGGTGTTCATTTTCACTGATATAGCAATGATGAAATTTGTGTTGTTCTTTTTAAGAGAACCAAAAGAAAAATTAGCTAAACTAAGTCCAGCTATTCCTACAAGAAAACCATGAGAATTATTAGCACATTGGGGGCTCACAAGCCTAATTTGTCTTTCGGTTACAAATCTGACTTCTCTGTTTGCAAGAACAGAACACTTTAGTGACAAAGAGTTAAGGAAATCCATAACATTAATGCTCTGTGTATCCCTGACAATTGTGAATCACCCACTGAATAATTGTGAACTATCTTAAACACAATTGTGAACTAATATGTGCACAATTACGAATTTATGTGCATACAGGTGTAAATTGATGTCTGAACAATTGTAAATCACTGTCTGAACAATTGCAAATCATTGTCTGAGCAATTGCAAATCAATTATGAAACCGAATTAAAATATAGAATATAGAAATTATTTTTGCTCTTAAGGATCTAGTGGTAAGCTATTTTTTGTCTTCTTTCTTTTGATCTCCTTCTTGTTCTTAAAATTTGGATCTTATCTTCCCTGTAAGACAATTGTTACCAAGTTGTGGGGTCTTCATCAAATGAAGGACAAGTTGCAGAGGGTACGTTAGTCACACCAATAATAACCCAAAATCATTGATAAAAAACATAATGCAAGACATCCTCGATTATTTAACATGAGGGGAAATAACATGATCTTGTTTAGGACATGAAGGTGAAGGGATGCTTTGATCTTGACTTGGAAAGGGATTATTAGGAAGGATGGAAGAGATTTCCTAATCTTGCTTAGGAGGAGGATGTTGGATGGGACTTGGAAGGATACTTTGTTCTTGAGATGAAAGGGTATCATTATGAGTGGATTAGAAAATAATGAGGGGATCATCATAGGATTCTTGATAGGTGGGATCTTGATCAAAAATTGGGTAGGATGGAAGGGTTTTTTCTTGATCTTGAGTTGTTTCATGATTGATTTCTTCTAATTTTGGATTATCATTTTGACATGGGGAAGGAGTTTGGATATCCATGGGATATTTTTGGAAGGTTTCAACACTTTGGCCTGATGAGAAAAGATTTTGAATGAGACAATCTGAAGCGGGTTTTCTTGGAAATGGAATATATGATGGCATTGGATCTTGAATTTTTGAAGTGTGGAAAGGACTAGCATCATGACTTGGATTAGATTAGATCTATATTATGGATATCCCTTAGGAGATTGTGTTATTGGATAGAGATGACGTGGATTGGTCTTGTGTGACTTCAGGGGATGATGAAATGGTGGAAGCTATGGAGGCTACTTGAGGGTCAACTTTTTCATGAAAGGACAAGCCCTTGCTAAGAACTAGTATATGATTTTGATCTTGCTTGGAAAACATGACTTGGGAAGCTCCTGTGAGAATCTTCTTTGGATGATCATATGAATTGTTTTGAGACTTTGACATGGTTGGGTTTTGATTTTGGGTTTGGTTGAATGGGGTTTGATTTTGGTTGAAAGGGGAACTTTGAATGTTGGGTTGATGTGTTTGATGTGATTGATATGTTGGGTTGAAATAAAAAGAAGGTTGACATGACTCTAATATTGGTTGAACTAAAGTAGGAATTATTTTATTGAAGAATGAAGGTTGGCATGTTTGAATGGTCTCACAAGAAAAGGAAGGTTGGCCTGATAATGATTTCCTTGTTGTTATCACTTCCCTCATCATTTTTTCTAACCAATCCCTATGGTTGTTAGGACTAGTCATGTTTCTCATTTATTGTTGCAAAGTCTTAATTTGTTGAGCTAAAATTTCTATAGATGGTGATGGAATAGGAATGGAAGGGATGAATTCTTCACCTTCCCTATGAAATTCATAATGCCATTCCATGATGTTCACTTGATTGGTTTGGACCTAAGATCACAACATGTAAGATGTTTTATCCATTTCTCTGAAAGTGGCAATGTTTGATTTTGATTTAGATGTTGATGTTGATACTTGAAGTTTTCTTTGAGCTTTGAGATTCTTGTTGATGCTTTTTGACAAAATTTGGTTGATATTCCACTTTGTAATGTTTGATCATGTAGCAAAGATGCAACAACAAAGTAATCAAAAACAACTTGACATAACCAAAAGAGAGTGTTGTTTAAAGGATTTTTTTCAAACCTCTATGAATGTTGGAATCTTTTTCAAGACCCCATTTTGTTTTCGATAAAATTTTGGTCATTCAATAGCACATCAAGCAGACTCTCCCAAGGTCAAAAGGTCACAAATATTACCACATCCCACATCTTGATACTTTGTCATCTCAAACAACCCTGTCACACCCTAAGGTGCACCCATTTTTTTGTCTTTTTCCGAAAATTAAACCAAAGAAGATCGCTCCTCAATTGGCTTGTTATCCTAGGAGATATATGGTAAGTGTCTTGGGGGCAGATCCTTCCCCACCCTTGCATTGTTATAGTATAAGTATCTGGTTACTAACTCTGTTGAAAGCTTCTGTTTTTAAGGCTCTTAGTAAAGGTTATGCTCGATGTGGCAAAGATAAACTCCCTCAGCAGGCTTCCCAACCTTTAGGACAAAGGCTTTTCGCATCACAAGGATACCAGGGGAAGGCTATCAATGCACACTATCGTTGGAGGGGATTTTCATCAACCTCCACATTTGATTATATTGGGTTGGTAAACTTGGCTATAAATTTTTTACCCACTTAGTTCGTTCCCCTCTCACTGGCCTTAATGGTGGCCTAAGGGCAACTCGGGAGGGAAGGCCTTCTAAAGGTTTTAATGCATGAAATTGACTAAAAACATGAAAGAGATAGATCTAGTTTTTTGGTCACCCAGTTAAGGGGAGAGCATATGCCTATCACCTCACAAACACAAAAGACAAGGATTATTTTTAAACCTTCATTGCAAAATTGTCTAAGCTAGATGGAGATGTTGCTCCAAGAAGACATGATGTGCTTTTTACCCGGTATTGCAATGATGAGGAAAAATAAGAAAGCAGATTGTTTATTTGTTCTTTTTTAAAGAACCAAAAGAAAAGATTTGGATAATCTAAGTCCAGCTTCCTGCAAGAAAACATGAGAATGGTTAGCACATGGTGGGATTTCCAACCTAATTCTTCCTCTCGGTTACAAATTTGACTTCTCTATTTGCATAAACATAGCTGATTACTGACAAAAAAGCCAGAGAAAGTAGGACATAAACATTTTGATTTTTTCAAGCAACTGTGAACTAACTACTGAGCAATTGCAAACTGATATAATGACAAATGCGAATTAATATACTATCAAATGCAAATTTTTGACTAAACAATTGTGAATTACTAACTGAACAATTGTGCATTACTTAAACTTGACAACATTGGAAATTATTTAAAACAGAGGAAAAAGATAGAAGAAAGAAGTCAGTCAATTCTGACATGGAACTAATCCATTATCAGGTTTCCCATGATCTCAATGTCATCAAATATGTTAAATTTTTCAAGGTACTTATGCACAATGTGATAATATCGAGACAAGGCAGTTGTTTCTTCGAGATTTTGAAGTCTTTTTCCTGCTTCTATCCATTGTTGGTGTGCTCTTCTTTGTCTCCTGTGTTCCTTCCTTTTTCTGGAACATGAAATCTTGAAAGTTACCCTTCCTACCATGGGGTTAGAAACATTTAATACATAAAAATCAGATTTTCTAGAATTGAAAGATTTTTCTAGGTTAGGAGCGCAAATATCAGAAACACAGAAATGAAAAAAAATAAAAAATTGACCTATCCCTATAATTGTGAATCAGAAATAACAATTGTGAATTAATACAATTATAACTGTGAACTAATGTAATAACAATTGCGCGTCAAAATGAAGAATTGCAAATTTATGTCAACACAATTGCGCATCATATTTTCCTATTCCGTACAGGACCTACAAATCATGAGAAAAATAGATCAGAAATTTAGTTCACGTCAGGTTCACCAATTGTTTTCATGCTTGAAATCATCAATCTAATATGCTAATCAATTCAGTCATTTAATCAATCAATCTAGTCAACTGATCAATCTATTCAGTCCACTATTCAATCTATCTAGTTGACAAGTCAATCAATCTAAGTTAACAAACCAATCAACTCTGTTAACTGATCAATCTAAATCATCTATCTCCCAATTAGGACTTGAGTTTAAAATCCCTCCCCATCTGTGTTGAAAATTTATAAATACAAGACCTTCTCATCAAATCAAATCTAGATCATACTCTTCAAAGTAACTGCCATCTTATGCAGAAATCCCAGTGCAATACCTGAGAGCCACCTTCATGTACACAATTCAGAAAAGAGTAATGGAAGCCTTGCTACATCAATTGAGGGAGTTTTAATTAGATTATTGATTCAATTCAATTGATTTTGCATTATTCTATCATCATTTAGGAGTAATCTTAATTAGATTAGAGTTGTGATTCTCTCTTTGATATTTGATTATGTTATTTATTATTTTTGGCGAGTTCACCAATGTTTCTTAGGGGTAAATTAGTCATAAAAACATAATCAGATATCAAAGAGCGAATCGCAAATTTAATCTAATTAAGATTACTCATAAATGACAATAGAATAATGCAAAATCAATTGAATTGAATAAATAATCTAATTAAGACCCCCTCAATTGATGTAGCAAGGATTCCATTGCTCTTCTCTAAATTGTGTATGAAGGTGGATCTCAGGGATTGCACTGAGATTCCTACATAAGATAGCAATTGCTTTGAAGAGTGTGATCTAGATTGCTTTGATGAGAAGACCTTTTATTTATAGATTTTCAAGACAGATGGGGTGAGAAAATGAACTGAAGTTTTGATTGATAGATAATTGATTTAGATTGATTAGTTAAGTGAATTGATTGATCTGTTAACATGATAGATTGACTTGTTAACTCACCTGATTGAGTAGTCAACTAGATTGATTGGCTAGATGATTGAATTGATTGAAGAGATGAATGAATAGATTGGTTAGTTAGAAAAAGATGATTTGGAGTGAAAAGGGGAGATTGGAGAGTTAACTGAGTTAACTGATTAGATAACTGATTTGATCAATCAGTCATGATTTTCAACATGTGTTGTAGGAGATTGAATTTGAATTTGAATTTCATGTTATTTGGATTTGAATTTTGATTTTTGAATGTTGAAATGCACATGAAATTAACTGAAATTTATTGAAATTCAAATTTAGTGAAATGTTAATTTGGGAGAAATGAAATTAAATGGGATTATTTGAAATTTGAATTTGGGGATTTGGAGGAATGAATGAATTAATTAAATAATTTAAATGAAATTATTTAATCTTTAGACATAGAATTTTTTAAATAATAAAGATTATTTAATTAAGGGAATTAATCGTAATAAATAAAATAATTAATTTTTGAGAAAGGGGTTTGATGATGAATTGATTAATAAAAGAATAGATAGAAATTGGACAATTAGTAAGAAAAAATGAATAATGATGATTAGGTCAGTTGAGAAGAATTAATTAGCTTAATTAAATAATTAATTAATTACTTAATTAATAAGACGAATAATTAGCAATGATCAGTGAAACATTTTTAAGTTTCATAGTTAACTATATTGTTTATTCAAATTTCTTATATATTAAAAATTAAAAAGTAATGTTGTATATTTAAAAAAATGAAAAAATGTCTATACTAACATTTATCACTAAAAAAAAATTATAATAATAACACAATAAAAATAACATAACATTAATAATACTAGTAAAAATAATATTATTTTATGAATTTTATAACTAGAATAATAATAACAATACATCAATACCAACAATATTAACAAGATGGTGATATCTTCCCCCAAGTGGCCATCTAAAGTTAAACTTCAAGGTATCAATGTGGGGCAATCTAGTCCTGTCTGGAGCTAGGTTCATCATAAGGAATGACGGGAATATTGGCATGGGGTGGGTCTTTCAAACTAGCAGGTGGCACCAAAAACAATGCAAATTTTGTCACCCTGATTGAAGGACTTAAACTATGTAAAGAGAAAGGGTTGAAGGATATAGGCACCGAGGGCGATTCCCTAAACATTAAAGATGCCATAACCACTGGGAAGACACCAAGCTGGAAATTGACGATGTGGCCCGAAGGCATTCCAGAGATACTGATTGACAGGGGAGAGAACATACACACAACGTTGTTCTACTGGAGCATTTTGTTTACAATTTCAAGCATGAACCACTGATGACCATGAGGTTACATAGAGGGCAGTGAATCGATTGGTGTCCCCACACCTAAGGGATCCTGCGGTCAAAGCACTAAAGAAGCTCAGGCCAAACTCTTTTAAAGGGCTTGTAGCAGATGTAATCAAGATCGAGGAGATTATTAAGGACAACGACATGACATATACTATTTTGATCATGATGGACGTGTCTATTCTGGTTTCAAAACGGCAGTACGGATTGACTAACACGTGTGTTAGTCGTGTGTTTTACACCGTCGATTTTGCAATAAACGGTTGCGATTGACTAACACTTCGTTATCACGCTTTACGGAAGGTCGGTTTTGGAGCTAGAATAGCTTCGGCCATGATGGATGGTTTGAGTAGGAATAATATGAAAAACTTATGAATATAAGATGTTTGTAAATGGGAGCTCATTCCCTGATGTGCAGTTGGAGAGAGCCTAGGAGGTCATTGAGGCTCAATGTTAGGACCATTGTGTTTTCTCATTATTGTTGATCTCATGTATCTTTTAATGTTTTATTGTTTAATATAATGGGTGATACCCTCTAGGTAGCAATTTACCAAAAAAAACCAATATTAACAAGATTGATATATACATTATAACTTTTAAACCATAAAAGTCAATTTTCTAGTGCATTAATGTTATAAACCTTTTATGAAATGATCATTTTTAGAATTTTATATTGTATCATTATTGTAATAATTATAGCTTGATTTATTTAGTTTATTATTATAAACATTTAGTTCACATTATATCAATGTGATGACTTATCTTACATGCAGCACATGAAATTTCAAAATTATGCAATGAGTACATATTAAGTATGGATTTATCTCTTCATTGTTGTATCTCATTAGTCACATTTTGTGATTTTTATGAATTGGTGTTATAATAAAGATAATGTCATCTTAGAATAATACTTTGTGATTCTGAAAGTATATAATGAGTACATATTAAGTGTAGATTTATCTTCTTGTTGTTTTATCACGTTACTCACCTTTTCCGATTCTTGTAAATTGATGTTACAATAAAGAAAATATCATCTTAGAATATATTTTATCTTTTTCTCTTAAAGGGGCTTTTTTCTCAAAGAGGATTGTCATAATTGTTCTAAATTTATGAATATGAGCATATTTGTAATTATTATTCAAAAATTTTGTTCATTTACTGAATATTTGCAATAAACTATTAAGCTATTGGTATTTTTGTAATTACCATCACTTTTCAAGTCTAACTTCTACAAGAATCACAATAGTTTATTGAAAATATACACTAAATGTTCTCACTTAACCTTACAAGATATTGGTGATTAGAAAGTGATTAAAAAACCTAGCACAAAATTTCTAATCTGCATTTAGTGACAACAAGATTTCTAATAGTTAAATGTAGGTTAGAAATATTGTGTGAAGGGTTTTTAAGAATTGTAAATGTTTGCACTTAGCTAAAGATGTTTTGGCATATGGTGTAAAATGGGAAAGGACTCATTAATACCCATCTTAGACAACATTTACAAATAGAATTGGACTTCCACACACCTTTAGGTATACCAAAGATAATTTGGGGTTAGGAGGAACTTTTCTTTATGAATTAATTAGTCATCTAAACCCTATCGCATAATGGTAAGCATTTATCTCTAAGAAGTTAATGTCTTTCTATCTCATAAATGAGAGTGTAGCTATAGGATAATAGAATCTTTTATAGGAAGAGCTTTGAAATATTGATCTAGTTCAATATTTATAAGTGGGAAAAGTATATCAAAGAAACTATAGATGCAACGTACCATAGTATATAATTTTATGGTGTCGAAACCTTGTCCATGAATAGGCTTGAGAATATTTGGTTAAATGCTAGTAAATGCAATTATGTTCATACATTGATATAGTGGATCAGTGAGAGATGATATCTAGAATGATTATATTGTGCTAGTTCAATCTTAGGTATTTGGGTTCTATACAATCTGTACTAGTTAATATATTTTTAGGAAAAACACTCACAATCTAAGAGGAATTTGATCATTTTATGCAATATATGTTTCCATAAGGTATTATTACTTAAAAGAGTTGTTTGATTTATCTGATAACATTTCTTTCTTTTTTCAAATTGATCATTCTTCATGTTGATTTTTTTGGTAAAAAAGTAGTAATCGTTGTAGTAGCTCCAAGTCATTATATGACCAATGATCCTAGTTTATGTCTATAGGCTAAGGTCCCAAAATTCAAGATTTCATTTTGGTGAACCAAATGTGAACCCACCATATCTTATGCTTACAGTACTTCTCATTTTTAGTTTAGATCTAAATATTGTACACAAAAACTAGATTTAGAGGCATTCATTTATGAAATCTATTGATTATGTACTAGCATTCATCAATTAATCACAATATTACTAACTCATATTGCTCAATTAAACGGTTAAATGATAATAATAGTGTATTATATATGAGTCATCTTGCTTCGGACTGCTCTATTTCATGCCACAAAGGTGTTGTTACTTGGTGGAAGAATGCTATTGTTGATCATTTAATAGTCAATGCTCTCGACTTTACTTCCCCTGACTCCTCTCATGAGGATGATGATGTTGTCTCCTCTCAAGATGAAGTTGTGCCCCTCACGGCTACTACTACTCCTGTTGATCCTCCCTTTGTGGCCTCATTTCCTGAGGTCCCCACTGTAGTTTCTCTGGTTCTGCAGCCACATTTTACTCCTATTGGACCTACTTTTGGTGTTGTTTCATCTGAGCCTATTGATGTTCTGCAGCAGCCTATTCTATTGTAGCACTTTGTTAACTCCACAGACTATAACCCTGCAGGGTCCCTCCTGATTGATCTCTCTTTTGATGTTCCCAATGATAGCATCGCCTGGACTATCAATGCTCGCGGGTAGGAGGGGAAGTCTTCTCCCCTTCCCCAAACCCCCCTTTGTCGGGGTTTGGGTGTCTCTCCCCCTCCTTGATTAGAGTTTTTGGGTGTTCTCTAGTTTGATTTGGCTTCCCTTGCCTGTCTGACTATTTTTTGTTTCTTACTGCCTTCAAGCAGTTGTTTTTGTTGCCAACATCATGTTTTTTGGTGTTGTTTGTTCTCAGTTGATAGTTTTTGACTATGTTAAGGGTCAGCACCCTAGTTAACGATGCTTTACTAATAAAAAACAATATATTATACATAATTTAATCAACCGCAACATTGTTATCATTTCATATCACTTAATTGATTGGTTAATTGATTGCATCATAGTTATCTCAATTTACATTTGAAATAAATTTTGTGAGCTAAATCAAGGCATTAGAAGCGTAAACCAATTTCCCTATCTTTGCCTCTAGCTTTTCTATATTGCTTTCTAAGAAAAATTGTGTGTTTTCGAAGCTTATACTTTCTTATGAGTTTCATAACCACGCAAGTGCAAGAAAATGAGTACCAATTCAGGGGAATTTTTCTCATGAGAATAAATGCCACTAGAAATGAGGACTTGTTTTTTAAATCATACAAACTCATTTTTTGCACTTTATATAATGAGTGCCTATTACATTAAAATAATGGGGATGTGTTCTAGAATGGGGCCCTATTATTTAAAATTTGAAAACCAATCCCATTGTGTGCCTCAGGATTCGGGTCAGGTAACGCTTAGAATGCCTAAACCTGAGCCTTGGACTAGGAAGTACAAGGTTGGAGTTTGTGAGTAACAAAATACTGACTTCTGTCATATGTTTGATGCCCTTTTTTAAATAATTATTAAACAAAATTAAAACCCATTAAAGATTACATTAGGTAGATTCCAAATATATATATATATAAGATTTGAATAGTTTTTCTATTTTTTAATTAATTTTTACTGGATCTAGTCCATAAACTTGAAATATCGAGTTTTCTTATTTATTTAATCTTTTTTTATGTTTCTTGAAAAATAAATTATATGACATCAATCTACACATAATGATTTTCTAAATGAAAAAAAAAAATCAAAAAATGGCAAGTTTAGGTCAAATTATGGTGGTCGTGCACGAGGGATTTTTAAAACAACAATTAGGACCAATAGAAAATTAATAAAAAAATATCCAAAAAAATATCCTCATCAATATTTAGTGTCTTACATATATTCTCCCAAAAGAGTGAAAAAAAACTTGTATTTATGACAAAAAGTGGTGGTCATCCATGTGCATGGTATGGTCTTGAAACATGCATTTTTAAATAGTGGTTTTAAAAATCCCTTTTGAAAGTCAAATTCTATTATCTGGGTATTAAAATAAATTACATATTTGGAAACTAGACTCTGAGTGCTACCTTTCATTTTACTAACTTTTTTTAAGATTCATTCTCTAAGTGCTTCAAATGTTTAGGTCAAATGTGGCAAAATTTAAAAATCGAGGATGGACTCAACTTCTTCCACACACCCAACTCGTTCTTTTGAATCTAAGATTCCTCAAAGAAAAGTTTTAGTATCATAAATTATAACCCTTTACAATTTCACACTTCTTTTTGGACCCTTTCTTTAGTGTGCTTCCTCCTTTCTCTTTTCAAGCCTATTTTAACCTTATATCATTTAAATTATTGTCATATTCTCATGAGGCACGACCTAATCCAATTTCCCGAGAATGTGCAATTTGCAACCACCTTTAGTTTTCTCTATTTTTGGTGGACAATGGTGTGTCACAAAAGGGCCCAACATCAAACATGTCAGTGTACCAATTCCTTCCATTTGTGATCTAATCTTGATATTTTGATATAGCCATTTGAAGTCAATCTGAATGTGAAAATACCTTCAGAATCCTATATAAATGCATAATCTATAATTCATTTGAACATCTTTAAACATCTAACAATTCCATTTCAAGTCCCAATTCCTTCATTCAAGAGTGGATCTAAATACAAGGAGCGTCAAGCCACAACAACTTATCTTCAAGTATGTTTTCATGATAGAATTTGCTATGATTTATCATGTTATTGAATCAACACTTGGAGAACTTATCTAAAGAGAATTTCATCACCACAATAATCTTGAGGTATAATCTTGTCAATTCAATATTTTACTTCAAAGTTAGCCTCTGCCTTACCAGGGGTAAACTCTTTTTTCTAATCAATCATGACTATAATGGCAATTAATTCCTACTCAGGATTTGATTTAGGCAAACTTCTAAACAACACAACATTTTTCCTCTTTTTTGTGTGCAAGTAATAGATTAGACTACTGGAAGTGATAGAGTTGTAGAGTGCAAACTGATACCTAGAGTTCCATATTTTGAATAGGTAGAAACCTCTGGACTATGTCAATTCACTCACCTATCTTATACTTTTGACTAAATTTTGCATAGTACAATATGAAGAGCATTCCAATCTAGGATTCGAAGTCTCAAGTTTCAAGACACTTGTTAGGTTTAAGGAACCTAGAACAATGGTCCACCACTTTCGGGTCTAGATTTCAGTGAGAGATTATTTTATCTTATTTCCATATCTGTCATTTTGTGTTGAATTTTAGTTTGGTATCTTTACGTTTATGTTGATTATTGTCAAATTCCTAGTATTTGACCTAGTTATTATGTACCATTTTAAAGCATCTTTATAATATCCAATTGTTGGCAACAACAATGAAGGAAAACTGAGAGGGGGGATGAATCATTTTTCACTGAATTAACAAACTTAACCACAAATGCAAATCCGATATACTGCACTAACAACAAGGATAAGCAAATAGATAGAACAACACACAACACCAATATTTTGATGTGGAAAACCTAGCTAAGGGAAAAACCATGGTGGTAACCTACCCACAATAAGATGATACTCTATAGTAGTATGTGTAAATATTACAATGGGGAATGCACCTACATTCAGGCTCACTCCCTAGGGCTCAGTGCTCAAAATATAATAACCCAGAAGGCTACAACCCTCAAATAAGGTTCACTACCTTACAAGGAAGTCTCACTAACTTACAAAATATTTGGACAACAATCCATAATCAAATGAACTGCAATAATAGCATCTTCTAATGCCTGATGACAGTTCCTGCTAAGCACACATGTCTACTCTGCAACCCTCCAAAATTCTGCTCAATCACACCGAAGGATGAATTCCTTTGTTTACACATACATAATTCTCTGATAATGTAGACACCATACTATTACCCAAATTACATGAATATGACACCTATTTATACAATTCATCAACCTTGATAACAAGGTCGACTAAACCCTCAACACCTAATTACAAAATTATATTACACGATACAAAGATCGACCACTGAACCAATATAATGATATGGATGACATTGCATGGACCTAAACCAAATCTCCAAGTACGCAACACCACTAGAAATCACATCAAGATCAACCGCAACACACTAAACCACTAGGAATACTGCATAACACGAAGAACAACATCGGATCATGAAAAGCACAAAAAAATCACACAATGATCAATATGGATCATCAAGACAAATAGGAAACAATTAGGAAACACCAGCAAGCACGTTAGAGTCATCAATAACCATTATACCAACACCACTTATCAAAACTTCGTCGATCAACATCTGAAACTCAAGATCAATCAAACAATAGCAACTATCACAAAGAAAGATAACTTGTAGAGAACCAAATCACGAACCATTTGAAATGTAGATACACATGAACATCCCAAACAATATCCCAAAGTCTCAACTCAATATCTAATCACACCGGAATATACCGGAGGAAATACCGAACTATGCAAAGCACTGATCACCAAAACCAAACAGCAAACCGGATCATATGATATAATCAATTTAAACTTCCTAGATCACCAAAACCAATACAGAAAGATGTACAGATACTAGAAATACTCTAAACACCAAACTACGATCCCAATAAACCAATCTGCAATCAATGGAGCAATAAATCACAAGAATATGTTGACATCAGTGACAACAACATATCCTAGCAGTAGCAATGATCAACAATCTCCCCCTTTGGCATTGATGGCAACATATGAATGTGAAAAAAAATTAAAATAAATGCAAAGAAATGAAACATCTCCAACAAACTCCCCCTAAGATTAAGTAGATAAAATAATTTTTCACATGCTTCTCTCCCCTTTTGACATCAATGACAAAGGTCTTCAAAACAAAAAACCAAACTTATTCTCCTCCTTTGATAAACAAATAATGATTCTCTCCCCGAAAAACATACTAACTGCTCCAGTAGAGTAGCAGCACCAACTCATCAATCCAGACCAAAAGATAAAACTGTGAAGTCCATCGGATTGATGCAACTCAATGCATCTAGTTCCCATTAAGAGGGGTAGATACCCCTAACTTGTCTCTCAAGTAGACAAATGTATCTACAAGTAAAGGCTTAGTGAAAATATCCACAATTTGTTCCTTTGTAGACACATATTCTTGCTTCACTTCCTCTTCACTGACTTTTTCTCTCAAGAAATGATACTTAATTGATACATGTTTATTCTTTGAATGTTGCACTGGGTTCTTTGACATATTAAAAGAATTGGAATTATCACAATATATGATAGTAGGCTCATCACAGATAACTCGGATATCCTTCAACATTTGCTTCATCCAAACTACCTGAGTGTAGTTACTAGCCCCAACAATGTACTCAGCTTTAGTAATAGATAGGGAAACTGAATCTTGTTTCTTACTTGCCCATGAAACCAATTTCTTACCCAAAAAGAATGTGCCATCAGAGGTACTCTTCCGGTCATCAAAATCACCAATCCAATCAGCATCAGCGTAAGCACATAACATGAAATCACCATTCCTTGGATACCATAAACCATAATCCACGGTTCCTTTCAATTATCTGAATATCCTCTTTTAAACAGTGGCATGACTTTCTTTCGGATCAACTTGATATCTAGCAATCATGCACATAGCATGCATAATGTCAGGTCTAGTCTAAGTTAAGTATAGCATTCCACCAACCATGGATTTGTACCAAGTTTGATTAGCTTTCAGAGATTCATCATTTTTAGACAATTTGCAACCAGTCACCATAGGAGTTCCAATTGGCTTAGAATCTTTTAGCCCAAACTTCTCAACATTTCCTTCACATATTTATCTTGAGATATAAAAATAACTTTTACAGTCTATGAAATCTGTAATCCTAAGAAAAATTTCATCTCTCTTATCATAGACATCTCAAATTCTTTTTGCATATCACCGGGAAACTTCATGCTCAAGATATCATCTCCTCCAAAGATAATATCATCAATAAAAACTTCAACAATTAAAATGTTATCATTCTCAGTCTTGAAATACAGATTACTAGCAGCAAATCCCAATTTTAGCAAATACTTAACCAATCTAACATACCAAGCTCTAGGGGCTTGTTTCAATCCATAAAGAGATTTCTTCAGTTTGCATACTATATCTCTATTATCTGATAATGAAAATCCATCAAGTTGCTCAATGTAGACTTCTTCCTCAAGATCACCATTCAGAAAGGCTGACTTGACATCCATCTGATATACCCTGAAATCCTTATAGGCAGCATATGCAAGCAATAGTCTAACAGCTTCAAGTCTGGCCACCAGAGGAAATGTCTCCTCATAATCAACTCCTTCTTTCTGTGAATATCCTTTGCATACTAGTCTTTCTTTATTTCTAACGACTTCACTGAATTCATTCAATTTGATCTCGAATACCCATTTAGTACCAATCACATTCTTATCTTTAGGTCTAGGCACAAGCTCCCATGTATTATTCTTCTCAATTTGATCTAATTCTTCTTCCATACCTTTTATCCAAATTTCATCTTTGCAAGATTCAACAACATCTTTAGGTTTAATTTTTGAAATCAAGCATACCTCTTCAGCAACTAACCTTCTTCTAGTCATCACACCTTTATTTTATCATCAATGATCTGATTTTCAGATTGATTCAATCTTACATAACTCAGGGTCTTTTGATTATTTTGATTTTCAGGTTCTTGCACCTCTTCACCGGTAGCAGCAACATCTGGATTAACAGTCTCTGCCAGATCATTATGCTTCAATTCTTTAGTCTGGTTTGATGTCAAAATAACATTTTGATCATCATCATACCTGCATGCTCTGATCTTTTTCCATAGTTCTCATCAACCTTCACATTTTCACTTTCCACTATCTTTCTCAGTCTCTTATTGTAGCATTGGTAGTCTTTTCTCTTTGTTGAATATCCCAAGAAAATTCCTTCATCACTTCTTGCATCAAAATTTCCAATTTCATCATCTCTCTTGATACAACACTTGTACTTCCAAAAATTCTGAAATATCTCATAGTAGGAACATGACCAAACCATAGCTCATAAGGAGTCTTACCGGTATCACCTTTTATATGCACTCAGTTGAATGTGTAAACAACAGTGCTAACAACTTCTCTCCAATAGATCTTTAGAATATTCCCTTCAATCAGCATAGTCCTTGTAGCATCCAAGATAGTTTTGTTCTTCCTTTCAACAACTCCATTTTGTTGTGGGGTTCTAGGAGCAAATAATTGTCTTGTAATTATATGCTTCTCACAGAATGAATCAAACTCACCGAAGAAGAATTATCCTCCTCTGTTAGATCTCAGACATTTCACCTTCAAACCTGTCTCAATCTCAACCTTCACTTTGAGTATCTTAAACTTATCTAATGCTTCTTATTTCTCCTTCAAGAAGACAACCCACATCATTCTGGAATAATCATCAATAAGCAACATAAAATATCTATCACCTTGCACACTTATAATATTTGTAGTTCCACATAGGCTAGTATGCACAAGATCTAGCAATCCATCAAACATATGCTGCGTACTCTTAAAACAAATTCTTGTTTGCTTACCTAGTTGACATTCCTTACATATAGGATTAGCAGGCTTAACAATTTTAGGCAAATCTCTAACAGCTTGAGTAAAACTGATCTTAATCATTGAATCACAGTTAACATGAAATATTCTCCTATGCCACAACCATTTTTCATCAATCTGAGCAATCAAACAACTTTTTTCACTAACATTCAAATGAAACATATTACCTTCAGTCTTAGTTCCCAATGCAATCTCTATACTGGAGGATTTAGGATTCTGCATTTTCCATTCTTGAATTACAAATCATAACCCTAGTCCACCATCTGTCCAAGACTTAAAACATTATACTTCAAACCTTCAACATACAAGACATCATCAGTTTTATTATTACCATCAAAGGAAATAGAACCTCTACTATGGATTACACAGGCTTTGTCATCTCCAAATCTTACTATTCCACCATCATTTCTTTTGATATTCACAAATTTTCTTTTATCACCGATCATATGATGTGAGAAACCATTGTCAATCACCCATTCATATTTCTCTTCAACTCTAGCAGGTAGAGCTTTCTCCTCAATAGTGCAGTTTGTGGAATCAACAGGTATCGGTCCATCTTCTTTAATAGCAATAAAAACATCTTCATCTCCTTTTGATTATTCATTTGTAACACCTTCATCAGCAACATAATAACAATTCTTTTGATGCTTATACTTTTGGTTAGGCTTGTAAGGCTTATCATACTTCTCATTCTTCTCATATCTATCATTCTTATCATGCTTATCAAATTTATCATGCCTTTCATATTTAGACATTCTTGCCAGGCATCTACAAGCAAAATACCCTATCTTATTGCAAGAGAAACATTTTAGAGGTAATTTTCCATCATACTTACCAGCTCCCTTAGGCAATCTCTAGGCCATGAATGCTTCAAGCTCCTCAAATTCTCTTTCTTTCTCTTCTATATCTCTTCTCTCTCTTTCATATCTAGATATTCTGCATTCTTCAGGATCATACTTCTACTTCTCGGATACAGATGCTCTAAATGTTGTCTCGGACTTTCCATGTGATTCACCAAACTCGCTCAGTTCTAATGCAACAATCTTTCCAACCAGCATATCTCTTATCACAGTAGCCACACTCTGAATCTCATCAATAGCAGCTACCTTATGTTTGTAAGTAAGAGGCAATGATCTCAGCACCTTAGCAACAATTTCATCTTCTTCAAGGGTTCCACCGGCACATCTGATACCTAGGACAAGTTCATTCACCTTAGCCATAAAGGAATTTATGTTCTCATCTTCTCCCATTCTTAGAATCTCATACTTCCCTTTTAAACTCTGCAACTTAGCAACTTTGACTTGTTTAATTGCTTCATACAAGGTCTCAAGCTTCTCCCAGATCTCATGTGCAGTTTGAAGTCCCATTACATTAGTCATCTTTGAATCAGTCAAGGCACTCAGCAATGCTTCCTTCGCTCTAATGTTATTTTTATCTTCCTTGATCTCATCAGTAATAACCGGTCCATTAACAAAATAAGAATTCTTAGTACCTCTCCAAGATATCTCAAGTGCACCTCCATCCGGTTCTTCCATATATCATAGTTCCTTCCATCAAATATCAGACTCTCCTTCTTAAAGATAACACTTCCACTTCCAGTTTCCATCTCGAATCTCCTCAAGTGGTTAAGCTTCTTCCAAAGGATCTGGCTCTAATACCAATTGTTGGCAACAACAATGAAGGAAAACTGAGAAGAGGGGGGGGGGGGGGTAAATTAGTTTTCACCGAATTAACAAACTTAACCACAAATGCAAATCTGATAAACTGCAATAACAACAAGGATAAGAAAATAGATAGCACAACACACAACACCAAGATTTTGACGTGGAAAACCCGATTAAGGGAAAAACCACGGTGGGAACCTACCCACAATAAGATGATACTATGTAGTAGTATGTGTAAATATTACAATGGGGAATGCACTTGCATTCAGGCTCACTCCCTAGAGCTCACTGCTCAAAATATAATAACCCGAAAGGCTACAACCCTCGGGGAAGGTTCACTACCTTACAAGAAAGTCTCACTAACTTACAAAATATTCGAACAACAATCCGGAATCAAATAAACTAAAATAATAGAATCTGCTAATGCCTAATGATAGTTCCAGTTAACCACACATGTTTGCTTTGCAACCCTCCAAAATTCTGCTCAATCACATTGAAGGATGAATTCCTTTGTTCACACATACATCATTCTTTTATAATGTAGACACCATACTTGTTACCCAAATTACATGAATATGACACCTATTTATATAATTCATCAATCTTGACAACAAGGTTGGCTAAACCCTCAACACCTAATTACACGATATAAAGATCGACCACCTTACCAATATAATGATATGCATGACATAGCATGGACCTAAATCAAATCTCAATGTACACAACACCACTAGAAATCATGTCAAGGTCAATCGCAACACACTACACCACCAGAACAACCGCATAACACGAAGAACAACACCAGATCATGAAAACCACCAAAAAATCCCACAACGATCAATGTGGATCATCAAGACAAATAGGACATAATTAGGAAATACCAGCAAGTACATTAGACTCATCAGTAACAGTTGTACCAACTCCACTTATGAAAACTTCATCAATCAACATTTGAAACTCAAGATCACTCAAATAGTAGCAACTATCACAAAGAAAGATAACTTGTGGAGCACCAAATCATGAACCATCTGAAATATAGATACACGTGAACACCCCAAACAATATCCCAAAGTCTCAGCTCAAGATTTGATGACATCGAAATATACCAGAGGAAATACCGAATTCTACAAAGCACTGATCAACAAAACCAAACTACAAACTGGATCATATGATATGATCAATTTAAACTTCTTGGGTCACCGAAACCAATACAGAAAGATGTACTGATACTAGAAATACTCCAAAACATCGAACTATGATCCCAATAAACCAATCTACAATCACCGGAGCAATAAATCACAAGAATATGTTGGCAGCAATGACAACAACATATCCTAGCAACAACAATGATTGACACCAATCATATCAATATTTAAAGGGGAACAATCAATCATGGTGATTAACTCTCCTATTAGATTGACGTTGATCCTAAAAGGAAACTTGCAGCGATACATATGATAATTTCCACATAATCCAATTGAGAAATCAATCAAATAAACACTTAGAATCCATATGCAAAGAATAGACAACATACCCATCAAAGATGACACAAGAAATACCTTGGTAAAAACCTCATTAGGGAAAAAATCGGTCTCCAAAAGCATCTATCATCTATGTATTATCAGCAATGCAACATTACAAATATAACCATGAAATATTTTGGAACCTTACCCATCAACAAGCACTCCATGTGAACAAGCATGTGACCACACATCTCATGCCATACTTCCAACCTCCACAAATTCTAAACCTAGCTTACCCAAACAACTGTTGGCACTTGCATGAAGATTGCATTAATGAAATGTTATATTGTCATTGATGTCAATTAACCAGTAATGATATTGTTATAATGTTGTTTTGTAACGGATAGGAAGTGCTAGTGAAGGGAACTATAACCGGTAGGTAAGTTTTTGGAGTGAACTAGTATTGCTAAGTATTGGAGAGTTGAACTGGTAAACCCTACCTGTTGATTTGATAAACCCTAACCGATTAAGTTTGGTGAATTGGTTGTATTGGTTTATGATCTGGTGATGAGCGGTAATGATTATGACATTTATGCTTATTGTATGAAGAGAGTTTCAAAGTGTTTTTGGCGCGTTGAGATAATGGTTTTTGTCTAGGGAATGAGCAAGTATATTGCATGTAATGCAAAGCATGTGATGAGTTACTAAGTTTGATGAAGCGGTGATCAAGGAGCGGTCGAGGCTTTCTTGAATGATGTGCAGATATTGTTATGTAATCCAATGGTCATACTTGAACTAACTTTTCTGTAATCTCTATGAAAGAATTAGGTTTTTATTTTGTTACCGACCTAATTGATTTGTTTATAAGGTCGATGAAGTTGTTTTGTTTCAGAATTGGCAAATTTTTAGTTGAGTGTGTGGTTTCCGAACTGGATGATGTATCTATAGTTTGTGTAAAGGCGGATTGGATCATAAAAAGGATCTGAACAAGCAAGTGTAGTGCTATTCAAACAGATCAGTAAACTCATGTTGTTCTCTAACAATTACAACAATTTTTGAAATCCCCTAACCGGGTAAGCTCTAACAAGCTTGGTGTTATTTAAATCCTCTAACCAAGTGGTCCATTAGCTTGAATTTTGAATCCTCTGCCGAGGTTACTCCTTACAGGGTTTTGCTTCTAACAAGGCATTATAGTCAATCCCTTAACCAGGTGGTCCCTAACAGGATGGGTTCTTAACATGACTTTTTGTAAAGCTTTAACAGGCTTGGCTCCTAACAAGGTGAACTTCAAAAGAGTTCAAATAGTTATCTTGTGAGTCTCATCTCACCGTGGTTTTTCCCATTTGGTTTTCCATGTCAAAATATTGTGTCAAGTGGTGAATGTTTTTGTGGTTATGTTTTCTATGGTTGATTTGCTTAACTACTTAATCCACTTTGATAAGTCATGATAATTGACAGCAATATGAAATGAAGTTTTACTTATGTCAGTAAAAGTATTTGGATGTTTTTGAGTTTCAAGTTCTTTATTGTTAATCTGTTGTAACAATCAACTAGTTTATTCTGACAGCGATATTGCATTTATAGTTCAGTGGTTTAACTTGTCAGTTCTAAGTTTACTTTGAGAAGTTGATTTTGAGATTGGTGAGAGTTTATTATCAGTTTTTATATCTATTGATTCACCCCCCCCCCCACTCTCAGTAGTTGACCGGATCCTTATTCTTTCATCATACCATCAACAATTATCCTTGTGGTTGCTTTTATAGACACAAACTCCCACAAAACCAACAAGTGGTATTACATCAAAACCATGTGCTAATACCATGGGTTAACTACCCCATTGACCCCACATCTAATCTTGGGTACTTTATTAATTTAATTTCCCTATTACTAAATAATACAATATAATATATCCCAATGTTGCAATACAACTTATTAAGTGGCCCCGAGAATATTCCAAGAGAATATTTACACTTTACACATCCATGTGCAATTCACATAATAAAATAAAATATTACAATTATAAAAATTATTATGCAAGGTGTACAACACCTATTTTCCCAACATTCTCCCACTTGTTGTATACATTGCATAAGGGGCAATAAGTAACCACCTCATGAGAAAGGGAACAATCCCTCTAGCCGCATATACCATCATGGAATCAAAGTGCTATGTGTGCTCCATCAAGATACTTGTAACAAGAAACAAAGTGATCACCATCTCATACATGAATTCTCTCACCCTTCCCCATGTCACTACACTGGACATAGAAGAGGCCATCCAAAGAGAAAACCACATAATCTGTCACAATAAAATATAAATTTTGTCTCAACTAATATCTAAACACAAACACTCAAGATAAAGGTATCAAATGCAAAGGTAGCTGCCAAGAACCAATAACCATAGTTGAAATAGCACCCACAACAAGTGCTAACACATCCAACTATTTATACCTCCAAGGTACACATATCAAGTGAATCTCATACCATCAACATATACAACTTGCAACATGCAACCATAAGCTATAACTGCAATACTTGTCACATATGTACACCTAGAAACTCCCTCTACATAGGTAATGTCAAATCTTAAATGAATCCACTAATATAATCACATAGAAAGTGAAATCATAACTATGTAGTATCAAGGAACATCCACAATAATATGCATAACATGTAAACCAATAACCTAAGTAAAAATATCACGGCAAGTCTCCAATGCTCTCTCATGTTCTCCACAACAAACAAAAGAAAGAGATAAAGGAACCTCCATGTCATCTCCCACATTACAACACATGAACATAAATTAGTGAACACGTAGCTTCAAACAGCCTCAAATCCAATGTAATGTTAAACTAGCCATCCAAGAAGATAAACAAGACCAAAGAGAGAAACATTTTAAATCAAAATATATAGCATGTCCTTCTACATACACCTCTAAATGCCACCGGTGTCAATTGTGATCTTTTCCATAAAACCCTGAATGAAAAGCCATAACAATACCCAAACCCATTCATTTTGTTAGACCAAACAAACATATATATCATGTAATCAACATGGATGTAAGTCGCTCATAATAAAGAAGATCAAACCAATATCTATTCCCAATCCATGAGAATAAGCCCAATAAAACATCTCCTAAACTCAACATCAATGAATGCTATCACAATAACAACTCAAATACACAATGAGATAACCAATGCCAAACATATTTCAAACTAAATCATCCATAACTAACCATCTATTCATAGCTCAAGATTAATATCTATGAAAGATAAGCATAAACATAATGCACCTAAAAGGAATAATGGGCAATAACTCTCAAGTTGTAAACCGTCGAGTAGACCAACAGTGGGGAATAAGAATGATCATCAAATTATCCAAGTCATCATGAATCACACTAAGAACAATCTCCTCTCAAGTTTATACTATAAGGAAGTTAAGTAGTGGAACAACTTCCTACACTAACCTTGAGAGGAGAGTAATGCAAAAAATTTACAGATCATTACAACTGTTACAGAAAGTAGAAATAGATATAATAACATTCAAACCATAACACAGTGATTTATGTGGGGAAACCCCTTTCGGGAGGAAAAAAAACCCACACTCCAAAAGCCACCCAATATATTATTCAACAATCAAAATAGATTACAATATACTTGCAGAGAAATCTCTTCATAGGATTACCACTAATCAGAGATTTAGAGGTAACTCAATAGCCATAAGACTCTTACACACAACATCTATCTCACACACCTCATATATAGGAGATACAATACAAGAAACTATCAAATGGTATTACAAAACCATGGGCTAAAACCACCCAGTAAGGTGTAGCCAACCTTATCTCCCTTCTAGATTCCCTATGACGTGTCCCTCCCTTTTTACAGCTCATTTATGTGTCTAATGTATTTAATATTTCCTATTTCAGGAGTACAAACTTTCAGAGGTCACAACTTGACAACCGTGTGTCCTATTAACAGACCGTTTGAAGCGCTAGAAAGCTTGTGAAGTTATTTATTTCCTCATAAACCGCTATGTTGTTTACGCCCACTTTTTAGGGCATTTAGGAGCCTCTAAAGTCCTCAAAATCAAATTAAAACCTTTCATTAGACCCATCCAAAATAGAAAATTCAATATCTTCAAAACTAGTTGTGATCTTGCAACGTAACTTTACTGAAATGCTTATCTAGCCAACCAGAAGCTTTGGGGAAAATTTCGCACCATTTCATTCTCAAATGAAAACTTACTATAAATAGTAACCTCATATTAATGCAAGGTTGAGACACCATTTTCCCAACAAATCTCCCACTTGTCAAACACCTTGCAAGAGCAAAGGGAGTATCAACACAATGAATCAATTTCTAGGGACCATGAGGCCCATAGACTTCAAGCACCACCTAAACTTCTTTGTGCTCACAGCCTTAGTTAAAGAATCTACAAAATTCATCAAAGTTTCTACCTTAACCAGTTTCACCCTGCCATCTTCGACTATATCTCTAACAAAATGATACTAAACATCAATGTGCTTGGTTTGGGCATGAAATGTCGGGTTCTTAGCTAAGCAAATCACACTCTAACTGTCACAATAAACTTTCATGGCTCCTTGTTCTATTTCAATGTCAGAACACAGTCTCTTAAGACAAATGGCATATTTACAAGCATGAGTAGCTTCCATATACTCTACTTCAATAGTGGACAAAGCAACCGCAGCCTATCGCTTACTCATTCAATTAATTGCACCACCAAATAAAGTAAACACATAAACACTGGTGGATCTTCTTCTATCAATATCACCTTCCCAGTCTAAATCCACATAACTATGAATATCAAGGGAAACCATGTCTCCAACTGAATTAACATGATAACACGAAGAATAATCTAAGGTACCCTTCAAATATCTGAAGACTCTTTTGACATCCCAATGAACTCTACCGGGATTAGAAATATATCCGGAAAAAACTCCCACTGCTTGTGTAATGTCTGGTCTAGTACAGACCATAGCATACATCAAACTTCCAACTGCGCTTTGGTAAGGCACACTACTCATGTCTTCCATCTCTAATGGGGATGTAGGACAATCTGCAACAGATAATTTCGTTCCAATTATAAAAGGAACACACAATGGTCTACAATCATGCATGTTGAGCCTTTGTAACACTGAATTTACATACTTACTCTGGCCTAGCCATAGTTTTCTATTCACTCTATCTCTTCTAATTTCCATCCCAAGAATGTGTTTCGGTGCACCAAGATTTTTCATTTCAAATTTAGCGGTGATTTGAGACTTCAATTCTGAAATCATACCTTTCCCTTTACCAATGAATAACATATCATCAACATACAATACAATGTACATGAAATTATCACCATAAAATATATAATAAATACAGTGATCCGATTTAGAATGCTCAAATCCCAAACTCAACACATATGTATCAAATTTCTAGTAACACATCCTAGGATTCTGTTTGAGTACATACAAGGATTTATTTAATTTATAGACCAAATTACCTTTACCTTTCACCACATAGTGCTTTGTTTGTGTCATATAAATATCCTCCTCCAAATCACCATGAAGGAAAGTAGTTTTCACATCGATTTGCTCAACTTCTAAATCATAAGCAGGAACAATTGAAAGCAAAAATCTAATGGATGTTATTTTTGCAACAAGAGAAAATATCTCACCATAATCAACACCCTCAACCTGAGAGTAGCCTTTTGTAGCCAACCTTGCTTTATACTTCTCAATTCTCCCATATGAACCAAATATTTTTTTTGAACACCCATTTACAACCAACAGGTTTTCGTCCTTCAGGAAATGGTACAAGATCCCATGTATCATTATTTCTCAAAGCTGTCATTTCTTCTTCCATAGAATTCTTCCAGGATTCTGCATCATTCATACCTAATGCCTCTTCTACAAATTTTAGTTCATCCACATTAGTATTCAAAGAAAAAGTACATCTCCAATCATCAGGTAAATACCTTTCAAGTGGTTGTCTATGTCTTGTAGACCTTCAAACAAGCTGAGTTGGAGGTTCTTCCTCCTCCTCTGAAGACTCAGAGCTAGATGAGCTCTCCTCAACTTCTTGCCTATCTAGGGGTCTCAATTCAACTCTTTCAGGTGTAGAAGGAAATTGAATCACATCTTCATTTTTAGTCTATTTTGGGTGCAATGTAACAGATGGAGACTTAATTTCTCTAAAAATAACACTTCTACTATGAATTACCTTTTGTGCAACAGGGTCCCAAAGCTTGTATCCTTTCACACCATAACTATACCTGATGAAGATACATTTAATAGCCTTGTTCTCCAACTTTGTCTACTTGTCCTTTGACACATGCGCATATGCCTTGCAACCAAAAACTCTAAGATGTCTCAATGAAGGCTTGTGACCCGACCATGCTTCCATAGGAATTTTATCAACAAGGTATGATGTAGGAGACATGTTAATTAGGTAGCAAGCAATGGCAACAGCTTCAGCCCTAAACTTTTGTTCTAGACTAACACACTCAACATACTGCTAGCCTTCTCCATCAGTGTCCTATTCATTCTTTCTGCAACTCCATTCTACTATGGAGAATACAGAGTTGTCTTTTGTCTATTAATTCCACAGTCTTTACAGAATCTATCAAAATCATTAGAGAAAAATTCACCGCCATTATCAGTCCTCAAGTTTTTAATTTTCTTTCTAGTTTGCAACTCAACCATTGCTTTAAATTCTTTAAATCGACTAAAAACTTAAGATTTACTCTTTAGAAAATATACCCATGTCCTTCTACTAAAATCATCAATAAATGAAACATAATATATGGATTTTCCAATCGAAGGAACATCTACAGGACCAAACACATCAGAATGAATAAGATCCAAAACACCACAAGTTTTATGAGAACTCGAGTAAAACTGAATACTATTTTTTTTTCATAAATGCAATGCTCAATGAAATCAAATTCAAGATTACAATCATTCAAACCGTCAACAAGGTTTTTATTTTTCAAGGTCCTTAGACCCTTTTTTTCCAATGTGGCCAAGCCTCTTGTGCCATAACATAGTCTTCTTTGTAGGTAACTTTACTTCAGAAGAAAGAGAACCCTTAGGTACCCAAAAGCCATTTCCATCTACTGAAGGTGAAACCCTCAAATCTTCCACAAATTTAATTTTTACAGAATTGCAATTGCACTCAACAGTGTATGCGTCTAGCTTATACAAAGTGTCAAACCTGACACCTCTAGCAATTACAATAGCACCCTTAATCATCTTACATCCTGCTTCAGAAAAGACTACCTACACACCCGCATCTATTAGTTTGCTCACAGATAACAGATTTCATTTTAAACCAGGGATATGTAGTACACCATTAATCCTTTTTATTCTACCATCAAAAAACCCGATTCTAACTTTACCTCGACCAACAATGTCTAAATGTGAATCATCACTGAATTACACCTTACCTCCATTAAATTCTTCATATTCAGAAAACCAATCTCTATTGGCAATCATATGAAAAGATGCACTTGAGTCAATTAACCAGGCATCATTACCTGCATAAGTTGCCAAAGCCGCAATGAATGCATCACCATCTTCCTTCTCAGACTCAGAATCAAAATCATTCTTCTTCTTCTTATTCTTTTCTTCTTTGTAGTCCTTACAAATGTAACCTGGTTTACCACAATTCCAGCAAATGACTTTGGACTTTTTTAGGAGATTTTGATCTCCCTTTTGATTTGGACTTATCACACTTCTCATTATTCTTGCCTTTCTCCTTAGGTATTCCACGAATAGTTAGAGCTTCCTTCAAACAGTGGGATACCTTCCTTCCCATCTCTTCACCAAGTATAGCACCCACCACATTTTCAGACTTCAAAACAACAAAAGTACTACCGATAGCCATAACAAGAGAATCACATGAATCAGGCAAAGAACAAAGCAAGATTTGGAATTTCTCCTCTTTGTTCATCTTAACACCAACAGATACTAATTGAGCCACCAACATATTGAATGCTTCCAAGTGGTCTGCAACTCATCCACCCTCTTCCATCTTCAAGGAATACAATTTCTTCCTCAAGAAAATCTGATTTAATAAAGATTTTGCTTGATACATTTCACCAAGCTTATCTCATAGTTTATTTGCAGTGTTTTCTTCGTAGACATTGATCAAAACAGACTCTACCAGGCACAGTCTGATTAGACCCTTGGCTTTTCGATTCATAATATTATACTGAGCTGCCACAGTAGGATCTGAGGGCCTTTGGACATTCGCATCAACAACATCCCATAGATCTCGATCTATTAGTAGATCTTCCATCTGTAGCTTCCAAATCTCAAAATTTGTTCCATTAAATTTCTCCACCTCTATTTTCCTTGACGAACTTGTCATCTGAAAATTCTAGCAACAGGATCAAAAAGTGTCTTCTGCATAAGCTCCAACTCAAATCTGAATTAGTTCAAAAAACCCAACAACCTACAACTGAAACCAAAGGTGATCAAGCTCTGATACCACTTGTAAGGAAGTTAAGTAGCGGAACAACTTCCTACAGTAACCTTGAGAGGAGAGTAATGCAAAACTTTTATAGATCGTTACAACAGTTATAGAAAATAGAAATAGACATAATAACATTCAAACCATAACATAGTGATTTACATGGGGAAAACCCTTTCGGGAGAAAAACTCCACACTCCAAAAGCCGCCCAATATATTATTCAGGAATCAAAATAGATTATAATATAAATGCAGAGAAATCTCTTCACGGGAGTACCACTAATCAAAGATTCAGAGGTAACTCAATAGCCATAAGACTCTTACACACAACCTCTATCTCACATGCCTCATATAAAAGAGATACAATACAAGAAACTGTCAAACTGTATTATAAAACTGTGTAGGGGAAAAAGCGAGACTAGGCTAACATGTCCTAATCCTACCTTTTGACACACATTGTGGAATACGAAAGAGCCTAGAGGTATCACACAATTGGCTACTTCTTTTTGTGAAAGAGAGAGCCACGGGCTACCTATTAGGATTTCTATTCCTTTGTTGTAATTGAAAGATAAAATGATGCAAGTTCAATCCCTAACTCCAAAGTGCAAGTATGAACTAATAACAAGATTGCAGAATTGAACTTAAACTATGGAAAGCTGTAAACACAGAGACAAGACAAGAATGCAAATGTGTACCCGGAGTCAAAATCTGAGTGAGGATGTTTGGGACGGGGGCGTGGGCGCCACTGTCCTGATTCTACCCCTGAAACTGCTCCTGAAACTGTTGTTTTGCAACCTGGAAAACTGTCTGAACTGCCGAAAACTTGTTGTTTGACAGGGGGACCAGGGTACCTAGTGCCTTTGTCCCAGGGACCAGGGCACCCAGCGCCCCTGTCCTGGCAGGACCAGGGTGCCCCACGCCCCTGTCCTAGTCTTCTGCTCTGAAACTTGGTGTATGGTTCGGTCTCCGTCTGCTTCTCTCGGATCTGCGACTTGCGGCGTCATCTGAATCTCGAAATCTGCACTTATATCTGAAAAGGTGTTTTGGGCGGCTATATAGGGTTTTGCCTTAATCAAACCCCCGCTTTGGTGATTTCCACCTCCACGGATAGCCAAGTTGTATTGTAAAAGTAATGTGTGTGCAGATCTTGTGTGTGTGCAAGTACCTAAAATGCAAGTAAGCAAACTAGAGCAACCTAGAAAGTAAACCCTAATTGCTTGTAAATGATAATGTAAATGCTCCAAATCAAGATGCAAAGTGATCTAAAGCATGTACGCAAGTGATATAATGAAGCTTATGCAAAGACATGAAAACAACATGAAATCATACCCAACCCCAAGGGAGGGGTACAAGCCAATCTTCAGTCGGTGATCCCCTATTGCTCTTCAATGTCTTCCAAGCCCTAAGTGGATGAATGAAATTGATGAATGCTTGAAGGATGAATGTTGAATATTGCTAGAGTCCTTAAAGATCTTCTCTTTTATTGCATATGAGGTTCCTGAAACCAAAATTCGGATCCTTTCCAATGAAGAAAGAGAGCTCTTATGTATAAAACCCTAGGTCTTAATTCCAACTTTTGGCCGACCTAGAGATTGAATCTCCTGCCAATTTCTTGGGGTTAAACTTTATTTTATGATTGGATCGCACTCCTAAAATTTCGGGAAAAATGTTTGGGACCATGTGCACTCCGGGCGCCATGGTCCCAAAAAATTTTCACCAAATTTTCAGGGCCGTTGGATATGATGATTTTAGAGCGAATCTCGAAGTTACAGGTGATTTTGAGATGTTTTGACCCCCGAAATCAAGCCTCCAAGCTCAGACTAGGACCTAATTAGGGTTTTTGATTAAATGATGTATTGGAGGAATAAAATAAAAGGGGCACACTTTAATGAAAAGGGCCCGACTTTATGATGTGGAAGATGATGAAATAGAACCTTAGACCTAATTAATTTGATTAATTAAGTGCTAAAGGGGAAATGCAATGCAAAATGCCAAATGCGCCAAGGCGGGTGCTAAACTAGGTGTGAAATTTTACTGCTTTAGCAAGTGCGTACAATTTATGACGTTACATTTAGCCCCCACTTTAGCGGTCATATGAGTACTACGTGCATATGCAAGCTAAAGTACAGGAAAGTAAACATTATTTGAAAAAAAAAGGATATATCCATAAGTCCGTCGAACGAAGCCCCCAGCGGTATCTGTAGTACACAGTTAGGAATGGAACCCTACAAAACACACGTTAGATCACAAAATCACCTAATGCTTACTAAGGAAAGTGATGAAATTTGCGAGTAGCTATATGCCCCCCCTATTTCGGCTTGCTTATTAGGGAGGTGAAACAGGGTAGCATGTTTACTGATGACAAATTATGTGAGAGATTATTGATGATAGATGTTCACTAAAGAGGCTTCATCAGAGCACCTTTTGGAACATCAAGGGAGTAAGGGAACGAAAATACGATTCCTACGCAAAAAATGGTTTGAAAATCGCATTTCCCAAACTCAAGTTATGATGAAATGAGTGATAGAGGAGAATTAGGGTTTTGAAAGTAAAGGTAAAGGAATGAAAGTGTATACCTTGAAAGTGACTATTGCATTTGTCACTTTGTTGATTTCTAAGTATTGTTCATTGCAGCGGAGCCCACATAGCCATCATCATGCCTTCACGACGATCGGAGCATCCCACGAGGATGGAGATCATGCGAGAGGTCGTGATCAATGACGAGCCACTGGACGAGGTGAGTTGACTGAACTTTGACTTTGACTTTTTGCATTTCTATTGACTTGGAGTTTCTGTGATCGAATGCGGGCCCTAGATTCTAACCCTGGGTCCCACCCAGGGCGCCATGGTCCTATCAGGGCGCCATGGTCCCTGTGGGGTGCCATGGTCCTCTCAGGGCGCCATGGTCCCAGTCAGGACTTGGCGAGGGATACTAGGGTTAGCTTTCGATGTTCAACAGCTTTCATTTTTGGCATAGATGATTGCGATGATTGAGTACTGATTACATTGATGTTTTTGTATCGCAGGGTCTCCCATACATGAGAGAGCACACTGCGGGGCAGATTCTTCGCAGTCTGCGAGATCAGATTCCCCGGCTGACTCAGGCAGAGAGAGATACATTGTCTATAGTAGGTTTGTGGTCTATGATCCTTATGTCGGCCATTCGATTCCATCCTGCGATGCTGATGGCGCTTATGGAGCGATGGGATCCTAACACATGTACATTCCAGCTTCCAGTAGGGGAGATGACAGTGACACTTGAGGATGTGTACCGCATACTTCGCCTACCGATCAGAGGAGCTACCATGACATACGCGATCGATTGGTCAGCAGAGGACCATCAAAGGGAGTAGGTATATTGCATAGGGAGAGTCATGCCGAGTGAGATGAGAGGTCGCATCATGGTCAGCTGGCTCTTACATCCTACCGGAGAGGTGCCCCTCATGAGACGTCTTATGATTGCCATCATTGCACTAGCTGTCTACCCTAATGGGTGAGGTACACACATGCATGGGGGTCTCACATGGTGCATTAGGGCTATGGAGAGACATAGGAGAGTATATGCCTGGGGTTGGAGTATGCTTGCACATCTCTATCACGACCTCGAGGAGTATGTTTTTGGACAGGGTTGCAGCTTGATGACATGCACACTTCTGCAGGTGTGGATATTTGAGCACTTCACATGCACCAGGCCTGTCGGCTATCCGATGAGTGCGGCTAGCGAGCGACCCAGGGTGTTTGCCTATCCACTTACCAGCGAGTGGAGATTTGGGGATCTATTATATTGGAGAGTGACATTTGACAGATTGACAGCTGAGGTGACAGTATGGAGACCATATCTGTGGATGCACAGATGGGATGGGATGGAGAGGCAGCTAGCATACTTATAGAGGAATCGCCTACTGAGAGGATGATACCCACATATCATAGTCCCATTCTACTTTGACCGAGTACAGAGGCAGTTTGGGCTAGAGCAGTGTGTTCTAGCCGATGTACCCATCTACACTCGACACTCGCGAGTCCTTCCTAGACCCAGAGCAGTAGCGAGACCTACGATAGATGATATCGAGATCACAGATATAGAGGGGTCCGATCAGGATGTGGTCATTGATTATGCCACAGATCTCGGAGCACAGCGCAGGTATCTGTCATGGTTTGTGAGGACATATCTAGGGCCCATCTTTCCACCGGATCACCCGACAGGCCATCCAGGTCCATGGAGACATGGAGACCGAGATGAGGATCCGGGATCCAGATCGGAGGAGCCAGAGGAGAGAGAGGGTCATGAGGAGGCAGGAGATCCTGATCCACCCATAGGACACCAGCCTAGTGCCGAGGAGGACGAGGAAGGAGAGGAGGATAGAGATGACGAGGAGGAATCAGATGCAGCTCCCCACCATTCAGGGGATGATACCATAGCCTTGGATCCTCCTCATATTCCTCAAAAGGGGGAACACGAGGCGATACGGAGACCTGCACCCATCGTGCACAAATCATTCAAGCGCGGGGAGCCTAGTAGTTCCTAGTCACAGATGCTACCATATCATGATCCCTACTGGTGCGAGGGAGATCCAGGTATAGTAGGTTTATATTGATTGATTAATGTTTTGATGATATAGAATGGTACTAATACAAAATCTTTTCTACTGCTATAGCTAATGTGCAGGAGTGGCGTTCCTTGATCCAGCAAGCAGTGATAGATATTTCCACGAGGGCACAGATCCCTAGTTCCTCACAGGTTGCTTATAGGCCTCAAGGGAACGTGGGTCAACATGAGAGAGAGAGTTCTATCAGAGAACCTTCAGCAGGCATAGCGTGACCTAGCAGCAGCTCAGGCCGAGGCTACCTCGTATCGCGCGATCCTTATGGATAGGGATCGTAGGAGTTCCTCTCGGAGTCATTCACGATCTATATCACGCTATACACCTATGGGTCCACCTTCACGGCCGGATCAGGAGGGAGCGTCTAGTCGTCACTCTCCAGCCACTAGCCCTAGGGATAGGAGATGATCTCATGATGTAGGATAGGTCACATTTTGGATGTATAGTGACCTACTTTTGTATCATACGAGTCACATATATATATATATACACATGCTTCTCTTTGTCTCAAACGTGTTATCTTTTAATGCCTAAAACAACGTATGTTTTGCTTAAAGTTAATACATTTGGTGGATGTACATGTATATTCTAAATTTAATTTCCATGTGATTGATTTCTCAATGCTCCATGATTAAATTGATACATGTGTGACTTAATTAAAACAAAATTTAATCAAGTACTACATTGATGATAGGGAAGAAATATGCGTTAAGCCTAAGAATCATATAACTAATGTGATTTAATTTGAACTTAAACACAACATGACACAATTCAACTTAACACATAAAGACATTGTATAATATGCCAACATAATGAAAATGTAAATCTTTTGCAATTTACATAAATGGATTCAAGACAAACTAGAGAGTAAAGAAACATGCTTTTCAGGAACAAAGCAATATAGATTAAACAACATATCATCTAATTCTAATTGCTCTAACAAAGATATGCTAACATATTATCCAATTTTGAAGAAGTGAAAAGGAAATAGATGAATGATAAGGAATGAGGAATTAAGCATAGTATCTACGTAAGTGCATAGCGTTTATAGGTTCTTTAAGAGGCGTACCATCTACATCCGCTATTTTGTAAGCACCCGATCCGTAATCTTCAATAACAATATACGGTCTGAGCCAATTAGGACTAAATTTTCCCTTTTCTTCAGGTAAGGCATTCACATTGCGCTGATTCTCATAGAGAACTAAGTCACCTACTGAGAAGGAACGTTGAATAACCTTATCATTATAGCTTCGTTGTAGAGTTTTGTGATACGCTTGAATATGCTCAAGAGCATTTATACGTTGTTCATCAAGCATCTCAAGCTGTTGAAGTCTTTGCTCTCTATAAGAGTCATCATCTACTATACCTTTGAGAGAAACTCTAAGTGATGGAATCTCTAATTCTAAAGGCATAATAGCATCAGCACCATAAACAAGATTATAAGGGGTAGTTCCTGTAGCAATTCGTACACTCGTTTGGTAAGCCCAAAGAGCATAAATTAGCTGAGTACTCCAGTCCTTACCATGCTTATTCACGGTTTTGCGAAGAATTTGTTCAATTATTTTATTGGATGATTCGGCTTGACCATTTGATTGAGGATAGAATGGTGTAGAAAATCGATGTTTGATATGATATTTCTCGAGGAATTTCTTCACGTCTTTGTTCTTAAATGATGTCCCATTATCTGATATTATAGTGGAAGGTATCCCGAATCGAGAAATAATGTTTTCTAGAAGAAATCGACAAATCACGTCAGCAGTAGTAGAGCGAAGAGGAACAGCTTCTACCCACTTTGTAAAGTAATCTGTTGCGGTTATAATGAAAGTATGTCCTTGAGATGAAGGAGGAGAGATTTTACCGATGAGATCCAGCCCCCATGCAGAGAAAGGCCAAGAGGCTACCTGAGAATGGAGTTCTTGGGCAGGAGCATGAATCAGATTATTGTGTTGTTGACATTGATGACATTTCTTAACAAATCAAAAAGAATCCTTCTGCATAGTTTGCCAATAATATCCCATACGAAGCAATCTTTGAACCAAGGATTTGCCTCCAAAATGCCCCCCACAGGCACCTGAATGTGCCTCTTCAAGAGCAACAGGGATTTCTGATTTGTTAAGACAACAAAGGAGAAGACCATTATAACCCCTTTGGTAAAGAACATTAGAAAGAATGATATATCTAGCAGACAACTTGCGGATTCTAGCCCTAGTGTTTCTATTGGTGGAATCAGGAAAGGTACCATCGGTCAAGTATCTTACGATATGCGAATACCATTCATCTGAGTCTATAAAGTCGCAACATGTCACCAGGCTAGAATCATCTATAATAGCTAGAGAAATAAGGTTGTGAATAATAAATTTAAGATCAACCACAGGGTCCTCTAAAGATACAAGAGAAGCCACACATGCCATTGCATCTGCATGTCGATTATCTTTTCGAGGAACAGGTTCCATGGTATAAGAATCAAATTTTTGTAACAAAGAGATAGCAAGGTCTTTATATTGTGATAGTTTGTCTTGTCTTGCTTGATACAGTCTTGTTACTTGTCTTATAATTAATTGAGAATCTCCATAAATATGTATGTGCTTTACATTCAGAGCCAAGGCTGCCTTTATTCCTGCTATAAGAGCCTCATACTCGGCAATGTTATTGGTACATAGGAAATTGAGACGATAAGATAAGGGAATGGATTTCTTTGTAGGAGAAATTAGAACAACACCTGCCCCCGATCCCGTATGACACGTAGAGCCATCAAAGTACAGCTCCCAAGTTTCATCTTTCTCTGTACATAGAATGAAGTCATCAGGAAAAGACTCGGGGTTAGGGAAGGAGAAAGGTGAAGGGGCCTCAACTAAGTGATCGATCAACGCTTGGCCTTTAATTGCTTTTTGTGACACAAATTTAAGGTCAAATTCGGTTAACATCATAACCCACTTAGCTAGGCGCCCTAATAAATCAGTTTTAGAGAAAAGATGCTTCAGAGGATCAAACTTTACCATGACTTGGACTTCTGAATTCAAAAGATAATGTCTCAATTTCTGAGTCGCAAACACCAAGGCCAAGCATTGTCTTTCTATCACAAAATATCGAGTCTCATAATCAAGTAAGGTTTGACTTATATAATAAACCGAACACTCTTTACCATCTTTATCATGTTGTGCCAATAATGCTACGAGAGCGTGAGAGGAAGCAGCTGTATAAAGAAGGAAGGGTTTAGAAGGTTCGGCAGGTTGAAGGGTAGGAGGATTAGCCAAATATACTTTTAAATCTTCAAATGCTTGCTGACAATCTTCGTTCCATTGAAAAGTGATATTCTTTTTGAGAAGTTGAGTAAGAGGAAAAGTACGATCCGCAAGTTGAGATACGAACCTACGAATAGCCTAAATCTTTCCTTGTAAGCTTTTGAGTTGAGACACATTTCTAGGAGGTGGCATGTTGACAATAGCATCTATTTTCTTAGTGTCCACCTCAATCCCACGATGTGAAACTATGAATCCTAATAGTTTTCCACTATCCACACCAAAAACACATTTTCGGGGATTCAAGCGCATGTGATATTTACGAATTCTTTCAAAGATTTGACGAAGGATCTTAATATGATCTATACGGAGAATGGATTTGGCTAAAACATCATCAACATAATCTTCTAAAATCTTATGCATATAATCATGAAAGATAAGGGTCATCGCTCGTTGACAAGTTGCACCTGCGTTTTTAAGTCCAAAAGGCATCATCACCCAACAAAACATACCCCAAGGAGTGGTGAAAGTAGTTTTGAATTGATCTTGAGGATTAATGAAAATTTGATTGTATCCTAAAAAACCGTCCATGAAGGATAACAAAGCATGTCCTGTTGTAGAATCAACTATCATGTCAATGTTTGGGAGAGGGAAATCATCTTTTAAAGAAGCCTTATTTAAATCTCAAAAGTCGGTACACATTCTTATCTTATTATCTGATTTAGCCACAGCAACAATATTCGAAATCCATGGGGAATAATCAATAGGGCGGATAAATCCAGTCTCCAATAATTTTTCAATCTCAGCCTTAACAAGCAAAGCTACCTTAGGATTCATTTTTTGAATCTTTTGTTTCACAGGCTTAGCATCAGGAACTAAGACAATATTATGAGTAACAATCTTAGGATCTATACCAGGCATGTCAGAATATGTCCAAGCAAAGATCTCAGGGAATTCATGCAATAAATCTGCATATTGTTTTTGTTCTTCTTCATCCAAACACTTCCCAATTCTAATAACTTTTTCTTCATTGCAAGGATCCATTTTAACATCAATGGTGTCACTTATAAGAAGATTACTTTGTTGAGGATTATCCTTTAACTGAGGGAATTCTTTCACAATCTCATCATTATCAATTTCTTTTCCAAAATAAGCTTCAGTGTTCAAACAATAAGGAAGTCCCCTATTGTGATGATAACGAGGGAGAGTATCATACGCTCCTAAAAACTCAGCTAAAGCATCGTCGGTAGGAAAGACATCCAAAGCATAGGCACACGAAGGATCCCCATCAATATACTTAGGGTGTCTCATTGGTAGAGATGTAGAAATAGTATTAACACTAATACATGGTCTCTTAGAAGCTTTAGTGCGCTTGTAAGGATTAAAACCAAGTCCAAAGGTCACGTCATAAAGATTATTCTCTAGAGGAACCTTTATCCCTTGTTCGTGAGCACCACAACCATTTCCATGATACCCATGCTTAGCTAGAATTTGAAAACCACGGCCATAACGATCAGCCATTTCAGAAAGAGAAGGTGGTTTTTCATAAGACAAAGAATCAAATCCTTCAGAATTAGAGGTGTGAGGAGAAGAAGTTTGAGAGGCGGCCACAAAATTATTGCTCATAGGTTCAGGTAAGATGGATTGATTTTTAGCCTCTTCCTTCTTTTCAACTTTAAGCTCTCTAGAAGGGACCCTATACTCACCTACAAAGGTGGGATTAAAATCAAGAGATCCCCAGTCGTCTTCTACAAGAACCTTTTCAGGATCAAGAGCCTTTTCATGTGTCGATTCAAGTTGAGAAGAATCTTTTTCAGGAACTTCAAGCTCATCCAAAGAACTTTGATTATCAGAGGGTGATGATTCGTCCATAGGTAAAGAGTCACCACCAGAAGAGGAAGGCTTAGAAGAACTCCCTTTGGAAGTAGATGTTTGCAAACAAGCTTGAAACCTAGTATCACCTATCAAGGTATATGTCTTATTGTTATAGATAAATTTAACTTGTCTATGCAATGTAGAGGGGACAACTTGCATACTATGAATCCAAGGTCTCCCTAATAACAAGTTATATGTTAGATTTCCCGACATAACATGGATAGGAGTAGGCAAAGTAACAGGTCCCACCGTGATGGGTAAGGTGATAATACCTAATGAAGACTTAGCCACATTATCAAAGCCTCGAATGGGACGAGAGTCAGGCTCAATAAGGGTTGTATCCACATTCATCTTATGCAATAGATTAATGCTACACACATTAAGGCCAGAGCCATTATCTACCAGTGCTCGTCTTATAGCAGTGTCTTTTATGATAACCACACACATCAAGGGATCATATTGATGTTGAATTTCACTAGTAGGCAACTCGTCTTGAGTAAACACAATTTGAGCTTTAGGATTCATCACAGAGTTAAATAAAGATACTATATTACTAGATGCATTAGGTGGAGGAACATTCAAATCTTTCAAGGCATCTTGTAACATTCCATGATAAGCAGAGGAAGTTTGGATCAAATCCCAAAGGGAAATCTTAGCAGGGGTAGCTTTAAGTTGTTCTATGAGATCATATTCCTTGCCGAGAACTTGTGAAATACGTGGAGCTTGCGGAAGGGTTGGTTGAGGATTAGGAAGAGAAACCGGAGTTACAGGAGGAGGATTAGGCTGCCTATTATTTCTAGTATGATAAGTATGGGCAACCGCATGATAACTCTCTCTAGTTAATTGCTTGGCATAACTATAAGGACTTATAGGTTTCCTTCCTTGCACAGTGATGATAGGTTTATTCAGAGTAAGAAAGGAATCATGACCATACCCTCCTTGGACAGTAAGGAGAGGTGATTTAGGAGAAGGATAAGCACCTTGGACTTCACAGAGAGGCTTATTATGCTCATTCAGGTTTATCATGTTAACCAATTTAGAAGTTTTGTTCTTGTTTAAATATTTCGATAAAGCCACAATGTCATCAAGAGCATTATCCAACAAAGCATGATCATATCGATTAAAAGGTTTATCTTTCGATTCAAAAGGAGGCATCTCTTCATAGAGGGGTTCATTGAAAACAACCATGTTACTAGATTCAGTGGAAGAGTTGATAGGAATGTACCCTTGAGAGGAATCATTCAACTTATCTTTCTCATCACAAAGAAATGGCATAGTAACAAGGTTTATGAGTTTTTGGTAAAATGAAGGTTTGGTATCATTAGGGTTCAAAAACTCATCTAAAGCTTCATCTAATTCATCTTGGCTATACTCATAATCAACATAATTGCATACATCATCATGGGTATGAATATCTTGTAAATAGAAATCTGACATTTTGAAATAACGAATGCATAAAACTTAAACATACAATGCAAAGAAACAAAGAAACACACCTTTCCCTTTTTTTTTTCTTCTTTTTTTTTTTTTCTTTTTTTTTTGAAAATGAAACTTAAATGAAACACACTAAACCTAAATCTAGATCTAACAAATGCAATGCAAGAGAAAGCAATAATAATATTTCACGTCGGGTTCACCAAAATGTGTAGGGGAAAAAGCGAGACTAGGCTAACATGTCCTAATCCTACCTTTTGACACACATTGTGGAATACGAAAGAGCCTAGAGGTATCACACAATTGGCTACTTCTTTTTGTGAAAGAGAGAGCCATGGGCTACCTATTAGGATTTCTATTCCTTTGTTGTAATTGAAAGATAAAATGATGCAAGTTCAATCCCTAACCCCAAAGTGCAAGTATGAACTAATAACAAGATTGCAGAATTGAACTTAAACTATGGAAAGCTGTAAACATAGGGACAAGACAAGAATGCAAATGCGTACCCGGAGTCAAAATCTGAGTGAGGATGTTCAGGACGGGGGCATGGGCGCCACTGTCCTGATTCTACCCCTAAAACTGCTCCTAAAACTGTTGTTTTGCAACCTGGAAAACTGTCTGAACTGCCGAAAACTTGCTATCTGACAGGGGGACCAGGGCGCCCAGTGCCTTTGTCCCAGGGACCAGGGTGCCTAGCGCCCCTGTCCTGGCAGGACCAGGGCGCCCCACGCCCCTGTCCTAGTCTTCTGCTCTGAAACTTGGTGTATGGTTCGGTCTCCGTCTGCTTCTCTCGGATCTGCAACTTGCGGCGTCGTCTGAATCCCGAAATCTGCACTTATATCTGAAAAGGTGTTTTGGGCGGCTATATAGGGTTTTGCCTTAGTCAAACCCCCGCTTTGGTGATTTCCACCTCCATGGATAGCTAAGTTGTATTGTAAAAGTAATGTGTGTGCAGATCTGGTGTGTGTGCAAGATCCTAAAATGCAAGTAAGCAAACTAGAGCAACCTAGAAAGTAAACCCTAATTTCTTGTAAATGATAATGTAAATGCTCCAAATCAAGATGCAAAGTGATGTAAAGCATGTATGCAAGTGATATAATGAAGCTTATGCAAAGACATGAAAACAACATGAAATCATACCCAACCCCAAGGGAGGGGTACAAGCCAATCTTCAGTCGGTGATCCCCTATTGCTCTTCAATGTCTTCCAAGCCCTAAGTGGATGAATGAAATTGATGAATGCTTGATGGATGAATGTTGAATATTGTTGGAGTCCTTAAAGATCTGCTCTTTTACTGCATATGAGGTTCCTGAAACCAAAATTCGGATCCTTTCCAATGAAGAAAGAGAGCTCTTATGTATAAAACCCTAGGTCTTAATTCCAACTTTTGGCTGACCTAGAGATTGAATCTCCCGCCAATTTCTTGGGGTTAAACTTTATTTTATGATTGGATCACGCTCCTAAAATTTTGGGAAAAATGTCCGGGACCGTGTGCACTCCGGGTGCCACGGTCCCGACAACTTTTCACCAAATTTTCAGGGCCGTCGGATATGATGATTTTAGAGAGAATCCCAAAGTTACAGGTGATTTCGAGATGTTTTGACCCCCGAAATCAAGCCCCCAAGCTCAGACTAGGACCTAATTAGGGTTTTTGATTAAATGATGTATTGGAGGAATAAAATGAAAGGGGCACACTTTAATGAAAAGGGCCCGACTTTATGATGTGGAAGATGATGAAATAGAACCTTAGACCTAATTAATTTGATTAATTAAGTGCTAAAGGGGAAATGCAATGCAAAATGCAAAATGCGCCAAGGTGGGTGCTAAACTAGGTGTGAAATTGTACTGCTTTAGCAAGTGCGTACAATTTATGACGTTACAAAAACCATGGGCTAAACCCACCTAATAATGTGTAGCACACCTTATCTCCCTTCTAGATACCCTATGACATGTCCCTCCCTTTTTACAACTCATTTATGTGTTTGATGTATTTTATATTTCCTATTTCAGGAGTACAAACTTCTGGAGGCCATAACTTGAGAACCGTGTGTCCTATTGACAAACCATTTGAAGCGTTAGAAATCTTGCGAAGTGCTCTATTGCCTCATAAACCAATACACTTTTTATGCCCACTTTTCAAGGTGTTTCAAGGCTTCTTAAGTCCTCAGAATCAAATTTAAATCTTTCATTAGACCCCTCCAAAACACAAAATAGAATATCTTCAAAACTGGTTGTGATATTGCAACGTAACTTTACCAAAATGCTTATCTAGTCAACCAAAAGTTTTGGGGAAAATTTTGCACCATTTTGTGCTCAAATTAAAACTTACTATAAATAGGAACCTCATGTAAATGCAAGGTTGAGACATCATTTTCCCAACACATGTCAAGTGAATACTCCTCGATCTTCTTGTTCAGACCATCAACCATATGAACAAATGTCTCTAATCACAAGAGAAAATCAACATCACCTATGTCTCCATGTATCCATGAGTACCTATAACCAATCAATCCATGCCAAACTCCAAATGCAACATGGCACCACCATGAATTAATCAAGCAAATGATCATGTACCCAATAAAAAGAGAACTACCAAGATCAATATCAAAGTTCCAACCAAAAAATCAAGAACATAAATATGATAACATGATCTAACCATCCCTTCCTAGGAGATAGCATGCTCTATATGAACATATCACATAACCATATCATGCCAAAACTCTAATATAAAATTAAGAGTGCACCATGACATAATATCAACCATCCTATCAATCAAAGATAATGTGTCAAATGAAATCATAAACCATACCTCAACCAAGCACTCTTTGAGTCGTCAAAGATGTTAGCATCCTCAAATATCATGAAGATCACCATCTCCTATAACTATAACTACAAATGTGAAATACCCTTCTACATCAACAAGATCTAAGTCATCCTCCAACATCTTCATACTAAGAAGATCATCCACCATCCAATGGTAAAAACACATCACTACAATAAGCTCATGTTGAACTGTGATACCGATCTCTCCATAGCATTGTGATAGCCATATCCTAAATGAAGATCATCTAGGTATACACACATGCAATTAAAATATCAATAACTTCAAGTAAACGATGATCTGCAAGCCAAGAAGATGTAAAACTTCCAATCAAACAATCAAGAAGAAATCCTACATCGCCACATCATCACTGTCAAAATCTCCCACTAAAAAGTGTAACCAAGCTATCCATGACATCATGATAAAACCATCATCGAACATGATAATCAACCAAAGTCGTCTAACAATCAAAGAACTCAAATTTGACACCATGAGCTCCCAATTGCCAAAGTAATCATGATCCTCAACCAAGAAGATACATTGCCATAACCAAGTTGGAATCCAACCAAAACATCACCAATCAAAGCAACTTCAAATCCAATCATGTCATGCCAAAGTACCTAAATACAAGGAACATATATGACATCATGATCACCTCCACCGAACAAGTATCTAACTCCCAATGTGTCCAACCTATAAGCATCACATAGTCAACAACATAGGCCCTCCATCATGACTGTAAATTGGCAAACCAAGTGACTCAAACAAGTCACCAATCTGAATATGCATCAACAATGAAATGTCTATGGGCATGGACAACCCATATCCAAGCCATATATACAACATGTAAGTATAGACTTCCTACAACATTACACAACTTGTAGATCAAACAATACAACATACATACTAACTAAAACTTATAACAATGTCAACATGAGAGAAATAGTATACAATGGCATAAACCTCAAATCTCCAATATGTAATATGTCTTAAACTTATAATGTTACCATAGTCAAAAGAAACCCTAAACAACTCAGATCATAATATTAAAAAATAAATCATGTCAAACCTACTCCAAATCTAAACCAATGCGTAGTGCTCTCCAAGAGCTTTCTGTCAACTATTTGAAGTCCAAAGTTTGACTCTGTATGCTCAAGTTATAACCTCTCAAAGTCATAAAGGTACTTGCCAGTTCCAATTAACATTTCACCATCAAAATAACAAAATTTGGAAAAAAAAATGGTCATACCATTGTGTAGTTCTTTGAGTCACCTTTCCAATGAGTATAAGAAGTAAAAAATCTGACACCATATGCCAAGTTATGTTCTGTAGAAAAATAAATAGCCTATTAGGCCATAAATGCAAGCATGGACTCCAAAAAATATTTTTGCCAATATGCCCAAAAAAATATTTTTTCATTTTTCTCCAATATGCCATCAAAAATAATTTTTCATTTTTTAAAAAAATATTTATTTGTTTAGGTCGGCCTCTAATTGGACCCATCCAAAATATAAAACAAAGCATATTAATTTTTTCATTCGTAGTGGTAATTCAAAGCTTTATAAAAAAACAAAAATTAAATTTCAATTTTTTCATAGGCAGAATTTATTTTATTTATTTTTTAGTTTTGTTTTAATGGGGTTTAAACCCACAGTTAGAGGTGGCCATGTGGTGGGAACCCACGCCACTTGCAGGGGCTCCTGGGCACCTATAGTAGGCCAACGGCCCCTACATTGCAGGGTACTACTTGTATATGGGGCTAACAAACCCTATAGCGCAGCTACTATCGGTACCCTTGGGGTATAGGGTGGGGATGAGTTTGTGGACCCTCCCATGCTCTCAAAAAAAAAAAAAAAAACTTTTCAATTATTTGTCTCACTAGTCGCATCAAATTTTTTTTTTCGATTTTTTCTCTACATGATTATTTTAAATACAAATGGGTAAACAAAATATTTTCTAAGAATAAAATATTGATGCCCTGGTTTGGTCATATAGTCATGATGAGGCTAAAAATTTATTTCGCAAAATTTTTAACTTTTCCAAACATAGGTAAATTTAATATCAATTTTCATTTTTTGGCCAACTTGGATCCAATGGTGAGGTCCATTTTTTTCTAAGAGGCTATTTTTGCAAACTCCCCCTCAAAAGCCTCATTTAAATGCATATCCAAATGAAACCCATTTGACCCATCAATTTTATAACCCCAAATCTGTCAACTTGCAAGAGACACCACTCACAATTATAATAAGATATATGAATGATATGTGATGCAAACCTTAGCCTTCAACATCTCTTTAATCTGGTATACTTCTTAAGACTCTCATAGTGTGCATGTGATTTACATTTCGGTTCACATGCATCAACACAAATTGAGTAGGCAACTTGCACTACTTTTGCCACAGTTATTAAAATCACTCACACATGGAATGAATCTATATCAATAATTTATATGCATTCCCTTGAAAATTATATTTGTATGTCATCCTAGAATATATTTACAATATACACAAGTCATACACAATAATGTTTCTTAAAACAACCATGTAGTTAGCACGGTCCTAAAGATAAACACATTACACTAGGAGTGGAAATACACTATGCATTACCTAACACAACCTCAAATAGTCCCAAAATACCTTCACACACTTCCTCCAACTGGTGCAAAATACCAGACTCTAGTGCATCCATTGGGAATATCAACACAATCAATGAACTAGTATTGCAACCACTATATCGGCTATAGCATTCTTTCTTCTTGAGTTCCACCTCTAAAACTTGAATTGATTTGTCTTTAGGTGTAGCCTTAATTTTCTTCCAAACCAAAAGACATAAAACATCATGCTAGTGTAACTAGGTGCACATACAATTTATGAGCAACAAATCTCAAAAACTTATCACAGACACTTCCAAAAAATAACACATACGCTAGACAATCAAGAACAACTAATATCAAAACATAATAATAACATTAAAATAGTTACTAAACATACTTGACTCTATCCTTCACAAATCCCAAATTCTCTTTTATGACATTACAGAAGTAATTAAAACCACTACAAACTCTTTGATACCTTGACATTAATGAAAGCATTGACAACACCTTATACAACTTTGACATCAATGACAAGATAATGTTCAACAAATGTCACCTTTACCTCAAGTAATATCTTAAAGAATGCATCTAATGGACCACTATACATTACTACTAGAATTAATGGCAAACCCACATGTGGGATGCTTATTGATCAAGTATGTGTGATTAACATGGTTATTTAAGATAATCTTTACACATGAACTTTATAAAGACACTTATGTTAAATCCAATGTCTTGATTAAGGTGCATGATGGTTTCACTTGCCCCACCATTTGTTCAATTACCCTTATAGTTAAAGTTGGATCTGTAAAGTGGAAAATTGGGAACCTTAGCCAACTCACCACTTGAAAGAAGAGGGGAACTTTACTAAGGTTCAATTTTCACTTGGGGAGACTTTACATTCAAAAGAGGGGGATGAATCTACTAGATCCAATCCTAAATGATGCAAGGATTGAATACTAAGTAGATTGATTGTGATTGAAATGCAATTAACCCTCTTTTGTAACTTGTCGAGTTGAATTAAGACTAAATGTTGAAAATGAAGACAAAGTATGAGAAAACAGCGAGCTACATATTCGGGAATCAGTTGTGCACTTGGATCTAAGAAGTTTGAGATGATTCGGAGATGCTTTGCAAAATCCGGCAAAAGTTGTAGGGACTGTGTGTCTGGACAAAGGCACCCTCCTATCGGTCCTCTGAACTTTCCGCACGTCAAAAAGGGTTTTTCTGTCTCTGCGAATAAAGCTTAATTCTATAAGTACAACTGCATACCTATTTCCTACACACAGAAAGAAGGGAAATGTGTTGGGAATAGGGGTTTGTCCTCATATCAAACCTTGGTTTTTGGAATTAACCAAGTGGTTGAAGTAATGTAAATGAAATGACTGAAAGTAGAAATCCTTCTCTTTAAGGAGATGTTGAATTGGCTGAAAATGAAATGCTTACACCTCCTTGTGAATTTTTGCTTGCCTCCACATTGAATTAGGGTTTCATGAAGTAGAATGTTGATCTCCTCTTCAATTCTTGAAATCCTGTCTCTATTGATGCTCTAAAGCTTAAAGGAAGACCGGAAATGCTCAATTTCTCTTGAATGCTTGAATGCTTGATCTCATGAATGTCCAGATGCTTGATTGAATTTCATGATCTATCAAATAAGAGGGGAAATCCCTCTTATATACATGCCAATGGGGTTTAATTGACTGATTTTCTGACTTGGGATGACATAGGGGGGATTTTCCCGCTCCAATTTGAGATGAGCCAAAGGGAGGGACCCCAAGATAGGTATGAGATAGGGGATCCCAGGGTGCCACGCCCTGGTCCTACCCTATTTTGGGGCAAGATCAAGGTGTAGGAAGAGTTCTAAGTTGAATTACAATGTATTTTTTATTTGCATGAGCATATTCAGGTTTCTAATCATGCTGAGTGGCGCAAACACTAAGGTGAAGACCCAATTGTAGTCAAAAATTGCAAGGTGTGCAATTTTAAGATGTTACATTTATCCCCCACTTCAGTGGGAGTGTGAGCTTACACAAATATTGTCAATAAAGTACAAGGAATTCAGATTGAAAGACTTTCACCACATCAAGGAGGCAAGATTCACCAAGTCCCCAGTGGACTTTAGGATCTTATGACTTCAATGATAAGGTAAAAGGGAAGATCGTGAGAGAAAGAGACAACCATGACTACAACTAGTAAGGTTCTCTTACTATGAGTCATGAAATGAAGAACCAAAAATTACAAAGAAAAGACAAAGTTCGCTAAGTAACTTTAAGTATCAAAAGATAGAATCATGAGTGAAGTGTATGCCCCCATGTTAAAGCGATTGTGTATGCCTTATTGGGAGAAATTTATTTAAGGTAGGATACACCCAAAGAAGACAAGCATGTTATCACAATAATTTAGCCCCCAAGAGAGGATAAATCAAAGAATAATGAACACAAAACACAAAACATGAGGTGGTTTCTCCTAACTTTGGAGTCAATATGCTTTTTATGATAACTCATGTATATATATATATACATATAGAATCATCCCCATCCCCCAAAGAGAGGAAACCACCATGGAAGAAGGGAGCACGTGTCTTTTGAGTCAACATAGGAGAGACCAAAAGAGATCTCAACACTTTGCATCATCCTCAAGTAGACAACACTAGGGACAACAAATAGAAGAATAGGGAGAAAAAATAGATGAATGTCACAAACAAGCAAGAGAGGAGAGAGAGACACTCTACAGTGCTAATGTTAATAATCAAGCACATCGTCCTCCCCCCGATCTTGTTGATCATTATTTCAGGAAGGTGGACAACACACAAGAGGAGCCACATTGAGCACAATAGATGGAGCTATCACAAGTTCCAGACAAGGACCATGCTCTAATGATAAGTCACTTTGTTCATTACTAGGAGATAGGATTAATGTTTTTGAGTTTTTTGCAGATAAGTCATTGTCAATATCAACATATTCATATGCATCATCAGAAATATTAGGATCGACATTTTCATCATTAAGAACATTTTCACCTAATATTTCTTCATCAAGATTGATAAGAATAGGAGCTCTAATAGGAATAGAACTGCAACCATCATTTGTCTTAAGCATTTTGCGTCTTGGAGAATTAGGTTGAACATCTTGTTTAGGAGAAAATGGAATCATGTCAACAGTTGGTGTTTTGGGAGATGAAATGGTTTGGAAAGCAACTTCACGAGCTCTAGCACAACGTCTCCATTGGTGTTCTCTCGCACATCGGTTTCGTCTAGTCTTGGTTGAAGGTTGAGGAGGTTTAGGTTCATAAGATATAAGCCTTGTCTCTTCTTTTAAGAAAGGATAGGAAGGAGAGTGGATCCATCATGAGGAGGAGGGATAGGTCTAGCCTTAGGAAGGATAGTTTTTTTTTTAGGAGGAAGAGTTTTTCTACCTTTGGGAGGAAGAGGAGACTCATCCATAGGAGAAGGAATGGATTCTTCTTTAGGAAGAAGGATATATCTTTTCTTAGGTGGAAGGATATTCTTCTCTTTAAGAGAAGGAATAGATGTTGCCTTGGGAAGAATATTATTTATTTCCTTAGGAGGAAGAACAATCTTATCCTCAAGAAAGGGTATATGATCATCAGGAGGAATGCTAAGTGTTGGATTTCTAGGTTTACTCAAGGATAAAATTATTTCATTTTTTTAGTTTTGATATGATCTAAAAAGAGAATCACTTCTAGGTTCAAGAGGCTTGAATTATTCAGACCAAAAATAATCAAGACAAACATCTCCACGCCTTAGTGTAGATTGAAATATGCTATAATTAATAGTTATGATTTTTATCATTATGAGGAAATTTCAAACACTTGTGAATAGTAGAAGTGATCGCTTTCATGGAAGAGAGCCAAGGATGTCCCAACTTCACATGAAATTGATCAGATGTAGGAATGATAGGAAATTGAATATCTAAGAATTTAGTACCAACATCAATAGGAAGTGTTATAGAACCAATAGTAGGACAAGAGAAGCCATCAAAAACTTTAACTATCGCATCAGTATCATCATATATCACTTGGTGCAATTGCAAAGTATAAATAAATTCTTCAAATATCACATTAACCATGCAAGAAGGATCAATAAGGACTCCTCTAGCGGGTATACTTTTGATTTTCGCACTTATGTATAATGGCCCATCGGGTGCTTTAATGGTCTCTAGGATCAAATGTTATGCACAAATCCTTAGGAGGTTCTTGTTGATCTACAAGGTTCACCACGTTATTAGATTTAATGGTCGCATCATTGGGAGAGAAAGCAAGATGATCAGTTTCAATCACATTAGTGTAATGGGATGGTAAAGGATCGGTGAAATTTTGAAGGTTGTGATTAGGAGCTATGGATTTGTTTCCTTTATCATTCACACCTGCCATAGATATAGTATTGTTATCAATCAATTCTTGAATCTTACTTCTCAATGAAAAACATATTTTAGTATCATGACCAAGCTAACAATGATATTGACAAAAAGATTGAGCATCAAAATAAGGGGAAGTTCTTTTAGATGGATCAATTGGTTTGATTTGGGGAATCTTTAACACATTATTTTGTATTAAATGAGACATAATTCTATGCAAAGGTTCATTCAAAGGAGTACACTCTTTTTTTGTTTTAAAGAGTTTAGACAAAGGAGGCACACATGTAGCACCTACGAGTTGACTATTGTTGATGTTGTCATTGAATTTGATGAATCCTTTGTTTGGTTTGAACTTCACAAACAATTGTTGAGCACTATCACCCTTATCACTTAGATCCATGGAAAGAGATGATTGTTCCAATTGACTCACAATCAGTTGATGATTGTGAAGTACTATGGAAAGGAAGTAAACTCGGTTAAAAGAAGTTTATCCCTAATGTCTCTTTGTAAATTGGAAATGAAAATATTTTGAATGTCTTGATCAGGCACATGAAAAGAAATCTGAGAATACAAATGCTTATATCTACCAATAAAATCAGTCATTTTTTCTTTAATACCTTGTTTACAATGCATTAAATCAGTCAAAGTAACTTTAGGAGCAATGTTATTGTGAAATTGTTGAATAAAAGCATTATCCAGTTGTTGAAAAGAAGTAATAGAATAAGGAGGCAAAGAATAATACCATTGCAAATCTCTATCCCTTAATGTTCTGGTAAACAATTTTGCTAACAACCTTTGATCATGAACAAAGTCACTACACAAAGTTTGGAATGTTTTAACATGAGTTAAAGGATCACCTTTTCCATTATAAAGTTCCAATTGAGGGACTTCTACATGTTTAGGCGGGACGACTCTAACAATGTCCTGAGATAATGGGCTCGCTACATCAAATGTGGGCACATTATACTTGGATTGATTCATAGAAGCTATTTGTTGTTGTAAGGAAGATATTGTTTGGGCAAGACTATTGATTGTAGCTTTAGTAGAAGGATTGAAATGAGACATGTTGGATTGAGAGGGTGGAGTGATATTGTTGAATGAAGGAAGAGATTGAGAATAAGGAGGTGGAACATTATGATAAATGGGTAATGGAGAAGATTGGGTAGCACATGGAAGACTCATGGGAGGAATGAAGGAATTATGATTGAAGGAGTTGCCCCCTTGACTAACATTTATAGGTGGTGAATGTGATTGCATAACAAGAGGAACACTTATGGTAGGAGGAATGAAAGAAGAGGTATTTCCCCCATGACTAACATTTGTAGGTATGACATTTTATGTAGAAGTAGCCATGATTTTTGATGTGAAGGTAGGAACACTAGTCATGGAAGTTGTCAAAGGGATAGAATGATTAACTTGACTAGGAGGTTGTGTACAACCTAGGTTTTCAGCACAACTCTTCATAGGCATGATATTAGAATCAACAATATGAGCAATACCACGCAAGATATCAACAGTATGTTTATCATTTTGAATCATTCCTTTTAATCCTTCAATTAATGGGGGAGCTTCACTTTTTGGGTATTCTTGACTCATCCATTGTTGAAGATTGCCAAATTGATCGTCCATCTTTGCCAATTGATCAATGGATTCCCTAGTTAGTGATTCCTCCTCATTGTGAGAATTGTCAAGAGGATAAACAGGAATATCTGAAGGATGGGAAGAAGCAGCAATATCCTCATTGAAAAAGCTAGCCAAATTAGGCTCCATTTCCTTGGTAATTAAACTTGGGCAGCCTTAATTCTACAACTTCTTCTAACGGGGATACTATAGGTAGGACTAATAGTAGTAAAACTCATGCACTAGGGAGAAGAAATTGGAAAGAATAATGCAATCTCCTAGGAATTTGAATTACTAAATTTAAAATTGTCCCCTAGAAGATAGAAATTTGAATTTAAAATTAGGGTTGAAAATGACCTCTTAATTTTAAAAGTTTGAAATGAAGGAAAATCAAAATTAAAATTAGGGTTGTTCAAATTTAACCTCTTAATTAAAATTTTGAGATTTTAGAATGTTGAAATATTGAAGAAATCAATTTAATTTTAAAAATTAGGGTATATTTAGGTAACCACTTAATTTTAAAAATTAAATTAAAAATGGAAATGTTGAAATTTAGATTTGTTTTTGACCCTAGGGTGACCTAAAATCAATAAAATTTCACAAATCTCTGGAATTGTGTAGTAAAATATAGTCAAAACAAGCTCCCGAAATTTGAGTCAAAAAAGTCGAGACCAAGTAGGTAGCTACTTGGTCCGAACACACGGTCCGACCAATTTTTTTCCAAATTTTTGGGGAAGCAAGATATTGTGATTTTTATGCGAGTTCCAGAAGGATATGGAAATTGGAGATGTCAAGATATGTGAAATTAAGCCTTGAAGGTCGAAATAGGACACACTTAGAATGTTTGTTATAAGGATTAATTGAAAGGACAACAAAAAGGGCACACTTAAGGGATGACTTTTATGATGTTTGGAAGAAAGACAAGAGGCTTTAGATTTAATTGAATCAGTTAAATGCTTAAAAGAAATTTTGAAATTGCACAAGATTAATTTAATTTTAAAAATTAGGGTTTGTTGCATTAACCGCTTAATTTTAAAAATTTAAATTTGAAAATTTGAATGTTGGAAGGAGGGAAAATGAATTTTGAAAGTAAAGTCAAGACTTAAATCTGAAAAATCAATTCAAGATCTACACAATCCACAATGTCAATTTTAAAATTAAAAATTAGGGTTTTGTGATTCAACCACTTAATTTTAAAAAAATTGAAAATTGAAAGTGTAAATGAAAACTTGAATTGTAAAATTGAAAAGTTCTCAAATCTGAAACAATCAATCCAATTTAGACAAATAACAAGCTCAAATTTGAATCTAAAAATTAGGGTTTTTGTGCATTCAACCTCTAAATTTTTAAAAATTGCAAGGAAATTAAACTTGTCAATGAAAATTTGAATTTTAAATTGCATATACTCAAATATGAAAATAAAAAATAAAAATTAAGAGTGTAAGACATTGGGTTCACCAAAATGGAAAGTGGAAAATTGGGAACCTTAGCCAATTCGCCACTTGAAAGAAGAGGGGAACTTTACTAAGGTTCAATTTTCACTTGGGAAGACTTTACATTCAAAAGAGGGGGATGAATCTACTAGATCCAATCCTAAATGATGCAAGGATTGAATACTAAATAGATTGATTGTGATTGAAATGCAATTAACTCTCTTTTGTAAGTTGTCAAGTTGAATTAAGACTTGTAGACACCTAAAATTGTCTTGTCTAATTAAATAAATATCTTTATTTATTTAATTATTTTAAGCCTAATTCTTATATTAATTAAATAAATCTTTATTTATTTAATTCATTCATTTATTCTATTCTAGCCTTATTTCTCATTTAAATAAGTACATTTATTTATTTAAATTGTCCTTTTTCCTAAATTAAATAAATACTTTTATTTATTTAATTGATCCCACTTCCTCTATTAATTAAATAAATCTTTATTTATTTAATTAATTCATTAGCCTTTTCTACACGTGACACATGTCATTCATCTCTTAATTCCTACACTATGTACCCTCTCATTATTTTCTTATTTCTTTTACCTACCATCTAATCCTAGCAGACCATTTATCTTTTACACCTCTTAATCTTATCCCTCCATTTCTTATAGTGTCTTCTATATAAGAGGATACTCTCCTTCATTATCAATCAACTAATTATTCTAATCAAGCCAACTACGCTTTTGAACTTTCATATGCGATCAAGCCTACCTGCAACCACATTTCCATTCTTTGTTGAGCTCTTGTGCACATATAAAATCTGAGAGCAAATATATCAAGCAAGATCAATGGAGATAGGAAGAATGGAGATTCAAGCCCTATTGGACATGTGATGATATAATCTTTGTAATTTCATTTGATTTGCATTGTCTTAGGTAATCTTCATATGTTATGGTGGATCTTTGTTGTTGTTAGGCTAGGGTTTTGTGGTGAATTCATTTAGTCTTTCAATATTGTTGTTTTCATTTTTACCATAAAATTAGACAGGACAATTTTAGGCGTCTACATTTTGCCCCTCTTTGAGACACTGCAGCTTGTCGCGTTGTTTCAAAGAAGATAAGATGAACTGATACAAAGTTTCCCAAAGATGGGAATGATATACCCCCTCGAGAGATTGGATGAAAATGTCTGAAAAAGATCACGAGAAATCTCTCGATAAGAGAGAAAGGCTAGAAAGGATTGACCGGATAAGATAGAGTGACAGAGTCACGAGTTAAAGAAGACTGACTCAAGAGACTAGGGCTAGGGTAGTCTATAAGATAGACTATGAGGGAAAACATCCTCATTGTCATCCACACACCTAAGAGATTAGAGTGCAGAGAGAGCAGAGAGCAGTCAACAGCGATGGCATTGGTGCATAGATTCGATCTCATTCATCGATATTAAAGGCCAGCAGATGCAGGAGAGCCGGTGAGTACCACAAAACCTCCTTGTACTTTGCCGCATTAATTGTTGTCATAAATGCATGCTAGGTAGAGAAACAAATGCGCTTTAGGTATGTCTAGAAAAATGTCAAGCCAGGTAAAAATGGTAAGGCACGTCTATGTTGGTGCTAGGCGCGTCTGGGTAGGGTAGACACATCTGTGTTTGTGCCAGGCGCATCTATGAATGTAGCAGCATTTGTGTCTTCGATTGGATAAGCTGCTGAGAGGATACAGTCAAGCAGGTCCTCTAGGGAAGACTAGAATAATAGATAGGGCTAGGATTGACAATTTTGTGATAGAACATACGTTGCCAATTAGGAAACTACTCAAGAGGATACACTAAAGTAGAGGCCCTAGGATAGGATCAAAACAACACTTTGCGATGAACAAGGAATGCTACTAGGATAAAAAAGTAGTAATTTGTGATGAACAGGGAATGCCACTAGGATAGAAAGGTAGTACTTTGTGATGAACAGGGAGTACTAAAAAAGAGCAGCACTTTGTGATGAACAGGGAATGCCACTAGGATAGAGTTTCATATGATAGCTATAAGAACTAGGATAAAAAGAAGTATTTTGTGATGAACAGGGAATGCCACTAGGATTGACATAGTTGATTTGCTTGACTGCAGTAGGACCTACCGATGCTGGAGTCATGGGAGAGATTCCCTTGCCTTGGGATATGTGGGCAGATATAGAGGATGTAGGGATGGATGCAGAGTATACTGCATATTGGGGAGAGCATCTGTTTCCACCGCTGACGGATCCAGGGGAGCCGATAGATGGAGAGGGTGGAGGTGATGGAGATGATAGTGGAGATGGTGGGGGTAGAGGCTGATGGAGGAGGCGAGGCACAGTAGTAGAGAGGAGACTGGCTCTAAGGAGAGAGGGTGGAGAGGAGAGACAGGCTCATGTAGTGAGAGGCAGAGGTGGATTTTCATTACAGGTGCCAGTAGCACGGGTTCCCAGACAGGTACAGGCTCCTAGACAAGAGCAGCCACAGGGACAGGGCAAGGGGGGAGAGGAGGAGGATGAGTTACTATCCTTTAGGGAGATCTGCCAGGGATAGGCAGATGAGATCCAGGATCTAGAGAGGGAGACAGCTAGGCTCAAGAGATAGCTAAGGGATACTGAGCAGAAGAGGGATCAGGCTATTTAGCGCTATACAGAGGCTGAGACAGCACTGAGGGCAGGGAGGCAAGCAGCAGAGGACATAGGGGTAGGATACGCCTATGTTCTGTGGGCAGGGGAGGAGATAGGCTACTAGAGAGACCTATACTATGGAGCGGTGCCACCTGTTGAACACTATGTTTGAAAATAAAAGAAATCTTCCTAAGGGTGTGAAAATTAAAAGGTTATCGACCAAAATGTCATATCGAGCATCTCAAAAGGAATTTCACCAAAAGAATACTTTCATCGAAATAAAGCATGACGTGTAAAGCACCACGTAAAAATGCCTTCGGCGGAATATCACTTTCGATAAATGAAAGCAGCCGCTCATCGATACTCCTGTTTCATCGAAAAGCAAAAAGCAAAAGGCAAAAAGTGATTTCGATAAGAAACAGCCGCCAAAGAAATTCAAAAAGCATTCATCGAAATACAAATCTCATCGATAGCATTGTATCGAACAAAAGCAGAAGGGTTTTATCGATGAGGAGGATGTCAAAGAAAAATGACTTTCGAAGAGCTTGCATGAACTTTTATCGAAGAATCGAACTCATCGAAATATGATTTCGATGAAACTTACAAGTGACTTATCGAAAGAAAGTTCATCGAAGAAAAGATGATTTCGAGGAGACTTCAAAAGAGTTTCTCGACATAGGCTATTCACCGATGAAGTGATATCGAAGGAAGTGAGTTTTCAATGAAAGGCTAAAGTATCCGGCCGAAGACAAGGGTTTCATCAAAAACTCGATTTATGATCATTTCAGTTGAACAGTACTTCCCGCGAAAGCATTAAAAGCCCAAGTGAAGAATGTCACATCTGCAATTAAGTTTAAACATTTGAATAGCCGTTATGGATGCAGAGACATTAACTATGCACAAGTTGCCCATGCAGTTATAGCTGAATTGATCAAATCTTCATAAGAACCAGATTGATGCCAAAAGATTGACAATTGTGAGGAATTTGCTGAGGTTCGTGAACGACAATCTGAAGAGCTAAACATTTCTCCAAGTAAGTGTGATTTCTCGTATTTACTGAAGCAATGGAATCTTATTCTTCTTCTAAAAAGAGTAGAAAAGGGAAAGAATTAAATCCTGAGGAGAAGCCCAAAAGATAGAAAAAGGAAGGTAGAGCTTTGACTCAGGATTTGCTAGACCAGTGCCCGGCATCCAGCGTGAGGTCTAAAAAGATCAAGAGTGAAGAAGAAGGATTGGAGGATAGATTTGAAAATCTGGGAGACATATGGACCGAAATCAGGGGACATGAATTGTTCCTATTTAGTTACAAAAGAAGGGATGCTCCTGAGCCCATAAGTAATCTATGGAAGAAAAACTTAGGGAAATTGGTAGTCCCAAATGTGTTTGTGGATGTTGAACTAATGAAAGCCTTGGTAGATTGCTATAATCCGAGAACCAAAACCGTATGTGACTACCAAGGAAATCCCTTGGTGGTGATTAACAAAGAGACTATTGATATGGTGTTTGATCTAGACTAGGAAGTAGAGGAGAAAATCGATATGCAGAAACTGTCGCAGGAATTCTTTAGCATGGAAAACATCTACAGGACATGGAGATTACCTATTCACCGGCCAAAAGTGGGTGGGTCGTTTGTTCCGTTCGGCAAAGATGACAAGGTGCCATTTGATGTCAACCATTTCCATCCATATTTTAAGTATACATATTATGCTGCAGCTCAAGTATTAGGTTTAGAAGCTCATCCTCTCATGGATATTGGGGTTATGGTTCTGTGTGCTGATTTACAATCAAAAGACCCTAGGTCATTTGATTATGTCACTTATGTTGTAGATGCCCTAAATCATGGGTTGGAGAAGTTAAAAGGGGACCTTGTGAATATCCATTTTTCATTGTACTCTTTATTGATGCATATTATTCTTTATTGTGGACAAGAAATCAATTTCTGGTCAGATGATTTCTGCATCAGAGCTTATGATAAGAATGGTTTGAAAAAACCAGTTCAGTTGTGGGTTTCTGCATGGGATCAGAGATTCATGAACAACCAGTACTGGCACTTTCAGGAATATTTTGTGAAACCCCTTAGTGCGGCCTTTGGGCAACATAGAGATTATACTCTGTCCCCTGAAATTAAGAGATTTCTCAGGCCAAAAGACTTCTCTCCGGAGTCACAGATTGATCACAATTGGGGTGATTGGTATTGCCACAATAATCATATAGAAATCAAGGTATTTGGGTATGAAGGAAGGCCACACATGCTTCCAATTACAGTACCAAACAGGGTGGCTAGCCTGGAGATTGTGAGACAACTATCTACTGTCAGTGCCAAACATCTTACGGATTTTGGTAAACAGTCCATCGTTCCAGGTTTATTGGTTTTTTCTGATTTTATTGTTAAAAGTTCAAAAAGTTATCATCTACTTCAAAATAAATTAAACTACTATGGCATGACTCTGGGTGAACCTAGAGAGAACTTTGATCCTGAGGGATATATAAGAGCTGCCAGGGCGTCACAAAAACTAAAGGCTGGAATACATGTGGCTAAAATGCCAGATGACTTGATCAAGAACCTTGAAAGAGAGGAAGCCAGGGTTTTGAGAGAAAGGAGTGAAATGACTTGGGAGGCTTTCAAATGGAAAAGGGCAAGGGGGATGGTGGATGGAGATTTACTTGGAAACCTCCAAGATCCTCTGGAAATAGCCAAAAGGCTACTCCAACATGAAGTAGAAATCATGCATAGAGTGCACCCATAATTCCTTCATTTTATCAACACTGAAAAGGATAGTCAACCATTGGCTCACATGTCACCAAAATCAACTGCTAGTAGTATCCCTGCTGATTCTCCTAGAGAAGATTATCCTCCTGGTTTTGAAGCAGAGGTGAATATGGACACTGGTGAAATTAACATTAAAGATGTTGTTGATATAAGGATGACAGAGCATGAAGATTTTGTTGCTGACGACGGATTCGCCTCTTTGAGGGAATTCCTTTCATTCTTGTACCAGTATAAAGGGGCACATGTGAAACGAAGCATGGCTGGAAGACCAGAAGAGGAATAGACAAAAAATACATAAGAAGAAGATGGCAATGTATGATAGCCTGTAAGTTTTACAAACTTCGATGGAATACATGCTATGAACTGTTGTTTTTCTTTGCGTATGTGTTGTGGATTGTTTCACTTTGTTCTGGCAATCGTCTGTGATATTATCTAAAGTGATAAGGTTATTCATATTCTTGAAATCAAATTTGTGCTTCATGTTATAAGGTTGAAACAAAAGTTTTGCTTGCGAATTGTAATTGTTCCTCGCAGTACTTCATTGATTGGTCCCTTAAAGGTAGGGTTAAATTCATTCAATCAACGTATGAGATAAGCATTCAATTGATCTCAAAAGAAATAATAACTGACAGGTCCATAAAGGGGTGGATTAAAAAACTGTCTCACAGGCTCGCATGATAAGTCCTAAGGAAAGTATAATGACTCTGTAGCCCAAACAGCAAAGAAGGCACTGGTTAATTTCAGATTACACTTATCACTATATTCATCATATGTTATTTTAAAGCAACAGAAGTAATTAGGAAACATAGATCAAATAGCTTCTACAACAACAATCTTGAACTCATCTGCTATATCTCCATTCTAGGAACCTATGCCATTCTGAAGACTAGGAGATATCAGATTAAGACAATAAATCTGCTATAAAAAGCACTGGTTATTAGAAACAGCCGATGAATAGGTATACCCGCCTAGGTCCTGCAGAGCCTGAAGTGAGAGAGTTAACATCTTAACAGGTTTGCTCTATAAGTTGGCCAAGTCAATTGGAGGGTTTGATCATAGGAGTTGCCATTTCCTTAGAACCTATCCAATCTATTGATTTGAGACCCAACAGATTGGCGACTCTGCTGGGGAGAATTATTAAGACTCTGTTGTGGGATAGAACTCAGAAGAAAGAAATAACTTATGTCCTCTATGAAAGAGGTGGCGACTCTGAATTAAGAATATCAATGCATGGAACGAGATCAGTCACGAAAGGACAATCTTTATCCCAGTTAGATTTCTCTCAACGAAAGAACAAAGACAAAGAATCCATGAATGAATCCATGAGAGAAAGGTACAGTCAGTATAAATATGAAAGCAACCAACATTCGCCTTTAAGAGAACGGGATAGAGCAACTACTTCAAGCCCAGTGAATGAGGATTTGGTTGCAGCATATAAAGCTCAGAAGGGGCGATGTCAAATTCCCCCTGGTTTCGAAAATCATGAAGCACGATCCAGACAAAACACACCACTTTCATCAGGATCAGGTATGGCGGATCCTGCGTATAGATTTACAGATTTAACTAGACAAATGATGGAGGTGGCTGCTGAGATGAGAGACTCAGGAAGGACTCAGGAATGTTTGGAACTGTTTGCTAAATTAGGCATAAATGTTGGTGAGGATGACTTTAATAAAGATGTAAACAACTACAAGAAAAAATATGCTCAGGGAGTGGGTAAGACGAAGGGTAATGATTTTAAGGCTTATGAGAACCCCTTGTTTGGTAACAAAAAGGATGATCATGTGCAATCAAGTGCACCACCAGTCCAGCCAAATTCACATACAAACTTTACTGCTCATAATCAATTCCCGCCTCCTGGTCAATTTTATAACCAACATCCACCCCCTAATCAGTTTTAATATCAACACCAGAATCAATACCCTCTTCCTTATCAAAATCAGATACCCCTATATGGTAATATGAACCAAAACTTTGGGAATCCTCATGGGGGGCATGGACTAATAAATATGGAACAAATGAGGCAGTTTGATTTTTCAGGAATGATGGTATACCCATATCCTATCCCAAATCAGGACTACAATACCAAGATTCACAGGAAGTAATGCAGTTTCAGGTGAGGCTCATTGTAAAGCCTTTGATGCAGTAATCGAGGATTTTGGTTTACCATATGAAGATGTTAAGATCAGGTTGTTTATGCAGTCATTAATAGAAGATGCAAGAGATTGGTTTAGGACGTTGCCTGATGCATCCATTAGAAATCTTGCAGAATTCAAAGACTTGTTCCTTGAGCAGTATGGAGACCATAATAGCCCTGAATTTGCTTTGCATGAAATCATTAGCATAAAAAAGGAGCAAAATGAGTTAGTGATAGATTTTAACAAAAGATTTAACAGGGTTCTAAACAAAATCCCCAATAGGATGAAACCAGTACCTGAGGTAAGCATTCTATATTACATCAATTCTTATGATAGTAAAACAAACTATGAGCTGAGAACCAAAAATCCTAGAGACCTCCGGGATGTTATGAAAAATGCCATTGTTATAGAAAATAACAGGAAGGCTACTGGTAAAGTGGGGAAAAGAGAAGATGCCAGGTTATACAATCCTAAAGCACCCAAGGCTAATAAGGATGAGGATAAGCTTGACAAGGTTTTGAATGCCCTGAAAGATTTATCTGTGAGGGTAAACAAAACAGAGAAGCAGCAATATTATCGTCCTGAGAGGCCCAGACTGCATGACATGCCCTATAATACTACCTGGAAAGATGGAAAACCAGTAGACAGGAATCACAGAGACAACCAGCAAATTCTAGATCCCTTGAAAAGAACAGTAAACTATACTCAAGATGATGACATGTGGTGTTATGCTTGCAATATGCCGCATGCTCCCTCTTTGTGCACTGTAGCAAAAGGATTGCAGGGGGAAGAGAGTGGTTATGAAGAACATATGGGTGACCAAACTGTTAACATGATATCCTTTACAGAAGAAGGAGGATCACATTCCATGAACATTGATCAATGCTCTGTGTTACCCGTAACCACCAACATAAGTGAAAGTGTTAAACTCAGAATCCCCACTGAAGAAGAAAAGAGAAGAAATACGGCTCATGCCGTTGCACAAGCAAAAAGGACTTATGATTTAAGGAATAGAATGGTGAATCCGGAGCAGGGTAAACCTACTAGTCTTTTTATGAAAGAAACTGATGAGACACTCAAGCGAATAAGCAAAGCAACTAAGACTAAGGAGGTTGTACCAAAGAATAATACAAAGGGTCTTGATGTTCAAAAGGAAGAAATAGTAAAATTTCCTTCAGCACAACACTCTACTTCATTTGATATTTCAACTGCATTAACACAATTAAAAGTTTCTGTTCCATTGATGGAAATAATGAGGTTTCCTGAGTATAGAGAAAAAACTTTGGAGATGATTTCAGGTATCCAAGAAGAAAAGGTAAATGAACAGAAACAAGAAGTTCCAACAGGTGACAGTAATGAACAAATGGCCCTAGTTATATATTTAGGGTTCACTATAACCAAAAACCCAACACAGGTAGACCCATTTTATCTCACTTTGGTGATAAACAACAAGAAAATAAAGAATTGTATGATCGATTCAGGAGCAGCTATAAATGTCATGCCTGTTGGGGTAATGAAAGAACTTGGATTGGAAGTTGATACTACCTTTGGGAAATGCTATGCCATGGACAACAGATCAGTCCCAGTGGTTGGTGTTATGAAGGATGTAGAGTTCAGATTAGCAGCCTGTCCGGAAGCATTGTATAAAATAGATATTACAGTGGTAGATGTTCCTCCAAACTATGGAATGTTGTTGTCTAGGCAGTGGTCAAATATGATTAGTGGATATGTGCAGCTGGATTTGTCATATGCTACGATTCCAATCAATGGACAGGAAGTAAAAATTGATAGAGAACCCCGGTCCACATATATCATAGAAGACATGGAAGAAGCAGTAAACCAAATATGTTTTTTGCAAACTGATATGGACAATTTCCAAGTGCAGTTGACAAAACCTAAATTTAAAGAGTGGATCCCCATTGAGTCATGTCTAACTGAAAGGGATGATCAAGTATGGAAAATGTTCTTTGATGGGTCTTGTAGTAAGGAAGGAAGTGGGGCTGGAATCCTATTTGTTTCACCCACAGGGGAAACTTACAAGTATTCTTTCAAGTTGTTATTTGAATGCACTAATAACATTGCAGAATATGAAGCTCTACTCACTGGTCTTAACATAGCAGTCAAGCATGGAATTAAATTGCTAAGTGTCTTTGGTGATTCAGAATTGATAGTTTCACAGGTAAAGGAGAAATATGCCTCAAGACACTTAAGATTGAAACAATACAGAAATGTTGTTTGGGATACTATGGAGCTTTTTGATGCTTTTCAGATGAATTGGATAGATAGGTCGAAGAACATCATGGCAGATTTTTTGTCAAATATTGCATTAAAAAATAATGATATAACGCTAACTGGGATATCTGAAGTAGAGATGAAAGTAAGACCATCTGTTCCTGACAACTTATACAATTGGCAAGTGTTTCAAGATGATGCAGATCTGCTGAACTTCTTACAGTGTGTTGATCATTATCAGATTCAAGCTATAAATTTTAATGACTTTGTGGAAAAAACTGAAGGTAAAGAAACTTTATTTGGACATGAAATCATACAACTAAAGTCAAACAAATTACCAAGAGGCCTAGTAGCATTAGAAAGAACTTTTAATGCTCAGGATGTGATTGAGACTAAAGGATCAACTGTTAAAGAGAGTGATGTTGAACAAGTCAATCTAGGAAGTGAAGAAACCCCTAGAAATGTTTTCATTGGGAAAAGGCTAACTCCTGCCATGAGGCAACAACTGATAATATTGCTAAAAAGATACAAACATGTGTTTGCATGGTCTTATGAAGATCTCAAAGCTTATAGGGAAGATCTTTTTCAACATGAGATACCACTTAAGCCAGAAGCTAAACCATTCAGACAAAAGCAGAGACCTATTAATCCAACATTGTTACCAAAGATGAGGGAAGAGATCATAAAAATGAAAGATGCAGGAATTATCGAACCTTGCAGATATTCCACATGGGTCTCTAACTTAGTGCCGGTCAGAAAAAAGAATGGGGATATTAGATTGTGTGTGGACTTTAGAAACTTAAACATATCATCTCTAAAGGACAATTACCCATTGCCAAATATGGACAACATGCTGCAGAAAGTAACAGGATGTGAATTGTTATCTATGATGGATGGGTTTTCAGGTTATAATCAGGTGAAAGTTAAAGAAACTGAAAAGTATAAAACATCCTTTACAACTCCATGGGGCACTTATGTATATGCACGAATGCCGTTTGGATTGACTAATGCTGGTGCCACATTTCAGAGAGCAATGGATGTGGCTTTTGCAGAACTGATTGACATAATCATGGTGGTATACCAAGATGATTTAACTGCATACTCAAAAAGGGCTGATGATCATTGTGAGCACCTTGAGAAGATATTCAAGAAAGCCTTAGAGTATGGGATTTCCTTGAATCCTAAAAAATGTCATTTTGGTGTCGAAGAAGGAAAGTTACTGGGACACATAGTATCCAAGGAAGGGGTGAGAATTGACCTTGAGAGGGTAGCAGCTATCAATGAGGTTCCCATTCCTCGAACCATCAAGGCCATTCAATCATTCTTGGGACAAATAAATTTTGTGAGAAGGTTTATTCTAAATTTTGCAGACATAATAAAACCTATAGTAAAGATGTTAAAGAAAGGAGTCCAAATTGATTGGACTGAGGAAGCAATTGATTCCTTTGTAGCAATCAAAAGAGCAATTTCTGAAGCACCAGTACTAATCTCTCCAGATTTCAGCAAGCCTTTTATAATATTCTCATTTGCCTCTTGTCATACAATAGCGGCAGTATTGTTGCAGAAAAATCCAGAAGGGTATGAGCAGCCCATTGCATATTTTAGCAAGTCTTTGAGCCCTTCAGAAGTAAAATATGAATTGAATGAAAAGCAAGCTTACGCTTTGGTCAAATCAGTAAAATAGTTTAGACCATAATTGGTAGGGGCTGAAGTTATAGCTTATGTTCCCAATGCAGCAGTGAAAGATATCTTCAGACAGACTGAGGTCACGGGCAAAAGATGTAAATGGATCAACCAAATACAAGAATTCAACATTGAGCTCAAAATTTCACAGGTTATCAAAGGACAAGGGTTGGCCAAACTCATGACAGGAACTGAAATTGAGGAGTCTTGTGTAAATCAAGTTGGGTGGGAAGAAGCTAACTTCAGTATTGAGAATACAGCATGGTACACTGATATCATATACTACCTTAAGCACTTGAAATGCCCAGATGGTATGACTGATAATCAGAGGAGAGCTTTGAAGTTAAAATCTGCAAGATATGTAATTCTCAATGGGGACTTATATTGGAAAAACAGAGATGGGATATTATTATTATGTCTAGATAACTACCAAGCAGAAAAAGTTCTTCATGAGATGCATGATGGGGTTTGTGGCTGTCATTTCTTGGCTAAGACTACTGCACATAAGATATTGAGAGCTGGATATTTTTGGCCATGTGTTTTCAATGACTCTTATAGATATGTCAGAAAGTGTGAAGCTTGTCAAAAATTTTCAAGCAAAATGAAATATCAAGGGTCACTCCCATTGAGACCAATGTTGGCTGAGGAACCATTTCAACAATGGGGGATAGATTTCATAGGGGAGATATCAGAAAGATCTAGTGCAGGACACAGATGGATATTAGTCGCTACAGACTATTTTACCAAGTGGGTGGAGGCAATACCCACTAGACAGGCCACTAGCAAAGTGGTGATAAAATTCATAATGGAGAACATCATTACTAGATTCGGTGTTCCTACAAAGATCATCTCAGACAATGGTATGTCCTTTAGGTCAGAGGAATTCAACACTTTTTGTGAAGAATATGGCATCAAAATATCACATTCCTCTCCTTACCACCCTCAAGGAAATGGGCAAGCTGAATCAAGCAACAAGAATATCCTAAAGATCATTAAAAAGATGTTGGGACAAAACAAGAAAGCATGGGATTCAAAGTTGAATCTTGCATTATGGGCAGATAGGATAACTGTGAAGAAATCTACAGGAAAGTCTCCATTTGAGTTGGTTTATGGCAAAAGGGCCAGACTGCCTTTGGACAATCTCTTGCCTGTACATAGATTCATGACTCAAGAAGGGATAGATGTTGAAGACCCATCACAAGAAAGGATAATGCAGTTAGTAGAGCTTGATGAGGTCAGAGCAGAGGCTCAGAAGCAGAATATCAGGATTCAAAATCAGATGAAGAAGTTATATGACAAGAGGACATCAGATAGAAAATTTTGTGTGGGTGATTGGGTTCTAATGTGGAATGCCAGGAGTCAGGACAAAGGCAAGCATGGTAAATTTGAGGCTTTAAGGATCGGACCATATGTAATCATGGATAAAAAGGGGGAGGATTCCTACTTGCTCCAAAACACAACAGGGGAAGTCCAAGAATTGCCAGTACATGGACAATTCTTGAAAAACTTCTTTTCTTAAATATATTCTATTATATGTACAGTAGATTAGGATCCATTCCCATTGTAAATACCATCATGTATCTGCGCTAACTAGAGATTCTGAATTCTTGAAGACATACACAATATGCCTCCATCCTCAGTCAGAGCCACTGTTGAACACTATGTTTGAAAATAAAAGAAATCTTCCTAAGGGTGTGAAAATTAAAAGGTTATCGACCAAAATGTCATATCGAGCATCTCAAAAGGAATTTCACCGAAAGAATGCTTTCATCGAAATAAAGCATGACGTGTAAAGCACCACGTAAAAATGCCTTCAGCGGAATATCACTTTCGATAAATGAAAGCAGCCACTCATCGATACTCCTGTTTCATCGAAAAGCAAAAAGCAAAAGGCAAAAAGTGATTTCGATAAGAAATAGCTGCCGAAGAAATTCAAAAACCATTCATCGAAATACAAATCTCATCAATAGCATTGTATCGAACAAAAGCAGAAGGGTTTTATCGATGAGGAGGATGTCGAAGAAAAATGACTTTCGAAGAGCTTGCATGAACTTTTACCGAAGAATCGAACTCATCGAAATATGATTTCGATGAAACTTACAAGTGACTTATCGAAAGAAAGTTCATCGAAGAAAATATGATTTTGAGGAGACTTCAAAAGAGTTTCTCGACATAGGCTATTCACCGATGAAGTGATATCGAAGGAAGTGAGTTTTCGATGAAAGGCTAAAGTATCCAGCCGAAGACAAGGGTTTCATCGAAAACTCGATTTACGATCATTTCAGTTGAACAGTACTTCCCGCGAAAGTGTTAAAAGCCCAAGTGAAGAATGTCACATCTGCAATTAAGTTTAAACATTTGAATAGTCGTTATGGATGCAGAGACATTAACTGTGCACAAGTTGCCCATGCAGTTATAGCTGAACTGATCAAATCTTCATAAGAACCAGATTGATGCCAAAAGATTGACAATTGCGAGGAATTTGCTGAGGTTCGTGAACGACAATCTGAAGAGATAAACATTTCTCCAAGTAAGTGTGATTTCTTGTATTTACTAAAGCTATGGAATCTTCTTCTTCTTCTAAAAAGAGTAGAAAAGGGAAAGAATTAAATCCTAAGGAGAAGCCCAAAAGACAGAAAAAGGAAGGTAGAACTTTGACTCAAGATTTACTAGACCAGTGCCCGGCATCCAGCGTGAGGTCTAAAAAGATCAAGAGTGAAGAAGAAGGATTGGAGGATAGATTTGAAAATCTGGGAGACATATGGACCGAAATCAGGGGACATGAATTGCTCCTATTTAGTTACAAAAGAAGGGATGCTCCTGAGCCCATAAGTAATCTATGGAAGAAAAACTTAGGGAAATTGGTAGTCCCAAATGTGTTTGTGGATGTTGAACTAATGAAAGCCCTGGTAGATTGCTATAATCCGAGAACCAAAACCATATGCGACTACCGAGGAAATCCCTTGGTGGTGATTAACAAAGAGACTATTGATATGGTGTTTGATCTAGACTGGGTAGTAGAGGAGAAAATCGATATGCAGAAACTGTCGCAGGAATTCTTTAGCTTGGAAACATCTATAGGACATGGAGATTACCTATTCATCGGCCGAAAGTGGGTGGGTCCTTTGTTCCATTTGGCAAAGATGACAAGGTGCCATTTGATGTCAACCATTTCCATCCATATTTTAAGTACACATATTATGCTACAGCTCAAGTATTAGGTTTAGAAGCTCATCCTCTCATGGATATTGGGGTTATGGTTCTGTGTGCTGATTTACAATCAAAAGACCCTAGGTCATTTGATTATGCCACTTATGTTGCAGATGCCCTAAATCATGGGTTGGAGAAGTTAAAAGGAGACCTTGTGAATATCCATTTTTCATTGTACTCTTTATTGATGCATATTATTCTTTATTGTGGACAAGAAATCAATTTCTGGTCAGATGATTTCTGCATTAGAGCTTATGATAAGAATGGTTTGAAAAAACCAGTTCAGTTGTGGGTTTCCGCATGGGATCAGAGATTCATAAACAACCAGTACTGGCACTTTCAGAAATATTTTGTGAAACCCCTTAGTGCGGCCTTTGGGCAACATAGAGATTATACTCTGTCCCCTGAAATTAAGAGATTTCTCAGGCCAAAAGACTTCTCTCCGGAGTCACAGATTGATCACAATTGGGGTGATTGGTATTGCCACAATAATCATATAGAAATCAGGGTATTTGGGTATGAAGGAAGGCCACACATGCTTCCAATTACAGTACCAAACAGGGTGGCTAGCCTGGAGATTATGAGACAACTATCTACTGTCAGTGCCAAACATCTTACGGATTTCGGTAAACAGTCCATCATTCCAGGTTTATTGGTTTTTTCTGATTTTATTGTTAAAAGTTCAAAAAGTTATCATCTACTTCAAAATAAATTAAACTACTATGGCATGACTCTGGGTGAACCTAGAGAGAACTTTGATCCTGAGGGATATATAAGAGCTGCCAGGGCGTCACAAAAACTAAAGGCTGGAATACATGTGGCTAAAATGCCAGATGACTTGATCAAGAACCTTGAAAGAGAGGAAGCCAGGGTTTTGAGAGAAAGGAGTGAAATGACTTGGGAGGCTTTCAAATGGAAAAGAGCAAGGGGGATGGTGGATGGAGATTTACTTGGAAACCTCCAAGATCCTCTAGAAATAGCCAAAAGGCTACTCCAACATGAAGTAGAAATCATGCATAGAGTGCCCCCACAATTCCTTCATTTTATCAACACTGAAAAAGATAGTCAACCATTGGCTCACATGGCACCAAAATCAACTGCTAGTAGTATCCCTGCTGATTCTCCTAGAGAAGATTATCCTCCTGGTTTTGAAGCAGAGGTGAATATGGACACTGGTGAAATTAACATTAAAGATGTTGTTGATATAAGGATGACAGAGCATGAAGATTTTGTTGCTAACGACGGATTCGCCTCTTCGAGGGAATTCCTTTCATTCTTGTACCAGTATAAAGGGGCACATGTGAAACAAAGCATGGCTGGAAGACCAGAAGGGGAACAGATGAAAAATACATAAGAAGAAGATGGCAATGTATGATAGCCTGTAAGTTTTACAAACTTCGATGGAATACATGCTATGAACTGTTGTTTTTCTTTGCGTATGTGTTGTGGATTGTTTCACTTTGTTTTGGCAATCGTCTGTGATATTATCTAAAGTGATAAGGTTATTCATATTCTTGAAATCAAATTTGTGCTTCATGTTATAAGGTTGAAACAAAAGTTTTGCTTGCAAATTGTAATTGTTCCTCGCAGTACTTCATTGATTGGTCCCTTAAAGGTAGGGTTAAATTCATTCAATCAACGTATGATATAAGCATTCAATTGATCTCAAAAGAAATAATAACTGACAGGTCCATAAAGGGGTGGATTAAAAAACTGTCTCACAGGCTCGCATGATAAGTCCTAAGGAAAGTATAATGACTCTGTAGCCCAAACAGCAAAGAAGGCACTAGTTAATTTCAGATTACACTTATCACTATATTCATCATATGTTATTTTAAAGCAACAGAAGTAATTAGGAAACATAGATCGAATAGCTTCTACAACAACAATCTTGAACTCATCTGCTATATCTCCATTCTAGGAACCTATGCCATTCTGAAGACTAGGAGATATCAGATTAAGACAATAAATCTGCTATAAAAAGCACTGGTTATTAGAAACAGCCGGTGAATAGGTATACCTGCCTAGGTCTTGCAGAGCCTGAAGTGAGAGAGTTAATATCTTAACAGGTTTTCTCTATAAGTTGGCCAAGTCAATTGGAGGGTTTGATCATAGGAGTTGGCATTTCCTTAGAACCTATCCATTTTATTGATTTGAGACCCAACACCACCATAGCAGCTGGCTAGGAGCTTCCGTAGACCATCGCGGACTGCAACGACCACTGGAGGGAGAGACATGAGACAAGTGTCTAGCGGTGGGGTTATGGGTCCTCCACCACCACCAGATAGAGGGGACAAGAGAGATGATCCTAGGGCAGGTCCTTCCAGGGCTTAGACTTCATCAAGGCCAGTCGGCTCCGAGGAAGGGAGTTCATCATAGCCTTAGAGGGCTCCCTATGTATCAGTTTTGTACTATTTTGTATGATGACACCTTTGGGTGATTGTAGCCATATGTATTTGACATCATTGTATCATGACACTTATGATTATATATATGAGATACTTCATCCTTGCAGCAGCTATATGCATGTGTACCTATGTGATGTATGTTTCTATGTGATGCTTATGATATGGATGCAAATATGTACATGATGAAATGCAATATTTTTGTTCTTTTATGTTTTTAATATGTTATGCAAATGTGAATGTGAATGTATGAAATGTAGATGAATATGATAATGCAAATGACTATTTACATGATGAGAATGTTAAATGTGCTAACATGTGTTGTGTGCAGGATGTGATGCAATTTTGATATCTATATGTATGTATGAAATGCTAATATGTGGTAATGCAGATGCAAGTTACATGAAATGCAAATATTTTTGGTGTGTCATTATACTCGGTCATGTGATAACAAACTACATGGACTCAAGAAGGACTATGGAGGTCAATCAAGAAAGGGGGATGAAAGATAGAAGATATGAACGTGAAAGAACTTCTTGTGCTATTATCATCATTGAGATTTATTATGGCAAGTAGGTTATGACAATCGAGGTATATGTTCAACCCGGAAAGTCATTGTACCCATTTGCATGGAGATCAAACAGTCGCAAACAAGGAATGCCCCAGTTCATACTAGACTCATAGTGTCCTCATATCCTTGGACAAGTCATAGCATTACTAAGAGACAATCCACAGATAGCAAAGAAAAATAGGTGACGATACCCCATCCTCACCTTTCTAGTCAAAGACATCCTGGAGATAAAATCTCTAGTCAAAGACATCCCAGAAAAGCTAAAAGACATGTCACCAAAAAGATAAAATCAAAAGAAAACCAAGACTCGACACCTACATCCACTGTAGTCCTCAAGTTTAGTGTCTCTTGTCACTTGTATAAATCTTATTTGATTGTGGTCACAATGTTTACTTTCACAAAAGGATAGATAGCACTGAACCATAATGTTGTCTGAGTCTATTTGAAAGAGTATGTTGAAAATGAAGAAAAAGTATGAGAAAATAACGAGCTACAGTTTTAGGATTCAGTTGTACACCTAGATTTGAGAAGTTTGAGATGATTCGAAGCTACTCTGTGAAATCTAGCAAAAGCTATAGGGATTGTGTGTCTGGATAGGGGTGCCCTCCTATTGGTTCTCCGGATAGGGGTCATATTGTGTCTTAAGGGGTCCTATGATGTAAATATGACCCCTAATGACATGATTTGGTGTCTTAAGGGGTCCTATGGTGTCACAAGACACCATATGACCCCTAACGACACCATAGGACCCCTTAAGACACCAAATCATGTCATTAGGGGTCATATTGTGTCTTACGACCCCTAACAACACCATAGGACCCCTTAAGACAACAAATCATGTCATTAGGGGTCATATTGTGTCTTACGAGGTCGTAGGACACAATATGACCCCTAACGACATGATTTGGTGTCTTAAGGGGTCCTATGGTGTTGTTAGGGGTCCTATGGTGTCCATAGGGGTCATATGGTGTCCCATGAACCCTTATGACCTCTTAGGACACCATATGACCCCTAATGACACCATATTGGGTTGCTTTGGGTCATATTGTGTCCTAAGGGGTCATATTGTGTCTTAAGGGGTCCTATGGTGTCTTAAGGGGTCTCTCTCTCTCTCTCTCTCTCTCTCTCTCTCTCTCTCTCTCTCTCTCTCTCCTCGTCTCTCTCTCTCTCTCTCTCTCTCTCTCCTCGTCTCTCTCTCTCTCTCTCTCTCTCTCTCTCTCTCTCTCTCTCTCTCTCTCTCTCCCTCTCCTTCTATCCCTCTCTCCCTCTAAAATATGACCAATAAAATCTGATATCCGATTTAATCAGATATCGAATTTCTGCCATGTGGCAGTTTAGTTCACAAATGGCGGCAATGGGAATTTTTTGGGGGGACCACATATTTTTGTACAAAAATCAGATATCGAATAAAATCCGATATCCGATTTTAGTACTAAAAACCAAGAAAAAAAGGGTTTGTGGGCCATTCTGTAGATTCCAATGGCCGACAGTCTGGGTCATATGTTTTCTGTTGAGGATCACAGGGTTTCAGACAACTAGAGACAAATTTGTGCTTTTGGGAGATTCTTAAAGTGAAAACTTACATCGTCAATCACGAAGGAGCATATGTGTGGAGGGAAATGGGGAGTAGTAGTCGTCGAAAGTCTAAACGCAAAAGAAAACTTTCAAATGACCAAGTTGAAGTGTATAGAGAAAGAGATAGAGAATGTCATAGGAGGAGAAGACAAGGTATGTTAAATATTGCTAATGTTATTTCAACTAAAGAGGAAATTGAAATTGAAAATGTGCCACAAGTTATTGAAAATGAAAATGTAAATTTTGAAAGTGAAAATATTGAAAATTTTGAAAATGTTGAAAGTGATAATGAAAATGCTCAACATGTGGAAAATTTTGACATAGGAGGTGAAAATGTGGAAAACTTTAACATTGAAGGTGGAATTGCCTCACCAAGTGAACCATATGTAACACCTAATTACTTTAGAAATGAAGACCCTCTCATGGATGAAAGACAAATTCCAAATCCAAGACCTTCAAGAACCCCAAAATGGTTATTTGAAATCGATGAGAACATTATTGCGAATCTTGAAGGCAAGAGGTCAACAAGAACCGTTCGGTTGTGGGCTACAGAACTTTTCAACCAAAATTTTAGCAATAAGACATTGACCGAGCAATGCCAACTCTTTGTTCAATTGCTAGAGATGATAAAGATGAGACCATTGCTAAACAAATTGAAGATTTGTATGAACAAGAAGATGGAGAGAAATTCTGTTATTGCAAAAAATCTATTTGACGATCTCAATTCTATTGGAAAGAATACCAAAGAAAGAGATAAGAGAGTCACTCGAAGAGTGATTACAACATCCTTAGTAAGCCATCAATTGAGGAAGGCTTGTCACATGAGACAAACTTGTGTTGATTTTAACATAAACCATAAAACTTTGGATAGAGCACTTGCACGAAGACAAAGACTTGATGATCCACTTCAACAAGATACATGGGCATTTGGTGGGAGGCTTCCACGTGTTGATAGAAAGTTGACTGACAATGTGAAGGAAGAGATTCAAGAATTTTGGCACTCTAATTCTAGAGTGTCACCCAATGTAAAGGACGTTTTGAAATTAAGAATCGGCAATCGAGACCGCACATCGCATCCCAAACATTTCTTGGAATCAAGCCAAACAATGTTGTACAAAAAATTTTGTGAATTACATCCAACTTTGCAAATATCACAAAGGGCCTTTGAATCTTTGAAACCATTTTATTGTGTTCCTCTTAAGATTCACAATACCTGTTGTTGCAAGTACCATGTGGAGTTTTCAATGTACCATGAACTTTTATGTCATATTCGTTCTACGATGCATACTAATGAGATGTTTCAGGAGTGTGGTGCAATGCTATTTCCAAGATCATCAAGAGACTTGCAAGATCTATTTTTATGCCCTAGAGATGATGGCTGCTATTTCTATAGAAATGATTGTTTGAATGAGAAGTGCTCAGAATGCGGTGGGTTGTCAAAGTTTGTTTCATGTTTTCATGAGGGCAGTGAACATGAGTTTGGAAATAATTATGTTGAGAAAAAAAGATACGAGACAGTGAAATATAATATGAAGAGTGGAGGTGAAGGTTCTAGATGCGAATTAGTCTCAAGAGAAGTGAGTATTGCTGATTTTATTTTGGATTTTAAGGAAAATCTTTTCTACAAGTATGCAAGGCACACCCATAGGTCTCAGTGGTTGGATCAACAGTTCAGGATGTGTAAGAACTCTTTCCTGATTGGCACTATTGTATCGGTGGTTGATTTTGCAGAGAACTATACATTGCAACCACAGATGAGGTATAGTCTCAGTACTACAATTCAGTCCAGATTGTTATTTTTGTTCACATTACATATAGACATGCTCCTAATAGTACAAAAGAGGACAGGAAGATAATCAAGGAGTATCATTTTTATATGAGTGATAATAAATCACACTCCTCCGAGTATGTGCAACATTCTTTCAAGAATTTTTTTGAGTTCTTGCATGAGAAAGATATTGCAATTGACCGACATATAATATGGTCAGATAACTGTACGGTTCAATTCAAGAATGCCTATATGTTTTATTGGTTGAGTAGAATGCATGTGGAGAGGCGTATACCTCATATTTGGTGTTTTTTTGAGGTAGGGCATGGGAAGGGAGAGCATGATGGAGCAGGTGCATGTTTGAAGAGAGCTCTAGTTAAGGAGCAATTGAGGCTTCAGGTGCAAATTTCTTTGATACACGTTCTATTGTTGATTGGTGTAGTTCAGCATTGTCACATGGAGGTACTCTTGATTCAGCAGTGAGAAAATTCTTTTGGTTGGTTGAGGAGGGAACAGTGGGAGATAGATTGGATTGTCAAATAATTAAAGATTCTTCAAAGATGCATTCATTTCTCAGCTCAGATGCAAGTACATGGACCATTTGGACACGAGCGTTGGCTTGTTTTTGTCAGAGTTGTCTTCGGTGTGATTGGGATCAGTGCGAGTCAAGTGAGTGGGTTGATATGTGGGTTCCCCACTATCTAACTCCTTTATCTCAAATGATGACATGGAAAGTTCACTTGAGTATGATCGTCTATCAGATCTTGTACAGCCAGGACATGTTTTTGCAGTTGTTGCACCGCAAGGGAATGAAGAGAGATCAGAATATTGGTTGGCACGATGTGTATAGGGAAAACAAAAGCTAACACAACCAGTGACAGATGATGATGGGTTCACATATCCTACAGGTTCAGTTGTTGTTGTGGGAACTTGGTTGCGAACATACATGATTAGAAAGAATGGCATACCTGCATTTGAAGACTATGAGAGACACAAAACCATTATAATGTATTCACACCTTATTATAGCTACAAATGTCAAGTTGTTGAAGCATCAAGCAAAACTGAAGACCAAAGAGCTATGGACAGTGACTACTGTTGATCATGAAGCAATACTGGATACTCTTAAACAAAGAGATGACCCTTCAGGCACACTTGAGTAGTAGGTCTTTAATGGTGCCTTATTTTTTTATCATGCATTTCATTTCAAACAATGATCATTAAACCTTAATGTTCAAGTTTGTTACGTGTATATTAAGGATGTGTTCAAAATGCAGGTCTATTGATGAATGTTTTTTTTGGGCAACATGGTTTTTGCATGCACATAGCGAGTACACTCGATATAATTGGAAGGGACGTATTTTTGCAACACCACTTATGTTCATCCATGCAGTTTATGTGTAGACTAACAATTCTTAAAAATGCAGGTTCATGCTAGCTCATTCGTCATTGACAAGGCCCTCTCTTGGTGATGGTACATATTCCTTTGTGCATTAATCAGATTAAATTGTGGGTGTTGTTGTGTTTATTATCATGAAGATGATTCAAATGCATGTGGCCAGGACACATCTGCAATGGATCAAATTGTCATGATAGATGATCTATTGAATCAAACATTTGACATTGACTAGTCAAGGTGGTCATCGAACTTTCACTCAGGTAACCTTGTCTATTTTTATTCATTAATGGTTTATAAATAAAGTCAGTTAGATTTTGGCAATTGAATAACATTCTTTCATTTTCAGACGCTGACATCAGATGCACCTAATATTCTCTCCACAATGGAGCATGGTGTTCTCTAGCGGTAGCATCCTTGATGCTTTTGACAATAGTATGAGTCAGATTAGTAAATTTCTATTTTGATGCTTCCCACAAGGCTTTGCAACTTCACATTGTGAGTGTGCCCCTATTATAAATGAATTATACTTTAATCGAAATAGATGGTCTATGATGGCTTTTTTGTAAGACTATATGGTTTTATTACATATATTGTACCGTAATCGACATATAACAATATCCAAGTGGTGGTTGGCATGAGCTTGAATATGGTAAGTTGTATGCATCTTGAAGTTGAATATGATATGTTGTATACATCTTGAAGTTGAACTTTAATTAGACTTTGTCAGCATTTGATGAATCATAAATGTCATTTCATTATTAATCTTGTGAGTGTGAGGTGTAGGAATAATAACTAATTGAGAACATCAATTCAAATCCATAATATAGAGGATACTAATTTATTTATTGCAGTTTAGTGCAGAACTTATTTATTTTTTCTAATAATGAAATAGGTACAACTGAATTGAGATAAAATGAAGCTTTTCTCTCATATGAAGATGTCACATTGGCAAATTGGTCTATATTATAATACACAAGATGTAAGTAAAATCAAAACGCTCTCGTCAAATCCTTCCAAATTCTATGTATGTTGGGAGAGGGAAGAGTGTGTGGCTTCAGGGTACAGTTTTGGACTTGAACCATATTGCATAAATCTCAAGGCTTCAACTTGATTATCATTAAAGGTTTCTGATTGTTTACAAAATATCCTTTCATATCCCTTCATGGATGTCACATGCATAGGGTATGACCCCGAGCGTTCGATCGAGTGGGGGGGCAAAATAGGAGTATGCGTAGGGTAATAATGCCTAACTGGGCATGTCAGAGCCAATGGTTCATCATCACAACGAGCAGAACGAGAAATCGGCCACGCAACAACATTCCACTGAGTGAGACTGATGATTTTTTTGCCAACCGAAAAATTGCTACCCTAATAAAACCGTAAGGCAACTTGAAAAAATGAGATAGGCTTTCATAGGGACCCCTCTCGTGGCCTCGTAGGTTCAAATGGAACATTCATAGGTGCCACGGATTCTGAGTTAGGTCCCGTCAAAGTTTGACAATTTTGAGCACTTAGGGCGCTCAAGGGATGACGTCGATAGGGTATGACCCCGAGCGTTCGATCGAGTGGGGGGGGAAAATAGGAGCATACGTAGGGTAATAATGCCTAACTGGACATGTCAAAGCCGACGGTTTGTCATCGCAACGAGCGGAACGAGAAATCGGCCACGCGACAACATTCCATTAAATGAGACTGACGATTTTTTCGCCAACCGAAAAATTGCTGCCCTAATAAAATCGTAGGGCAACTTGAAAAACCAAGATAGGCTTTCGTAGGGACCCCTCTCATGACCCCATAGGTTCAAATAGAACGTTCACAGGTGCCATGGATTTTGAGTTAGGTCTCGTCAAAGTTTGATAATTTTGAGCACTTAGGGCGCTCAAGGGACGACGCCGGTAGGGTATGACCCCAAGCGTTCAATCGAGTTGGGGGGGGGGATATAGGAGCATGTGTAGGGTAATAATGCCTAACTGGATATGTTGGAGCTGATGGTTCATCATCGCGACGAGCAGAATGAGAAATCGGCCACGCGACAATATTCCATTGAGTGAGACTGATGATTTTTTCACCAACCGAAAAATTGTTGCCCTAATAAAACCGTAGGGCAACTTGAAAAACTGAGATAGGATTTCGTAGGGACCCCTCTCATGGCCCCGTAGGTTCAAATGGATTGTTCACAGGTACCACAAATTCCTTGACAATTTTGAGCACTTAGGGCGCTCAAGGGACGACGTCAGTAGGGTATGACCCCGAGCGTTCGATCGAGTGGGGGGGGGGGGAAATAGGAGCATGCGTAGGGTAATAATGCCTAACTGGACATGTCGGAGCTAACGATTCATCATCGCAATGAGCAGAACAAGAAATCGGCCACGCGACAACATTCCATTGAGTGAGACTGACGATTTTTTCGCCAACCAAAAAATTGCTGCCGTAATAAAACTCTGAGTGTTTGACCGAGGTGGGGGGCAAAATAGGACCATGCATAGGGTAATAATGAATTGTATCAAGTATTGTTCATTAAATGAATTGTATTGTATTGTTCATTAAATGAATTGTATTGTATTGTTCATTAAATGAATTGTATTGTTCATGAAATGTATTGTTCATTGAATGAATTGTATTGTATTGTTGATTAAATGAATTGTATTGTTCATTAAATGAATTGTATTGTATTGTTCATTAAATGAATTGTATTGTATTGTTCATTAAATGAATTGTATTGTATTGTTCATTAAATGAATTGTATTGTTCATTATAAAAACAACACTTACGATGAAATGAAATGAAATGAATTGTATTGTTCATTAAATAGTCATTATTAACCATTGTTAATTATTGGAACGAAGATTAAAGATTTCCATGATAACACCACACACAGATGAGCAACAATTTATATGATCGAATATCAACTTCTGTATATATAAAAATGTCAAATGATTACAAATGTATGTCCATACACAAATATGGCATAAATGCCAACTGAAATAGAATGTGTCTAAATACGTGAATGTATGTCCATATACAAAATATACATGCCAACTAGACATGTAAGCATCCCAAAACTATCTATAACAACCTAAGCTGCTGATGGATCATCAAAATCGATCCTCTTCGTTGCACTACTCGGCTCTGAAGGATCCTGCACAAGAAAAACAAACCATGATTAATATTAGTTATATTATATAACTCACATTCGAAAAGTTAACATAAAAATGAACTATAATTGAACTATGTATGTTTACCTCATCTCCACGTTTTCTCTTCAGCTTTGCAGGACTCTTGATGTATGTCTTCGGTAGAGGAGGTATGTTTTGAATATTTTCATAAACAACCTACATATGTTCAGAAACATGACATTGATACAAGTTAGCATATAATTGTCACTGATAATAACAAAATATATCTACTAATCAAAAAATAAAATAAACACACATCTACTCGAGGCATCTCTTCTTCTTCTTCAGGTATACTGGGTGTAGTCATCAAGGATGTGAAGCCAAGGATTCTCTGTATATATACACAACAAGTATATGAAACTATCAATCTATGTCTAGACATTTATAATCACTATGTTATTTAAACTATTCATTCAATCATATTTGCATTCAATTACATTTCCCTTGTCTTCAACTGCACTACCAGATCCTAAATCACACTACTCCGCACTCATGCTGCTTGTGCCCTACAAGAGTAAAATAAGATATACATGCAAGTTACTACATAATCTAATTAATACCAATATAAATGATGAGCATGTATGTACAATAAAATACAAACGACTAGGTGCAATAATATATGTACCATCAAGCTATCAAGGCCAAATGAAATGGCCGACAAGGTGCCCTCCTGAATCTGTCTCAACTCATCCTTGGTCATCAACTATTAAATAGACCATGTAAATAAAAATTAGTACTTAATAGTATCTAATTTATAAATATTTAATTAAAATATAACATGAACTGTGAAAATACAAATCTTACCACTACATCATCAATGTATGATGATGGTGCCTCCTCGCCTCTAGCATGTGAGGACTCCCCAAGGTATCCTCCAGTCTGTGTAATAACATTTGGTGCCTCATGCATCTCATGCACCTCATAATCTGCACTGTCCACAGGATGATCGACGGGTTGTCCTATTGGACCCAAGCATACGTGCCCACACATGACATAACTATGGGGCACGCATATGTGTGGAGCCAAGGATGACATGTAAATGCCACCGGATGCACGGCTACCATCAATAGTAGGATGAGCTACTGACACAGCCTGAGAAACCAAAAGGCTACTCAAAGAGTGAATAGTCGATATGGTCCGTGAAGCTGCCTCACGAATGATATCAGGATGATGCACTGCAGGTGGGGGATCAATAGGAGGAGGGGGGACATATAGGCCCTGGACTACTCTGACTGCCCCAAGTCTATTTTGGGGCATACCAAAACCTACACCCTGGAAAGGTTGGATTTCAAAGTAGTTCACATGTTTGTGTAAAACAAACTCAGCATACAATTTTTTTATAAAATAGAAGGGGATATCAAGATCGTTGTTGGGTGGTTTGTCGAAAACCATCCACCAACGATCCCAAAAGTTTTTCACAATCCCATCATTTGTGCACCATTTAATAGAAAAAAAAAAAAATTGGGATCTACGAGCTAACCAGTACGGGGATTGACAAACAATGAGGCGATTTCGGCTTTGGATATCTCAAGATCCTTGATATCCTTATACGACAAGCCATCTGCATAATTTTCCCTCATAGAATCTCACCACAAAAGGGTGCCATCATGCTCCTCAGTCATGGTTTCCATACTTTTTATGATCGACGTGAGAGGATCAAACATTGGGTTTAGACGAGGGATACTACGATATACTTCTGCAATCCCCCTCAATTCATTCAAATTTTGTGCAATCAAATCCTGAATTGAGGGGGGGTTTGGCAAATGGTGTAGGAGAACCCTTCAAAGGGCTCCCACCATTTGATTTTTATTGTGTTCTTGCTTCTCTAAGAAGCCATTGTATATACAATAAGAGCCATGTGCTCATTGGGTCTAGTTTAGGTCCTAGTTGAGGTCCTAGGGTCATAAGTCAAAGTTGAGTTTTTCTTGAAAGTAGAGGGTGTGTGTACCTTTGAGGTGTTTAGGGTCCTTCTTAGCATGGTGGTGTCCTTAGGTTAGCCCAATGTGGGCCTAGGAGTCAAGAAAAGCAACATTGAGAAAGTTGCTCAAAAGTTGCAAAAGTTGCATGACAACTTTTCAAAGTTGTCAAGCAACTTTTCCACCTAGTAGGTAAAAATCCTTAGTTTAGCATGGACAACCCTAATATGGGCACACAGACCAAGGAAAGGGTAGTATATGTATTTGCAAACCCTAAGATAATGGGTTGGATGTCAGTTGTTGTACGACCCAAGCAAAGTGACTTGACTGTGACTGCAATTTTGTTGTCAGTCGGCACTAATGGAGCAATGAAGGAATGATAATGGATTGATTTTCAAAAAAAACTATGTAGCAAGTCTTGTATGGTGTAAATACTTTCATCTTGAGCATTTAGATTAGGTTTTGTTTTGCAGGTTGTGTGTGTTTGTAAATATTTTGTAAACTTGCTTCTCACTGTCCAGTTTTGGACTAGTTTGTGTCAATGGGTTCATAACTCCATTCCCCATTGTGGAATCACCATGAAACCATGGGGAATGAGAGTGCAGACCCTATACATTACTTCAAAGAAAGAAAGGCCCTTGAAGATGTAGGGAGGCCATCTAAAGACCCACTCCTAGGTGAGACTGGACAGTGCCCGGCTAGGAAGGGTTAAGTTGCAGAGGTCTTGGAGAGCAAGGAAAGATAGTGGAGGAGGCACCCTTTTGAGGAGTTGTAGAGGGGTGAGTGGAGTACCATTGATGATAAGGGGGAGATTCCACCAATCCAAACAAGGTGGCAAGAACATCAAACCTACACTGTGACCCTGGCAGGCCTAAAAACCCTCTTTAAAACCCTTAAAAACCTTAAAATCCACCTAGGGCAATGTACGGACACTTGGAGTCCCAAAACCAAAAAAATCCTTGAGCCCTTGCCAAATGAATAGCAGGTCTTTTAGGAAGTTTCACAAGGATGTGCATCATTTGCAAGAGGGAGCCCTAAAAGTTCGGATAGGAGGCCTAATTGAGCACATTCCTTGTAGCCCTATTTTGTAGGAAAAAGACAAAATAGTGAAATCGGTAAGGAGTTGGATGTTGGAAACCTCTTGGGGGCACATGAGTGGGTGGAAAATAATGTCTTAGACCTATCCTATCCTTGCTAGGACCTCAGAAGGTGTGGTACAAGCCAAACCCTTATTAGCCTAAGTAAGGGTTCTTTGAGTTTCATGAGTAGGTGAGACCTTAGGAGAAGCAATTCAAGTTGTTGGTGGGCGGATTGGGCAAGGTCAGGGGATTCCACAAGTAGGGGAAGTCCTAGAGACCCTAGGGTGTGGTTAGAACACCTGGTGATCCAAGGAAAGGATCTAGGAGCATAGACTAGGCTAGTCTATCCCAAACCCCATCCCATCAGATTGGTATTAGAGTAAGTTAAAGATTTGGTGGACTATGCATGTCTCTATATACTAGTGAATCAGTAGGGGAGAGCAGAATGGTCACTAATGTAGAGCTGGCTAGGGAGGCAGAAGAGCAGAAGGAGAAGAATAGACTCCTTGAAGAAGCTATGAGTGAGATAAGGGACAAGCTACAAGAAGTGGTGGATCAGAGGACACATGGACCTTGGGGTGAGGACACCAAGGATAAAGGCAAGAAAACCATTGACATAGATGACATTATACCTGAACCAGATCCCTTATTCAATGAAGAACCTTATGTAAAGGCTATTAAGGCTTTGAACACCAAATCTTTTGAAGGATTGCCACATTTTAGTGGAAGGATGGACATTGACACTGTCATGGAATGGATTGAGGGTATGGAGAACCACTTCGAGTGTGAAGGAGTGACAGAAGCTCAAAAGGTTAAGGTTACCAAATCAAGACTAAGGGGAGCAACTTTGACATGGTGGAAGTATCTGCAAGAAGAGAGAGTTAGCATGGGGAAGCTACCTATTGCCAATTGGAAGGCTATGGTGAGTAAGATCAGGGAGAACTACTTAGCAGAGGATTATGAAGTTCAACTTCATAAGAAAAGATAGGGATTGAAGCAAAAAGACCTTGATGTGACCTCCTACACTGAAGAATTTCAAAAGCTCTGTCTTAGATCCAAAGTCCAAGAAGATGAATCTATCAAGGTGGCTAGGTATCTAAGCGGCCTAAAGTGGAACATTCAAGAGGAGATAAGCCTATGGACTCCTACCACTATCCAAAAATGTCATCAGCTTGTTGCCAAGGTGGAAGAGAGGAACAAAAGAAAAGGAGACTCCAATAGCAAGGGTAGAGGCAGAGGTAGAGATCAAATGAATCACCGAGGTGGTTACCAAAGCAAGGTAAATGAGCAAAGGAACCAAGGAGAATCCAAGTTGACTGAACATAGCAGTGAAGCCAATCTCAGAGGAGGCCATTCTAGAGGAAGAGGTGCACAAGGGGGTCCAAGTAGGGGTAGAGGTACTGGCAGGGGTAACTCCTACTTTGCAACCATGAAATGTTACAACTATGGACAATTGGGACACCCGGCCTATAGATGCCCTGACAAGCCTGCATCATCAAATAGTGGAAAGAGGGTTACTTATGCTCATGAAGACACATCAATCAGAAAGACACCTAAGGTGGATCATATTGAATCAGAGATTGGAGAAAACCTGATGTTCAATAGGGTCTTGATAAGACAACCAGTTAAGAATGAACCTAAGCATAGGAGAGCATTGTTTAGGGTGAGATGCAAGATCCTTGGTAAAGTTTGCAAGGTGATAGTGGATTCAGGGTCAACTGATAACATAATATCAGAGGAGGCAACTAATAAGTTGAAACTCAGAAGGATACCCCACACTAACCCTTACAAGGTGACATGGTTGAATCAAGAGCAAAGTGTGCTAGTCAATGAACATACTTGGGTAGAGTTTTCTATTAGAGGATACAAGGATAAGATCCTTTGTGATGTGTTACCCATGGATGCCTGTCACCTATTGCTAGGTAGACCCTGGAAATTTGATAGGAAGGAAATCTATGATGGAGAGGAGAACTCCATTTCCTTCAAGAAGGATAGCAAAACCTTTAAGATTCAATCTTTGACAGAGAATGAAGAGGGAGCCTCAAAAACACCTAGTGTCTTATTGGCTACTGGTAAAGAGTTCTTACACTTACTACATGAGGAGGAGACAGTGAGGTGTGCTATCTTTGTGAAGCCAAAGGAGGAGGAAGACAAGTTGCAAGCAGAGATACCCAAGGAGGTGAAGCAAATGTTGCAAGAGTATAAGGACATAGTGAGTGATGGAGCACCTGCAACACTCCCACCAAGAAGGTCTATAAGCCATCAAATAGACTTTGTTCCCGGTGCATCCCTACCTAACAAAGTTGCATATAAGCTCACACCTGACCAAAAAAAGGAGGTGGCAAGGCAAGTGCAGGAGTTATTGGAACAAGGACTGATCAAGAAGAGCATCAGCCCATGTGCAGTCCCAGTAGTGCTAGCATCAAAGAAGGGAGGCAAGTGGAGACTTTGCACTAATTCAAGGGCAATCAACAGGATCACCATAAGGTATAGGTTTCCTATTCCTAGAATAGAGGATTTGATGGACTATTTAGGAGGTGCTATGTATTTTACCAAGTTGGACCTTAAAAGTGGTTATCACCATATTAGAATTAAGGAGGGTGATGAGTGGAAGACTACTTTCAAGACCATAGAAGGGTTGTATGAATGGCTTGTGATGCCATTTGGACTCACCAATGCCCCAAGCACCTTCATGAGGTTGATGAATGAGGTGTTAAAGGACTTCACAGGCAGGTTTGTGGTGGTGTACCTAGATGACATTCTCATCTATAGCAGAACCAAAGAGGAGCACCTTGAGCATTTGAGGTTAGTCTTAGAGAGGTTACATGAAGAGAAGTCATCAATCAACCTAGAGAAGTGTGACTTCTTGAAGCAGGAGCTGGTCTACTTAGAATTTGTGGTGTCTAAGAGAACCTTGAAGATGGATCCAAGCAAAGTGGAGGCAATCTTGAATTGGCCTACCCCTAGAACAGGGACTGAAGTTAGGAGTTTCCATGGTTTAGCTCAATTCTATAGAAAGTTTGTGAGGAACTTCAATGGCATATGTGCACCAGTCCTTGACACTATAAAGGGAGGCCTTAAAACTAAGTTCAAATGGACTGAGCAGGCTGATAAAGCATTCCAATTATTGAAGCAAGAAGTAGCCACAAAACCTATCCTACTCCTACCTACTTTTGACAAGATATTCACATTGGAGTGTGATGCAAGTGGAATTGCAGTAGGGGGTGTATTGAGTCAAGAGGGAAGACCTATGGCATTTTTCAGTGAGAAGCTCAACCTAGAGTTGTATGCACTAGTTCAATCTCTCAAAAAATGGAGGCATTACCTACTTCCAAAGGAATTTGTGGTGTTCACAGACAACCAAGCTTTGAGTTACATTAACACTCAAGAGAAGCTTAGAAATAGACATTTGAAATGGATGGAATACCTCCAATCCTTCACCTTCACCATCAAGCATAAAAAGGGGCAACTCAACAAGGTGGCAAATGCTTTAAGCAGGAAGTTGTTGACAGTTCAAGGGTTACAGTTGCAGAGCATAGGAATAGAAGGTTTCAAGGACCTCTATGAAGGAGATGAAGACTTCTCATCAGCCTACAAGGTTTGCAAGGAGTTTGAGAATCATTTTCATGGTGAGTATGTAGATTACACTCTCCAAAATGGTCTCTTGTTCAAAGGTAATCAATTATGTGTGCCTAGAGGATCTATGAGGGAAAACCTCATCCAAGAAAAACACAATGGTAGTTTAAGTGGACACTTTGGGATCAATAAAACCTTGGATCTAGTACAAAGGTACTACCATTGGCCCAAGTTGCCAAGAGATGTGAAGAGGTATGTGGAGCAATGTGGTGTGTGTCAAAGGGAAAAAGGAGGATCAAGTAATGCAGGTCTCTATCAACCATTACCAGTCCTTAATAGGCCTTGGGAATGTGTAAGCATGGACTTTGTAGTAGGACTTCCCAAGACAAAGACAGGTATGGACAACATCTATGTGGTAGTAGATAGATTTTCCAAGATGAGCCATTTCATTCCATGTAGAACTACACATGATGCTAGCTATGTTGGACATCTCTTCTTTAAGGAGATTGTAAGGATTCATGGACTTCCTTTAAGCATTGTTTCAGATAGGGATAGCAAGTTCATGGGCCATTTTTGGCAAACTTTCTGGAGGAGACTAGGAACTAATCTCTCATTTAGCTCAGCTTACCATCCTCAAACTGATGGTCAAACTGAAGTCATTAATAGGATGTTAGGCAACTTGTTGAGGTGTCTAACCAAGGAGTATGGACAGACATGGGATCTAGTCATTCCACAAGCAGAGTATGCATATAATGACAGTGTAAATAGGACCACTGGAAGAAGTCCTTTTGAGGTTGTCTATGGTAGACATCCAAGGGGAGTGTGTGAACTCAGGGAACTTGGTTCCATGGAGATGAAGAGTGGGCAAGCAGAGGACTTCACTCAAACCATCAAGGAAGTCCAAGAGCAAGTTAAGAAAGCCATCCTTGAATCCACTCAAAAACTGAAGGCCAAAATGGATGAGAAAAGGAGAGAGGTTCAGTTCAAGGTGGGTGACTTTGTGATGGTCCATCTGAGCAAAGCTAGAATGCAAAGTGGCAAGCCTACTAAACTCTAAATGAAGAGGGTAGGACCTTGTAGAATTCTATCAAAATATGGTGAGAACGCCTACAAGGTTGATCTTCCTTCAGACTTAGCCATTTCACCAGTCTTCAATGTTGTCGATCTGATCATGTACAAGGGTGAGATAGCAAGGCAGACTGAGAATCAAGCCAAGGTACTATAAGACTTGGATGTGAATGCCTTACCTCAAGTGAAGCAGCCCATAGCAAAGGAGATCTTCGATTCAAGGGTGAAGAAGTCTACTAGAAACCGGGTCTACATGGAACACTTGGTGAAGTGGGCAGGTCAACCTGTGTCTGAAGCTACTTGGGTTGAAGAGAACAAGTTCAAGAAGCTTGGCATTGATCCGACTCTTTTTACTCCCCTAATCCCTTAGTTTGTTGCAGAGGGGGAGTATGGTGCAGGAGCACCCTTCAAAGGGCTCCCACCATTTGATTTTGATTGTGTTCTTGCTTCTCTAAGAAGCCATTGTATATACAATAAGAGCCATGTGCTCATTGGGTCTAGTTTAGGTCCTAGTTGAGGTCCTAGGGTCATAAGTCAAAGTTGAGTTTTTCTTGAAAGTAGAGGGTGTGTGTGCCTTTGAGGTGTTTAGGGTCCTTCTTAGCATGGTGGTGTCCTTAGGTTAGCCCAATGTGGGCCTAGGAGTCAAGAAAAGCAACATTGAGAAAGTTGCTCAAAAGTTGCAAAAGTTGCATGACAACTTTTCAAAGTTGCCAAGCAACTTTTCCACCTAGTAGGTAGAAATCCTTAGTTTAGCATGGACAACCCTAATATGGGCACACAGACCGAGGAAAGGGTAGTATATGTAGTTTCAAACCCTAAGATAATGGGTTGGATGTCAGTTGTTGTACGGCCCAAGCAAAGTGACTTGACTGTGACTGCAATTTTGTTGCCAGTCGGCACTAATGGAGCAATGAAGGAATGATAATGGATTGATCTTCAAACAAAACTGTGTAGAGAATCTTGTATGGTGTAAATACTTTCATCTTGAGCATTTAGATTAGGTTTTGTTTTGCAGGTTGTGTGTGTTTGTAAATATTTTGTAAACTTGCTTCTCACTGTCCAGTTTTGGACTGGTTTGTGTCAACGGGTTCATAACTCCATTCCCCATTGTGGAATCACCATGAAACCATGGGGAATGAGAGTGCAGACCCTATACATTACTTCAAAGAAAGAAAGGCCCTTGAAGATGCAGGGAGGCCATCTAAAGACCCACTCCTAGGCGAGACTAGATAGTGCCCAACTAGGAAGGGTTAAGTTGCAGAGGTCTTGGAGAGCAAGGAAAGATAGTGGAGGAGGCACCCTTTGGAGGAGTTGTAGAGGGGTGAATGGAGTACCATTGGTGAGAAGGAGGAGATTCCACCAATCCAGACAAGGTGGCAAGAACATCAAACCTACACTGTGACCCTAGCATGCCTAAAAACCCTCTTTAAAACCCTTAAAAACCATAAAATCCACCTAGGGCAGTGTATGGACACTTGGAGTCCCAAAACCAAAAAAATCCTTGAGCCCTTGCTAAATGAATAGCAGGTCTTTTAGGAAGTTTCACAAGAATGTGCATCATTTGCAAGAGGGAGCCCTAAAAGTCTAGATAGGAGGCCTAATTGAGCACATTCCTTGTAGCCCTATTTTGTAGGAAAAAGACAAAATAGTGAAATTGGTAAGGAGTTGGATGTTGGAAACCTCTTGGGGGCACATGAGTGGGTGGAAAATCATGTCTTAGACCTGTCCTATCCTTGCTAGGACTTTAGAAGGTGTGGTACAAGCCAAACCCTTATTAGCCTAAGTAAGGGTTCTTTGAGTTTCATGAGTAGGTGAGACCTTAGGAGAAGCAATTCAAGTTGTTAGAGGGTGGATTGGGCAAGGTCAGGGGATTCCACAAGCAAGGGAAGTCCTAGAGACCTTAGGGTGTGGTTAGAACACCTGGTGATCCAAGGAAAGGATCTAGGAGCATAGACTAGGCTAGTCTATCCCAAACCCCATCCCATTAGCAAATCAGGGTTTGGCTGTTGCAGTTGTTGTTCGTCAGTGTTTTCATTGTCATCCCCCATTTTTAACCTAATTGAATGTAAACAATTAAATTTAGTTAACAAACTTAAACAATTAGGTATTTGATTTTAAAAAACCTAGTTTCCATAAAAAAAACCATATTTTCAATGAAAAATCAAATAAACATTAACAAAAAATACAAAAAATGAATGAAAATGATTCAAAACGATAAAATTCTTACCTCTGAATCTATCTTTTAGCATTTTTTTGTCAAAAAACCGGATATCGAACGGAGCGGATATCGGATTGTGATGAAATCACATGGCCCGTGAGTTAAAAATTACTCACGGGCTGCCACTGTCAAAATATAAGTCTCAAAAAATCGAATATCCGATTTTTACACTTAAATTATTTTTAAATAACATATATAATATAATAATATATTATATAATATAATAATTATTATATTATATAATACGTATTGTATTATATTATATATATTATAATATATTATATAATATAATATGTATTGTATTATATTATATAATATTATAATAATATATATAATATTATATTATATATAATATAATATAATATTATATTATACTATATATAATATAATATAATATTACATTATTATGTTATATATAATATAATATTATATTATATTATATATAATATAATATTACATTATATATAATATAATATTACATTATATATAATATAATATTACATTATTATATTATATATAATAGAATAATAGATTATATATTATATAATATGTAACATATAATATATTTTTTAAATTAAAATTACAAATAACAATCAGATATCCGATTTGCATAGGTAATTACCAAGCCAAGGTGTACTGACACCCAGGCCAAGCAAAAAGTCAACACGGATTTTCGCATTTTTAGGCGAGTGAAGAAGGCTATTTTTTTCACATCGCCACTTTTTGGGCCCCCTTGATCCTGCACTAACCCATAATGAAGCATATGACCAGAACCATATAGAAGAAATCCTATCTCTTGAACTTTATAGGTTCCTTCTATTCCTCCTTATGTTCCTAGAGTAAAGGAAGAAAAGGAATCAACGTTTAGTGATACCTAATTTCCTTATAAAAAATATTTGAATTATAATTGATGAAATCCTTATGTGAGAGAACGTTGAGGAATATGTTGTGCTAAGATTCAAGAGGTTGCTACAAGAAGTGATACTTCCCCTAAATAGTCGGATGTTGATTTGGCCTTGCCTCCTCAACCTTCTCCATCATCACCCATGCCTATACGTGAGTGATCCTTACCTATCCCAACCTCATCAAAAGTTGAATTTGGTGATTCCAAGGGATTTTCTCCTCCTATTAAATCACATATAGTGGTCAATTTGGAAGATGATTCAGATAACATGATTGAAATTAATAAAGTGATAATGAGTTGACTTGATGTTTTTTAAAGCACTAACTCTAGCTACTAGTGACACTTAACATGATCCATCATTAGACAATAGTCCATGCTTGGCACTAGACATAAATCCATCTACTATAATACTAGTTGTAGCTCCTTTAGCATCTTGTTTTCCATCTCTATATAAGGTCAGCAAGATTGCGAGGTGTATGATTTGCTAGACCAACTTGTTCGTGTTGTACCACTTTGTTTTCGTGCATTTTCTTGCATGTGATATGTTTCCCCATGATGTGCTACTTGGTGTGTATTTTTGTTTTTTCACTCTCTTCAGATGATCATTGAGGCTCCATTGGCTTGAGTTTACAAAGATATTGATCCTATTGTTATATCCTTTATTTGTATCATGATTCTTTTATCTATCGTATACATGTGTTGTAAATATGTTTTTTTTGTAAATGTACCTTTATGTTATCTTTTGGAGATGATGCAGTTTTTTTAGGCTTTTTGGTCTCTTCCATGTTGACCCAAAAAGAACTTTTGTCCATCTTATGTGCTCTTCTTCATGTGTGCTTGTAGTTCCACTACATTTGGTTGATGAGGTTAATTCAAAACAATCATATTGATATGCATGTTTTATTTGATGTGCATACTGACCCCATATCGTGGATACCTTATGTACTCTTGTCTTGTTTGTGAATTTCGCTTTTGAATAACCTATGTTTGGGGGCATTTCACTATTGTGATGTGCTTGTCTTAGGATGTATAGTACCTTAAAAAATGGGAAATAGATCTTTGTACACCTTGTATAATATTTGTAATGTTTTATTATTGTATTATGTGTGTGTTGCACCTTCAAGAACCTAAATGGATGTGCATCACGTAGAGATTCCATTTAGAATATTCTTGGGGCCACTTGATGAGTTGTATTGTAACATTGTTATATTATATTATAGCTATTTAATATTGGAGAAAGATTTTTTTTAAAAAAGTGAAACTTAGTACTCAATATTAAATGAGGGGTCAATGGTATTGTGTTTGTTAGGGTTTCAAGCAAATGCGAAGCAAATATGAACTAACAATTATATGCAGATTTAAATACAAAAGATAAAGAAATAAAACAAGACACAGATAACACCAAGATTTAACATGGTTCACCCAGAATGGGTTACGTCCACCATACACAGTCGTCCAATCTTTCTTATTATCCAGCAAAAATAGTACATCAACCTTACATGCCTTAAGCATCCCAGTCGCTTATAACATGCATTTTTAGGGCAACAAACAAAGTCGACCTTTTTAGGGTTTTATTACAATGTCGGTTTTCATCAACGAAAAACGGCAAAAAAAAAATTTCTCGGGCACTGCCGCCCCTGAACCCCTGCCCGAGGCCTAGCCCGACCCCGGACCCCGGCAAGGATACGTGCTGAGTGTACAGTACTTTGCTGATCAGTTGCCACATTTCAACAATCTCCCACTTGGAGACTAATCAGGCTCCACACCGAACAATCTCCCACTTGGAGATTGATACTACACGACACCACTGTACATGCAACATCCGCTGGATAAAACACTAGGACTTGACTGGTATAAATTCCACAATTATCAATCAAGAAGACCAACAGAAACTGATGAAGAAATCAGCTTCTCCTGTGGAACTACCTTCGTGAACATATCAGCAGGATTCTCACTTGTGTGAATCTTCTCAAGCCGTAACTAACCCTCCTCCAAAACAGTCTGGATGAAGTGGTACCTGAGCTGAATGTGCTTTGTCCTTGAATGAAAAACAGAGTTCTTCGCAAGATGAATGGCACTCTGGCTATCAATATACAATGGGCGATCCTCCTGTGTCTGACCCAATTCCTCTAGAAAATATTGTAACCAAATCATCTCCTTGCTGGCTTCTGTAGCAGCAACATACTCAACTTCAGTGGTTGAAAGTGCAACAACCTTTTGCAGCCTAGAAACCCAACTGACTGCAGTTCCCCCTATAGTAAAAACATACCCTATAGTACTCCTCCGTGAATCAATATCACCCGCCAGATCAGAGTCAACAAATCCACTCAGAGCAGCATTAGATCCTTTGAAACATAATGCCTTTGTAGTAGTTCCTTTCAAATACCGAAGAATCCATTTCATAGCATTCCAATGTTCCATACCCGGATTACTCATAAACCTGCTCACAACTCCCACTGCATGTGCAATATCTGGCCTTGTGCATACCATTGCATACATCAGACTACCAACAGCTGATGAATACGAGATGTTAGACATTTTATTAACCTCTTCCTGTGCCTTTGGGCACATCTCCTTAGTCAATTTGAAATGACTAGCCAAAGGTGTACTAACTGCTTTTGCATCCTGCATGTTAAATCTTTTCAACACCTTCTTTATATACTCACTTTGGGACAAATTCAAGGTTCTATTTTTCCTGTCCCGTGTAATCCTCATACCGAGAATTTGCTTAGCTGCACCCAAATCCTTCATAGCAAATGACCTAGCTAATTTCTGTTTAAGATCATTTATATGTTGCATGTTAGACCCAGCAACAAGCATGTCATCAACATAAAGCAACAGGATAATATAGCTGCCATTATCAAATCTCTTAAAATATACACAATGATCAGAATGACATCTATGATAACCGTGTTCAGCCATGAAACTATCAAATTTTAAATACCATTGTCGGGGTGCTTGCTTTAGGCCATACAAACTTTTCTTCAACCTACACACCAAGTTCTCCTTACCTTTGACCTCATATCCCTGTGGTTGCAACATGTAAATTTCCTCTTCCAAATCTCCATGGAGAAAAGCTATTTTGACATCTAATTGTTCAAGATGTAAATCATATTCAACCACAAGACTAAGTACAGTTCTAATTGAAGTCATTTTTACAACTGGAGAAAATATTTCATCATAATCTATACCCTTTTTCTGTGCAAAACCTTTTACCACAAGTCTGGCCTTATATCTTTTCTGACCTCCTGCCTCCTCCTTCAACCGATAAACCCATTTGTTAGGCAAGGCTCTTTTTTCTGCAGGTAAAGGGACTAAGTCCCAAGTCTTATTTTTCATCAAGGAGCCCATCTCCTCTTGCATGCCTAGTTCCCACTATTGTTTGGCATCTACCTGCATTGCTTCTTCATATTCTTCTAGTTCACCAGAATCCATTAATAAAATAGAATACAAAGAAGGAGAAAATCTTTCAGGGGGTCTACTTGTCCTCGTAGAACATCTAACACTTGCAGGAGTTTGTGGGACAATCTGTTGTTGCTGAGCATCAGGTACCTGTGGCATTTCATTTTCAGGAATCTCATCCAACACCACATATTCTTGTTTGTCTTGTTCATGCTTCTTTTCCTGCATCTGTTCTTTATACATAACCTTCTCATTGAATATAACATCTCTACTTCTAATTATTTTCTTATTTTCAAAATCCCATAACCGATAGCCATATTCATCTATCCCATATCCAATGAAGGTACATTTCTGAGATTTAGCATCAAGCTTGATTCTGTTTTCTTTATCAACATGGACAAAAGCTTCGCAACCAAAAGTTTTTAGAAAAGAATAATTTACCTTTTTACCAGTCCATGCCTCCTCTGGAATACCACCATCCAAAGGGGTTGAAGGTCCTCTATTTATCAAATAGACAGTAGTAGGTATAGCATCTGCCCAAAAATGTAAGGGCAATCCAGCATGCAATCTCATGCTCCTCGCACGTTCCATGATGGTCCTATTCATTCTCTCTGACACACCATTTTCCTGTGGAGTTCCTGGAACTGTCTTTTGCTTTCGAATCCCATTTAAGGAACAGTAATCTTCAAATGCTTTGCTGCAATACTCACCTCCATTATCTGATCTGAGACACTTCAACTTTTTTCCTGTCTCATTCTCAACCAAAGCTTTCCATTTCTTAAAAGTTTCAAAAACATCTGATTTTTGTTTTAGGAAATATACCCATGTTTTTCTGCTTGAGTCATCAATAAAAATAACATAATAACAAGAGCCACCAAGAGATGATACCTGAGCCGGTCCCCATACATCTGAATGTACAAGCTCTAACTTCTCACTCTTCTTCTCTTTCCCAACCTTGAGAAATCTGACTTTTTTTGTTTACCATAAACACAGTTTTCACAGAACTCTAAATCAATCTTCTTTAGTCCTGGCAATAGATTTTTGGAGTGAAGGATTTTCATCCCTTTCTCACTTATGTGCCCAAGCCTATGGTGCCACATTATCGAATCTGTTCTTGCAACATTTATTGTTGTTGTCCCTGCAGTAACTTTATCTGTAGCAGCTAAGGTAGAGTAAGTGTTACCAGTACACAGATATAATGTGCCTACCTTCGCACCTTTAGCTACTACTAATGATCCTTTAGTGACCTTCCACATACTGTCTGAGAAGGTAACTATGCAACCTTCACTACCTAGTTGCCCTGCAGAAATTAAATTTCTTCTTAAATTAGGAACATGTCTTACCTCCTGCAGAAACCAGTCATTACCATTCTGTAACTTGATCTTTATCTTTCCTTTTCCAACAATTTCACAGGGCTCATCATCACCCAAATATACCTGTCCAAAATCACCTTGAACATAATCTAGAAAATATTTTCTATGGGGTGTAGCATGAAATGAAGCCCTAGAATCTATTACCCAAGAATCATTAGCATTATCCAAACATAAGATTAAAGCATCTTGTAAAGTATTACTTGCAATATTAGCTTCCTTACTATCATTTTCATTTTTGTCTCCTTCTTTGTTTTTCCGAGACCAACAGTCTTTCTTTAGATGACCAGGCTTTCCGCAGTACCAGCAATCTTTCTTTCCTCTAGATTGAGAGCGTCCTTTCTTTGACTTCCCTCGTGACTTCTCATTCCCAGGGCCTTTTCCTCTTTCCTTTGATCTTCCTCTGTTCTCCACATTCAAAACACTACCCGATGATGTTGAAGTCTCACCTGTGCTTTTCCTTCGCATTTCCTCGCTTAGGATAACACCAACAATATCATCAAATACCAAAGTATTTTTACTAGAGATAGAGTTACTTACAGCCATAACCAAGCTATTCCAGCTTTCTGGCAAAGAACATAAAATCAAGAGAGCCCTAACCTCTTCTGCAAAGGTAATTTTTACCGAAGACAATTGACTGGTAATTGTATTAAATTCATTTAAGTGCTCTACTACAGACCCTCCCTCACCCATTTTCAAATTAAACAAACGCTTCATAAGAAATACCTTATTTGAAGCCGAGGGTTTCTCATACAACTTAGCCAATGTTGCCATCAAATCTACAGTCGTTTTTGCTTCTGTTATATTGAATGCTATAGACGATGCAAGACACAATCGAATGGATCCCAGTGCCTTTCTATCTAAAATGTCCCACTCTTCATCTGATATTGTGGTCGGTTTCTTTGCCTTTCCTTCCAATGGCCGCCACAAATCCTTTTGATATAGGAATCCTCCATCTGCATTTTCCATAACTGATAATTCTGGTCGTTAAACTTTTCAACCTTGAATTTGGAATCCTCCATTGCTCCCACTCAAATCTGAAAGTCCTGCCAATTTACAGAAAACCTCGCTCTGATACCAATTGTTAGGGTTTCAAGCAGATCCGAAGCAAATATGAACTAACAATTATATGCAAATTTAAATACAAAAGATAAAGAAATAAAACAAGACACAGATAACACAGAGATTTAACGTGGTTCACCCATAATGGGTTAGGTCCACCATACACAGCTGTCCAATCTTTCTTATTATCCAGCAAAAATAGTACATCAACCTTACAATGCCTTAAGCATCCCAGCCACTTATAACATGCATTTTTAGGGCAACAAACAAAGTCGGCCTTTTTAGGGTTTTATTACAACAGTGTTCACATGGTTTTGTGTACAATACTTTGTTGATCAGTCGCCACATTTCAACAGTGTTCACATGGTTTTGTGGCACATGGTTTTAATTTCCCATTTGGTTGTATTTGTGTGAGCTTGATTATGTAAAATCAAGCACATGTTTAGTGGTTAAGGTTGGTTGGTGGTTTAAATTGTCATTATATTGAGTCCTTTAGAGTGTTACATATGTGAAGCATGCAATGGGATGTGTGGATTCATGCTTGAACTTATGAAAAATGGATTGAAGGGCTTGGTGACTCAAGAATCTTCATTGTAACTCTGTAAGTACATTGTATTGCTTTGTTATTGAAGAAAATGGAGTATAGATGCATTGGGAAGTTGAGTGTTTTCCTCATGAGGGTTTTCCCAAGGATACATCTTGTGTTCTCTTGTGGCTTGTCTATTTGATCTTTTCATAATATTGATTATGTAAGCTTGTATGCATTCTTTTCCCTCATGGGTAATGCAACAAAAGGATTAAATATAATTGGGTATGAAACATTATTTCCTAACATGGTTGGCATACATAATCACTTTAAGGTGGGGGCATACACTCTACTATGTGTTTCGCTTTGTCCACACACCACAAGACTAGTTTTAATACTTTGATCATACACCATAATTTGTTCGGTACCACTACAACACCCATTTTGTAGTCATATCCAAACATTTCTTGGCACCACTACAACACCTATTTTATAGTATTGTATACAAGATTACCCAACAAAGAAAGGGGGTTTTCTTTGTAGTCTCTATCAGTGTAAAGCTCACCTAGCATAACACAACTTGCTAATCCTTGTGACTCCTTTTATAACATGACCCCTAGTAAGTATTTGAGGATTCTTAATAGTCCTAGATGTCATGCCTTGTGTTTTGATATGGCTCCAGTAAGCTCCCAACGATCTTACTAGCCCTAGATGCCATACCATTTTATTTTTACATGCTCCATGTGTATTACATATGCTGATCATATTCCTCACTTTTATCTTTATATTTTAGATTGATGAGATCCTAAGTCTTGGGAGTTATCGGCTTTCCAAGCCTGGTGAACATCTTCTCTATTTGATATCTTGATGAAAGCATATTTTGCTTCTCTATACTTTATGAGAATATGAGCATAAGTTCATACTTCCGCTAAAGTGGGGGCTAAATATTGTGTAGTAAATTATATACCTTTACAATTTCAACTTATTTTGGTGGTTTTGCCTAATATAATTGATTTATGTTTGATTGTACTCAATTCTGGGACCATTTTCAAAAGCTTTTTGCAATCCCATACTCAATATCCTTTATTCTTGCTCAAAGTACTCAAACTAGGGCACCTAACACCCCTAATCTTGTGGACTAGGGTGCCCAACACTCCTATATAGGCAGTTTCACCCCAAATTTAAAATTACAATGTTTAGCTTTGCAAGTAGTGGGAAAGTGCTCCCTGATGTTGGTCTTCCCCAAAAGTTATATTTGAAAAGGAGCAAGTTGCATATAAATACAATTCCTTTCATTTGAACTCTAACTAACCAACATTATCTATCTTTCTATGAGCATTTAGTCAAGCATATTCAAGGCAATTAAGCACAAGTTTGTGATCAAGGAGTCAAGCATTCAAGTTTCATTAATCATGATCAAGTTTTATGTGCTCCTCCATGTTGACTTGGCATGTATTAACATTATTCAAGCAATATCAAACCTTATGTGAGACTTCAAGCCAAGGGTTTCATATCAAAGGTAACATTTATCATTTCAATCATTTCCATTAAGGTGTTAGCCTCTATCCTTCTTGAGGCTCTCTTTCATCAAACATTGATTTAGTGGAGAGGGTAACACTAACACAAGGTTTGACTTGGCCAAGCCCCTATACAACACAACCATTTTTCTCAATTTTGTGTATATTGGTTTAGATCTGATCTTAGAGAGCACTCTAGGTATACAAAAAAAATATCAATAGATGATCTCAAAGTTTGAACAAATAGAAACACCTAGATTGGGGTGCCTCCAACCATGCCTCACACTTTTCAATTGATTTTCGGAGAGAGAGATCTACAGAGCCTTCTAATCGAGAATTTGGAACTTACTTTTGGATTAAACACCCTTAGAATAGGGTGCTCTTCAACCCTATCCAACATTTCTACTCCAGATTGCGGCTATAGGTTCTCTATCTCCTATTTCCAAATCTAAGCTACTATGTTTACTTCTAGTTCTGTATCTTACTATTTATGCTAAAAGTCATCATTTTGCCATTATTTAATCTAGGTCATTCACACACACTTCATAATCTCAAATGTACTACAACAAAGGAATGATAAACCCTTAGTGTTCAAATTTCCTATTAGGACTATAGTCAAACCTAGTTTGTGTTCCAATGACATGTAATGAAAATTTGAGATCGTATTTTGCATTCCTAAGCTAGGATCTCATTTCCATACTTCTTAGTTTTTTTCAATTTTGGGATTTTGAGGGCCCTCATCCACTTGCAAATGGATTAAATAATGGTTGGAAAACATGATTATGGAAAGGATTCAACTAAGCTATTTTAACAATTGATTATGGAAAAATATAATTACATAGAAATCATACATGGTCAAGCTACTTTAACACTCTTTCCACTCCAATACACAAGTTGTACCAAGTGTATCAAACTAAAGTATTTTGGTAGCCAAGATTGGGAATAGAACCACACCTCCCATTCACCAATCATCCATCTCATCAAGAGGCTCCCTTGCTTGTCAATCATCACACCAATAATATCAAAGTATAAATTAAAGATCCTATGTGTGCCATTCATTTCATTCACAAGACAATGTCAAATATAGGTCCTTTCAACTACATTGTTCAAGGTGTATATATTAACAACCCAAAGGCTTTGATGTTAGCTATGAAAAGGACTCACAAAGGCTTGTTGGAAGGGTGGGAACCATGTGCAATGTAATGGGAATATCATTTGGCAAACACAAACATCACCACATACCCATGCCCTTGCTCATGATTACTGTAAAAAATGAAGTTATCCAACCATCTGACACACTACATAGAATTGAGCAAAATGCCAATAAATTTATTGAAGAAAAATAAAAGTCTAGAGAAGCAAATCTCTACTAAAAATTTGACAAAGTGAACTTAAGATGTGGGTCCACTAAACCTCTAGCATTCCATGAGTAATAAGTCATGAAAATGCAGGGTCTATGGACATATTCTCAAATTCCAGGCCTTGAAGAATTGAATAATTGTTTTGCATAAATTAACTTTATTCGCAAAATTCTCTAAATTATATAATTTTTAGGGAAACAAATCTCCTTCCATCAAGTGTGAAGGGTTAAGAGAACACATGTTGCCCTTAGGTGAAGAGGTATGAAAAAATGGTACAACACTTAATCTCAATGGGACAAAACACTCACTAGGAGTGACATCTAAGAATAGCAAGGATTGCCTACCTCCTTAAAGTGTCCACCAATTACTTGAATAGTTCAAGTGGAGCCACAACCACTTGTTTAACATTATTATTGGTTGGAGGATGAATGTATGTCACAAGCATCAAAGCCTTAACAATTGTGCCATTGTTATGAGCAACGTGGGACTCTCCATTGTTGGAACTAGATTTAGATCTTGTTGGGTCCATTGTGACCCTTTTTTCAATTGTTGATGTTTGTCCATCCTTCCTCATTCTTTGCTAGAGTCAATTCATTCATGGATTTGGACACTAATTTGGCCTTGTGCATAGCTAACAGACAATCCTAGATTTTTTATGTTTTAAGGATTGATGTTAAAAACAAGTTTTTGACAGGTCGGTATACAGGATTCTCTAGACATGGATATGTCACCAATTTGTCTATCAGCTGTTTTCTTGAGATATTTTAATAATTTTATTTACATGTAGACCCACAAAGAGGCCAAGTCAAATATGACTTCTCTACCTCAACATAAATAATCCTCTCAATAGAGGTGGCGATGCAATCTAGGAATGGCCAACAAAGCAAGCGCTAAGTAAGTAACTCTAGCCAAACTAGCACCTTAAGGACTTGTTAGTCAAACACAATGAACCTCTAGCTTATGGGGAAAAAAACTAGCAAAAATGCAAACATAATAAGGTGTATGCATAAGTATAAATCTACATAGTTAGCTTCCACAAAGTAGAAGATGAAGAAATCTTGGTTAAATTCTAGACTACATCCAATTTAGCTTCATGAGGGATTGACAAAGTATAAAGCAACTTTTAAGCATGCTTTTAGAAGAAATTCTTCCTACAAAAACCTTATGAAATAAGTTGTTCTAACCATTTATAAGCATTATCAAAATTTGAAACTATAAGAACATCCTAAAGAGTTTCAAAACTCTTTACCTTGTGGGAAACTTTCAAAGGTAGTGACATCATACATTATTACAATATCAATCATTTGAATATTTAAAACTAAACTCTTTAATTGAAATGTCATTAAATAAAATTAAAACACCTTAAAGATGAGAAAACTTAGAAGACATTCTCAATATATATAAGATATATATAATATTTTATTCATTTAAATATAAATAACTAAATTGCTCCATTTGAATGCTATTATATAGTATAGACTTAAACACCTTAAAGATGAGAAACCTACAACATATTCTCAATAAATATAAGAAATCTAAAATATTCCAATAAGGTAGTATGAACAAAGACAACCTTACAAAGAAACTAGACATGAGACGAAAGTAACCTCTCCATTATATAAAAAAAAAACCTCTATTTATATAAAAAATAAATGTAACACGCTAACATAGAATCTCATCTTCAAGAATCTGTCCACTCACCAGACAAGCTTCTCTCCCCAGAGTCCAAAAGCTAAAACGCCATCCTCAGCATTTTTTCTTTTTTAAAATATTGTAATTTCCCTGATTCTTAATAACCTATATTTTCTCTATCTGCCCACGTAGAATGAGATTTTTAACACCTGGTACTTTGAAATGAGATTGTCAGTTTGCAGAGTAGACTTCTCAATATCAGTTTGTGAAAATGGATCTAATGAAAGCGGGATCTTTTCCCAAAATATCTCTGTTCCTTCCTCTCCAACACTAGAAATATATATTATCCTTGTTAACTAAAACTGATATAAGGAATTAGCAAAGTGGTCCTAGGGACCTGAGTCCCTATTAAGTCTACAAACTTTTATGTCGGCATTGAAACGAAACTAGGCAAAGTACGCATGGATTTTCAGGTTAATAGGCATCCCTTTTTTGGACATGTAATGTCGACTTTACAAACATCAATTACAATGGACGAATTCTTCACTTTGAGCTCTGCACCAAAATTTAGGATCGGTTCAGCCATGTCATATAAATGGAAATCTGATCTAGCGCCTCTGCCTAATAATATGGAATTTAGCAACTTCACTGACATTATAAGGTGCCAGACAAAGTTTGGTATGTTGATCTCCTTGATCTCTTCCCCTGTTTTGTTGCAAAACGATTGGCAAGTAATGAGTCATGGCAAGGACCAGATTTAACAGCAAATGCACACATTATAAGAATTAAGTGCCCAAAAGCTAAGCATTACGGATGAAGGAGATGATCTGCAGAATCGACTGTTACAGAAATTTGCAACTGCAAGCCAATTGGAGTTTCAGAGGGGTCTTTTATTAACTATGATACTAAAGACTTCTTTGGCCGAATCAACTGTTACAGAAATTTGGAGCTGCGAAGTAAAGACAATTGGAGTTCCCTGGGGGTCTTTTATTAACTGAAATACTGAAAGAGTTCTTTGACCAAGTGAGAAACACTTCCACTATTTTACGTTGTTGAAATATATAAATTCAGTTTTACAGTAACTTCGAACAAGCAAAGCTGTAAATAAGTGCTGTTTCTGTTAAATTTTGCATCAATGTTTCGGATCACACTCCGCAATCCATCATCAGGATTAAAAAAGAGAGCTGAAGGAAGATAGATTGAATCCTAAGCCAAAGCTAAAAAGAGGTACATACATTTTCAATATGCACTAAAAAACAAAGCAAAAGATACATGAACAAAGTCCTGAGGCCTTTTATTTCATGATAAACAAAGTCCTATGACCTTTCTTATGATCACATTTTCAAAACCCTCTTACATTCTTACATTTCTACATGGCACTCTCCATTGCATCAACTCTACTAGAGTTACATCTCTGACGAAAAACCATTAATCTATCTATCAACATTCAAAATCTGTTTAAATATTTGGACAAGTATAATGTGGAAGCCTTTCACCTATGTTGCCAATAAAATTGACTGGACAAACATGACATATAAAATTTTGTGTAATCTTAAAGAAACTCCAGCCCATTCAAACCTCAATTTCTATCTTGTAGAGACAAATACAGCTGCCCACTACCAACTTACGTTCTTACATTTCTACATGGCACTCTCCATTGCATCAACTCTACTACAGTTACATCTCTGACGAAAAACCATTAATCTATCTATCAACATTCAAAATCTGTTTAAATATTTGGACAAGTATAATGTGGAAGCCTTTCACCTATGTTGCCAATAAAATTGAAAGGACAAACATGACATATAAAATTTTGTGAAATCTTAAAGAAACTCCAGCCCATTCAAACCTCAATTTCTATCTTGTAGAGACAAATACAGCTGCCCACTACCAACTTACATTCTTACATTTCTACATGGCACTCTCCATTGCATCAACTCTACTACAGTTACATCTCTGACGAAAAACCATTTCTACATGGCACTCTCCATTGCATCAACTCTACTCCATTGTGTAATCTTGTAGAGACAAATACAGCTGCCCACTACCAACTTACATTCTTACATTTCTACATGGCACTCTCCATTGCATCAACTCTACTACAGTTACATCTCTGACGAAAAACCATCAATCTATCTATCAACATTCAAAATCTGTTTAAATATTTGGACAAGTATAATGTGGAAGCCTTTCACCTATGTTGCCAATAAAATTGAAAGGACAAACATGACATATAAAATTTTGTGAAATCTTAAAGAAACTCCAGCCCATTCAAACCTCAATTTCTATCTTGTAGAGACAAATACAGCTGCCCACTACCAACTTACATTCTTACATTTCTACATGGCACTCTCCATTGCATCAACTCTACTACAGTTACATCTCTGACGAAAAACCATTAATCTATCTATCAACATTCAAAATCTGTTTAAATAATTGGACAAATATAATGTGGAAGCCTTTCACCTATGTTGCCAATAAAATTGAAAAGGACAAACATGACAAGAAAGAAACTCCAGCCCATTCAAACTCAATTTCTATCTTGTAGAGACAAATACAGCTGCCCACTACCAACTTACGTTCTTACATTTCTACATGGCACTCTCCATTGCATCAACTCTACTACAGTTACATCTCTGACGAAAAACCATTAATCTATCTATCAACATTCAAAATCTGTTTAAATAATTGGACAAGTATAATGTGGAAGCCTTTCACCTATGTTGCCAATAAAATTGAAAAGGACAAACATGACAAGTAAAATTTTGTGTAATTTAAAGAAACTCCAGCCCATTCAAACCTCAATTTCTATCTTGTAGAGACAAATACAGCTGCCCACTACCAACTTACATTCTTACATTTCTACATGGCACTCTCCATTGCATCAACTCTACTACAGTTACATCTCTGACGAAAAACCATTAATCTATCTATCAACATTCAAAATCTGTTTAAATAATTGGACAAGTATAATGTGGAAGCCTTTCACCTATGTTGCCAATAAAATTGAAAAGGACAAACATGACAAATAAAATTTTGTGTAATCTTAAAGAAACTCCAGCCCATTCAAACCTCAATTTCTATCTTGTAGAGACAAATACAGCTGCCCACTACCAACTTACATTCTTACATTTCTACATGGCACTCTCCATTGCATCAACTCTACTACAGTTACATCTCTGACGAAAAACCATTAATCTATCTATCAACATTCTGATTCTGTTTAAATAATTGGATGAGTATAATGTGGGAGCCTTTCACCTATGTTGCCAATAAAATTGAGAAGCACAAAAATGACAAATAAAATTTTGTATAATCTTAAAGAAACTCCAGCTCATTCAAACCTCAATTTCTATCTTATAGAAACAAATACAGCTGCCCACTACCAACTTAAGCATTTCTAACTCTAGATTGAGATCACTTAACAAGACACAAGCAACACAAATAAAACTGTGTTTAATTTATGTCTTTTCCAATTATATAACACCTTGATATCTATCTAACAAAAAAACACAACTACACACCAAATTTTTTCTTTTTACCTAACTTCCACTGGGATATAGAGCACAAGGTCTGAATCTCAAGATTCAAATAATATCAAAATTAAATTCGAAAAACAGGACAGAAACTCAGAACTTCAAACATTTTCTCTTCAGAAGTAGACAGACCATAGATCATACAAAACATTGGAAACTTTATTATATAATACTAAAAGAATAAAAAATCCTAAACTAGATTACACATTTGTGAAGCCCACCCAGTTTCATTTTTTTCTGCTGCACTGCAGTTACATATCTGATGAATAACCAGAAGTCAATGTCACATCTGTCTATCTACACACAAAATTTGGTTACAGTATCAGATCAGCATGTAATTAAGAGATGTACTTAATTACAATTCAACAAAGAAATCTGAATCTAGAAGCCTCATATATGTACAAGGAAAATCAGTTATAGATCCAATATCTTTGCAATAGGGTTCCATAGCCAGGGCTTTTGCTCACTAGGCGGAGCGAAGTTCAGCTCAAACATTTCCTTAGAAATGTTGCCTGGCTCACAAAAGCCAACAAGCCTTGCAACAATTTCAGCACTCTCTTGAATATGCTGCATACAATGGGGGTTGGTCCAGAGCTTTTGAACTAGTTGGAGTTTTCTTTGCTTGGACTCAAGTGGAACTTCCCATTTAGCAAACAATAACTCCCTTTCTTCAGCAGTGAATCGTGAACGCATGCGTTTGGCGAGGAGTTCCCTCTCACGTTTCAGAGCTCTTGCACTGCAGGATAAATAGGAACAATACACAAATCAAATTATGTACCTTAAGAGCAAACAAGTGAAATACAAGAGAAACATGACCATACATTTATTGTACCTAGAAGCTAGAGATATAACATGATCATCTGCCGTGTTTGCTGGGCTTGCATTGCCTAATTCTGCAAAATGATTTTGCATCCATGTCAACCTGCGCAACTCCACTTCCATGTATATTTGATCAGTTTCATCTCCTTTGAATAGCAAGAAAAATTGAGTTCTATGTATTATAGAAACTTGGCAGAGGTCCCAAAGCTCAATTAGCTTTCTTTGCTGTTCCTTGAAGAAGGAGCGTCTTGTACTAGGTGACTGCAAGGGAATATCCATTTCCACCTCATCTTCCCCAGAACGCCCTTCCTCCATGTCAGCATTTTCTTCCAGTTCAAGGACCTAAACAACAAGAGTAGGCTCCATTAGACTCAAGATATCATTATACAAAGCAAGCAATCTAATAACAAATTGAAATACAAAATTAAAACATACAATACCTGGCAAACAAGCAATTGCTTCTGATACTGAAGCTTGGCAACACGCTCTTTGAGCTCTGTAACATAAGCTCGTATGCTCTGAATATTCTCTTCTGCTGCAGTTTTAAACATATTTTGCATCTTCTTAATATTTACAGAGCTAGATCGACGATGAGAAGGAGTGCCTTCCCTAGAGGAGACTCCATCCCCATCCTCACTTTTAGTCGGAGTGGACTTCTGACTTCCTTGAGGTGTTGTCATGATATTGTTTTTTGGTGGAGTATTCTCATTTTCAAAAGCTAGGGTGCGGCGGGTCCGAGGTGAACATGGAGATCTAACTAAATTTTGTCTAGGACGTCTCAAAGATGGACGACTAGGAGTAGGTACAACCAAGTTATCTATAGACTTTTGAACTTGATTGAGTGTCTCTTCTAAAGTAGCAATGGTGCTGTCAGCCCCTGTTAGATCTTCATCTCCCATTGCTTGTAACCTACTAATTTCTTCCTTAAGATTAGCACCCATACTCTTGAGGTTCACATTATCAGCAGACCCCATATCTTTACCAACATTAGAACATCTGAGGTTATGCATTTCCTTGATTTCTGTTTGAAGTAGAGCAATAGTTTCAGCTGCATCATGATTCAGTCCTGATTGGGCTAAACGAAGACAGGCTATCTCCTTGTGGAGTGCTTCCAATACCCGGCTAGCATCCTCACCAATTTCATCTTGCATTTGTTCAACCTTTCGAATTTCTTGCACCAGTGCAAGAGTGGCAGTGCTCGACTGTCTCACTGTTTGTCTCATAGAACTATTTTTGGGCCTACTAACCATGGTGGGTTCTGTTTCTTCAGCTGTTTCTTGTTTCTTTACCTCAGAAAGGGATTCATTTTCTTCTTCTCTTTCTTCAGCCTGTTTTAGCTCCTGCAGGTGAAAAAATTCTTAGAAGATATGTTTGGGTTAAAATAATACAAACACTAACTCTTTAATCAAAAAAAGTCATGGCAGCCATTTCTGGAGACTTTACTTGCTGCTGCTCCAATTCCATTTTTTGATTTAATTCATCAAGCCGGGCTTGAGCAAGATCCCGTTGTAGTCTAAGTTCTTTCATTTCCATCTCCATCTGCAAGTTGAACCTGACTTAATTTCTTTTCTGAATGGATGCAGATATCCAAAATAACAAGATTTGCTCTTCCTTTATAATAGTCATACATCTAATGAAAATACCTTTTGAATTTTCAGCTCCTTCTCCATCAATAATGATTCCGAACATGCTGCTGTGATTGGCTCTGGTGTACGCAATTCAGCCTCAAGCCTTGCGGCCTCAAGCCTTGCAACTTCTTTCTGCAATTGCTTGACCAGGTCCTTATCTGAAATAACCTATTTTGGGACAATCGATTTCTGAGTGAGCGTTAAATCATATATATACTTCTGCATCTATTGAAAAAAGTACAACATTGAACATACCATATTCACTTGTGCAGTGTTGGTGACCTCCTTGGCACGAGTAGCAAACATGAGTGTATTTCGAGACTGCTCAACATGAGATGACGCAGGACTCATGGTACATATAATTGCCGTCCTGGAATTACCACCAAGAGAAAGCTGCAAAATCCGAGTGAGCTTTGAGTCACGGTAAGGTATGTGACCATTCCTTTTTCCACCACTGCACCCACAATATCAAAAGGAAGTAAGCATTTAATGCTATAACAAAATAACATCTGAGAAACATTCAAATCTTTGATGTAATGCTGCCAATCTAGTATGTTAAATAAGATCTATCACTATGAAATAAAGAGCAGTTCTAGCAGAACAAACATCTTACAAACAAGATAAAGATTATATTGTAGTACACCTGAGTTTACGGATTACAGTACTTAAAGTTAATAAGCTTCGATTTATATGACACCCTTCCTTGAGCCTAGCCCCTTCGGCATTGGTTTGTGATGCACGCTCACTTCCAGCAAGATCAACAAAATTCTGTACAAAATAGGCTCCACCCAGTCATATAGAAATTTGAGAATCATGAAAATCCTGTGGACAATAAGACAGCCCTGCCTATAAGACTTGTTTGCTGATGTTTTGAGTGAGATCCTTCACCCATCAACATCACAAACATCTTATACACAAGATAATCCAAAACAGAAATCTCTTAAGAATGTCGAAGTGTCGAAAGCTACATTTATTATAGCTACAATTCTAAAAGCACAGCATACCAGGTTAGCAACCAGGGACTTAACGGAATTTGATGTTGATCTCAGTGTACTCTCCACAGTCTACAAGGAAAAAAGCAATGTTGCATAAGCAAAATGTCAAACACCTTGTTATACTAAGTTCAAAGTTCGATGGAGGAATTATTTATTAGACTTACCAATCTGATAATTTGATGTGATCTTGAGCTTGTATCATTTAGAGCAGTCTCTCCAACTTGCCTCTGAGCTGCAGAGATTGCCAGAATATTTACAGGCATTAAACAGATATAACATCACCCATCAAAATTTGTTGTTAGAGGAGGACATCAGAGATAGCATTAATCATGGGAACAAAGGATCCTAATTAGTAATTTCCTGTAACAGTATAGTATCAAAGCATTTTACCTCTGTTAAGTTAAAACAATTGAAATACTTGGCTTTTGTCTGAGACTATGTTTCTCTTAACGCTAACTTAACACAAATTTGGAAAGGAAAATTCAATCCCAAATGCTCAATCTACCTTCACAAACGGCAATTATTTGACGAAGGTGTTGACTGTCTCTTGCAGATTCTTCAACCAATTTTTCCACAATGGTCCCTTTCTGATCCATATGAATGGAATTGGTAGTTAGAAACAATACGTTGTATATCCATACTAAAACGAAAGCATTAAAAACAAAATAAGACTGTTACCTCAGGATCATCCAGGAGACGAAGAGGACCACTTTCTGGATTCAGAAGATCTTTAACAATCTCATTATAAATTTCCAGAGCAGAAATTTTCAAGACAAAGTCTTTATCAGGGTTCTGCATAAATAAAAAATTTAGCAGTCAACTTGCTGCTAATAATCTATCTTGTTATACATTTGCAAATAATCCATCTATCTTTATCTGGGTTCTGCATAAATAAAATGTTTAGCAGCTAAAAAAAAGATTGGGAATGATGCTCATACATTTTGTATGTGATTGTAAATGTCATTGATTGCCTGTTCAGTGATCCCTCTCATGGTGAAGGTCTTTCCACTGGACGTTTGTCCATATGCAAAAATAGTGGCTGCATAAAACCAAAGGCAGAAAATTAGAATAGGGGGAAACAGAGGATCTGGTGGACCTCAAGGCAGAAGACACATGAGATACAAGCACATTATTATTTAATTTACTTAACACATTGAATTTTAATTTAGTTTACACATTAATTTACTTGGCAAAGAATGGCCAATGAAACCAAAGAAAAATGTATAACTAAAACATCTAGATTCTGGTGATACGGGGCAAGAAGAAAAATCAGCAAAACAACTCTAAAGAAAAAGCTCATAACTCAACAAATGCGCAATGCCTTTAGATTTGATGCTTGAAACATAAAAGCTATGTTAAATATCTATGATAAAGTGATACAGAGCAAGAACAGAAAGCAGTAAACAAATCTAAAGAAAACACTCATAACTCAACAAATTCACAATGCCTTAGATTTGATGCTTGAAACATAAAAGCTATGTCAAATATCTATGATAAAGTGATACAGAGCAAGAACAGAAAGCAGTAAACAAATCTAAAGAAGCAAAATAATAAAGCAACAATTGCAATGCCTTTAGATGCAATGCTCAAAAATTTAAAGCTATGTCAAATATATGATGGAGTGATGCAAATCAAGAACAAAAAGCTGCAAAAATAATCTAAAGAAGCAAGATCAATGCCTATAGTTATGATGACTGAAATCCTGAATCTATGTCAAACATCAACGGTAAAGTGATGCACAGCACGAACAGAGAGCAGGAAAAGGCTCTAAAGAAGCAAAATAATCGACCAACAAGTGCAATGCCTGAAAAGTGAAAACTAAAACTCTGTCAAAAATCTACAATAAAGTGATGCAGAAAAAGAACAAAAAGTAACCATAAACTTTTAAAGAGTGAAATCAAAAGTAAGTAATGCGATGCTTGAAACCTCAAGCTATTCCAACATTTACAACTAAGTGATACAAAGCAAGAACTAAAAATGGTGAAAAAGCTCTAAACAAGCAAAAGATGTAAAAGCATTAGACCGAACACCTTAAATGAAACCTAAAACAATTAACCATCCGCATCTAAGTAATACAGAGCAAGATCAAAGGCAGAGGAAAAAGTTTTAAATAAACAAAATCATCAGGCAATAAATGCCATCACTAAAAAGCCCTAAGTTAGGTGACCACTGTAGAAGTCTAGATGATCGATGCTGTTCGGTGAAGATAAAGTCACATCTCAAATCTAAGTGATCAAAAGCAAGATCAAAAGGCCGAGAAAACAATAAACAAACAAAATCATCAGGACAACAGGTAAAAGCCTAAACTTATGTGGACAATGCAGAACATTTACATACTAAAGAGCCTAAATATCTCACCATTTATGCCGTTCAGTGCAGATAAAGCCACATCTTTTGCCCCTTCCTCGTACACACGCTCTGTTGGACAAGAAGGCCCAAAAACCCTATCTGCACAACAAATTTTACAAATAAATGGTGCCTAGAGCAATGAGATACAAATAAATAAAAATTAAGAAAAGAAGAGTGGAAATAAATTAGATTCAGTTATTTGTGTGATAAATTTGCTACCAAATGAGTACGAGTTTGAGCCATGCTTGAAGACTATCGTCTGCTCGTTTCTGCATTCCCAAGCTGATTCATCCTTGTGAGCCAATTCTTTCCTGTTTAAAGGCCTTACTCGCACTGTCACAAATATTTTCTCTTCCCTCACTTTATTGTGACCTCCCCCTGGCGTTGTTGTCGGAGTTCTTTCTATTTTAGATGCTGGTGTGCCGGGAGTTCGATCCACCGAAACAGTCATTCTCGATAAGCAAAGAAAGAAACTAAACCTCCACTTACTATATTTTTTGCAGTCCTCCCGAAGCGCTGATTCAGGAGGACTTTTGAACTAAACCTTGTTCCAGGCTTTTCCAGGAAAAAAGCCCCAGATTTGTTCACAAAAAAGAATATCGGCAAAACTGCTAAAATCAACTGAAACTTTCCTCTAAGAAATGCAGATGAGAGGTAAATTTTATCAAGCAAAATGGAGGCGAGGGAGGAGGAGAATAGTGAGAAAATTGTGAAAACAGAACAGGGCTCTGTGGCTGCCTGCCCGACTTGTATGGTTGGGATGTGTTATGAGCGGGCAGAACGAGGGCGGGCAGGGCAATTTGCTAACGGCTATTTTTCTCATTTTTTTGACTTTAATTGATTGATTGTTTTCAGGGTTTCAAATGTAGACAGCTAGTTAGTGAACGGCTATTTTCATTCTGTCTCGCTTCCATAATTATGAACCATTTAATTTAATTATTTTAAACTCTTCTACATTGTGTTTTGTATTTTATTTTATTACTTGTTTACTAAAAATGTGCAACAAAATGATATCAAATAAATTAGGAATCCAATCTCCATAAACATTTCAAATTACTCACAAAGATCGGAGCTCGTGAAAAAGGCTTAGCAAATCTCTTTTAATTATTATTATTATTAATGTATTATTGTTTTTAAGTATCGGCAAGGGATTTGATAGACTTTTTAATATTTTTTGGGAAAAAAACCAACTTATTTTTACATATATAGATCTAAGGTTTGAATTGGTCTTTATGAAGATTTTATGTTGCAAGTTGTATGATTCTTTTCCTAAATCAATATAGATTATCAATTTACATATAGTTTTGAAGATGATTAAAAAAAACCATCTTAATATTTGCAAGGTTGATTTCTTTTTCTAAATGTATGCTAATCAAACTAAATGACTGATCAAATAAATCACATTTTAACTAGCACAAAAGGGTTGAGCCTACAAACATGGCAAGGAATGTATGATTAAAACAAGAGAGTTAGGGTGTGTAGTACTTCCAAGGGCATTGTATGCATTGGTTGTGATATGTTTATAGTTGCACTTTTTAATATTGAATTTTGTGTGTATTCATTGAATCTTGTTGAATTGATTTATCTTTGAACTCTTTAAATCAACTAGGCAAAATCACTATCTATTTTTTGTGTTTCTATCCAAGTCCATTGTTCACCTAGAGTTTCATTCCTTCTATATTTGAATTTGCATCATGTCAAGGTAGTGTTTATGCATGCTTTTAAGAGATCTGTGATGTTAAGGTGTGCAAGTGTACTAACTCCCCCCTTTAGTGTTGGTCAAATCTCTTGTTAGTGTTTTAGATTTATGTGTAATAATAGATAGAAGTGTAGGAGCTAAAGATTACCTCGACACCCAAGACCACTCACAAAAACACAAGAAATGTATGCAAGAAATGAGCTTTCCTAATATTAAGATCTATGCGATATGTTAATAAGTGTGCATGTGAGCCTTTCTTATATAGGCAATGTGAGGGATAGGATTAGACAAGATAATAACATATTGCTTTATCCTATAACATGAAACAACTAATTCAAACAAAAATTAAATGACCTAGGACACAAGAAGTAAATGAGATAAGATCTCATTGAAAACTTATACTTCTAGAAAGACTCCTAGGACCTAAGTAAACTTAACATGTGAATAGGACTCAATATTAATAAATCAATTAAGTAAAATTCCTTACTCATACCAACACCCCCCTTAAGTGCAACTTAGGGAGGAAAAAACAAATGCAAATGATGCAAGGATGCAAAGATGGTGCATGATGGATCTCAACTATGAGGACATTTTAGGTACCCATGTACAAAATCTCTCACAAATGGAGAAAATTAGAAAAAATGCATAGGAAAAACTCATATCCAAAAGAGAGATTGCAAAAAATAATCATGTACAAGTGATGAAATGAATTTAGATGTAAGGAGGACTCATCAATATCCCCCAAGGACTACATCCAACATGAAGATACAATCAAAAGTGAGAGACTATGTAGCCCCCTCCCCCCCCCCCCAATAATGAATAATTTCCTACATAAATGGTAATTTTTTTAAAATAAAACATCATCCAATGTCTACAAACAACTTGTTTACCCTTGCAAAAAAAACATAACCAAGAACAAATGCAAGAATTCTTCCCATTATAGGTAGGAATTGACATGAAGAAGCATGATGATGGTGTCTCTAAACTCTACTCAAGTGTCTCCTTGTTGAAGAAAAATGATGATGCCATAATCCAATCAGGTACATGCCCAATCAAAGAAGAAGGTGACAATTTGGGACTATGAAAACTGATGTAGAACAAGCTCCAAAGGAAAACATGGTTTGAAATAGATATGCAATTACTATCATCAAAGATGAGAGATAACCCTCAAATGTTTTCTCCAAATCTAAAAGACAAAGATGGTCCTATTGAATATGAATGATGGAAGTCTCAATTAATGACTTTGCACAAAGAAACACTAAAGGGGAAAGAACAATGACTATCTTTGATGGAGAAGTAAGAGTGTTTGAATTAACCTCATCCTTATCTTCTAAATATTCAAATTAGTCCAAAGAATCAAACTCCTAAATAGTATCACAGTCATAGGGTGTCATTTCTGAAAAAATGAATAGGTGCAAGACAATCTAAAACAAGATCATTTGGGAATGGTTGAGTATTAGGATCTTCATATATCTCCCAAATTTTTGTCCAATACATGAACACACACCTATTTATGTAATTATAAGAAAAACTATACAAATATATATTGATATTTATATCTGGATGGAAGATCACATAATGAAAAATGTACAATAAATGTTTAATGTATAACTATGTATGTATGTATGTATGTATGTATGTATGTATGTATGTATGTATGTATGTATGTATGTATGTATGTATGTATGTATGTATGTATGTATGTATGTATATGTGTGTATGTGTATGCACATATGCATATATGTGTGTATGTATGTATATGTGTATGTATGCGTATGTGTATGCATATGCGTATGTGTGTGCATATGCATATGTGTATGTGTATGTGTATGTGTATGTGTATGTATGTATGTATGTATATGTGTGTATGTGTATGCACATATGCATATATGTGTGTATGTATGTATATGTGTATGTATGCGTATGTGTATGCATATGCGTATGTGTGTGCATATGCATATGTGTATGTGTATGTGTATGTGTATGTGTATGTGTATGTGTATGTGTATGTGTGTATGTGTATGTGTATGTGTATGTGTATGTGTATGTGTATGTGTATGTGTATGTGTATGTGTATGTGTTTGTGTATGTGTATGTGTATATGTATGTGTATGTGTATGTGTATGTGTATGTGTATGTGTATGTGTGTGTGTATGTGTGTATGTGTGTATGTGTATGTGTATGTGTATGTGTATGTGTATGTGTATGTGTATGTGTACGTGTATGTGTATGTGTATGTGTATGTGTATGTGTATGTGTACACACATGTATATATATACATGTGTATATATACACATGTATATTTATATATAGATATATACATGTATACATATATATACATGTATACATACACATACATGTATACATATATATGCATGTATACATACATACATGTATATATACATGTACATGTACATGTGTGTGTATGTGTATATGCACACATATATATACACATACATATATACATACATGCATACATATACATACATACACATACGTGTACGAGTACGTGTATGTACATGTACATATACATATATGTGTGTGTGTATACACACATATACATACATAAATATATATACATACATATACATATACATATACATATATATAGATATATATACATATATGTATATATATATACATACATATATACATATATATAAATACATACATACATACATACATGTGTGTGTGTGTGTGTGTGTACATACATACATACATTATTGGGGGCTCAGTCCCTAAGCCAAAATGGAAATTTCAAGGTTGTAACTATATTATTTCAAGTCTTAATTCTTGAGCAAACTTTATGCTTTCACTTATTTTTTTTAATAAGCTAACAAAAAAATGATTATCTTGTGTTTATAAAAGAGGTATAAATATTATTTTGGTTGTCACCATTGTGTGTGGTTCATCACATTAAGATATTAGAATTGATCAATTATTCTCTTTGGATCCCAATCCTTTGAATTCAATCACCTTCTAACACTAGTAGGTATTCACTAATAATTATTGTAACTATGTTAACTCTTCCTTTCTTGTTTTAATACAAGTTGATTCTAAAAAATGTTAGAATTGAAGATCATAGCAACTTATTGTGTTGTATTTCTTCCTAAAATTGATATGATATGTGAGATAATACTACATGTATAAGTTATACAATGAGGGTATCCTTAAAATATTTCCTCTCCCCATAAATTAGATTTTGATACTCTTGTTCATAACTATGAAAGAGTTTATAAAGTTATAAAATATAAATTAATAGTGAATAAAAATATGTTGGAACGTAGGTAAAATGCGTTGTCCAAATTCCAACTTAGATATATGAGTTGTTTCAATCTTGACAATGGTTGGTGATTTTATAATACTATAAAGTATGATTAATATTGTGTTATGTTGAATGTTATAGAGAAGGTTTGATAACTATGAGGTTAAAGTACAAAGCGGTAAACTAATTAAATGTGTATTTTTTTAGTGTCTTTCATGGTTTTGATTTTTCAGAAAAATAAAAGAAATATTATAATATAATTTTTATGAAATTGACACTATAATTTTGTTGCTCATAAAATGTTGAAAAATGAAGTTACATGGAACATCACTCTTTATATAGTAAATTTTTTTGGCATATTTATAACCTAAAAATTTTAGTGCATGGATTTTGTTGTTTTTAATTTTGATAAATACATTTTTTAAATACATATCAAAATGTTTGTGTATTGAAAATAAATTGTTTCAATTAGACACCACTTTTTGACTTCACAATTTATCTAAAATAGAAAAAAACTATATCATCTTGACATGAAATATTTTACCTACTGTATCATACTTCTTTTCAATTTTTTTAATAAATATAAGTATTTTTACTTTGCATGATAATAAATCCTATATTTTGGTGCTTATAACCTACTTTTACCAAAAATAAAATATATATAATAATTAAACTAGGAAAACTAAATACTTTTGAAAACTACACTTATAGATCTACAAAAGGGTATTTTTTAATTAAAAAAAACTATTATTTACATGAGTAGGAGTTATTGGAATGCCAAGTTTTCTAAATAATTTCATTTTTTTGGTAAATTGGCCTCAACTTGGTGTAACATATGCACATTTAGTGAACAATTCTGGTTGAAAAAGTTGTAGATATATCTACCCTACCTTGAATTATAAGTTTGACCAAAATTGATTTTAAGTTATAAATACTTAAATTCGCTTGTGTTGATAAGTTGGCCTAAAGTGTGACTTAACTTTGTACTTTTACCCTGTGACATGCTTGAGATTATTGCTCTTATTATCAATAAGAAGAAACTTTATATGTTTACAATGATTAGTACTATTTATTAGAATGGTAAAAATGTGTGATATTAGAGATACTAGTGCATACTATTAAGTCCCAAAATCACTACTCATACTTATAGAGGGATCAATCCACTTCAATGCTAGGAAAATGTCATTCTTGAAAAGTGGACAGATCAACTCATCAATAAAAAATGAGTGATGGCATGTAAGTTGTTCAGAGTGGATAATTTTTATTTCACTTTGGGCTTATATAGACCCAAGAGAGTATTCCTAGAGGTAATCTTTAATGAGGTTTAATCACAACTAGAAATATAGGCAAACTAAAATAACTACAATAGTATCTAATGTATGCCTAGTCCCAAAACTTTAATCTTGATTGAAGAATAACCTAATACATATATAACATCTATTGAATTGATAAAAATATGTAAGACATGATTCTCTAAGGATAAAAACTCTTGAGTGAACTAGAGATATTTTCCTACTTAATCGTTGAATCATGAAATGTATAGAAACAAAATTTCCTACAGCTAAATTTATCAGTGAAAGATATTGTTCATTAATATTATATATGAAACATTTCAAAATCCTACTAAATCTACTAATAAGGAAACCTAAAATTTTCATAGGTTACCCACATCTAAAACTCCAACCATTGTATTCATGGTGGCATAGTAATCTTCATCATCCACCATTTCTTTTGAGCTTAAATTCATGACCTTAGAATAAGCAATGATTTTTAGGTGATAAAGACCAATTTAAAGTAGTTGTAGGTCAAATCAAACCAATAATGAAACCTTGGGAGGTTTGTGGGAGTTGTTGGGATGAACATAAGAAGTTATGTAGGTTTGATGGGGGGCTGAGACGCATATGAAGAGATGCAAGGTTTTGGGTGAAGACTAGAGGTAAAAATTAGATGGAGGGATGAAAATATTGAATTGTAAAGAAACTCTACAAAGGGGCTTAAATGAATGGATGAAATACATAGGAGAAGACATAAGAAAAAGGCTCTAGAATTGACATTAAGACATGGGGTGTCTAAATGGAAGGATATCTTAAAGTCAAATATAAGTCTACACAAAAAGAAACAAGAGGTAAAAGGTAGTTGGAGCTTTTACATAATTTATATATGAAAGTGGACATAGGAACTAAACATTTGGAATTTCATAAGTCTACCTAAATTTTGCATGAAAAGGTTAGATGGGGATATAAGAAAAATAAGAGAGACTAGATGGAGGAAGTGGAATTTGAAGGTTGGAAGGGCTTCCATAAAGAGAAGTTGGAAATGGTGTAGGGAAACCTTGTAGAAGTGGATGAAGTGAAAGGGGAAAAGATTCAAATCCACTAAAGAAGTCTAGAAAGAATTGTAGAAGAAATATTGTGGGGAAGGATAGAGGATCTGGATGTAGGGACTAGTAAAGAGGGTCTACACCACCATCAAGATTTTGCAAAAGGGGAAACAAAGAAAAATAAGAGAAATAAATGGTTCATAGAATTATATATATATATATCTTATGTAGGAAGGAAGGTCGAATCCAAATATTGGACATGTAGGAAATGTCTAATAGGGGAAGGAAAATCCATAATTATACAAGGATGATAGAAAATGATGAAAATAATCCCAAACATTGGTTTTTCTTCCTGATTTTACAAAATCTAACACTTGATAGGTACATTGGGGATGAAAGAGAATAAAAATTTAAGGAAAATTTACCAAATGGATACCCATACAAAGATTTCCCATATCAGTTATATATGTGATAGCTAAAATGAGGCCTACATGCGCAAAGGAGTTGCGAAGTTTTTAAAAAATTGGGAATGCCAAATTGATTTGCAACACACACATTATGCCTTTTGTAACCCTTTAATTAAAGGTTAAGATCTAATTTCCCTTACATTAGCAATAGTACTACCTAAACACAAGTGTAGGCATTTTGTGGCTATTTTATGGTAGTTAATCAATCATTTCAATTACTCTAAAGTTGATAGCATATAAACTTTGTATTAGACTCTTAAGTCTCTAATGCTTAATTTATTTGAAATGAATTATAATTTGGTCTATTATACCTAATTACAATTATGATCTCGATTTATCATTACCGGGTTATTATTCTATAATCTATAAGTTGCTTTTTTATAAATCTATATCAATCATTGAACAATATGTGATAATAGAACATTACATTGAAGACTAGAACTTAGATATGTTTGCATGTATAACATCACTCCATCATAATATGGATTAGGTGTGCTTTATGATATCATATTGGGGTATGAATGTCACAATGTCTTGGAAGGCACTAATGAGCATAATTTTACTATATAAAACATGTTGATACCTAGAGGCATTTCACTATATATTTTATATTGAGCTATGTGGAGCCTCTAGATTTATATTATTTAATTATATTATCATTATCCAACCAAGTGACTTTATGAGAATAACATGGCATAAATTTAGTATGTTTAGTTGATACATTAAGACTATTGACTACTTGAATACTAATTGGGTAGGTTGTTATAGCACTAAGATTTTGATTATGACTTGGTACCAAAGTAAATTATGATTAGTGTTATATATGAAAATATGATATTAATGAATAGATAAATTAGTAATAATAAATACATGAAGGAAATGATATGATACTCTTGTAGGAGAATTAGTAAAGTACGCTAAGTGAATTTGATACTAACATGTTCGTTATATAAATTCTTATTTTTCTTTTAACATATTTCTTGCACATAAGAGATGTGTTTAAAGATATTCATATATAGTTATCAATGTACAATAGATATTGATTCTTATTATTTTAGGTATATAGGAAAATTACCATGTTTTGTACTTGGATACTTACAATGGAAATGTGTAAAGGTTGAATTACTTAGAATGATAATTGGTCTACTATTTATTTTTGGTAGAAAAATAAGATTGTTATGATGGATGTAATTAATTCTCTACATAGTATTAGATATAAACTTGAGGATAATATTTACAAAATGGTTATTTTGATTTACAAGCATCTTCAATATGTCAAAGAGATGATATACAATTGGTGATAATGTTTAGTGATAAGTGAACACTACTTACCCTCAAAGGTGTATGGTACTATGTAGGTGTAATTGATGTACAATTGATATGATATGATAGTTGGATATATGATTATTGTCCTAGTTATGAATAGTTAGTTTTTTCAATGTAGACTTAATCACATGAGGTATAGGTGTGTGGAAATTAGGGGACAAAAAGGGTCAAATATGGTCATTTTATTTTTATATATTATTAAAAACTAAACTTCAATGAGTAATCTCAAAATTGAAGATGTGATCAAAATAAGAATACTAACTTGTTGGGAATCAAGTTACTAAAGTTCTACTATTTTTTAAATGGTGGAGAGTAAGCTCAAGTCAAAACCTAAGAGCACATAGAGTGGTTTTATTTTTATCTTCAATATAACACATCATTAAATTTTTTAAGTTTTATTAATTATTTTTGCAATCTCTTTAGTGGAAAGGTAGTTAAGATAATCTAGTAATTCAATTTTTTTTCCTAATTTTCAAATGAATAGATTATTTTTACAAATTGTTTAAGTGGACATATCTTGAAAAATAAAAAATTGAGCATGATCCCTCATAATTTTGAGAAACGAGAAAATGCTTGAAAATTAAATTATTATTTTTTATGTGTATAGAATGTGAAAAAAAAAAAATTTAATTTGGACATGAATAGATAAAAATTATATAGAAAAAATAATGCATATATTTTTTCAAGGAAAATACACTATTTTAAAAGTAATTCAAGATCAAGACCTTAATTTTTAATCAAATTTTAGAAGAAGAAAAAAAAAAAAAAAAAGGTAGTTAGAAGGTGAAGACAAAACTCGAGGCCATATTATTATTATTTTTAAATCTTATCATTAAATATAAAAATGTTAGGATAATGGTATCTCAACCTTACAACTGCATAAGGTTACTATTTATAGTAGTTTACATTTGACCATAGATTGGTCTAAAAAATTTCTCAAATCTATGGATTAGGTAAATAAGCATGCTAGTAAATTTTCATTGTAAGATCATGTATGGATTTGAAGATATTAAAGTTTTTTATATTTCAAAGTTGCGAACAAAAATTTCAAAGTTAATTTTGGAATCCCTAGGGGCTCTATATGGGCATAAAATCGATCTTAATGACATATCTAGTTATAGCTTGATAGAGAACTTCATGATCTTTATGATGCTTCAAACATCCAAATCAAAAGTTATAGCATCCAAAAGTTGGGTTTCTAGAAATGGGAAATGTACAAATGTATTGGGCACATAGATGAGTTGCAAAAAGGAATTACACATATGTTAGTGTGTGTTTTGACACATCATAGGGCATCTTGGATTGGAGATAAGTTGGGCACCACTTTTGGGTGGGTTTAGCTAAAGGTTTTGTAATACCATTTGACGGTTTCACATTTATTGTATCTTTTATATATTAGGTGAATGAGATGGAGGTTGTGTGTAAGAGTCTTATAGTTGTTGATTTATCTTTGGATCTTTGGTTGGCGATACTCCTATTAGAAGTTTTCTCTGCAAGTATATTGTATTTTGTTGTTGATTTCTAAATAATGTATTGCATGAATTTTGAAGTGTGGGGTTTTTCTCATGAAAGGGTTTTCCCCACATAAATCATTGTGTTGTGGTATGCATGTTATTATTTATTTTTGTTAAATTTTTGTAACTATTGCAAATTTTTGAATTTTTTTTGCATAATCTTCCTCTCAAAGTTAGTATAGGAAGTTGTTCTGCTACCTCACCTTCCTCTCAAAAAACCTAATGGAGAGTAAGCTTCACAATTTTTAGTATGTATTTTATAAAAAAAAATCACACCCATATTGTATGTCTAACCTTTAGGATTGGTAAATTAAAACTTATTACTAGCATAAGGACAACTTTTGATTGATCTAAACTACAAAACATGTATTCTATATTATGTCTACACTATGAAAAAAGCATATGACTGCATATGTCATGACATGAGCACATTCTAATGTGCACACATTTTTTTTCATAGAATGTGAGAGAGTTTAAGAGAAATATGAAAGTTTTGCCACTTTTTGGTCCTCATCATTATGCATATACACTATGGCCTTAATATATCATGATAATTAAATATATAGCACATCCTCGTGAGAAATATTAATTTGGATGCATTATAGAGTGTTCCATATTTAGGTATATAATACTTATTATTTTCCTAGTTGATTATGAGATTGATAAATGGATTCTACACCAATTTTAGGGCATTTATGTTGATAATGAGTAATTCAAGATATTTTAGGTGTGGTCTAGGTAGTGATGTATATATTGTTAAAAGATTGAGATTATTCAAAAACTACATTTTATAAGTCATTTTATTAACTCAAATTAATGTTGAAGATGTTTTAAATAGAGACCTATAACATTATCCTATGACTCATAGAAATCAACATAAATATGAGGACAATAATGGATAGTGCATAAGGACTAAGACTAGAGGTATTTTCTTGGTCTCTTTCTTGTACATTTTTTATGTATTGATAAATATTTTTGGTCTATGCTACTTAATTGAGTGACCTCATACTTTCCAAACTATTTATTAACAAGGCTTAGTTAGAAAAAGGAACTTTTGCTACTAATTATTCTTTGTTAAAAAATTATTAATGTTAAAGTATTGTTTGATAGTAATTGTAGCATTATTATCTAAAGTTTGTGGACTCCCTTTTGATAGCTAGAAGTTTATAAATCAATGTGGATGGATAAAAGAAACAATTGTCTAAAATTGGTTCTTGTAGTTTGTATGTTAACATGAGATTCTCTATTAAAATTGACCAATCTATATTAATATTTTCTTATTTTGGTCTAACATTTCCATGGTATTAATCATTTGCACATGTTGAAGGATCTTAAAGATAGAAATTAGAATCTCTTATGTGCCATATTAAGGATTTCAATGAAAAATATTTAAGATTTTAGTGAAAAATACCAATGTTAGGGACTTGGGTTCAACACGTGCAAGAAAGGCATCTAAAAGATTGCTCTCCTACAGTCTTCTAAAGTTCATGACTTATTATCTAGCTCTTGTCAACTTATTATCTTAAAGAAAAATTGGAAAATTTGTTGCTAAGCTGCCTTGTCTCACTCATTCTCACCGCTTGAGGTTGAAATCCTCACCATCTTCTCCAACCTTCATATCCAAGTGTTGAGAATAGCATCTTATTTGCATGAGAGTAATTCTACCAATGATAATCTTTACCACCAAGTGATATGTTTGAATTCTCAACTTCAAACCATCATCATACCCAATACTTGGCATAACACCTTGATGAATTCAATGGTTGCATCTTTGTTTAAACCAGGTCATTCACCTTATTCATTGTCGAGGAGGTGATCTTCAAAGTTTTTATGAATTACAAAGGTTGTAGAAGACGTGAATTTTCCTTCCCCATGGACAAGGCCAGATCGACTCATGTTTGTAGGAAGGAACTCATCATGATAGCGAGAGAAGCATGGCTGGAAATATCCATGATATGGGTTGTTTTATACTCAGTTGTTTTAGCATCTCAACTTCCATTCTTTTTTACAGGAATGTGTTGGCTATTGGTTTGTATTTGTCGCATCAAGCATAGTTGTTGTTTTGTTTTATATTGTAGCAAATCCTTTGTTGGTATGTGTTGTGTAATTTGTTCGTCTAAAGATGGTTTTAGCAACTTTTGTTGTTGTAGCAAGTTTTCTATGTAGTTTCAGCATGCCACATCCAATCTCTTGCTAATGTAGCGAATTTCATGATTTGTAATTTGTAATTTGTTTTATCTTTTCTTATTCCAATATAAAAAAGAAAGGCATCTCTTAAGTTAATAAACAAATAGCTACCAACTTCCACTTCTCTTTGATGTATATAGTGCTAACATAATAGTAATTAGTTATGATATGTTGTATGGTATATTAAGGATTTTTCTCGTTCATTGGGTCATACTAGTCTGATCTAGGCCATTTGGTCAATGACATTCTACACAAAAAGCTTACAAAAATATCAAAGTTTCTTCACTAGAAATGGAAGTGAATGTATGGTAATTAAATTCATCTTCGTATATAATCCATGTTATAAAAAAAATTGTTGAGTGGTCCATATGAATTATGTTATTAATGTAAGGTTTAAATATTTAAATCTCTAAGTGTGACTAAATTTGGGACCCTTGCCCGAGTTGGAGTTTTTTACATAACTTTTAATTTAACTCTTTTTTTATAGTAAATAGCATTTTTTAAAAGTGATGTTTATGTCATAATGCATAACTTTTTTCATAGAAAGGATAAAATTATAAAAAATATATATATAATTTTGTCACACCAATATCTAGTGCATTGATATCTTTTCATAATTTTTTGTTGCATATATTTTTTTTAATTAATTTTTCAAGTTAGAGTAATTATAATTTGGATAAAGGTGTGTGTCGTATCACATAACTTTTTTCTAGTACATTTGAATTTTTATTTTTTTTGTCAAAATATAATTCAATACCTAGGGTTCATATTTTTTTTTTGAAATGTTTTTCTCCATTTTTCTATTTTTTCACATGTCTGAGATAAAGAACTTAATGTTTGGTGAAAAACCTACATTCATAAAAAATATAATAATCAAATTAAATATATTTCAAAATTTTACTTTTTGTAAAGCTTATAATAAGGACTACATACAAGTACAAAACATAATGAATTCATTTGATCCTCCAAAAGGAAAAGGAAAAGTGGTTTTTTGGTGAGCATTTCGATAGGTGCAAAGGAGACTCAATTGTAAGTATAATTTAAGACTAGAGGGATTCTTTCCAAGGGAGTTGATCTAACCCTTTTCAATTAAAATGTTGTAAATGGAACCTCTCAAGGCTTAAATCATTATATTTTCTTAAAAACTATGGGATTTTAGGCAAACATAGGTTTGGACTGTCTCTTTTCCCCTTTCACAAGTATACTTCGACTTCTACTTAGATTAAGAATGAAAATAACCTATATGTTTGAAACTCATGTGATGTATCATCTCTACAATAATTGAGGTAATATTATCTTCAAGATCAACATTGAATTATTATATCCTATTAAATCATATGATATAAGTTAGTTCTATTAGATAAAAAGTTGATTTGAGTTAATTATGTTTCCTAATATCTATTTTGACAGTCTCTATCTCTCTAACATACTCAAGCAACTCAAAAGGGTTAATTGTGTAATTTACCTCATTATTCTATTACACTTGATATTGCATATGGGTCATTTTAGGAGAAATTTTAAACCTAAAGGGTTAAAACAGCTCTTTGAACATAGATATATGTTTGGATGGCCTAGAGCCTTATTGTGGGAATGATGTATGAAGCAAATTTGTTTATCAAATCTCAATAAATATATACCTTAAATACCCATCAACTCTCTCTCTCTCTCTCTCTCTCTCTCTCTCTCTCTCTCTCTCTCTCTCTCTCTCTCTCTCTCTCTCTCTCTCTCTCTCTCTCTCTCTCTCTCTCTCTCTCTCTCTCTCTCTCTCTCTCTCTCTCTACATGTATATACATAGATACATATATGTCTCTCTATAATATATACAAACATATATGTCTAAATGTATATGTGTGTGCATGTATGTATATATGTTTGTGTATATATGTGTATGTATGTATGTATATGTGTGCATGGATGTGTATGTATGTATGTATGTATGCATGGTATATGTATATATGTATGTGTATGTGTATGTATGTGTGTGTAGAGAGAGATATGTATGTATGCATATCTAACACACACACACACATAATTGTTGGAATAATTTAGAAAATATTACAAAAATATATCTCCAAATCAAGCTAATATCACAAATATCTAAATGGTCACTATGTCTAATTCCATGTGCTCCTTCATAATCTTAAAAAATATGATACATTTTGCAATTATTATTATTCACTAGGGATGAAACTCAATAAGATATAATGAAAATTGATTTCCACATCATGTAATGTTTCTTAGTGATAATCACATTTTCTATGGCACCCATACTATTGTTTTCTACATCAACCACGTGACATTTCATGACCTCAAATATTTATTTTTATAAACAACTATTTTTCTCCACTTAAGGGTAATGAACTTGATGTTTCCACTTTAAAATATTCTCACTTCTTAAAGATTCAAGACCTTGGTGGCATTCCTCCTTTCCCTTGTAAACAAGTAACATGAATATGTGTCCACCCTTGACCTAGTGATACATGTTTACCATTAAATACATTAATAATTTCCTATCATACATTTAGAAGTTTCTAAACACAACTCCACATACATCCAAAGAAACAACATCCACAAGGTCACTTCATTAAAAAGTTAAGAGGTTAACAATAAACCTTTAAAACTATATTTCCTAAATTAATAGACAAATCATCATCCTCTTTAATGCAACACAAGGCATGAGACTTTAGGAGTGTTGATAAGTATTTAAATCGGTATTTTCAAATAATGTTTGTAAAAAGAGGTTTTAAAAAGTATAAGAAATTTAGCATCCTTAACTTGAATAATAATGCTACAATGTTTGGACTACCTCTTTTCATCTTGTTCCACAAGAATTTAAAACTACACTTCTTTGTCTAGTGAGAGAAATTTTAGAATCAACCCATAGAGTAGTATAAATGACATTTCTACCAAAGTTAGGCATAATAATTTTTTACCTTTCTTGCCCTTTTGTTGTGGATGAATCTCTAGATGAGGCTTCTAATAGGTTTCAATTGTTTTAACATCGTCATCACAATGGTCATAATGATTCACAAGATTTTAAATGGTGCTCATAACACTTTCCCTCTTTAAATTTTCCATGGCTCATTTTGGCTTTGGAGAGGTTAAAGGACTATTTGCTTCAAGGTAGTGAGCATATGCAATGTTCCTCCATTCATTTTGACTAGCTAAAAAAACATGGGCCTCTAAAGATGGCTATGAAAGCCTCTCATACATATCATCAACAAATCCTTTTGCACAACCTAGTCTTATTAGACAATCATTCTTTAAAAAACATTAGTGCAATCTTACACACATTTTGGACTTCATTTTATTTCTAAAATCATCTAGAATTGACTTCTCCATTTTCTTTGTTAAGACCAATTTGACCCCATGAGATTTTTTCTGGCTTAGAATAGACTATATACATGACATAGAAATTTCTAAATTTTTTAAATGACCAAACTCCTAAAGTTGGATTTTCCAAAATTTGATTGTTAATTCATTAGACCATACACCAAAAACCTTAAGTTGAGCAAATAAGATCATATACTTATAAACCAACATAGGTCATTTGTAAAATAGATTAAATGTTGTGAAATCATCATAAACTTATTTTATCTAGGGATTATTTCATTGAATACTTGGGTATCTTTGGATATCAAGTGTATTAGAAAAGGGTTATGACTATTATCAAGAAACTCAATAGGGTTCCTAAGCCATACAATAAGTACCACCTTGCTTTTTAGCACAACCAAAGGCAAGAGTGCATCACAAATAGATCCACCATAGAAGTATTGGTTCATATAGCAAGGAAAACCTCCTAAACCAAGATTCATGGAATGACTTAGTCTTATATCAATCATGGTACAATCCAAATTCATTGCAAGGTTTATATTACATATCTAAGTTTAGATGAATCTAATTTCAAATGTCAATTATAATAGAACAACAAAATCATCATAAATTGACACATGAAAAATGATAAGAGTTTTAGACCTCTATTTTTTTTCAATTTATCGTTACGCTTCAATCCCAACTATGTTAATTTGAATACAATTTTAATTACTAGTAATAAATCAAATTATAAAGAATTGTTTTATTTATTTTATTTTTTATTGGTTATTTTAAAACAAATATTTGATATTAAAGCTAAATTAGACATGGAGGAGGAAATTAGAAAGAATATTAGTAGGCTAATCCACTCATAGAAGGCTTGAAGAATGTGGGTAGGCTAATCCATTGATGGCAGACTTGAGAAGGAAAATGGGAAGAATGTTAGTAGTCTAATCTACTCATATAAGGCTTGAATAATGTTGGTGTGCTAATCCACTCATGGTACACTTGAGGAGGAAGTTGGGAAGAAGTTGGGCAGAATGTTGATAGTCTAATCCACTTACAAAAGGCTTGGGAGTGTTGGTGTGTTAATCCACTCATGGTAAACTTGAGGAGGAAGTTGAGAAGAATGTTAGTAGGTTAATCCACTCATAGAAGGCTTTAGGAGTGTTGGTATGCTAATCCACTCATGGTAGGCTCTAGGAGGAAGTTGGGAAGAATGTTGGTAGGCTAATCCGCTCATAGAAAGCTTGAGGAATGTTTTGGTATGCTAATCCACTCGTGGTGAGGAGTGTCGGTATGGAGGAAGTTGGGAAGAATGTTGGTAGGCTAATCCGCTCATAGAAAGCTTGAGGAATGTTTTGGTATGCTAATCCACTCGTGGTGAGGAGTGTCGGTATGCTAATCCACTTATGGTAGAATATTGGTAGGCTAATCCGAATGTTGGTATGCTAATCCACTCATGGTATGCTCGAGGAACAAGTTGGGAAGAATGTTGGAAGGCTAATCTAGACTTGAAAAAACATATGGTAATCAAGATTCCGAGTGCTGGTTCACATCTTCCAAACATTGTATCCCATTGTCCATTCTAGGCTAACATTATGGCAGAACCGTGATCTCCATTTGATTACAGGAGTTAGTGTGAGTCTGTAATGCAAATAACTGGACTTGGGTATAATCCGTATGTTATCGTCTCATTATTTTCCCATAGCAGTGTAATCAACCTCATTACCATACTGCATTTGGGTATAAGTCATATATTATTTTCCCATAGCAGTGTAATCAACCTCATTACCATACTGCATATGGGCATAAGCCATATTTTATGGTCTCATATTCTACCATAGAAGTGTAAGTAAAACTATGCAATTCTGTTTATCAACTTCATGAATATTATGTATAAGAAACATGAATTTTATGTACTAATCAGAAGCATTCGCAATAAATTTCTTGATCAACATCTGACTTACCTGACAGCTAAGCGAAGGTCCAGTCTTCATATCCATCACATCCACCCAACCGCTAGCCGTAACAGTCAGACACCAGCGCTTTAAACTCTTTCTACCCAACTATAACATGGTACAATTGTGTCATCTTCTCTCTGTAACGTAACGTAGATGTACAGAGTTCTGAACTATGTTACAGCGAAGCAAAGAAAGGAATGCATGGAATTTTATAGGGTGGATATGGAATTACGTACCTTGTGAATGAATCCTGAAAGAATAGAAGTGGGAAGAATTGATCCTTTCACCGCCATGGCTGAAAAACTGTGGTGTTCAGAGGAAGATGAAAACTTAACTGCTTCTGGGGAAGAGGATCAATAGGAGGAGTTTGCAGTAATGATTAGAGAAAATATCATCTCAGAAGTGAGATGTGCATGGAAGAGATTTGTAAGCGCCAGGAGAAGAGGGGTGGCCATGTGTTCACAAGAATCTCTGCGCATCGGACAATACATTCTGCCACATTTCAGTTCAATGGAACAGAACTAAACAACAGACGCTTTTTTCATCCACAGACACGTACTCCATATCTAATTAGAGCCTTTTGCTTTTTCTTATTCGTTTCGTGAGTTCTCCCGTGTACGTTAAAGGGAAGGCACTTTTTAAATAAAAAGGCCGTTTGTTTTGTGATTCAATTTTTATGTACAAGTTTATCAAGAGTAGTTTTTGTGTACAAGTTTATAGGCTGAAATTTCTTTCGTCAAATTTGTTCGGGGTACGATCTTGGCTTCATCTATTATGATGTCAAATCCTTGCACTCAGCAAGACTTGATCTCTCGTGGACTCATTTAGAAGCTTTCAACTTCACCAATAGAACAAAAGCCTGCTGTTTTTATTTTTAGAAAAATACAAAAAAAATTATTATTACTTTATTGTAGAAGATTTGAGTTTAGCAATAAATAAATATGATTGTAAATAAGGAAGTAGCCCTTTATGTTATTATAAATTAAAAGTTCATAATAACTTTTAGTTGTTAAATAGATAGAATTTGACATGTGTAGTGGGTCCTAATCAGTAAGGTTATCCCACTTTTTATTAGGGTGATTTTTTATCACTATCTACTTACTCTCAACTGGTGAGAGTGGTGTCAGCTCCCTCCTTGGTAAATTCTTGTAATTGTGAATACTGAACACTAAGAAAAATCTAAGAACTCTTTAGTAAAAAAATGGTGAGATTCCTCTAGTCGTTAGGTGGCCCACCCACATCATTGAGAGGATACTAGAGAGCAATAAGCAAGTTTTTACCATCCTCTGTGTTGACCATTAGATACAAACTAGCTAGAAGTCTATTTGGCTAGTAAAAAAGAAAGACTTTACTAATGACTATGAGGTTGATGCTGACTATTTATCGCATCTCCTATAATGACTATTTATTTATAATTCCTTCTATGTGATGTATATTCAATTATAAACATAAAGAACTATTTAGCCAAGATTTAAAACAAGGTAATCTCAAGGAATCACTCTCTAATATTTGGGAAAAGTGATATCATGATATCATTGAAAGTTTAATACTAATGCATTTAACAATATTGTTGAAAACTTCCCTTGAAATGAGTACATATATATTTAAAGTGGTATTTATATATTTGGTAATTTGTCTAACTCTTGAACAAAAGGGTATTAGTATTTCCTACTTTTGCAGTAAGACATGTTGTGTTCACACACACACACACACACTCTCATGTACACACATATCATGTTAATTTCTTGCTAAATAATTTTGGTCTTATAAGTGTTATGTTAGCTTTGTATATTTTTAAATTATATAGTTCTTTCTTGGGCTCTTTTCACAAGAATTTTTATTTCCTCCAATATGAGAAGAAAACCAAATAAATTTATAAGTGTATCTATGCCACTTAACCTAAATAAAATGTTAGAATCGTTGTCTATTATGAGGTGATATATGTGTACATCACTTTAATCAAGAATTTATATTCTACAAAAACTCTTGGTGTTGACTCGTGAAGGAGACCAATGTATAATATCAGCATCTATAAAATATTGTTTTCTATACTTATTCCCTCAATAAGTTGTTAAAATTCTAAAAAACAAAATTGTCTTCAACAAAAATATGAGTGGATCTCATGGAATAAATCTTCAAAATTTGATACTAAAAAAATCTTGCTCATCATTTTGAATGTTACGTTCATTCTATGGGTCACACAATGAATGACAATAACACTTGAAGATAAAAAGTTCATACATTTCCACAAAGACCTTTCATATGGCCTTGCATTCGTGAATTACCATCCATCCAAGCTACACAAACCATTTTTTTGTGATTGGATAGTTATCTATTAGATTTCTTAGTCATTTGAAAATATCAAATAAGATGTTTAATTCTCCATCATTTTATGAACAACAAGTAGATGAGGCTAGTAGATGTTATTTTTTAGTATATACATGCACGTGTACCCAATAAGTATTATTTACTATTGTTACTTATTCTAAAATTAATATGCAATAAAAGTTGACTAGATTATATTATTTGTACATCTTAATTTTCTACCTCAAAGAGACAACTTGTTCATTCCTAGTTATTGTTTATTAACTTAATATGAATTAAAAAGACTAGGAACACCCAAAAAAGAAAAAAATATTATACTGTACATAATTTCTTGTAGTATGGTCCCTTTTAGGATCAAAATATGAGAAGTAGCATGCTCAACCATTTTAGTCAAAATATAAGAAGTAACATACTCAACCAAACAAGTTTTACCATTTGGGTTGCTTCCAACATCTTTCTAAATTGAATTTGAATTGTACTTTTGCATGCAACAATATTCACCATTTTTTTAACATCACTCATTATATTCCAAGGCATACTTAACATCGAGTCATTGTTTCTTTGTTTTCTATCTTATCATTAATTTTCTCTACATTAATGATTTGTTCATAAATCATCAACATATCTTCTATGGTGTTAACTTTTAGTTTCAATTATCCCTACCATATTTATAACTACTCATATTACTAGCTAGAAGTCTACTCAGCTAGTGAATTAAAGACTTTACTAATGATCGTGAGAGTGATGCTAACTATTTATTACAATATCCTATGATGGTCCTATTTATTCATAATTATTTTCATGTGTTCTCTATTCAATTATAAACTTTTAAAGAACTATTTAGCCAAGATCTACAACTTGTTTTGGAAATTAGACAGCTAAAAATGATTTTCATACTGAGGATACATATAAAACTGATGAATAATGATGAATAGCAGATACCCCAACCGATACTGAGAGGGGGGGTGAATCAGTACATGGAAAAACTCTCTTAACAACTTATCTAGCTAAAGCAAAACCAACTGGTTATCACCATTACTGAACTTAACCATGGCAATATCGGTTAAACATAGTAAGACACCATACACCATAAACTGATAGGTCTGAATACTTTAAATACGATCAATTATGCAACATCAACTTCACCCATAAACATATGCATATGGTATGCTAATACCATAACCTATTAACCCTGAATGCATAATCCTTCAACCAAATACTTCATAAACATCACATGAAAAATGCATATCACATAATGCACAGATTTTTCACATGGAAACCCAAATGGGAAAAACCATGGTGGGGATGAATACCCACAAGCTTGTTTTGAACTCTTTTGAAGCTCGCCCTATTAGGAGCCTAGTCCGGTTAAAGACTTTAAATAAGGTTCTACTAGGAACCGGTCCTGTTAGAGATCACCTGGTTAAGGGATCGCTATATACCCTGTTAAAGGTTGAAACCCTATTGAAGGTTACCTTGCTAGAGGATTTAAAGAACTCAATGATCTTGAGTCACCTGGTTACAGGTTTTACAATAAGCTTGTTAAAGCTACCCGGTAAAGGGATTTTCCATCTATTGAAATGATTAGAAGACAACAGGAAAAACTACTATCTAATAACAACACTACATGCCAAGGCAGATCCTTTTCATATCCTCTACTTTGCAATCACACTCTATAGTTTACCTCTTATTGGTCTGGCAAGTATCAAGTATCTCTTCACTCGGATACATACACACAACATTTTCCAACAACTTTACAATAACAAACATCATCGACCTTATAGACAACAGATAGGTCGGTAACATAAACCCTAAACCCTAAGATGCTTAGGTTTACAACACAAGCGGTCCAATCCTGACTGTCCAAACATATTGCATAGACCATTACAATTTCAAACATTTCACAAGACAATCTGCATCGTTCATTCATCACCGCACATGGGAATCAGTAACCCATCACGCTCTCTTCTCATACCACTAAGAATAATGATCATTCCTGAGGTAGACTTCAAACGTGGTCGATCTTCTTATGCCTTAATCCTTCACGCACACAAAGCTGACATGGCACCTTCGATCACATCTCTTAGCTAACTCATCATAGAGTATCATCGGTTCATCGCACAAGCTGGATCACCAAACCGATAACCATAGAGCTGAGACTACCAACCAGTAATCACACTTAGTGAAACCCCGACACCGGTTCACTGAATCTCCTCATGCCTCTTCATATCGGTTCACCAACTTCTTCAATTTGCATACCGGTTCACTTACACTTATTGACATCAATGACAACATACATTATCATCATATCAACATACCGGTTCATCATATGCCAATGATATCCAACAAAAATATGGCTTTAAGGGAATCATTCTCTAATATTTGGAAAATAAATTTTACAATATCTTTTAAAGTAATACTTATATATCTAACAATATTGTTGAAAACTTTCCTTGAAATGAATACATATTTGATAGTGCAACTAGCGAGTTGGAATAAAAAGATATTAATATTTCATATTCTTGTATTAAGACACATAATTTCTAATTTCTATTAAACTATACAAAATAAGTAGTATTATCCATATTTATCATTAAGTGCCTACTATTAAATTTTGGTCTTATGAGTGTCTTTTTTAATAGATATAGATTATCAAGGAATGTATGCATATAATTTTATGTTTGCTTTGTATATTCTTAATTTACATAGTTCTTTTTTGGCCTCTTTTCACAATAATTTTCATTTCTTCCAATATTCAAGAAGAGCACCACATAAATTTGTAACAGGTGCATCTATATCACTTAACCTAAAATGAAATGTTAGGAGCATTGTCTTTTATGAGATGACATATGAACATCACTTTAATCAAGGATTGATATTCTACAAAAACTCTTTGTGTTGACCCATGCAGGAAAATATGTGTATAATACCAACACATTTAAAATATTATTTTCTATAGTTATTCCACTAATAAATTGTTAAAATTAGAAAAATATTTTAGCTTCATAAAAAATGTTTGTAGATCTCATGGAATAGATCTTCAACTTTTTATACTAAAAAAGTTGTTCTTTCCATTTTGAATGTTAATTTTATTCAATGGGTCATGCAATGAATGATAATAACATATGAAGAATAAAAATATCATCTTTTGAAAAATACCTTTCATATGACCTTGCATTAATGGAATTCAATCCATCCAAGCTACACACCAATTTTTTTGCTATTGCATAGTTATCTATTAGAATTCTTAGCCATTTTAAATAATTTTAAGATGTTTAATTCCCCCTCATTTTATGGACAAAAAGTAGATGAGGCTAGGAGGCCGATAAGTATTATCTACTATTATTACTTATTCTAAAATTAGTATACAATAAAATTTTACTATAATAATGTTTTGTAGATTCTAATATTCCACCTCAACAAGACAACTTGCCTGTTCTTGATTATTACTTATCGACTAATGTGTGTTAAAAAAAGTTAGAAATGTCACAAAAGTAACACTCAACTAAACAAGTTTTAACATCTAGGTTGCTTCCATCATCCTTCTAAGTTGAGTTTGGATTGTACTTCCACATACAACAAGATTTTCCTATTTTTGAATATACTCATTAAATTCCAAGGAATAGTTAATATGAAGTCACTCTTTGTTTTTTCTTCCATCACATCATTAATTTTTTCTCTACATAAATATTTTTTTCTTTGTTGTTTATAAAAAATTAAAATATTTTTTTATGGTGTTAACTTTTAGCTTCAACATCTTATCCCTACCATATTTCTAACTATGAATATTACAACTACATTCTATGGAAGGTTATCTCTATTTTCATTCTCCTTTGATTCAATGAATGGTACTTCAACACTCAAACAATCTAAAAATTCCTTGATAGATCTCTCCCACATGCCTCATTTTTATTTGACCTTCTATGCAAGATGTTCATTTTCCTTATCACTTTTTGAGGTGATTTTATTAAGAATGTTATTCCCACTACCCCAAAACTCTTTTGTAACATCATCTCTTAAACATTGTCATGTACCTCATTACAATATTCCTCTCAAGTATTCTTTTGTTTGTTAATAGGTGAAAATCATAAATCATAATGTTGTAGGTTGATCTACTACATCACACATTGTTAAAATATGACATAATATTTTTTATGTTTTGGTGGCACATTTTGCCACTTCTAGAAACTTGGCTAGACTTTTTGATAGCTTTAATAATTGAAATCTGTAAATAAATATCATTAAATTTACGGTCACTATCTAAAACCAAACATTAATAATTGATTATCATCTAAAACCAAACACTTAGGCCTATATCTATCACTACTCACTATCATCCCTAACAAAGAAAATATATAGATAAATAAACATAATGTATATTTACATAAAATAATAAAAAATTATCACTTGCTTATTGTTGACTCATTAATGCTTGTAAGTTTTTCTCTCACTCTAAAAATAGAATTCTATGTACATGAAGTAATCATTAGGCATAGAAACTAAAGGAAGGAGTCTAAAGTAAAATCCCTAAGAAGAGGTAAGGAGAATCAAATCAATCTCATTGAGTGCAAAATAAAATGTGTAAAAATATTTGAGGGTTTTAATTGTATTTATATGCATTCAAATTTGGTAAAACCTATCAGATTGTAAAACGGTGGGTGAAAATGTGGTGAATCTTATCTAATTGTTAAATGGTGGATGTAATGTTGGGTGATTAAGACCTTAATCCAAATTATAAGTGATTTTTTTAATGTAATTATGATCTTAACAATGAAGTGGATTTATAATGATAATGATAAAATTGGTTGTCATAGAGGATGGATTTTTAATGGTATTGAAACATGCCTCCCAAATTAGAGGTGTTTCCCTATTAATCATGCATCTAATATGTATCATAATATATTTATGTAAATTTTTCATAAATATTAGGAAAAAATTTTAACACCCATTAATATATTTATCATAAATGCATGGTAATTTATCCTCCTACCATTTTATTCTATTTTTCAAAATCATATGATCTAATTTGAATGATTCACCTCTTGGTGAAGTTTTACCAATAAAAATTATAGTTTTTTCATGAAAGAATTTTTAAAATATTCATATAACTCTATAATATAGTTAAGCCTTACACCTTAGATAAGTTTTTATTGAAAATATAAAAGAACTATTAGATATTCATGAGGTGCATAAATACTAATTGTTAAATTCACAACACAAATATTAGAGGATGACCAAAAAGAAAAGCATAATGAACCTCATAATGAATAGATTAGTTGTGAGTATAAAAGAGAAATAATAATGTCTAAAATAGGTAGAGTTTCATGCCTAAAAGCATACTTGGATACCATATAACACTATGTACTAACAATTCATAATAAATTCATAATATATGTACATGTAAAAAATAAAGGTCAGCCAATGCACACAAAAAAAATGTAATATAGAATAATCAAAGAAGAACAAGTAGAAAAATAAATAAATAAAAATATACATGTTAGGATGACGATAATCTTTTAGAGGATGATGAAGAACTATTAATAAACAATGACTATCTTCTCAGGTTCATTCATCAATATGTGAATGTTTTAAGTAAATGCTTATATTTCTTATTTTATTTTATCTTTTAACTTTTTTGCTTTGGCATTTTTACTTGTTTGTTGTGCTTTACATATGCATTTTACAAGTTATATATCTTGTTTCCTGTTTTACCTTTCACAATTTGGAAGCATCTTCCTTTTTTCCTAATTGACATGGTGTTTTATGCTCATTCACATCTTCTTTTGATAATTACTATTTCTAATTACATACTATACCTTTATTGTGCTATGCTTACCTTTTTGTTTCCTAGTTTCATATGTATGCTTACCTTATCATTGGTTTGATTTACCATGATCTATGTTTCCCTTTTTATGCCATTACTATGTACCTCTTCTCTTATCTTTGACACCTTATAATACGACATTGTCATATAATTATAATTTGATACGTATCTTTGATCATGTTTTGATGATATATATTTAGGAGAATCAATGGCCTAAGGTGAATTAAAACCCACTCAGAAGGTCTGAAATAGTATATGAAAATTCATTATACCCCCAACCATTTAAAGGACCTCCCAACTCCCACTTCATAATTTGAGTCAAGTTTCAAACTCAATATGTTTGAGATACTAGTCAATTCATTCAAAATTTTGAGCTAATGCTTGGGGGAACATGTTTATGTTATCTTTATCGTATAAATAGGTATGCTATTATTTGCATACCTATTGCTCACATAATATGTTTCTATATTATGCTCTTATTTCCATATCATCCTAATATACATGGGGTCACCGTGTCTTCCATATACTATATCATGCTTTAAGTAGTCCATATTCCCACTATATTTATCCTATTAGATTAGGGGCATCTTACCTACTCCATTTTATGTTATGCTATCATTACTTATTTTTCTTATATTAGGGGTATTAATGATTTTCCTCATATAAGTTTTTGTCCACATGCCTAATTGAATTCCAAAGCTATCTTATCATAGTATAGTTAACCATGCTTTCCCCTAACCTATTATGTGTGTTTATAGGCCTAATAGCATACTAAGAGACACAATGAGGACACCATATACCCTCCACACCACTTACATTGTACCTATAAAAATAATTTCCACCTTATAGTTTACCCATTTTGGGGGCGACCTTCTACCTTCATTCTTATATCTAGTCCATTTTTTTGCATTTCTATATTTCTATATGTATGACACATTCATAACACTTACACTATTTACATGATCCCTATGCTCACATGCTCGTAGAACTCTTAAACCACACTTACTTTACATATGTATTATTTTGCATCCCCTTTAAGTCCTTAAACACATGGTATGTAACCAATTGGAGGGGGTAAATATTGCCACTAACATTTCCTATGTTGATATTTTATGTAATGAATCATACTGCATAGAGACTCATCACGACGTTTACATAGATACAACATGATAGTGTTTAATATTACATGCAACCTTATTGCCATTTTACTAGGCATATTATCACCACACCACTTTCTCTATAAGTGCAATTTCCTACCCTAGTCCTACTTTTATAAATTCCTAGATAGTTAAAACAAGTTTATAATTGTTCATATTTCACAAGTGAGATAAAGCTTGTGTACATACTTAATTCTCTATTTGCAAGTTCCTATAGAACACACTACTAAGGAAGAACTCACATAAATATATCAATTTGGGTTTATTAATTTACATCCAGGCCCCTATATATCCTTTTTATGTCTAAATTTTTTCTTTACATGCTTGTTTGTGTGTGCTCATTTACTTGGAATATATGTTCATTTGGGTTTTAGAAGCACCTCTAAGTTAAGGCAAAATGTAATGGTGAACGTTGCATACCCTTTAAAATTTTCTCATGTAATTTTATGCCCATTTTGAGAGAATTAAAAAAAAAAATTACATAGCAACATATGCCATGCTTTTGTGTCAATTTTGGATCCTTTGTTGATCCCTATTCATTCTCATCTACTCTTATCTACACATATTCCCAAAAATTTAATTGTATATGTACCCTAACTACACATTTTTCTACATATTCACCTTATTTATTAACCTAGAATTCCATGTGTTCATTGTTGGCAATATTGCATTATAACAGACAATGAAAGATTGTTGGCATTTCATAAGGATATTGAGAAGGTTGTTTATGATTATGGATAAAACTGATTAAAGATATTTACTATCTTGATATTATTATTTTATCATTGATGTCAAGAAATTGATTTTCTAATTCAGTATGATGTTGCCATATCTTGAGAAGTATGATTTAAAAGAGTATAAAGATGTTGGTAAAAGACATAGGAAAGAATATGATGAATAAGGGGATGAATAAGGTATTCAATGGGCAACTACTACCGAGTCAGACAATGATGAGATCATGATGTTTAGATTGTTTTAACATCATACATATGTTGTAAATTGTAAAGGTTAATACTATACTATGTTACCAAGCAAAGAACCTAGTCGGTAAACCCTAAGGTTATCGCTATCGGTTAGTGAAGGCGGAATGTCTACCGAGTGAAGTTTAGTATTCACCGAGTTATAACTGAGTTGTAACTGAGCTATAACAAAATGCATTAAATGTTTGTATGCGTTATTTAATGAAGGAAGCTGATGAGTTGGAACTAATTAAATGATTGGTGAGCTGTGGATGAAGTTTGTTAATGAATCTAAGGCAATGGAAAGTCGGCATGAAGATCTACAATGCAGATTGAACTGCAATACCCTGGCACAAGTTCCAAGAAATGTATGCAAGTTCCAAGGTGGGGTAAAACATTTTTAGATCGAAAGATGCATTGAACCTGGACAAGATTGAAGATCTGATGGCTATGATTGATCATGGGAAATGTGATCAAGGAGATTAAGCGGTTACCTAATTGTTTATAAATAGGAAATTGTTGATAAACAATGTATGCGGGCAAGTGTATGTATAGGGATGCTACATAGTGACTATCGAGCACAGAAGCTTGAAGACCTGTTTGAATAACAGAGTATAGAAGCCCGACAGATAGACAAGATTAGTTCTATGTCTAGATTGTATTGAACAAATAGGAATCTGCTTTAGCATTTTAGATGTGAAGTTGCAAATAGATTTTATTACTGTTATTTTGTGAAAGTGACATAAAATCTCTTAACTGAGTGGACTTAACAGTCTTATTTGTAAAACCCTGTAGCAAGGTGACATTCTGATTGAGTGTTTGAAATCCTTTAACAAGGTCACTTCTAACAAGGTGAAGATCCTAACAGATCTAAGGGAAATCCCTTAACCGGGTCACATCTAGCAATGTGTTTGTAATCTTTAACAGGATTTGCTTTAAACCGAGCATACTCTAGAATAGTATATTTCTTAGTGGGTCCGAAATCCCACAATGGTTTTTCCCTATTTGGGTTTCCACGTTAAATCTGGTGTTATGAGTTTTATGATGTTTATATGCTTTTGAGTTTGCATGTTTGACAGTTTTGGTTATATTACTGATATATATGTTACCGAGGTTGAATCTGATGTTTTTATGGATGATTAAGTTTGTATGATTCACCCCCCCCCCCTCTCATCTTGTTGGCTACTAGATCTGTACTTATATTAAGTATCAAAACTATCAATTGGTATCAGAGTTTTGGACTCTGGAAGGAAAAGTTTAAAGGCACTTGAGTTAAAAGATCCAAAGATGTATAAGAGGGATGCACCAAAGCTGAACAAGTCAAGTTTCTCTACATGGCAGAAAAGGATGAAGCTACATCTATCAGGAGTTGGAGAATATGTTGTATACTATCTGGAGAATGATTTTGTTACGCCGAGCACCTATCCATTGACTATGGAAGAGATAAAGGCAAAGCAAGAACATATTCAAGCACTGATTGAAATAACATCTACATTGACTAATTCAAAGTTTAATGACCTAGAAGTCTACAATGATGCAAAGGCTATGTGGGATAAGCTCATATCAGTATATGGAGGAGATGAACATGTTCAAAGAGCAAAAGTAGATAGTCTAAGAGGACAACTTGAAACTATGAGGATGAATGAAGGTGAGAACATAACTCAGTACAGTACAAGACTAAAGGAGATTGTCAATCAAATCAAAGGAGCAGGTGGAACTATTGAAGAAAAGGATATAACAAGTAAGTTGTTGAGAGCCCTTCTACTAGCTTATGCAATCCGAGTCTCTGCATTCAATGAATTGAGGTCTATACCTAATATGCCAATTTCTTTAGATGCTACTATTGGTAAGCTACATGCATTTGATAAGTAATTTTGATAACAGTGGATCTTCGGTAAATAAAGTTGAATCTGCATTTAGTTCTTTTCATCTTGATGAATCTAATGATTACAATGAAAGAAAGTATAAGTACTCTAAAGGAGATCACAGTGGAGCAAGTGAAAGATTTCACAAGAACATGGAAGAAGTACACAAACTATATGAGGAGATCAGAAAGCAAGAAGAGTTTGAAGCACTACTAGCCAAAAGGTTACCGAGAGGCAAAGGTAAGTATAAAGGAAAACTACCTTTGAAATGTTTCAATTGTGATAAGATAGGACATATGGCTTCTAACTGTCCTGACAAAGATTTTACTGAAAAGAGAGATTACCGAGATGATAGACAGAAAGATAATCATTACAGAGGACACCGAGACTTCAGAAGAAGAGATAGAAAGACATGCTTAATAGCTGATGAGGAATCCAATGATGATAAATCAAATGATATAGATACAGAGGAAGTAGTTTATGTGGCTATCAAAGATGGATCAGATGAAGAAAGGTATGAAGAAAAAGCCCTAATATCTCACATAAACACGAATGACTCTTGGATTATAGATAGTGGATGCTCACATCATATGACAGGAGATAAACACAAGTTTGTTATACTAGAAGATTATGATGGAGGCTATGTTAGATTTGGTAATGATGCACCATGTCCGGTGAAAGGTAAAGGATCTATAACACTTCTTGACTGCAAGATGCAATGATGTTTATTGGGTTGAAGGTTTGAAATACAATTTGTTGAGTGTAGCACAGCTAAACAACATAGGTTACCGAATAGAATTTCAGAAAGGAATTGTCAAAGTTCATGACAAGAATGGAAAGTTAGCTGCTACCGAGACACAAACAAAAGGTAACACATTTCACCTTAACTCAACTCGTAACAAGTGTTTGTATGCAAAGATAGGTGATACCTGGTTATGGCATAAAAGGTTTTGTCATGTCAATTTTGATAATCTGATCAAAATAAGCAAGAAGCACCGAGTAAGAGGTCTATCAAGTCTTAAAAAACCTGAGAATGCTATGTGCCAAGGATGCCAGATGGGTAAGATGACAAGATCAAGCTTTACAAGTAAGTCTTACACTTCTAAGGGAATTTTAGATCTAGTGCATACTGATCTTTGTGGTCCTATGAAAGTTCAAAGTTATTATGGTGATAAATATTTCATATTATTTGTGGATGACTATTCAAGGATGATGTTAGTAATATTTTTAAAAGAAAAATCAGAAGCTTTTCAAATGGTTAAATGGTACAAGGCAAGAGTTGAAAATGAAATAGGAAGACAACTGAACTGTCTTAGATCTGATAGAGGAGGAGAGTTCACATCTGATGAGTTCAACTTATTCTGCAATGATCATGGTATTAAAAGACAAGTCTCTGCACTGAGAACTCCACAACAGAATGGAATAGCTAAGAGAAGAAACAGATCTATTGTGGATTATGCTAGAACACTGATGATTGAAAAGAAGGTGCCAAAAACATTTTGGAGAGAAGCAATAAGCACAGCAGTTTACACCTTGAACCGAGTTCAATTGAAGAAAGGTACTTTGAAGACACCATATCAGATTTGGTATGATAAGAAACCTAATGTAAGTTATTTTAAAATCTCTGGAAGTAGATGCTATGTTCACAAAGATGATAGAAATGGCAAGTTTGATCAGAAAAGTGAAGAAGGAACATTTCTAGGTTATTCTTCTAGAAGCAAAGCATTTAAATGTCTGATCAAATCATCTAACAAAATAGTAGAAAGTGCAAATGTGAAAATTGATGAATTTGCAAAAAGAAATGATGAAGGAAATTCCAAGGAACCAAAAGACTATGATGAATTTGTTTATGTTCAACCAAGAAGTCTTACCGAGAAGACTATTGAAGAAAATGAAGAGAATATCCAGTTACCGAGCCTGTATTAGCCAAGTATGTTAGAAGACACCATGCACCAAGTCAAATTATAGTAGATAAGGATGATTCAGTGATGACAAGGAACAAACTGAGACAGAACACATGTTTGATATCTGTATTTGAACCGAGAATAGTGAAAGAGGCATTTAACAGTGAAGATTGGATAAATGCTATGACAAAAGAGATTGATCAAATCAAGAAGAATGACACATGGACACTGATCCCAAGACCAAAGGATAAAAATGTAATCGGTACAAAGTGGATTTTCAGAAACAAGCTAAATGAAAAAGGAGAAGTCATTCGAAATAAAGCAAGACTAGTTTGCAAAGGTTATGCTCAAGAAGAAGGAATTGATTATGGTGAAACTTTTGCACCTATTGCTAGACTAGAAGGAGTAAGTACATTGTTGGCCTATGCTACTTTCAAAAAATTCAAGGTATATCAAATGGATGTCAAATCTGCATTTCTGAATGGAATATTAGAAGAAGAAGTTTTTATTGAACAACCTAAAGGATTTGTTGAAGACAATAATAAAGATCAGTTATGTAAATTGAACAAAGCTTTATATGGTTTGAAACAAGCGCCTAGAGCATGGTATGAAAGATTGCACTCTTATTTGATTAAGATTGGTTTTATAAGGATGAGTGAGAACAACAACATGTACATGAAGAATGAGGAAAATGGAATACTGATCTCAGCCATATTTGTTGATGATATTATATTTTGTGGAAATGACTCTTTATGCAAGAACTTTGGAAATGAAATGAGCAAAGAATTTGAGATGTCATTAATCGGTGAGATAAAGTATTTTATAGGTTTACAGATACTGCAAATGAAAAATGATATTTTCATTACTCAATCCAAGTACATAAAGGAAATCTTAAAGAAATTTGGAATGGAGGATTCAAAACTAGTAAGTACTCCTATGACTACCAACTGTAAATTATCAAAGAATGATGAATCTGCATCTGTTGATGAGACACTTTACTGATCCATGATTGGAAAGCTACAATATGTTGTTCACAGCAGACCAGACATAGCACATGCAGTAGGTATAGTTGCAAGATTCTATGCAGATCCTAAGGAAACACACATGACAGCAATCAAAAGAATTTTTAGATACTTGAAACGCACTGAGGATTATGGCTTAGTATATCAGAAAGGAAATGATTTTGATTTAAAAGTTTATACTGATGCTGATTGGGCAGGCAACATTGATGACAAAAAAAGCACAAGTGGAGGAGCTTTCTTTTTAGGAGAAAGACTAGTGAGTTGGCTTAGCAAGAAACAAGGATGTGTTTCACAGTCAATAGCAGAAGCTGAATACGTTGTTGCAGCACTGAATTGTACCAACATTGCATGGATCAAACAACTGTTGGAAGGTATAAATGAGAAAGTTACCGAGCCAGTAGCTATATTCTATGACAATACTAGTGCCATTAATATTTCAAAAAACCTTGTTATGCACTCTAAGACAAAGCACATCTCTATCAAATATCATTATCTTAAAGAAGAAGCTCAAGAGAAGAAAGTGGTGTTGGAGTATGTTAGCACAAAGGAACAAATAGCAGATATCTTCACCAAGCCACTACCAAGGGACACTTTTGAATATCTCAGAAGTAAGTTGGGGGTCCTACCCCTATCTTCTACTCACTAACCGAGTTCGGTGAAAGCATCAATCCGATGACTCTATTGAATATCTTTTAGGAGTTGATGTTGCATTACACACTTTAGGATATTTTCTAAAGGTGTACAGGAATTATTATAGGACATTATATAGGGAACAGGAATTAAAGGCAAAATGCTCTGATCGAGACTCAGTTGATACACAACAACAGGAAAATCACTTCATACAGAAAGAAATTATATTTTAGTTCTTTACTTTTTGGCATTGTTGTCAAAGGGGGAGAAGACTAATATCAGAGGAGAAGACTGAGAGAAGACTGACTGAAGATTGGAAAGAAGACTGAAGAAAGAGGAGAAGTCTAATGTATGGGGGAGAGGATTTCAGCATTACAGAATCGCAGCAATCTGAATCTTTTAAGGTCAAATAAATTGGTTTTGCCATCAATGCCAAAGGGGGAGATTATTGGCAATATTGCATTATAACAGACAATGAAAGATTGTTGGCATTTCATAAGGAAATTGAGAAGGTTGTTGATGATTATGGATAAAACTGATTAAAGATGTTTACTGTCTTGATATTATTATTTTGTCATTGATGTCAAGAAATTGATTTTCTAATTCAATATGATGTTGCCATATCTTGAGAAGTATGATTTAAAAGAGTATAAAGATGTCGGTAAAAGACATAGGAAAGAATATGATGAATAAGGGGATGAATAAGGTATTCAATGGGCAACTACTACCGAGTCAGACAATGATGAGATCATGATGTTTAGATTGTTTTAACATCATACATATGTTGTAAATTGTAAAGGTTAATACTATACTATGTTACCAAGCAAAGAACCTAGTCAGTAAACCCTAAGGTTATCACTATCGGTTAATGAAGGCGGAATGTCTACCGAGTGAAGTTTAGTATTCACCGAGTTATAACCGAGTTGTAACCGACCTATAACAGAATGCATTAAATGTTTGCATGTGTTATTTAATGAAGGAAGCTGATGAGCTGGAACTGATTAAATGATTGGTGAGCCATGGATGAAGTTTGTTAATGAATCTAAGGCAATGGAAAGTCTACATGAAGATCTACAGCGCAGATTGAACCACAATACCCTGGCACAAGTTCCAAGAAATGTATGTAAGTTCCAAGAAATGTATGTAAGTTCCAAGGCGGGGTAAAACGTTTTCAGATCGAAAGATGCATTGAACCTGGACAAGATTGAAGATTTGATGGCTATGATTGATCATGGGAAATGTGATCAAGGAGATTAAGCGGTTACCTAATTGTTTATAAATAGGAAACTGTTGATAAACAATGTATGCAGGCAAGTGTATGCACAGGGATGCTACATAGTGATTACCGAGCACAGAAGCTTGAAGACCTGTTTGAATAACAGAGTATAGAAGCCCAGCAGATAGACAAGATTAGTTCTATGTCTAGATTGTATTGAACAAATAGGAATCTGTTTTAGCATTTTAGATGTGAAGTTGCAGATAGATTTTATTACTGTTATTTTGTGAAAGTGACAAAAAATCTCTTAACCGAGTGGACTTAACAGTCTTATTTGTAAAACCCTCTAGCAAGGTGACATTCTGATTGAGTGTTTGAAATCCTTTAACAAGGTCACTTCTAACAAGGTGAAGATCCTAACAGATCTAAGGGAAATCCCTTAACCGGGTCACATCTAGCAATGTGTTTGTAATCTTCAACAGGATTTGCTTTTAACCGAGCATACTCTAGAAGAATATATTTCCTAGTGGGTCCAAAATCCCACAGTGGTTTTTCCCTATTTGGGTTTCCACATTAAATCTGGTGTTATGAGGTTTATGATGTTTATATGCTTTTGAGTTTGCATGTTTGACATTTTTGGTTATATTACTGATATATATGTTACCGAGGTTGAATCTGATGTTTTTATGGATGATTAAGTTTGTATGATTCACCCTCCCCCTCTCATCTTGTTGGCTATTGGATCTGTACTTATATTAAGTATCAGAACTATCATTCATTCCCAATCTTGATATATAACAAATTCCTTCTCCTTAGTCTTTCAGGCATACATGAGTGATCTTGCCTAGTTGAAATCTAACCCAACATTCATATTTTAAAATTCAAAAGATTGACTCCCACCCGTCCCTCATAGTTAGTGTGAGGCAACTTAGTACACACTTGTGTGATTATTCATTATGTCAATATCTACACATTTATTTAAGCCCCTTTTATATATGATTATCATTTGTATTTACAAGGAGCACTTTTATGAACATTTTGAATTGGAGCATTGAAAATAATGGTAATTTTCATTATAACTATTACTTACATGCTTTCCATACTATCAACCCACATTTTTCACAAATGTAAACGTCAATCCAATCTAAGGGGTCAACCTAGTAGAACTTGGCACTTGCGACTTAGAAAATTCCCCTAGATATTTTAAAATCAACCAACCCTTATGCCAATATAGGTAAAAGGGGTCATAGTGAATTGGATGGCAAAATTACATTTTGCACTAGAGACAACACATTAGAGATCATATTCATGTGACCAAAAACTGGTCTAAGGCTACAAAATCAACCCATAATTAGTCACTTGTTTACACAAATTATAAGAATTGAGTATACTAAGAACATCTATTTTTCACACTAAATTATGAATGTTGTGTGCTACATCTTGATTCTACAAACTAAATACCTATTCATTTTATATCTACTTTTCTATTAAATTAAAATTTAATTATTTCAACATTTTACCTAATTATGATTAAATTGTATTTTATTTTAAAATTAATTAATTAATTGAATTGAGTAATTCATTAGGAATTATTATTTTTATATACAATGATAAAAACTAACACATTGAGCATTTTAGAGGACACTAGAGTCTAGAAGTTTATAAAATTTGATAATTGCCCTTGATTTAAACTTGTTAAGGAAAATAGACTTTGCTACTATTAAAGTAAAATGATTCTATTTAAAATTATTAATTAAAATAGCTAATATAAATATAAATTATTGTAGATAACAATATTGTTATTGATGATATCAAGAAAATGAAATTTTAAATGTTAAATATTAAAAAAGTAAATGCAAAAGATAGGGCATCTAGTTCTAGATATGAATTTGATGGACAACTTGTTTAACTTGTTATAAATGTTATTATTAGAGTGTCTCAATACAAGAAATGATAAATCTCAATTTGTACTTCACCTTAGGATTTGAATATCTATCAACTCTAACAAGGGTAAAGTTTTTGAATCTAGGTTGAGTTTGCAAGTTTGGGTTATTCCAATGGACATGAAACTAAGCTTTAGCTATAAATATGATTTGACATATTGTGCACTCATGTTTCCTTGTTTAGCTAATTCTCTATGTTGATGACTAATGGTATTTAAGTATACCTTTAGAGGATTGTAAAATTGCTAAGTTACACATTTTCCTAGGTCATCCCCTAGGACAAGATTAGCTTTATGATTATGTGAATGATCGAAGGCATCACTCTTTAGGCATATAAATACTTCTAAGATAATTGGGAAAATTTGAGTTCTTTGTAGAGCTTGGATGTAAGTGTTCCTAGCATGCCTTTACAAATGGTATATGAATAATCAATTTATTTTTAAAAATGAATCTGTAAATGAATAAAATTAAATGTCTTTGCATATAATGACAACATAAGAAATATGTAAAACTATATTTAATCAACTCCTAGTCGAATTTTGAACCCCCCCAACACAAGCCTCACCGGCGGCCCAGGAATAAACAGTTTTTACTTTATCGGCCCGACCCGTAGGGGTGGGTGGCCCCCTACTATTCTATGGGGTAGTTCCGGGCAGTTCCAACTAGAAGAGTAGGGGTAGGGCTCCAATTTTATCCCACTATCAATCGATATTGAGGTAGGAAAAGAATGGGTAAGAATCAACCAAAATTTGAATTTAAAAATTAACAATTTGGAGGTTAGATTTACAAGTTTAGAACCAATCTCATGCTCATAAGATTGATCTAAGACATGAAAGTAATAACATCTAAGTAGATAATAAATATAAAAAAATGAGTACAATAATGGACAAAATAAATTAGAGATGTATGGACATATGTAGATACATGGATAAGATATGAATACAAGTTGTAGAAATGTGTTTTAATGGATAAGTGATGGCATTGATGAATGAGAACAAATTTTATGTAAAATATACCGTTTATGATCAATGCATAATTGCATTAAGAAATTTTCTAAAAATAAACACAAACCTAAATGAGAATTGGAATATGTATGCAACTTTCACCATTATAATTATTATATTTTTTAGAGTGTCATTGCATATTTAAAAAATGGTTTCACTATAGTTGGAACCCCTATAAACTATTGAGAGAATAGGTTAGGAACCCATAATTATTATATTTTTGGGAGTGTCATTGCGTATTTAAAAAATGGTTTCACTATAGCTATAACCCCTATTAACTACTAAGATAAAATGGTAATATTGTTTGAGTTTTGTATGTAGCTACTTACTAGGAAAAAACGGCTAGGAAAACTATTAATGATTGAGTAAATCTAAGACTAAATATGACAAGAAAGAGAGCATGTACAACCTATCTCATAGTAAAAACTAGTCATAACTTATGGACCAAGACTTCAAGATTGTCATTTTTAGAAAGAGTGTTTTTCAAGTTGGTAATTTCTAAGTTATTTATATAGTATTATTTTATATTTTCTTGAAGATGTTTAGCATTTACATATTTAAGTGTTACACTCCCTAAAAGGGGGCATAAGATTTTGAGTTGGCACTAATGCTACATTTTAGTGCCTTGAAAAATGAGTTATTAGTTGTTAAAAGTTACTAATTTAGTGATCTAGCATGGAAAGCCTATTTTTAAGGGTGTTGTGACATATTTTATGACAATTGTAAGGGCTGAAAATTGGGGAGATCATTTTGGACATGAGAATCAGGTTGATGGATTATTTATGAAAAATTATGACAAAGAGCATCACATACCATTTCCAAATATTTCGCAAGTATGAGGAGTGTGAGAATTTTTACCTCCATTATTTGGAGTTATTTTTGGGTTTATATGGTCATTTTTGCCCATTATTTGGAGTCTATAAGATGGTAGTTTGTATTGGAAGTTGTAAAAGTACATAGATGCCATCTAAATTCAATGCAAGATGGAATGTTGATAAATGTGTTGTAATCTCTTTCTAGATAATACAAAATTGTCCTCTTTTCTAGTGGCTTTTAAACCCAAAGGGGTTTTCTCCACATAATCTCTATGTTATGTGTGAGTGTAAGTGCACAAAGATGGGAGACCAAAAAAATTTCTAGCCTACCGTTTGCCCCCTAAAGACCGTAACACAAGCACATTATAATATGCTTGTTTTATGCTTCAAAGTGATTGAGCATCGTGCTTGATTAATTCAAATCATAATGCAAGCATGTTGTAACATTCTCATGTTTTGGTCATTATAGACTATAACACATGTGAGAATGTTATAATATACTCATGCTATGGTCATTATAAAACATAATGTGAGTGTGTTATAACAAACTTATCTTATGATAAATTTAAACCATAATATGTGTGCATATTAAATGTTACAACCCTAAAGAGTGGGGAGGGAGGGAGAGAGGGGAGGGGAGGAGAGATGTAGAGAAATGAGAGAGAGGGGGAGAGAGGGAGGTAGAGAGAAAGAGGAGGGGGGGAGGGAGGGATATAGAGAGGGGAGAGACAGACAGACAGAGGGAGCTAGCGAGGTAGGTGTGTGTGTGTGTGTGTGTGTGTGTGTGTGTGTGTGTGTGTGTGTGTGTGTGTGTGTGTGTGTGTGTGTGTGTGAGAGAGAGAGAGAGAGAGAGAGAGAGAGAGAGAGATTTTTTGGAAGAGAGTATGTATATTATCCAACAAAGATAATATTATTAGATGGAATATGTAGGAACATCCACCACTATGTCAAAAGTAGGTAGATCTAGAGTTAAGAGGGTAACATCTTCTAGTTTCATTATTGGGTAGAGGGCATGCGAATTTTATTGGGGGGAATAAATTATGGTTGTGGTGAGTATGAGAGTATATGTGTCTTGTGTTATAAAAGGCTTTTTTTGGGGTTGTAGGTTATAGCTTGTGTGTAAAAATATATTAAAGAAAGATAAATAGAATAAAACTCTCTTGGCTTCATTGGTGTTGATGCCTCTTATTTCGCCATCCATGTAGCGCAAAAATCCTCGTGTTGAGGTCCCTTTCAATCCACAAATTGTCGATGATTCATGATGCTTCTCTGCCAGTTTAAGGAGCGACAAAAGCCCGTGGTTGGAGAGATAAGAAGAATTGTAATGGAGTGATAAGGAAATGTTTGGAGAGATAAGGCATATGGAGTGATAAGGAGAGATAGATATAAAAAATATATGTAAGCGTGGCATTCATAGCATCGAGGGGGTGTTAATACCTCATCATACAATCCCTCGGGGAGGGGGTCCCCCATTGTGACCCCCACTGGTTCGTAGCTTCAATTAAAAAAGTGTTCTTAATAAATAAAAATCACAATATTACCAATAAAAAAATAATCCATAGAGCCTTTCCAAACACAATCTAGTGAGCATACCAATTGTAGTGTCGTAAAATTATACTTATTTAATTATTGAGTCTATGAGCAAGAAAATACATGAAACCGTGTAAATTCAGGCACATTCACAACAAGGTCATCAAACGAAGTGTAAATAAAATAAATAAATGAAAAATCCAACCATCCAAGCTCCTTTGACGAAGGCCTCGATGCTCCTCCTTTCTTCTCTAATTTTGTCGGTATGTTGGCTCAATCCATTGTGCAACTCATATGAAGCAAGGGAAAAAGAATGATAGACAAGAATACTTGAATATTCGAAAGCATATGAACTCAAGGGAATGATAGCATAAATGTGAATTCATAAGATGTCAAATGAGGAGACAAGAGCTCAATTTATAGAGTTTTGAAACCACATTGAGTGGACAAGATCAGCTCAATCCGATGGTTGAGATTTTGTGCAAGGATGAGTTAAAAGAGAAATTGTAATTAGAAGTGAAGAGAAAAAGGAGTTAACAACAAAAGAAAATGGAGGATTTTATTTGCACTCCAAACATGTCATTTAACCTCGACTAAGAATCATAGAAGACTATAACATGAACTATGATGACAGGAGAGAAAAGAGGACAGGGAGAAATGAGGTGGAATTAATAATTAAAAAATGTTAATTACACTCATAACTCAAATTAGCCAATTAATATATAAAAATATTAATTGTGACATTGACAAAGAGGGTGAATAAATATATAAATTTATTTATTCAAAAAGGGACATGTTAACAAAGGATTTGAACAATTATTTAATTAATCAACATTGGGGAAATAATTTGAATAATTTAAGATACCAACCCTAATGATTAATTAGGTCCCAATAATGATGATTGATTGGCTAATAATTGATAAAAATTAATCACAATTGACTAAGGTTGACAACAAAATAGGACAAAGGATAAAAAAGACCCAATATTGATAATGATTTTGATAAAACACTGATAAGATTGATAAGATCAATTGACAATGACTTGACAAAGAATTGATAAGATCGATTGATAAAGTGTCATGAAAGGTTGATAGAGTGTCACAGAGGACTGGTTGAAATTGATTGATAAAGAGGTTGATAATCAATGACTGGTTAATTACCAACAAAGAGGGAATTAAGTCTAATTGTCAAGATGAGACCAAGTCGAATTATTTGAAAATAATAAAATGCCAATCATTATTATTTAGGACCAAATGCGAATGAAAAAGACTGATTAGGGTTGGATTTGAAATGAACTAAAACCAGAGGAATGATACAATGCCAACATATGATGAAGATCAAATGCGACATAGAACACATGTTAAAAATTAGGTTAGCAATGTAGGAGTGATGACCAATTCTTAGTGTCTACAGAGTCCAATTTCACACTAAATATTGAACTAAAATGAGTTATAGGAGAGTGTGAAATTGAACTAAAATGAGCTCAATCTGTAGTTCAAGAATATGAGTCCTATCCTAGTTTAAAAATTCAACACATTCCTACTTGGGCCCTTACTTTAAGTGTGCCCTTTTTGCTATATCATTTTACGCTTATATGGGTCTTATCTCATTTTAAATTTCAAAGAAATTTTTTCCCCACTAAAATATTGTCATTCCTAATATACATTACAGATCCAATATTAGGGCCCTATTATCTCATTTCCCTTAAAGTTCAGAAATATTTTTTCAAAAAATATTTGGCTGAAATTTCAGGAGATTAATGTGTCGGCCTTGATATTTCCATATTTATCCTTGAATTTGGGATATGACCATTTTAAGTTGGCAAAAAAGTGAAAATACCTTAAGATCCCTATATAAGATATCATCCTTAATTCATTTATCATCTAAAAGTTTCATTTCAAGAGCAAATCTGAGTTTAAGGAGCATCAAGCTATAGCAAGAAAAATTCAATATTTTTTTCATGATGGATTTTGTGATGATTTATCATTCTATTGCATCAACACTTGGAGGAGTTATCCTAAGAGTATTGCTTCATCAATTAAAGGCATAATCATTTCAATTCAACATTTCTATATAAGCATTTTGTTTCAGATTTAGCCTTGACCCTACTAGTGGTAAGCTATTTTTTTTTATCATTATTGTAGGGTTAATTCCAACCCAGGATTTGAGTTAGCCAAGCCCTTATACAACCCATTACCATTTCCCTCTCCTTTTGTGTATGTGCAAGCTCAAGAATAGGCTTTAGGTCTAGTTTGAAGATACATAAGTGTTCAGGACTTAGAAATAGGACTTCTTAGGAAAGTTCATCAAAAAAGGGCAAAGATACTAACAACAAGTGATCAGTGCCTAGCATCATAGTCTAGGTTTTTTGACTTGAATGTTGACTAGAAGGAAATTTGGAAGCTCTTGAGATCATTTTAACCCATGTTCTGCACCTGGACAACTATTAGGATTAGGGCTCCTAGCCATAGTGTCCACCCATTTTGAGCTCATATTTTAGACACAGGTTCTTCTTTGTATCCCATTTCTAGTTTTACACATATTAGTTGATTCTCATATCTGCATTTGTTTTTTTATGTTATTTATTGTCAGTGTTGCATGATTTAGTCTAGTTCTTTACTTTCATCTTATCTAATCAATCAAATCAAAATAGAACAATCAACCATTGCGCCTAGCTCTCCCAAGGCTTTGTATTTGGGCCTAGTGGCTATTCTCCAATGAAATTTATGGGATTGGGTGTGATTTCTATTTTGTATGTTAGACTAGATAACCTCAGTTCCACTTCATTACACCAACTCTAATACCAAATGATGTAGTTTAGTTAGGGGGTCCAATGAAAGAAGGTATAACCTAGCAACCAACACACAATATAAACTTAAATAAATTCAAAAGATATAATCAACTTTACCAACTATTTGTATCACATTTTAACTTTCTTACAACAATACATTAAGTTGTAGTAAATTGTAACAACTATCTCCAACTAGGTGAAAGGGAAAATAAACAAACCACTATGTTGAAGTGAATATTGCCTACATTGATCTCAAATTGGCTCAAGCTCATGGATTCAAGAGGGTCTGAATTGATGGAGACTCCTTTAACATTATTAATTGTTTAAAGAAGACTATTAATCCTAGGTGGACCATCCAAGGGTTGATCTCAGATTGCATTGATATTATTAAGACATTTGAAGAGAGATACATTACTCATATATTCCATGAGGGAAACCAAGTAGTTGATTATGTTACCAACCTTGGTGTTACTAAGGATGAGTTTCAATGGTGGGGTCCTAATGACCCCCTTCCCCTTGATGCTAAAGCCTTATTTTTCCATGAAAGTCAGTAATGTTACTGTGATAGCTCCTTGCAATTTAACTATGATCACCTATCTTTTTGTCATCATTTTTCTAGGGAGTCTAGGTGGGGTCTTTAAAAAAATTTTGGGTTTGAAGGCCATTCTCTGTGTCACCCAACTCTACATGTTGAGTGCTTTTGTTTTGGATGGTGTACACTAGTGTGGTGAGTGCAACATAGAAATGGGAGGTGAAAAAAGTTGAATGGAACCTAGGTCTTGTGATAAATAGAGGAAGGACCTACAACTTTGGGGGAAATTAATTGAAGGCAGGGTCACTCCCTTCATGGAAAATCTCCATGGAATTGACCCTAAAGCAACCAAGGTTTTTGTGAGGAGTTGGAAGCAACAAATTGTGAAGGTGTTTAACATGGATTTGGAGATTACTAAGGACCTTATTGGTAAAATTACTAGTTTTTCCACTAAAGGTAGAAATATCTTTCAGGACTGTAAAGCCTTGGACACTTCCCTAAAAAAAAATTAGAAGGGAGAAGGATAAGTTTTTGAGGAAGAAATGTGAAGGATACAATAGAAAATCAATTAAGCCCTAGTAGGCTCAGGTTGCGGATGTGATCATGAGGTATTTCATTCTAGACAGTTGTTTCTCCAATTTGTTTGGGCATTTAAGTTTATTCTGAACCATTTTAGGCATAATCAATTAGTCTCTTTTCCTTTTTATTTGGTCTCTTCCCTAGAGGTGAGTATTAAGAATCAAGGGCCCCTGTGTTGCACGAGGGGTTGATTTTTCTTACTATGGATTATATGAAGTGTAATAATGTGTTTGTCAATCTTGAGGTTACCAAGCCTTGAAAAAAATACCCCCCAACCCAATTCCATTATTCTAATATGGAGATTGATACAATGGACAAAGCTTCGTATGACAAGGAGGAATGGGTGGGAAATGAAGAGGAAGAGTATTATGAGTGTTATTCCCCTAAAACTACCACTAATAAATGATCAAATGTCCATATTGATTGGTCTAGTGGCTCCTCTAAATATGAGAGTGCAGAATGATGCTCCTTTGCCATGAAAACTAGGAATGTTGGCAAAGGTAAAGGCCCTACTAAGGAGAAAGAGGTTTGTGGGAAAGGTAAGGAGAAGGAGGGACATGTTGTTGATGTAGTGTCATAAAATTGTGACCCCTACAATTTGCGACCACGTTAGGGTCTTCGCGTTGGCAATTTGAATTGCCAAGCCTGATCAGAGACCCGAGACTTGCCCATCCCCGGAAACTACACTTTTTTGCCCTTCTCACTGCTTGGACCTGCTTCATGTCCTGAGACAAGGGAAGGAAAAGGGCATGGCATCCCTATCCTTGACATGGTGCCCCTATCCCTGCCCTATTTTGGGGCCCCCTCTGTCCTATCTTTGTATTGGTCTTTGCATAAAGAGGGAAAACTTCCCTTGTGTCAGCCTATGACGAAAAATCAGTCAATTAACTCTAATTGATGAGTATATAAGTTGCATTTGTCCTCTCTTTTGCATAAGTTCAATAAGCGAAGAGTGGGCATGAGTTCAAGCATTCAAGCATTCAAGCATCCCTTTCAAGCATCGAGCATTCTCAAGTCTCCCTTTAAGGATAGGTGTTGCATTCAAGTCAAGGATTCAACCATTGAAGAGGAGATCCCTTTCAACATAAAATTTCATACAAGAAATTCTATTACAACCTCCCTTGAGGTGAATTACATTTCAATCTTTCATTTACATTTACTTGCAAGTACTTTCTTTCATCATTTGGTTAATTCCAAAATTGGGGTTTGACCTGAAGGCAAACCCCCAATCCCAACCCCTTTTCCTCTCTTTTCTGTGTGTAGGTTGCAGGTGCACAGCTATGTTTGCATATTTGGACTCCATTTGCAAAGGTGGAAAAACCCTTTTCATTTCGCAGATTTTTCAGAGGACCGTGTGCACTTTCAACACAGTCCCAACAACTTTTCCTCAAATTCGCAAGGCAGCTTCATCTCGACATATTATAGCCAAATCCAGGTGCACAACTTCATCCCACGCTTCTATTTCAAGTTATAATTAGTTCTTTTCTACTTTTACACTTAGTCTCAAAACACGTAACTCAATCATTTTCCACTCTAAACGAGGGGTTAGCTTGTCATTTTAACACTATTATCAATTCATTTAGTATTCAATCTCTTCCCTAAGAGATTGGAACTAGTGAATCCCTCCCCTCCTCTTTTAAATGTAATGTGGATAAAGTGTTTGAAGGGAAATCCGCAGTGAAACTTTCATCTCTCCTCGGAGGGAAGAAAATCTTTCCTCTTGATCTCTCCATCATTCATCTTTTCACCACATCACATTTTGGTGAATTCGACATCTCGCATGCTTTATTCTGAAAATGATTACATATTTTTCATTTACAAGTTTAATTTTTTTGCAAACTTAGTGGTTAATTCATTCAAAACCCTAGTTTTTTTATAAAAAATTGAAATTGAACTTGTGCTTTGTAAAAATCGCTTGTTATTGTCTTAGATTTGAAAATTGCTTTGTTTGTCAAATTCAATTTCTTCATTGTCTTGTTCAATTTACAAATCAAATTCACAAAATTAAGAGGTTAATTGTCAAAACCCTAATTTTCAAAAATCATCTTGAAATTGTGCAAAAATTGAATTTCCATTTAATTTTCAGATTTGTGACTGTTTTCAGACTTATCTTCTATCCTAAAATTCAAATTTTTAATTTCCCTCCTTTTTCAAAATTCAAAATTTTAAAAATTAAGTGGTTAGGTCCTAAAACCCTTTTTTTCAAAATTAATTGGATTTTGTACAAATTTCAATCAATTTTAGTTTTCTAAACATTTTTCAAGGTGTCCCTATCCCTTAGGTTTGACCCTTTTCAAATTTGCAATTCAATTCCTCTTTTTTCTCAAAACCCTAATAGGGTCCTATTTTCACATTCAAACCTTAATTTGGTCTATCTAGAGATCGTAAAATCCACCAATTTTTTGGGGTTAGCCTAAAAATCATTGTAACTTTCATCCCTAAAAATTTCGAAAAAAGTTGGTCGGACTGTGTGTACTTTCAACATGGTCCCTGACTTTTTTCCCGAAATTTTGGGAGATTGTTATGACTGTATTTAATAGCTTAAATCCAGAAGATTGGCTGACTTTGTCGACTTTTGATCACTCTAAAATAAAAAATACCTTCAAAATTCAACATCTCAAATTTCAAGAAATTTTTTCAAATTAAGTGGTTAATTATAATCTGCCCTTATTTCAAAAAAATTGATTTTGACAATTTTAAGATTAAGCGGTATCCCCTAGGCCATAATTTTAAATTCCAATTTCCTTTCATTTTTCATAAAATTATTTTTGGAAATTGTGTCATTTTCTTCTTTCAACAAAGTTCAAATTGTTTAATCATTATTTTCCCAAATTTTGCATTATTCAATTTTTGTACACTTTGTTTCTATAATTCAAAATTCAAATTCAAGATTTCAAATTTTCCCTCTAGTGCATGAGTTTTACCACTATTAGTCCTACCTATACTATCCCCGTTAGACGAAGCATTAGAATTAAAGCTTCCCAAGGCTTAATTATCGAGGAGATGGAGCATAATCTGGGTAACTTCTTTAATGATGATCACGCTAATTCTTCCCATCCTAATCATGTCCCCATCTATCCAATTGATGAATCCCATGATGAAGAAGAAGCTTTGACTAGAGTTTCCATAGATCAAATTTCAAAATTGGACAATCAATTTGATAACTTTCAACAATGGATGCCCCAAGAATACCCTAATAGTGAAGCTCTTCCATTAATTGAAGGCCTTAAACGCATGATTCAAAGTGATAAGAATAGAATTGATATATTGCATGGCATTTCTCATATTGTTGATTCCAATGTCATGCCTATAAAGAGTTGTGCCGAAAAACCTAGGTTATTCACAACCTTCAACACAAATCAATTCTTCTATTCCTTTGATTACTCCTATGGCTAGTATTCCTACTTTTGCCTCAAACATCATGGCTACTTCAACTCAAAATGGCTTTCCTACAATAATTAATCATGGGGGAAATCCCTCTTCTTCATTTAATCCTCCATCTTTACCTATGTCTTCAATAAGCATTCTTATTATCCCTCAACCAATCAATGTGACACAAGGGGGCGATTCATTCAATAATTTTATTCCTCCTTTAAGTGTCCCTCTACCTTCTCAATCAACCATGTCTTCTACTAAAGCGACCATTAACAATCTTGCTCAAACTGTGTCTTCCTTACAATAACAAATTGCTTCCACGAGTCAATCCAAGTTTAGTGTGCCCACATTTGATGTTGTGAGACCACTTTCTCTTGATATTGTTAAAGTCATCCCACCTAAACATGTTAAGGTCCCTCAATTAGAACTCTATAATGAAATTTAAGGTGATCCTCTTATGCATGTCAAAACATTTCAAACCTTGTGTACTGACTTTGCTTATGACCAAAGATTGCTTGCAAAACTGTTTACAAGAACACTAAGAGATAAGGCTTTACAATGGTATTTCTCTATGCCTTCTTGTTCTATCACTTATTTTCAACAATTATCAAATGCTTTCATTCAACAATTTCAAAACAACATTGGTCCTAAAATCACTTTGACTGATTTAAAGCATTGTAAACAAGGTGTTAAAGAAAAAGTGATTGATTTCATTGGTAGATATAATCATTTGTGTGCTCAAATTTATTTTCCAATGCCTCATAATAATATTCAAAGAATTTTTATTTCTAATTTACAAAAAGATATTAGGGAAAAGCTTCTTCTATCTGAGTTTACTTCCTTTCCACAGTTGTGCGCAACACTCCACAATTATCAACTGGTTGTGAGTCAAATGGAGCAATCTACTCCTATGGCTCCGAGTGATAAGGGGGAGAGTGCTCAACAACTGTTTGTGAAGTTCAAACCAACAAAAGGCTTCATAAAGTTCAATGATACAATCAACAACAACAATGTCAATGCTACAATAGGTGTGCCTCCTATTTCTAAATTTTTCAAAAGAGAAAGACAATTTACTCCTTTGAATGAATCTTTACATAGTATTATGTCTCAATTGTTACACAAAAATGTTATCAAACTTCCTCCTATAAAACCAATTGATCCACCTAAGCTAGCATCCCCTTATTTTGATAACAACTCCTTTTGTCAATTTCATCGTCAGCCTGGTCATGATACTGAGAAATGTTTTGCATTGAAGAGTAAGTTTCAAGATTTGATTGATAATAACTATATCTGTGGCAAGTGTGAATGATAAGGGAAACAAATCAGTAGCTCTTCCTAATCAAAATCTTAAGATTTTACTGATCCTTTGCCTTCTCATACCTCTAACGTGATTGAAACTGAATATACCTCTTTCTCTCCTTTTGACCTTACTACCATAGCATCGAATTTAGTGAATATGGTAGAGAAACAAGAGACACCTAAGGATCATTGTATTACATTTGACCCTAGTGAAACCATTAGGGCACTCAATGGCCCTTTATACATAGTTGTGAAGGTTAAGGACAAACCTTGTCGTGGTGCTCTTGTTGATCCCTCTTGCATTGTTAATGTCATCACTGAGGAGTATTTTTTCATGTTATGATTGCATAAATTGATCTATGATGACACTAATGTGGTTGTGAAGCTATTTGATGGATTCTCTTGTCCTACCATTGGTTCTATCACCCTTCTTGTCAAAGTTCACACTAAATCTATGGATGTCAACTTTGTTATCATTCCTTTTTCCGAGCAATTCCATGTGAAGCGGGGCTACCCTTGGCTATCTTCCATGAAGGCTATTGCTTCTCCCATTCATAAGTGTTTGAAATTTCTCCACAACGGAGAAATCATAACTGTTAACCATATCTTATTTCAACCATCTGAAAGAAGCCCGAGTGTTCCTATTGATTTCTTTTAGCCTAAGCAATTTCAATCTCTTCCACAAAAGAGCGATGCTCTTTTCCAATCTTATCAAAAGTGGAAGAAAGATATGATCTTATCCTTAAGTCAACCTAGATCCCCAACAATTGACATTCCTATCATTCTTGAAGATGAAGTTCTTCCCCTAACGGATAGAACTAATCTTCCTCCTAAGGAAGATCCTCAACCTTTTCTTATGGATGTAACTATGCCTTCTCCTATTCCTTCTAAGGTTAGACTTGTACCTCCTCCTCATGATGGACCCGGTCTCCTTCCTATACCTAATATTCCTCGTTTATATGGCGCAGTTCCACCTCCTTTCTCTTATAGAGAGAAGAGATCCACCTCTCCTCTTGTCCAACCTAAAAGACCTCAACCTAAAACTTCAACTATCAAAGAGGAGACTATTCCTTCTTCAACAATTGTTCCCCCTTCTTCCTAGTCTTCTGCTAAGACTTGACGAAATCGTTGTGCAAGAGATCCGACGACAGCATTGTGCTCAAGCTCGTGAAGTTGTTCCTCAAAAAATTCAATCTCCCAAGACTCTAACAGTTGATATGTTTCCCTTTTCTCCTAAGCAAGATGTTGAGCCTACATCTCCAAATCATAAATTTCAAAAAACATGTGATGGTTTTACTCCTATTCGTGTTTGCACTCCTCTGTCTATAAATCTAGATGAAGAAATGAGTGAAAATCTTATTCATGATAGCAATACAACCCCTAATGCTTCTGATAGTGACTATGAATATGTTGATGTGGACAAACATTTATCAACTAAATTTTTAAAAACCCTAATCCTAGCTCCTAGAATTGAACAAAGTGACTTACCACATGAGCATAGTCCTTGTTTGGATCTTGTGTTAGCTCCATTTGTTATGCTCAATGTCACTCCTCTGGCATGTTGCTTGCCTTCCTGAAATAGTGATCAGCAAGATCAAGAGGCAGATGTCGTGCTAGATTAGCAATATTAGCACCGTAGATCTCCCTCTCTCCTTTCTTGCTCTTTTGTGACTATTCTTCTATGTGTATCCCCATTCTTCTATTTTTCCCATAATGTCTACTTAAGGATGATGCAAAGCATTGAGATCTATTTTGGTCTCTTTCATGTTGAATTGAAAGACATCCTCTATTCCCTTTCTTCCAAAGTAATGTCCTTTCTTTGGGGAACGACGATTATTATATGCAAGTATACATATATGATATACAAGAGTTATCATACAACATACTGACCCTGAGGAAAGAGAAACTATCTCGTGTTTTGTGTTCATTATCCTTGGATTTATTCCTCGATTGGGGGACTGAATCCTTGCAATAATGTGCTTCCTCTCTTCTCTCTCTTTTGAGTGTATCCTACCTTAAAGAAATAGCTCCCGATAAGGCATGCACGGTCGCTTTAATGTGGGGGCATACACTTTGCTCATATTTTCCTCCTTGATACTTAGAGTTATTTAGTGAACTTAGCTTTGCTCTATAATTTTGGTATCTTTTCATGACTCATAGTGAGGGGAACCTTGCTACTTGCAGTCATGGTTTTCCCTTCTTGATCGTCCCTTTTACTTTGTCAATCGATGTCGTAAGATCCTTAGTCCATTGGGGGCTTGGTGCATCTTGCCTCCTTGACGTGGTAGAAGTCTTTCAATCTTGTTTCCTTGTACTTTACCGACAGTATTGGTGTATGCTTATACTCCTGCTAAAGTGGGGGCTAAATTTAGTGTCATAAAATTGTGACCCCTATAATTTGCAACCACATTAGGGTCTTCATGTTGGTTATTTGAATCCCCAACCCTAATTGGAGACCCGAGACTTGCTCATCCCCGAAAACTGCACTTTTACTACACTTTGCACTACTTGAACCTACTTCCTGTCCTGAGACAAGGGTAGGACAGGGGCGTGGCACCCCTGTCCCTGCCCTATTTTGGGCCCCCCTCTGTCCTATCTTTGCATTAGTATTTGCATAAATCAGGAAAACTTCCCCTATGTCGGCCTATGATGAAAAATCAGTCAATTAATCCTAATTGATGAGTATATAAGTCACATTTGTCCTCTCATTTGCATAATTTCAATAAGCAAAGAGTGGGCATGAGTTCAAGCATCCCTTTCAAGCATTGAGCATTCTCAAGTCTCCCTTCAAGGCTAGGTGTTTCATTCAAGTCAAGGATTCAACCATTGAAGAGGAGATCCTTTTCAACATACAATTTCATACAAGCAATTCTATTACAACCTCCCTTGAGGTGAATTACATTTCGGTCTTTTATTTACATTTACTTGCAAGTACATTCTTTCATCATTTGGTTAATTCCAAAACTGGGGTTTGACCCAAAGGCAAACCCCCAATCCCAACCCCTTTTCCTCTCTTTTCTGTGTGTAGGTTGTAGGTGCGCAACTATGTTTGCAGATTTGGATTCCATTTGCAGAGGAGGAAAAACCCTTTTCGTTTTGCGTATTTTTTGGAGGACCGTGTGCACTTTCAACACGGTCCTGACAACTTTTCCTCAAATTTGCAGGCAGCTTCGTCTCGATATATTATAGCCAAATCCAGGTGCACAACTTCATCCCATGCTTCGATTTCAAGTTATAATAAATTCTTTGCTACTTTTACACTTAGTCTCACAACACATAACTCAATCATATTCCATTCTAAAAGAGGGGTTAGCTTGTCATTTTAACACTATTATCAATTCATTTAGTATTCAATCTCTTCTCTAAGAGATTGGATCTAGTGAATTCCACCCCCTCTTTTAAATGTAATGTGGATAAAGTGTTTGAAGGGAAATTCGCAGTGAAACTTTCATCTCTCCTCAGAAGGAAGAAAAGCTTTCCTTTTGATCTCTCCATCATTCATCTTTTCACCACATCATAGTTGATAAGGACAGTGGAATTAAGAAAGGGAAGGAGAAATAATTTCAAAGTGATAATATGGATAGAGTTGATAAGGAAGTGAGTTTGGAGGAGATGAAAATTTCTTATGTGAATTAGAGTATGGTGGAGGATGATGACTTTGGGTGTGATAGTAGGGGGCATATTGATGATATTATAGGTTGGTCTATGGAGGGAACTATGGGCCACCTTAGATTGGCTCTTTGATGAAATTGATATTGTTAGTGAGAAGGTTCAGGATCTTCAATGTAGGATGAAAAAAGTGGATAATGACCCTGAGAATGATAAAATTAAATAAGATAAATTTGAAAATGTTGACCATTTTGGAAGATGTTTCTAAGAATGTCTCTACTTTACAAATTAATTATGAGAATAGGATTCAAATTTTGGAGAAGACCATTCTTAAAGTCCATCAAAAGATGAAAAAATGGTGAATGTTAGTAAGTCTTGCATCTAGAATAGTGTTGAGGGACTCAAGGTGTTGAATGAATAGGCTAATAAATTGATGCCCAAGGACAAGAATAAGAAAGGTAAGAGTAGCGGGGTTAACCTAGGTGATGAGAGCACAAACAAAGGTGGTAATACCAGAAGTAATGTTGGTAAGGACAATGAAAAGGACATGAACTATTAAATCGAGGGGCCTTAAACTAAAACTTGTAGCCAGTTCAAAGTGAAGGACACTTAGAGTTAGATGATTTAGGAGGTGTTCAACCTCCATGAAAATCTTATCAAAAAATATTTAGAAGATGCGTGTATTTTGAAGGAGCTCTAGTAGGCCTGGTAGTATTTATTGTTTGTTGTTGTTATTTTATTGATAATTTGTTGCTAGTTATTTGATGTTTATTTTATAAGTAGATGTCTGTTGTAAAGGGTTCCAAGGTCCCTTCAAAGATTTGTTTACCTATATAATAAAAAATTATCTCCAACTAGACTATACTCTCACTATGAAGCTTCTTACAATCTTCTTTTCATTGATCCCCTTATTCAATCTCTAAGGATCTACACTCTTTTCTTAATTAACTAAACAAATATTCCCTTTCCTCTTCTCATTAGATCCTCACTTCTCTCTTTTCAAAACAAATATTAGTCCCCTCTCATGAACAACCCTATTCCCCCACTGAGGTTTATTAGATGATAAAATAAATAACAATAAAAACTAAAAATCACTTTTGTCCAAGAAAAATATTACAAATCATGTTTTAATCCAAGTAAGGAATTAACCACTCATTTCAAGAATTAACTATATACTAGTGGAATAAGAAATCAACCAAGGAATGGTAAAAAAGAAGTCACATTGTCAAAAGAACAACCAAAACCTTGTGAAACAATAGAAAAGATAAATGGCCCAAGAAAATTGGCATGCAATCAAACAATAATAAAACTATTTTTATGCATTGTTGCAAAATTATAATGGCTAGAAAAAACTAAGGAAAAATTGCACATAGCCCACAAACAAGAAAAAGAAATGCTCATGACTAGACACTTCTAGATTACCATATGATCTCAAAGATATAACTATATTGTTTAGAATCTAAGAAAATCTTTGAAAAGGTAGAATGTTTCCACAAAAAATAGAAGGAATATATCATGATGCCCTACAATGCAATTTCTATGTGAAATTAACTTTTTCATGAATATAGAAAAATTGCACATAGTCTATATTATTGAAAGTAATTAAAGTCAATTGAAATACTTGATCTATTGATGTTAAATATAGAAGAAAAAAAAGAAGTGAAAACCCCTTTATTATTTAGAGGGTAATAGTTGGATATTCGAAAGATAAATGAAAAAATCTCCTTTTTAATTAGAAAGTAATTGTTGGCTATTTGAAAGAACCCCCAACCTATTTAACTACAATGCATTAAGGAATGATAAACTTGAATTACTTGGTTATCCCAACAATAACATGTCATAAATATCTACTGTAGGTCTTTTCACAACATTACATCTTATAGCACAACTAGTTTAATAGAGTCACCCAAAAACTCAAGCAACCAAGGTCACTTGCAAAACCAAAATATGCTTCTATAAGAAAGAAAAACAAAAGCACTAATATGCCAATAATGGATGCAAAATATATTATATCAATAGTGATAAATGAATGTGCTCAAATATACATATGAGGCCTTGCCTATATAGGCATATTTGAGAGGTAAGACTAGCTAGGATGGTGACATTTCTCTTAATCCAATGTCATGTAATAACTAGAGGATAAGATCACATGCCTACAAGAAAGTTCTAGAAATATTCTTCACTCCCTAAGTAAAATTAACATGTGGACATATTTGAATAGGTCTGAACTAATGAATAGTTTGTTAACACACTTTTTCACACTACAAAGAGGGAAACTAGATAAGGAATACCCATGTTCATATCGACATCCTTATCAATAATACATAGATCTTGTAGTAGAGAATATAGTCCTTATCACATTTTCTATAACAAACCATTTACATAAGAACTATCATGTATAACATTAGTTTAGGATTGCAAAAATATGAATAAGGCATATAAATAATAATTACAAGTGGTCTAAAATATACAAATAACCTACATCCTTTATGTAGAATTGATGTAAGAAGGCAAGTTGATAAGAAGCTACAAGACAACAACAAATAAATTTCAAGAAGAAATTGAAAACATTAATTGCTACTATTTTGGTGATGTAAGATTGTATATGGATTTGAATGATCTTGCTTTAGTTTATACTAGTAGGAAAACTATAAAATAAGAGACTATCTATTATAAACAGTTAAAAAATAGTCATAACTTAAGGAGTATTCTACTTTAAAAACACTTTTTAAGGACACATTTGTCATTAATAGACTTTCAATGTTATAAGTGACAACTTCTACCTTTACGTAGATCACATAAATAAAAATAGATATACTAAAAACACATCTCTAGGCTTGAACTACCAAATGCCTTCAAATCACATTATATATAATATAATATTACTATCTTGATGATGATTTGAGAACTCATTCCTAAATTTAATTTATAAGGATGCTAAGGCCATACAATTGGGAGTATCTTGGCCACTTACAACATTTCTTATGTCTTAGAGATATATGAGCAACTATGCATTGCATATTCTTGCAAATAAAAAAAACAAAGAATATCAATTAATTGATATATTCTTTAAATAAACCATTGTAATTGTTAGAGTATTCGGGTAATAAGTTGGTTCCAAGCCAGACCGAGTTGAGAAATACAACACCACAGGAGCCTAAAGATCTCTGCAAGTTGAATAACCTGTTACAAGGAGAAGCAAGGAAGCAAATAACAAAAAAGCAATACACAAAAAATATGCTCAAAATATGTGAGCTCAATATTCACAAAATATGTAATGTGATAATCCTTACAATACAATGAAAAGAATTAACCTCTAATAGGTCAAGAAACCCTAAAAAGGAAAACCTAGGCTTGCACATAATAATTAATAAAAGAATTAATTATTATGCACCTAAAGTTAGCTTAAGTGTAAAAGAGATAAAGGGAACTTAAATAATTAAACAAATAATTAATCAAGTAAATACCTGAATACTCTAACACCGCCCCTTAAGCTAGACTTAGGGAGAAGCTAAAACCTAGAATAGCTTTGATACCATGTGAGAGTTGAGCTCTCATCTTCTTGAGAAAATTTTATGTGTATTGCTTTTTTGTTATTTGCTTCCTTGCTTCTCCTTGTAACAGGTTATTCAGCTTGCAAAGATCATTTGGGCTCCTGTGGTGTTGTGTTTCTCAACTCTCACAATAATATCCCTTTTTGAAAAAATTATAAACCCTAATTTTTTAAAATTCTTTTGTATGCAATACAAATGAAACACTTAATAAAAACCATAAATAACCCATAAAATATTATTTAAATATTTTTTTTGTATGCAATACAAATGAAACACTTAACAAAAGCCATAAATACCCATGAAAAAAATATTTAACTATTCGTACACTAAATGAATTTATTATTTGTAGTAAATTGGATATCTATAAGGACACAATAGAATAAAAAATAGAAATTATTTACATTTATCACTCAAAGTTTCTAGATAAACATCATAAATCAAACCTACTATTTAGAAAATACACTCAAACTATGGTACAAGTTGCATAAAAGACTACACGAATATGATCTTGGTAAGAATGGAATGGTATGGTGGTGGCAAGGAATGAATTGTAAACTTTAGTGTGAATTTCTTTAGAACTAGACAAAACCAATTCACAACTACTAATGATGACTTAAAAAAGGGTGCATGAAGTGTACATGACATCCATATAACTTATACAATCCTATAGGTGTGAACATTATAGTGATTAATGATGAGGATTTTCTATGCCACAACAAATGGGATACCAAATACTTAAAATTTGAAACTTGATTTGCAAATTCAACACAACTAAGAATTTCCAAAATCCTCCTTTACCAAAATAAAACTAGAAATGACTTAATATTTTTGTACTAGTGTGATTATTGGATGAAATCACCCCAAAGGACAAAAGAGTTTTCATCCTCTAATTCAAATTAGATAACAAGAGGTTTTTCATCTTGCAAATTCTCACTCTAAGATTTTTCATCCTTGGGTAAGAAGATGAACACAAGTGCTCAAGTTTTGAGAAAAAAAGGGTTCGATTTTAATAAATAATGGATGTTTTCATTTGAGTAATTCTCTTCCTTCTATAAATTCCATATTGGCTCCTTTTAATTTGAATGCTCTTTTTTCTTTGAAAACTCCCTCCAAAAGTGCTCACTTAAAATAGTTTGATCAAATATCAAATATAAGGCCTTATTTTTTTTTGAAAAGAGGGGTAAAAATTTGTTCAAAATAAATCAAAAAGTATAATCATAGAAAACCATAGACTCGACAAGAATGAGTCCCAACCAACTAGAAGAAGATCCAAAAGGATCAACCTAGAACAAAAAATTATAATCCCCAATCATCCACATCCCATCCCTCAAGATTCTCAAAAGACCACTTGGCTTGGCAATTTGCCACTTTATTCCACTCTCTAGGAATATGACAAAAAGAAACATAATCCAAAAAATTGCAAAGATTCAAAATTTGTTTGCCCACTAAGGCCAATTGCCAATGAACTCATTCAACAAGTCAACAATAACTTGTAAATTAGACTCACAAATGATCCTCCTCCAACCAAGGGAGTACCCTCTCTCAACTGCATACAAAATAACAAGAGCTTCCATTAGATTATTAAAGCGATGCCCTTTGTAAATAGAGAAAAAGAACATAACATCACCCTTACAGCCTCTACCAATTCCCCCAATTCCTACATGACCAGGATTCCCATGGGAAGACCCATCAGTATTAAATTTCAAAACTCTCCCAAGAGAAGGAAGTCATATCCCTTCTTGATGAATCCTTTGTTTAGCTTGTCATGGTCTCTTGCCAGCCTCGAATGTACTATTACTTTCCCCCAAATTTAAATTCTTAATATCATCTTGATCACTAGGATCAACAACCACAAAAGGTCACACTTTGTCTTCTGAAGTCTGCTGATAATTTTTATCCACACCTAAGCTTCCCCCATCTTATTATCTAGAAATATCTTGTGATTCCTTTCCAACCAAATATTCCAAAGAGTAAGAATAGGACCAATTACCCAAGCCACCTAGAGAAAAGAAGTCTTAGCTAGAGGTCTTCCTAGACTATCCCAAAATTCAACTAAAGAGGTGGCATGAACATAAGCATGATGCCACGCCGCCCACCACTAATGCCAAATCATTCTAGGATATTAACATTAAAATAATAAATGAGAAGTGTACTCCTCATCATTATAACAAAGAATACACATGGAAGGGCCATGAAATCCCCTCTTACAAAAATTCTTCTAGGTGAGACACTTATCTTGGGCCACCAACTATAAGAAAAAAATTACATGTTGGCTAGGAAAACTTATTCCAATCTTGCTTCCACCAAGGCTTACCCACCTGACCATGCAAGTTCCTATCCAACTCCATATAACCCGAGGCTACAAAAAACTTTCCCTTTGGATCAAGACTCCAAGCTAGAGTATCCCTTCCCGCAAGAGAGTTGTATAGTATGCTTGCTAAGATCCTAACAAGTTCCTACCAATATTCCTCACTACCACCACCAGGACACTCTTGAGGATCTTTCTAGCAAGTCACTTCCAACTGATCCATAGTCTTAAAAGTCTTAAAATCCTCCACCTTTTTCCAACCATCCTCAGTCAAAATATTACACACAAGTTGAATATGAGTAAACTCATGCACAATAGGGGGATGACCATCCCAAGAATCCAACCCAAAAAGAGCAACAGAGCCCTTGTTACACATCTAAAATAAGCCCTCCTTGATAATCTTTTCTCCTTGATAAAGCTTATTCCAAATCATCAAATCCTTTCCCACCAAGCAATATTGAGGCACATTGAGCTGGCCACCCCACAAATGTACTTATGGGTAAGCACTCTAGCCCAGTCTTGATCCTGACAAGTACATCACCTCCATTATAACTTAGTAGCTAACACTTGATCAATCATACCAATCAGTTGGAGACCAAGACTGGCTTCTTGCTTCGGCCTACAAATAGAATCCTACTTGACCAGACTCCACTTCGAGGGAAAAACATTTCCAAACCATAAAAATTGGTGATAAATGGCATGAAACTCCTTAACAAAGCTACAAGGGGTCACCTGCACAAAACATTTGTAAATAAGCCAAGCTTGAACCACTAACTTCAAAAGAGTCACTCTTTCTGCATATGAAAGCCATCTATAAGTCCATTGACTTACTTTCCTACAAAACTTGTCCATAATTCCCTGCCAAAACTCCCTTCACTGAGATCCAACAAAAATAGGAATCCCAAGATACATAAAGGGAAGAGTTCCCATTCGAAATATAAGAATCCAAGCAATCTTGCTCTAGATAAGCTAAGGAGTATTAAAGAAAAAAATAGAAGATTTATCCCCATTAATTCTTTGCCTCGATGCAATCAAACAAATGTCCAAAGCTTTCCAAAAATTCACAGCTTCATTAATATTGGCCATACCCATCAAAGCTATATCATCCACAAATCACATGGGAGAATGAGGAGGCATTGAGTTGCTCTAGCTCCAACCCTGAATCAAACCTTGTCTAACCTAAGATTTAATTAATTTTCCCAACCCCTCAACCATGATAATAAACAAATAAGGAGAAAGGAGATCCACTTGTCAAAGACCACAAGATGCACTGAACAGCTATGACAGTTCCCCATTAATAAGAACAAAAAATGAAGAAGAGGTAACACAAATCAAAATCTAGTTAACCATTCACCCCCAAAATTGAAGGTAAGGAGAACCTTTTGTAAGAAAGCCCACTTCACCCTATCAATATCAAATTTCATGAACATTACCTTCTCTTTAGAGGTCGCCATTGAATGAATAGCCTCCATAGCAATCACAATCCCATCAATAATCTACTTTCCCCCAACAAAACCCCAATGCTCATAAGAAATCAGAGTCCTAAAGAAAACCTTAAGTCTTTTTGCAATTAATTTAGTGATAATAATTTTTGAAGATGTAATTTCCTTTCTATATTAATAAAATCCAATATTATCGATTAAAAAAAAAAACACTTGTATAAGGTTTGTAAATAGGATGACTAGTTATACGAGCTTGACCTTAAAGGGGAAATTCTTTGATTAAGTTGTCTTGAACAAGAATACAATTAGGATGAATTATATAATGATGTCTCTGTTGGTGCCCAAAACCACAAATTGGAAAACCAAAGACTTGCCTAATCCTCAGTTGATCCAATCAGCCTTGGCCAATGAATAGGAATGGTCGAAGACCAAATTCCTCTGCACTTTATGCTCCACTAAACCTAGGTGGGTGTACCTTACACTCTCAAGAAGAAAAGAGGTTTGTTTTGAGTGGATTTAAACTATGGGAATTAGCAATTGTAGGGATGGCAAAAGGTTTTCTTGCAACTGTGCTAACAAAAGTGCTTTTTATTGAATGCCTTTAAAATTGATAAAATAAGTGTGAGTATAGTTGAATTATGCAAAAGATTACTGCTAGGACTTTAAGCAATTATGAAAAGAGCAGTACTTATAGAAATTAGAAGATTTGTTTCTTTGATAAGGACTTAATGCATACAAACTTATTCAACAAAGATTAATAGCAGACCAATGCCTTTATCTAATAGTTAATGAATAACTTTGTGGACAAGAATCACTATCAACTCAAGAAACAATTATAAGACCATCACTGTGAAGGTTTCATTATGTGTTGCATGAACAATAAAAACCCAATTTTACATTCGATACAACATCATGTGATGACACATCACAACAAATCCAAAAGATTTATCAAGAGGACATATGATTTCATCAAACACAAAATTACACACAACGATCTGAAGATAAAAACATGAAATCTCGTATATTAACTTCTGGAATAAGAACATACACAAAAATTGCACTTACAAATACTCCAATACATTCAGTTTGCACTGAATAAACTTCTCATTCCTACTAGGCCTTTCTAAAACATAACACTTGCAGCCCAGCCAGCGGTGGTGCAGGAGCACCCTTCCAAGCTCTCCCTCCTTGTTTTGTTGGTATTATGCTTCTTATGAAGCCATTGTATATAAAATAATGAGCCAAGTGCTCATAGGTCCTAGTTAGGGTCCTAGAGGAGATCTTAGGGGTCATAAGTCAAGATTGAGATTTTCTTTCTTGAAAATGGAAGGTATGTGTGTCTTTGTGGTGTTTAGGGGTCCTTCATAACATGGTGGTGTCCTTAGGTTGGCCCAATGTGGGTTTAGGAGTCATGAAAAGCAACATTGGGAAAGTTGCTCAAAAGTTGCATGACAACTTTTAAAAGTTGTCAAGCAACTTTTCCACCAAGAGGTCTAAATCCTTAGTTTGGCGTGGAAAACACTAATATGGGCACATAGACTGAGGCAAAGGTGGTATAAGTATTTTAAAACCCTAAGTTAATGGGTTGGATGTCAGAGATTGTACGGCCCAAGCAAGAAAAGCTTGACTGTGACTGTTTGTTGGTTACCAGTCAGTTTGAATGAAGCTACCGAGCAATTTAATGGATTGATTTGCATGTAAGATTGTGTGGAGTGTCTTCTATGGTGTAAATATCTTCATTGTGAGCAATTAGATTAGGTTTCTATTTTCAGGTTGAGTGTGTTTGTAAATAGTTGTAAACTGTCTTTTCTCTGTCTAGTTTTAGACTGGTTTGGGCAAATGAAGTCATAACTCCATTCCCCATTGTGGAATCACCATGAAAGAATGGGGAATGGAAGTGAAGACCCTATACTATAGTCCCATATAGTAGGGCCCTTGAAAATGCAAGGAGGCCAAACAAAGACCCACTCCTAGGCGAGATTGGACAATGCCCGGCTAGGAGAGGTCAAGTTGCAGAGGTCTTGAAGAGCGAGGTTGGTCAGAGGAGAGTGCACCCTTTGGAGGAGGTGCAGAGGAGTGAGTGAAGTACCACTGGTGTGAAGGAGGAGCCTCCACCAATCCAGACAAGGTGGATAGAACACAAAACATCCACTGTGACCCAGGCAGACCTTAAAACCCTCACAAAAACCCTTAAAACCCCCTAAAATTCGCCCTAGGCATTGTACGGCCACTTGGAGGCCCAAAACCAAAGAAATCCTCGAGCCCTTGCCAAATGAATGGTAGACCATTTTGGGAGTTTGGGTAGTTTGTGCATTGTTTGTGAGAGGGAAACCTAAAGGACCGGGTAGGAGGCCTAATTGGTCCTAATCCTTGTAACCCTATTTTGTAGGCAAAACACAAAATAGTGAAATCAGTAAGGGGTTGAAGGCTTGAAACCTCTTGGAGGCACATGAATGGGTGGAAAGACCAAGAATTAGACCTAATATAACCTTGCTAAGACCTTGGAAGGTGTAGAACAATCCTAGCCCTTATTAGCCATAGTAAGGGTTTTTGAGTCTCATGAATAGGTGAGACCTTAGGAGCAGCATTGCAACTCATTGGTGGGTGGATTGGGCAAGGTTAGGGGATTCCTCAAGCAAAGGAAGTCCTAGAGACCCTAGGGTGTGTAGAGAACACCTGGTGATCCAAGGAAAGGATCTAAGAGCATAGACTAGGCTAGTCTATCCCTAACCCCATCCCATCAGATTGGTATCAAAGCTTAGTAAAAGACTTGGAGCACTGTGTATGTCTCTATATACTGGTGAATCAGTAGGGGAGAGCAGAATGGTTACTAATGTAGAGCTGGCTAGAGAAGTAGAAGAGCAGAAGGAGAAAAATAGACTCCTTGAAGAAGCTATGAGTGAGATAAGGGATAAACTGCAGGAAGTGGTGGATCAGAGGACACAAGGACCTTGGGGTGAAGATACCAAGGATAAAGGCAAGAAAACTATAGACATAGATGATATTATCCCTGAACCAGATCCCTTGTTCAATGAAGAACTATTTGTGAAGGCTATCAAGGCTTTGAACACCAAAGCTTTTGAAGGATTGCCACATTTTAGTGGAAGAATGGACATAGACACTGTTATGGAATGGATTGAGGGCATGGAAAACCACTTTGAGTGTGAGGGAGTGACAAAGGCTCAAAAGGTTAAAGTTGCCAAATCAAGATTAAGGGGAGCAACTTTAACATGGTGGAAGTACCTACAAGAAGAAAGAGTTAGTATGGGGAAGCTACTTATTGCCAATTGGAAGGCCATGGTGAGTAAGATCAAGGAGAACTACTTACCAGAGGATTATGAAATCCAACTTCATAAGAAGAGACAGGGATTGAAGAAAAAAGATCTTGATGTAACCTCCTACACCGAAGAATTCCAAAAGCTATGTCTTAGATCCAAAGTCCAAGAAGATGAATATATTAAGGTGGCTAGGTATCTAAGCGGCCTAAAGTGGAACATTCAAGAGGAGATAAGCCTATGGACTCCTACAACTGTTCAAAAATGTCATCAGCTTGCAGTCAAGGTGGAAGAGAGGAACAAAAGGAAAGGAGACTCCAATAACAGGGGTAGAGGCAGAGGTAGAGATCAAGTGAATCACCGAGGTGGTTACCAAAGCAAGGCAAATGAGCAGAGGAACCAAGGAGAAGCCAAGCTGACTGAGCATGGCAGTGAAACCAATCTTAGAGGAAGAAATTCTAGAGGAAGAGGTGTGCAAGGTGGTCCAAATAGGGGTAGAGGTACCGGCAGAGGTAACTCCTACTTTGCAACTATGAAGTGTTACAATTGTGGACAATTGGGACACCCGACATATAGATGCCCCGACAAGCCTACATCATCAAACAGTGGAAAGAGGATTGCTTATGCACATGAAGACTCTTCAAGCAGCAAGACACCTGAGGTGGACCATATTGAATCGGAGATTGGAGAAAATCTAATGTTCAACAGGGTCTTGATAAGACAACCAGTCAAGAATGAACCTAAGCATAGGAGAGAATTGTTTAGGGTGAGATGCAAGATTCTTGGTAAAGTTTGCAAGGTGATAGTTGATTCAGGGTCAACTGACAATATCATATCAGAAGAGGCAGTTAGGAAGCTGAAACTCACAGGGATACCCCACACTAACCCTTACAAGGTGACATGGTTGAATCATGAGTAGAGTGTGCTAGTCAATGAACAAACTTGGGTAGAGTTTTCTATTGGAGGATACAAGGATAAGATCCTTTGTGATGTGTTACCTATGGATGCATGTCACTTATTACTAGGAAGACCCTGGCAATTTGATAGGAAGGTGATCTATGATGGAGAGGAGAACTCCATTCCTTTAAGAAGGATAACAAGACCTTCAAAATTCAGTCCTTGACAGAGAATGAAGAAGGAACTTCAAAGACACCTAGTGTCTTAATGGCTACTGGTAAAGAGTTTTTAAACTTGCTACATGAGGAAGAGATAGTGAAGTGTGCCATCTTTGTGAAGCCAAAGGAGGAAGAAGACAAGTTGCAGGCAAAATAACCCAAGGAGGTAAAGCAAATGTTGCAAGAGCATAAGGATATAGTGAGTGATGGAGCACCTACAACACTCCCACCAAGAAGGTCTATAAGCCATCAAATAGACTTTGTTCCCAGAGCATCCCTACCTAGCAAAGCTGCATACAAGCTTACACCTGATCAAAACAAGGAGGTAGCAAGGCAAGTGCAGGAGTTATTGGAACAAGGACTGATTAAGAAGAGCATCAGCCCATGTGCAGTCCCGGTAGTGCTAGCATCAAATAAGGGAGGCAAGTGGAGACTTTGCATTGACTCAAGAGCAATCAATAGGATCACCATAAGGTATAGGTTTCCTATTCCTAGAATAGAGGATCTAATGGACTGTTTAGGAGGGGCTATGCATTTTACCAAGCTAGACCTTAAAAGTGGTTATCACCAGATAAGAATTAAGGAGGGTGATGAGTGGAAGATTGCTTTCAAGACCACAGAGGGATTGTATGAATGGCTTGTGATGCCATTTGGACTCACCAATGCTCCAAGCACCTTCATGAGGTTGATGAATGAGGTGTTGAAAGACTTCACAGGTAGATTTGTGGTGGTGTACCTAGATGACATTCTCATCTATAACAGAACCAAAGAGGAGCACCTTGAGCATTTGAGGTTAGTTTTAGAGAGGTTGCATGAGGAGAAGTTATCAATCAACCTAGAGAAGTGTGACTTCTTGAAACAAGAGCTGGTCTACTTAGGATTTGTGGTTTCTAAGGGAACCTTGAAGATGGATCCAAGCAAAGTGGAGGCAATCTTGAATTGGCCTGCACCTAAAACAGGGACTGAAGTTAGGAGTTTTCATGGATTAGCTCAATTCTATAGGAAGTTTGTGAGGAACTTTAGTGGCATATGTGCACTAGTCCTTGACACCATTAAGGGAGGCCTTAAAACTAAGTTTAAATGGACTGAGCAGGCTGACAAAGCATTTCAAATGTTGAAGCAAGAAGTAGCCACAAAACCTATCCTACTCCTACCTACGTTTGATAAGCTATTCACCTTGGAGTGTGATGCAAGTGGAATTGCAGTAGGTGGTGTATTGAGTCAAGAGGGAAGACCTGTGGCATTTTTCAGTGAGAAGCTTAATGAAGCAAAGAAGAAGTACTCGGCCTATGACCTAGAGTTATATGCATTAGTGTAGTCTCTTAAAAAATGGAGGCATTACCTACTTTCAAAGGAATTTGTGGTGTTCACAGACAACCAGGCATTAAGTTACATCAACACTCAAGAGAAGCTTAGCAATAGACATTTGAAATGGATGGAATACCTCCAATCCTTCACCTTCACCATCAAGCATAAGAAGGGGCAACTTAACAAGGTGGCAGATGCCTTAAGTAGGAAGTTGTTGACAGTTCAAGAGTTACAGTTGCAGAGCATAGGAATAGAAGGTTTCAAAGACCTCTATGAAGGAGATGAAGACTTCTCATCAGCTTACAAGGTTTGCAAGGAGTTTGAGAACCATTTCCATGGTGAGTATGCAGATTACACTCTCCAAAATGGTCTCTTGTTCAAGGGTAATTAGTTGTGTGTACCAAGAGGATCCATGAGGGAAAACCTCATCCAAGAGAAACACAATGGCAGTTTAAGTGGACACTTTGGAGTCAACAAAACCTTGGATTTAGTACAAAGGTACTACTATTGGCCAAAGTTGCCAAGGGATGTGAAAAGATATGTATAATAATGTGGTGTATGCCAAAGAGCAAAGGGAGGATCAAGCAATGCTGGTCTTTATCAACCATTGTCGGTCCCTAATAGACCTTGGGAATGCATAAGCATGGACTTTATAGTAGGACTTCCCAAGATAAAGATAGGTATGGACAACATCTATGTGGTAGTAGATAGATTTTCCAAGATGAGCCATTTCATTCCATGCAAAACTACACATGATGCTAGCTATGTTGCACATCTTTTCTTTAAGGAGATTGTTAGGATTCATGGACTCCCTTTAAGCATTGTTTCAGACAGGGACAACAAGTTCATGGGCCATTTTTGGCAAACATTATGGAGGAGACTAGGAACTAACTTGTCATTTAGCTCAGCTTACCATCCCCAAACAGATGGTCAAACTGAAGTCATCAATAGGGTGTTAGGCAATTTGTTGAGGTGTCTAACTAAGGAGTATGGGCAGACATGGGACCTAATCATTCCTCAAGAAGAGTATGCATATAATGACAGTGTGAATAGGACCACTGGTAGAAGTCCTTTTGAGGTTGCGTATGGCAGACATCCAAGGGGAGTATGTGAGTTGAGAGACCTTAGTACTTTGGAGATGAAGAGTGGGCAAGCAGAGGACTTCACTCAAACCATCAAAGAAGTCCAAGAGCAAGTTAAGAAGGCCATCCTTGAATCCACTCAAAAACTAAAGGCCAAAATGGATGAGAAAAGGAGAGAAGTTCAGTTCAAGGTGGGTGACTATGTGATGGTCCATTTGAGCAAAGCTAGGATGCAAAGTCGTAAGCCTACCAAACTGCAAATGAAAAGGGTAGGACCTTGTAAAATTCTGGCAAAATATGGTGAGAACGCCTATAAAGTGGATTTACCTTCAGATTTAGCTATATCACCAGTCTTTAATGTAGCTGATCTGATCATGTACAAGGGAGAGATAGCAAGGCAGACTGAGAACCAAGCCAAGGTATTAAAAGACTTGGATGTGAATACCTTACCTCAAGTGAAGAAGCCTATAGCAGAGGAGATTTTGGAGTCAAGAGTGAAGAAGTCTACCAGACACCAGGTCTACATGGAGCACTTAGTGAAATGGGCAGATCAACCAGTATCTGAAGCTACTTGGGTGGAGGAGAGCAGGTTCAAGACAATTGGAATAGACCCAGCTCTCATCTCTTCTTCTATTTCTTAGTTGTGTGCAGAGGGGGAGTATGGTGCAGGAGCACCCTTCCAAGCTCTCCCTCCTTCTTTTTTTGTTGGTATTATGCTTCTTATGAAGCCATTGTATATAAAATAATGAGCCAAGTGCTCATAGGTCCTAGTTAGGGTCCTAGAGGAGATCTTAGGGGTCATAAGTCAAGATTGAGATTTTCTTTCTTGAAAATGGAAGGTATGTGTGTCTTTGTGGTGTTTAGGGGTCCTTCATAACATGGTGGTGTCCTTAGGTTGGCCCAATGTGGGTTTAGGAGTCATGAAAAGCAACATTGGGAAAGCTGCTCAAAAGTTGCAAAAGTTGCATGACAACTTTTAAAAGTTGTCAAGCAACTTTTCCACCAGGAGGTCTAAATCCTTAGTTTGGCATGGATAACCCTAATATTGGCACATAGACCGAGGCAAAGGTGGTATAAGTATTTGCAAACCCTAAGTTAATGGGTTGGATGTCAGAGATTGTACGACCCAAGCAAGAAAAGCTTGACTGTGACTGTTTGTTGGTTAGTAGTCAGTTTGAATGAAGCTACCGAGCAAGTTAATTGATTGATTTGCGTGTAAGATTGTGTGGAGTGTCTTCTATGGTGTAAATATCTTCATTGTGAGAAATTAGATTAGGTTTCTATTTGCAGGTTGAGTGTGTTTGTAAATAGTTGTAAACTGTCTTTTCTTTGTCCAGTTTTAGACTGGTTTGGGCAAATGAAGTCATAACTCCATTCCCCATTGTGGAATCACCATGAAACCATGGGAAATGGAAGTGAAGACCCTGTACTATAGTCCCATGCAAGCAGGGCCCTTGAAAATGCAAGGAGGCCAAACAAAGACCCACTCCTAGGCGAGACTGGACAGTGCCCGACTAGGAGAGGTCAAGTTGCAGAGGTCTTGAAGAGTGAGGTTGGTCAAAGGAGAGTGCACCCTTTGGAGGAGGTGCAAAGGAGTGAGTGAAGTACCACTGGTGTGAAGGAGGAGCCTCCACCAATCTAGACAAGGTGGCTAGAACACAAAACATCCACTGTGACCCAGGCAGACCTTAAAACCCTCACAAAAACCCTTAAAAACCCCTAAAATTTGCCCTAGGCACTGTACGACCACTTGGAGGCCCAAAACCAAAGAAATCCTCGAGCCCTTGCCAAATGAATGGCAGACCATTTTGGGAGTTTGGGTAGTTTGTGCATCGTTTGTGAGAGGGAGCCCTAAAGGACTGGGTAGGAGGCCTAATTGGTCCTAATCCTTGTAGCCCTATTTTGTAGGCAAAACACAAAATAGTGAAATCGGTAAGGGGTTGAAGGCTTGAAACCTCTTGGGGGCACATGAATGGGTGGAAAGACCAAGAATTAGACTTGATATAACCTTTCTAAGACCTTGGAAGGTGTAGAACAAGCCTAGCCCTTATTAGCCATAGTAAGGGGTTTTGAGTCTCATGAATAGGTGAGACCTTAGGAGCAACATTGCAACTCATTGGTGGGTGGATTGGGCAAGGTCAAGGGATTCCTCAAGCAAAGGAAGTCCTAGAGACCCTAGGGTGTGTAGAGAACACCTGGTGATCCAAGGAAAGGATCCAAGAGCATAGACTAGGCTAGTCTATCCCTAACCCCATCCCATCAAGCGGCCCCAAAATTGTCTCCCCTTTGTTCTGTGTGACTTCCCTTTTATAAACATAAAGGATAGTTGCAGACAATTTCATCCCCAAAGGACACACCCTTTGGTTTAAGAAATAATTACAAATGAAAACCCTAAAATACATACTAAATAAATGCTTTAATAATGTTCTTTTATTTTTCGCCTTGAAAAAGTTCCTTGGCTTGATTGTGCAAATTTTTAAATATTCATTATCACCCAAAGATAAGTCAATCAAATTCCTTGATTTAAGAATTAATCATATTCTACCCTTGATTAGGGTTTGCCTTTGAAAAATTAATAACCTTTTCTTGCATGTAAATACTTGGTTAGAGTAATCAAAGTATTTCAACCCTTTTGGAAAATATTAATTTACCCTAGCATAGATTTTCAAATAATAACATATGATTCATAAAAGAATATACTTCCCTTTTGAAAATGATATCCATGACAAATATTCCAATAATGCGATAAGAATACATTTTCACCTTTTAGGGCAACTTCAATTCTTTTGGAAATATGAAATATATACTTGTAAAAAACCAATCAAACCATTATCCATATGATATAAATGATTTACCCTAATGCATATGTTCAATTTATTTACTTAGGGTAAATATATTTGATGAAAGAAAATATCAACCATTTGATAATCAAATGTTATTCATTATTTTCACTATATGTCAAAAGGCTTTTATAAATAAAATGTAATTCCCTTGACAAAATATTCCTCGCTATTAAATAATATTACAAAATAACATTGAGTGAGAAAATGTTATATTTGAGACAATGATTTAAAGAATTTTTTGCAAAAATAAAAATCATTTTATCTCCAAATATTATATTAAGCCTTCGGGTAAAAAACACTTCTTGTGCAATATGTGCCAAGGGAATATGATTTAATTATTTGCACAAGAATGGTATGGTTAGACACTTGTAATAAATCAAAATTTTTGCATTAGGGATATTTTAGAGAAATAAAATCTTCAGTAATATAATCCCTATACAAATAAAAAATATTTTTGCCCTTAAAATTGATTTTAATCCATAATAGTATAGCCATTTTATCATTGGAACAAAAATACTTTTACCAAGAGAAGTAACAAAAAATCATTTTGATAATAAAAAATCTCAAGACATAGGCATATCAAGCATATAGCATTTGAGAATATTTTTACTTTTGAGTCACAAAACTTCCCAAAGTAAATAAAACTACCTTATTAATCTCCTCTTTGGAAAAATTAAAATTCCTCACTTTTTGTCTCAAAATACATCAATCATATTGTATAAATAAAATTCACCCTAATATGTATTCAATTCATATATTTAGAGTAGAAATTATTCATATGAAAATAATGAAAGATGACAATCATAATTTAGTAAAGTTCATTTAAGTCATCATTTCACCATGCTTCAAAACTTAAGGTAGGAAGAACCTATGTAAATATATTTCCCTTTTGATAAAAAAACATTTCTTTTCCAATACATTATAAATAAAATTTATAAATATTGCCCCCAAAATAGGAAAATATAATAATTTACTTTTTGCAAAGTAATTTCATGAATGATAAAAGATCAAAGTAAAATATTATTTTTAAAACCTTTGGGTAGAAAATACTTCCTTAATATGTACCCAATAGATATAATTTGCTCCTATCCCCAATGGCAAAAATAAAAATAAAATTCAATAGCTTCATAGTGGAGTGTCATCGGGGAAGCATTCTTTTTGTTGCACCGATCTCCCGATGAAAAAGAACTAAAATGCAAATGCCTCCATCAGGGTATTGCTGGGTTATATATGGGCTCATTGACACTTTGAAAACAATAAAAATATCACAAAAAGGCCCTCCAAGGTGAGATATATGGTCAGGGCAATCATTTTAAGACTAAAAACATCATTAATCACTCATATCCAGCTCCAAAAGATGACCCAAACTGCAAAAAGACATCATTAATCACTCATATCTAGCTCCAAAAGATGACCCGAACTGCAAAAAACATCATTAATCACTCATATACAGCTCCAAAAGATGACCTGCAAAAACGTGAATGCATTTTTTGTTGCTGTTGTTTATTATCTTCGACTAATCTTTATGAGCTAATTTTAATTCTTTTTGAAATAAACTCATTATTTCTTTTCCGTGCAGGTAACAAGACTATAATTCATGTTAGTTAAAAATGTCATATAAACCTTTGTTACCTTGCAACATAAATAATTTAAATAAATAACATTATAATATTAATTGAAGTTGCAAGAGAAAATTATTAATATCCAAATGCACTCATTTTGATAAAAAATCTAAAAATGTATACTTTAAATTCAAGAAAAGAGCATTTGAGTTAGCTTTATAAACATATCAAATGACACTGTTTGAATATGAAATTTGAAACGAAGGTACTTGGATATACACAAAATGCAAAAGAATAATTAGTTTGACATAATAATGTTTAGATGGAAAAAAATTATGGTTCAGAAGGGCGTACTTGGAAATTGAACTCTTAACGTGTTCATAGGTTTTCAGGAGCGGATCATAGGTTTTCAGGAGCTGATTATAGGAGCTGATTATAGGTAGTGCATACAATTGCATCGAGAAATCCGCTTCTTGGCATGAATTATAACTCTAAAATCTTCAAATTTTAGGGTTCCAAGAGTCTCAATACTTCACCCATATGAACATCATCTACATGTGTTAAGTATTAAGTAAACACTAACTATTTTATTGAAAGTAAAATATTTTTCACTCAAATTATACCATTGATTAAACCTTTTTCTCTACTTTCCACAAAACAACAAATTAAATTAAAAAAATCCAACAATTCATTTTTAAAAAATACCTAGTTCTATAATATAACAATTTTTTTAAAAAAAATAAATAATAAAAACAAAAATATTCTTGCGGCAGGGACTACACTGAAAAAAGCTAGGAGATACGCTCCCAAACGTTACAATCTGCAACGACAAGACAAATCAACAAAATTAAAAAATTGGTCATAAATTTTAATAACCATTTTAAAAAATTGATACAAATTAAAGGAAAAAAAAACAACAATTTAAAAGACAACGTTTTAGAGCAAAATTTTGACATCGACATGTTTTCATTTTACTCCAGAAGATAAACAGAAATAGCCAGGCATAATCTATTCCCATTCAATTCTTCAAGTGGATAAGAAATCCCAGGTCAATATATCCTTTGAAAATCTATAAATAGGAAAAGCGATTCGGGGAATTTCAAGTTTGGATTGGTAGCAGTAGACATGGCAACAACTGTTTTAGGTCGTCTGTCTCAGAGCATATGCCCAACAAGAACTCAAATTGCAAATACAAATGCGAAGGCAGATGCGCTGAGTTTCAGCAATTCCCAGTTTTTGAGGGGCGCTACTCTCAAGATGGCATGCTGCTCTCCTTTCACTGCTACCAAGCTTGTGACCAAAAAAACCTCTGTCATTCAAATTGTTGCAAGTGAGTACCTCACTAAACCCATTATCCATGGTTACCATTTTCTTTTTGGTTCTGTAGAATTTTAACTCAGAAATTTGACTAGTAGGTATAGTTTACAAAATGAATTTAGAGACGGTCTTATGAATTCATGCAATGGGTTCAGCTTTACTGGTATTGTAAAAGCTTGTTCATGGGGTTTGATAAGTGCGTATACTTTCCCCTGTATGAAAATAGACATGAGTTTATTGATTTATGCAGCGGTTTCACAATTTGGAATTAGTGCATTGAAATTTAGACTGTAAATCTTTTTACTGTTCATAAAACAATCATAGTGGGATTCAATAGGTGGATATAATTTCATGTGTAAAAATAAAGGCGGGTTGTATAGGGTCCAAAATTCGAGAAATTTATAGAAATTTAATAAGTGGGTAATTTCTAGCTGGAAAATACAGATAGTTTTCTGATATATGCGCTGGTTTCAATTTTTTTTCATCAACACTTAAAGCTCATACATTTCAATTTTTTTTGGGTTTTGTAAGAGGCTGTTTCTGAAAACTCGAGCATATATAATTTCTATTAGGAAAATATAGATAGGTTTATTATTTATGCATTGGTTTCAAATTTTGGTAGTAACCGATTTCAAATATGCATGGTTCTAAACTTATTTGTCTCCGAGAAACATTTTATTAGATGAGGACTGGTAGTGTAAAAAGGAATTGTATCCCATTAAAGATAGCTAATTACTGGCTAGGAGCTCAAATCTCATTATCACTGTCCAAAGTCAAGCGGTTCAGTGAAAAGTAAAATATGTACTAAATGATATTCCTAATCTAAATTTTCTTAAGCTATGTGGGACGGTGCCATTTCTGAAAGATAAACAAAAAGAAGCAATAATCTATGAAGATTGCGAAGGTGTACTAGAAAATTATTTTGAAGAATATTGATATAGCAGGGCATCGTAGTTATTTATTGCTGAGGACAAACATTGCTCTCAAATTTCTACTGTAGAGTGTTTCCTTCACTGCATCAATCTCTGCATCTCATCACAAAATAGAGTGAGAAACTGCAAATTACTTTCCATAAAAACAGGTGAACTGGGAGGCTATAATCTTACCAAATTTTAGACAAAACTGTTACATTTTTGAGAAAGTCATAAGCGTTAGTTCTGCTGCTTGCTGAGTTATCTGTATTGCCAGTAGAAATCCTAATCTTCATTGTCATAAAGAAGACAAAGGAAAATAGGGTTGAAACATGCTATTCTTAAAGATAATTTTCCCCAAGAATATTGTCCCCCTTTCTTGCAACCTCAACATTGCCTATAGAAAGCAGCATAGATCCTAAATGATCGCCAAAAAACTTTAAACATTTCTTTGCCCCTCCAACATAGAAACAGGTCCAAAGCCTTGTAGCACATACATGTGGAAAGCCACAACATAGACAAAGGTATAGAGGGCACTTGGAATATCTCATGATATAGACTAAGAAAACCTTCTATAGAATCTGCCAGTTGATAGACAGCCTTCAAGAGTATCTGCGCCTAGATTAGCACCTTTTAGCTTCACATCTCAGGAGAAGACCGTGGTGCACCCTTGATATCCAACTGTTTGCTGTTCTCTTCACAGTGGAACTAACATTTCCATTCTCGAGGACATTTTGGAAAGCCCCTTAAAAAAGAGAGAAATGGCACTAACCTTGAACTAGGAAGAAGATGTCCTTGTCCAGGACCAGAAGCAAACAAGGGAAAATGAGCCAGGCACAATAAGGCCATCCAATAAAAGATGTCCACTTTGGGATAACTAAAAGATACAGTACCTATCCAAAGCCAAGAAATGAAGCAAGCTCAACCAAGTGACCGAATCTTCAAGAAATCAGACATGTGCCAAGACCAGTGATGAAATCAGGATTCTTGAAATATGATGGATTCAGGCCACTAAACTTGCCATAAAGGATCCTTTAATAGTAGATTCTGGAGACCTTAAGAGTCACCAGCTCTTAAACCTAACGAATAGATCTCTTTTCTTCTCTTGGCTAATCTATGCAAAAGAAAAGTGCATGATCCAAATGGTTATTAATTTATATTTGTTCTCTCAGAAACTATTTATATGTCATGATTATATAGATATTGCTTGTTTTCTCATGTAAACATTGTCTTGACTCTTAATAATTGAACACCATACATGTAAGACGGAATTTTTCAGAAGAGTCATCATGCAACTTAGAAGATCAATTGCCAAATGTTCTTTTTACCAAGGGTTGGAGTTTTATCACTAAGAGTCTAAGACAATTCCTTACCCTTTAAAACTTGCAATACCAACAGCTCTTGCTATTTCAGGCAATTTCAGCTGCTCTTTCTATTTCAAAACAAATAAGTATAGTGTTGTTCAGCTCATATAGTAACAAACAGTAAATTTCATGTTCAAAATACCATCAATCATTCACTTGAAACTAGAAGTACACAACCTATTCATGATCCAATGATGATAATTTTCACAATTTCTTAAACCATCATTACATAGATGGGAATGCTATCCGATCAGAAGGCATAACAAGTCATCCACAGTCCATAAAAGTTAGTCCATATTATGTGTTCCTTTAAATAGTCAAATAAGTTTTTTGCAATTTGTAGGAAGGAATGGGATGATTTTGAAATCCTTGGTGGAATGGTAGTTGTTTGTAGATGGTTCTATTGTTGTAGTTGATCTTGCCCTTTTAGAAAATAGTGGCTTGCACTCGAAGAATGAAGAATAAAGAAGTTTGAAGAATGTTTATCACTATACTTGAAAAACTCTAGATCACATGCAGTGTGAGTTTTGGGTAGTGATGTGAATTTGTTTATTTGTGACGGATGATCTTCTTGTTGGGTATGTTGTCTGTGTTGCTAACATCTGTATGAAGCTTATTGTTTTTTGAAGATGGTTTTATTTCAGTTACATCAATAAAAATATTAGATTTTATCACCATTGTGCTTTGCTTCTTGTGATCATTGACTAGTCAATTATGGGAAGAGGGGGTTGTCTTTCTTGGAAAATATGGTTTGTGGTTATGGAGTGAGCATCAATATTAAGGGTGGAAATTGGATCTGTGGTTGGAAATAATGGTAGAATCTTCAAGAGCTAAAATGGAAAAGCTTGATCGGCAACATTATGTCTTTTAGAAGATGCAGGGGTGTTGTAATGTTCCCTTCTTGCACCTAGTTCAGTATAAGGTTTCCATTAGCCTATTCCTGGTTTCCATAGGCTAAGTGAATATGGTTAGGGGACTCAATGTCCTGAGGAGAGCTTTAGCAAATGTTTTCAGAGTATTTTGGCAAAGTTTCTTTTTTTATCATATGGCTATTTTTTAGTAAGTGCTATTTTTAGTAGCTGGTCTTGGCTTCTAGCTTCACTTAGTTCAGTGCAACGCTTTCCAGTTCAGTGCCTTGGTGAGTTCTGAGGGTTTCAGGTTGATATTTGATTTGTGTTACTTAAGTTCTTTTATAACTCAAGTGAGGGTGATAGGTTCATGAAGTGTTCCCCTTGTTTAGTGCCTAGGAAAGTGGCAACTTTAAGTTGCTTTCAAAAGACACGTTGGGTTTCTAAAGTGGTGCCAAGGCGAAGGAGACTTAGCAAAATAAAAGATTAGTATCATTCCCTCCTAAAGTGATGCGAAGACATAAGGTGAGATAAAGTGTTTTCTAAAGTCAATATATAAAAGATTAATATCATTCCCTCCTAAAGTGACGCCAAGACATAAGGTGAGATAAGTGTTTTCTAAAAAAAGTGAGATAAAGTGTTTTCTAAAGTCAATATTGTGAGCTCAAGAAATGGGTCAAAACCTTTCAGGGTTCATTTCATGTTACTTTGAAAACTGAAATTGGAGGGAAAAGTATTCAAATTCAAATGAAGGTTGCCATAAACTTTTCCTCACATTATATATTTGAGTTTGAACTATCATTTTCATATAGATGAATAGACAACTTAATGTTATGTTGCTGGAATGAGCTCAAGGAGTTCTTCTTTTGCTGGTTGAGGATGAAAACCCTCTTCTTGTTTGTTGGTTGGTGGTGAGAGACCCACCCTAGCTGGTTGGTGCTCTTGGTTTGAGAAATACAGTGATTTTAGCTTTGTGGGTGACTTTGGATTTGAAGAAGATGAAGATTTACTCAGTTTTCTGATATGGGTTTCTAGTTTTTGGTGTGGTGTGTGCTTTCTTGAGTGGTTTGGATTTTGAAGAGTTTAAAAGCTTTATTAGTGTGCTGGTGTGCTTTTCCAGAGTAACAAAAGATCATATTTATGCTAATAACTCAGTTGTTAGTTATTTCCTTCTGGGCAATGTTTTAAAGGATTCCTCTTTGCCCGGCGATGCATCTTGAGTGGTCATTTGTTATCTTTGGTGAAGAACTGAATTTTCTAGGCTGATCGCCCCTCACAGGAGGGCTGTACAGCTTCATTCCTTCCTTTTGAGCGCCCAATACTGCTGATTGAAGATTTGCTTTTTCTGGAGCAGATTTAGTAGAGTTTGGTGACTTGAAGCATCTCCTTGATAATTGCTCTTGTCCCGGTGTTGCCTAGTTTTGGTGCTGGAACATTTCCGAGCATTCCTTTCCAAGTTAGGAGACTATTTAAGGTCTGATATATTGTATCTATCTGATTTGTAATGATGTTCAATATGATTTGATGCAAGGAATGTTTATTCTCTTTCTCTTGCAATGTTATTTCTATGTATGCAACAACATTATGAATGAAATCTGAAAGCAACAAACAGCAAACAATTTTCATTGGTCTAATAAACGTGAAAAAACATATTAAAAAAAAATCAGGGGTGGACATTTCAGGTAGAAATCTTTATATTGGAAGTGAAACATCATGATGTTTATCTGTTGATATATAATTTGAATATAGTTGTTATAATCAGATTTTTGGACAACCTACTGTTACTCTCCTTGGTTTTGAGTTTGTTGGTTATAATGATTTGTCCAGAAATAGCAAAAAATTTACCAACAATTGGATAGGTTGCAATCGGATTAACAACCTTTCTCTGCATTTGAAAGGGGCAGCTCCCTTGTAAAATAAAATTCAAAATGAAGTGGGGCATGCTTTGAATCTGAAAGCAGGAAAGGTGCTTTTACTTAAATAAAAGAGTGAGCACGAACAAGTATCTATCAAAAAAGGGCAGAAAAGAATGCAAATTTTGAAAATCATCACTAGAGATTACTCAAACATAAGAACAAGTGCATCTAGATAGTGAGCGAGATCTCTTTCAAATGTAAATATTGCAAATTTATTGTAGAAAAACCCTCAAATTGCAGAAAATGGTGACCCAAAGTTCATCAAATTTCTGTATTCATATATCAAAACAGAGCTCAAAGTCTCCTCCAAAGAAGTCTTTACAATGACTGTTTGTTTGCATCAAAAAGCCTCCTTACATGAGAACCATTCTTGAACAAAGTTCTCAAGCCCCCTTTACATTGTCGGTATTTTCTTTTATTTTATAAGCACAAATGAAACCATTTCTGGTTCCATAATAAGCTTCTTGAAACATTTTCTTTTTGTTTTCTTTTTTTATTTGAATATCGATTTCAAATATTTTGCTCATACAAGCACCAACATTAGACCAATACCAGCTCCTTACGAGCAAATGCATTAGAAATCACCTATTGAAGACCAAGATTCACTACCTAGAAATCCACTTTTATTTAGAAACCACCTTTATAATAGAAGCCAACTATGGAAGACCAAGAGTCACAACTTCGAATTCCATTTTAGATGTCTTTATGTGAAATTAAACTTGGGTCTCCTCATTGAAAACCCAACGTTCTAACCAATTAATTTCAATCCCTCGGACAAGAAACATTTTATTTAAGAAAATAAAGTCTGTTATTTAAGCAATGCTCAAGCTTATTTTAAAACAAAAGATAAAATTAAGCTGTAACACCCTTTTCATCTCCTTCTGTTGTTTGATCTTCATTGTGGACATGTGTGCTTTGTTGAATTCATATCCAAAGAAGATTGTTAACGACGATAACATTACCAAACCTCGTCTCAAATTGTGAAATTTTGCCAAGATCAAGAGCTCAATGAAATGTACAAAATAGAGACACAATATAGGACAAGAATAAACTGTATTTTCATCAATAGAAAATGATCAATAATATCAAAATTACACACAATGTAGATGAGCTTGCTTATATAGGCAAGGCTAGGGATATGTGAGCACACAAACATGACATGTGGCTCAATAAGAAACAAGGGTAGGTAGGAAATAGGTGTGGGTAGGTAGGAGAAATAATATAATAGTCCACATGAGGTGGATCACCCACTGAATGTGGAGTGTGTTGACGTGTATTTTGTACACAATCATACATAGAATAAAATACCCAAAGGCATCTTATCCTCTCTTGAATAAAATCTCTAACTGCTGAAGATATCGCAAGAAGGATCAGTTAGGGTGACTTCAATGTTCTTTTAGGTAGGGTCTCTACGTGTGGACAAGCACTAGTGGTCGTTGTGATTGCTGTTTCATCAAGGGGCCTTACGTTTCCGAAGAATTTTCTAAACTAAACAAGCTCTCAAAAAATATCAAAGGGCAGGGTTTGCAAGAGATCTAATCTAGTCTAACCCTAAGAATGACTCCATGTAGACGAGACTTGGCAAGATTCTACCAACTTCAATATTGCCATAAATTAACAACTCAATTGAAATTGATGCGATCTTCTAAGGTAACAAATGATTTTTCAATACATCAAGTATCAAGGACACCACCATGAAGGTACATATTCAAGATACAACAACGATTGAAGGTTTAAGCGATTTAAATATCTCCAGTCGACCACGCAAGGCGTTCCTACAATCAGCAAGAAGCTAGTGGTTTGGAAAGCGAATCCTACCAAAGATCAAGTCCAACACTTTGTCCTTCGAATTAACACACTACTTTGATTGAGAATGATTCATTAAAATGAACAACCATGAAGATAACCACGAGAATTACAATAAAACACCATAACTTCAATATTTTATTGATCTCAAAGCCATCATGTACAACAATTGTTTGTAATTCCTCCCTCAAAGCTCAATCTTGCTACAAAAACAACTTGCTTCTAATCTCTCTAATTTCTCCTTAATCTCTAATTTTTTTTTAGTTCTAGTTCCTAGTTCCAAAATGAAAAGAAATGAGGGTATATATAGCATCCTCAATTACAATGAACGGTCCAGATTGAAAGAAGATCAATGGCCAAGATTAGGACACCTAAACCCTAATTAGGGTTTATTACAACCATTACATAACATTTAATGCTTGACCAATGATAAATTTCGATTGCTTGGACACATGTCCTCTCTAGAAATTTCCACCAATGGATAGCTAGGGTAGGTACATCGGAGTTTGTGCCACCTTCTATGAATTAGGTACGTTGAACCTGGACATTGTTGAGGTGGACCAATCAGACTGGAGGAGTGATGACTAGGATGCCACCTCGTCTGACACTTGTAGCTTGGTAGATATTCAATTTGATGTCGTTGAGAAGCTATCTTTAATTAACTCTTGTTCTAACTCCTTCTGTCCTTGATTTGCAGGATGATTGATGTACCTCGCCTTGGAATGCTGGATTGGAAGAGGTTGCCCCTATCTTTACTTGATCGTCCTTGATGAGACCGTCCTTGATTTGGCTTGATTTTCCTTGAGGGGAGAGTCTTCCGACTTGTGGATCTTTCGAGCTTGGGAGTCGCCATCTTGGTACCTACACAACATTTCACAATAAGTAATAGATTTTGCAATATATAACATAGATTAGATTAGAGATTGAATTTAGGAAACTTCATGATAAGTCTTTGAGTTATCATTTCCTAAATTCGATTGAGCTAATGGAATTTCAAAATTTCAAAATTCAAAATTTAAACTATGACGATCAAAATTCAAAATTAAGGCAAGGGATCACATCACCATACCTCTCTTGAGAGCTAACTCTAAAATGCAAAATTAAGAAATTCGCCTAGGCAAAAATCGGAGTTTGGAAGATTTCAACGTGATTCCCTTCAAACGAACGTCCTCCTTAGCAACTTCGCCACCTTTGGGGTCTTCGATGTCTTGATGGCAAGCTCGCTTCACTTGAAACTAAGTTCGCACTCCCCTTTGATGATGTTTCGCACCTCCTTTATGAAATTCGCACTTCTCCTAGTACTCTCCAAATCGCATGCAAAAGAATGTTTGAATGATGATTTGAAAATGAAATAATTCACCTCCCCTTTATAGGCGCTCACCCTCTCATTCACCTCTAGGCCGACTTTGCAAAATAAGGCAATTTAAAACAATTTTTAAATAAAAACCAAGGGCCGACTTTGTAAAATATAAGATTTGAAATTTAAGCGCTCACCCCACTTTAATTTTTATTTAAAATAATAATTAATTCATTTAATGCCCTTGCAATTAATTCATTTGATTTTTTAAAGGCAAAAAATAATTAATTAAATGTCCATGCGCAAATTTTACATGCTAACTTTAATTGAATATTCAAATTTTATTGATTTTAGCATTTAATAAAATTCAAAAATGTTATTAGCGCCAAAATTTGGGAGATGGAAAAATACAAACCATATCGCTCTGGTCCTTGGGAGAGGGACAGGAGCGAATTAGCATTTTAGCCTTGATTCTTTTGTCTTTTACGTTCAAAACTACCTTCTCCACGTGCAAACTGGCACCTTCGTTGGGTTTCTCGAGCTTGATTGATTCAACTTTGTGGATAAATGCCTCTTAAGGTCAATATCGCCCTGGTCCCTTGGTGAGGGACAGGAGCGAACCTCGCATTTACTCCTTGGTCCTTGTTTCTTTGGTCACCAATTTTCATCACTAGGCAAGTAACAACGTTACCCCTTCACTCCGTGCATACTTTACTTGGCTTTTACAAAGCACATTTAATATTTTGGAGGATTTTCGCCCTGGTCCCTTGGTGAGGGACAGGAGCGATCCTTGTGTTCTAGCCAAAATTCGTCATCTCTTAACCTTAGCTTCTCGTTCATGACCTTTCAAATGACATATTCGATCTTGTGTACCTTTGCTTGACGTGATCTTGTGGGGTGAATGATTGATTTAATTAATATCGCCCTGGTCCTTGACTGAAGGACAGGAGCGATCCTTGGTGTCCTGGGCTCATCCTTGTTTCTATCAACTTGCAAACGCCTTCACAGTGTAAAACAATGTCCTTTGGTCCTTCTTGAACATTTGAAATGTGATTAACATTCAAAACTTGAACCCCCATAGAGATTTCGCTCTGGTCCCTGACTGAAGGACAGGAGCGAATTTGGGCATATTGTGTAAATCCTTCATCATATTGACTTGCAATTGTCTTTGAGGCGCAAAATGATGTTCTTTACTCCCTTTCGAACACTTGAAATGTGAGTGGCAACTTAAATTTGGACACATTTGAACATTTCGCTCTGGTCCCTTGGAGAGGGACAGGAGCGAACTTGGGCATTTCCATCACCTTTGCAGTCTTTGATACTTCATTCTTCGTCGAGACACCTCAAACGTCATTGCCACCTTGTACTTTGACTTGGAGTGACTTTATATTTGTAAGGAAGGCAATATAACCAATATTTCGCCCTGGTCCCTGGCTGAGGGACAGGAGCGAACTTACACTTGTAGGCTCAATCGTGCTTTGCTAACTTCCAAATTTATCTTCAACGGATTCGTTGTGCCCCCTTTCACTTATCCTTGGCATGGCATTCGTTTTATCTTGTTGCGAATTTGATCTAAGGAAGAAATCGCTCTGGTCCCTGACTGAGGGACAGGAGCGCCTAGGCAAATATGGGCCTCGCTTCGGTGTCTTGCAATCTTCAATTTGTCTTCAATGGGTCCGTTACACCTTCTTTGCTTTCCTCAAACCTAATCTTCACTTGATCTTTGCCCAAATTTTGCCTTATAAGGAATTTCGCTCTGGTCCCTGGGAGAGGGACAGGAGCTATCATCAAATTTCGCCCTGGTCCCTGGCTGAGGGACAGGAGCGATTTTGCTTCTAAGTCTAATTTTCCTTATGATGACATTTCCAAGTTATATTCAACTGACAGGATGTACTTCCTTGGTTCTCCTCAAATCGCGAAATTGTTGAAATCTTGCAAGGACAAGGCAAGGTTGGATTTTAAGCTCCGGTCCTTCAGTGAGGGACAGGAGCGATTTTTGCTCCTGGCACATTTCCATGTTCGCGAAATTCTTCAAATTATATTCAACGGAAAGAACATGCCTCCCTTTATCTCTTCCAATCCGAAAATCATCTTGATCCTGCAAGGACAATAAAATTTTGAGAAACAAGCTCCGGTCCTTCAGTGAGGGACAGGAGCGATTTGTCTTCCACAGGCCAAAATATCACGATTTCAAGGGTTTAATCACTTCACAAGGCAAAGTTAGGTCATTTCCAATACCCGGGATCAATCATCAAAATTCCAAAATTTGGTCAAAATCATTCAATCATACAAGATTCCATAACTCATCATCAACACTTAGGCAAAAATTGGACTCTGCATCAAAATTCCGACTGAACCTAGACCAACTCACTTGACCACCTGACGAATTCACCTTATTCAAAATTGCATCCTACGGGAGGAAGCTCAAAAGGCTCTCAAGATTGACTGGATTCTGGCCTGAAAACACTAAAACGGGAACCCTAAGGCTTGACCCTAATCCAGACGACTCAAAAAACCCTAAAAGCAGAGAGAGAAACAGGCAAAACCGAGCAAAAAGAGGGGGTCCCCATTTTAATGGGGCGATGTGTGAAATGGTCACAACAGAGTGTAACAACAAGATCAACACCATAAAAGGTGGAATTTCTCCTACACACACTATCTCAATGTGGCACAAACACCCAAGTGTCTCATACCCAAACTACTATGAAATGCATTTCCTAAGTAAACTTAAGTAAGTGTAATAATATCCAAGATGAATAATTATTTACACCAACACCCCCCCTTAAGTGCAACTTAGGGGAATGCACTTAAGTCTACAATGCAATTAAGCAATGCAAGATGGGTCCCGGCTACGAGGCCATGTTAGGTACCCATGTACAAATGCAAATGCATGCAAACCAATGCAATGAAAACTCTCACAAAGAGGGGAAAGAGAGAAAAACCCAATGGGAAAAAACCCTCCCCCAAAAGAGAGATGAAAAACATACAAGAGAACTCTCATAGAAGAATGTGAAGGACAAAACCCCATGTGAGGAAAAAGTCCCCCCCATAGGAGAGAAGAAGAGAAGCTAGGAAGCCCCCCCTTAATGTGGAATCTGCACCAATGATAGAAGCTCGATGTATGAAGAAACTGCTCCATGAACGTCGAACAACATTCCTCCCCTTAGGAAGAAACAAAACCAAAGGTGTATCCATGAAGTCTCCCCAATCATGAAGGGAAGATGTATGAAGAAAACTCATGATGAAAGGAATCTCTGAAAACTGCTCAAGTGTCCCCATGTCAATGCTGAAAGATACCCCCTCCAAAGGTGGTAAACTGTGCCACACTGCTGAAAAAGGCACTCCAAGATCTAGTGGAGATGGATGTAGAACATTTCCCAAAGACTCACATGTCTCCTCAAAACATAAAGAGACCTCCTCCAACTGCTGTACATAAGTATCCACAATCATGTCAACCTCTAAAGAATGATCATGTAGAGAATGAACAAGAGGGTTAGAGTGTGCCCTCACAACAATTGAAGAAGGATCACCTTCATCAAAGAGAAGATGAATGTCATCAATGATGTCTCCCAAATCTGCAATGTAGGATTCCACAAACAAACCTGCAATATTTGTCAGGTAATCATCCCATGAATCTGAAGCTGGAAGACAATGAATATCCTGCTGCACTGAATCACATGAAGGCAAAACTGTTGCACTATCCGCATCATCAGGTGCAATAGGTGATGTGATATCAATATGAGGAGATGAAATACAAGGCTCAAGAATGGGGTCACATGTGAGAATCCCCATGTTCAAGTGCTTAAAGTTCTCCTCAAAATCTGAACCATCACAAGAAGTGTGATCATCATGTTTAGAATCATCAAATGTGAAATCATCATCATCAACAAAATCTGAAAAGGAGTATAACCGAGATGCATGATCAACCACCCCAGTCGCAATGATAGCTCTAGTCTCCAAGTCTCTAATGAAAACTGAGTCAGGTGTGAACTCCACAACTCTCTTAGTTGCGCCATGTGTGATTTGATAGATAGAAAGGAGATTGTTTGTCAAGTGGGGTACACACAACACATCATTGAAGGAGTTATCCCCAATGTCAATGGATCCTTTCCCAATCGCATCCATGTATGTATGATTACCCATCAAAATCTGTGGCATGGTGCAAGGCTCGAATGTAGAGAACATAGACTGCGAAGATGCCATATGATGAGAAGCCCCTAAATCTAGAAGCCATCTCTCTGAATCATGACTGATAGTAGCACATAGAGCTTTTCCTTTTCTTGTTCCAAAAGAGTGAGTCTTCCCACTTGTAGAAGCCATGAATGCTTGCCCTTTTCCTTTTGAATGTGAGGAAGTGGAAGTTGATGAATCATCCTTCTTGTAGACTTTAGGCAAATCAATGTTATGCTTTTTGATGATATGTGTGAGCTCATCAATCTTCTTAGAATGGCAACGATGCTCCTCATGACCAATCTTTTTACAATAAGCACAAGTAGGTCTCTCCCTCTTTGGTGAATTATCTCTCTTGGAAGAGGATGAATCTCCTTGTTGTGGAGAAGATGGTGCTTTTTCTTTAGGCTTTGATTGCCATTTCTTCTTGTTTGAGTTGTCCTTTCCTTGATTTCCTTTGTTCCCTTGATTTGCCACTAGTGCTCGAGACTTAGAAGCCTTAAGAATGCCCATGCTTATCAACTTAGTTTGTTCCATCATCAACATTTCATTGAAAGCATCAAATGTAGGCATTTTGTAGCTTGAACCCATTGTCATCCTATGGGTTTGGAAACTAGAAACAAATGCTGCATATTCTTGTGGAAGCTTGCCTATCAAGTTGAATATCAATTGAGTATCCTTTTTATCAATGCCACAATCTTTGAGTTGTGCCCTCAACTCATTTGCCTTAGTGACATAATCTTGTATAGTATCAAAGTTCTTGGGATCTAACATGGTGAGATCACTATCAGTTTGATATCCCCTAATCTCATCAACTTGACCATACAAGTCTTGAAACTTTTGCCAAGCATCCTTGATTAGAGTACACTTCTCAATATGAAAAATGAGATCCTTTAATACATGCTTTCTTAAGGTACCAATTGCCATGATATTTTTAGTGAGCCAATCCAAGTGACTAGTTGGATCAACCTTAGGATCAGCGGGAGCAACAATAGTTCCATCAATGTAATGAGTGAGTCCTTTTTCCATAAGTTTACTCCATGCATCAATTTTCCAAGTAGCATAATTATGAGGAGTTAAGAGAGGAAACTTAGAAGAACCCATAGCAGCGAAAAGGAAGGAACACAAGAGCACAAAAGCACAATAGACACCCCCCCAAATTCACTCAATCAAAGTACCCCCCCAAAAATGATGATTTTGGCACTTTATATGTAGTGCGTGTACAATAGGCCACTTGCAAACAATGGCAAGGTGGACTTCTGATTTTGTTTTACAACTGCCCCAATAGGCTGAGAACTACAAAGCAAAAGATCAGAAGATAGATCTATGCAATACAAATGCCAAATTGGCCAAATAAGACCATATGATGAAAGTACAATTTCTACCCACAATTGCTGCAAAATGATAGCATATTCTGAGAGTAGACAAAAAATAACGCATTTTAAAAAAAAACGGCACCTGAAAAGGAGTTCGTATGAGCTTGAACGGAGACCTGGAAGTTGCAGAAACGGGGATTGGACAGGTACAGTCACCAAAAACTGAGAATTCTGAAAAATCTGTCCATCAAAATCAGAAAATAATTCCACCACGTGAAAGTACACGAAATTCTAGCCTATTTAAAAAAAAATTGCACCCAAAAAGGAGCAAAAATGAGCAAGTTATGGCCATTTGAAGTTGAACTGCAAAATCAAAAAGCTCAATGAGAGGGGCCTGCAAAATTTTTGAAAAATGCTGATGTGGCGCTGATGTCAGCAATTCACTGTGTTAAATTTGACGGTCGTATGACCGTTGCAAAAACTTCGCCTCCCTGCTGACTGGGCGTCCGTACTGTACGGACTGCTGACTGGGCAGGTGACTGGTTTGCCGTATCGTACGGACGGCTGACTGGGCGGTGTGCGTTAGCTTTGCGTGGCAGATGACGTGGCAGATGACTGTGCGTACGGGTTTTACCCACGGGCCAGTGGCTGCCTGCCACGTGGCGGACGCGGGTCCTCCTGGTTAGTTGACCGCCGGGGAGGGAGGCGCTGTCGGAGGCGGGCTAGGAACCAAGGACGGGGGCTGGTGTCGGGAGGAGCCGAGCTGCCGGCGGCGGCGACGTGGACGGCGGCAGGTACAGGCGCGGGCGACGGCGGGAGGACGAAACGACCGACGTTGACAGCGGCAGGTCCGGACCTGCAACACCTGCGACACGCAAGTACGGACTGCACGGGGGGGGTCTGCGGACCCCCCAAAAATAGCAAAAACCCTTTTTTTTTTTTCGAAAAATATATAATTTTTTTTTCGAAATTCGTACAATAATAGCAAAATTGGCGAAATTTTTTTTTCTCACCAAAATAGGCTGACTTTATAACCAAAATTCATGGAAACGGCCTTCTGGATGCAATGGCGGGGTCGGATCTGGTCTAGGATGCCTCCAAAAGATGCTGCTCCTCAGATCTGCCTCTTGACGTCGCAATAATGCCTCTTCAAGACGAATCAATGAAGCCCCAATGGCTCTGATACCATGTGAGATTTTGCCAAGATCAAGAGCTCAATGAAATGTACAAAATAGAGACACAATATAGGACAAGAATAAACTGTATTCTCATCAATAGAAAATGATCAATAATATCAAAATTACATACAATGTAGATGAGCTTGCTTATATAGGCAAGGCTAGGGATATGTGAGCACACAAACATGACGTGGCTCAATAAGAAACAAGGGTAGGTAGGAAATAGGTGTGGGTAGGTAGGAGAAATAATATAATAGTCCACATGAGGTGGATCACCCATTGAATGTGGAGTGTAACAACAAGATCAACACCATAAAAGGTGGAATTTCTCCTACACACACTATCCCAATGTGGCACAACACCCAAGTGTCTCATACCCAAACTACTATGAAATGCATTTCCTAAGTAAACTTAAGTAAGTGTAATAATATCCAAGATGAATAATTATTTACACCAACACAAACTCCAATGACTTTTCTTATTCTTCATCATCATTCTTTCTTTTAGTTGCAAGCTTGGGTTTGAAATCAGTGTGCAAGAAGAAACCTTTCTGTGCTATTTTCTTTTGGAAAACCATTGAACTCATGTACTAAGTTTTCAGTGCTTTCTTCAGTTGGTGAACGGGGACAATCATTGAAAACTTTACAAAAGATGAAGACCGATTTTTCATTTTGGTGAAAAATTAAGTTGACAAACTATGAATTTTTTTGAAACAAGACTCAAATGCTCACCTTTTTGGCAAAGAAAGAAGTTTATGAACCAAAGGAAATGCCAAAAAGAAGGGAGAAAAACAAAGGAAACAAAAAGCTTTTCGGTAAGAAATGAAGTTTTTATTTAGACTACAAGGATTTGGGTAGCCCCCCTATAAACTGTAGTGCACTAGGTAATCTTTTTAACATGACCGGTGACGTTGGCATGACACAACCTCTGTGACCACGTATGCTGGGGGGAGACTGGACCTCGTGACCTTGTGCCTACGACAGGAAGCTCTCACCAATCGAGCCAGGCTCCCAGCCTTGGTAAGAAATGAAGTTTGCTAAGTAGGGAAATTGTTGAAAAGATAGGTGAAAGATAAACGTAATTTTGCAGAGAATGAGACTTGTCGAAAAGGAAAACAAATGACTTAAGATAAAGCTACTGGTTTGCAAACTAAAAAGCCTGCTGTAAAAGGTTTGCAAAACAAAGATTTTGCCAAAAAGAGAAAATAGAAAAGGACTCTGTCAAGATATTTGACTGGACTTTGAAGACATAGATCAACATTTTGGGCATGATATACAATGACAAAATTTATTGGGCAACAGAGTTATTGGGATATCTAAGCAAGCTGTGGTGAAATCTTATGTTGGTAGACACTTGTGTGCATGGACATGACTACATGCTGAATGATCACATGTTATGCTTAGTCTTTTGTAGTTGATTTTATGACTTTAAGTTATCTCAGTGTACATGGACAAACCTTCATTGTGAGCTTGATTTGGAGTGTTTTACATGCTTGCTTAGCTAGTCCTGTTTTCTCTAAATAATAGCTCTGAATAGTCTATAACAGCAACATGGAGATGGTTCAAAACCTGTTGTTACAAGCAGTGTTGTAATGTCCCCATTTTCCTAGCCTTTTGGCTAAGTGGAGGAATAAGGAGAAATTACGTAAATTAATTTCTTATAAAGTCATTAAAATAAATTAAAAATTAAAAAGTGACTTTATATTTAATTAATTTGATTAAATAGTGACTAAAATAAAATAATAAATCATATAGTCACTTAATAAATAATAAAGTGTACCTACCCTCTTCTAGAAGGAATCTCATGATGAGTTATGAAAAGGATAAATAGAAGAGGGTGATTGATGTTCAGGCAGGGCTTGGAATTGGATTTGATAATTGATTGGGTTTTGTAGGACCGCAAGGTGTCTGCAAACTAGAGTCTTTGGGAACGGAAACTCCCATAGATTGCATAACTGAGGGAGTGGAAGACCTTACGACGGGTTGCAGCTGAGAGTGGAAGATATTCAGTTTTCCACATTGTGCGTAACGAGTTGATGGTGGTTGGGAAGGACAAATCAGTCCTTTCACTTGAGCTTAAGGAGATTTTATATCAGGTTGGAGAGCTTTGACACATTGCCTTGATTTTGCCCATTAATGGTGGTGGATGCATCCTCTTTGAGATTTGAAGACAGCAATCTCTGCTAGGGAAGAGAGCGATTTTGTTTGTGTATTTTTGAAGGCAAATCGAACCAAGTTGCATGCTGGTGGCCAGACTGCAGCAGACTATACCTCACACGATTTTGTCCATTCACCATCCCTTAGGCATCGATTTTAATGTTGGAGGTCAGCGATGACATTGGCATGATAAGGCGATTGAGGATGCTAAAGGGTAATCAGCACGCTTAACCAAGGATAATCACAGTCTGAAGAAAGGTTCGAACTGCATCCTCTTATCCACGATTTTGTTCACCACATATCATTGAAGCATTAAAATTCCAGTTGGAGGTTAGTGATGTTGATGAGAGACTTAGGCGCCTCATTTCATGGCAATTTGAAGATGAATTGGAGAGAGATCGGTTTCCAACTGTTTCAAATCAGAAATTGGACCTGATTGCTACCATCCCTCATTTTGGTTTCTAGGACGAGTATTGGGCTTTGAAAAAGTTGGGCGATCCATTTTAGTCAAAAGGGCGATCATCTAGGGAGGTGTCTTAAGGAGATTCGGCTGCCTTGCTTTGTGTTCTCAGACCATACTTCACAGCAGCAGGGGCGATGGGTATTGAAGATTGAAATGGCACATTAAAGAGTCCTTCACTCATGCCAATGTTTGCTCCTAAGGGAGTCTTGCATCAGGTTCCTCATTCACCTGCTCTCATTAAGAATTTTCAGTTTGTGTGATTGGTCATAACTGCAGCCACTAAGTTCTCAGAAGTCTGAAAATGATAGTCCATGTATTCATTTACTAGTTACCTATATCTAGTCATTAGGCTGTCATATGAAATGTAATATGATTCATTATATGAATAAGAAGATAGTTTGGGGTTTGCATCATATTCTACTATTTTTTTCTGAGGATGCATGACAAGTGTTTGTCAAAATACCCATGTGCTGTTAACACTTGATTTGATGACTAAGTTTGGAATATACTCATAGGAGTGAGTTGTTTGATCAATATCAGTTTTAAGGTTTATCTAAAGCTGTTTGTTAATGATATTTATGTGTGCAAATCATCAAAGCACACTTATATTTGCTGTTAACTTCTTGTTCCCAATCTGAGACAAACTTATCAGCAGCTCATATAAACCAAATTCAGAAACTATTGGCAAAATATTCCGTGTTTTCAGTCATCATTGGGACAGGGGATATTACAAGTGTTAGCATTTGCATTAGGGTTTGGGAGCAGCAATGTGGTTGCTTGGTTGAGAAGTTGCATCGGTGGAAAAGCTTGTTGCATGGGTTTTTTTGTAAATAAGTGATGCTAACTTTTCAGGATGATATTATTGCAGGATTAAGTTAAAAGAGAAAGAATAACACGGTCTTTTGGTAATGGTATGGTAAGTGATATTATTGTTGAGGTTATTTAATTGCAAAAAAATATCAAAGATCTGCATAGTAGTTTGCAGTGGATGGAAGGTTTGGTTGCAGGTTTTTGCAACTAATACAAGAATGATTGGGATTGTTGTATTCTTGGTGTTTTATCTTTAGTGTTGTGGATGTTTTATGGTTAAAACAATGGCATTGTTTTAGGATTACTATACGTTGGAATCGTTTGTTTGATGATGAATGATAACTAATGCCATTTACATGAGTACATGCTGCAGGTAGAAGAAGATTAGAAGTGTCTTCTTGAGGATAATATATGCATGTAGGAAGGAGTATGTAGAGTGTTTATGATGGGTGCTGGTGAGAGGCATCTGGTTTCATAGCAAGCACTAGTTTGTGTTTAATTAATTTCTTGGTTTTAGTGTTGCAATTTCTGGTTGAAAATCAATGGATTATTTAGATTTGTGGATATTGGTGTTGCAGATTTGGTAAACCCTTGACATGGAAGAAAGAATTTGGGATAAACTTGGTTGTGAGGCAATGTGGTTTTGTTTCACTGATTTAGTGCTTCCATGATACCTTAAATTGTATTGAAGTGTTTGTAAGTTTCTTGATGCAGTAGTCATTTGAGAAAGCTTATAAGCTGGAGTATACTTGCAGTTTTTATGGAGAAAAGTTGTAGCTGACTTGTAATACTAATAGTTCTATAGTAGATCTATAATGGACCTATAGTGCGCTTGGTATACTTGTAGTTAATGGTTTTGCTGCTATTTGTTTTCTTATTTTGGTTGCGAGTTACTTTTGGTAGATATTGACCATGTGTATGAAAAGCTTCTGATCATAGGTTGTTTGTGGGAGATTTACGAGAAGCTTCTGATCATAGTTTCTTTTCTTACTTTGGTTGTGAGTTACTTTTGGTAGATATTGACTTTGTATGAGAAGCTTCTGATCATAGGTTGTTGTGGGAGTTTTATGCAGAAAGATAGTCGATTATTACATATTGTTCTTCTTGGTTTTGAAGGTGGTGGTTTTAATTTTCCTTTTGGGGGCTCTTGGTAAGTAGCATTTGGAATTTTTTGATTGTGTTAGACATACGACCATGTGTGATCTTCAGATTTCAGGAGATATATAATGTATCATGATGCCCTGGTTTGCTCAATTGTAACTTTTAGTGGGAATGTAGGCACTGATATGAATCTCTTTTAGTGATTGACGTTAGTGTTGTGGATTACTCTTGGTTATTGTTGTGCACAGGTTGTGGAGTTGTGATAATGATATGATTTGTTAGTAAAGAATATTTTTGCTTCATATTTAGTGAAGTTGTTGACAACTTTGGGCCATGTTGAGCTTTGTTGGGTTATTGAAGCTCTTGGTTGTAAGTTGATTCTTTGTTTTGAGAAGTTACTATTTATTTATGTCATATGATGGTCTTAGATAGTATTTGGATTATTGGCATGATTAATCAGGGTGCTTGTCATTTCTTCGTTTTAGACACGTGAGATTATGTGGTCATGATTGATTTCTTGCAGTTTGCACTGTTTTTGCAATGGGAACCTTGACCATGATTTTGGTGGTTGTAGCTTGGGTACAGTTGGTTGATAAAAGTTTGCATGTGGAGTTGTATTAGCATGGAGGTATCAGTTTTGTATTTGTTGCACTTAGAGATAGGTGCACTTTCTAGTGTGGATGAAATCAAGTTGCCATTTTTTGATTTCTTGGAGTTTGCACTGGCTTTGCAGTGACAGCCATAGTATAGATTTTAGTATTCTGCTTTTCTTGGGCTAGTACATTGATAACTTTGCTTTGGTGGACTCTCGTAGTGCAAGCTTGTAGCAAGGAGTGGTTGGTTTTATATAGTGATGGAAAATTATTGATATGGAGGATAAAGATTATGATGCCTTATTTTTTGACTTCAGATTGCAAATAGGGTTCTAGGCATACATGGTTGCTTGCATATTTTTATTGATTGTAGATAGATTTTCCTTTCAATGATGCTATTATGATCACTTTGAGTATGTAGCCAAGGTGTTGTAGATTTGCAGGTCGGAGTATAGTGGCATAACGTGATCTGATGCCATTTATTTGTCTCTTTTTTCTTATACATATATATATATATATATATATAATGCGCCCCTAGGTAACCATCCCATGATATTACCACTTCTAACAATGCCTGACAAGTGAAAAGTAGCAAATTTGATGTTTGCTTCTTCATACATTGGGTTAAATGAAAAGTTCGTGTCTATCTTTTAAACCCAAAGAACACAAAGAGATAGATAAACTAGGTTCACAACAGAAAATCTGTGCATCTTCAATAAACCATGAAGATCAATCTTCAAATTAACATTAAGAGTCAAGACCCATCTGCCAAACCAATTGATTTACATGGAGTCATATGGGTCTTAATGTTAATTTGAAGATTGATCTTCATGGTTTATTGAAGATGCACAGGTTTTCTGTGGTGAACCTAGTTTTATCTATCTCTTTGTGTTTAAAAGATAGACACATACTTTTCATTTAACCCAATGCATGAAGAAGCAATCATCAAATTTACTACTTTTCATTTTGAAGGCATTGTTAGAAGTGATAATATCATGGGATATAATCAATTCATATGATGAATTCAGACAAAGGTTTATTGATAAGTTTGATAGGAAGGGCCTTGCGATTTGTTTATGAGAATTGGCCTAATTGAGACAATATACCATAGTGGACAACTATGTAGCAGAATTTTAGAGGTCAGCAGTGATGGTTTCTGAATTCTCCAAAATGAGACTTATTGCTCTTTTCATGAAGGGGTTAATCAGCCCTCTTAAAGGTTGGGTGAAGGTCTTTGACCCACCATCTTTGCAGGAAGCCATTAAGAGAGCATTAACTTTGGAAACATTGGTACTCAAGAACAAATTTTACTCTAAGACACCATAGTCGGACAATAGAAGAAAGCATTTCAAAAGAACACATATTATCAAAAAGAAATACCTCAAAAAACAAGCAAGGTGGAGAAACCAAGAATGAACTAAGAAAGAAATTGTGCTTCTTATGCAAGGAACCATGGGTACCGGGACATAGATGCCTTGGTAAAGGACATGCACATCAAATAGAGATAATTTCATATGAGGAATCAGAAATGGAGGAATTTGAACTAGAAACGAAAGTGAATGAACTGAAATGTGAAAGTAAAAGAAGTAGAAGAGTGTGTAGGAGGCACCTTGCTACTCTTTTTGGTGCTCCTAGGTATCATCCTTGTAGAGTTTGTGAAGTTATGTAAGGGCAGAAAACTACATTTCTAATTGATAGTGGGGCAACCCACAAATTTATAGATGAACATTTGGTTGTAAAGAGGGAATTGGAGATATAGGACTTTGAAGATTTTAATGTTATAGTAGTAGATAGCTTTACCGCCCCATGTACAAAATTGATACAACAGCTTGACATCAGTCTATATGGTGTACAATGATTTCTGTGTAGTGGGCCTATGGAGAGACCAGCATGGTCTTAGGAGTGCAATGGTTACATTCTGGTCAAAATTCAAGGCCCACCAAGTGGCAGATTTATTTTTTCGGGAAGTAATAAGGCTACATGGATTGCTTAAAAATATTGTTAAGTGATAGGGACAACAAATTCCTTAGTTCTTTTTAGTAAGAATCGTTTCATTTGCAGTTAAGTAAATCACTCCATGCACCAAGTATCACCCCCAAATTGATGTTACAAAAATAGCAAATAAGTATGTGAGTCGTATTTGAGGAACCATTTTTCATATCAACAATTAACTTGGGTAAAGTGGTTGTATTTGGGAGAATATTGTTATAACACTTCTTATCACATATCTATTGGTATGTCTCCATACATGAATTATATGGTTATGATGCTTTAACCTTTGCTGACTTAGTGTTCTCTAATAGTAGAGTGCTAGCAATTAGTTAACTGGTTAAGCTTAAGGAAGATGTGCTAAGAGAACTCAACGTTCACCTCTAACAAGCTCAAAATCAACATAAATTCAATGCAGATTAGAACCATACAAAGAGGACATTTGAGGTTGGAGGCTTGGTTTTTTTGAGGTTGCAACCATATAGACTATCTTCCATCAAGAGAGGAGTTGAGAAACTCCAACTTAGGTTTTTTGGACCCTATAGGATCATGAGGAGAATTGGAGAAGTTGCTTATGAACTTGAGTTGCTAGAAAACAGTAGGATACACAACGTGTTTCATGTTTCGTGCCTCAAAAAGGCACTTGGACAACACATCACACCTTCAACAAAGTCGTCTCCCTTGGATGATGAGGGAAAGTTGATATATTTTCTTGAAGCTGTCATTGGACACAAAGATAAGAGATTAAGGAATAAGACCATAATAGAATACTTGGTGTTTTGGAAAAGTCTCCTATTTGAAGATGCTACATGGGAGGGTGCAAAGATTCTTGAGCATGTGAATCTGCAATTGTTTGAGGGCGTGCAATTCTTGGAAGGGCGGATTGTCATGTACCCATTTAATTTAATCTAGAGACCTGTAGCCCATTTCTTATTTCCTATAGGTTAAGGGATGAAGTTAGGGAAATAATTTAATAATCATATTTGTTTCAGTTGTCTTGGTAACTTTATTTAATAATATTGTAAAAAAGACAAAAGACAAACTTATGTGTTATTACTATTTTATTTATGTGGGCCTAATGAAATATTTTATTGAAACGTGAGGCAGGAAAAGAAAACTCAAAATAAAAAAGGTGAATATAAAAGAAGAGTTTGTCACTCAAAAGGGCATCCATTGTTATTGTTATCAAAGCCCTTTTTTAGAGCTTGGGCGCTTGTTCATCTACACAATTGAGGACGAAAGCAACTTGCTGCAAAAATTTGGATGACATAATTCCTTTTGGTTTCCATTCAGATTGGACAATGAAAAACCTCATGTGCAATTGTGGTGATTCTACTTAAGGATCATAGAGGTGCTAAAAGATTGCACATGCAGTTTGTGATTGGAATATTCAGTTGTTGAAGGTTTCAGATTGATTCCAAAATTGTTGAGGTTTATCAGGGTATCATATTTTATTTACTATTAGCAGACCTTGTTTGTTTAATGGTATTGCTGGACGCAACATTTCTTTCTTATTAGCTGCTGTCATACATAGTGGTCGGTCATACTAGTTTTAAAAAGGGACACACACACACACTTACATATAAACATATAGTTGATTTTCCCTTTCAAGCTGCTGCTTTATGGATTACTAAGGCAAGTTGTTTAGGTGCTGCTTTACCTTTTGAAGAGGATGCTGCACCATATTTTGGGTCTGCATTTTGACACTGCAGTACTTTTCTTCTTGACTGACCATGGGCCAAACTCAAGAGTGGGCTTACATCACTTATCTTGTAATTGGTTCCAGCTTCATTTGATTTTAATAATAATTAAATATTCTGAATTTTAAATGTTTGGTGCAGTATAAAACAATATTTTTTAATTATTAGTGTATGTGGATTTCAGTTATTATAATTAAATTTGGCTTAAAAGAGTTTATGGATCTAGTATTTTACTGTGTTGCATGGGTTGTTAGGGTTTCAAGCAGATCCGAAGCAAATATGAACTAACAATTATATGCAGATTTAAATACAAAAGATAAAGGAATAAAATAGGACATAGATGACACAGAGATTTAACGTGGTTCACCCAGAATGGGTTACGTCCACCATACACAGCCGTCCAATCTTTCTTATTATCCAGCAAAAATAGTACATCAACATTACAATCCCTTAAGCATCCCAGCCGCTTATAACATGCGTTTTTAGGGCAACAAACAAAGTCGGCCTTTTTAGGGTTTTATTACAATGTCGGTTTTCATCAACAAAAAAAATGGTAAATTTTTTTTTCTCGGGGGCTACCGCCCTCAAACCCCCGTAGTGGGCTTCGCTTGCTTTGGGGGCTGTCGCCCCCAAACCCTCGCCTGGGGCCCGGCCCGGACCCGGACCCTTGCAAGGATACGTGCTGAGTGTACGGTACTTTGCTGATTAGTCGCCACACCTCAACAATCTCCCACTTGGAGACTGGTCAGGCTCCACACCGAACAATCTCCCACTTGGAGACTGATACTACACGACACCACTGTACATGCAACATCCGCTGGATAAAATACTAGGACTCGACTGGTATACATTCCACAATTATCAATCAAGAAGACCAACAGAAACTGATGAAGAAATCAGCTTCTTCTGTGGAACTGCCTTCGTGAACATATCGACAGGATTCTCACTTGTGTGAATCTTCTCAAGCCGTAATTGACCCTCCTCCAAAACAGTCCGGATGAAGTGGTACCTGAGCTGAATGTGCTTTGTCCTTGAATGAAAAGTAGAGTTCTTCGCAAGATGAATGGCACTCTGGCTATCAGTATACAATTGGCGATCCTCCTGTGTCTGACCCAATTCCTCCAGAAAACATTGTAACCAACTCATCTCCTTGCTGGCTTCTGTAGCAGCAACATACTTAGCTTCAGTGGTTGAAAGTGCAACAACCTTTTGTAGCCTAGAAATCCAACTGACTGCAGTTCCCCCTATAGTAAAAACATACCCTGTAGTGCTCCTCCGTGAATCAATATCACCTGCCAGATCAGAGTCAACAAATCCACTCAGAGAAGCATTAGATCCTTTGAAACATAATGCCTTCGTAGTGGTTCCTTTCAAATACCAAAGGATCCATTTCACAGCATTCCAATGTTCCATACCCGGATTACTCATAAATCTGCTCACAACTCCCACTGCATGTGCAATATCTGGCCTTGTGCATACCATTTCATACATCAGACTGCCAACAGTTGATAAATACGGGATGTTAGACATTTTTTTTACCTCTTCCTGTGCCTTTGGGCACATCTCTTTAGTCAATTTGAAATGACTAGCCAAAGGTGTACTAACTGCTTTTGCATCCTGCATGTTAAATCTTTTCAACACCTTCTCTATATACTCACTTTGGGACAAATTCAAGGTTCTATTTTTTCTGTCCCGTGTAATCCTCATACCCAGAATTTGCTTAGCTGCACCCAAATCCTTCATAGCAAATGACCTGGCTAATTTATGTTTAAGATCATTTATGTGTTCCATGTTAGACCCAACAACAAGCATGTCATCAACATAAAGCAACAGGATAATATAACTGCCATTATCCAATCTCTTAAAATATACACAATGATCAGAATGACATCTATGATAACCGTGTTCAGCCATGAAGCTATCAAATTTTAAATACCATTGTCGGGGTGCTTGCTTTAGGCCATACAAACTTTCCTTCAGCCTGCACACCAAGTTCTCCTTACCTTTGACCTCATATCCCTGTGGTTGCAACATGTAAATTTCCTCCTCCAAATCTCCATGGAGAAAAACTGTTTTCACATCTAATTGTTCAAGATGTAAATCATCTGCAGCCACAAGACTAAGTACAGTTCTAATTGAAGTCATTTTTACAACTGGAGAAAATATTTCATCATAATCTATACCCTTTTTCTGTGCAAAACCTTTTACCACAAGTCTGACCTTATATCTTTTCTGACCTCCTTCCTCCTTTAGCCGATAAACCCATTTGTTAGGCAAGACTCTTTTTTCTGCAGGTAAAGGGACTAAGTCCCAAGTCTTATTTTTCATCAAGGACTCCATGTCCTCTTTCATGCCTAGCTCCCACTGTTGTTTGGCATCCACCTGCATTGCTTCTTCATATTTTTCTGGTTCACCAGAATCAGTTAATAATATAGAATACAAAGAAGGAGAAAATCTTTCAGGGGGTCTACTTGACCTTGTAGAACGTCTAACACTTGCAAGAGTTTGTGGGACATTCTGTTGTTGCTGAGCATTAGGTACCTGTGGCATTTCATTTTCAGGAATCTCATCTAACACCACATATTCTTGCTTGTCCTGTTCATGCTTCTTTTCCTGCATCTATTCTTTATACATAACCTTCTCATTGAATATAACATCTCTACTTCTAGTTATTTTCTTATTTTCAAAATCCCATAACCGATAGCCATATTCATCTATCCCATATCCAATGAAGGTACATTTCTGAGATTTAGCATCAAGCTTAGTTTTGTTTTCTTTATCAACATGAACAAAAGCTTCACAACCAAAGGTTTTCAGAAAAGAATAATTTACCTTTTTACTAGTCCATGCCTCCTTTGGAATACCACCATCCAAAGGGGTTGAAGGTCCTCTATTTATCAAATAGACAACAGTATGTACAACATCTGTCCAAAAATGTAAGGGCAATCCGACATGCAATTTCATGCTCCTCGCGCGTTCCATGATAGTCCTATTCATTCTCTCTGACACACCATTTTCCTGTGGAGTTCCTGGAACTGTCTTCTACTTTCTAATCCCATTTAAGGAGCAGTAATCTTCAAATGCCTTGCTGCAATACTCACCTCCATTATTCGATCTGAGACACTTCAACCTTTTTCCTGTCTCATTCTCAACCAAAGTTTTCCCTTTTTTAAAAGTTTCAAAAACATCTGATTTTTGTTTTAGGAAATATACCCATGTTTTTCTGCTTGAGTCATCAATAAAAATAACATAATAACAAGAGCCACCAAGAGATGATACCTGAGTCAGTCCCCATACATCTGAATGTACAAGCTCTAACTTCTCACTCTTCTTCTCTTTCCCAACCTTGAGAAATCTGACTCTTTTCTGTTTGCCATAAATACAATTTTCACAGAACTCTAAATCAATCTTCTTTAGTCCTAGCAATAGATTTTTGGAGTGAAGGATTTTTATCCCTTTCTCACTCATGTGCCCAAGCCTATGGTGCCACATTATCGAATCTGTTCTTGCAACATCTATTGTTGCTGTCCCTGCAGTAACTTTATCTGTAGCAGCTAAGGTAGAGTAAGTGTTACCTACCTTTGCACCTTTAGCTACTACTAATGATCCTTTACTGACCTTCCAGATACTGTCTGAGAAGGTAACTATGCAACCTTCACTACCTAGTTGCTCTGCAGAAATTAAATTTCTTCTTAAGTTAGGAACATGTCTTACCTCCTGCAAAAACCAGTCATTACCATTCTGCAACTTGATCTTTATCTTTCCTTTTCCAACAATTTGACAGGACTCATCATCACCCAAATATACCTGTCCAAAATCACCTTGAACATAATCTAGAAAATATTTTCTATGGGGTGTAGCATGAAATGAAGCCCCAGAATCTATTACCCAGGAATCGTTAGCATTATCCAAACATAAGATTAAAGCATCTTGTAAAGTATTACTTGCAATATTAGCTTCCTTACTGTTGTTTTCATTTTTGTCTTCTTCTTTGTTTTTCCGAGACCAACAGTCTTTCTTTAGATGACCAGGCTTTCCGCAGTACCAGCAATCTTTCTTTCCTCTAGATTGAGAGCGTCCTTTCTTTGACTTCCCTCGTGACTTCTCATTCCAAGGGCCTTTTCCTCTTTCCTTTGATCTTCCTCTGTTCTTCACATTCAAAACACTACTTGATGATGTTGGAGTCTCACCTGTGCTTTTCCTTCGCATTTCCTCGCTTAGGATAACACCAACAATATCATCAAATACCAAAGTATTTTTTCCAGAGACAAGAGTTACTTATAGCCATAACCAAGCTATTCCAACTTTCTGGCAAAGAACATAAAATCAAGAGAACCCTAACCTCTTCTGCAAAAGTAATTTTTACCGAAGACAATTGACTGGTAATTGTATTAAATTCATTTAAGTGCTCCGCTACAGATCCTCCCTCACTCATTTTCAAATTAAACAAACGCTTCATAAGAAATACCTTATTCGAAGCCGAGGGTTTCTCATACAGCTTAGCCAATGTCGCCATCAAATCTATAGCCGTTTTTGCTTCTGTTATATTGAAAGCTACAGACGGTGCAAGGCACAATCGAATGGATCCCAGTGCCTTTCTATCTAAAATGTCCCATTCTTCATCTGACATTGTGGTCGCTTTCTTTGCCTTTTATTCTAATGGCTGCCACAAATCCTTTTGATACAGGTAATCCTCCATCTGCATTTTCCATAACTGATAATTCTGGCCGTTAAACTTTTCGACCTTGAATTTGGAATCCTCCATTGCTCCCACTCAAATTTGAAAGTCCTGCCAATTTACAGAAAACCTCGCTCTGATACCAATTGTTAGGGTTTCAAGCAGATCCGAAGCAAATATGAACTAACAATTATATGTAGATTTAAATACAAAAGATAAAGGAATAAAACAGGACACAGATAACACAGAGATTTAACGTGGTTCACCCAGAATGGGTTACGTCCACCATACACAACCGTCCAATCTTTCTTATTATCCAACAAAAATAGTACATCAACATTACAATGCCTTAAGCATCCCAACCGCTTATAACATGTGTTTTTAGGGCAACAAACAAAGTCGGCCTTTTTAGGGTTTTATTACAATGTCAGTTTTCATCAACAAAAAAAACGGTAAAATATTTTTTCTCGGGGGCTACCGCCCTCGAACCCTCGTAGCGGGCTTCGCCATCTTTGGGGGTTGCCGCCCCCAAACCCCCGGACCCCGGCAAGGATACGTGCTGAGTGTACAGTACTTTGCTGATCAGTCGCCACATTTCAACATGGGTACCCGAACCCAACCCCCTAGAACTTGAACTGGAGATTGGTACATGTCTCCCACACCAGAGACTCGTAAGGAGATGTCTCTAAACATAGGAGACTCCATGTCAACGAACCCTCCCATCTCAACCCCAAAAAACACGTGCAAAAGTCAAAAAGTTTGACACGACGCATGGGCAGAAGCAAAAACCACCGATGTGAGCTCCATTTTCAGACATTTGTATGACATTTTGATTTGACTCATTTCACATTTGTGTACTTAAAATTCAAAGTTAATGTTAATTCTTGTTTTGAAAGTTCAATGTCATTATATTTTCAGATTTTCTATAAATTATTAAATTATATTTTAAAAAAAATTGGCATCTCCAAGTACCCCCATCTCCTATCTTGAAAAAATAGCCGTACCGGTACCGGTACCAGTCTCCAGCGTCTCCGAGTACCCCCGTACCCATGCAACCTTGGTATTTTATGTTTCTATTTAGCACTTTGTCAATATTTTTGTATAGTAAAAACTCAAAAAAAAAGAAGAGAACTTTAAAAAACATAAAAAAGGGTCATTATAGTAGTTTTGTGCTCAATTAAATAATGCCACATGGATAGGTCATTATGGTGGATTTATGTTCACTTAATTTCACGTGGGTAGTATGGGTGTTTTGTTCTTGTTTGATGGTAGTTTTGTGTGCAAGTAAATGTTGTCACATGGGTAGGTAACTATGGTTGATCTATGGTCAATATTGCATGAGTTGTATGGACATTTTGTTTTTGGCTGATGGCATTTACATAGATGATTGTTAATTGTGGTAACACTTTGCCTCCTACTCAAAGGGTAGTTGTATGAGCAAGCTAATCAAGAAATGGTTGATTTTTCCTTTGGTAGTGGCAAATGAAGAATGGAATAAAGGTGGAGTAGAAACGGTCAAAAAGTGTAACATTGGAGCAAGGAGGTGTTGCTAGATGTTGCTTGATTTGTACCATGGATGTTGGATAGTATAATCTTGTTTTTGTTCTTCATTTTAATATGTAATATGGTGATAAATGTTTGGTTGCAAGTGTGAGTTATAACAAGTTTATAGAGAGAGAAGATATTGCATGTTGTGTTCTAGTCTACAAGTTGAAGAAAAGGGTTTAGAGATGGGTGTTAATCTCCATGATATGGAAGTTGACTCTATGTACTATAGATGTTTATTTGCTGAATGATACAAGGGTTTCATGGTGGAGGGGTGAGGTATTTTACCCGAAAGGTTTTTTCCTCATGTACATTTTGCCCTTTCTTGATGGACGTTCTTTCTCATTCTTGTCTTCTTTTCTCTCATTTCGATTTCTCCTAAAAATGTATTTAAAAGCCATTATTAATGATGGAAATGGACCCTATTTCCCAACAATTTAGAAGTGAAAATGGTGCATAGAGGTGGTGGTGTAAATGATAGAAATGCTAGAACATTGCATGACTATTTGGCTAACATGTTGAGGGCCATTTAGGTGAGGCTCAAAGCTACTGATATGGCATAGAGGTGAGGAATGAGTAGCATTAGATGTTAGTGATGATGGGAAAGAAAATTGAGAAATACATAGATGGTGTGCGTCAAGTTTACAAGAAGAACTATGTATCATAGAGAAATTTTCCTTGATGTCGATGAAGGTAGGGAACCTTAGGAATCTTATATCTGAAAGATTTGTTGGATAGAATCAATAAGTTGAAAAACCATTGTGTTTGAATCCACAAACGATCCAAACTATGTGAAGTATAATGCCACAAATTTGAAAGGGCATGCTCCCTTGTGGTGGAATCTAGTTAAAAAAGACCACATACAAAGGGAAATAAGATTATCAATTGGGATTGTTTGGTCTCCAAGTTGCAAGGGAAAATTATACTAAAAAAACTATTTGCTAGATTTGTTTAGAAAAATCTAGAATTTGCACTGATGAGAGACCACAACAAAAGAATACAGAGTAGTTTTGTTGACCCAATATTCACATTGCTCACGTGGAGGATGACATGGCAAAAATCTATAGGTATGTGAATGGTTTTGGTGCTTCTATTTAAGATGAGATTTGTTTGCTACAAATTTATTCCTTAGAGGAAGCCTACTAGCTTGTGCTTCATGTAGAGGAGTTATCTTGTAGCCAACATGGCTCATATAATAAGGGCAAGGTAGAAAAAGCAAGTGAAAGACAAACCTAGGTGCAAGAGCTTGTTCAGTCTATTAGTGTTGTGCATACTTGCAAGGATGAGCAAATCTCTAAGGAAGGTGGAAGAAGAGGAAGCAAAACCTGTGGTTAAGGCTTTAGTGAGACTAGATGTGGTCATGTAGGTCATAGGGCATTTTAATATCTAGATGCTGTGTAAGGTTATGCATACAAATGCATTCATGTTGCATAAGGATGCGAATGTGCATTGAGGAGTGATTTAAAAATCATCTCTTTGGAGGCTTGAGAGAATTCAATGATGCACAAGGTTTTTCTTAAACCTATAACAAGCCATTCTATACTTAAAAGAAAATAGATTGCTGTCTAAATAAGATGAAACTCAGAGCATTTCAAAATAAAACATAACTACTTCAGCTATGAAAACTAGCTAATTGCTATTCTGCATAATAAGAATCTAACTGATTCATTTGAAAGGAAGTTAATCTTTTATTGAACAATAACATGGAACATATATCATTATGCTATTCAATGTGATAACTTTGTTTTTCAAAGGAAGAGTTAAAAGTTAAAAGGTTACAATCAAAAGCTTCCCAACTGGAGATCTTCTGTATCAAGCCTCAACATAGCTTGGGAGAGGAAGAGCATCATCAAGGGCTTTTCCACACAACCACAGACTTGGCAGTCTCCTGTGCCCCTTCCAATTGGAAGTAGCCTGACCGTTCACGAGGGTGCAGACTAAGGATTGGATCTAGCTGCCATCTTGCCATCTGAGTTTGGTGTTTAGAACCTACATGAATCTAGTTGGTCACACACTATAGGTACCCCCTAACTAGTATGACCTTCTGACTAGTAGGTGTGTTCGGTTCATGTGAACTGACTGTTGCATGCATAGAGCAACACCACCTTGGCTAAGGTTTTAACATTGCAATTATGTTCCATGTGCTATCAGTATTCACCACCCTTGCTTAACTTGTACAAACTGGAGATCAACTAACTCCCAAGATACATAACATTTGGGTACAGCTGACCCACTGGTTCTTTAATCATTAGTTACAAATTTGTCTCAAGTCTACTATCTTAACTGTTTGCAACGATCTTCTCAGGATAGTAACTTTCACTCCAGCCCTACTGACTCCATGGTTACTGACCAACTATCCAGCCAACTGTTCAATGTCTACTGACAATAACGGTCATATGATAATAACATACACTTGAGCCCAACTGAGTCACCATATATATATATAGTATAAAGATTCAACTGACCACCGAATCGTAACCAACTGGTTGCATGTTAGTCACTTGTCAATTGACATTAATGGTCTCTTATGACCTTTAGGGGAAAGTGACATAAGAGGCTAATGCCACGGCTGAAATCACTGTGACATATAAGGCCAATGCCACGGCTGAATTCACTGTCTCGTAACTGACTCAATTGTCTACAAGGTATTCTATTAACAGAGAATGCAGTTATCCTGTTCTGCTGAGCATGTTTATCCAATTAAGACCCCATGGTCAAAATTCAATTCAGTTATTATTTTGATCAAGGGTTTAAGCATACACCTTTCAGGTTTGCATATAATATTTTTTTTGTAATCAGGCCTTACGTTCTTAACTTCTGTTGTTACCCAACCAACTCTAATTTACTTGCTTCATGGTGAGCCTATCTGTATATTAAAAATGGATTTGATGTTGATTCATTCATAGCCCATCTTCTTGCAGATTACATTCTCTCTATTCATCATTTATTCTGTGTTGTAATTCTATACATACCGCTTTGCCATACCATAGCTGAGGTATGCAGACGGTAAGATAGAATGCTCAGACGTATTAAAGTTTCTTTAGCTTATTTCATTCTCTGTTTATAATATTTAAAAGATTCTACTTTCAGATTTACATCTTTCATTTATACATAATAGTCTGATACCACATAGAGAAGAGTTTCTTTTCAGTCTTAAGATCTTATTCTGAGTTGTTACCGCTACCATAACAGTTGGGTTTGACATAACTATGACTTACCAGTCCTAAGATACCGGTTCTTGGCATTTTAGGCTGGGTCCGAGTCCTGTTTCTTGTCCGGTCCTGGTCCTCCCTGGGTTCTCCCTAGGTTCCACCAGGGTCCTGCCCAGGTGGATGGGTTCTCTGTGGGTCCTGCGTCCTGCCCAAGTGGAACCCAGGGAGAACCCAGGCGGACCCACCCAAAAACGGGGTCCACGGGTCATAAAAACATAAAAACCAATAAAAAAATACTTTTTAATATTTTTTTAACATGTTAACCCATGTCTCTCTGATTTTTTCCAATATGCTTCACCGGTCTGCTTTGAATTCTGTTCTTATCCTCTACATAAGGCTGCTCATATATTCTCTTGTTCTATCGCACCAAGCTGTTCTAGACTACTGCAAATCTGCTTTTATTTGTGTCCTTAGTCTGTTCATCCTTCTATCCTAATGCTATTCTTATTCATCGCTGTCGTGCTCTAACTTAGGATCCTTTTTTCGTGGTTGAATGACGTCGTATTATATTATTCTCTATAATATCTGATATGTTTATAACTGCTGTAATATATCATTGCAGCAGTCACATTGTATATTTCATTTTTGTATGGATTGTATCATTGTAATAATCAATAATGGTAGTGATAGTTTATAAATTATTTAATTATATTTTATAATTTTGATGTTTGAACACACATATATATATATATTAAAAAATACATATATATATGTACAAACAAACTTGTACCCGTACCCAAGATTTTTGTTGTTGTTGCTGTTGCCGAATCTGCGAATCCGTACCCAAATCCGTACTTGAATCCAAACCCGAACTGGTAACTTAGCTTATAATAGAAATAATTGTTTAATCTTTAATGCAATCAATTGAACTACTAAGCGTCTTAAATGTTCTCTCTCACTTGATTTCATTCTAAGTAAGAATGAGACTTCGATGCACCATGCTGGTATACCATAAGTAGGGTAACCAGGCGGTCTTGGTTTTGGTTCATAGATCTTAATAAGAAATAACAAATTTTCTCATAAATAAACACACACACACACACGTATGTATGTAATATAATATAGATGTAATATATATGCATATGTAATACACATACACATACACATACACATACACATACACACCTCCTTATTTGGGTAGACCACCTTTATTCTCTACGAGTCCCATGGTAATAGTGCAAAGTTTCCCCAAGAATATGCTGCGATAATAAATAATCCCTTGCTAGAGGACAAATAGATAAGGATGATATAATGTAGTGATTGCTGATCATCATGAGCAGTAACAAGAATGCATATGTTATTGGCAAGAGACACTACTCAGGTAGTCAGATGTTGTCATTGATGGCAACTCATGCTAATGCACCTATCGCAGTTCATGATTTGTTCATACCGGAAGACAGATTGATTTTTGGTTATAAGGTCCGGTGAGATAGAACATGACATTCGGTAGTATGCAGTAATTTGGTTGGCGTTTCACTTATATTGAATATTTTGGGTTGCGGATTTGTGGGAAGCTTTATGGAAGTGTTATTTACCTTATTCTAGGTTTGTGGCCTCCGGTGATGATTCTTGAGTGAGTTAGAAGGTTTGGTGTACAGGTTTTTGGGTAGAACAATGTTCATCAACAGTTTCGTGTGGTTTAATCGTTGTGCGGATTATGTGGATTGGTTTTGGTGGCTGATTTTGTGATTAAGGATGATCAGCCGTCATATGGGAAGCGTGTGGATAATTGTTTTTGGTCCGCATATGCACTTGAGTTCAGATTGAGCCGACTTGGTATAACGTTTCATCGTTTGTACCGTGTTCTTGAAGCCGACATGTAGAAGACCTAATTTGATGTTGCGGGTATAAAAGACTGGTGGATATGATCATTTTGGATATCGGTGGTTGTGTGGAAAGTATTTGTGAGCGATTGTGCGCAGTTTCACATGCGCAAGTAAAGGATCTGTGCTCCAGAATACAACAAAACAACAAAACAAAGCAATGTAGCAGAGTAGAGTAAGATTGAGTCTTTTGAGCTTAACCGGAACTATTTCTAGGCATTTACAAATGCCATTCATTAGTTCATTACTTCTTGTAATCATTGTAAATGATTGTAAGGCAGTGAGCCTTCCGGGGTTGTAGCCCTTATTGTAAATTGAGTAGTGAGCTCTAGGCAGTGTGCCTGAATGCATGTGCATTCCCCTTATGTAACATTTCTATACTTCTAACAGAGTATGTTAATATTGTGGGTCTCAATCCCACCGTGGTTTTTCCCTTAACCGGGTTTTCCACGAATAAATTTGGTGTTATGGTGTTGTGGGTATTTGCTTTATGTGTTTGCATCTTTCTTTCGTTGATTTGTATTAGATGGTTGAAGAATCAGATTAATAATGTTAAAGATTGCAGAACACTGATTCATCCCCCCTCTCAGTGTTCCTTGATTCCAACATATATATCGTAGAGGAAAAAACTGATGATACTAGCTTGAGTTTTTCTGATGCTAAGGTGTGGTTGAGCCAAAAGCTAATGAGGGCCAACACCATTTCGCATCCAAGAATTCCCTTAAAAGATCGCAAGATCAAAGAAAATCGCCAAGAAGTAACGTCAACCATCTTGTTCGACGGAGTTTCAAACGGTGGCGAGAAAGAAGTAACGTTTTCTCCCACCTCTAATAACTTTAAAAAGGGTTTGGCTTACTAGCCTCTAAATGATTCTTACTTTAAAATATTCAATTCTTTATGAACTTATATATATACATATTCTCATTTAATAATCTTGTTCCAATTATTATCAATATTAAAATTATTTAGCCAAGAGCAACATCGAACACTTAACTCCAAAAAGATGTCCAAGGTTAGACCAACTACCTACTAACTGACAAGATGGTACAACCACCCTAAATGCCGAGGTGACAACTTAACTTCATAATGACCTAACACCAGGTTCAAGGTTCGATGGCAAGTTCGACCAATCTTGAAGTCCACAAACCTCTCCTTAATGATACTCTCCCTCCCTTCGAGGGCGTTGCTAATCTTGCATCCACTTGGTAACATAAAAATGGTTAGACCATTCATATCTTTTCCAAATTCACAATATGAAATATCATTGTCAAATTAAATCATTCATAACCATAGCACAACCAGTTAATGATTACACATTCACATATGCATGTAATAAAATATAATTGATATAACTATCACAATTGCATCTTCATTTAGCAATCTTTATTGAAAAGAGGGATGCAACAAAACCTATGCCTAATGAAAAAGAACCACGATTGAGGAAAACTATGGCTTGCAATAAGTGTATGTTTGGATGAAAGTGTTGTAAGTTCATAGTTTATAGATGTAGCACAAACAACTTAGTGTCCATGAATGTGGTTTAGAAATATGGGTTGAAGACTCACACACCTTATGCCATATAGAGTATCTTGCTTCTAAAAGAGACAAATCACAATTAGAGAATAGTGTTGAGTTGTGTTTCATATTAGAGTTTATGCAAATGTAGTATAGTTCAATGTGATTTTGGTGGATACACACCATGTGTTGTTGGGTAGACCTTGACAATATGGTAGATATGCAATCATTAATGGAAGAAAGAACACCTTCAACATCACGAAGGGTGGGGGGAAGCTTGAATTGTTGTTGATAAAGGTAGAAGAGTGTGTTGAGGGCAAAGTGTTGTTAGCAAAGGAGTTAGCAAAGGAGTTTCTCAAGGAGCTGACAAACTTTTAGGATTGTCATGTGCCAATAGTCAAGCCTATGTAGAAGGAAAATCAAAACATTGAGGAGCACAACTCTAAGTATCTGTAATGTCCCCTTCTCAACAGCAATCAGCTCAATCGACCGTTAGCCTATTTCAGAGACTCGTACGCTAGTCGGAAGCATAAATTAGGGTTTCCTACCTCTAGGAGGATGTTTTAGCATTTTTGGTGGCTTGCATGTTAGAGTTTGTCAATTTTGGTTTTGGATTCCTTTTGGGTTTTCAGAAAGCTTCGCAATGATGGTACATACATTCATTCTTTTTTTCTTTTTGTTTGTTTGTATATGCGTTCTCTGTTCTAATTGCATCTTGATACTTTGTATCACATCTCAAACGCAACTCGAAAAAGATTTGATGGTTATGACTAATATAATCTAATAAAAACTTAAACTGTTATAGGGGCTTTCCTTTTTGTACATGAGATGAGCGTGGTAAAAAAATATTTCCATAGTAAGTAGTGGAGTTTGGCAGACTTACTATTTTTAATAAGTGGAGGCAAGGGCAGTTTATTTCTTTGGGTTTTTTCTGGGGTTTTAGAGAGCTTCATGATGGTGTAACATGCAAATGAATCTGAAGACTTTTCCAGACTTACTATTTTTAGTAAGTTGCGACGACTGCTCAGAATGTGGTAAAAATCACTTTGGAAACATTTACTATTTTTAGCAGTATGCTATTTTTAGTAGGGTTTCAGCTGGTCAGTTCAGATGGCTATTTCCGGCATGTCAGTTTGAGAAGTTTGTCTTCCAACATTTTGGAGCTTGTTTTGGCAAGTTAAGTATTTGTGTAAAATTGGTGTTTTAAATTAAATAATAACTTAAGGCAAGGTTGGACAATTTATTTAAGGGGGATTGTTTAAGTTATATTGATATCTAAAGTGATTTCCTTAATTATATGTTGGGCAATTCATGGTAGAGGAAAATATTTTATAAGTGAATTGTTGTTAAGGCAAGATGGATGCCTTAGGAGGAAAATAAGATAATTTTATGATATAATTCACTTTATTCTTTGGACTCCATAATACACTTTATTGATGCATATTTTATAAAGTGTATTTGCCACCATGTGATGGGCGATTTTGGAAAAATGAAATGAAATGCAAATTAAGGAAATTTGAATGTCGCGTTTAATCCCATATTGGAGGGAAAAGAAGTTTGATTTGGGGAGGAAGTTATAAATGTGCCTTGGCCTTCATTTGAGACTATTCATGTTTATTTGCAACGAAGTGTTGTCGAAATTCAGAGTGATTGCTTCAAGGAATGCATACCTCCTAGCTGATTCTTGGCTTCTTGCTTGAAAGATAGCAACTAGTTGAGATTGAGAGACTGTTCTTTACACTGAAGAACAGATGGAGGTCATTGATGTAATAACATTTGATGTTTTTTGATGTGTTTTGGGGTGTTTGTGTGTTTCCAGGTTGTAGGTCAGTTGTAGTGCTGAAGTGGTTTTGTCATCATAAGTCTATGGGTGAATTCTTGTGGCTTTTGGGTATTCTCTCATCATTTTCCTAAGTCCTAGGCGATCCTTTATGCCAGTTTTCAGGGCCTAATTTGGAGTTGTGAAATTATTAGAGCAAATCGCCCTCTTCCCAGGCTGTACCATGCTAGGGTTGTCTATAAATGTGCACATTAATGCTTTGAGCCAGTTTGCAGCTGTGTGTTGGTCTTAATCAGATCGCCTCTTTCTTAGAAATCATTTGCAATCAGTCTCGAGTCTTTTCGTTGAGTTTTGGAGGAGTTGTGTGCATTTTAGTGTGGTTAGAAGTTGCTGGTCTGTGTTATTCAGCTTGCTGGAAAAGTATATCAGATTCTGAAATTTGGAGTGTGAGGTTGTTTTTTGGGGTAGTTGGTCTTTTGTAGCTTGTGGAGTGCATTAAACATTATTTGCAAATTGGACAATGATATCTTTTAATCTGAAAATTCGTGCTATGTAATGTTAAGCTGATTAGTAGTACTAACAACTATTTTATTTTGAATTGTATCACAAGACCCACTGAATAAGTGGAAGAGGTTGGCTTTTCCGCCTATCTTATCTCATTGTACTTCAGTACTCCCTCTGAATAAGAGGTTGAGTGGAATGTTATTAAGTTTTTCAGTCCTCCCGTTGCATAAGTGGTTTGAGTGATCTATTTCCTTGTTTGTAATAATTGTCCTCCCACTGCATAAGTTCCTTCTTGTAATAATCGCCCTCCCGTTGAAAAGTGGTTGAGTGATTCTCTTTTAGTTGTTCTTGCCTGTTGGACAAGCGGAAGGGGTTGGCTTGCCGCCCGACATTGTAATTTCAGTTGATTTTTGGAGCAAACGATCCTATTCACCGTATGCTCTCACCATTCCACATTGAGCTCTTGGCGATCAGAAAGTGGAAGGGTTCTTTTTCAGCAGTATTGAGTTTATATTTCCTAACCTTAATGGGTGTTTGAAAATTGAAATAATTCAAAAAAAAGTAAGGGGGTCGTTTCAGTGTCCTAAAGTCTAAGTGTCGCTCCAAATTGTTTTGGATGTAATGGAAGAAGGGATGCTAGAGGAATAGTCACTTGTGCACAACATAGCTCATTGCACGAATATGATTTTGAGTTCTAGTCAACTAAACAAAGTGCCACATAGGTGAGCCTAGGCATGAGTAACAAATTGAATAGACAATGAAAGAGCTACTTCAATGAGGTCTCATCCAGGATAGTATGAGCTCTTGTGCACCACTTCCAACACTTGCACTAAAGAAGGGTGGAGAATGGAGAATGTGTACGAACTTCAATGTCATCAACAAGATCATGATCAAGTGCATGTTTTCATTGTCATGGATGGATGACATAATGTATTGTGTGACTAGTGCCAAATACTTTTTGAATATGAGAAGTTGCAAGTGAACCCAAATAATTGTCAAGATTAGACATCATTAGAATATGCAAAATTGCATGTGAACCCAAATAATTGTGTTATTGAACATTAGGCACTTGCTGAATGAAGGTTGTTTGACAGAGAGACCCCACCATGTAGTTTTACAATAAGCACATTCGGTCTATATTTCAAGAGATGGAGAAGTTCAACACTCCTTTGCACATGGCTACCTATGGATGGAACCCATTTTGTCTATCTTTTAGTAGGCCTTGTAGATTTGTCCCTATAGATGATGGCAATGTGAAGGGGGGCTTAATGAAGGCTGTTACGAAGATGTACACTACATTACTACATAGGAAGTTGCATTGATTTGACACTAGTGGATGAGATTTGCTGAACTTAGGGGCTACATGAGTTTGGCAAGATAAATAGTGAGAATTTGGAACAAGTGAACTCAGTGAATTGGTGGTGGTTGTTTGAGCCTCCATCATTGACACACACACTAGCCATTCAACTCTTATCATAGGTTTGTATATCCTTAGTTTTTGAGAGCAAAGTTTGAAAATAGGGACTCATTAGTTGAAAAACTTGACTAAGACTCAAGACTTGACAAAACGCGACAACGAAAAAAATTCATAATTGCACACACACAAAAAGAAATAATACATTTAGAGAATACAAAAGTTTAATTTGATTACCAATTTGTCATAGTTAAAACATCATATTTGTCATATGACCTTCAAACTCTTTAAATTTGATATTTCAAAGTTTCAAAGTTGAACAATACATTATAATAGAATAAACTTATATATAATAAATGGACAACACTATAACTATTTACATATGATGATATGTCAAAAAAACCAAATGTAATCTATTTCTTCTTCCCATATGTCAAAAAACAACCAAATACAATCTAGATCTTCTTCTTCCCACTCAGAGTATAATATTTTTTGCCTCAAACTGAAGATAAGTCGGTATCAAAATGATGATTGATTGTTTCCTCAAGAGTTTTTATTTTCATCAATCGCATCCAACTCTATATCTTTTTTTGCTCCTCTTTCCAGTTCAACAAGATCTTCATCAGTAAGTAGGACATCATCATGTTTCTTGATAATCCAATTATCAAAAGGATCAATGTCACCAAGTAAATGGTGCGATGAGGAGGACACTCCACCTTTTTGGTTGTACCAAATAAAGACAAGGACATTGAGGTGCTCTTGGATCAACTTGTTTCTCTTCTTCATGTGAACACTCTCAAATAGTCTACAATTGCATTTAGACTCAAAAGTACTATAGGGCTGGAGCAAAATGCAGATAGCTAGCCTCAAGATACCTTTGCTTGATCAGCTTAACTTATTCTTCCATTTCCATGAGCATGTTGGGACCAAGAGTTATCCTATCCTCTAGCTTGTCGTAGCTGATAGGACTTCTATGCCTCCTCTTGTATGGTGCTTTGAAGGGTACCATCTCAATGGCTGATTGATATGAATTATTGTAAGCAAATTCCTCTAGAGAAAGATAATCTTCCCATTTGTATTGCTGGTCCATATAGTACATTCTTAGGAGATCTTCCAAAACTTGATTTACTCTTTCTGTCTATCCGTTTGGGTTTCTAGAGCTGCAACCAGGTTTGCTAGAACCTGGATATCATTCTGACGTCCTTATTGGATATAATCTTCTTTGATTCCCCATGCAAATGAAAAATCTCTTGAACAAATTTTCAAGAAATTACAGGTTCTCCATCAGTCAAAATTTCTGGTATAAAATGTGCTACCTTGGTGAATTTATCCACCACTATTAAAATTGCGTTGTCTATTTTTTGTCATGTTAAACCCTGAACAAAGTCCATGCTGGTGATCTGCCATTTCCAATCTGGATCAACGTGTGGTTGCAACAGCTCTGCTGGATGTTGGTGCTCTACTTTATCCTCTGACATTCGAAACACCCAACCACAAATCTTGCAGCATCCTCCTTTATTCCTTTCCAAAAATATAGAGGCTTAACATCTGCCAACATTTTTGTTACACCTGGATGTCCGGAATACAGTGCCGAGTGTACCTCCATCCAAACTAACTTCTTTAATTCTGAAGATTCTAGAACATACATTCTTCCTTTGTATCTAGAAGTCCTTATAGTTCAACACTGCACCCTTCATATCTAGAATCTTGAGGATTGTCTTGAAAACCCTCACAGACTTGATTGCAATAGTCATTCCCTTTGAGATTCTGTAATTACTCGTGCTCTTAAATTTGTGTTAACAGTTACTATGGATGTGTTAACAGTAACTATGGATGATAAATGTCTTTGGCGACTCAAAGCATCAGCCACTCTATTCTCTTTACCCTTGGTATAACTAATTTCAAAATCATAACCTGGAATTAGCTCCAAGCATCTTATTTGGTGAGTATTCAAATCAGGCTGGGTAAATGTATTTTAATCCTTGGTGATTTGACCTAAGCTCAAATGGTTTTCCCATTGAGTAATGTCACCACATCTGGAGAGCATGCACAATGGCTGCCCATTTAAGATCATGGGGTGCGTAATTGTTCATAATTTTTCAACTTTTTGGACTCGTAGGCAATTACCTTCTCATCTAGCATAAGGACTGCACTTAACCCTTCTGCGGATACATCCGTAACAACCACAAAATGACCTTCGGAATCTGGCACTTTCAGAATTGGTGCAGTTGTCATCTTCTCTTTCAGATATTCAAATACTTTCTGACATTTCTCTGCCCTCTCATATCTTCTTCCCTTTTTCTGAAGAGTAGTATTAGGATGAGCTATTTGTGAAAAGTTCATTACAAATTGTATAAACAATCCCTAAACACATTGCTCATCAAATTCCTGAATGCTGCTGGGTGTTGGTGAGCCTGAATGATAAAATACTAAATTCATAGTGTCCATATCTTGTTCTAAATGCTGTCTTATGAATATCCTCCTTCTTTCAATCCCTGAAATCTGGAATTTTGTTTGTCTTCACAACCCAGCCCTGAAATATGGAGAAACCTTGGTGAGAAATTATCTCCTTTGGACATTTGATGAGCATGCTTGTTTCTTGGACACCGAATTAATGTGGTTTCATAAATGTTGGAAATTGATTTGCAGACTATTATTCTTCACTAATTGGATTGGCCTCTAGTAAAGGCTTGTATGAATAAATGGTACCTGATCGTGCATCATGTTTTGTTGGTTCTTAGGTAATTCAATTTAGTGGCACTCATAGATGATGGGGAATCATCTTTTGGATTATTGAAAAGGATTGTCACAACCAATAAACATATAAGCTAATTTTGATTAGCAAGTTAAATCTATAAGTTACAGGGTTCGCCCTTGGACCCCCTTGGTACCGTTTCTGGTTCGAACGGGCTCCTGGTTCGGGTCCGGTTTGGACTGGGCTCGACCAGGGTTCGAAAAACCCAGAGGTGGTTCGTCCCTGGTCGAACCCAAGCGAACCCAGGTCGAACCCAGTTGAACCCGAGCAGCCGGGCGGCCCAAAAAAGCAAATTATATGCAAAATATAATTTTTCTTTGAATCCCCTTGCTAAAAAGTGAAACTTATACCCTAAAAGTGACTTCTAAAACATTGTATTCACTCATTTCACCTCTAAAAGTGGCATTGGCTCATCTAATGTCAATGTCAATGAGGAGGATGAATTAGATGATCCATTTGATGATTAAACTTTATATTGTTGAAAGTTGAAACAATGATACTTGAATATTTTGTCATTTTGATATTAAACTTGATGCATATGATGCTATTATGGTATCATCATGATGCTATGATTACAAGCTTATGTTTGTTTTGTTGTTTATATGATGCTATGTGACATGCAAATTTTAATTCATGCTTATAGGCTTCACAAATATATATATAAAATTTACATGTTTTTGTACTAACGAACCCAAATGAACTCAAACCCCTTTTCAAAATTTTGCCGTACCGGCGTACCGGGTTCTTCGGATCCAAACCAGTGCCCAAACCCGAACCGGTAACTTAGAGTTAAATATTTTAGAGTGTATATTGTTTAATTAATGTGTTTATTTTCTGAACTTAACTTGAAGATTATATGGATTTTATGAACTATAGGATGAGCTGCAAAGTCTCAAAGCCTATATATGAATATGGCCTACTGAACATAAAAGGTAATCTATATTCTTGATCACCTTTCTTGCAACACTGTATGGCTATTAAAACTTTTCTTTTCATGGTCTTGAGCATTCCGTAGTCTTGTGGAATCATACAAGAACTTGCCAATTTGCAATGGTGGACTCATTGTCATAGGTGGTCTTCGGTGATGTTGAATATAATCTACCTATTTTAGTCCAATTTTGTGACTCTAAATTGAAAAAAATCGCATCACTATTAATTATTGTGCACATTCACTAAGTTATGAGGTGTCTTAGAAATTAGGATGACCTAACTGGAATAGACTAACAAGATGGGCTTAAATAAGATCACCATTGATTTGTCACATGTAGTTATATCTAAGTTGCAGAGTTTAGTTTTGACTTTTGAGATTTACAAGAGAAATCAAATTTGTAAAATTTGTTTGCTACAAATAGTCCATGCATGAGGAATTAAATTTTTTGCTGATATTGATAGGCAACTTTGGATCGCATTCTTTCTTTTTTTTTTTTCTAGACCAGGTTGCTTGTTTTGAGATATAATTGTAACATTCAATTGCTGCTAGTGGCAATCTTGAGTCATTGATGTGGCTTCCTTGAACCTTATTAGTGACAACCGTTGTTCCAAGCTCTTTTTTCCTTTGGCTAATTGGTTGCCACCTTGTTTTGATGTCTCCATTGTTCAATGAATCCAAAGTTGCATGTTTTTGGGGTAGAACTGTTAAAAGAAAGAAATATGGATCCCTTAAATATATGGGTAGTTAATATATGTTAATTGCATCCTTTATCCATATTATTAAGAATTTGAATTACTATTATCAGGTTTTTACTATTAAGAGCAAGCAACTGGCCCAATGTCTAAAACATATATCATTGCAACTGGCCATTAATAGTTCATTTGAACGGAGGCTTTATTAGGGATTGATCCCTTGAGGGAAATAAATTGGTTGATGCTTCATCATTTTATATGGTCATCAAAGGTTGTTTTTAGTTGGTAAGAGACTTGTACAGGATGATAAACTATGCTTTTGTTCCAAATAACCTGATAGTTGTGGACGATATTGTGGTCAAGGGTGACTGCAGCAAAAATATCCTCCATCCATGGAACTTCTTTTCTTCGTTAGAGAAATGTAGCATTTGCTATATCTAAAGAGAAAAGTTAGTGTTATCCATGGTGTTGTCTGCAGCAGCCAAAGAAATCTGGCTTGCATCTGGAGAGTAGTCCTCTAGTTTCAGATATACAGTTAATTTTTCTGTGTAATTTGACATCTTAAAATTGAGCATAATATGTCCAAGGCAGCTGAAGGAACTGGTCTAATATCTTTCTGGCACTATTGTTTAGCGATAAGTGATTATAGATACAAAACATGAGATGTCTCTCAACCAAATCCTTACCAGGTAATCACAAATAAAAGGGCTGTGAGAGTTCATTGTAGGTCTGAAGGAATCTCTGTACTTTTGAAAAGGACTCCCGGAGAATATATATCCCCTGATTCCTTCTGTTATCTGTTCTGCCTTGATTATGGTGGCAGTCTTACCATACTTGTTCTCTTTTTCAAAAGGTTACCAGTGGTCTAGCAGGTTGTGTGTGTTGTGGACTGTGGAGTATGACAAAGATTGGTGAGAAGTGGTTCACCCCAAGGATTCTTGTTCAAATGCCAAACGATCAAGAACAGGCATGCTGATTAAGTCAGCTTAGAATATGCCCCATCCAATCCTTGTCCTATTGTAGTAATGATTCATCTCTGCCAATATTCCTCAGCCTTTGCTTTTCTTTAAGGTTTTCATTGATCAGGCAGGGTCACAACAAAGTCATCCACTTGCCTGAGATGACCTTTTTCTCAGGTTCTTTGAACATCACCGTCTTCCCGCCTGAAAAAGATTTTTCCCAAATAGATATTTTTCTTTCAAAAATTTCATGCCCTTGAACTCTCCCACAAGCATTATAGTCATGGAAATTTCTCAAATAAGTTACTTTCCGTTTCCGGAATGTGTGCCTTTAGGCCGGAAATGCGTTTCCGGGTAACACTGCTATATCCACCTAAAACAGTGGCATCTGTTTTAAAAACTGAATAACATTTTTGACTTTGTTATAACTAGCAATTGTGCTCTGATGATCATGCACATTCTATTTCTGTGAAGATAAAACATCTGATGCACTTGCCAAACCTATTTGATTTTAGTTTCCAAGAAGATTTACATGTTGCCTTTGCTTGTCATGATTCATATCTGTTCATGACTGGAAGAGTGAAGGTCAAACATAAAGAGGGTGCCAATTTCTTGACCAAGTCTCATACTTAAAGTCTTAAACAGTTGCGTTGTTCTATGGTGTGTGGAATGGTGATCAAATCTTCCTAGATATACCGATTTCCAATTCAGAGGTACTTATTGGAAGCTCTTTCTAATAGCAACATCAATTTCGATACTTATTTAATCAGAAACTCTCCATCAAGGATTAAAATCTGGTAGTTCTATGCTACTAGCAAGTACCATGGGTTACTGCCATATTCAGATAAGCAGATGCCCTTTCTGTATCTTGTCCTATTCTAATCTCTACCGTTGGGATGGTCCTGTTCTGCATATGCTATTGTATCAAGAACCAAAAGTCTTTGATGGACAGAAACCTTTGATGAACACAGTAAAGAACCTCACCGAATTTCAAGTTCATGATACAAGCAATGCAAAATGAGAGCTATATCAATTTTCAACAATTCTTCCATCCCCTCTAAATAGAAGTACTGCATAATAGATGGGCAAGTGCTGTATGTTTATCAACTGGTTTGAAAGGTAGAAAATGAACATCAGTGTTGCTTGCTTTAACCTCATTTTGGATAGTTTGCAAACACGTTGTCAAGAATTTTACCAACATAAACTTGTTGAGTGTGAGATCTTTAATTTTTACATGCTCTATGCCCCTCCAAGTCATTGCAAAGCTCACATGTGATCATATAACTGTCCTTAGGGGATAACGCAAGTTAATGCTTTAAATAAATACTGACTGTGTGGTCCAGGAAGAAAGGGAAGGACTTCAGCAATAATGCTGTGTAAGTTCCAGCTAGAAAAATATTCTTCTTTCGTGTAGCTTGGAACATCAAAAGGGAGTCACCTTCTCACATGTGATCATATAACTGTACTTAGGGGTTAATGCAAGTTTGATAGGAAGCCTACTGATGCATTGATTTCTCTGAAGCAATCCTTTAAGTTTAAACAAATACTGTGTAGTCCAGCAAGAAAGTGAAATACTTCAACAATAATGTTTTGTAACTTCCAGCTCGAAATATTCTTCTTTCTTGTAGCTTAGATTGTCAAAAGGGACTCACATTCTCACATTAGATCATATGGGGCTAATGCAAGTTGATGAGAGGTCTGCTGATGCACTCATTCTCTGAAGCAATGCTTTAAACAAATACTGTGTAGTCTAGGAAGAAAGTGAAAGACATAAATATAATGCTGTGTAACTTTCAGCTATAAATATAATGCTGTGTAACTTTCAGCTGGAAATATTCTTCTTTTGTGTAGCTTGGATTATCAAAATGTAGTCACCTTCAATGTATAGGAAGTTGACATTCTTGCTAAGGTTCAACTTCAGACCATTCCAGACTGATCTGTTTGGTCTTGTTATTGCAGAAATAAGTAGCCGGTGTAGGCATCTGATATTTAGTCATCATGATATTTGAGGAGACCCAAGTAGAGGCTCCATTTCATTCTCATGATCTCATCATTCCCATTCTTGGAAGAACGTACTTAATCTTTCCTCTCAAAGAGTGATCAATGTGTGTTATATTAGCCGGGAGAGGATTTCTAATGCAACCATTGTTTATGCTTTATTAATGCAATACTAGTGGGTTTGATCAAGGCCAAGATTTGGTGAGATTGTGTCTATTGTAGACAAATATATTACTAATTTTTATATTGTATTTGTTGGATTAATGACATTATTGGCAATCATTTGGATGTTGATTGATATGAGTTGTGTGTTTGTTCTTTCAGGTCGAGTCTGCCCTTTTACTGGCAAGAGGTCAAACAACGCAAACAAGGTATCCTTTTCTAATAAGAAGACCAAAAAATTACAAATGGTCAATCTACAGTACAAGAGATACTGGTGGGAAACAGGTAAACGATTTGTTAAATTGAGATTATCAACCAAGGCAATTAGGACAATTGAAAAGAATGGGTTGGATGCCACAGCCAAGAAAGCTGGTATAGACCTGAGAAAAATGTGAGATTTGTGCTGGTGCATCAAATTAATACTTAATGCATGTATTTTTGGAGAAAGAGAGACAAGCTTATTAAAATATAGACTCAAATTTTCAGGAACTTCAATTCTTGAAGATCAATGTTTCTGTGAATCTATATCCAGATTTTAAAATATTCTGTGGATGACTGAAAATTCAGGGCACTTTTATCAGGGAGACAGTCACTGAAGTTCGTAAAAGAATTAGTGCATTCTTGATTGTTTGAAGCACCTTAACATTTCTCCCATCTGGGTATGATCGGAATATATGGCGTTTCGAGAATTATCATTTGGCGATACATTAAGTTGTGTGGCTTTGTGATGAGTATGTATTATAGATTTAGTTCTATGCCATCATGGTTATGTGACGAGTATATGTTATAGATTTAGCATTCGTCTTGTGCCATTAGGTCGTGATGTTATATTAATAGATGCATTTAATGCTCTCTTATTGTGATTTTGTCACTTGGAAATCTGACTATTTGTAAAGATTTATTAATTCGTTCTTATATTTTTTTTGGCACGTTAATTTAATGTTCTATGCATTTAGGGTCTTTAAAGCATGCGTGGCCCGTGCATAAATGCATTGGCTTGGAGGGTGTTTTATGACCTGTATAATTGCTTCAAAGGTTTTGGATTTACTGGTTTCCATTTTCTTTTAGACTTTACCATCAAAGTTAGATGCGTTGTTGCCTCAAACATTAAATACAAGCTCAAATGTTTTTAGTTTAAAAACAGCATTTGAGAAATTTGGCATAAGATTAGAAAACATACTTTAAAAAAACTTTATAAATAAAAAATAGAATAAACTTTGAAGTATACAAATCTAAGCAAGAGATGGATGCGGTATGGAATTTTGTATCAATCATCTTAACATGAAAATAGAAAGGAAATGAGAACGGCGAGCAAACTTGGGAGCTGTAGTCACAAGAGGTAAAAGATAGAAGCCCTCTTTTGGTGGACACTTAACAACTACAATCTATATAAAATAATAGATTAAATTGGACACAGTAAAATGACAATAGAGGGAGGCAGGTAAAAGTAATAGAATAAGGGACAATTTAGGGGTTAAATAGGAGGGAAAAAAGTAAATGATGACTAAACTAGGAACTAAATGTAAGACAGTCTGGTAATTGAAGGGAAATATAGTATTGATAATCTAAGTGTGAGTTGTGCTAAATATTTTCAAATCCAAAACCACAAAATAGACCATGCATTCATTCAAACAACACCAAATATATCTTGAAAAACATTTCTTAAAAATAATCCAGCAAGAACACATCACTCCATAGATTATCAACAAAAGTATTACGATATGATGAAAATTTCACTTGTGTTCAAGGTGTCTTCAATTCTTTGTTTTTGATCCAATTTTCATTATCTTTGCTTGTCATACAAAACCATGTCCAAATGCTAAACCAAGCACTTGATTTATAGAAACAAGGCAAAACAAGAACAAGTGGTTTCCAATAACATGTGGGCTCAAAACCATAAGCCTAATCATAGTTAATATTCTTCCACTTCAACTTGTGTGTTCGACCTTATGATTTCATCCCCATGGATTGAATGCAACATGCTCATGAGATTCTTTCCAATTGTAAAGGCATTGAAGCTATGCTTCAGTGATCACAAAATAATTCTTACGCCAGCTCACTATTGCAAACTTCTAAAACTATCGTTTCACACACACACACACACACACACACAGATATATATATATATATATATATATATATATATATATATATATATATATATATATGTATATATATATATATGTATATATATATATATATATATATATGTATATATATATATATATATATATATATATATATATATATATATATATATATATATATTCAAATTCAACAACCTGCAGCAATGTGGAATGTGAAAAATAGAGTTGAAATACACAATAATGAACACAAAGACACCAATCGTACCTTGGAGAAAACCCTAACAAGGTGAAACATTCTAGCAAGATTATGCCCAAAGGCATTTCATTCACTATCTAAAGCATCTTGACAAGTGTTACAACACATTTTGGGCTAATTGGAGCTTTGGTAAACCTCACACTCCTATTCTTCAAATGAAACCTTTGCATATGTGCATCAATCGAGGTTGAAACCATGAAATCTTGACTTCCCATTTGTATATATAAATTGAACATATGATAAATTAATTGATTCAATGCTAAAAGCCCTTCAAATACCAAATACAAAACAAAATTGTCAGTTTCACTAGTAAGAGATCACTATGACATTTGCTAGATCATCATGGGGAATGGTATTTACCTAATCTCTGTGGTAAACACACATTTGTCCTTTGCTGCAATTAACAATTTTGTCATCCTTTTCACTTGATGGTGACATTTACAACTTAACGAAAGGATATCAAGGTGATTCACACCATACTTGTTACCCTCCAATCTATCTCACAAATTGCCATGTATCAAGAAACATCGGATTTACCTTAGAAAGGGTCTCCTAGTCACATGTTTTAAGTGAATTCATACATTTGCCATCAAGAGGCTTTTGGTCTCTAAAAGTTTAGGGATAACTCAAACTTGGAAGTCTCTATCCCACTTTTTTGGAAACCCACTTGGCCTTGCTTGGGAGTTGAAATTTGAGATATATCAACCATGTCCTATGCTTGCCATACCTAGGCTGCATCACTTTATTATTGACATCAACGTCATCTTCTTGTACCAGTTACTTCTTAGATGTAAACTTATCCATGGATGGTAAAACAACCTCATTGTCTTGATCCAACAAAGAAGTTTCAAACAAGCACAACTTATTGATTTTGATGATTGAGAATATTTTCAAGTATTTAGGGAAATCCAACCTAAATTCTTTTTGCTCCACTTTATCTATGATCTCAAAATGGTTGCATCTAAAAAAAAATTAAGGTTCCTTGAAGACACTTGAAGCTTCTTCCTTCCTAAGTATATCCACTTCATGTTACCATCACAAAACTTGCGCTTCATCATGTGTTAATTATGCCAAAACTATACTTAGTTTGAGACTCCTTGAGTTTTGGTTGTACTTGGAGATCTATTTGTGTAACTTAGCTAATGAACATGTGTTAGCTTTTTCCAAATTTGAATCTCCTTTTTCTAGCTCATCTCTTGATTGTTACACACAAACATTAAAGGTGTAGTTGGAAAATAGCCAAAGCAAGCTTCAAAATGAGATAAATTTGTAAATCAGGAATATCCATGCTATAGAAGTGTTGTATGTATTTCAAATGTTCATCCCAACACTAAGGATGCCTGATTGTACCCATGAAGGATTGTATCAAGGTCATATTAACTACCTCTATTTCTCCATCCAATTGGGAATAAAAAGCTGCAAACCTCCTCAACTTTGTGCCCATCATACTCCAAACAATTCCCCCAAAAAGTGAGTGCCCAAGAAAATTGGATAATATCACAAAAAATGATGCTATTGTAGATAATTGTCAAGTTGATAATCAAGTATCACTCATAGAACTTCAAGGTAATGTACTTGGGCCAACCTATTTTTATCTTGGAAGATATACAAAAAATTGGTATATTTATTTCTTCTAACATGCTAGAAAAAGTAATATTGATTATAAAAATCTAAGTTGAGAGGAGATGGAGGTAGAGTTGGGGTCTTATAAGACTTAAAAGATCAAATTCAACATACAAGAAGATAAAATTGAACTAGGTAATTTAAGTATCGAGGTAAACTTATTGGTCACTAAACTAGGGTCTTGTGACTAAATCATGGGGATGGATTGGTTTAGTAAGAAACACACTAATCTAGATTACTTTAATACGAAGATTGAATGCTTAGATGATCAAGGGAGCCTACTGCTACTCTAGAGAATCCAAATACTAGTAATGGTGAGAAAAATCTTAGCCATGCAATCCAAGAGGATGAGAAGGGAAGACAAATATATCTAGTAAAGGTAGACAATGGTAGTGAAAATGCTAATCCTAGAATAAAAAAATATCCAATTCTTGATGAATTTTATGATATCTTTCTTAAAGAGATAGTAGGCTCACCTTCTAAGAGGCAATTCGATTTCTCCATTGGTTTAGCTCCAGGGGTTGAGCATATTTTTAAAGTCCCTTATAGAATGAATAAGACTTGAATATGCAAATATAATATTTTATGAAGAAGGGGTTGATTTTTCCTAGCATGTCTCCATGGGGAGTTCTAATGTTGTTCATCAAGAAAAAGGATATGACATTGAAATTATACATTGACTATCAAATGTTGAATAAGCCAACCATCCAAAATCAATATCCTCTTGAATTGATGAATTGTTTTCAAGCAAACGAACGGAGCTATGCTATTTTCTAAAATAAAATGAAATAAATTTTAAATAACTTTCAATTAAAAATAATCAATATTAATTTATATAAGATAAAATATAAATAACAAGTATAAATTTTAAAAACAATAAAATAAAAAATATATAAATTATAAAAATATTTTAAAAAATTTCAAAAACCGAAGCCAAGACTAGATAAATAGGTAGTAGGTTCAATAGGTTTGATTGAAATTAAGTCAATTCTTCAAATTCACAAGGTTCCAAGCCAATTTGTTAGGACCCCCTTTATTTACTCAAAGGTGAACTTTGATCTAATTGAAGCCTCCTACTGTTTGATGGGCCACATGGTGCCATGCGGGTATTAACATGCTTCAATCTAAGGGGCCTCAATTGAAGCCCCTTTATATCAAATACTAATGTTTTTTTATGTAGATTTTTAGTTGTGTTTCTTCTTTTGTTCACTAGTGGAAGACATTACCACATTTTCACCCTAATTTTGATGTATAATATATTGGGAGACACCATGAGCATTGTCTTGATGTGTCTTATCTCTTCTATGGTATGCAATAAGGAAGATGGTCAACAACTTAATAGAACTCTATTGAAGATTGGGATCTTGGCTTGGGCCAAGGATTTCATTCCTTAGATTGTAGAAGGTGGACTTTGTAAGGATACCAATGGTAATGAGGTGTAAGTTTGTAGAGAAATGTAAGAAGTGATAGAATATGAAGACACTCTTTATATTCTAACTATTTCCCAAATGTTAAGTATGAAGACAAAAGTCAATTACGAGTTTACTAAAAAGTGTAGATGGAGGAAATTAGAACCAAAGAGGCTATGATTAGAAGCTTGGGATTCAATTGGTGAGGGGTCTTAGTGTACCATGGAGACTTTTTATTCCTAAAGGGGAGCAGGTTGCTTTTAGCATTTTATTGGTTTTGTTTTGCTTCACCTATGATGACATGTAAAGCTTCTTTAATATTGTCATTTGATGTCTTTATGATTTTTTGTATTGGTTTATGGATGTTTTCTTAGATTCTATATTGGTAGGATTTTACAAAAACTTGAGTATTTAGATTTTTTAGGTTGTAACAACTTAGTATTATTGAATGAATCTCCGATTTTATAGAGTTGATGGCTTCAACTGATTTCCTTTATACTAATAATAAATCTTAAAAAAAAAATGACCTTTCTATATTAATTTAAATGTTGAACATAATCAAATCAACTTTTAATATTGACTAATCTATTATTATAATTTACACACTAATTATATATCATAATTATAAAAAATAATAATTATTAAAATAAAAGTTAAAATTTAATTAATATATTTAAAAAATACTAATTCTAATAAGAAAAATATTGTAATTAAACTCTAAATCATAAGTAAAGAGAGATCACATAAGATTGGAACTGAATATGTATTTGAACTGCAGATATTACTATGTCTTTAGAGAATACCTTCGCATGTGATAATCGAAGCATCACCATTTATCTCTTAAATATTATTTCGAAATAATTGTTCCAGTTGAAACCCAGTAATAATGACAAATGTCTTTGAACCAGAAAGAAAACATTTTAACAACAAAAGTTTTATTTATGAACTATAATATTTTTCATCTCAGGCTAATTCGAAGAGATCTCGAAGGAACAGGAATAAAATATAATGGATGGGAAATTGTGGATTTGCCCATGGATAGAAAATTGCTGCAATTGGGTTTTAGTTTTAGGCTTGGAATGAGCATTCAAGAGGGAGTTGAGTGTAATTGAACCTAGGTAGATCATCACAGTAATTGTAAACAAGATAATTATCCCAAACCCACTTCATCTGTCCCTGCTGGGATAAGTTCAGATTGGTATAATCTGGTCCATTCCACCAGTGATTTCCCTGGTTAGTGGAGGAACACAAAGCAAGGCTGCCATTATAGTCCTCCACGTTCCAAACACAGCCTTCAAGTGTGAGATTTGACAAGGAGGCCACAAAGGGTGCACTGGAAAAGTCAATTTTCACTTTGCCTCCTTGTGTTGCCCACTGGTCTCCATTAAACAGGCTTGAAAACATACTCATTGGCTTCTCTTTCAGATATGGCACTCCATCCCCTTCATGGTTGCGAAACACTCTGATGGGCACTCCATCTACCATTATTTTGAATCAAAACATTCAAATCCTGCTTAGTCACATAAGATCATATGGTGAGACAAACAAATGGAGAGAGGCAAAGGATTTACGTGATCTGAGATGGGTTCCAGATGATTTTGTAAGTCTTGAAGTCAGCAGTAGGATCAAAACATAAATAAAATTGTTGCTCTTTGCCACCTTCACCTTGGACAAAGATGTTAGTGTGCAGGATGTATGGTTGCCCTGAAGTGTTTCCCAGGAATTCCATATCTATCTCATCATGTTGGTCTCCACCAGAGTGAAGCTGCAAAAATAACTCTGTTAGATGATCATGATGCTTTACAATTAATTGCAGCTAATCAATTGAGGCTGACTAGTATGGCACAGATGGTTAAATCCTTTCTCACTCACAATAAACAGTTGATATCAATATACTAACTTCGAAAAGTGGCCCTTCTATTGAAGTTTAGGTGGTGCATCTAAACCAAATTCGAGTAAGACCCATCTCTTAGTAGATTATTTGAAATCATACTCACTTTTTGGAGTAGGATCCATCTATAGTATGATCTCATGAAATCATACCTACTTATTAGAATGATTTAAGATGAACACTAAAATAAATCAAAATATAGATTGTGTTGCTTAAATCAAAATCAAATAGACAATCCTACTCACTCTTCAAATAGAATGTTCTCTATTAAAATTTACTTATTAAAATGATTTCAGATAAACCATCTAAAAAAATAAAAACTTAGTATTTACTACTTAAACAGAAATCAAATAGACAACCCTACTGTATAAGATGTTCCCTCTAATCAACTATATATAATTGATCATTACTATATAAATGAAACTATATTACTCACATAGAATGTAGTGACAGTGCCTGCGGAATTTCCAGGGACTAGCTTCATACTTATATCGAATTTCCCAAACAAAAACTCTTGTTTTGACAGGATTAACGAACCTGTTTGCAAAACATCCCACTGACATTATTAACACATATAAGCATATAATGTTTTACTGAACTAAATTGCATAAAATATACCAGCAGCCTGATCAAGAGTAAGCTGCAGATCCTGGCCACTGTTGAATATGTTAACATGTTCATTGCCCCATTTGACGTCTACATCTTGGTAGAAGTTGCCATAAACCATTGGAGTTGCAGTACACAAGAGCAGACCCACAATACAATAGAAAGGAATGAAAGAAGCCATAGCCATGGATTTGGCTTAATGTAGTTGAAATGCTCTCAACGGTGAGGAAAAATGAGAGCAAATGAATGGAGAAGGCTTCGTGGGTGTTCTCATAAATAAGAGAAATTGTAAGAAGACTAAGACCCAGCTGTATGGGGAAATACCAAACTAGTAGCTGTGCCGTTTATGATTATTGGCTTAACTCCTATCCCTGTGCTCAATTTGAATGGAGTCGGTCATTTTAAACAATACGGTCGCAGGTGAGATCCACAATTGTTAATGGCCGGTAAGATATATATTTTTGGTTTTGATTTTTATCATTGCCACGGACCGATTTTTTGAGAGAAATAGATGCTTTACAGGAAATCCGTTAGTCTAATTGTAAATTGTATGAATAGAGAAGGTAAAGAATGTTCAATTAAGCAAGCGATATTTTGTTCGAAACAACATATATCGGTAATAAGTGCATGCATGAGAGTGTTAATGGATGTATAGGAATGACTATTATGAGATGAATCATCGGTTATTATATACAGTCATATCATGAGCCATTTAAGGAAGTGCAGTATGGTCATAGAGTTATTATTTTTTAGATATACCAAGATAATAAAGACACGTATTAGCAGAAATATTATAAATTATACAGGAAGAGTAGAGAGTTTGTTTAAAATAAAAAATATTTATGATTAATATCTAGAAATAAATGTTTAAAAGTAAGGATTTATAAGGTACAAATCAATGAAGGGATATTAGATAAAAAAAAAAACAAAAAAAAACATATAGATCAGATTTAGAAATAGATGTATAGTATTAGAAATGAGAAAATTTAAAGGTCAAATATTAAGGTAAAGTAGTAAGGGGGTTTAAAATGTTGGTGTCATCAAAATGTAAAAAAATAATGGAGATGAATTTATAAAATAATAAAAGAAAATGAGATGGTTAGAAGCCCTTAGTTCTAATTTGTTAATTGGATTTAGTTGGTGATTTATATTCTACTATAATGTATGCTCAACATCATTATCCGTGTTGCCATTGGAACAATGCTACTTTAGTTGCTAAGAAATTTCTCAAGGACTTTTTTGTACTTTTGGATAGGGTTGCATATAGAGTGTGTTCCACTTTCCATAAATTAATAATGTAGTCCATACACATCCTTTGGTCTTAGGAATTTACAAAAGCACTTACACCTATGTTTGAAACTCAATGGTGTTGAAAAACACCATTAGGAGCCTATCATATATATAAAGTGAAAGGTTATTGTCTAAGAATTAAAGTCCCTTGGCATTATTTTTGATTTTTCATTCAAGGTGCCTATATGCCCTTGTAGCCCTATGTCATGTACCAGTTAGAGAAATTATGGTAGGGATTTGATCATATAAATGTGTTGTTATGGCCTTATTGAAATTTTGTAATGGTGGTTCATGTTGTCTTGTATGGATTCCTACTTGGATTATTCAATGAACTTTATTTATCATCACAAATCTCCTTTATTAGCCCAAGGTTATGACAAGATGGCTAATTTTCCCATTGCCTTCTGATGACATGACCACAACAAATGCCCACCATTTATAAAATACGCCTCTCGACCACTACAATATTTTTTACTTCACACCAATTACCAACTTAATTGACCAAGCAACTTTGTTCTAGCTTATGTGTGTTGATTATCACCTCCACTTTTGTTTACACTAAAAAATGGTAAGCTCCAAGATGGTGGGGTCATCTCTAGATCTAAACCTAAGTCTTGAGGGTTCACTCATGATGACCTTGCATATGTATTCCCATGTGGTAAATCAAATACTATGTAGTTTGCACTCAAATGTTAGAGGGAGTTCATTCTCTCCTCTTGTATAAGATTATTTATCTCACTTTAAACCTTGACTATTAATTAAGTGAAACTATTAGCTTAGTTCTATTACAATAGAAGGATAATCATTGCTATCAAGTGTTGGTTCCATACCCATCATTACCAATCATTAGTGTACAAACATGCTCATGGGTCATATCATAGTTCACACACAAAGTGATTGTCTTGACAATTTGTCACATATAAACAAAGGATTAGCTCATACTGATCCTAGGTACACAAGCTAACTATCTCCAACATACATCACATACACAGTTAGTAGCTCTAAGTTGCATCATAAATACATAGTTATTGGCTCATATGAGCATCACAAATCTAATAGTGACCGACTCATATAAAAGAACCACAAAGATAATAATGAATGGCTCCTACAAGCACCACAAAAATAATAATGATCGACTCATATACAATGGCTAATTAACACCCGTCCAAAATACATCCTAGATAGGAAAGGATTGTCAGTGCATTACACACTACACCGTGGGTCTCATTCCTTTCCCTAGTCTTCTACATTAGCAGATAAATGGAAAGAGGATTTGATATATCCCATTCTACATCGAGGCCCATCCTCAACCCAATAGGGTCAAGTATACCATAAAACAATCAATAAAAGAATTTGGTGCATCCAATATTACACTGTTGGTCCATCCTCAATCTAAAGATTCCTGAAAGTAGTGAACCAACCTATTATGCCTAGCATATCTGTTTCCCCATTTGGTTTCCTTGAGTCAAAATATGGACCCCCTTTTTAGTTTCTTTCTTCCCTTTTTGGTGTCGACCTCGGAACTCTAGAATCTCGGAGTCCCGAGGTCCCTTTTGGGTTTTACCTCGGAACTCTGGAATCCCGAAGTCTCGAGGTTCTTTTTTTGTTTTTACCTCGGAACTCCGGAGTCCCGGAGTCCCGAGGTTCTTTTTGGTTTTGCCTCAGAACTCCGGAAACCCGGAGTCCCGAGGTTCTTTTTGGTTTCGCCTCAGAACTCCGGAAACCCGGAGTCCCGAGGTTCCTTGTTGTTCCAACCTTGGAACTCCGGAATCCCAGAGTCTCAAGGTCTTGGGTCTTTTGGCCTCAGAACTCCGGAGTCCCGAGGTGGTTTGTTTTGTTTTCCTCTCTGTCGACCTCGGAACCCCAAAACCTCGGAGTCCCAGGGTCGTGTTTATGGTTTTCGTACGGAAGGGTTTTGGGAGGCTATATATAGGAGATAATGAACTTTTTGAGTTCATTTGTGCATTCAGAGTTTCTCCTCCCTAGCTCCAAGTCGCGAACCTCTGGACTCCCGAGCTCTCTTTCTTGTGTCCGTTCGATTTTCGATTCACTAGGTTGGTGAATTAGTTTTCTCTCCTTGTGTTTTTGTAGATTAGGTGTCTTTTCGCGTTTTTGTTCCTTTTTTTTTGTTTGTTCTTTTGTGTTTTGTTGTTTTTGGGCATGCCCTAGCTTTCCACCTCGGAACCCTGGATCCCCGGAGTTTCGGGTTTCATTTAGCCTTCCACCCCAGAACCCTGGAGTTCTGGGTTTCGCTTTCCCTTCCACCCCGGAACCCCGGATCCCCGGAGTTCCAGGTTTTGCCCTAGCTTTCCACCTCGGAACCCCGGATCCCTGGAGTTCCAGGTTTCATTTAGCCTTCCACCTCGGAACCTCAGATCCTCAGAGTTCCGGGTTTCGCTTTCCCTTCCACCTCGGAACCCCAGATCCTCGGAGTTCTGGGTTTCTCTTTGCTTTCCACCCTGGAACCCCGGATCCTCGAAATTCCGGGTTTCCCCTTCCATTCCAACTTGGAACCCCGGATCCCCGGAGTTACTGATCGCCCCAAATCTGGACCTCGGAACCCCGGATCCCTGGAGTTCCGAGAGGTTTTATAGACTCCACCTTAGACCCCAGATACCTGGAGTTCCGAGCCCTTTTTCTTTGTGCTTACCCCAGGACCCCGAAGTCCCGAAGTGGATCAAGAGTTATGTTTAATATTGAAGACTAAAATTTGTGTTTTGATTGTAGGTTACAGTGGTTAGATGGACTCATCCGCCTGTTGTTCTCAAAATCTGATTCCCCTTAAAAACCCTTATAATAAAATGATAAACTCTGTTTGCAGAAGAGAGATCAAAGAGAAGGAAACTTTAGAGTGACATATGACAAGGTTTTACAACCTTCTACACTTTGAACTTATCCAAAGTTCAGGCGGGTATACCTTATGTGAATTGACTTCACACTTTTAAAAGACAGATCCACAGTAAACCAATCCGAAAACCAATGAATCCTGTCGCCTCAAAACTAACTGAAACAAAGAAAGAAAGCTTATAATCATGTTCAGTATTGACCTACAAGATATGTAAAAGATAACCACAATTGATACCAGTGCCTTATCCAGGCCACAGAGTCATCTAAAGTTTAAACAATACTCCCACAATCAAATATCTCCACACATCCCATCACCTCGGCTTCTATAAAACTCCACGTATGCCTGACATACATAAGAGTTTATCCTTATGAAACTAGACTGCATTCATCAAATTCAAAATCTCCCACAAGGAATTCACTGATAGAAATGCTTCATGCATATTTAATTTCCCTCCTGGAGAGAAAAGATAAGAAACGCCTCTATTAAGACTACCTTACAATCCAATCCTCAAATGAATAACCCTAGATTACTTATATTTGAAAATAGTAAATATTTTCAAGTAGACCAGAGGACAACACAAAATTTAGGCTCGAAAGTTGATAGTCTGTATATTGATATTAATTTTGAGAAAATATTACAAAACTCAGAGTATTCTCCATAAGACTAGAAAATCCCAGATATATTTCTGCAGAGTTTTCTTACAAATTCTTGCGATCCTTTTTTAGAAGGTCCTGGTATCCATTTATAATATCATGGATGCATACAAGCTTTGGACCTTTCAAAAGAAAGTTTGTTACAAACAACAACCTTTTCCAAGAAGTGGTTATAGGTCCTTTTCAACATCTGCGGCTTCTTCTGCTTGTTGTTTCGTTGCACCCTCTTGTAACCGCTCCCGAGCATCTTCTTTTTGTCCCATATACTTATCTTTCCACTCCTGATACACATCATCACTAGGCCAAGTAAAACTAGCAACCTTTTGTTTCATATCTTCTAGCCGCTTCCAAGTGACTCGTACATGCCCAATCTCTGTTTCTATGAAACCATAATGAGATTTCACTTTTTCAATTTCCTCAATTGTTTGGACAAACAAGGATGTGTCATCAGTACTAATAATCTGATTGATTCTTAGGGACAAATTGTGGTCCACCTCTTTCAACCAAGTCTTCTCTTCCTTTAGCTAAACAAGACCAATGAAACCTCCTGGAAATATTTCAAATTTATGATCTGAATATTCTTTTCTATAAAGTTGGGCTTTTCTTTTATACTTGTTCTTTCCACTGAAAGAATATTCATCTCTTTTATAAACTCACATGTGGACCTAAGATTGTCTTTCTCTTCTGCATCTGCATGGGAGGAACACATGAGCTCTAACTCCTTACCTCTAGGTACCCACTTGTTCAGGATTAGTTCCAAAGTGGCTTCTTCTTCTTTGAATTTGATCAAAATCTCAAGAATCCTCTTCATATTTATGTATACATTGGAGGTTTTGATTGAGTCAGCAAACTTCAAAATGGTGGCTTTCACCTTCTCCTCATATTTGTTTGCATACAAGGTCTGAGCTTGTTTCAACTTTTCCAACTCATGTTGGACATTTTCAGGTAATTGAGAATTGGAAGGCATGGGAGAAGGGGGGTATTCAATGATGGGACTAGTAGGAGTGGGCCTTGCTGGAGAGGAGACTATCATGAGTGTAGAAGATTCACCTAGATGATGTTGACCTATCAGTTGACTCTGGAGTCTAGCAATTATGCTGTCTCTATTGGCTATTCCTTCTTTAGCATCATTGTAAGCTTTTAAAACAGTCTCCAACTTCAGTTGGAGATTAGCCTTTTCTTGTGCCTCTCTCTCTGCTACTGCCACATTAAACTTTGCTGTCTCTAGTACCGTGCTAGCAACTTCTACTACCCCTGTGTCTTGGACTCTTTTAACAATCATGCCTCCAAGGTAGCTTGACCCTGAGCTATCCCTTTTCTTTCTATTTTCATCTCTTTTTAGAGACCACATGACTAGGGCAACATTATCCTTGCTAAAGGTCACTCCTTCCAATGGCTTTGTCTCCTTCCTTATTGCATCGAGAACCAATGCATCAGCTATATCCCATTCAGGGAGAATCAACACACCAACCTTATCCAACATCTCTTTTCCTTTCTCAGGAGTGATGGCTTTGAACTCCTCCTTCATTTCTTGCTTAACCTCTTCCTCCACTTGGGCTCCATCCTTGAGAGGCTGTTCACTTACCTTTTGCTCACATATGATCTTAAATTGATCAATATTTTGCTTCCATAAAAACTGCATAAAAGCTCCCGATGTGACAAAATTACTGTCAGCTAGGAATTCTTCACTAGCTTGCTTAATAGTAGGGTCCAATTCTTGGCCCTTTAACTCACCATCAATAAAATCCATTTCAGCAGTAAGTGGCTCTTCGGGCATCCCCTCTTGGGTCTCCTCGTAGGTATAGGCAATCTTACCGAGACTCCCTAGCTGCAATAATTGTTGAGCCATAGCTTGTTCATCTCCAATGTGGATAGGAGATTGAGATGGAGAATATTGAGGCTCATCAGTTTCAATTTCCTTTCCCACTTTTTGCCTCTTAGGGGAATCCTGAATGTCAATGACATCTTCAATTTTCCTCTTCCCTTTTGAGGTGGAAGGCTCACCTGTCACTGGCATCATCACAATGTATTTTGACCTTTTGTGCATTACATAGTCACTAGGTGGGATATCTCTAGCAAAGGCAGGCTTAGCCAATACCATCTTAGCCTTATCAGGATCATTTTGCATTATGGCCTCCCTTTTTTCTTTTAAAGTCTGCATGAGGTCTTCAAAATAAAGAATCAGGAACTTTATTTTCTCCTCAAATGGGTTGAAGCTAGAGAGAGGAGGGTGAATTCACAATACTGGTTCCCACTTTTTGACCAACTTTGACACTTAGATGAATATTTTGAAAAAAAACTTCACTTTCCGACACCTATAACTTTTAAACCGTTAAGAATTTGAAGATGATATTAACTAGTGATTTTTAGCATCTTGTTTGTAGATTCTAAATATATTTTTTTCAAATTTGTTTGAATAAAAATTTATTGATTTTTCCATCTCCCTCAAAAAGTAGTTTTTTTACGGCAAACAACATTTTTTTAGAGTGTTGTGTATCCCGAAATGCATAATTTTTTTTCTATAAATGATAAAAACTTAATTCTTTTGAATTTTGGTTTGTAACATCAATACCTAGGGCATGGAGTTGGTTTGATAGTGATATGTTGAATATTTTTCATTTTATTAATTTTTGAAGTTCGACTAATTATAATTCAGATATAGGTGTACGTTTGAACACGTAACTTGTTCTATATATATCAAAATTCAATTTTCTTTTTTATTTTTAGAAAGAAAACACCAATACCTAGTGCATAGATATTTTTCAGATTTTTTTTGAATTATTTTACTATTATTCCCAATGCATTGAACAAAGAAGTTCATGTTCGGTGAAAAACCTACATTCATAAGAAATAAAATAAAAATATATTAATGAAATTAAATATATTAAAAGTTATACTATTTGGAAAGATTATAATAAGGACTAAATACCTAAAAAAAATAAAAAATAAAATGAATTAATTTGACCCCCCAAAAGCTAATGTAAAATTGGTTTTTTATCAGCATTTGATAGATTCAAAGGAGACTCCATTGCGAGTATGATTTAGAAGTAGAGAGGTTCTATCCAAGAAATTTTGATCTAAGAGCCTTTTATTTAACTCTCTTCAATTAATTACTTCAAATGGGACCTCTTAAAGCTTAAATCATTATATTTTCTAAAAAATGTACGATTTCAGCAAAAATCAAGATGTACCAAAAAGTGGGAACCAACTTTGTGAGTTCACCCAAGATCATAACTAGTGTCAAATTGATGGATAAAATCAAGGGCTTTCTTATATGCAACCCACTTCTCCTTCCTCAATTCCTGGTCATCTAAGCTAAATTCATTTCTAATCAAATCTTCTGGGAACTGGAATTGATGAGGCCTACCTTTGCACACTGCTCTTTTTCTGAACATGCCATTGAAAAAATCCTCGGGGTTTGCACATCTTAACACTGTAGTAGACAACCTATATGGCCTAAAGAATTCTTCAAAATATTTCCATCCACCCTTAGTGATCACAAAATGGTGAGCCATGGTAATAGTCGGGAAAATAGTCCCTTTACCTCTATTGGTTAGCTCTGCTTCTTATACTCCCCCAATTTGTCTTAGGACTTCTACAATCCCTATCTTCAATGGGACCTGATAGGGTAGTAAATAGGGGGTGCCTCTAAATCCAAACACTCTAAAAATAGTAGACACATGGTACAAATATATGTCTCCCCAATTGTGAACAATCTTGATATCCTCTGCAAACTCCTTTGGTTTGAGAAAATCCAAAAGAGCCTTAGGAATTCTAGGGTTTTCTCTGCATAGAAGAATCCTAATTTTAGATGCAAAGCATCTATCAAATTTTAGATAACTTGCATCCTCTCTATCCCAAGATAGAATAGTACTCAACAATTGCACTGACATCTCCTCTTTATCCTTTATCTTGATCAGGTCCATTTCCTTTGAAAAATAATCAACACCTTTGAACAAGAACATGTGCATTAACATGGAATACCATCCAAATGGCCTATCCACCTTACCATTCTTGATTCCTACTAGCCCTTTATGAATTGCATCAGCAAGGTATGATGCATAATCAAATGTTACAGCTAGGGAGGGGTTTAGAATTTGTGCAATCATTAACATATAATGGGTTGACATATTCTTTTCAACATCCTCTGCAAAGATCTGGCATAATGCCCAATACATACCTTTAGCTCTCAGAGTAAATAAGTTGAGAGAGAATGGATCCATTGTGCTGGGGCCTACAACTGTTAACCCCCCTATCTTTACAAAGAATTCTTTCAATGGGCCATTTCTAAGATGATCCTTTTGTGCGTTGTAAACCTGGGCTAATGACTCAAAGTCAATAGGCTCTAATAAATTGGAGGACTCACTGAGTTTAAACACTTTCCTGAATTCATCTTCATTTATCTCAATCAAGACTGATCCTTTTATGTTCCTGATGCATCTTGCCACTGGGTCATAATTCTATGCAATTAGGGCTAACAGATCTACATCCATAAAAACACCTGGGACCACGAGCTTTCCTACATCTCGTTCCCATATGCCATTCAAAGGAGCTGGGGAATTACTTTGCCCAAAACTGACTTTGAATAGTCCTAAGCCTGACAATCCTATTTCAGGGTCCCTCAACCAATTACCCTTATCATAGAGGCCATCTCCAAATTTTAGGCGAGGGTTCTTGGGTACTAGCTCTTTGGCCTTAGCCCCAACATTGGTGGACATGGTTAATTGCTCTAAAAAATCATCACAGATATTTCGGTCCTGGTAATTCACCTTCCCTGTTAATTCTCTTCTGGTTGCCATTTTGGTCAAACAATTATACCACTAGAAGCTAGCACAGACCTCCAATGAAGTAATTCACACAACAACATTTGAGAACAAACCAAGAGTTATCAAGAAAAGCACAAAAAAACCTGATTAATTTCCTGAAGAAAATCGCCTTGCAACAATTCGCTCTGCAACAAACTTCAATGAAACAATATTTAGCAATCAAGTTGATGCAGACTCAACGGGACAAGTTGGCATTTAAGTTTTTTGGAAATTAACTCCGCATGCTTCGACTTTCTTTTCAGAATTGAATTCGCCAAATTGAATTCAAAATTGGCTCCAATGGGTCATAATTCCTCTAAGTCTTTCCTCTGTTTCACTCCTTCGCTATGTCGCAGAACATAAAACTAGTGCTCTTTTCTTTCGCAAAACAACGTTGGCCGTTGGATCATGAGAACTTACATCGCCTTTATCTCCGTTTAATCTCTCTACTTCGCGGACTTTAAAAGTCGTTCACTTTTCCTTCGCGAGGCTGCGCCAATCGTTAGATCAAACTCAAATCACCCGACCTTTAACTCCAACCGGGGTGGTCAGTTTTACCTACTAACCGCGCCTCATTTTGACGGCTAACGGTATTTCGCCATTTCGCTAAAGTTAAGCTACGGGCATCTTCAAGCCACGAAACAACGAGAAGCGTTGGATCAATCTTGAGATGAATGCCTTTTAAGTGGGCCCTTTACCCAGGAATTAGTTACCCCACTTGTTCTTCGGTTGAAAAACGCCACATGGTAGTCGGTCATTAGCCCTAGAAACTACTCTAGGTTCCACCTTTGATCCGCCACATGCTATCTTTATTATTCCCACATAATTGCTGGTTACACCTAGGCGGGCCCTCAACCACTTTTAAAACCACGTGTCACCCGACACATCACAATCGAGCTCTACAAGAAGCGGCAGCTGTTATGCCACATCACGCCTCCATGTGATCTCCACCTGTCTTTTGCGACTTTGCGAACATTATTCTTCCTTTGGGTTGCAGCCACAAAACTACGAGAATTGTTAGATCAAAATAGACCTGATCTGCTTTTAGCCTTATGCCCTTCTTGTCCCTTGGGCCCACCAGCCTTTTCGCCACTTCGCGAAGGTTAACCTGCTAGCATCTTATCTTCACGAATTCACACGAGCCGTTATATCTCAAAAACTTGCTCATTATTTACTCCTTTCTATGACAACCTTGCTCGGGCCCACTGCAGACCACCAACTAAGTGCCTCGTCATTGCTCTGTCATTGCCAGCTGGACCTACCACATTTATTGCCACCTTTAGCGGGACCCGCCACCTTTTCGCTATTTCGCTGAAGGTAGAACTTGTGCATCTCCTGGCCGTGAATCAACACGAGCCGTTGATCTCTTTCCAACCCGATCATTCTTTAACCAAAGAAGATCACTTGTCTCGGGGACCCACCAAAACCTTTCGCCATTTCGCGAAGGTTAAAACATGTTCAGCTTGATCTCACAAAACCACGTCGTCCGTCCGATCAGATGAAACTTGATCGGTGTTTAGCTTTAGTCCAAACCTATATGCCGGGTCCACTTTCACCTTTCGCTACTTCGCGGAAGCTAACTTTTGAGCACTTTTTGGTCGCGAATCAACACGGGCCGTCAGATCAATAGAAAGTTGCATGATGCTTATAAGGCCCGACGGACATTAGAAAAGGCACATTAAAAGTGAACAAAAATTAAATATTTAAAAGGGACCGCCTAGGTAAATGACAAGGGGGGAACACTTTTATGATAAAGGGACCCATCACTTAAGTGAATAAAGTAATGCCAAATTAGAAACCAAAAGGGGTTTTCTCAGATATTGAAGTGACTTAAAACCTAAACCCTGAACCCCTTAGGATCTTAAAACAATTTGAAAGAACATGGGTGTACTAGACACAATTTTGAAAAACTTAGCCATTTATGGACTAAAAACATCCATTTTTAAAATAGTGATAACACCGCCAACAAGAGAGGTAAAGAAATTGACAGACTTCCAGCCACCATGAAGTACCAATATGAAGGACAGGTCCATGTTTCGAAGCTGGACGATCAAATTAAATGGGTCACGGACACCAAAGTGGGACACATAGAGATTGGGGATATTGCAACCCAATTGGATAAACCTAACCTAGATTCTCTCCACCGAAGGATAAAGAGGTCGGGTCTTGTGGAAGCTACTGTATTCCCACAGTCGCTTCAAGCACCAGAGTTTATAATGACCATCGCTCCATTCTATAATCCAAGGACCAGAAAGTGCATGGATGCACATGGAAAGATTGTTATTGACTTGTCACCGGATATGCTGGGGTTCGTCTTCAGAATCCCAACTAGGGAAGAGGCATTCTTATTAATAGAAGAAGAGGCCTTGAAAGCGTGGAACGAGAAGGTGTCAGCCAGGAAACGACACATGAATACCAACTGGTTGGAAGAGGAGAGGAAAACAAGGCTCAAAGCTACAGAGGTCCTGAGGGAAGACTTCAAAGAGCCTTAAAGGGACTTGATTATTATGCTCAGTAGGGCCATCGGCAAGCCTGACTGCAAGCATTTCCACCCTTGGATGTTCCACATATGAGTACCATATTGGTAGGAAAGCAATACTTTGATTGGCCACAAATCCTTTCTAATAACATTTGTAAGTAGATGAAGGAGGTACAACATACCCAGAAGTTCTTTTTCACGTCCTATGTCATTTGGGTAGCTGCCAGAGCCAGAAAGTTTCTAGGCCTATAGGTAGAAGGGCAGTTAGGAGAGAAGGAGGGACAGAAGAAGATATGAGAATATTATTCCCAACTCACTCTAACAAATGCAAAGACACACTTCAAGAGGGTTAATGATGCCTTCATCTTCCCTATAATCATAAAGTTGACTAGAGACGCAGGATATCGGATAAGCCCAGAAGCCATGGCTATTATCCAGGAGTGGGCATGTTGGTTCATCCAAAACCCACGCTCCACTTACATCAGAGTTAGTGGATTCACAGGGAATCCAATGCTGCTGCCTTGTTATTGCAACGATAGGGTAATCCTGCTAGAGTATGTGAGACAACTTCTTGGTCTCCAGTCACTGTTGTCTTCTAAACACAAAATAGGTATTGACTTCTTGGTGTCCATTGGGTACTTCGCCTATTCTAAAATATAGGTGGCAAAATTGGCCGAGCAAGAGCTTCAAGATTTGAACTTGAAAGAATATAGTCATACTAGGGAATTTTATGATCCCTACGGGAAACTTAAGCAAGCTATGCCTAAGGCATATGAGGGGCATAGGCCCAGCTTGGAAGACTTTTGGGCCAACTTGCAGGACAATTTTGAAGTCAGGGAGAAGAATTATAACAGGTTGTCCATGCCACAGGTTAGAGACTTTGGTATTGAGACTAACCTCCCTAAAGATCAGAGGGATGATGGAGAGTTACTCGATCCAATTTATAAAGAATCAGGAATAGACAAGAGGCCCCTCTCCCCAGTAAAATGGTCTACAAACGAAGATACAGATATGGAGAAGGTCTCCCAGGTGGTCATCAATAGGACTAAGCAATGGTTAAGCCAGAGGGTCAGACCCAGTACATCAAAAACAAAGCAAAAGGAATCCACCTCAGGGGTGCCGCAGTCAAGAGGCCATAAAGAGTATGCCCGAAAAACAAGGTTGGCTTCAAGACAGAATACCTCCACTGACCTAGGTGAGGAAGAAAAGCCTCAAGCAAGCACTGAGGACTTGCTGAAGAAACTCCAAGAAAAGATGAAGGAGACTGAACTATTGAAGAAGGCTGCAGACCTAGGAGTGACTGATGGGCTAGGCGCCATTCCACTTGCTAGAGTTCTCCCACCAAGGACTGCTATAGGCCACACTGAAGGAGAAGATACTCAAGATTAGGAAGAGAACCTAGAGGCTACCAAGGAGGTACCTGTTTAGCCACCTTCCACAGGTACAACAAGTGCTTCAGGCACGACCACTCCTGCACCACCATTTGTTGATTTATCCACAGGGCAGCTCGGAGTGCAAGGTTTTACACCCACTACTGAGAAAGTGAAAATTAGAAATGTCGAGTCTGACTCTGACTAGGAGGAAGAGGATCTCGACCAACAACAACCTCTAGGTAGTGAGCAAAAAGGAGGTGAAGCAGACGATATCCTAAATGAAAGGTTGATTCTAACTCCTCAAGACCAAGAAGACTTGCTTAAGGATATAGAAGCTGAGCAAGCAGAGATGGAGTTAGGGAATGAAGAATTGGCATTCAATGAGGAAGTTAGTGGTAAGCTAGGAGAGTTACACAAACAACAAGCTCTCCAAGCTAACTTAGCCCGCCAAATTTCATCATTCCAGGTTCCTGGCCAAACGGGAGCTGAAGCAGAGGAGCAGGTAGAGGAGCAGGCAGAGGTGCATGTTATAACTACTGAGATTGTATCACATCAAGGTGATAAAGTTGAAGATATACCAGAATGGTTAGAGTTTACCTTTGAAAAGAAAAAGAGAAAAGCAGAGCTTCCCAAGGTTACTCTACAACAAGCAATCACTGAGGAACCACCAAAGATTAAGAAGTTGAAGACGGTTCACCACCTGTCGAAAACTAGTTCCGGTGAAGTGATTGCAGATGTGGTGGTTTCATCGCAGGCCGAGGGACAAGATTCTCCCAAATACAAAGTATCACATATAAACCTAGGTAAGCAAACCAAGTGGGGAGAGTTAGATACCTTGGAACTAGCCACAAGCATTGTCAAAGGGCACGTGGAAAAGGAGCATAGCTCAAATGTAGAACTTAAAGTGCAGTTGGGGCAGTATAAACACCTCTTGGTAGAAATGTGTAAACCTTTGGACTCCTGTAGGACAGATGACCTACCTTCAAACTCATCCTTGCTAGAAGGAGATGTAAAGGCACTATTGGAGGTGAGACGAGTAGCTGCGGCCGCTAAATCTTGGACTCAGATGAATGCAGCCAAAATTAGGTTGTTTCTCTAGGACACAATGGAAATATACCGTAAAGCGGTACAGGAAGGTGGAGCTTTGGCAACCCATTCCACACAATGGGAGCGGAAGGAGAACACCTTTAATAAACAGCTCCAAATTTTGAAAGGGATACTACAGTCAGGAGAAGAGCTGATAGTACGAGAAGACCTCTTAGGAGGGGATAGTTGTGAGAATCTACAATCCTACATACATTTTGGAGTTGAAAGTAGAGATGTATCAGCAGTATGTCAAGGAGATGACTAATATTCGGGACCCTCTTCTCAGAGAGATTTTGTCATATGAAGATTTTTTAACGAATATACTAGGGCCTTTTGGCCTTGGAATAGCTGATACTAGAATAATGGACCAACAACAAGTTTTAAATCAATGTGATACATATGAGGCACAAAACTTAGGACCTGCTGCCCTTATGGACAGATACACACAATTGATTACTCAGTGTCACGAGGTGACATATACGGTAAAGGAGTTAGAGGAACAAGGAGTACATGCAGAGGAGACTTTGAAGAAGTATAAATTTAGAATTAAGCATGTAACCAATCCGCCGGTCCAAGAAGTTGCATGTATAATTGAAAATTATAAGGCATTTACCAAGAAATAAAAAAAAAGCTAGGCACACAATTGCTAAAGATAGCAAAGCTTTTTCTTGATTTTAAAACTGCTTCTCCTACTCAAGTCCCAATTTTGAAAGAAATCCTGCATGATTACGAAAACGTGGCTCACCCAACATGGTCTTCATAGTGCTCATGTAGCGTCCATTTCGTAGTTGTTAAGTGGAGTGTCCAGGCAGAAACTTGCAAGTTAACTACGACTCCTAATTTTAGTTCTTAATTTAGGATAGAGTTATTTCCTAAATAATAGAGTGAAAAACTTCTATAAATTGAGAAGTTGAATTCATTTGTAAGGGTCCCCAAATTGATGATTTGTGGCCCACTTAGAGATTTTTAGAGAGTTTTTGCAGATTGTTAAGAAGTTTGAGTTATTTTTGCTATACATTCATGGAGATTAATATGAAAAGCAGCTTGTAGATTGCCTGATTTACATCTATATTCTACCAAATTATTCTGTGTAATTGGTAACGTCTATTATTTTGAGGTAGCAACGTGGTAACATTTTTGTCTATTATGATATGAACCATATTGTGCATGTCAGTGGTGTATGGGAATTACTGTGATAGGCCATATTGTTGATGATTCTATGTCCACAGATTTGTGAAATTGATGATTTTGCAGGTTTTATGGAAGTCTGTTGTTGAATGCTAACTTGGATAATATTTGATAATTGCTCAAATTGTAGGGAACTAATTGAATAGTTTATTAAGTTGTCATTGTATTGATATTTATTGTTATTTTCTTGTTTCCCTTACGCTTCACATTTTATTTCCCCAGAGAGTCTTAAATCAAAAAATACAAAAAAAAGAGGAAGTGCAATTGTTCGTAAACCAACGAGATTTAGTTCTAACCAATAGACCTCTTTACAGTTATAACCACATTAGCCATTGATTTATCCATCACCATCGAGACTCGACTACAGAGACCTTGGGGTAGTGAGTTCTTCCGAACCCGTTACTTTTCAGGAGAGGTGGTGAGTGTTTGCATAAACTACTTGACTGTTGGTGGGTGTGTCAAAACACATGTCAACACAACCCACCCTGGTGGATTCCAACTAAATCACCTAAAAGCCAATAACAAGTTTTTACACTTAGGAAGAAGTAGCTTTTGACATATACCACTTGGTGACCTTAGTGATATTGTCAACTATCTTCTTCACCATCCTAGGTAGCACTTCACATGGTCACCCCCATGCTACAGGTGACTACTAGTGAACCCTTGTGATACAACGATTAGCTCTAGTTACTGTATATGGTGAAAAGTGATGATAAACTATTGTAAAACCATAAAGATCCAACCACAAACAATCTAAGTTGTACAATGAAACATTCACCAATACCAATAGAGATACCTAAGATCATGTAAATCAACAAAATTAAATTGTGAGATTTTGCCAAGATCAAGAACTCAATGAAAAGTACAATAGAGAGATAAAATAGATGACAAGAATAAACTATATTCTATCAAGATGAAAATACTGATCAACTGGATCATTAATCGTTACATACAATGAATATGAGCCTACTTATATAGGCAAGACTATATGGATATGTGAGCACACAAACATGACATGTGGCTCAATAAGAAACAAAGGTAGGTAGGAAATAGGTGTGGTAGGTAGGAGAAACAATATAATATTCCACATGAGGTGGATCACCCACCGAAGGTGGAATGTAACAAGAAGATAAGATCACAAAAGGTGGAAATTATCCTCTACACACTATCCCAATGTGGCACAAACACCCAAGTGTCTCATACCCAAAATACTATGAAATGCATTATCCTAAGTAAACTTAAGTAAGGTGTAATAATATCCAAGATGAATAATTAATTACACCAACACCCCCACTTAAGTGCAAATTAGGGGAATGCACTTAAGTCTACAATGCAACTAAGAAATGCAAGATGGGTCCTGGCTGCCAGGCCATGTTAGGTACCCATGTACAAATGCAAATGCATGCAAACCAATGCAATGAAATCTCTCACAAAGCAGGGAAAGAGAGAAAAACCCAATGGGAAAAAATCCTCCCCCAAAAGAGAGATGAAAACTATACAAAGAACTCTCATAGAAGTATGAGAAGGACAAAAACCCATGTGAGGAAAAAGTCCCCCCCATATGAGAGAAGAAGAGAGACTAGGTAGCCCCCCCTCAATGTAGAATCTGCACCAATAGTAGAAGCTCGATGATGAATGAAGAAACTGCTCCACAAACGTCAAACAACGTTCCTCCCCTTAGGAAGAAGCAAAACCAAAGGTGTATCCATGAAGTCTCCCCAATCACGAAGGGAAGATGCATGAAAAAAACTTATGATGAATGAAGTCTCTGAAAACTGCTCAAGTGTCCCCATGTCGATGCTGAAAGTTACCCTCTCCAAAGGTGGTAAACTACTCCACACTGCTGAAAAAGGCACTCCAAGATCTAGTGGAGAAGAATGTAGAACAATATCAAAAGACTCACATGTCTCCTCTAAGGATAAAGAGACCTCCTCAAACTGTTGTACAAAAGTATCCACAGTCATGTCAACCTCGAAAGAATAATCATGTAGAGAATGCACAAGAGGGTCAGAGTGTTCCATCGCAACAATCGAAGAAGGATCATCTTCATCAAAGAGAAGAAGAATGTCATCACTCCCAAATCTGCAATTTAGGACTCCATAAACAAACCTACAATGTCTGTCAAGGAGGCATCCTAATCAACTAAAGCTGGAAGACATGAAATATCCTGCTGCACTGAATCACAAGAAGGCAAAACTGTCACACTAGCTGCATCATCAGGTGCAATAGGTGATGTGATATCAATAGGAGGAGATGAAATACAAGACTCAAGAACGGGGTCACATGTGAGAACACCCAAGTTCAAGTACCCAAAGTTCTCCTCAAAATATGAATCATCAACATAGGAAGAATCAACCTCATAAATAGGACCAAAATATGAAAAGGAGTACAACCGAGATGCACGATCAACCACCCCAATCACAATGATAGCTCTAGTCTCCAAGTATCGAATGATAACTGAATCAGGTGTGAACTCCATAGTTTTCCTAGTTGGCCCATGTGTGATTTGATAGATGGAAAGAAGATTGTTTGTCAAATGGAGTACACACAACACACCATTGAAGGAGTTATCCCCAATGGCAATAGATCCTTTCCCAATCACATCCATATATGTATGATTGCCCATCAAAATTTGTGGCATGTGGCAAGGCTCAAATGAAGAAAACATAGATTGCAAAGATGACATATGATGAGAAGCCCCTGAATCTAGAATCCATCTCCCTGAATCATGACTTGTAGTAGCACAAAGAGCTTGTCCCTTTCCTTTATCTGTCTCAAAAGAGTGATCCTTTCCTTTATCCTTTTCTTTGGAATCTGAAGTAGACATTCTAGAAGGTAGGTTGATTTTGTTCTTCTCAAGAATATTCCTCAACTCATCAATATCCTTCTTGTAACAATGATGTTCATCATGTCCTGAATTCTTGCAATATGCACAAAAAAGATTATCCTTATAAGATTTTCTCTTAGGCGAGGATGTAGAATCACCTTGTTGTGGAGAGGAGGATTTTGCTCCATCTTGTTGTGGTTTTGAATTAGGTTGCTTTTGATTCTTGCCTTTTCCTTGATTTCTTTGATTCCCTTTATTAGCCACCAAAGCTTGTGACTTTAAAGATTTGAGAATCCCCATCTTGGTCAACTTAGATTGCTCAAGTATCAACATCTCCGTGAATGAATCAAATGAGGGAGAAGTGTATGAGGAACCTTGAGCTAATCTATGGGTGTGAAAGCTAGATACAAAGGTTGCATACTCTGATGGAAGCTTGTCCAACAAGTTATAAACCAATTGAGCATCCTTTTTGTCAATTCCACAATCCTTAAGCTTTGCTCTTAGCTCATTAGATTTTGTGACATAATCTTGGATTGTATCAAAATCCTTGGGATCCAAAGCTGTGAGTTCACTATCAAGCTTGTATCCCTTAATCTCATCAACTTGACTATACAATTTCTCAAGAATATCCCAAGCCTCTTTAATTGTAGTACACTTATCAATGTGAAAAATGAGGTCATTTGATACATACTTTCTAAGAGTTCCAAGTGCCATAGCATTCTTAGTGAGCCATTCCATTTTAGCATTAGGATCAGCCTTAGGATCAGGTGGTTTTGTTATATTCCCATTTACATAATTAATGAGTCCTTTTTCCATTAGTTTACTCCAAGCCTTAATCTTCCATGAAGAATAATTATGAGGAGTTAAAAGTGCAAATTTAGGAGAACCCATAGCACCAAAATGAAAAAACACAATATAGAGAGAGGCACAATCACACAAGACACCCCCCCAAAATACTCAGTCAAGAAAACCCCCCCCCAAAAAAAAACTAAAAAATAAAAAAATAAAAATGGTGATTTGTCACTTTATACTTAGTACGTATACAATGGGCCACTTGAAAAACAAGGCAAGGTGGACTTCTGATTTCAATCTTACAATTGCCTCAAATAGGCTATAAGAGATTATGAAATTAGACGAAAAATTATGCACTTAAAAAAAATGACACCTGAAAGGGAGGTCGTATGACCCCAAACGAAGCCTCTGAAGTTGCAAAATTTGGGATTAGACAGGTACAGTCATGAAGATCTGCAAATTCTAAAAACTCCATCCATCAAAATAAAAAATTCCTCCACCACTTCGAAGAACACGAAATTCTAGCCCATTTCAAAAAAAATTGCACCAAACAAGGAGCAAAAATGAGCAAGATATGACCATCTGAAGTCGGATTGCAAAACTGAAAAGCTCAATGAGAGGGGTGTAATTTTTTTTCAAAATTACTATTGACTTAGCACTGATGTCAGCAAACTAATAGCTTAAAATTGACGGCCGTCTAGCCTTTGAAAAAATTTCACCTCCCCGTGCATGGCTGATAGGGAGGTAGTGCAAGGTGGTTGTCAAGTGGCTAGTATGTTTGCTAAGTGATAGATCCTTACTGGTTTCAAGGTGTAGTCACTAAGGACATAGTGCAAATTATCTCAAAGGCAATCTAACAACTCACCTTGTTCCACCTCCCTATGTCAAACTCTCCTTGGCTACTCAAGGGCTTCAACTCCATAATCACTCTGGTTTGGTAATCCAACTCCTTACTCACCCAATTGGCATTCATTCTTCTGTCCCTGATCTGCTCTCTAATTGCACAAGGTCTCCTCTATGTGAGTTATAAGTTTGAGACAAGTTTTGTTTCCTTGGGTGTCTCTTTTGGTCTTCTACGTTTTGGAGTGTAGAAGCCTTCACAAGTGCTGCAACCTAAGTTTTGGAGTCTTTCCCACCAAAAAGGTTAAATTCATAAAAGGACAACTTATTTCAATTGTTATTGATGAACTTCATGCCTTACATCCTCCATTTTTGTACCCGATTTGACAAAAACTCAATTTTGAGGCCTAAAATGGGCTACAAGGAATTAGCCCTCCATTTGGGGTTTTGTGCTCACCCTGCTCAAGCGATGGACATCTAGACAAAAAGGAGTTGATATTCGGACACTCTTTTGGGAGTTCTTGAAGATTTTCAAAGTCTTAGGGTCTCTCGGGCCTCCTCTGTGACTATCCCAAAAATGGGTGAAAAAGGAGGGTTTGGTAGGGTTTTGATTGTGAAAACCAACATTCAAGCTAGAGACTTCAAAATTTGGAGAACAAGATTTTTACAAAAAGTTGCTTAATGCAACAATTTACAACTTTTCCATTATTGCCTCCTTCAAACACATCATTTGCAAAGAGCCAAATTACTTTCAAACATGTAAACATGTCTATCATTTAGGAACAAAGGAGAGTCATGTTAGCCCTGGACACAAGCATTAGGAAAAATACACATAATGGATCATTCACTATCCAAGCTAACTGTCACTGCGCTTTTTTGCCTTTCACTATTTTTTTCCACTATGACCTGCACTTTACCACTGTCAAACACTTTTGCAAAGGACTATTTGGTGCTTTTCTATCACTGCTCTGTCTTTAGAGTTTGTTGTCCTTCATACCTATTAAGTGGAAGAGGAGAATTTCATGTATAACTTCAACAAAGAATGTAAAAACCAGTCATAGTTGACTGTGGCAGCAAATTGGGCATTACAACTTTGCCTCAAAGATCATCAATTGATCTTGGAAACTTTCCAACCCATGGACAAGGGTCAAACACCTTTCCTTGCTCTTGTTTTCAAACAAACAAAGAAGATACAAGGTTTTACACACACCAATAAATGGTGGAGAGCAAACAAATGAAAGGAAAACTAATGCCAAAACAGTGACTCACTGTTTTGCTTACAATTTGCACAAACTGAAAGTGTAACCTTCCTTCTCTTGGCTTAGAAAGCCTCTTAGCTTTCAATTACAATCTTGGACAACAAGACAAGTCTGTCCACCTGAAGAATGCATTTTCTATGGAAGAGCAAAGCATCAAACCTTTACAAGACCCTAGCCAAATGGCACACTTGCCTAGGGCTCCATGGCCACATAACTCCTTGCACCTGCATTCTTGAAGACAAAACATGTATTTGCATAATTTACAAGTTGACCAACTGGTTCTTGGGAAGCCATGAACATTTTAGGACTCCAAGAAGCCAAGTTGGTCAAGCATCCTTGCCAATTCCTAGACAAGGCAGTGAAACTGTCAAATCAAACTAATTTTACTACAAACTCAAAACTTGATAAAATTAGATGCCACCAAAGGTAAAAGCTTAAGAAAACATAATAGAAACTAAAAATGCAAGAACAGTACGGCCAAGTACAACAGGTGTACGGACTGCTGTTCACATGGAGTTAAAAACTAGAGAAAAACCAAGTAAAACTAGTGCAAGTTTGCAAAATGCTTCATAACTTCGAATGATCAACCCTTACAGTTAAAATAGGAGATTAAATACCTCTCCAAGTTGGTTAGCCTCCTGTACGGACAGGTACATGTCCAAGGGCACTTAAATTTGACATTTTGATGCCTAAATGACAACTTTTGGTGCCTAGAAAATGCAAGATTGACCTCCAAGACTAACAATCACCTAAAAACACTTCTCACACCTAAAACCCAAGCATAAAAAATGTCTAAAACCTTTTCAAAACAAAAACCACATTAAAAACTCATTTTTCCATCATTTTGCCAGGCAACACCAAACTGGCAACTTTGAGCAAAAAGATGAAAACAAGAAACCAAAACCACACAATGAGTTCAAAACTCATCCAAACAACCTAGAACAACTTCAAAAACATCTAAGACAACTTTCCAACTTAAAACTAACAAAAATCAAACCTGTGATGAAAATGAAGCTGGGAATGAAGCTAGGTGCTCCTGCACCATACTCCCCCGGTGACAAAGAAGTCACGTGACTCCTTTGGGTAGAAAAGAGAGAGGAATACCAGCCTTGGTGAAGTCACTTTTAGGTATCCAAGTGGCTTCAGAAGCTGGTTGATCTTTCCACTTGATCAAATGTTCAAAGTAGTCATGCTTTCTAGTCTTCTTGATGATTCTGGAATCAAGTACCTGTTCAGGAATGGGAGAAGAAGAAGAGGGGATAGATAGATCAGAAAGGGAATGAGAAATGTCTGAAGCTCTCTGAGTCTCTTCTAGAGGCTGCCCCTTGAAAGGTACCAAATCTACAACATTAAAGATAGGAGACAAGGAAACATCAGCAGGTAAATCAATTTTATAAGCATTTGGACCATACTTAACCAGAATCCTGCAAGGTCCAATTCTTCTCATCTGTAACTTGGTAGGAACTCCCTTTGCAATCTAGACTTGTTGAGATGTACCATCACAAAATCTCCAACTGAGAATTGGACTTCCCTCTTAGAAGCATCCACCCTTGGCTTGACTCTTGCTGTGGTGTCCTGCAAAGACTGCTTAACATGTTCATGTATCTCTTTTAGAGATTGTGCCATATCTTCTGCTGTCCCACTAACATGTTGCAAGTTAGTCACATCATGTAACTCAAAAACACCTCTTGGATGCATACCATAAATAACCTGAAATGGACTCTTACCAGTGGATCTGTTTACACTGTCATTGTAGGCAAACTCTGCCTGTGGGATGAGCTGATCCTAGCTTTGTCCATACTCCTTGGTGAGTAAGCAAAAACAATGAGTCACTATTTTGGCATTAGTTTTCCTGTCATTTGTTTGCTCTCCACCATTTATTGGTGTGTGTAAAACCTTGTATCTTCTTTGTTTGTTTGAAAACAAGAGCAAGGAAAGGTGTTTTACCCTTGTCCATGGGTTGGAAAGTTGCCAAGATCAATTGATGATCTTTGAGGCAAAGTTGTAATGCCCAATTTGCTGCCATAGTCAACTATGACTGGTTTTTACATTCTTTGTTGAAGTTATACATGAAATTATCCTCTTCCACTTAACAGGTATGAAGGACAACAAACTCTAAAGACAGAGTAGTGATAGAAAAGCACCAAACAGTCCTTTGCAAAGGTGTTTGACAGTGGTAAAGTGCAGGTCACAGTGGAAAAAAATAGCGAAAGGCAAAAAAGCGCAGTGACAGTTAGCTTGGACAGTGAATGATCCATTATGTGTATTTTGCCTAATGCTTGTGTGCAGGGCTAACATGACTCTCCTTTGTTCCTAAATGGTAGACATGTTTGAAAGTAATTTGGTTCTTTGCAAATGATGTGTTTGAAGGAGGCAATAATGGAAAAGTTTTAAATTGTTGCAGAAGAAATAATAAAATGATAAAGGAGGTCTGTAGTGTAGAAATTAAGAGATGAATGACATGTGTCATAGGTAGAAAAGGCTAATGAATGAATTAATTAAATAAAGATTTATTTAATTAATAGAAGAAGTGAGATTCAATTAAATAGATAAAAATATTTATTTAATTTAGGGGAAGGACAATTTAAATAAATAGTATTTATTTAAATGAGGAAAAAGACTAAAAAAAGATAAATGAATGAATGAATTAAATAATAATAGAAGACTTAGGATAAAATAATTAAATAAATAAAAAATATTTATTTAATTAGACAAGACAATTTTTGGTGTCTACATTTTGCCTCTTTGAGACAATGCAGCTTGTCGCGTTGTTTCAAAGAAGATAAGATAAATTGATACAAAGTTGCCCCATGACGAGAATGATATGCCCCCTCGAGAGATTGGATGAAAATGTTTGAAAAGATTGCAGACAATCTCTCAATAAGAAAAAAAGGCTAGGAAGGACTGACAAGATAGGGTGACAAGGTCACGCAGGAAAAAGATTGACTAAAGAGGAATCAATAGAATCGTGTCTATGTCTTAAAAGACCAAAATTGATAGTTCCGTGATGAACATACGCTACCCATTGGATAAGCTGCTGAGAGGATTCACCCAAACAGGTCCCCTAGGAAAGACAAATTGAAAACAAGGCTAGAATTAACAATTTTGTGATAAACATATGTTGCAAATTGGATTAGCTGCTGAGAGGATTCACTCAACAGGTGCCCTAAAATAGTTAGGTTCGCTAAGATGAGTGTAGGGTAAGTCATCGAATTGATAAAATTTGGCGAGTTCTCTAGCAAGATGGGATATAGTGCAATGTGATAAACATATACACTAGGATGCAACGCTATGTGATAAACATAAGCACTAGGATAGAAGTAGCACTACGTGATGAACATGAGTACAACTAGGATTGACATAATTGATTTGATTGGATGCAGGAGTACTTACCCCATATTGATTCTAGAGATAGATTCCCCGTGACACAATAGTTATGAACAAATTTGACTACCAAGGACCACGCTGTGATCAAGGTGATGGGATTGAGATACATTATGTATATGCCTGAGATTTGGGCAAAAACAAGACTATTAACTGCTTTGGTGAAAAGATGGTCCCAGAGGGTCTGCAAGAGGGGACATACGAGATAATCCAGGTTGTATCAGTGTTTGTATAATGATGTAGATACCCCCCCCAAAAATGGTGATTTGTCACTTTATACTTAGTACATATACAATGGGCCACTTGCAAAACAAGGCAAGGTGGACTTATGATTTCAATCTTACAACTGCCTCAAATAGGCTATAAGAGACTTCGACAAATACTGTAAATGATCTAATCTAAGATCCAAGCACCAAATAGGCCAAAACTGACCAAATATTGAAAGTACAATTTCTACTCAAAATCACTGCAAACTAATGGTAGATTATGAAGTTAGACAAAAAATTATGCACTTAAAAAAAATGACACCTGAGAAGGAGGTCGTATGACCCCAAACGAAGCCTCTGAAGTTGCAAAATCTGGGATTAGACAGGCACAATCATGAAGATCTGCAAATTCTAAAAACTCCATCCATAAAAATCAGAAAATTTCTCCACCACTTCGAAGAACGAAATTATAGCCCATTTCAAAAAAAATTGCACCAAAAAAGGAGCAAAAATGAGCAAGATATGACCATCTGAAGTCGGACTGCAAAACTGAAAAGCTCAATGAGAGGGGTGTAAATTTTTTTCAAAAATGCTGCTGACGTAGTGCTGATGTTAGAAAAATGATAGCTTAATATTGATGGTTGTCTAGCCGTCAAAAAAATTTCACCTCCCCCTGCATTGTTGTCCATATCGTATGGATTGTACATGTGGCGCACAAGTGGCGATTTACTTGGTAGACAATACTGCTGACGTGTCAAAATATTATTCGCTCCGTACAATGATGTGGCAGTACGAAAAATGTTGATGTGGCATATGACACGTATGCCTATGTGTCGGTCGAGGTGGGTGCCACGTGGGTGGCCGGAGAGGAGATCGCAAGAGAAAGTTCGTCGACTACCATGAAGTGGTGAGCGACCGAACGTGGAGCCACCGAGGACCGGGAGGGAGGTGGAGCTGGCAGTGGTTGGCGAGCAACCAGAGAGAGGCCACCGATGCCCAGAGAGAAGCTTCCAGTGACAATCAAAGCAGGGATGGTAGGTGGGAGTCATTGACAACATAGACAGAGGGCGGTGCAAATCGGTGGGGGCTGTAGGCGGAGGCACCGGAAGAGGCGCAAGCCAAGTTCGGGGAGGAGACGAACAAGATGGCGGTGGGATGGGTCTGCCAGTGGAGAACGAAAAAATAGCTCGCTGATGGGAGGAGTTCGTAGCGCATGGGGAGGTGGCAGACGCAGTGGCTGGAGCACGGGCTAGAGCCGCCGTAGTACGATGCTTGCAAAGTACGGATGTGGGAGTGGGGGGGTAAACCCTCCTGAAATACAACTATTATTTTTTATTTAAAAATAACTTTTACAATACACACCCGAATTAAAAAAAATTCTGCGATTTATAAATAATATTTTGAAAAATAAAATACGCAGAAAATATATATATTTTTTTTTACAAAATCCATACAATATACCAGAATGGGCGATTTTTTTTCCTTCACCAAATATGGCCAAATTTATAGTCAATTTTCATGGAAACGGCCTTCCGGACTCAACCGTGATGTCCAAATCGCTGTACGACACCCCCCAAAATAGCACCTCTCCAGATCCGAAAATTGAAGCCTCCAAAAATGACTAATCAAAGAAGCCCTTTAGACTCTGATACCATGTGAAATTTTGCCAAGATCAAGAGCTCAATGAAAAGTACAATAGAGAGACAAAATATATGATAGGAATAAACTGTATTCTATCAAGATGAAAATATTGATCAACCGGATCATCAATCGCTACATACAATGAATATGAGTGTGCTTATATAGGCAAGTCTATATGGATATGTGAGCACACAAACATGACATGTGGATCAATAAAAAACAAGGGTAGGTAGGAAATAGGTGTGGTAGGTAGGAGAAACAATATAATATTCCACATGAGGAGGATCACCCACCGAAGGTGGAATGTAACAACAAGATAAGACCACAAAAGGTGGAAATTCTCCTACACACACTATTCCAATGTGGCACAAACAATTAAGTGTCTCATACCCAAACTACTATGAAATGCATTATCCTAAGTAAGCTTAAGTAAGGTGTAATAATATCCAAGATGAATAATTAATTATACCAACAAAAATAATATTACCATTCACATGTCTAGTATGGTTTCAATCTCCATTGTCTTCCTATCTCCATTGATCTTGCTTGATATGTTTGCTCTATGATTTTATGTGTGCACAAGAGCTCAACAAAGAACGAAAATATGGTTGATAGCTTGATCTCAAAAAGACTTGATTGCATAATTAGTGTGCTCTTTAGACGATTAGAATGATGAGGGTTGATAATGAAGGAGAGTATCCTCTTATATAGAAGACACTGCAAGAAATTGAGGGATAAGATTAAGAGGTATAAAAGATAAATGATCGGCTAGGATTAAAGGGTAGGTAGAAGAAATAATAAAATGATAAAGGAGGTAGGTAGTGTAGAAATTAAGAGATAAATAACATGTGTCATGGGTAGAAAAGGCTAATGAATTAATTAAATAAATAAAGATTTATTTAATTAATAGAAGAAGTGAGATTCAGTTAAATAAATAAAAATATTTATTTAATTTAGGGGAAGGACAATTTAAATAAATAAAAGTATTTATTTAAATGAAGAAAAAGACTAAAAAAGGATAAATGAATGAATGAATTAAATAATAATAGAAGACTTAGGATAAAATAGTTAAATAAATAAAAAATATTTATTTAATTAGAGAAGACAATTTTTGGTATCTACATTTTGCCCCTCTTTGAGACAATGCAGCTTGTCGCGTTGTGTCAAAGAAGATAAGATAAACTGATACAAATTTTCCCCATGACGAGAATGATATGCCCCCTCGAGAGATTGGATGAAAATGTTTGAAAAGATTGCAGACAATCTCTCGATAAGAAAGAAAGCCTAGGAAGGACTGACAAGATAGGGTGACAAGGTCACGCAGGAAAAAGACTGACTCAAGAGGAATCTATAGAATCGTGTCTATGTATTAAAAGACCAAAATTGATAGTTCTGTGATGAACATATGCTATCAATTGGATAAGCTGCTAAGAGGATTCACCCAAACAGGTGCCCTAGGAAAGACAAATTGAAAACAAGGCTAGAATTGACAATTTTATGATAAACATATGTTGCGAATTGGATAAGCTGCTGAGAGGATTCACTCAATAGGTGCCCTAAAACAACTAGGTTTTTTAAGCTGAGTGTAGGGTAAGTCATCGAATTGATAAAATTTGGCGACTTCTCTAGCAAGATGGGATATAGTGCAATGCAATAAACATATACACTAGGATGCAACGCCATGTGATAAACATAAACACTAGGATAGAAGTAGCACTATGTGATGAACATGAGTAAAACTAGGATTGACACAATTGATTTGATTGGATGCAGGAGTACTTACCCCATACTGATTCTAGAGATAGATTCCCTGTGACACAATGGTTATGAACAAATTTGACTGTCGAGGACCACGCTGTGATCAAGGCAATGGGATTGAGACACATTATGTATATGCCTGAGATTTGGGCAAAAACAATACTATTAACTGTTTTGGTGAAAGATGGTCCTAGAGGGTCTGCAAGAGGGGACAAACGAGATAATCTAGGTTGTATCAGTTTTTGTATGATGATGTAGATACCTTTGGTTGATTTTGTAGCCATATGATTTTGATATCATTGTATCATGACACTAATATTTTTTTTTTGATATATGAGATGATTCATTCTTGCAGAAGCTATATGCATATGTTCCTATGTTATGCTTCTATATGTGTTATGATGATTTTATGATGCTTATGATATGGATGCAAATATGTACATGACGATATGCAATATGTTTTTATTCTTTTATATGCCGATGAGTATATGGTAATGATATGATATGATTATTTAAAGGATGGAGATGCATGATGTGTTATTATTTTGGCATTTTATGTTTTATATGAGAATGTAGATACTAATTAATGATATATGCAAGATGCAATGTGATTGTGATATCTATATGTATGTATGAAATGCTAATATGTGGTAATGTAGGTGCAAGCTACATGAAATGCAAATATTTTTGGTGTGTCATTATACTCAGTCATGTGATAGTGGGCTACATGAACTCAAGAAGGACGATGGAGGTCAATCACGAAAGGAAGATGGAAGGTAGAAGATATGGAAGTGAAAGAGATTCTTGTTCTTTATCATTGTTGAGATTTATTATGGCAAATAGGTTATGACAATCCATATATAGGTTTGACCCAGAAAGTCATTGTACCCGTTTGCATGGAGATCAGATAGTGACAAACAAGAAATTCCCCAGTTCACACTAGACTCACAATGTCCTCATATCCTTGGACAAGTCATAACAATACTAAGAGACAATCAACATACAACAAAGCAATAGGTGAACATATCCCATCCTCGCCTTTCTAGTCAAAGACATCCTGGAGATAGAATCTCTAGTCAGAGACAGCCTGAAAAAGCTAAAAGACATGTCACCAAAAGATGAAATCAAAAGAAAACCAAGAATTGACACCAACTCACAATGGAGTCCTCAAATTATTTGTGTTTCTTGCCACATATGTTAACATGTTTGATTTGGTCACAATGTTGTCATCCTGATAAAGGACAGATCATGTTGAAAACCATATTGTTGCCAAAGTCTGTTGAGAGATTTGAGTTGCTGAAAGGCCACTGCTGCTTGTGTCTGATCTGAAACTGACTGAATCCATGAAATTGATACTTTATTGCGAAGAAGAACGAAACTTTATTACGGATTGGTGATGCAAATGACCTTTTATTGCAGACTGTGCATGAGAAGAAGGAGGAATGAAAAATATGATTTTCCTCAACACATACGATGCTTAGGGTACCACTTCCATTACTAGATTTAAGTTTTGCCCCAGTTATAGATTAGACCTGATTTATTATGGACGGAAAGGGTGAAAAGGGAGGATTTATTATGAATGGCTAACCAATCTTAGGTAGATCAATAACAAGCCATGATGGGAATTGGTAGATTTATTATGGATGGATAGGTCGTGAGTGTGTGCAAAGTGAAAGCATAAGATTGAATCCTTAAGGAGGGAGGAGCAATGTTTCTACACATGGCACAAGTAACCCGGTTTTCACCATGGTACTTGCCTAGGGTGCCACCGAAGTGGTTTTCACTGTTGGACGAATTTATTTCTCTTTACTTTTATCGATTTTTTAATTTTTTTTTGGTGTCACAAGGTGACTGTTTGCCAGGTTTTCACCAAGTAACGATTTTTTATTTTTATGATTTTTTTTGTATTTTTGATATGTTTTTGATTTTTTTGTATTTTGGATTTTTTTTTTGTATTTTTGAATAAGGTAAAAAGTGATGATAAACTATTGTAAAACCATAAAGATCCAACCACAATTAATCTAAGTCCTACAATGAAACATTCACCAATACCAATAGAGATACCTAAGATCATGTAAATCAACATAATAAAATAATATTACCATTCACATGTCTAGTAGGGTTTCAATCTCCATTGTCTTCCTATCTCCATTGATCTTGCTTGATATGTTTACTCTCAGATTTTATGTGTGCACAAGAGCTCAACAAAGAAAAAAATTGTGGTTGATAGCTTGATCACAAAAAAGCTTGATTGCATTATTAGTGTCCTCTTTAGACGATTAGAATGATGAGGGTTGATAATGAAGGAGAGTATCCTCTTATATAGAAGACACTATAAGAAATGGATGGATACAATTACGAGGTGTAAAAGATAAATGATCAGCTAGGATTAAAAGGTAGGTAGAAGAAATAATAAAATAATAAAGGAGGTAGGTAGTGTAGGAATTAAGAGATGAATGACATGTGTCATGGGTAGAAAAGGCTAATGAATTAATTAAATAAATACAATTTTTTTTAATTAATAGAAGAAGTGGGATTCAATTAAATAAATAAAATATTTATTTAATTTAGGGGAAGGACAATTTAAATAAATAAAATTATTTATTTAAATGAGGAAAAAGACTAGAAAAGGATAAATTAATTAATTAAATAAATAAAGATTTATTTAATTAATAGAAGACTTATGATAAAATAATTAAATAAATAAAAATATGTATTTAATTAGATAGGACAATTTTTGGTGTCTACAGTTACTGTTACCTACATGGTAAGGTAACTACCCATGCAACTATTACCATATCAAATTCTTAATAACCTCTAGAAATACTTCACCTTTGTGAACCAAGTGAATGTTAGCTTATCCAAAAGATACAATAGTAGCTCTAGGCATCCGCCATTGGCATGATCTAACGATAACTTATTAAATATTATCATATCATATCCACAATAGCCATTAGCAAATTCACCTCCATGAACTAGGTGAGTACTAACTAATCCCTTGTAATAGCCCATACATTGATCATTGGCATGACCAAATCACTTCCCATTACTACATAAATACCTTGGTGGTTCACACTTGTGAGGGTCATACATAACAAGATTCACAATACTTGTCAAATGGATAAGTATATCACAATCAAGAAAATTAGGCAACTATAGGGCCAAGATTAAATTTTCCAAATACATAAGAATTACATAGAACCAGCATTAGATATCCTCGACTCAACATGTACCCTTTAGTAGATACCAGCTATAAGGTAGACAACCTGTTGACTTCCTTTATCTTTTTATTAAAAAACACATTATGTATTAAATACAAGTTGTCAAGTTTCCTTAACTCTTTAATAACCATTTAATAGCTATTATGGCCTCATCTGAAGCCTACTAAATAGGGAAGGTCAAACAAGTCAAGAAAAAACCAAAGACTTGGGAGTTATCCCCCTAAACCCTCCCCCTATGAGCTTGAGGTCAAATGTGCGTCGTTCACCTAAGGACCACTTATGTACTTGCTTCAAATGGATCAAATTCACATGTAGTTATCCTTACAAGATCTCTCAATAACACAATATTTCATCACAATTAGTAACACTTGGAGTAGTTAGGAAATCATAACTAAACTCAAAATATAGTAGACCTATATAAAAGAACTTCCAAAAATCTCATCCATTTATCAACTTGACTTGTCCTAATATTATTCTTGGCTCAACATAAGCATCCAAGAATCTATTGTAGGTATCTTTGAAGGATGCATGATAGTAGTTGTAAACTTTTTTTAAGTATAAACAATACCAAATACTACTTAAGAAATTTGGCAACACTAATCCATTAGACCAACCTATAAACCTACAAACCCAATAATAATATTACAATTACTATTAATTTCTTTTACCATATGGTGCATCCTCATGTACATACCAAACCACAGATTAAGGGTTCCTCTTCCCCTTCATTTGCATTGGGCCTATTATGGCTTTGATGCCTTTCTCACTACTGTCTTTACTACCTTCTATGCTACAGATAATGGAATTGGAATAAGAGTCTAGAATGTAGATTGGATATTTTCTTCATATGTGGCATTCATACTAATTATTACCTTGATGATTAATAGAAAGGTATAAAGAGATGTTGCATAGCATGATTATATAGGGTTTATCTCTTCATTCATAGCATGATTCTATAGCGTTTATCTCTTCATTCAATCTCAACAACATTACCAACCTAAATGGTAGTTTCTTTCCATTCACTATGCAATCATATTACATTTCCCTATAGCTATAATATCCTTCATTCATTCCCATGGTAATTCTTGTATTAAGGTTCTCATATTTAAGAGCTTGATATAAATCATGTTGTCATGTTAATACTTTACCTTCATAGCCAAAGTGGATTGCCTAAAGTGTGAAGTTGTAATATTCAATATTATGTGGTTCCAATACCACTAAATGAGTCCATCATCCCTTAAAGGTTGATGTAACTACCAAGCAATTAGACACATCAACAATATACATGTACATTATTTCAAACTCAATGGATAATACTCAAGAATGGTATGCATATTTCTTAGTTCAAACATTTAAGAAGGATATAGATCCTAAGGGAATCAATCATCCAATTAATAAATGGTTCACACTAAGTTAAAGTCAGCTTAAGATTTCCCAAAGGTATAAAATGCTATAGTTATTGATGCCAATATATGTGACAATTATCTTATCATATCATGATGATATTAAAATAAGTCACATGGTTTATTTATATGTACCTATTTCTCTTAATAGACATTAATAGTCATTGGTGACATTAGGACTTCCAAATGAGAATCAGATTTCAGGGTCATGCCACTTATTAGTAATGACTAAAATAATTAATCCAGACATGATACTTATAACTAAGATAATAAATACAAAATGAACAAAGCCATATTTGAGCACAAGGAAATGATAGTTAAAATATATTTACAACATGCAATGCCACAAATGTCCAATTAGGTCACTAGCTATAATTAGCACTATGGGTATATGCATGAAGTTATGGTACCAAAAAGGTGCCACACTTCAAAAAAATTGAAAAATGCTCATAAGGTGCGCACACTATAGGCGCGCCTTATGAGCATTTCAAACTTAAAAAAAACCCGTGTCCGCATTTTAGATGCATTCTGCATTCCCAAACCCGTGTTTTGGCATTTTGGGGTGCCATTTTCTTGCGCTCGCCCTTTGTAGAAGCTTGATATTGGGCACCAAGTTGTCCATCTCTCAACAAAATTCTGCCACGCCATCAAAGAGCTCAAAGAGGTATGCATTTTTGTTTTCTTATTGTCATTTCTTATTAATTTGAAGATTAAACTAGGTTTATTGATTTAAATTTATTTTCATTATTAGGAAATGAGATTAGACAAGAAAATGTTGAAAACACTCAATCACCTCCTCATGAAGACCATATTGAAGAAGAAGCACATCAAGAACCGCCTACAATCCCTAGACATCCCATAGGTACACAAGAAAACCTATTAGGTCAAATAGAAAATAGCCAAAAAGAGCTTGAAGGTTTAATCACAAGGCTAAAATATCCCATTGGAACAAACTCCCATAGGACAAACCTTGCCAGTTCTTTGCAATCTATTGTATCTCACATACAATCTGTGAGTGGGAAAATAAATTTTTGGTCCAGTAAGAAGGAAGAACAAAAGCAATTTTATGCTGACAAATTATCATATGCGGCAGTGAAGAAAAAGAAAATTAATAAATTTGACTTGTGTGCTCTTTTTATGTACCCCTGAACGAATCAAGCTTTACACCCTGGATGTAGGAGATTCCCTATTCATTGGTGTCATGGTGAAGGGATTATGAATAATTTTTGGGATAGGTGGTGGATGGTATTTGATTATCCCCCATGCAATAATCATGAGGTACCCCAATACTTTTTGAGAAAACTGTACTGTGAGTTTGTCCTTAATGAGATCCCAAACTATTTTGATTTTCTAGATTTCCAAGGTAGAGGTGGGGGTTCCTCACATGATAGAGAGGGTGCACATCGTGACCCAAATATCCTACCAAGACCCTTGGCCAGACCTATGGTGGAGCATGTTATTATTCCTTCCATTGTGAAGGAGAGTATTGAGGTCAAAACTCTAGACTCCATTATCTCACTCACTCAGACCCTTATACAATATGCTAGGCCTCTCGTAGAGGGTGATGCGAGTGATGATGGTGATTCTTCTAGGCATCGAGTTCCAACTCATTTTTGTCGATCTTGTGGTTCTCTTTGCACTTATGATCCTAATAGTTTCGAGAATGCACGTGCACGAGTGGTGTTTGCTATAGAGAACATTGTCATGACAGAATCCTTGCTAAACGAAACATTTGGCATTGATACCCAGGTGAATTTCATTACAAGTTAATTTCATTCTTTTTATTAAATCTTATATGGAAATTTGAGAATATATCTAAATTAGTAAATTATTACGATAAAAAATCAGGGTCAAAGTGTTCACAATACTAGCAACATTCCTGCAACACCCTTTTTCATGACTTCATCGACTCCAAAGGTATACAACGAGTGAAGAAATATAATTAATATATGTAGATAGTTGAACCTTATGTGAATGATTTTATAATTACTCATTTTGGATGTCAAATAGTTTGATGCTAGAGCTTCAACATCAACACCTCGTAGTGTATTTCATTGACAATCTTTCACCCAGGTAAACAATTTATCTTTAATGTTATTAAATAATATAGATAGTTTTTGCGATTAATCAATATACTTTGTTTAATTTTCAGATGTTGACATCAGAGACTCCTCCTGCTATCCGCGCGTCAATGGAGCGCGGTGTTGCTGTAGCCATAGCAAGTTCAACTTCTCTAACAGAAGTATGAGACATATTTGTAAATTTAGTAAATTTAGCATTACATTTGTTATCTTAATAATATGTTATTGAAAATTTTAACGACACTTGTATCTAGTTTAATTTATATTGTGATGCTTACAAGAGGGGCTTGTCACTCCAGATCATGAACATGCACCTATTGTGGATGAACATCATGATTATTTGTATGCGGTAAGTGACTATTCTATTATATATCATTCTAAAATTCAATTTTTGTATATGATAACATCATTCTTTTCATTGTATCAGGTGAAGTTACAAAAAAGTCTGGAGAGGAGGTCGAGTGGATGTACTCGAAAGACACCTGCATCATATACATCTCCATCCCCTTGACAGGTAAAGATATCTCATGATCTGTTTCCTTCCCCTAGAGGGAAATGAATAGAATAGGGTCCTATGTTGTATGCCTATATGGAAATTTTGAACATATGTTTGTATTACGAATATGTGACATTCTATGTCCATATGGATTTTGGCAAGCTCCTATTTGACTTTATTGGATACCATGTTGTATGGCTATATGGCAATTTTGAACATATGTTTTGTATTATGAATATGTAACATTCTATGTCCATATGGCTTTTGGCAAACCCCTATTTGACTTTATTGGATATCATGTTGTATGCCTTTATAGCAATTTTGAACATATGTTTTTTTTTTATGAATACGTGAAATTCTATGTCCATATGGCTTTTAGAAAGCCTATTTGTCTGTATTGGATATATTTGATAGTTTGAACGGTATACAATGTTGCATGGATTTGTAGCTTTTTGGTTAATGCAAATCATTTATTATGGCTATCCATAATTGTAGTACAAATGATTAAATGAATAATTGCACAAAGTTTATTGTTACTTAAGCTTTGAACCTAAATATGTGTTTGTAATCCAAGACACAAGCTTATGGAGATCAACCCAAATTCAATAGTTATAGTCAAAATAAGAATATATAAAGGAAACATGGAAAGAACCAAAATTAGACAATGTAAGACCATTGTACCAATACCCATTCTAAAAACATTGCATAGCCCATAAACTTCTATTCATCTAATGCATGCACTTAAGTGATTTCGCTGCTAGGGTGTGGTCCACAACAATCAGACGAGTTGGAGAGAAAAATGAAAGCATTCCAAGCATAAAACTAGCCACCCCGACGCGTACGAGCTAACTGTTTGGTGCCGTGACAAGCGGATTGAAAGATGGGGCATTGTACAACTTTTCATTGAACTCATCTAACGCTTTTTGTTGCAACCAAGAAAGTGTCGCCACGAGCAATTGGATCTGAGTCTACCGAAACTGAGAGAGGATTTTTTAGAGTGCCGTAACATGACCCCGTAGGATCAGATGGCTCATTCTTATGATTAACAGGAGCCGAGAAACGCGATGCTGAATATTGACAACTTTAAGCAACTTGAACACTTAGGCGATTTCGCTGCTAGGGTGTGGCCCACAATGATTGAGCGAGTTGGAGAGAAAAATGAATGCATTCCTAGCATAAACCGGGCCACCCCGATGCATACGAACTGACGGTTTGGTGCCGCGACGAGCGGATTGAAAGGTGGGGCATTGTGCAACTTTTCAATGAACTTATCTGACGCTTTTTGTCGCAATCGAGAAAGTATTGCCATGAGAAACGAGATTTGAGTCTATCGAAACTGAGAGAGGCTTTTTTAGAGTGCCATAACATGACCCCATAGGATCAGACAACTCATTCTTATAATTAACAGGCGCCGAGAAACGCGATGCCGAATATTGACAACTTTGAGCAACTTGAGCACTTAGGCGATTTCGTTGCTAGGGTGTGGCCCGCAATGATCAGGCGAGTTGGAGAGAAAAAAGAAGGCATTTCTTGTGTAAAAATGGCCAACCCAACATGTTGAGCTGACGGTTTGATGCTGTGACAAGTGGATTGAAAGATGGGGCATTGTGCAACTTTTCATGGAACTCATCTGACGTTTTTTGTCGCAATCGAGAAAGCATCGCCACGAGCAACTGGATCTGAGTCTACCGAAACCAAGAGAGGCTTTTTTAGAGTACCATAACAAAACCCCGTAAGATCAGACGAATAGTTCTTATGATTAATGGGCATCAAGAAACGCGATGCCAAATATTGACAGCTTTGAGCAACTTGAGCACTTAAGCAATTTTGCTGCTAGGGTGTGGCCCGCAACGATCAAGTGAGTTGGAGAGAAAAATGAAGGCATTCCTAGCGTAAACCTAGTCACCCCAACATGTACAAGCTGACAATTTGGTGTCATGAGGAGCGGATTGACAGATGGGGCATTGTGCAACTTTTCATTGAACTCATTTGACGCTTTTTGTCACAACTGAGAAAGCGTCACCATGAGCAACTGGATCCGGGTCTACTGAAACTAAGATAGGCTTTTTTAGAGTGCCATAAAATGACCTCGTAGGATCAAATGGCTTGTTCTTAGGACACCATATGACACATAACGACGCTATATGGTATTCTAAGGGGTCACATGGTGTCCTAAGGGGCCATATTGTGTCCTATGACCCCTTAGGACACCATATAACCCCTTAAGACACAATATGGTGTCGTTATGGGTTGTATGGTGTCGTAAGGGGTCATATGGTATCCTATGACCCCTTAGGACACCATATGGCCCCTTAGGACACAATATGGTGCCGTTATGGGTCGTATAGTGTCCTAAGGGGTCATATGGTGTCCTATGGGGTCATAGGACACCATATGACCCCTTAGGTGTCGTTAGGGATCATATTGTGTCTTAACGGGTCATATGGTATGTGTTTATGGTGAAAATGGATAACAATAATAACAAATATTGAAAGACTAAATGAATTCAACCACAAAACCCTAGCCTAACAATCAACAAAGATCCACCATAACATATGAAGATTACCTAAGACAATGCAAATCAAATGAAATCACAAAGATTATACCATCACATGTCCAATAGGGTTTTGATCTCCATTCTTCCTATCTCCATTGATCTTGCTTGATATATTTGCTCTCAGATTTTAATATGCACAAGAGCTCAACAAAGAACGAAATGTGGTTGCAAGTAGGATCATAGTGTAGTCAATTGATCAAGTAGTTAGGATGCTTCATTAGGGTCATTGGGGTTTGACAATGAAGAAAGCATCTTCTTAAATAGAAGACAGAATATGAAATGGAGGGTTAAGATTGAGAGGTGTAAAAAGGAGGTCGACTAGGATTAGAGGGTAGGTAGAAGAAATAGCAAAATAATGAAAGGGGTAGGTAGTGTATGAATTAAGAGATGAATGACATGTGTCATGGGTAGAAAAGGTTAATGAATTAATTAAATAAATAAAGATTTATTTAATTAATAGAAGAAGTAGGATCAATTAAATAAATAAGATATTTATTTAATTTAGGAAAAGGATAATTTAAATAAATAAATGTATTTATTTAAATGAGAAATAAGGCTAGAAGAGGATAAATGAATTAATTAAATAAATAAAGATTTATTTAATTAATAGAAGAATTAGGCTTAGATAATTAAATAAATAAAATATTTATTTAATTAGACATGACAATTTTAGGTGTCTACAGTATGTTATGACCCCTTAAGACACCATATGACCCCTTAGGAAACCATACAACCCATAATGACACCATATGGTGTTCTAAGGGGTCATATAGTGTCCTAAGGGGTCATAGAACACTATATGATCCCTTAGGACATAATGTGAACCCTAACGACATGTAAGGGGTTATATGGTGTCCTAAGGGGTCATAAGACACTATATGACCCGTTAGGACACCATATGACCCATAACGACACTATATGGTGTTCTAAGGAGTCACATGGTGTCCTAAGGGGTCATCTAGTGTCCTATGACCCCTTAGGACACCATATGACCCCTTATAACACAATATGGTGTCGTTATGGGTTGTATGATGTCCTAAGGGGTCATATGGTGTCCTATGGGGTCATAGGACACCATATGACCCCTTAGGTGTCGGTAGGGATCATATTGTGTCTTAATGGGTCATATGGTGTGTTATGACCCCTCAAGACACAATATGACCCCTTAGGGCACCTTATGTTGTGATTATGGGTCATATGGTGTCCTAAGGGATCATAAGACACCTAATGACCACTTAGGACACCATACAACCCATAATGATACCATATGGTGTCCTAAGGGGTCATATAGTGTCCTAAGGGGTCATAAGACACCATATGACCCCTTAGGACACAATGTGAACCCTAACGACATGTAAGGGATTATATCGTATCCTATGTGGTAATAGGACACTATATGACCCATTAGGACACCATATGACCCCTTAGGACACCATATGACCCATAACGACACTATATGGTGTTCTAAGGGGTCACATGGTGTCCTAAGGGGTCATATTGCATCCTATGACCCCTTAGGACACCATATGACCCCTTAGGACACAATATGGTGTCTTTATGGGTTGTATGGTGTTGTAAGGGGTCATATGGTATCCTATGACCCCTTAGGACACCATATGACCCCTTAGAAAATAATATGGTGTGTTTATGGGTTGTATGGTGTCCTAAGGGGTCATATTGTGTCTTATGGGGTCATAAGAAACCATATGACTGCTTAGGTATTGTTAGGGAACATATTGTGTCTTAACGGGTCATATGGTGTGTTATGACCCCTTAAGACACCATATGACCCCTTAGGAAACCATACGACCCATAATGACACCATATGGTGTCCTAAGGGGTCATATAGTGTCCTAAGGGGTCATAGGACAACATATGATCCCTTAGGATACAATGTGAACCCTAACGACACATAAGGGGTTATATGCTATCCTAAGGGGTCATAGGACACTATATGACCTATTAGGACACCATATGATCCCTTAGGATACCATATGACCCATCATAATACTATATGGTGTTCTAAGGGATCACATGGTGTCCTAAGGGGTCATATTGTGTCCTATGACCCCTTAGGACACCATATGACCCCTTAGGACAGAATATGGTGTCGTTATGGATTGTATGCTGCCGTAAGGGGTCATATGGTGTCCTATGACCCCTTAGGAAACCATATGACCCCTTAGGACACAATATGGTGTCATTATGGGTCGTATTGTGTCCTAAGGGGTCATATGGTGTCCTATGGGGTCATAAGACACCATATGACCCCTTAGGCATCGTTAGGGATCATATTGTGTCTTAACGGGTCATATGGTGTGTTATGACCCCTTAAGACACCATATGACCCCTTAGGATACCATATGACCCATAAAGACACCATATGGTGTCCTAAGGGGTCATATAGTGTCCTAAGGGGTCATAGGACACTATATGATCCCTTAGGACACAATATGATCCCTCAGGACACAATGTGAACCCTAACGACATGAAAGGGGTTATATGGTGTCCTAAGGGGTCATATGACACTATATGACCTGTTAGGACACCATATGACCCATAATGACACTATATGGTGTTATAAGGGGTCACATGGTGTCCTAAGGGGTCAGATTATGTTCTATGACCCCTTAGGACACCATATGACCCCTTAAGACACAATATGGTATTGTTATGGGTTGTATGGTGTCGTAAGGGGTCATATGGTGTCTTATGACCCCTTAGGACACCATATGACCCCTTAGGACACAATATGGTGTTGTTATGGGTCATATGGTGTCCTAAGGGGTCATATTATGTCCTATGGGGTCATAGGACACCATATGAACCCTTAGGTGTCGTTAGGGATCATATTATGTCTTAATGGGTCATATGGTGTGTTATGAACCCTTAAGACACCATATGACCCCTTAGGACACCATACGACCCATAATGAAACCATATGGTGTCCTAAGGGGTCATATAGTGTCCTAAGGGGTCATAGGACACTATATGATCCCTTAAGACACAATGTGAACCCTAACGACATGTAAGGGGTTATATGATGTCCTAAGGGGTCATATGACACTATATGACCCGTTAGGAGACCATATGACCCGTTAGGACACCATGTGACCCATAACAATACTATAAGGTGTTCTAAGGGGTCACATGGTGTCCTAAGGAGTCATCTGGTGTCCTATGACCCCTTAGGACACCATATGACCCCTTAGGACACAATATGGGGTTGTTAAGGGTCATAGTGTCGTCAGGGGTCATATTGTGTCCTATGACCCCTTAGGACACCATATGACCCCTTAGAACATAATATGGTTTTTTTATGGGTTGTACAGTGTCCTAAGGGGTCATATGGTGTCCTATGAACCATTAGGACACCATATGACCCCTTAGGTGTCGTTAGGGATCATATTGTGTCTTAACGGGTCATATGGTGTGTTATGACCCGTTAAGACACAATATGACCCCTTAGAACACCTTATGTTGTCATTATGGGTCATATGGTGTCCTAAGGGGTCATATGGTGTCCTATGGGATCATAAGACACCTAATGACTGCTTAGGACACCATACAACCCATAATGACACCATATGGTGTCCTAAGGGGTCATATGACACCATATGACCCCTTAGGACACAATCTGAATCCTAACGACACGTAAGGGGTTATATGGTATCCTAAGGGGTCATAGGACACTATATGACCCATTAGGACACCATATGACCCCTTAGGACACCATATGACCGATAACAACAATATATGGTTTTCTAAGGGGTCAGAGGTGTCCTAAGGGGTCACCTAGTGTCCTATGACCCCTTAGGACACCATATGACCCCTTAGGACACAATATGGTGTCGTTATGGGTTGTATAGTTGTTGGCATTGCACACTCCAATGAGAATTGTAGATCATTGAAGGTATTGTCATTGATGACAACCTTGTAATCCTATGGCACCGACACTGATAGACTCTACATCGGAAGATAGTTCACCGACATCAACAAAGATGATTACCGACACCCCAACCGGCAAGATTTTGATTATTGTATATTGTATTTAATTATAATATCTTTTTGTAAGCCGACATGGCATATTGTAATAAGACTCATATATAAGTATGCGATCTTAAAGATCATTTTGGATATACACATAGATGATAGGATGGATATGATGAGCAAATATTAAGGTAGATTTTGGAGTAAGGTTTATGGTTGTTGTATGAGCTTAAACCGGTACTGAACTATAACAGATGCTTTTTGTAGCAATACATCACATTGGATTTCCATAATCCATTTTGTAAGTCAGTGAGACTTCCTTTTGTAATTGAGCAGTGAGCTCTAGGCAGTTGACCTTCCTACATGTGCAGACACCACTATTGTAAGTAATATCCATTCATTGGCCAGTAAGTGAATATTGTGGGTCACAAATCCCACCAAGGTTTTTCCCACATCGGGTTTCCTCGCGAAAAATCTTGTGTTATGTATCTTTGGGAATCCTAACAATTGGTATCAGAACTTGGTCCTCTATTTGAAAAGCCTAACAACTTGAGGGAGATTTTGACACCGGTACAGATGGAAAGTTTGAGAAAGCAATTGGAAACAACTCTTTCAGATTATGATGCCGAAAAGGTGAACAATATCAAACTTGAAGATGATTTGAAGACTGCACAAGAATTCATTCAAGGACTTCAAGAGAATCTCACTATTGCTAGAAATAAAAGAAGAGAACTTCATGAGAAGATGCATAGTGATGATGATGAAAAGGATACTCTTAATGACCTTGTGAACAAGTTGAGACAAGAAAATAATGCTATGAGGAATGAGATGCAAGAAATGACTATGAGGTTTTGCAAAGACATTGAAGATAGAAAGAAGAATGAAGATGACTTGAATAGAAGACTCAATGATGCCAGAACTAAAAATCTAAGACTTAGTCATGAAAATGATATGTTGAAGACAAATCTAATCCACCTAGAAAATGATAAAACTTAACTTATGAGATAGAAGGAAATCTTGGAAAATGAGTTGGCTACTGCAAATCAACACAAAGAGAAATTCAATAAAATTTCAGAGGAACTTGATAACATGCTGAAAAATCAGAGACCTGATGGAGACACTAATGGAATTGGCTTTGAAGTTGGTGAAAGCTCCGGTACTGCAAACAATCATGATCACAGTAAACTGGTAAGACAACCTAATGCCTACAAATTTAATGGGAAATGCTTTAACTGTAACAAGTATGGTCATAGAGAAAATCAGTGTAGATCTAGAAACTATCAGAACACTAATGCACCCACTAGTCAATGCTCCAAATGCAACAAAATTGTTCATAATTCAGAAAATTGCAGAATGAATGCATGATGTTATGTTTGTGGAAGATTTGGACACTTATCTAATCAATGCAGAACACATACTGACATAGGATATGGAAAGGCTATTCAGAAAAACAATGTGACTTGTTATGCTTGTAACAAGATTGGACATATTGAAAATTTTTGTAGAAGGCATCACCGACAAATAATAAAGGACCCAGTTTAAAAGGTAAAGAGAAGGTTGATGAGGTAAAGCAAGAATTTTCAAAACAATGGATTAGAAAGAGAGATCAGAATATTGATCAGACTATTCCTTCACCGGTAGAACAAAGTATCACTCCACCGACAGACGATTCTTCATCTAACTAAAAAGAAACCTTTTGGGGGTATGACAACTAATTGAAAATCATGCTAGTTTACCCTCAGTTGATGGTAAGAAGATGAATTGCTTCTTTACCGGCAGATGTGTTAAGTTTCACTTAATCGACATACATTTATTGTGGTAGTTGAAGGAAAAGACAATATAAAGCAAGTGTTTTTCATTCTTTTTCACTCACCGAGCATTCAAATTTCCTAAGAGCACAAAAAACCCAAGCGAAGGCATCCATAGCAAGAAGTGAAGAAAAATATTTCAAGCATCCAAACCTAAAGCCAGATTAAGGTATTTATCAATGGCTTCCTCCTCTGCTCTTGTATTCATTGCAAACCCTACTGTTATTGAAGTGGTTAAATGCCTTAGGCCTATATTCAAGATAATACTCGAAGTAGCGAAGCAGGATGACACCCTAGGTGCATTCTCTAAAATCCCTAAAGGAGTTGCATATGCAGAAGATCCTAGGATATACATACATTGTCATATTGAGGAACTAGGTGCTGATGAAATCATGAATATGTATAAGACTATCATTTGTGATGAGAATGGTGTTGCGAAACCAGAACATAAGATCATAGAAACCCTAGGTTTTGTGGAAATACTTGATATTCCGGATTTCCCTAAGGAAGTTGTGAGGATTGTACTCAGCAGAATTCATGGAGAATTCTTTTGGCTTGATTCTATCCATAAGATCACTAGAGAGCAGTAAAGGAAGCGACTGGCTTACCTTCCACCAGTAGCAGGCCTGACAAAACTAAGAAAGTTTCAAATAACATTGTGATTACATTAACTAGTGCAACCCATGACAATAGATCCTTGAGAGTCAATGATGTGAAAGACATAAATGTCAGATTCATTAGCATGATACTAGGATACATAACTACACATGCTAACATATTAAACTCTGTTTCTAGTCTATGTATCAAGAGTGCTAATGATATGGTGAACAATAATGCTAAGATAGATATATGTGAATGGTTGAAGGATGAATTGATTGACAACTTGAAGAAAATTAAAGGTGATAAGAAAGGTACTTTCAGATTTGGTAATCTACGTGTGCCTAACGCTATATATTACAAAGGAAGTTCCCGGTATAGGCAGGAAAGAATTTGGTTTTGACATACCGGTAGGTAAACAACTATTGGATATCTTTACCAGCATGGGAATAGACAGAGAAAATAATATAATTGAATATTTTCAAGCATTTAAGGCTAGAATGAAAACAAGGGAAAGGCTACCTCAGAACATTGTTGACAAATATTAGAAAGAAATTTGTTTTGTTATTAAGAAAGATGAAATCTAGATGGAGGCAGTGGTTCCTAGAACTATTTGGGTGATAGAAATGGGTTATGAGGCTGATGCAAACATAATGGAGATATATGCCAAAGCCCTACTTGAAGCCCCTAAAGAACCTGAAGAGAAAATATTTCGTAATGCTGAAACCATTGAAAGAAAAGTACAAACACTTAAACGAAGGAAGAAAAGAGAGCAATATATCAGGAAAGCAACTAAACAGGTGAAAGAGATCAAGGAAAATGTATTGAATATCATTGGTATTAAGGAAAGTGACTTGGAAGGGTTACAATCAGAAGCTCACCTCTCACCGGTTGGAACTTCATCTGACAGTGAAATACTAGCCGAGTTTAAGAGAGTAGAAAGGAAAAGAAAACCTTCATCGACACCCTCTCCTGCACCAAAGAAAACAAGAAAGAAACAAGAGGTAGTAAAACCTCCAGCAAAGAAAATGACACCAAGGAAGAAGAAGGAAAAACATGTTATCCCTCCTTTAGACAATCTTCTGAATGAAATAACAGATGATAGAAACTTGTCTAATGTTAGTAAACTATATGATACTTTTACAAATGAGGAAAAGGAAAGCATATAAAATATTATCATTCTACACCTAGATATCTATAAGAATTTTTTGATACAAGTTGTAGATGATCTGCCCAAATGACTTGTATAGACGACTTGATGCCAAGAGACTAGCTATTATGGAACTGGATAAGAAAATAAAAGTTGAAAAGCTACTTGCTGTACACCCTGTTAATTTAGCAGAAGAAATTAATGAGTTAATAAATGAAGCTAACAGGACAGTATTTTCTAGTGGTCATCGACATGTATCTTTAATGACAGACAGAGTTAATAAATCACTGAAGAGACAACAGATAAATGGGATATCTTCTTTGTGGAGAAAGAGAAGCAAGAAGAACTCAATAGACCCAAAAATTTCAAGGTCTATCAAAAGGATAAGGACAAAGGTAAAGGAAAGGTAGGTGGACTACCCAACATAAAAGTAACAGACAATTTTACACCACCTCCTTCTATTACTTTACCAGTTGAAACTGTTGACACATCGACAACTGAGGATATGAAGACTACAGATGAGGATACAAATCCTGAATCAGAAATCCTGTATACAATGAATATTGATACATAAGAGGTCAATATTGTGGTTGATAAGGAAACCATTGGTGAGAAGAAAGATGTGGCTACTGAGCCACTGGCTGAAAATATTGAGGTAGGAACACATGAAGAGCCAACAGTTGATAACATAGAGATTGGGGTTGAGACACAACTTGAGCAAACTGAACAATCAGTTGATCCCCTGGTTACTGGAATGGATACTGACAATACCATTAATACAAACATTGAAAAACCTATAGAGTTAGAGCAATCGGCTGATAAAATAGAGAAACCCGTTGAGATATCGACAATGGACAATACAAAGGTGCATACTGAGAAAGCGACATTGAATACCACTGAGACATCATCAGAGAAACCGACAATAGAGAGCACAATGAAACCCATTGAGGTACATGCTGAGAAACAGGGAGAGAAAAAGGTTGAGTCACAGGTTCATGCAAAGACAGTGCCACCGACAACAACTGAGAAGCCTAATCCTTTGCTGATAGAAATGCAGACACAAACTAACCTACCAGAGGTCAATACAAGCAAAGAGGTTACTCACACCGGCGGAATGCAAATTGTTAAGGTAGTTGGACAATCATCTGGTTCTTCCATGACAAAATTTAGACCAACTAATGTGATAGAGGTATTGTTGGATTCAATTAAGAAAATCATAGATTGTAATGCACTAGCATATAAAGCTATTGATGATACCATTCCTATTCTAAAATTATTTAAGTCAATTAGACACATTGTCTAAGTATATAACTGATAACATATTGACAGTGGAATAAATAAATGAGGAGACATTTAGAGAGAAAATGAATAAGAAAAAAGAGAAATTCTTTGATGAGACAATAAAGAAGTGCATAGGACACATTGACACCATCCTATTGGCACTAAGCAAAACAATAATGGAGTTTAAGGATTTGTACAGAGACACATGCAAGACTAATATTTTGACAGTGGATATAGACAAGAAGATTAGTAAAGTGCAGAAAGAAATAAATGATATAGCTGACAACATCATTGGTTCCTCTGAACCAATATTGGTTGTAGAGTAGGGGATAGTAGTTTTTGAGGAGAAACTAGAAAAATTAGAGAAAGAAAAGGAAAGAATAAAATACAAGGCAAAATAACTTAAAAGCAGACTCGGTCCCAAATTGGATTACCTCATCTCTTTAAGGAAAGAGATATCACAGGAACTTGTTCAAGGACTGAAGACACCGGAAGAGAAAATGCATCACCTCACCGGTACCATTCAAAGAACATAGGCAACATTGAAGGACAGTGACATGTTCACTAAGAGCTTGAATTTTGTATTAGAAGACCTTTTTCAGATTGTAACCAACCGGTTACAAGGTTCTAGCTGATAACTACACTCAATTGACATTTTGACAATATTTGTCATTGATGTCAAAGGGGGAGTAGTAGAGAAGAGAAAAATCCAATGACCTAGAGATCTTCTCAAGGGAAGCACATAGATTTGATAAGAGTTTTTGGACTTCAATTTTGGATACAATTTTGAATTTTTCTCATGGGTGTTGCCATCAATGCCAAAGGGGGAGATTGTTGGCATTGCACACTCCAATAAGAACTGTAGATGATTGAAGGTATTTTCATTGATGACAACCTTGCAATCCTATGGCACCAACACCGACACCGACAAACTCTACACCGACAGATAGTTCATCGACAACGACAAAGATGATTACCAACACCCCAGCCGACAGGTTAATTATTGTATATTGCATTTAATTATAACATCTTTTTGTAAGCTGACATGGCATATTGTAATAAGACTCATATATAAGTATGAGATCTTGAAGATCATTTTGGATATACACATAGATGATAGGATGGATATGATGAGTGAATATTAAGGTAGATTTTGGAGTAAGGTTTATAGTTGTTGTATGAGCGTAAACGAGTACTGAACCTGGCATAGCAGATGCTTTTTGTAGCAGTACATCACATTGGATTTCCATAATCCATTTTGTAAGTCAGTGAGACTTCCTTTTGTAATTGAGCAGTGAGCTCTAGGCAATTGGCCTTCCTACATGTGCAGACACCACTATTGTAAGTAATATCCATTCATTGGCCAGTGAGTGAATATTGTGGGTCACAAATCCCACCAAGGTTTTTCCCACACCGTGTTTCCTCGTCAAAAATCTTGTGTTATGGTGTGCTTTCTATTTTGTGTTTATTATTCATATTTACTGCATTAATTCTTGTTTACTGGTACACTGTTTTGGGATGCAATTTATTTAATAAGGTTAGAAAATTTGTTAACCGGTTAGATACTGATTCACCCCCCTCTCAGTATCTTTGGGAATCCTAACAATGGTGTCGTAAGGGGTCATATGGTGTCCTATGACCGCTTAGGACACCATATGACCTCTTAGGACACAATATGGTATCGTTATGGATCGTATGGTGTCCTAAGGGGTCATATGGTGTCCTATGGCATCATAGGACACAATATGACCCCTTGGGTGTCGTTAGGGATCATATCATGTCTTAATGGATCATATGGTGTGTTATGACCCCTTAAGACACCATACAAACCCCTCAGGATACCGTATGTTGTCATTATGGGTCATATGGTGTCTTAAGGGGTCATATGGTGTCCTAAGGGATTATCGCACACCATTAGACCATACTGACCCCATATGGTGTACTAGGGGGTCATTTGCTGTCCTAAAGGGTCATAAGACACCATACAAACCATATTGACCCCATATGGTGTACTAAGGGGTCATATGGTGTCCTAAGGGGTCATAGGACACCATATAACCCCTTAGGACACGGTATGACCCCTAAAGACACCTAAGGGGTCATATGGTATCCTATGACCCATTAAGACACCATATGGTGTCGTTATGGGTTGTTTGGTGTCCTAAGGGCTCATATGGTGTCCTATGACCACTTAGGACAACATATGGTGTCGTTATGGGTCGTATGGTAACCTAAGAGGTCATATGGTGTCCTATGACCCCTTAGGACACCATATGACCCCTTAGGTGTCGTTAGGGGTCATATTGTGTCCTAAGGGGTTATATGGTGTCCTATGACCCCTTAGGACCTAGAGAAAGGAGGGAGTGAGGAAGAATCTGAGGGAAAGAGGTGAGAGAGGGAATTAGATAGGTGTAAGAATGGAGAGGGAGATAGCTCGAGAGATAGAAGAATAAGGGAATTGTGAGAGCTAGAGAGGGGAGGGACAAAGAAGAGTATGTATCTATAAGAATGAAGAGCCCGAGAAGAGGTAAGGGGAGATAGAGAATATGAGATCTAGTTCATAGAGAGAGATGGAACTACGAGGGAAGGGAGATAAAAGAAAGAGAGGTGAGATGGGGGTTTCTATGTACACATTTGGCGCTCTCCCTATTTGGCGTGCGCCAAATGGAAAAATCCATTATCACATTTGGTGCATGCCAAATAAGGCGAGCACCGTATTTGGCGTGCGCCAAATAGGGCGAGCTCCAAATGGCCCGCTTTGGGAAACACCAAACCTATGGGGTGGATTTGCCTTGGGCATCCAACCCAAAGGTTTGGATGACCATTTCAGGCTAGAGACGTGTTTTTATTAGAACATTAAAAATTTTGACATATTTTTGGTCGTGCTCTCCGTCAGGTTTGCACGTGTTTCAATGAAGTTAAAAAAAATACCGTGGTAAACTTGAGCTCTCTCTTAGCTATCCAACAATGTAATTTATTTCAAATTTTGATTTCATTAAGTCTTTCATCTATAATTTCTTTTGTTAGTGTGTCTATTTTTTTGTCAAAAACCAACATGCACTATTTTGGGTATATATTTTTACACGTTCATCAGATTTTGAAAAAACTTACATTTTTAGAAACTAGCCTCCATTCTACACAATTTAAATTTTTTTTTTTGATTTTTGATTAGAGTTTTCAATGATTTTAGGGGGGAGCACACTCAAATTTCTATTTTTTAGGATGTGTCCACTTCGAAAATTAGTAAAAAATCATATACTCATTAAAAAATTAAAAAATCTGGCATAAACTAAAAGGTGTTAGCTAATTTCTCATTGAAGTGATTTTAAAAATTCAAAAAAAAAGTTAACATTTTAGGCGTGCCACAATAGACGCTATGTTATGTTTTTTGCATAAAAATAGGACCACTTTTTGTGGCCCCCCTTTTTGAAGCCTTTAATCTCCACCATTTTCAAAACAAATTAGTAGTTTAGAAAGTAGACTCGAAGCACTCCGACTCTTGTTCTTGTTGCATCTTCAAATTTGGAGTGTAATTAGGTTCAATTTGTAGTTGAAGTTCAGACTTTGCTGATTTAAGAAAAAAAGTGGCATCTTAAGACCCCCTTTTGGTACCACAACTTGGTGCACATACCCCTATTGATAATTATCCTTACAAAACACTTTAATAGGAAAGGTTCAATAGGCCCAAAATGACAACCTACAAATAAATTGATGTCATATATGTACCATCGACTATATATTTTTACTAGACTTATCAGGTCGCTAATCACTAAGGCTGGTGACAAAACCTATTGGTATTCCATTCTATTGGAGTTTCTATTACAAAGAAATTAATTGCCACCATCTTAAACAAATTTTAGTAAGTACCAAGTCTAAATTATTTTTAATATAATATTCTCATTGTGGTGCTTTATATTTTTTCATAAAAGAATAAGATGTTACTAAAATAATTCAAAATGAACAATTATTCATTCACTTTATCACTAATTTAATATTATTTGTTTTCAATTTTAGTTTTCTCATTATTACCATGTATCTTTCTAGGTCTAGGTCCACCCAAATTTTACTCTTAATAACTTATCCCAAGGTTAAAAATAAAGAGGAAAAACCATTTTTATTTATTTATTTATATTATTTTAAAGTCATATTAATCTTTCATTTAACTTACCAATAACAACTCAATCAACTAAGCATCAAGTAATACATTGTCATCCTACTTGGCAAATAAATGGTTAAAAAGAATAGTCCTACCCATGGACAAAGATTCAAGGTACACTCACTCTTTTATTGGATCTCCTACCATGACTACCACAATAATAATTTTTTCCCTTATCTTTTTGCCAATTCAACAAATTCTTGGTTATGGTTGGCTCCCATAATTCATTTGCTGATGAAAATGTTGCCAAAGAGTTTATCAAGCTCTACAATCTCCTCCTTCATGCATTCCCATGGAAGATTTCTGTACATCTATCCCTCACAAAATTCTTGACCTTTTTTTATTTTGTAGGAGTTTGTATCCTTCAACATGGAACCCTTTCTCGTGCCATTTTCTTATTCTTTTATGGGCATTGTTAACCTATTAAAAAGATCTAATTGTAGTATAGACAAGGAGGACTCCAATGAAGGTTGTGCAATTTGGATTTACACTTGCTATTCACATTTTGCCTAAAAGACTCTAAATATTTTCAACAAATCCATTTTGTGCATAATTTGCAAATAGTGCAATCCATGGGACCACTTTCCTTGAGGCATAAATCCTTCAAAATATTAAAATATTCTTCCAAGAATCACCATATTGTACATGTTTTGCTACCATTGCATTCCATGAGATTATGTTTCTTTGAGGTGCTTCATCTCCCTCCATGCCTTTCTCCATCTCTCTTTCCATGCTATTTTCTGCCTTCTTTGCCTTCATTCCCCCACTTCAAAATGCATATATGTGCCCTTCTCTTCCATTCTCCTCTCGTATTATCCTTGTCCATTTCTTTTCATGATCGACCATTATTTGCCTCTCCACGCACTCTCACTTGTCTCTCTCCCTCACAAAATTATTTTGGCTTTCTTCTCCTTCCCATGTAATTATTCTTTCCTTCTCCTCATGTCTATTTGAAGCATACTTGAATCCCCTATTGTAGAGGGTCATAGGATATTAAAGTTGCCAAGCATTATTTATTTATTTCCTAATGATCTATCATATTGGATGGTTTAAGACATGAGAACCATGCCTCATCAATTGTTGGTCATCGTTTTCATACCCACATTCCTCCCTTCATAATTACATGGACGCGCCAAACTTGGAAAGGTAACACAAAAAACATGTTTAGAAGTTTTCTTTGGTTTTCCAGACTTTGCCCATATGGCTGAAGACTTTTTTTTTTTACCTAAAATTGATGAAATGAAAAGGGTTTATTAAGGAAATTGTTAGATTTCCACCAATATAAATTATGCTTTATGTTGAAATTAATAAATAAGACTAAAGTCTTGATTGATAGGCTGATTGAAAAACATATATAACATTCAAATGGTTTCAAAAATTTCAAGTCCGAAAGATGCACTGCATTCTATGCTTCATATACTATAGGATTAAAAAAAAAAAAATTCATAAAGTTCTGACCAAGTTATGGTGGTCAAACATATGAGTTTTTTTATTTTTAAAAAGTTCTAGTAAAAATATTCATAACTAATTATTTACTTGGAAAAAAATTTCAAAAAAATATATAGCACATTTGGGCATGTGTCCTCTACTTATATTTAAAGTTTCATAAAAAATATTATGTTTTGCTTGTACATAGGCTGGTTAGACATACACCTGCTTTTTATCTATTTCCTAAAAAAAAAGTTTAATACTACATTGAAATTTCAAATTTTTGCCAAATGATTTTTTTTGTAGAAAACAATTATTAGCTTAGAAACTACATTCGATTTTCTACAAATTTTTTTCTTATATATTTTTAAAATTATGTTGATAACCTATTCAAATTTTTATGTCAAGTTTCCTAACTCTGTCTTTTCTAAATTTTTATTGCCACTTAAGGGCCTAGTTTGGCCCCTCATGATCTTGCACATACCCACATGTCATCTCCTAACATAATCTTTCCCCAATTTTGAAAAAATATATTTGTGCTTTGACGAACAACCATGCCTCTTAGTGGCATTGTCTTTAACCCTCCTTCCATTTTAGACATTGACTATGGGGCTGTGGCATTTTCACCCAAGGCTATAGCATTCCCAATATTGGACATTTGGTTATTTATTATATTTAATTATTAATTTTATCCTCAAATGAGAAGTGGGGCATCCTAATTTGAGGTCAAACTCTTTAACACATGTCAGTCATCTTCTATTTCATGTAAGGAATCGTAGAGAATCATGTATCATTATGATATATAAAATTATCTTATGTTATTATAATTTGTGGGTTACTTATGATAGATTCTATGACATATAAGAGCATAATTTTGGATGTTACATTATTATCTTGACTGGACATTATGATATTTTATGATGCACCTCCTTAATTGGAATGTTAAGTTTGACAAATTATGATGGTTGTAAGCAAAAATCTAAATATAGCTTACAAATCAAGCTTAGCATGGAGCATTAGAATTTGGGCCATGAAGTTTGGGCAACATATCTCTTATATGTTGCTTCATAATTTCCCAAAAACTATTAGATGGTTTCATGTTTGTTTCTCTTCTATTTACTAATACTGTTGGACATGGGTTTTTCAAAGTGTGTTGTATGATGATGTTATTGTATCAATATTACTATAATATTAAGTGTTGGTGACACTCCTATAAGGGAATGCACTCAAAACAAGTGGTTTCATGCTATAGAGTATAGGTTTGTTGTCTTGAAATGGTTTTATCCATACATAACCATATTGAAATGATGGGAAACGAGATACTAGCCTAGAGACATAAACTAGAATCCAAATCAATATAATTTCATTAGAGAAAATATCCAACAATATCCAACTTTAGTCCTAAAGGAGAGCTGAATACTTTGATTATATCCCGTTTTTAATATGATATGATTCGATGTGAATATGTAATGAATAGGTAAAATGATGTGAATTTGACAAGATTCAACATAAACATACAAAAATAGATTAGAAAGCTAGAATAGAAGTACAAATCTAGAAATAAGATACAAAAATAAATCTTTCATTGAAATTTGAGCCTAAAAATGTCAAACAAGTGTGCTAGGTGTAATAGTTCTAAAGGTGCTTCTATCAGCTAAAACTTTGGATCCCAAATTAGGATGCTTTTTAGATCACTCTCCTCAAAATTTAGCCAGAAAGTGTCGAACACGTGCAAATGAGAATAGTCCATGGGGTTTTGCGTACTCAAAATATAGAGCTGTATGTCTCAATATGCTCTATGCAAATATGAAACACTCTACTACCAGATCTGTAGTCTGCACACAAAGAAGAGGGGAAAATAGTTAAGCTATATAGGGGCTTTCCTAAGTCAAAATGTGGGTAGGAATTAACCTCCACTACAACAATGATAAATAAGAAGAGGTCTTACCCCTAGAAGGGCAAAGGTTAAATCTGAAATGAAATGCTGAATTGACAAGATTATACCTCAAGATTGATAATGGTGGTTATGCAATTCTTTTAGATAATTTCTCCAAACATTGATGTAATAACATGATAAATCATGACACAATCCATCATGAAAACATACTTGAAGATAAGTTGTTGTAGCTTGATGCTCCTTGTACTTAGATATACTGTTGAATGAAGAAATTAGAACATGAAATGCAATTTCTATCTTATGAAAAGATAATTTGAGAATGATAAGTGACTACCTTATATAGGGTTCTTAAGGTATTTTCACATTTAGGCTCTTTCAATGGTCATATTAAAATATCAGGATCAAATTACAAATGGTAGGAACTAACACTCTGACATGTTCGAATTTGGGCCCCCTTTTAGAGGGACTATAGTACTAGGTGCCCTAGTCCACTAGGAATATGGCGCTATACACCCTAGTCTACTTAGAAAAAGGAAAACTAAAGGTGGTTGTGGAGTGTACATGCTTAGAACATAGGATCAGGTCACCTCATAAGAATATGATGATAGTTTGGATGAGATAAGGCCAAAATAGGCTAAAAAAGACACAAAAGGAGGCATAGTAGAGAAAGGGATAAAAAATGAGTGTGAAATTGTATGGGGTTGAAATTTACGACACTATAGGTAAATTTTTTTTTTATGAGTTTGATGTCTATGACATATCTTTTCATGTCACTTGCATGCAAATTTTCTATGATTTGTCATTAAAAATTGTCAAATTTGAGCTTCTATGCATTTCCTCTCCTCTTATATATTAGCATAGGAAGAGGTTTTCTTTTTGCCTTAGCTTCATTTCACTTGGTATCAAAGTTTAATAATCCTGGTAAGTAGGTGATATGCATGAGGGCTTCACTTAGTGAACCTAGGTTATATCACATGTGTTCATGGCATACTAAATAATACCCCTATTTTCAAAAAATATTGCCCTAATTTTTTTTTGTCACCCCCTCCTAATGCACAACTCAAATTAAAACCCCCCTATTTTGACCAGATATTGCATTTTTTCATAGCTTGAATTAAAAACCCCCTATTGTCACGAGATATGCAATATACTAAGCTCATTTTTTGGGATACTAATACCCCCAATATGAATGCACGTGATATAATATTGCCTAGCTAGTTAAGCCCCTATGGTGATATGAAAGAGATTTTCTTGTAGTAATTTTATTTTAAGTGGGAGCATGAATAGAGTAGACATTTTTCAAGAAAATGGCAAGCATGTCTAGGCTAGAGATGGATATAATGTTAGCAGCAAGGCAACATGAAAACTGAGAAGGGCGGGGGGGGTTAATCGGTTTTCACTAAAGTCAAACAAATTAACCTTAACTTTAGATTTGATTAAGAAGAAAAATAAAAAAAATAATCACCACATCAATAACATACATAACACATGGATTTTTGATGTGGAAAATATGGTTAAGGGAAAAACCATGGTGGGAACCTACCCACAATAAGATGATACTCTGCAGAAGTATGTGTAAATATTACAATGGGGAATGTACATGCATTTAAGCATATTGCTTAGAGCTCACTGCTCAATTACAAGAAGGGATACAACCCAGAGGAAGACTCACTACCTTACACAGATCAAATAACAATCCAGTTTACATGAACTGAAAGAATATCATCTCTAAATGTCTGATTACAGTTCCAGTTAAGCACACAGTTTGTACAACAACTCTTATTCGCTCTTCTCCACACTTCCAAAAGATAAATTCGCTTGTTCGCACATATAAAAACCTTAGACACTCACAGACACACAACTAGCATGATTACAATGCTTATTTATACAATTCATCAATCTTAACCTTAAGGTCGGCTCAACACATAAGACCTAATTACAAAATACATCACATGATACATAAATCCATAACCAAACCAATAAAATGTCGGCAAGGACATAGCATGGACCCAAATTAAATCCTCGAACACACAACACCATCAAATAATTCACCAAGATGGTGTAGTCACCGGTTAGGAGGGACCTCGAAGAGATCAATCTGAGCTAGTTAGCAAGAGTACTGGGAAATACGGAAAGGAATGCTGAAACTACAAAACAAAAAGGAAATATTTTTGGTTGATGCAAGATTACCATGAATCGGGGATGCTCCTGCATCACAAGATCATCCACAACATGCTACACCACCGAATATGTCACATAACATGAAGAATACTACCATACCAATAAAATCTTCAATAACGCGCACCACGATCAACACAGAACACCAAAACATATCATACGATCAAAGAATATCAACAAGCAATGTGAATTCCATTGCAATCACTGCAACAACTCGGATACCAAGAATCATCATTACTACATCACCAAAGCTCAATAACACCAACTGACAAACCAAAAGATATGCTTGCAAAGTTCCAAATTATGAACCACCCAATTAGAGGACACACATGAATGTCCCAAACATTCTAAAAAATTTGCAACTCAAGATATGATCATTCCAGAGCAATATGGATCAAGTACGACAACTCAACAACGCAAAACACTAAAAAACCAGTCCACATACTGGACCTCATAAATTGATCAGATCACCATGTAGCATTATGAAACTCATGCTGAATCAACTAGAGATAAGTATTTCAAAACCCATTAAACTGCATCAACTCATCTGCAATAGATCTCCAAACAACTCTCTGCAACAAACCAATTCACTGCAACATAGGAATATGTTGACATCAATGACAACAAAACATTCCAACAACTCTAATATCCAACATATAATTCATGAAAATATTTTCAGGCAATGGAATCTCAATTTGAATGATTTTCTCATAAACTGAGATATATGGGCTAGATAGTATCTATACCCCAAACATTACTTTGATTAAAGATGAAGAATAGGTTTTGTTGGATTAGAAGGTGAGAACTATTAGAATAATGTTATGAAGGGTCATACCCTTATAAAATCTATATATTGTTGGATTTAAAGGCCCCTAAGAATGAATAGGAGTTGTATGCAGATGAAACATTTGATGAGGAAGGGGTTAATTTTTCTTAGTGTGTCTCCATGCAAAACTCCAATTTTGTTCATCAATAAAAAGAATAGGACCTTGAAAATAAACATTGACTATCAAATGTTGAATAAAGCTACCATACAAAATGGATATCCCTTTCCTCGAATTGATTAATTTTTAGACCAAATGAAAGGAATTATGATATTTTCTAAATTAAAATTAAATGACATTTAAGTAAATAAACATATTTTCTAAAAAGAACATAATGTAAATAATATAAAAAATAATAAAATAATTATTGAATGATTAGATCTTGGCATTGTTTTTATTTCCACCAAAGTTCAAAATCTTATTGGACCACTAAGATTGAGAGCTTTGGAGTTTGGATAATTATGCTTGGGCTTATCAAACAACAAAGTGGTTGTTATCACTTGGGTTCAAGCCCCCATTGGAATATTATTCTCGTAGATCTTTTGTGTCTTCATTAAGTTGTATAACTTATGGGTTTGAATTTGTAGGATGAATTCTAGGCAATGAGGTCTGCTAGTGGCATCCACTAGTGTGAGGCTAGTGCAAATAGTCTTTCTTTAATGATAAAAAATAATAAAATAACTCTTACGAAAATAAAATAGTTTAAGATCAATCTCTCTTATAATTTTTGGGATAGATGTGTTTTAAGATATATTTTTATAGTTTTAGTTTTTCTTCTCTTAAAATTTATGTTAGTTATGTTTTAGTTTCTATGTCATAGTCACAACATGATGTACTCCATGCCTTGCTAGTACTATAGAATAATTATTTTTATGTACATGGTGGTGAAATGATGCTCCTTGCTTTTCTACCCTTATAGAACATAATTATTTTTATTTTAAAAAATAGAAATAAAATCTAGTTCGGAAATCTCACAAATCATAAATTTCTATTTTATTAAAATTCTTATCAGTTTACTTGTTATAATAGAGGGAAATTATTAAAAAAACAAGTAGTGATTTGCATGCCTTGTAGGCCAAAAAGTGAGAGATATCTTTATGTTGTCATCTAGATCAAAAAAATAAAATCAATTTCTTCCAAAAAGTGAGAGATATCTTTATGTTGTCATCTAGATCAAAAAAATAAAATCAATTTCTTCCATCTTTGCCATCTAAATTAAGTAAAATATCTCTACATTACAAAATTATTAATTAATTTTGTTTAATTTTTTTAAAAAGTTTTACTTAATCAAATTTGTAATGAACCTCTATACAAAAATCACATGTAGGTGTAGGAAATATTGTGAATAAAATGATTGATTATAATGATTGCATAAATAGATAGAATTACTAGGGCTTAGCATGTTGTTCTTTGTGACACTGGCTAGACATTTTTGTTGGTAAAATTCATTTTCACTAATGCGGAATGAAACTAACAGTTAAGCTAATATAATTGCAATTATAAGTACATCATGTAAATAATACATTATTGTTGTAGGTATTTGCTCATTAATTATTCATATTAACCTTGCAATCTTACTAACATCTTTTGTAACCATTTTCTAAATCGTTGGAAATAACAAGCACAATAATAACCACATTGATCACACCATAGATACAATATATGTAAGCAATGACCTTTATTTAAATGAGCACCATAGATGGGATCAATGATGGAAACGAAGGCTTGGACATAAGGGTAAAAATAGATATTTTATAGTTTATTAATTTATACATTCACTAATTTTACACTTAAATATATATAATTTATTTAAAAAATAATATTTTTTCAAATTTTCTATAAATTACAAAAAATATAAATAAAAAAATATTTGGAAAAATTAAAAAATAGAAATTATTTAAAATTATAAATATGTTTATTTTTTTTTCAAAAATCCAAGGCAAGGCTGGATAAATACTTGGAAAGGTAGTAGGGGGAATGTGGTGTTGGCAAGAGACACTGTACTGATAGAGATTTATGCTTGAAGATTATTTTGGGGTTGTCATTGATGACAACTCAGATTGGATATCATATCCGATATATGTAGAATTGATCTACCGAAATTTTGAGAAGCCTGATATTAATTTATGCTTAAGTCTGGAAGGTGGAATACAAAGTATGGATACATTGTGCAGATCTCCATTTTGATTGCATAGTTTTGATTGTGGTGAAAGAGTTAGATGGTTAGGTGTTCGAGGCAACTTGATTCACAATCCTAGCCTCCAGTATTGATTCTTGTGTAAATTAGAAGATCCGGTAACTGATAATTCAGGAAGAACAAAGCTATTTTGGTGTAATGTGTTATGCGAAATCTTTGGGATGATTTCAGAGATTTTTTTTGAGTTCGAGGTGATTGAGCTGACATGTATGAATCTTGTTATCAATTTTATTGGGTTTGCATATGGATTGGCAACTGCATTGAGCCAACTTATGGTTACACATTTTATGTTGCGTGTTATGCGGTTTTTGGAAGCCGATGTGGGAATTGATTTAATTAGTTGACGCAGATATATAAGACTGATTCATTTGAGCATTTTGGTGTGTCATAATGTCTTGGAAGAGAGAGAAGATTGTATGAGCGATTGTGCAAAGTTTTGTGTGTGTGATTGAAGGTCTTTATGCTTCGGTATATGACAGAGCAACATAATAGAGCAGAGAGACAAAACATAGGAAGAAGACTATTTGTGCTTAACCAGAACTTCTTTTTGGCATTTGTAGATGCTACTATTTAGTTAAATCATTTTTTAAATTATTTTTAATCACTTGTAAGGAAATGAACCTTCCTCCGAGTTGTAGCCCTCTTTGTAATTGAGCAGTGAGCTCTAGGAAGTGTGCCTGAATGCATGTGCATTCCTCTCTTGTAATATTATTATACTCCTAATCACAGTATTATAATATTGTGGGTTCAAATACCACCATAGTTTTCCCTTTCCACATAAAAATTCTGGTGTTATAGTTTTGTGGTTATTTGTTTTCAGTTTCTGCACTTTAATTTTATTCATTTTTATTTGGTGGTTAAAGAATCAGCTAAAGAAAGTTGTTAATTACATAACACTGATCCGCCCCCCCTCAGTTTTCATTGATTCCAACATGTGGAGGGGAGGTTGGTGCATAGTCAGGAGTACATTCAATAGGTTTTATTGAAGTTATGTTAATATTATTCATTCACAAGGTTCCAAATCAATTTAGTAGGAACCCCTTTATATACTCAAAGGTGAAATTTGATCTAATTGAAGCTTCCTACCATTTGATGCCACATGGTTCCATGTGTATATTGACATGGTTTAATCTAAGGGCCATCAATTGAAACACCCTTAGATAAAAAACTAATGTATTTTATGTAAAATTTTACTTGTCTTTCTCCTTTTTTGTTCAAGTTAGTGGAAGACATTACCATACCTTCACCCTAGTTTTGATGTATATTTTTTTTTGGAGACACAATGGGCATTCTTTTGATGTTTATATTATCTCTTTTATGATATTTAATAAGGAAGATGGTTGACAACTTAATAGTGCTCTATTGAAGGTTGAGATCTTGGCTTAGGCCAAAGATTTCATTCCTTCAAAAGGAGAAAGCAAACTATGTGAGGAGGACAATGGTGGAGAGGTGCGAGTTTGTAAACAAATGTAAGAAGTGATAGAAGATGGAGAAACTTTAGCTTCTATTCATATTCTTACTATTTTTCTAATGCTAAGTTGTATGAAGACAAAAGGAAACTATGGATTTACTACAAAGTGTAGATGAAGGAAATTAGAACTAGAGAGGCTATTATGCTTAGAAGCTTGGGATTGAGTTGGGAAGAGATCTCAGTGTATTATAAAGGCTTTTCTTACTATAAGGGGATGAGATTGCTTTTATCATTTTATTGATATTTTTTGCTTCATCCATGAAGATATGCAAAGCTTCTTTAATATTGGCATTTGATGTCCCTATGATTTTTGTGTTGGTTTGTGGATGTTTTCTTAGATTCTATATTGGTAGGCTTATATAATTTTTTTTATAGTTTTTCTATGTTTTAACTACATAGTCTTAGTATTATTGAATATATTTCAAATTTTATATAAGAATGATGGTTTCAAGATATTTCTTCAATACCAATAAGAAATCAGTACAATATAAACAAGGCCACGTTGTAGCATAGTTCTTGCAAAAAGCTGGCAAAACAGTTTTTCTATTTGGAAGATAAACAATTTAAAACATAATTAACTTGATTAAACAATTTAAAAATAAAATTAATTTCCTCAAGCAATCTGAAAATAAATGAATGAAACATAGAAATAATATTATAAAAAAATTAATAATATCATTTATATTTTAATATTAGTGAACACAAATGTACTTAGTTATTTAGTTTGAGTAAATGTCAGTAATATAAAATATTAATTAAAGATAGAGGCAAAATAGTTCAACCATGTGAATCCATTTTCTTTTAAAGAAATAAGAGTTTAATACAAGGGCTTAAAGAAATAACTATTAATTCAATATAAAATAAAGAATTCATTTTACAGTTAAAGTCTTCCAAATAAAACAAAAATATCTACATACGAAAACAAAAAAATCATCATAAGAAATAAAGATAATGCATGCTTAAAAAACTTCCCCTAATGACTCATTCTCCTGGAATTGAATTTCTCCTTTCTACAACATTAAAGTCGAGCATGGCAGAGGAATCCAACATCTTGTTGCCAACTTGCTTCCACCAAGAGCTTATCCAGTCAATAAATTAACATTATTTGTAGAAAGAGTTACATATAAGAGAAATTTGTGCCTATTTGGGTAATTGTTCAAGAATTTATAAAATACTAATAATTTTAATTCTATGAAAAATTTAATAGTTTTCAACGAGACAAAACAATTTAACAAGCAAAAAATGAACCATAATGAAAGAAGAGAGTCTTTTTACCATTCCTTGCTTAGGGTTAGGGTTTCTAAGAGCATACTTTACTTTGACCCAAGAGTGTGGATTTTAGCACATATAACTAGTGATAAAGTAACCCTCAATCACATAATTGCTTCATTCTTAACTTTTGCGAGTAAATATTTAAAATGTAGTATGATAATTATTATTTTAAGGTAAAAATATTATAATAATTATTTAAGGTCTATTCAATAGTTTAAAAAATAAAATAAATTTAATTATCGAAAAGAAAAATAATTTATTATTGATTTTTAGATTTCTAATAGTAATTGAATATGTTTTTTTTCAAACAATTAGCAAATAGAAGAGATTAATAATGTCATGCCCACAAATTTTTATCAATAAAACAAGGAAAATATTTTTTAAACACCCGATTACTAACTCATGAGCATTTATATACATTCCATTGTGCATGTAAAGTAAAAGATAGATTTAATATACTTTTAAATCCTTCATGACCAAAATAATCAATTCCTCTTATTCTTTCAAAGCCCCTAAATGCAACTTGACCAGTTAACCATAATTGACTTAACTTATGCGGGTGATTTAATTAAATTGAATTTAATTAATTTAGAGAAATGAACATAAAATATTCATTTAGGAATATGGTCATTTTTATACATCTACACTTACCAACCCTTTTGATTCAATTTTCTAATCCACGATACATCATGTTCATTAATCAATTTGATTTGAACCACTGTTCAATATTAATAAAATGCTCCCAACTTCTATAAATAATTTAATTACATATATTATTATTATAATATTTTGACAAAGGTCCAACAAAATATATTCATCTACTACCTATCAATTATTTCAATTCCCTTAACATATTTAAAATCGTATTAGCCTCCATAGTCCTAAGGCTCGTGATTTATGCATTTACTTATATAAGTGTGAGACCATCTACTACCTATCAATTGTTTCAATTCCCTTAACACATTTAAAATCGTATTAGCCTCCATAGTCCTAAGGCTCGTGATTTATGCATTTACTTATACAAGTGTGAGACTAAGGTGGGGACATCATGCTAGAGGTTACTTTCAACCCATAACCTTTGTCTCAATTGATAGACTTAAGTAAAGAACAATTTAACCATCAATAAATAAAATATAGAACATGATGATACATTAACATAGGTTAATTAATATAGACATATTTTTAAATACATAAGATCAAATGGTGTTATTTTTATAATATCTTGTTCTACTATTCAAATGTTAGTTGTACTTTACTACATTATTATTATTTTATTATGTCAACACAAATACTAAATTCAACAAATTGTCCATAATCATAATTTCAGATAAAATAATCTTTAGCATATCTTATATATGGATACTCTTATATTTAATTGTTATAAAAGAAATCATCATAAAATATTTATATTAAATATAATATTCTTCTTTACAGATATTCCTAATTTTAAAATTTCCAAACATCATTTAAAATATAGAATCAATAATATATATTTATTTTATTTTTCAAAAATATTAAGAAATTATCCTTTAAGAAAATTACTTTCTTTATTTTTCTTTCTTTCTAACTTTATAATTTAGTTTTCACTTGAAAGAAGGAATTAAAGAGTAAAACAAAAAAGATTGAAAATAAAATCAAGAGTACAATTTCACATTCCTTTTAAAAGAATAATTTTTATAAAAGAATTTGCAGAATATTGCTTTTCACATCTTATACATAAATCTTTAAATCATAAAAGAATTTTTATTTATTTTTATTTTTCTTAACTTTTTAATCAAGGAATGATGGATTGAGATAGAACCACCCATTTCTTTTTTCCTTTTTCCATAAACATTGAAAGAAAAAAATCATTGATATAATTGGTGGAAAGGCAATTGAATAATAACGAGTTAATGAAAATTGGTGCAATTGATATAGTACTAGCCTAACGACAAGTACTAATAAAATAACCACGTAAAGAGATTAATGTCGGATGACCTCTTCAAAGCTTGATCTTGTTTTCGTTAGTAGTCAAATATTTCCATTCTTAAGCTTTTTCCAATTTCGATTTCTAGACTTTCAATTTTTTTGGATTTGCCCATTACAATTTCAAGGCAATTTTGTAATAATTTTGTCTTTGGTTGGTTTTTCAACTTCTAAACTCTGTATGTATTTTCTTTCTATTTTAATATTAATACTATGGACTATGGCCCCTTATTTACATTAAATTTATAAGTTATGCCATAAAGTTTAGTCTTCTTAAAATGTTTTGACCTTGTGACAAAATGTTTTGTTCATAAATTGTTTTCTTTAACATATCTATGTAAAAATGTTTACTTTTCATAATCAAATATATTTGAACTTTCGAAAAGATTTTTTTGTTTGATTTTTATTGGTTGCTACTAAAATGTTTATTCACTTGTTTGTTCCTTGGTAGAAGTATGAATAGTTAGGAAACATGTAATAATATTATAATGTAATATAGTACATTGATAATAGTATAATTATATAATACAATAATATTTAATAATATGTAATAATAATAATATTATAATATTAGTGCAACTTGAGTTGGCCTAGTTGTGGAGAAATCGTGCTCTTGAAAGAGAGGTCACAAGTTAAAAAAATAAAAAATAAAAAATAATATTAAAATATATTATAAATTTTTATTTAAATATTTCTAATTTTCTATATAATATAATCTTTATTAATAATATAATATTTTTATCTAATAACTATAATGATTATTTTAGTAGAATATTATCTTAATTATATTATGTTATTATTGTCAATTTTTTTTTATTATCTTTAACTAAAAAATTAAAAAATAATATTCAATTTTTGTTAGGTTTAATTCTCATACTTTAATAAATTTAATTTTTATATGGTATATATAAAAATTAAAATGCAGAATAAAAAAATATTCTTTTTTCATTAAACTAAAATATAGAATTATAATTATTTTGAAATTAAAAATGAAAACTTAATAAATAAAATACCTATATTTTAGTTTAAAAAATATATATGTAAGAAATGTTCACTTTTCATAATCAAACATTTCTAAACATTGTACAATATTTCAATGTTGAACGTAATAGAATCACTTTTTAATATTGATTAATCTATCATCATAATTTAAATATTAATTATAAATCATACAAATACTCCATATATATATATATATAAATCAACAAAAATATTGTAATTAAAATCTACGTCATCACTAAGAGAAAGTTATATAAAATTGGGATTGAATGTATTTTTAAAGTGCACATATTGCTTTCACTACAGAAAACCTTCGCATCTGATAAGCAGAGCATCATCATTTAACTCTTAAATATTATTTAGAAATAATTGTTCCAGTTGAAACCGACTAATAATGACAAATGTTTTTTGAACCAGAAAAAAGGCATTTTAACAACAATTTTTTTAATTTATAAACTAGAATATTTTTCATCTCAGAGGCTAACTCGAAGAGATCTCGAAGGAACAGGAATGCAATATAATGGATGGGAAATTGTGGATTTGCCCATGGATATATGATTGTTATAATTGGGTTTTAGTTATGGGCTTGGAATGAGCATTCAAGAGGGAGTTGAGTGTAATTGAACCTAGGTAGATCATCACAGTAATTGTAAATAAGATAATTATCCCAAACCCACTTCATCTGTCTCTGCTGGGATAAGTTCAGACTACTATACTCTGGTCCATTCCACCAGTGATTTCCCTGGTTAGTGGAGGAACACAAAGCAAGGCTGCCATTATAGTCCTCCACATTCCACACACAGCCTTTAAGTGTGAGATTTGACAAGGAGGCAACGAAGGGTGCACTGGAAAAGTCAATTTTCACTCTGCCTCCTTGTGTTGCCCACTGGTCTCCATTATACAGGCTTGAAAACATTCTCATTGGCTTCTCTTTCAGATATGGCACTCCATCCCCTTAATGGTTGGGAAACACTCTGAGGGGCACTCCATCTACCATTATCCTGAATCAGAACATTCAGATCTTGCTTAGTCACATTAGATCATATGGTGAGACAAACAAATGGAGAGAGGCAAAGGATTTACGTGATCTGAGATGGGTTCCAGATGATTGTGTAAGTCTTGAAGTCAGCAGTAGGATCAAACCATAAATAAAATTGCTGCTTTTTGCCACCTTCACCTTGGACAAAGATGTTAGTGTGCAGGATGTATGGCTGCCCTGAAGTGTTTCCCAAGAATTCCATATCCATTTCATCATGTTGGTCTCCACCAGAGTGAAGCTGCAAAAATAACTCTGTTAGATGATCATAACGCCTGACAATTAATTGCAGGTAAACAATTGAGGTTGACTATTATGGTATAGATTGTTTAATACTTTCTCACTCACAATATACAGTTGAGATCAATATACTAATTTTAAAAAATGTTCCTTCACATGCACATAGATGGGATCTCAAATCATATTTGAGTATGACCCATCTCTTAGTATGATTATAGAATCTATGTATAATATGATTTTATGATCATAATGCCTTACAATTAATTGCAAGTAAACAAATGAGGCTGACTGGTAGGACACAGTAAACATAAGATCTTCCCTCTAAATATAGTTGATTATTACTATATAAATGAAACTCTTACTCACATAGAATGTAGTGACAGTGCCTGCGGAATTTCCAGGAACTAGCTTCATACTTATATCGAATTTCCCAAACAAAAACTCTTGTTTTGACTGGATTAACGAACCTGTTTGCAAAACATCCCACTGAAATTATTAACACATATAAGCATATACTGTTTTACTGAACTAAATTGCATAAAATATACCAGCAGCCTGATCAAGAGTAAGCTGCAGATCCTGGCCATTGTTGAATATGTTAACAAGTTCATTGCCCCATTTGACGTCTACATCTTGGTAGAAGTTGCCATAAACCATTGGAGTTGCAGTACACAAGAGCAGACCCACAATACAGTAGAAAGCAATGAAAGAAGCCATAGCCATGGATGTGGCTTAATGTTGTTGAAATGCTCTCAACGGCGAGGAAAAATGAGAGCAAATGAATGGAGAAGGCTTCGTGGGTGTTCTCATAAATAAGAGAAATTGGAAGAAGACTAAGACCCAGCTGTATGGCGAAATACCAAACTAGTAGCTGTGCCGTTTATGATTATTGGCTTAACTCCTATATCTGTGCCCAATTTGAATGGAGTCTGTCATTTTAAACAATACGGTCGCAGGTGAGATCTACAATTGTTAATGGCCGGTAAGATATGTATTTTGGTTTTGATTTTTATCATTGCCACCGACCGATTTTTTGAGAGAAATGGATGCTTTACAGGAAATCCGTTAGGTAAAGAATGTTCAATTAAGCAAGTGATAATATGTTCTAAACAACATATATCATGAGAGTGTTAATGGATGTATAGGAATGACTATTTTGAAATGAATCATCGGTTATTATATACAGTAATATCATGAGCAATTTAAGGAACTGCAGAATGGTCATAGAGTCATTGTTTTTAGATATATCAAGATAACAAGTGATGCAATGCGTCAAAGTTTTTGTTAATAGTATAGTTTGTTTAGAGTAGATTAAAGTAAAAATAAAGATGGAAGGAGAAGAAAAGGAATGAGAGAAATAGATAGAGATAGAGGGATCTAGATAAAGATGAGGAGATAGACAAATAGAGAGGAAGAGATAGAGGGAGAGATAAAGGTAGAGAGAAAGAGATTAATAAACAAATAAGTATATAGGAAGAGGGAGAGGGAGAGGGAACAAATTACAAATACATATGATGATGATGAAATTATGATTATGTTAACTGCTTTAGACTTGAGACTTTATACAATACAATGGAAGACAATAGGTGTCAAAGTAGCCTAGTGCAAGAACTAGGTTGTTGATGTAAGACTAATTGCTATAAGATAAACACTGGATGTCAATACACATTGAAGTACTATAAACATACTTGGAGACAAAACCCATTAGATAGGAGATATCTAGTTTCGTATGAATCAAATATATCAAGCTCCAACAAGTTGTATATAATATTTGTTTTTAATTTATACTATTAATCATTTACTTAAATAATTTTTTTTTATTTTTAGAAAAGTATATTTATTTTAAAATTATGATATTTAAATAGATTGTTTGTCTTTACGATGGATTATGTAATTGTCCTTTTTTTATTTGTATTAGGAAACAATTAAAAAAAAAATATAAATTAAATTTTTGATTAAAATGCCTTGCAATCACTTAAAATGCAAAACTTAAGTTGCTCATCAGTAAATGAACCAACATGAATCAGCTAATGAGGTGAATAGAAAGTCCTATAAATAAGTTAGAGCAGCTTTTCCAATTGAAATATATGGTAAATTTATAAATTTTAATTATTAAAATCCAAGTTTATTATTCATCCATGTGTTTTGTAATTGCTTTAGATTAATAATCATTCTAATAGTCATGTATTTAATTAAATAGACGAGCCAATATAAAACAATTGATCCTCTAAATAAAAACTATTATAGAAAAGTTAATGAAGTTTTTTTGGTGAATGTATTATAGTATTGAAAATGGACATTTTTAAAAATAAACTAAGATAATTTTATGTTATTTCATATGCATTTCTTCTCTTTAATTTTTCACAGGACATTTTTAGAATAAACTAAGATAAATGAAGATTCTTGTAAAAAAGTAAGAGTATCTTTTTTATTTTATTTTATAAAGTAAATATATAAATTTTAGTTACAAAGATCCAAGCTTAGGTTTATAATGAGAAGCTATCCGCCTCATAGTAAAGAGACAAAATGTTTTAAAAGAAAATGAATAGAGACATTTAAGACTAATAAGCCTTTGTAAGTCTCAATAGAGTTAAATAGTAGGGGTTTACTTGTGTTGAAAGAATTATATTTTATTTTGTATTCTGACTTTTAATTAATTTAAAGACTGTTCCACATTATATTATCATCTTTTTAGACTTCAAAAGAAATTTGTTTTAAAAGAAAATGAAGAAATTTATTTAAGATTAATAAGAATTTATAAGTCGGAAGTTGCATAATTTGTCATTTTTCCTTATTTACAATATTTGTAATTAGAAGATGGACCTACACTTGGAAGGATGTCGCGCGGGCGAGTTCTGTAGAGGGCCGAGCTAGGGTTCCGAGGTCCTAGCTCGTGATCGGGGGTTTTTGCTGGGTGTCCAGGGTGAGCGGTGAAGGGTGTGCAGTGCGGGGGGGTTTGGGTAGTGCGGGGAGCAGCGGAGGGCGGAGGGGAGAAGTGCAGCGGTTTGTGAGTGGGTACAGGTTGCGCGGCTCGACCGCCTTTCTAAACAAGCAATGAGTTCCCGTGGGGCTGGGGGCCATGGGTGGACCTCCATCCTGGGTGTGTTGGGGAGGGGTGGAGTTTTGGGGGTGTTTTTCTCTTTCGGGCCCCTTTGGGGTTTAGGGTTTTGTCCTCCTTGCGTTTTATGATGAGTATTGGCGGGGATGCTTCTAAGGATCAGCCAGCCTTAGATTTTCGTGTTGTGGTGGGATCAAAACCTCCATCACAGAGCATGAAGACATTCAATACTAACCTTTACTCCTCAGACATGGGATCTGGTAGTGTGGGTAGCTCTCGCATTTTGAAGATTAATGGTTGCTTGGAGAGATGCAACAAGAGGCCAAAGCTGGTTATTCCTCCTGAGATGATAGTGGAGGACGTCGAATATTTTTCAAAACACTCGCTATATTGTAAACTTTTGGGAATGAGGGTTTCTTTGCAGTTTTTGGAAAACTAGGTGCAAAGGACTTGGGCCCCAGAGGGGGAAATGGAGATTATGCTGCTGGCAAACAACTACTTCATGGTTACCTTCAACTGCATGGAGGATCGCAATAGGGTCTTCGAAGGTGGTCCATATTTTTACAACCAGGTGGGGTTGTTCATCAAACCTTGGTATGCAGGGTTTAACCCTTCGGAGGAGCTCCCTAATAGGGTTCTTGTGTGGGTTTGTTTACCACATTTTCCCGTGGAATGCTGTTGAGAAGATGTGCTCTAGATGCTTGCCGCTCTGCTTGGGAAGCCAGTGAGATCCTCTACGCAAACCCTGGGGAGAAAGGTAATGACCTTTGCGCGTATCTGTGTTGAAATTGATCTTAGTAAACCCTTGCCAGATGCTATAGATATGTGCACAGGATCTTATTTTTGGGTTTAGCAGTTAGATTATGAGACTTTACCTTTTCGCTGTCGGTTGTGTCATGAGCATGGTCATTTACAGCATAAGTGCCCTAGGTATAAACCGGTGATGCACCAACCCTAGCTATCGAAATTGAGCCAAGATAGGGCTGAAAAAGGGAAAGCTGCTATGTCTGTCGAGGCTAGGGGTATTGATGGTTTTGTCCCAGCTAAGACAAAGAACAGGAATCGAGGACAAAAAAGGCCTTTGCAAGAGAGATAGGAGGAGGACACCTTCAACAAATTTGAAGTCTTGGATGACCTTTGCCATCAGGAAGTTAATCCAGGGCTAACCCCTTTGGATCAAGGTGCGTCAGGAGGGGCCCCAGAAAGAGTAATTAGAACCCTATCCAGGCCTTGCTAGTGGTTGGAAGCCAGCAGATGGAGATGGATCAGCCAGTAGGGGTTCAGTTGGGACTCACTCCTGGGTCTGAGGTAAATTTGGTTGAAGGGGAGGGCTCTCCGATAGCTTTAAAATTGGAACTGACTGGGGTCAAAAGCAATAAGTCTTTCACTCATCTGGGTTTGCATCAGAAAGATATTAAGAAAAGTGCACCAAAGAAGAGCTCAAAGGTGGGCAGAAAGAAGGATTTGGACAAGATTAAATTGATGGGGGAGAATTTGGTTGAGTCAGGGTCGGTAAAGACTTTGGATTCTCACTTTTCCAATCCTCCAAAATGATTGTGATCTCAAGGAATGTGAGGGGCTTGAACAGTGGCCCTAGACAAAAAGCTGTTCAGGATTTGATTAGGAATCATTCGTCTGATGTTATATTTTTGCAAGAAACTAAACTTACAGTGGAGAGTATGATGGGCTTGGTGCCAAAGCTGTGGAGGGAAGAAATTTACTGGAAGCAGAGAGCTCGTATTGATTGGCTAAAGGAGGGGGACAAGAACATTGCTTTCTTCTTCAACTCAGTGAAAGCTAGAAGGCATGTAAATTCAATCCTTGTTCTGGTTAATGATAGAGGAGAGTAGTGCTTATCCTTGTAGGAGATATCTAGGGAGGCGCCTCAGTTTTTCTGGTCCCGCTTCAGGGAAGACTCCCAGGGGGAAACAAGGGAGGAGAACCAGGTTCTCTCTTGCATTCCTTCTCTTGTCTCGGGGGAGATAAATGAGTAGCTTATGTGTCCTATTTTGTTGGAAGAACTTGAGAGGATTGTCTTTCACATGAGAAAAGGAAAAGCTCTTGGATCGGATGGGTTCCCAGTTGAATTCTTTCAAGAATTCTGGGATATTATCAAGCTGGATTTACTGGAGGTTGTGCAGGAATCTCAGAGGAACAAGCAAATGCTTAGGGCGCTGAATGTGACTTTCATTGCTCTTATCCCCAAGTGTGAGGGTGCTGGCTGGTTAGGCCAATTCCACCCCATCTCTCTCTGTAATGTGATTTATAAAATCATCTCTAAGCTGATAGTGGATAGATTGAAGAAGTGTTTGGGGAATGTTATCTCTGAGGAGCAGAGTGGGGGCACCAAATTTTGGATAGGGCGGCCATTGCTACGAAGACCATTCACTCTATGGCAACCTCCAAGGAAAAAGCTATGTTTATCAAGTTGGATATGGCTAAGGCGTATGACAGAGTCTGGTGCTCCTTCCTTCAGAAGATCCTTAAGGCATTTGGTTTTGCGGACGAGTGGATCCAATGGGTTATGAGCTGTGTTACGACTACTTCTTTCTCTATGCTTATCAATGGAGATCATACTGAGCTGTTTGGTGCGTCTAGGGGTCTCTGTCAGGGGGACTCCCTCTCCCCTTATTTATTCATTCTTATGGCTGAGGGTCTGGGGAGGCTGATTAAACATAATATGGGCTTGGGTATTATTCAGGGTTGGAGATGGGGTAATGACTTGCAATCGCAGCCCATTTGCAGTTTGTGGATGACATGACTCTTATGGGGCTTGCTTGGAGCAGAGAAGCTAATAATCTGCATATGGTCTTGGATGTTTATCTTGTGGCTTCGGGCCAACTGATCAACGAGGACAAATCTTCTATCCTCTTTTTCAACACTCCTGAAACTATTCAAAGGAGGATTGCTCTTATCCTGAGATTCCAAGTTGGCTCCCTGCCCTTGATTTATTTGGGTATTCCTATCTCTCCTGGTAACCCTCCTAGGGATTCTTGGCAGGGTATCTTGGATAAATTCTGCATGAAGGTTGAACACTGGACTCATAGATGGCTATCCTTTGTTGGGAAGGCTCAGTTGATTCAGTCAATGGTTCAGGCTCTTCTGATCTATCATTGTATGCTTCGGGTGGCTCCTAAGTGGTTATTGAAGGGTTTGGATTCTCTAGCTAGGCAATTCTTATGGGCAGGCGATCTCTCCTCTTCAAAATGGAGCCTTGTCAATTAGGACTTGGTATGTAGCCCGAAGCAGTCGGGGGAGCTTGGTTTAAGATAGTTTGTTCTTTTTGGGGAGGCGCTGGTGGCTAAATTGTATTGGAGGTGGTGTGTGGAGCAGGATCGAAGCTAGGCTAGGATTTTGGCCAACAAATATATGCAGAGGGTCCCGATGGGGGAAATCCCTAGATATCCGCTTGAGGGAAAGGGCTCTTCAATCTGGTATACTCTCAAGAGGGGGGCTTCTCTCATTAAGGCAGGACTCTTTTGGATTTGCAGGAGGGGGGAAGAGGTCCTTTTCTAGAATGACTCTTGGGATGGATATCCTCCCATTCTTGATCAGTTCCCTAACCTTGGGAACCTGTGCCAAAGGTTTTTGGAGGCTAGATGGTCAAGGGTGAGTGACTTCAAGGCTGTTTATAGGTGTGGACGGTTGGATTTGGAGAGGTGGAAGACTCCTAATGAGTGGTCGGTTGTTGGGACGGAGGAAGAGTGTGCGGAGTTGCAGGGCATTTTGGCGAGTAGACACTGTAGCTCCCTCAAGGGTAGGGATGGGCTGGCTTGGTCTCCAAATCCTAAGTGAGTATTCACGGTGGCTAGTGGATACCAAGAATTATTGTACCAAAGATTTGAGGGAAGAGAGGTGAACTGGTGGAAGCAGGTGTGGAGTAATGTGTCTTGGCCGAAGTGTAATTGCTTTGCTTGGACTTTGGCTTTGAATAGATATCTTACCTGGGACAATATCTGCAAGCGGGGATTTCTGGGGCCCTCTATCTGTGTTTTGTGTGGTAATGGGGAGGAAGATGCCTCACACCTGTTCTTCAAATACCCCTTCTCTCTGCTTTTTTGGCATTATTGGTGGGGGGTATGGAAGCATCCTTGTATCCACATAGATTCTCTGGTGGAGTTCTGGAGTAGTTTGGGTAGACCTCCTATCCTATCCTCCTTCCTTCAGACTATCTGGTATATTGGGCCCATCTTCATTCTGTGACAGATCTGGCTCGAGAGGAACAGGAGGATCTTCTGTGAGGTCAGATTGTTTGTTTAGCAGGTTTGGAATAGGATCATTGCAATGATCTGGGAGACTGTAGAACCGAAATGTGAGGTGAATTTTCCTTTGGGTAGAGATGAGGCTGATATTGTGAATAGGCTTGTTCTGCAGGAGTTGTCTCTGGCCTCAGCTTATGTCAGGAGAGGTAGACAAGCCATGAAGAAGGCACAAAGGGTGGGAAGGTGGATACCCCCTCAGGATGAGTTTATAAAGATTAACACTAATGACTCATCTAGGTGTAACCCAGGCCCTGCTGGTGTTGGTGGTGTTGGCAGGAATAGCAGGGGGGAGGTTGTTTTCCTCTTTTCGTTGCATAAAGGGTGGCATTCTAACAAATTTATAGAGGGATTTGCGATTCTCTATGCCCTTGAGAATGCTTGGGAGTTGGGATGAAGGAAGGTGATTTGTGAATCAGACTCACAAATTGTTGTTAACTTATTCACTGAGCAGAGGGTGAGTGCGATTCAGTGGCAATTGGCAGGGATTGTTCAACAGATTCTCCAAATCAGCTCTTTAATGGAGCAAGTGTCTTTTGTCCACATCCCTCGTGAATGGAATAGAGCAGCTGATTGTTTGGCCAAGTGGGCCTCAGAACATGGTAGGGATTGGAAAGTTGAAGGCTGGGAGCATCTCTCCGAGGATTACTGTCAGGACTTGCAGAAGATATTTACTGAGGACATGGATGGTTATGAAGTTGGATAATTTGGGGCTGGTTTGGTGGTTCTTTCCTAGGGCCTTGGGGCTCTGGGTCTCTTTGTAATTCTTGATTCCAGTTTTCAATAAAGTTTTTACCCTTTTATTCAAAATAAGAATTTATAAGTCTCAATAGAGATAAATGGTAGGGTTTTCTTTGCGTTGGCAATTTTTTTTTGATCGGTAATATTTGAGAATTTATTAATTTATAATATAAAGCATACAATAACTGCCAAAAAAGTCTAACAGTCCCAAATCACCCTCCCGAAAACCACCCTTACAAACTGTCTTCAAAAACCACCTTGTACCCTTACCAGTACCCATCACTGTATCTTAAAACAAAAGATAAACTGTCTGAGCATTCCAAAATGGCTAATAACAGTATCAACAACGAAGAATTTAAACAATAAAATAGTATACGAAACTGCATTAGAAACAAAAAATAGGAAATAATCCCAAACCACAAAACCAATAAAAACTCCATGAACAAAGCTAACCAGAAGATGAGCTTGGGTGTCCAACTGCCTCCATTTTCTCGCTCGGTCTCGTCCATCCACACTCATACCCACATCGTCAAGGGCTATGGCCTACTCAATGGCCTGCTGTAACTCTTCAACCTCCATCAAGTTCACAAAAACCTTCAAGGCCTCCCACCTAATTTGTGCCTCTACCTTGAAATGAGAATACCATCTGCTATTCCATCCCCTCAGGAAAGGAATGTATTTCTGTCTTGACAAGCGGTGAAAATTCACAATGCCTTCACACAAGTCGAAGCCCCTACCAGGGACCACCCATTCAAAGATGGATTCCAGGTTTAAGCTATAATCCTTTGGAATAATTGCTTCCGCCACCTTTTTTATTGGTTCCAAAAACTGCTCCAATTCTGACCCCCATGCAACAATTAGGGAGTATGCATCCATATTCATTCTGTAGCGATGCTCCACAAAACCAATGTCCTCCCCCATTAATCTCTGGATGCACTTCACCAGCATTTCATCTTTGTACAAAAACATCCCATTCAACCTCCTTGCCGTAAAAGGCCCAAGAAATAGACAAAGCTGCTTCTTGGTCTTGAGCGTGAAGTTGGCCTCCATCCTTGCCAAACCGCCACACTCTTCACCACCTCAAACCAAAATACTGTGCCAACCTCCAGAAAATAGGGGAAAGAAAATTCAAAACACTGCACCAACTAGAAAGAAAACAATAAAGGCAACACTAGAAAAACTCGTAGGCTGTCGCCTTTCAGTCCGAAATGATAGCACATATTTTCCAATGCATTAATAAAATCCTGCATTAGAGGCTTGTACAACTCCAAGAATGGAAGCATTGCAAACCAACCACTTTCACACATTTCCCTTAATGCAGCCACTGTTTCATAAATAAAAAAATCAAACATGATACAATAATGGTACATCACCTTGTCACTAAAAAATTCAGCCCAAATAGCCAACTAGGCGTCCTAGTGTGTCTCTTCATCAGTGGCCCCCCACCACTTAGTTACAAAATGATCCAGCTCACAAGCCACATTTGATAGGTAATCCACCACCTGATTACCAGCCTGCCTGATGTATGAAATTCAAAAGTCTTGAAAGGATCTTAATTTTGAACAAATGATGGATACAAACTTGTTGATACGCCAACACGGAGAAGATCCTTTAACAATTCCCTCCATAATTACTTGCGAACGACCTTCCAAATGGACCTTCGGAGCCTTCAAATTACTCGCCAGTTCGACTGCAAGCAAGGCTGCTTGCGCTTCCGCTTCATTGTTTACATTCCATCTTGCAGACGCGAGGCTCCTTTAAACAAAATATGACCATCTTCGTTACAAGCAACACACCTTGCACCTGAAATGCCCAGATTACCTCTCGACGCTCCATCAAAATTAATTTTGATCCACCCTTGCTCCGGTTTAGTCCAGACATTGTCTGAGTCCCTCTCAGCACTAAGATTAACCTTATCCTGCCCATGAACGACCTGTGTTGGCAAAATTTTATTTTATTTTATATTTTGACTTTTAATTAATTCAAAAATGTGATTCACATTATATTATCATCTTTTGAGAATTCATATTTGATTAAGCATATTAATCTACTATCTTATAATCTCTTTTTACTTTTGTGAATGTTAAATTTTTTTAATTTATTTTCTATTCTATTATTTATAAATTTAGTTATCTCAAATTATATTTTATTATTTAAATAAAGACACACAAAACTGATTACATGATATAACATATAATTTAACTTTTTTATTGTAACATCAAAAATAATAAAAAATTATTTTAATATTATTTAATTTAAGATATATATATATATATATATTATAATAATAAGAAAATAATAAAAGTACTAAAGAAAATGTTTCGAATCACCTTTAAAGCTTTGGTTTTACTTTTCAAAATTGTATTCCATCTTTGCTAAGAGGAGGTGAATTGACTCAGAGTTTAGTAGTTGGGAGAGTTTTAACCCAATAAGTACAAATCCCTAAAAAATACGGAACATAAAAGCGGCTATTTTATATGTATTATATTTAAAATGGAGTTTTTATGTTTTAATGCCCTTGCGTGAATGGCGGCGAGTGTGGGAGGTAAAACACATTCCATCCAGCGCTTGAACTTAATTGATGCGCTGGCGAATCTTACATCCATATTTTTCACGGGAATATTTATTGTCTAATTAATGTAAGTTTTAAAATGAAATGTACTTTTTTTTTTGAATGACGTGAAGGTGCAAGGCTTACTCAAAATATTTGGGTCAATCACATGATCAATAAATCATTTTTTTAATTAATTTTTAACTTTTGTTAAAAAAGAAAATTTATTTTTGTTTGAAAAATTCTAAAAATTGATTGGTTAAAAAGGCAATGACTAATTACTATTTAAGCTATTTAAAAACATCATGGATGCAATAGTATCCTTGGCGGGAACTAATAAAGAGATGTTTAACAAAAATATTATAAATTATACAGGTATGAGTAGCGAGTTTGTTTCAAATAAAAATATTTATGATCAAGATTTAGAAATAAATGTTTAAAAGTAAGGATTTATTAGGTATAAATAAATGAAGGATACTAGATAAATTAATAAACATTTAAATATAGATTAGATTGAAAACTCATAAAATTGAAAGGTGGTCAAATCTTAAGGTAAAGTAGTAAGGGGTTCAAAAAGTTGGTGTTATCAAAATATAAAGAAATAATGGAGATGAAATTTATAAAATAATAAAAGAAAATGAGATGGTTAGAAGCCCTTAGTTCTAATTTGTCAATTGGATGTAGTTGGCGATTTATATTCTACTATATTGTATACTCAACATCATTATTAAAGTTGTCATTGGAACAATACTACTTTAGTTTCTAAGAAAATTCTCAATGACCTTGCTCTACTTTTGGAAAGGGTTGCACATAGAGTGTGTCCCACTTTCCATAAATTAATAATGTGGTCCATAAACATCTTTTGGTCCTAGGAATTTACAAATGCACTTACACCTACTTTTTGAAACTTAGTGGCATTGAAAAATACCTTTAGGAGCCTATTATATATAAAAAATGAAACCTTATTGAATTCTTTGATAGAATTCAAGTCACTTGTTGGCATTATTTTTGATATTTTTCATTTAAGGTGCCTCTATGTCCTTGTAGCCCCATGTCATGTACCAATTAGAGAACTTATGGTAGGGATTTGATCATATGTATGTATTGTTGTGGTCTTATCCAACTTTGGTCATGGTGGTCCATGTTGTCTTGTATGGATTCCTACTTGGATTATTTAATGAACTTTATTTATCATCACAAATCTCCTTTATTCGCCCAAGGAACTATGTCAAGATGGCTAATTTTACCATTGTCTTATGATGACGTGACCACAAAAAATGCCCATTTTCTATAAAATACGCCTCTTGGCCACTATAACCTTTTTTTACTTCACACCAATTACCAACTTAATTGAGCAAGCAACATTTTTCTAACTTATGCGTGTTGATTGTCACCTTCACTTTTGTTTACACTAAAAAATGGTAATTTCCAAGATGTTGGGGTAATCTCTAGTTCTAAACCTAAGTATGGAGGGTTCACTCGTGATGACCTTGCATATGTATCCTCTCATGGGAAATCATATACTACATAGTTTGCACTCAAATGTTAGAGGGAGTTCATTCTCTACTCTTGTATGTGATCACTTATCTTGCTTTAAATGTTGACTATTAAGTAAGTGAATCTATTACCTTAGTCCCATTACAATAGAAGGATAATCATTGCCATCAAATGTTGGTTCCATATCCATCATTACTAATCATTAGTGTACAAATATACACATATGCTCATGGGTCATATCATAGATCAGACACAGACTGATTGTCTTGAGAATTTGTCACATATACACAAGATTATCTCATACATATCCCATGTACACAATCTAACTAGCTCCAATATTCATCACATACACGGTGAGTAGATCCAATGTGCATAAAAAATACAGAGTTTATGGCTCATACAAGCATCACAAAGTTAATAGTGACTAACTCATATAAAAGCACCACAAAGATAATAACGATTGGCTCCTGCGAGCATCACAAAGATAATAATGATTGACTCATAAAAAATGGCTAACTAACACCCCATACAAAATGCATCCCAGATAGGAAAGGATTGTTAGTGCATTTCACACTACATTGTGGGTTTCATTCCTTTCCCTGGTCTTTTGCACTAGTTGATAATTGAAAAGAGGATTTGATATATCCCATTCTAGACCCTGGTCCATCCTCAAGCCAATAGGGTACAAAGTATACCATAAAACAACCAGAAAGACGATTTGGTGCATCCCATAGTATAGTGCAAGTCTAACCTCAATCCCAAAGATTTTTAAAAGTAGTGAACCAACCCACCTTGGTGGATTCCAACTTAATCGCCTAAAAGCCATTGGCAACAAGTTTTTACACCTAGGAAGAAGTTGCTTCTAACATATACCACTTGGTGATCTTAGTGATATTGTCAACTATCGTCTTCACAATCCTAGTTTAAATTTGGCATGGTCACCCTCATGCTATAAGTAACTACCAGTGAACCCTTCTTGATACAACAATTAGTTCTAGTTAGTGTCACATGCATGTGAAGGTGACTACCTTGCAACTATTACTATATCAAATCCTTAATAACCTCTAGCAATCATTTACCTCTATGAATCAAGTAAATGCTAGCCTATCCAAAAGATACAATAGTATCTCTATGCATCTTCCATTGACATGATCTAATGACAACCTACTAACTATTATTGTATTATATCCATGGTAGCCATTATAAAATTCACCTCCATGAACTAGGTGAATGTTGACTAATCCCTTGTAGTATCTCATACATTCATCATTTGCGCGACCCAATGACTACCTGTCACTACATAAATACCTTGGTGGCTCAAACTTTTGAGGGTCATACATTACAAGATTCACAGTACTAGTCAAATGGATAAGTATATCATAATCAAGAAAATTAGGTGACTATAGGACAAAGATTAAATTTTCCAAACACATAACAATTACATAGAACCGACATAAGATGACCTCAACTGGACATGTACCCTTAAATAGAAACCAACTATAAGGTAGACAACGCATTAACTTCCTTTATATTTTTATTCAAAAGAACATTATGTATTAAATAAAATTTATCAGGTTTCCTTAACTCTTTCATAACAATCTATACCTATTATGATCTCATCTAAAGCCTAATAAATAGGAAAGGTCAAATAAGTCAAGAAAAAATACAAGACTTGGGAGTTTTTCCTCGAAGATCCTCCCCTATATACTTTAGGTTACAAGGGCATCTTTCATCTAACGACCACTTATGTACATGATTCAAATCGATCAAAGTCACATGTAGTTATCCTTACAAGGTATCTCAATGACACATACACATGGGTTCCCATTACCAACATTTCATCACAATTAGTAACACTTGTAGTAGTTAAGAAATCATAACTAAACTCAAAATATAGTAGACCTATATAGAAGAAATTCCAAAAAGGTCATCCATTTCTCAACTTGACCTTGCCCTAAGATTATTCTTAGTTCAACATAAGCGTCCAATAATCTATTGTAGGTATCTTTGAAGGATGTATGCTAGCAGTTGTAAATTTGTTTTAAGTATAAGCAATGTCGAATACTAATTAAGAAATTTGGCAACACTATATCCATTCGACCAACTTACAAACCTACAAACACAATAATAATAATATTACCAATACTATTAATTTCTTAAATACCATATGGTGCATCACCATGTTCTTATAAAAGTCTAGAATGTAGATTGTATAATTTATTCATATGTGGCATTCATACTGATTATGACTTTGATGATCAGTACCAAGATATAAAGATATGTTGCATAGTATGATTAGATAGGGTTTATCTCTTTATTCAATCTCAACAACACTACCAACCTAAAAGGTAGTTGCTTTCCATAAACTATGCAATCATATTACAATTACTTACAACTATAATATCCTTCTTTCATTCCCATGATAATTCTTCTATCATGGTTCTCATATTTAAGATCTTGATAGAAATCATGTTGTCATATTAAGACTTTACCTTCATATCCAAAGTGGATCTTACCTAAAGTGTCAAGTTGTAATATTTAAAATATATTTAATATTATGTGGTTCTAGATAAATGAGTCCATCGTCCATTATAGTTTGATACAACTACCAAGCATTTAGACACATCAACAATATTAGTTGCCGAGTATATCTAAGTAATCCCGCTTCGCTCTGGGAGAGGGGGACTTATGATGACCCTAATAAAAGATTACTTACCCGATAATCGAGAGTAGGGGTCAGCACAGGGATTCCTGGGGCAAGCGGTGAATCCGTTTCAAACGATTTCAGTTGCTCGGGTCAGAGATTCCCCCGCCTCTCGGTTTCTTTAGGCGATTGGAGGCTCGCTCGCCCCGCCCCCCGGCAACCTTATAACGCGGAGGATAGAAAGAAGGCACCGCTCTGACGGCACTGTATAAGCTAAGCACCAGCTGGGTCATTACGTCAATAAGCTCTTCCTATCTACAGGTAAATAGGGTCAGTAAAGAAGGGTGTGCCTATCGGAACCAATGTTACTCTGTTATAGGGGCGGAAGCTGCAATTCCCACATGTCCATGCTGCGATTTACCCGGGGCCGAGACCGCTACCTCGAGCGGATAATAGATCAGGTAGTTCGCCTTATATACGTGATACAATCCCCCAACTATAGATATAGGGGCTGGACGCGAGACAACGGAGCACTGGTCTCCCCTACTATAGCTATAGACGGGGTATCACGTATACAATGGTGTGGGATCTCAGGGATAGGAGGAAGGGCCTATAATGGTGAATGTGATATAGAATGATTTCTTAAATAGCCCAATGGTGAATGGGATATGGGGTGAAACAATGCCGAATACGTCTCCGGCAGAGCCCAGGCCCGTTACAATTGCGAATACGTCTCCTATGGAATCCGGGCCAAACTGGCTAGAACTCCCTGCTACTTGATAGACGGTCAGGGTTGAACTCCTTTCCTTCCCGCCCCACCCCCGGTTAGCATTATCTTAGGGTGGTATCACAGTCTCACCCCCGGTTAGGAAGGGTAGTCCGGGCATCTATATCTTCTCTTCCCATGCGACCTTCCTTCCGATTCGAAAGCATGCTAATGAATAAACAACGGTTGGATGGAGAAAAAGCATTACTCCTCGGATGGATGGTCCAGCTGTGTTACCCACCTACACTAGCAGCTGTTTCTTTCGATGAAGCCGCCCCGGGGAAGCAGATGTTACGTAGATTATGTCGATGAAGCAGTTGATTCGGTTGGTTCAGAAGTCGATCATGCAGAAGTGTTGCAACAGAGCAAGTTTCAGTTGACCATCAGGGCATAGACCAGCTTAAGAAGCAACGGAACCACGCAAAAGCATTGCCCATCTCCAGTCAGTCGCCAATTACCTAGCATCAGGCAGACAGGAGAGCATAAACCAATACCGCGAAACATCCGCCCTTATAATGGTGTGTGGGGGTCATATTGGTTCAAACTGATTCTGAGTTGCTGCCCCCTTGCTTTCTATCTATCCGATCCGAACCCGCCATAGTGATGGTCCACGGGATGGGTGGTAGGAGGATAGGGGTTATAGAGTAGGGCGGCTTTCTCGTTATGTGGATATAGTTGGGTGGGAGAAGGGGTAGGGGGAGGCCCTTTAGCCCCTCACCCAACTTTAGAAGATTCCCTCCCCCCTGCATTGAGCCCCTTAGAATAGTAGGGTCCTTAGAATAGTAGGGACCTGCAGGAGCTATAGTTTCCCACCCACCCGACTCCATAGTTGGCATTACATCCTCCCCCACCAACTCAAAAATAATGATGCAGCAGGATGGGCCCTACTATTCTAAAGGGATCAATCGATTTGGTTATTAAAGATTCCAGTAAAGATTCCAGTTAAGATTAATTGGAGCTATCTCTGTTTCGAATGGCTTTAATTGTTGGTATCCCGGCATTAGAGGGCCTCTTGGTTCGGGCCTTGGCTCAACTATAGATACCCCGTTTAACTGAATGTAATAACCAATGGTCGACCGACGCCCCCATAGGAGGTTGGGGTGGGTGGGTGGGGGATAGTCCTCCCCATATAATTGCGGCCGACATCTATAGTTCATACAAAATCAAGTGCCATCTTTCAATTCTCACCTCTTCATAATGGAGGCCGGGAGCCTTCCTTCAGTAATTGTTGATGATGTCACATTCAACCTTGGCGTCGAGATCTAGATATGTGGTCTGGTCGGTGTTGTTCCTTTTTGTGGTTTTGCTTGATGTTTTAGTCTGGTCATGCCGAGACAACTTCGTAGGAGACGTTACAGGCCCAGATTCCATAGGAGACGTATTCGCAATTGTAACGGGCCTGGGCTCTGCCGGAGACGTATTCGCCATTGTTTCACCCCTGTTTCCATTCACCATTGGGCTATTTAAGAAATCATTCTATATTTGGATTAGACACTGGTCTCAACCCTCCGGCTATAGGATATATAGGATATGGCTCGAATGAAGATTCTAGATTGGTATGAACCCCTCCAACAGGAAGAGAGATTAGGGACTGGTATCGAGCCCACCCACTGTTATAGAGACTTCCCCCATATATAGAGCTGGGGTCTTGTTGACGTGTATTTTGTACACTATCAAACATAGAATAAAATACCAAAGGGTACCTTATCCTCTCTTGAATAAAGCCTCTGATTGCTGAAGATGTCGCGAAAAAGGATCAATCAGGATGACTCCAAGGTTCTTCAATGTAGGGTCTCTACGTGTGGATAAGCACCAGTGGTAATTGTGAATGCTGTTTCACCAAGGGGCCTTACGTTTCCGAATTGTAGGAACATAATTTCCTAAAACTAACAAGTTCTCAAAAAGATCAAAAGGTAGAGTTTGCAAGAGATGAATTCTAACCTAATCCTAAGAATGACTCGATGTAGGCTAGACTTGGTAAAATTCTACCAATTTCAGTATTGCCAAGGAATTACAACTTTACTGGAATTGATGCGATCTTCTAAGGCGACTAATGATTTTTCAAATCATCAAGAATTATAGACACTACCATGTAGGTACATATCAATAGTTCAATAATGATTGAAGGTTCAAGCAATCCAAATATCTCTAGTTGACCACACAAGGCGTTCTTACAATCAGTAAGAAGCTAGTGGTTTGGAACGTGAATCTCACCAAAGATCAAGCCCAACACTTAGTCCTTCAAACTTAAATACTACTTCGATTGAGAATGATTCAAGAAAGTAAACAACCATGAAAATAGCCACAAGAATTGCAATAAAACACCATAACTTCAATATTTTATTGATCTCAAAGCCAAAATAGACAACAATTGCTTGAAATTCTTACTTCAATGCTCAATCTTGCTACAAAATAACTTTCTTCTCTCTAAATTCTAATATCTCCTCTAATATCTAGTCTCTAACTACAAAATGAAAAAGAGTGAGGGTATATATAGCATCCTCAATTACAATGAACGACCCAGATCAAAAGAAGATCAATGGCTGAGATTTTGACACCTAAACCCTAATTAGGGTTTGTTACAAAAAGTCCCCTTTTTATTGAACAATATTAAATGCATAGCCAAATATTTAATTGGCACAAAAATCTAGGAAACATAGACCAATGATAATTAAGGTGCCACATCATGTACAACAACCTCTCTTCTAGAACCTTATTTCCTTTCCAATGCTCTTTCTTAGCATATGCAATGAATCTGGACACAATTCCTTCAATCTCAGCAATAGGAATCTCGGGAAGATTCCTCATTCGTTCCTCCAAGTGGATAACCTGATCAAAGGCCTTGAGAAGAGCCGCATCCCATCCAAGTTCAAGTTCCTTGATTTTCTCAATCAGGAGCATAGTAGCAAACATTTGATCCCTTTGCTCATCTGTGATAACATTCTCATCTTTGCAAAAGATGACCTTGACCTTTTCTTCCAACTCTTGAAGATCCCCATCTGTCTCAACTTCAATCCTCCTGCCAAGAATAGTACATAACACCCCAAACACCTTGTCCTGGATTGGATGGATGACTTCTTCAACTTGATTGCATTTGGTGCTGATGTCTTTGAAAAGAAATTCCTTCATCTGGAGTAGAGTTGACCACTGGAGTAAATTATGAGCTCCTCCATCCATTATCCTTTCTTGTGCTAGGATCTTCCTTGGTGTTTGCCTGATTACTTGTAGAACAAGAATGATAACATCTGTAGTGTGGGCAAAGGCGGCTACTGTTATCATTAGGTTGTGGATGATCTCAAGGACCTGGATAGCTCGATGGATTGTCTGCATCATTCTTGTTGCAAATTCAACGACAACTGTGTGGGATTTGTCAATCCAAGAGCTCATAAGCTGAACCAAGCTCTTGTCTCTTTCTGCCTCGCCAACTGATTCAAGGGGAAGTGCTTGCATGGGAGACACTGCTGGATCCTGGCATCCCAAGGGCTGATTGAGATGGCTAAAGTAGCCTATGCAAGCACCGACCTCTCGCTCAAGCTTTCTATTCTTTTCCATTTCTTCCTTAAGCTTGTCTTTAAGTGCCTCAAATGAATCGGTTGCCTCATCTAGTGTCTGCTCAGCGGTGAGTGGACCAAGTTCAAATGTTTCTACATCATACTCTTCTGCAAGGATTTCACCTTCATACTTGTCCACTGCTGGTGTAGCTATCTGCAACTTCCTGGACCCTGTCTCATCTCTGATCATCTTGGACATCTTGGCGGCCTTCTTCTTCTTTGTTACTTCCTGAGAATTTCCTACAAGGCTCTCTAAGTCAATCACATTATCTTCATCCTCGATCACAATCACCCTTGTTAGTCTCTCCTTCAACCAATCTGGAATGGAAGATCTTGTCTCTCTAACTTGTATCTCTTTAGGCAATGGTTCTTCTTCTCGGAGAGGAGATGCCACTTCATCATCATTTTTGTCTTCATGTAGCTCATTGACTTGGGGAGATTGAATTGATGAACATTGAGATGCCTGCCCTTCTTTGTGTTTATCATTCTGTACCATTGATTCCATAGATTCCTCGACTTCAGGTACCCTCTTCTCTTGTCCTACAACCTGACTCGTCCTTTTTTCATGTCGAGAAGATGTACCGGATGAGCAATATCGATTGGCCTCTTGCTTCTTCTTGGAGGGTTCCCTTTTCTCAGGTCTTTCTTTCCTCTTCGTGCCTCTAGGATGAGGATTGCCTTCACTTGCGCTTCTGAGATGAGGATTGCCTTCAGCTGCGCTTCTAGGATGAGGATTGCCTTCATGTGCGCTTGCTCCTCCTTCTCCTAGCCTTTCCTCCAAAGTAAAAGTCATTGGTATGTTCTGTTCTCTCAACCTTTGATGTTGTACATCTACCCATCTGCGAGTACATGACAAAACTGGAGCCATCAAAGCCTTTAAGTCCAAAACCTCAAGCTCGTTCCAATCTATCCTCACTGCTTTGTCTTCTCGGTCATAAGATGATTGGAGATGTCTGCCACTGTCCTGAGCTTGATCGGCCACTCTGTAAACTTTGCATCTCCTGATGAAATCTAAAGGCAATCTGGAATGCATCTTTCTTTTTACTTCTAGATCACTTGAGAGATTCATCCAAAAGTCCTCTACCTGACATTCATGCCTGTACTTTCTACCAACTGTCTCTTCTATATACCCATAAGGATCAAAATTCTCCCTCAAGGCAAAGAATGAAAATGAATATAAGGCCAACTCCCTTTCTGCATCATCCAAGGCCAGAGCATTAGGACATACCTCAACTGAATTCTCTAGTATGATTGGCACAGGAATTCCATTTCCATGCCTGTGTCTGAATGCCTTCGCATAAGCCGCCAACTGCCTAGTAACCTCAAGTAGCACTATCCTGTCTGTCGGATATCTCGGCAGCATATAGGGAGGTGAAGGACACCCATGAACTCTAATATATGTAAACTTTTGGAATTGGATGAACCAAGCACCATACCTCTTTACAAGCTCTTGTGCATCTTGAGATAGCCGATTGTGAATCCCGCCTTGCAATATCCTAGTGATGTTCATCGTGAAGGTATCATTGACTAACTTGAAGTCACTTCCAGGTGGATGATGCAAATGAAGATAAGAGTCACAAACTCTGACTTCCCCGGGTCCTCTTCCGATCACTCCTCTGTGAGGTAGTCCTGCATATTCAAAACTCCTGAGCAAGGCATATATGATGTACGAGCTCATGTGGAATGACTTGGTAGGCTTTAGTCTCCTTAACTGCACGTCCAAGCAATGGCTAATAATTCTAGCCCAATGAATTGTTCCTTTTCTTTGAACTATTACTTGGATGAAGTAGAACATCCACTTCTCAAAATAGAAGGCTTGAGGAGCCCCTGTAACTCTATTGAGTAAAGTTATCAAATCTCTGTATTCCTCCTGGAAGTCGATCCTATGTGGTGTGTTGGGAATCTTGCTCAGGCGAGGATGACTTTTGAGTAACCAATTCTTATTGATGATGCTCAAGCAAGTGTTTGGATCATCTTCATACATGGACTTGGCTCCTTCTAAGCTTTTGTAAATCATATCTTTATGTTCTGGAAGATGGAGAGCCTCACTTATAGCCTCTTCTGAAAGGTAAGCCAAAGTGTTCCCTTCCTTGGACACGATTGATCTTGATTGTGGGTCATAATGGCAGGCACACTCGATCATCAGCTCATGGCACTGGACCGCTAGAGGGAAACCGACCGCCTTGATGATGCCACTTTCAATTATTCTCTTTGCGAGAGGTGATGGTTTTCCAATGTAAGGGACCTCTCGAAACTTCTTCACACTGAAGTTTCCCAAGTTGGTATCTCCAATGTGGCTCCACTTTGACACGATCTTGGTCTCCAATTCTTCATTCCTCTGATCTTCCTTCATGAGAGCTAGACGACTAGTGGATGTTCTTGCCTTTGGGGTCGCCATCTTGACACCTACACAACATTTCATAATGAGCAATATATTTTTCAACGTAGAAATATAGATTAGAAAGGAAGATTTAAGCTTTTAATTAGGAAACTTCATGATAAATTTTTGAGTTATCATTTCCTAATTAACTATGCAATTTCAAAAAACTTGAAGTTCAAAATTCAAAATTTCAACATTGGGACAAGGATGATCACGCCATACCTCCACTTGAGAATTAATTCTAAGAAATGATGCAAAAAATAGGAGAATTTGCTAGGCGAAAGATAGATCGAAGTCTTCCCTTTATCAAAATGTACTTCCTCTAGTCTTCACAAGCATCAATTCCACCACCTCTAGCCTCCAACAAAATTCGCTCCAACTAGACCAGTTTTTGCACTTCTTTCTTGCTCTTCCAAATCGCACTTGGAACAATGAGTGAATGATTTGAATAATGAAAACATGCCCCAAATATATAGAGCGCTCACCATTTCATTTTCCATAGGCCGACTTGGTAAAATAGAACCCAAAATAAACAAAAATTAATAAAAGAAGAAGGCCGACTTGACAAAATATTAAAATGATACCTTAAGCGCTCTATCTTTTAATTTTAATTTAAGAATAATTAATTTCAAATGCCTCAATTAATAAAAAAAAGGATTTTCTAAGGCTCAAATTAATTATTAAATACCCATGCACCTTTATTAAATGCCAATTTAATTAAAATTTTTAAAATATTTTGAATTTTTTAGCGAACTTGGCATCTAATGCGATTTGGTGGATATTAACGCCCAAGTATGGTAAAAAATAACGAATGTCAATAACCTCGCTCTGGTCCCTTGGAGAGGGACAGGAGCGCTCTTGCATTTTAAACCTTGTATTCCTTGCTTTCACGTTCAAAACCTCATCCTTTGCGTCCAAAATGGCCTTGTTATTTGGAAATTTGAGTTTAATTCACTTGATCTTTAGAAGGAGTGTGCCTTAGGACATTTTCACCCTGGTCCCTTGGTGAGGGACAGGAGTGATTTTCTACTTTTGTCCTTGATCTTTATCTTTTAAATTGCCAATTCATGTTGTGGGGTAAGCAATGATCTCCATTGTTCATTCTATGCATGCTTAACTCATTTCCTCAAGGCAAAATAGGCTCTCCCAAGATTTTCGCCCTGGTCCTCTAGTGAAGGACAGGAGCGATTTTTGCATTTGAGCCTAGGATTGTCAATTTTTGGAAGCAATTCCTTGTTCACCATTTTTTAAAAAAGCATTTCTCATCTTGCACCACCTTGCCTTGACGTGATTTTGGAGGGAAATTGTTGATTTTATAAAAATCGCCCTAGTCCTTTGGTGAAGGACAGGAGCGTTCTTTAATTCATTGTACAAACTCTTGATCACATCAACCTCCAATTACCTTCAAAGCATAAAACATCATTCCCCACTCCTTCTTGAGTCTTGGAAACAAAAAATAGCATTTCAAAATGTTAGGCAAATAGTCATATGTGGTGATTTTGCCCTGGTCCCTTGGAGAGGGACAGGAGCGATTTTGCAAATTGTCATCGAAATTTGTGGTCCTTGCAACTCCATTCCACCCTGAAGCATTTTAAGTATCATTCCAAACTTGTACCTTAGCCTGGATTCGTCCCAATTTGGAGAAAAGAGATAGTCTTTTAGGTTTTTCGCCCTGGTCCCCTGGAGAGGGACAGGAGCGATTTTGCAATCATGAACTTACCTGTGCCTTGCTAGCCTTTGAAATTACCTTCAATGGACCAACCACACCCTCTTTCATTCATTTCAAACACGAAACTTGCCTTACCTTTGCAAGAAATTTGCCTTTTTAGAAAATCGCTCTGGTCCCTTGGAGAGGGACAAGAGCGATTATTGTCTTTTGGGTTGATTCCCTCCTTTGTGGTCCACTCAAGTTATATTCAACGGACAAAACATGCCTCCCTTGACCTCTTCAAATCGTAAAATCACTTTAATCTTGCAAGGATAATGCAAATTTTGAAATTCAAGCTCCGGTCCTTCAGTGAGGGACAGGAGCGAATTTTGCCCTCTAGACCAAATCTTTTCACTTTTCATCTCGAAATTCCTTTGCTAGGGAAGATATCATCCTGTTACAAGCTATGAACAAGAGTTCAAGTCTGAAAAGGGTCTTAAAAGGTGTGTATAAAGAAAAATCGCTCTGGTCCTTCAGGGAGGGACAAGGGCGAATTTATCTTTTTTAGACAAAAGCTCCATCATTTCATTGCCTTTAATTAAGCCTGGATGCTCTAACATGTGTAATTCATCTTTCACCATGCCCTTGACGTTTCAATTTGACCAATCAAGGCCAAGAATGACTCAAATAAGCATTTTCACCTTGGTCCTTCAGGGAGGGACAGGAGCGAATTTATCTTAATCCTTCAAATTTCATCATTTTCAAACCTTCAAAATCCTTAAAATCATCAAGTCACGTCCAATTAGCTCCCCTGGAGACCCTGCACAAACAATTTTAAAAAAAGTCAGAGACAAATATGCACTAAATAACATTTTCGCCTTGGTCCCTGGGAGAGGGACAGGATCGATTTCACCTTTCTAAGCTAAAATATCCACAATTTAGGTCTTCAATCATTTCACAAGGCATAATTAGGTCATCTTCAAGGCCAGGAATCAGTTATCTTGAAAAAGTGGCAGGGTCCTTCGGTAGGGAAAGGAGCACTTTCTCTGTTTCAGGCATCATCTTGCCTCCAAAATTTGATCAAAATTTACCTAGGCAAAAATATACAATTCTATCTTCAAAATGCTAACACTTAGACAAAATTTGAATTTTCCCAAAAGAACCCTGACTAGACCTAACCTGAGACATATCCGACTTCGTGACAGACTCACCCTACTTCAAAAATCTCAAACTTCGGGAGGATGCGTAATAAGTTTCAAAATTTGACTGGACTTGGCTTGAAAATATCCAAAAGAAACCCCTAAGGCTTAGCCCTAGCCTAGACAACTCACTCACTCAAAATCCTAGAAGCAGAGAGAAGAACAGGCAAAAACAAAAGCAAAAAGAGGGGGTCCCCATTTTAATGGGGCGATGTGTGAAATGGTCACAACATCTGGCGACACCACTGAGAAATGTTGGTAAACATTTGGGAATCAATCTTTCTTGAAGAATACTCAGAGAACCTCCCTCAATAAAAGGAGTTAAACAACACTTACAAGAAGAGATCTTCATATTGAGACAAAGTATCAAGTCCACAGTTACCCATGTGTGTGCAAATGAGTTAATTCCCCTCAACAAGACAATCATGATCCCCCAGGTTCCCCTGTTATAAGCTACGTAGTTTATCTGAACTCCAAAAGCATCCTGGATAGAGCCTCGCTGCCAGTCAGACGTCCATAGTCCCGACGAGGTTATCACCGCAAGCTCACGAACATTGCTTCATTGCCAGCCAGGCGTCAATAGCCTTGATGGAGTTATCCGTATATTCCCTTTAGCCAATTTAATATTTCTTTGTCAGCTCATTTTCTTTTCTTTTGACTTTTCTCTTTCATTTTCTCATTTTTTTTTTTTTTACTGCTTTTTGCTCCATCAATTCTTTTGGCTTGTAAGCAGTGAAGCTCACTAGGGTTTGAGGATTGCGGTGGCGCTGAAGCTAGATTTTAGATTTTTCACCGATCACAGCTTTGCCTGAAAACCACAATGACTCGGAGATTATAAGTGTGAAAAGATATAATAATTGGAGGACAATAGTACCTGAGTTCAATAAGCTAATCTTGCTTCATTGCAAATACGGCCTGACTCAAAGTTTTATCAAAAGAAACCCCTTTGTATTTCCAAAAGACCTCATAATTGTCCAAATGCAACTAACAACCGAGTGAGAAGTCAGAGTGATACATGACAAAATCAACCAATTTCAAATGGATACCCCTCAGGACAAACAACCAACTTAAGACAATACACCTAAACTAAGACCCAGAAAGCAAAGCGAAAGGCAAACAAAACAAACCAGACAAACGAAAAACGAAAGCAAACTAAACTAGCTATGTACAAGGGAGGGCCCTTTGCATCCTAAGACTGGAAATAATGTTTGAGATACCTCCCATTGACAGGCAATGGGACATCTTCTCCGGTTAAAGTCTTCAATCTGAATGCATTTTCTCCCAAAATCTCTGAAATTTGATAAGGGCCTTTCCAAAGCTTATCAAATTTATCATGATCTCCCCTTTTCTCGTGTGCTTTATCCCAGTATAAGACAAGATCTGAGATCCAGAATGCCTTGACTCTAGCTTGCCGATCAAACCATATTTTCACAACTCCTTGATGCTTTGCAAAATTTTCCAACGCTTGATCTCTCTTTTCCTCAAGATTCATTAACTGTGTTAATCGGGCTTGAACAACATCAGTGTCTTCCATGTATTCCTGAATAAATCTCAAGGTCGGGATCCTGAGTTGCATGGGGAAAACTGGGTCTTGGCCATAAACCAGAAAGTAAGGTGAAATTCCTAATGCATTCTTGGTCCTTATTCTGTCTGCCCAGAGGGCAAATCTCAATTGGGTATGCCATTCTCTCGGACTTCTTTCCAGCAACTTCCTGATAACACTGAGTAGGTTCTTATTAGTTGACTCAGCTAACCCATTACCCTGAGGATAATAATTTGATGAAAATTTGAGGGTTATTCCATACTCAAAAGCCCAATTCGAAAATCTCAATGATGTAAAAGCTGAGCCATTGTCACAAACCAATGCATAAGGACATCCAAACCTTGTGATAATGTTTTCTTCCAGGAATCTAATTATGGCTTCGGTAGTACATACCTTGAGCGCTTGTGCCTCTGACCATCTAGTACAATAATCAGTAGCAGTGATGATATACCTGTGTTGTGCCGAAGACGCGGGGTTGATGACACCAATAAAATCCATTCCCCATTTGGCAAATGGTCTTGCTTCGATCACTGGATTTAGTGGCATGGAAGGATTTCTTTCTCTGAAAGTTGCGACTTGGCATGTGTGGCAAGTCCTGATATGATTAAATGTGTCTTTGAAAAGCGTAGGCCAGTAATATCCTACTCTCAGGATTTGATGAGCTGTAGCGAGGTTGGCTCCATGTCCGGTCCCAAACTTGGAATGAAAATGTTCAATTATTTGTTCGGCCTCATCTCTGCCAACACATCTCAGATATATTCCCTTGTGATTCCTGTGATATAGAATGGATCCTTGAAGCATATAATGTTGACACTTTATTCTTAATGCTCTTTTCTGCGTGGGTGTCATGCGAGCATGACACTTGTTGTTGAGTAGGTATGTCACAATTTCTTTGTACCATTCATTGGGGGTGACATCCTCTAATTCATAAACCTGCTGGATTATTCCTAGTCCATCAATTGCCAATGTCTATGCCAAAGCTTGTCCTGGAACAAGTTTCATAGGCTGGACTTCTATATCAAATTCCTGGATAATGGCGACCCACTTGCCTCTCCTTTCTCCTAGTTCATTTTGCATGAGGAGAGTTTTGACTGCTGCATCTGGTACTATTGCATAAATTTTGGCCCTTAAGAGGTAATGTCTGAATTTTTTAATGGCCTTGACCAATGCGTATGCCTGTTTTTCAATGTTGGGATATCTAAGTTCTGCATCTTTCAGTGGGGTGCTCATGAATGCAATTGGATTCTCGTCCCTTTCTTCACTTCTCTGGGTGAGAATAGCAACACAAGTGTAGTTAGAAGCAAAGGAATATAGGTAGAAGGGTTTGAGGTAATCAGGACTGATCAATACTGGTGCTTCTGCGATTGCCGTCTTTATCTCCTCGAATGCCCTCTTGGCTTGGGGCGACCATTCAATCTTTGCGTCCTTCTTCAACATCTCGTTCAAAGGTCTGACTATCTTAGCAAATTCGGTGATGAATTTTCTGACAAAGTTGATCTTGCCGAAGAATGATTTGAGTTCTTTCTTACTGGCTGGCAAATTGATAGTAGATATAGCTTTCACTCTTTCAGGATCGATGGAGATTCCTCTTTCTGAAATGACATGTCCTAAAAGCTTTCCTTCTGTTACCCCAAATATGCATTTCTTCGGGTTGTGAGACACACCATATCTTGTGCACCTTTGGAAGACTCTTCTTAAGTCATCCACATGATCTTCTCCTTTTCTGGAGAAAACTATGATGTCGTCCATGTATATAATAATGCATTTTCCAATTAAGTCTCTGAAAGCAATATCCATGGCTCTCTGGAATGTGGCCCCGACATTGATAAGTCCAAAAGGCATTCTTTTGTATGCAAATGTTCCCCACTTGGTAGTAAAAGCAGTCTTCAGTCGATCTTCAGGCTCGACCAAAACTTGATTATAACCTGAATATCCATCCAGAAAAGACATCATCTACGACCCATTGACAATCTGCAATACTTCATCTAGTGACGGTAGTGGATAATTGTCCTTTTCTGAAGCTCGGTTGAGATTTCTGAAATCGACACACAATCTGATCTCTCCACTCTTTTTTCTGACAGGGACCAGGTTGGCGACCCACATCGAATGCCCTACCAGGAAGATGATTTTGGCTGAGAGCAGCTTCTTAACTTATTGATATATTAGGGGTTCCAATAAAGGATTAACCGGCCTCTGTCTCTGCCTAAAAGGTTTGCTTCCTGGCTTCAAGGGGATTGTATGAGTGATAATTGCAGTGTCATAAGTCTTGAGATCTTCATAACTCCATGCGATGACATCTGGGAAATCTCTCATATTTTTCAAGATTCCATTTCTTTCAGCTGCGGTGCAGGACTTTCCAATGAACACATTCTTAACTTGTACGTCATCACCTATGTTGATTGTGTCGCACATGTTTCCTTCCATACTGTGGCTTTTCATCTCTTTCAATTTGTCGGGATCAAAGATTCTTTCTAACTCCACCATACCTTTTGGGATAGTGCTTGTCTTCAAATTCAAAACTCCTTCAGCATCTAATTCTGCTCCCTCGGCTTCTTCTTCATCAATGATTTGAGCTAGGAAGACATCTGTGTTGGTTAAGAAATCCAGTATGTGCTTGTCATCTTCGAAAACTTGAAAATTGGTGATGTTATCCAGGACTGAAGGTACTGATGTTAATTCTACTATGAACTTCTTTAATCCTTCCATCGCTAATGGTATCAAAGAGCTGGCGGCTTGTGCAAGGGAATTAGCCACTTGATTTTGATGCCTATATATAGATTTGATGTTGAAGGCCTCGAAACTCTCGATGAGGTCCCAAACTCGATTTCGGTATCTGGTCAACCTTTTGTCATGGCAGACATATTGTCTCCTGATTTGCCTTATAGCTATTTCTGAATCTCCATACACTTGCAGTATTTTTGCTTTCTTTTTGATAGCCATCAATAATCCATGAATCAAGGATTCATATTCAGCTACATTGTTGGTGCAAGGAAATTGTAATCTGTGAGCGGCAAGGTAGGTTTCTCCTGTCGGGCTAATTAATTCGTAGCCTGCTCCAGATCCTTGTTTGGACTTAGATCCATCGAACCTTAGTGTCCATATTACATTCTCTTGGCTTTCGGTTGATGCATCGGATAGACTTTCATCTTCTGAGGAGCTTTCAACTCCTGAATCTTGAATTTCTTCCACAATCAATGTTTGTGGGACTCTTTTGTATACTTGTTCCGATGCGGTCTGGCATAAAGCACAGGATAGTTTTGAATGGACGGCATTATGTATCCTACACCAGTTGGGGAGGAGTAGATCTCGAACGGATGCCAAGTTACCAAGTTGCATACTTTGTTGTACGTTTCTATGTACGAACTTTCTGAAATTTTCAAACATTCCGTCATCTTCTTGGTCGGATCCTTGGTCACTTTCCACAACAATTTCTATAGATTCCATCACTTCTTGCTGACCATCCTTGTCTTGCAGGTTTTGTATCATCAGGACCTCTCCCACTTTAGGCTTGTATGTCCCTAGATCTGATTCTAAGAACAGGACTTCATTGTCTTCCCCACACTCAGTTATCATAAGTCTCAATCTTGGAGTACTGTCGATTTTGATTTGATTTGGGACTCCTCTCCATGGTAGCCACATATGTGCAAAGTCAGTTGACACATACCCATTCAACTTTCGTGACCAATCTCTACTCAGAAGCATCCCATATGAATCAGGAATATCCACGACTAATATGTCTATGAAATTTTGAACCCTTGGGTCCGCAGCCAATTGCATGTGGATATTGTTCAATTCTCCCATGACTGGAACTTCTGTCTTGTCTAGCTGGGTGACTTTTCTTTTGGTAGGAGCAGGAGTTATTCCTAGTCTCTGACAGACAGCCAGGGGCATCACATTACTAGAAGCTCCTGAATCATAGAGGCAATTGTGTAGTAATTTCCCAAAAATTCTGACTGATAGCAGGAACGGGGCCGGTTCATCTTTTCCTTGGGAAAGGACTAAGGAATCCCCACTGTGTTCTTGATGTTTTACTTCATTGACCTTCGGATTGTCATTCTTTGCTAGGCCCTCTTCTTTTGAGTGATCGGTCTTGTTTGGAGATTTCCCATTCTTGACCACATCTTTCTTAACGGCAACCTCCTTTTCTGGAAGAATCTGACTAGTGGTGAGGCTTTCCTTGATGGTGGGTTGAGATTTCTTAGTCTCGCCTCTTTTGAGTAATACTTTGCCTTCCAACATATCTTCCTTTTTGGCTGGGAAGGCTATGGTCTGGACCATGCATTCGTCTTGTTCAGATTGCTCTTTGTTACCAGCTTCCTCTTGGGTCACATTGATGGTAGCTTGGACATTGTTAACCGCATCTTTGGACAGGTTCTGAACATTCGACCTTACTAAGTTTGAATCATTCAGACTTTTAATCACTGCATCTTTAATTTTTGAGACCTTGAGTAGCTCATAGAGTGGTAGGCTAACTTTGACTTTCTTGAGTTCTTCCGATACCAATGTGGCCAATCTTTTCATTTCATCGCCCATGGGAGGTGTAATATTCTTTTGCCTATATTCTCACGTATGCTGAGGATACTCTGGATTATTGCTAGCTTGTGGATCTGGAGGAGTGAAGAAATTGTTTGGAGGAATCGATGTAGTTAGAGGTTCCTGATTTCTCTGATTTCTATGATATACCCTTTGATTCACACCTCCTGAAGACTGGTGGAATACCTCCTTTATCCCCTCGACTAGGACATTGTTATTCAATGGTGGAAAATAATACTCTGAGTCTTGAACGGGTCCATTTGCGGATGCAGGTGGTAACTGAGAACCCGGAGGTACCATTGGTCCATTAGCAGATTCTGGTGGAAATCTCCCATTCGAGCCTGATTATCTTCTTCTGGTGAATTCTTGTAACTTTCCACGATCATGGCTTGATCATATCGTGTAGTTGGGACCATTTCGTATCCTGTCGTGGGCGGATTTTCAGGTGGATCGTTGCTGCGCATCTCCTGCTGGAATATGTCAGTTGCAATTTTGAATTCAGGACACTGCAACTCGGAATGCTGGTTTGTATTGTGGAGTCTACACCAACTGGACAAGGCCACTTCTGCTAGAAACACTTTACTAGTAGGATGATTTTCTTGATTCTGAGAACTTGATGGGTTATCCAGCGGCGTCACCACGTTTCCATTATTAGGAGCAGTATTCCATGGTCTCCTCTGAAAGCCTTGGTTGTTATTTCCCTAATAATTGTTCCTGAAACCCTGATTATTATTTCCTTGGAAATTTTGATTGTTTGTATGTTGGCTGTGGTTGACCCTCTGCATGCTTTGGATTTGATTATTCTGGTTTCTTAGATGAGTTACTTTGGTTGACAGCTTCTTGACTTGTTCAATCAACTCTTTCATTTCATCCTTCTCTTCTTGTGTTCTTGAGGAGTTTGTTGCGTTTTGCAGGTACACGGGTTGCGCTGGTGGGGCTTGTGAAAGTGGAACTCCGGGATGAAGCACCAACTAGTTTGCCAGCTGTACACTAGGATATGTTGCCTGTGGAATGGGATTCATAAATGGAGTTTGGTTGGCCAGTGCCGTACTAACTGCTTGCATTTGATTTGGTGCTGCAATAGGTCCCATATGTAGTAGTGGCCTAGTAATATTCTATCCCATGTGCTTACTGACTTCAATAGCTTTTGCATATGCTGCGTTTAGATCATTCGGAATAGGATGTGTCCTCACGAACATGGCGGTGAGATGATCCAGGGCTCCATAATAGATTTCCCTTGGGTCAGCAATGAGGTAGGGATGTCGTAACATCGTGTACGCGCGGTGAAACCTATTTGTGAAAGAGGTGATTGGCTCATGTTCTCTCCTTCAGATTTCAAAAAATTGTCTATACAGCTCGGCTGGTGTAGTTGGTATACCAAACTTTGCAATAAATGCATCCTTCATCGCATCCCAGGTCCTGATTGACCCTGTAGGCAAGTGAATAAACCAAAAGTATGCTTCTTCAACCAATGAGTAGGGAAAAAACCTACATGCTACATCTCCATATTCAACTAATCTGTTACGAAGAAGGTCTTCGAACATCTTGATATGATCCTCTGCTATACGATTGAAATCACTGACATTGAATTTGGAACAAAAGTGCTCTGGATTCTTTGGCATATCGTGATAGATTGCAAATTCCAATGGTGATGGGTTGTTGATTAGCCAAGTAGCGCCGTTAAGCGCATGAGCAGGAGGAGGAGGAGGAGGAGCATTGTGAGCCATCGTGCTTCCCGAAGTTTGAAAGCTTGACAAGAGACTTGATGAACTAGTTTGGCTTGTCGGTTGAGAAATCGCCTGGATACTTGCTTGAATTGCCGCTTGTACTTGTTCTTGAAGAGACGGAGCTTGTGATGACTCAGGAGATTCTTCTAGTCTTAATTCAAATTCCTTGGGAGTATCCTCTCTTTTGACTCGCTTTGATCTTGAAGTAAACTGAAGTTCACACAGATTTTTGATGCCTGGTGTTGACCTCAATATTCTTTGATGTTTCTCGGGCGAGAAAGAACCAATGCGATCCAGCGTGAAGACTTGTCTTGCAGAGATTACTGTAGGTTCCATTGATTGCGGAGTTCTCTAGCAGTGACTCTTCAGTGTTCTTCAGCCCTATCTTCCTCTTTCTCCAAGATGATTCTCACTCTGTTATACTCAGCTTCACTTCTCCTTATGTTCCATGCTAGGTGATTCAATCCTGAAACAATATCTTCTTGAATGTTGCCTATCTCCAAATTAGGTTGCACTACTTGATTCAATCCTTCATGTGGCAACACCATCGTGAGTCATAATTATACTTGAATTGTGTGCTGTCCCTTTAATTCTTCGGATTTTGGTGGTTTTAAGGCCCTCCCTCTAGCGCCAATTCTGTTGACATGTATTTTGTACACTATCAAACACAGAATAAAATACCCAAGGGTACCTTATCCTCTCTTGAATAAAGCCTCTGATTGCTGAAGATGTCGCGAAAAAGGATCAATCAGGATGACTCCAAGGTTCTTCGATGTAGGGTCTCTACGTGTGGATAAGCACCAGTGGTCGTTGTGAACGCTGTTTCATCAAGGGGTCTTACGTTTCCGAATTGTAGGAACAGAATTTCCTAAAACTAACAAGTTCTCAAAAAGATCAAAAGGTAGAGTTTGCAAGAGATGAATTCTAACCTAATCCTAAGAATGACTCGATGTAGGCTAGACTTGGTAAAATTCTACCAATTTCAGTATTGCCAAGGAATTACAACTTTACTGGAATTGATGCGATCTTCTAAGGTGACTAATGATTTTTCAAATCATCAAGAATTATAGACACTACCATGAAGGTACATATCAATAGTTCAATAATGATTGAAGGTTCAAGCAATCCAAATATCTCCAATTGACCACACAAGGCGTTCTTACAATCAGTAAGAAGCTAGTGGTTTGGAACATGAATCTCACCAAAGATCAAGCCCAACACTTAGTCCTTCAAACTTAAATACTACTTCGACTGAGAATGATTCAAGAAAGTAAACAACCATGAAAATAGCCACAAGAATTGCAATAAAACACCATAACTTCAATATTTTATTGATCTCAAAGCCAAAATAGACAACAATTGCTTGAAATTCTTACTTCAATGCTCAATCTTGCTACAAAATAACTTTCTTCTCTCTAAATTCTAATATCTCCTCTAATATCTAGTCTCTAACTACAAAATGAAAAAGAGTGAGGGTATATATAGCATCCTCAATTACAATGAACGACCCAGATCAAAAGAAGATCAATGGCTGAGATTTTGACACCTAAACCCTAATTAGGGTTTGTTACAAAAAGTCCCCTTTTTATTGAACAATATTAAATGCATAGCCAAATATTTAATTGGCACAAAAATCTAGGAAACATAGACCAATGATAATTAAGGTGCCACATCATGTACACCAACCTCTCTTCTAGAACCTTATTTCCTTTCCAATGCTCTTTCTTAGCATATGCAATGAATCTGGACACAATTCCTTCAATCTCAGCAATAGGAATCTCGGGAAGATTCCTCATTCGTTCCTCCAAGTGGATAACCTGATCAAAGGCCTTGAGAAGAGCCGAATCCCATCCAAGTTCGAGTTCCTTGATTTTCTCAATTAGGAGCATAGTAGCAAACATTTGATCTCTTTGCTCATTTGTGATAACATTCTCATCTTTGCAAAAGATGACCTTGACCTTTTCTTCCAACTCTTGAAGATCCGCATCTGTCTCAACTTCAATCCTCCTACCAAGAATAGTACATAACACCCCAAACACCTTGTCATGGATTGGATGGATGACTTCTTCAACTTGATTGCATTTGGTGCTGATGTCTTCGAAAAGAAATTCCTTCATCTAGAGTAGAGTTGACCACTGGAGTAAATTATGAGCTCCTCCATCCATTATCCTTTCTTGTGCTAGGATCTTCCTTGGTGTTTGCTTGATTACTTGTAGAACAAGAATGATAACATCTGTAGTGTGGGCAAAGGTGGCTACTGTTGTCATTAGGTTGTGGATGATCTCAAGGACCTGGATAGCTCGATGGATTGTCTGCATCATTCTTGTTGCAAATTCAACGGCAACTGTGTGGGATTTGTCAATCCAAGAGCTCATAAGCTGAACCAAGCTCTTGACTCTTTCTGCCTCGCCAACTGATTCAAGGGGAAGTGCTTGCACGGGAGACATTGCTGGATCCTGGCATCCCAAGGGCTGATTGAGATGGCTAAAGTAGCCTCTCCAAGCACCAACCTCTCACTCAAGCTTTCTATTCTTTTCCATTTCTTCCTTAAGCTTGTCTTTAAGTGCCTCAAATGAATCGGTTGCCTCATCCAGTGTCTGCTCAGCGGTGAGTGGACCAAGTTCAAATGTTTCTACATCATACTCTTCTACAAGGATTTCACCTTCATACTTGTCCACTGTTGGTGTAGCTATCTGCAACTTCCTGGACCCTGTCTCATCTCTGATCATCTTGGACATCTTGGTGGCCTTCTTCTTCTCTGTTACTTCCTGTGAATTTCCTACAAGGCTCTCTAAGTCAATCACATTATCTTCATCCTCGATCACAATCACCCTTGTTAGTCTCTCCTTCAACCAATCTGGAATGGCAGATCTTGTCTCTCTAACTTGTATCTCTTTAGGCAATGGTTCTTCTTCTCGAAGAGGAGATGTCACTTCATCATCATTCTTGTCTTCATGTAGCTCATTGACTTGGGGAGATTGACTTGATGAACGTTGAGATGCCTGCCCTTCTTCGTGTTTATCATTCTGTACCATTGATTCCATAGATTCCTCGACTTCAGGTACCCTCTTCTCTTGTCCTACAACCTGACTCATCCTTTTTTCATGTCGAGAAGATGTACCGGATGAGCAATATCGATTGGCCTCTTGCTTCTTCTTGGAGGGTTCCCTTTTCTCAGGTCTTTCTTTCCTCTTCGCGACTCTAGGATGAGGATTGCCTTCACTTGTGCTTCTAGGATGAGGATTGCCTTCAGTTGCGCTTCTAGGATGAGGATTTCCTTCACTTGTGCTTGCTCCTCCTTCTCCTGGCCTTTCCTCCAAAGTAAAAGTCATTGGTATGTTCTGTTCTCTCAACCTTTGATGTTGTACATCTACCCATCTGCGAGTACATGACAAAACTGGAGCCATCAAAGCCTTTAAGTCCAAAACCTCAGGCTCGTTCCAATCTATCCTCACTGCTTTGTCTTCTCGGTCATAAGATGATTGGAGATGTCTGCCACTGTCCTGAGCTTGATCGGCCACTCTGTAAACTTTGCATCTCCTGATGAAATCTAAAGGCAATCTGGAATGCATCTTTCTTTTTACTTCTAGATCACTTGAGAGATTCATCCAAAAGTCCTCTACCTGACATTCATGCCTGTACTTTCTACCAACTGTCTCTTCTATATACCCATTGTTGGGAAAAATGGTGTCTCAACCTTGCATTTATGCGAGGTTACTATTTATAGTAAGTTTTCATTTGAGCACGAAATGGTGCGAAACTCTCCCTGAAGCTTCTGGTTGGTTAGATAAGCATTCCGGTAAAGTTTCGTCGCAAGGTCACAGCTAGTTTTGAAGATATTAAAGTTTTCTTCTTGGAGGGGTGCAATAAAATATTTAAACTTAATTTTGGGGACTTTAGAGGCTCCAAAACGCCCTAAAAAGTGGCCGTAACCGGCGAAGCAGGTTACGAGGTGATAGAGCACTTCGCGAGCTTTCCGGCGCTTCAAACGGTTCGTCAATCGGACACCCGGTTCTCAAGTTATGGCCTCCGGAAGTTTGTACTCCTGAAATAGGAAAAATAATTTGTATCGGATGCATAAATGAACTGTAAAAGGGAGCGACACGTGTTGATGTGTGCTTTAACATGTCATAGAAGGGAGATAAGGTCGGCTACACCTTATTGGGTGGTTTTAGCCCATGGTTTTGTAATACCGTTTGATGGTTTCTTGTATTGTATCTCCTATTTATGAGGTGTGTGAGATAGAGGTTGTGTGTAAGAGTCTTATGGCTATTGAGTTGCCTCTGAATCTCTGATTAGTGATACTCCTGCGAAGAGCTTGCTCTGCAAGTATGTTGTAATCTGTTTTTGATTGCTGAATAAAATATTGAGCTGCTTTTGGAGGGTGGGGTTTTTCTCCCGAAAGGGTTTTCCCCACGTAAATCATTGTGTTGTGGTATGAATGCTATTATATCTATTTTTATTTTCTGTAACTGTTGTAATGATCTGAAAAAGTTTTGCATTACCCTCCTCTCAAGGTTAGTGTAGGAAGTTGTTTCCGCTACTTAACTTCCTTACAAGTGGTATCAGAGCCTGATCACCTTTGGTTTCAATTGTGGGCAGTTGGGTTTTTTGAACTAATCCAGATTTGAGTGGGAGCTTGTGCAGAAGACACTTTGTGATCTTGTCGTAGGAATATTCAGATGGCAAGTTCGTCAGGGAGAATAGAGGTGGAGAAATTTAATGGAAGTAATTTTGAGATGTGGAAGCTGAAGATGGAAGATCTGCTAATAGATCGAGATCTTTGGGATGCTATTGATGCGAATGTCCAAAGGCCCTCAAATCCTACTGCGGCAGCTCAGTATGATGTTATGGACCGAAAAGCCAAGGGTCTAATCAGACTGTGCTTGGCAGACTCTGTTCTAATCAATGTCCATGAAGAAAACTCTGCAAAGAAGCTATGGACTAAGCTTGGTGAGATGTATCAAGTGAAATCTTTATTAAATCAAATTTTCTTAAGAAAGAAATTGTATTCCTTGAAGATGGAAGAGGGTGGACGAATTGCAGACCACCTAGAAGCATTCAATATGATTGTGGCTCAATTAGTATCCGTCGGTGTTAAGATGGACGAGGAGGAAAAATGTCAGATCTTGCTTTGCTCTTTGCCTGATTCGTGGGATTCTCTTGTTATGGCTATCGGTAGTACTTCTGTTGTTTTGAAATCTGAAGATGTGGTGGGTGCCCTACTCAGTGAAGAGATGCGAAGGAAGGTATCCATCAGTTCAAAGGAATCCCTAACTGTTTGTGGAAGACCTAAGGAGAAAGGCAAGAAGAATGAGAAGCGTGGCAAGTCCAAATCCAAAGGGAGATCGAAATCTCCTGGAAAGTCCAAAGTCATTTGCTGGAATTGCGGTAAACCGGGTCACATCCGTAAGGACTGCAAAGAAGAAAAGAAGAAGAAAAAGAAAAAGTTCGATTCTGATTCTGAGTCCGACAAGGAAGATGGCGATGCCTTTATTGCGGCTTTGGCGACTCATGCAGGTAATGATGCCTGGCTAATTGACTCAGGTGCATCTTTTCATATGACTTCCAATATAGATTGGTTTTCTGAATATGAAGGATTTAATGGAGGTAAGGTGTACTTGGGTGATGATTCACATCTAGACATTGTTGGTCGAGGTAAAGTTAGAATCAGGTTTTCTGATGGTAGAATAAAAAGGATTAATGGTGTGTTGCATATCCCTGGATTAAAACGAAACTTGTTATCTGTGAGCAAACTGATAGATGCGGGTGTGCAGGTAGTCTTTTCTGAAGCAGGATGTAAGATGATTAAGGGTGCTATGGTAGTTGCTAGAGGTGTCAGGTTTGGCACTTTGTATAAGCTTGAAGCATACACTGTTGAGTGTAATAGCACTTCTGTAAAAAGTAAATCTGCGGATACTTCACTGGAAGATTTGAAGGTTTCACCTTCAGCAGATGGAAATGGTTTTTGGGTACCTAAGGGTGCTCTTTCGTCTGAAGCAAAGTTACCTGCAGAGAAGACTATGTTATGGCACCAGAGACTTGGCCACATTGGAGAAAAGGGTCTAAGGACCTTGAAAAATAAAAACCTTGTTGAAGGTTTGAATGATTGTAACCTTGACTTTGATTTCTGTGAGCATTGCATTTATGGAAAACAAAACCGCGTTCAGTTTTACTCGAGTTCTCATAAAACTTGTGGTGTTTTGGATCTTATCCATTCTGATGTGTTTGGTCCAGTAGATGTCTCTTCGATTGGAAAATCCACATATTATGTTTCATTTATTGATGATTATAGTAGAAGGACATGGGTTTATTTTCTAAAGAGTAAATCTGAAGTTTTTAGTCGTTTTAAAGAATTTAAAGCAATGGTTGAGTTGCAGACTGGAAAGAAAATAAAATGTTTGAGAACTGATAATGGCGGTGAGTTTTGCTCTAATGATTTTGATAGGTTCTGTAAAGACTGTGGAATTAACAGGTAGAAGACAACTCCGTATTCTCCACAGCAGAATGGAGTTGCAGAAAGAATGAACAGGACACTGATGGAGAAGGCTAGGAGTATGTTGAGTGGTGTTGGTCTCGAACAAAAGTTTTGGGCTGAAGCTGTTGCCACTGCTTGCTACCTGATTAACAGGTCTCCTACATCAGCTCTTGTTGATAAAACGCCTATGGAAGCATGGTCAGGTCACAAGCCTTCATTGAGACATCTTAGAGTTTTTGGTTGCGAGGCATATGCACATGTGCCAAAGGAGAAGCGAACAAAGTTGGAGAACAAGGCTGTGAAATGTATCTTCATCGGGTATAGTTATGGTGTGAAAGGATACAAGCTTTGGGACCCTGTTGCACAAAAGGTAATTCACAGTAGAAGTGTTATTTTTAGAGAAATTAAGTCTCCTTCTATTACATTGCAGCCAGAACAGACTAAAAAAGAAGATGTGATTCAACTTCCTTCTACACCTGAAAGAGTTGAATCGAGACCTCTAGATAGGCAAGAATTTGAGGAGAGCTCGTCTAGCTCTGAATCTTCAGAAGAAGAGGAAAAACCTCCAACTCAGCTTGTTTGAAGGTCTACAAGACATAGACAACCACCTGAAAGGTATTCATCTGATGATTGGAGATGTATTTTTGCTCTGAATACTGGTGTGGATGAACCGAAATCTGTAGAAGAGGCATTAGGTATGAATGATGCAGAATCCTGGAAGATTGCTATGGAGGAAGAAATGGTAGCTTTGAAAAAGAATGATACATGGGATCTTGTACCATTGCCTGAAGGACGAAAACCTGTTGGTTGTAAATGGGTGTTCAAGAAAAAGATTGGTTCAGATGGAAGCATTGAGAAGTATAAAGCAAGGTTGGTTGCAAAAGGCTACTCTCAGGTTGAGGGTGTTGATTATGGTGAGATATTTTCTCCTGTTGCAAAAATGACGTCCATTAGATTTTTGCTTTCTATTGCTACTGCTTATGATTTAGAGGTTGAGCAAATGGATGTGAAAACTGCTTTCCTTCATGGTGATTTGGAGGAAGATATTTATATGACACAGCCAGAGCACTATGTGGTGAAAGGCAAAAGTAATTTGGTCTGTAAATTGAAGAAATCTTTGTATGGCCTCAAACAAAGTCCTAGAATGTGGTACCAGAAATTTGATACATATGTGTTGAGTTTGGGATTTGAACATTCTAAATCAGATCACTGTGTTTATTATAAATCTTATGGTGATCATTTCTTATTCATTGCATTGTATGTTGATGATATGTTATTCATTGGCAAAGGGAAAGGTATGATTTCAGAACTGAAGTCTCAGCTCGCTGCTAAATTTGAAATGAAAGATCTTGGTGCAGCAAAGCACATTCTTGGGATGGAAATTAGAAGAGATAGGGTAAACAGAAAGCTATGGCTAGGCCAGAGTAAGTATGTGAATTCAGTGTTACAGAGGTTCAACATGCAGAATTGTAGACCATTGAGTGTTCCTTTTACAGTTGGAATGAAACTATCTGTTTCAGATTGTCCGACTTCCCCATTGGAGATGGAAGACATGAACTGAGTGCCTTACCAGAGTGCGGTTGGAAGCTTGATGTATGCTATGGTCTGTACTAGACCAGACATTGCCCAAGCAGTGGGAGTACTTTCTAGATATATGTCTAATCCTGGTAGAGTTCATTGGGATGCAGTCAAAAGAGTCTTCAGATATTTGAAGGGTACTTCAGAGTATTCTTTGTGTTATCATGGTAATTCAGTTGGAGACATGACTTCCCTTGATATCCATGGTTATGTGGATTCAGATTGGGCAGGTGATATTGATAGCAGAAGATCCACCAGTGCTTATGTGTTTACTTTGTTTGGTGGTGCAATTAGTTGGATGAGTAAGCGACAGGCTGTGGTTGCTTTATCCACTACTGGAGCAGAGTATATGGCAGCTACTCATGCTTGTAAAGAGGCCATTTGGCTTAAGAGACTGTGTTCAGATATTGGAATAAAACAAGGTACAGTAACAGTATACTGTGACAGTCAGAGTGCAATTAGCCTAGCTAAGAACCCGACATTTCATGCCCGGACCAAACATATTGATGTTCAGTATCATTTTGTTAGAGATATGGTCGAAGATGGTAGGGTGAAGCTGGTTAAGGTGGAAACTTTGATGAATGTTGCAGATGCTTTAACTAAGGCTATGAGCACAGAGAAGTTCAGATGGTGTTCAGAGTCTATGGGCCTTATGGCCCCTAGCAATTGATTCATTGTGTTGACATTCCCTTCCGCTCATGCAAGGTGTTCGACAAGTGGGAGATTTGTTGGGAAAAATGGTGTCTCAACCTTGCATTTATGCGAGGTTACTATTTATAGTAAGTTTTCATTTGAGCACGAAATGGTGCGAAACTCTCCCTGAAGCTTCTGGTTGGTTAGATAAGCATTCCGGTAAAGTTTCGTCGCAAGGTCACAACTAGTTTTGAAGATATTAAAGTTTTCATCTTGGAGGGGTGCAATAAAATATTTAAACTTAATTTTGGGGACTTTAGAGGCTCCGAAACGCCCTGAAAAGTGGCCATAACTGGCGAAGCAGGGTATGAGGTGATAGAGCACTTCGTGAGCTTTCCGGCGCTTCAAACGGTTCGTCAATCGGACACCCGGTTCTCAAGTTATGGCCTCCGGAAGTTTGTACTCCTGAAATAGGAAAAATAATTTGTATCGGATGCATAAATGAGCTGTAAAAGGGAGCGACACGTGTTGATGTGTGCTTTAACATGTCATAGAAGGGAGATAAGGTCGGCTACACCTTATTGGGTGGTTTTAGCCCATGGTTTTGTAATACCGTTTGATGGTTTCTTGTATTGTATCTCCTATTTATGAGGTGTGTGAGATAGAGGTTGTGTGTAAGAGTCTTATGGCTATTGAGTTGCCTCTGAATCTCTGATTAGTGATACTCCTGCGAAGAGCTTGCTCTGCAAGTATGTTGTAATCTGTTTTTGATTGCTGAATAAAATATTGAGCTGCTTTTGGAGGGTGGGGTTTTTCTCCCGAAAGGGTTTTCCCCACGTAAATCATTGTGTTGTGGTATGAATGCTATTATATCTATTTTTATTTTCTGTAACTGTTGTAATGATCTGAAAAAGTTTTGCATTACCCTCCTCTCAAGGTTAGTGTAGGAAGTTGTTTCCGCTACTTAACTTCCTTACACCCATAAGGATCAAAATTCTCCCTCAAGGCAAAGAATGAAAATGAATATAAGGCCAACTCCCTTTCTGCATCATCCAAGGCTAGAGCATTAGGACATACCTCAATTGAATTCCCTAGTATGATAGGCATAGGAATTCCATTTCCATGCCTGTGTCTGAATGCCTTCGCATAAGCCGCCAACTGCCTTGTCACCTCAAGTAGCACTATCCTATCTGTCGGATATCTCGGCAACATATAGGGAGGTGAAGGACACCCATGAACTCTAATATATGTAAACTTTTGGAATTGGATGAACCAAGCACCATACCTCTTCACAAGCTCTTGTGCATCTTGAGATAGCCGATTGTGAATCCCGCCTTGCAATATCCTGGTGATGTTCATCATGAAGTTATCATTGACTAACTTGTAGTCACTTCCAGGTGGATGATGCAAATGAAGATAAGAGTCACAAACTCTGACTTCCCTGGGTCCTCTTCCGATCACTCCTCTGTGAGGTAGTCCTGCATATTCAAAACTCCTGATCAAGGCATATATGATGTACGAGCTCATGTGGAATGACTTGGTAGGCTTTAGTCTCCTTAACTGCACGTCCAAGCAATGGCTAATAGTTCTAGCCCAATGAATTGTTCCTTTTCCTTGAACTATTACCTGGATGAAGTAGAACATCCACTTCTCAAAATAGAAGGCTTGAGGAGCCCCTGTAACTCGATTGAGTAAAGTTATCAAATCTCTGTATTCCTCCTGGAAGTCGATCCTATGTGGTGTGTTGGGAATCTTGCTCAGGCGAGGATGACTTTTGAGTAACCAATTCTTATTGATGATGCTCAAGCAAGTGTTTGGATCATCTTCATACATGGGCTTGGCTCCTTCTAAGCTTTTGTAAATCATATCTTTATGTTCTGGAAGATGGAGAGCCTCACTTATAGCCTCTTCTGAAAGGTAAGCCAAAGTGTTCCCTTCCTTGGACATGATTGATCTTGATTGTGGGTCATAATGGCGGGCACACTCGATCATCAGCTCATGGCATTGGACCGCTAGAGGGAAACCGGCCACCTTGATGATGCCACTTTCAATTATTCTCTTTGCGAGAGGTGATGGTTTTCCAATGTAAGGGACCTCTCAAAACTTCTTCACACTGAAGATTCCCAAGTTGGTATCTCGAATGTTGCTCCACTTTGACACGATCTTGGTCTCCAATTCTTCATTCCTCTGATCTTCCTTCATGAGAGCTGGACGACTAGTGGATGTTCCTGCCTTTGGGGTCGCCATCTTGACACCTACACAACATTTCATAATGAGCAATATATTTTTCAATGTAGAAATATAGATTAGAAAGGAAGATTTAAGCTTTTAATTAGGAAACTTCATGAATAATTTTTGAGTTATCATTTCCTAATTAACTATGCAATTTCAAAAAACTTGAAGTTCAAAATTCAAAATTTCAACATTGGGACAAGGATGATCACGCCATACCTCCACTTGAGAATTAATTCTAAGAAATGATGCAAAAAATAGGAGAATTTACTAGGCGAAAGATAGATCGAAGTCTTCCCTTTAGCAAAATGTACTTCCTCTAGTCTTCACAAGCATCAATTCCACCACCTCTAGCCTCCAACAAAATTCGCTCCAACTAGACCAGTTTTCGCACTTCTTTCTTGCTCTTCCAAATCACACTTGAAACAATGAGTGAATGATTTGAATAATGAAAACATGCCCCAAATATATAGAGCACTCACCATTTCATTTTCCATAGGCCGACTTGGTAAAATAGAACCCAAAATAAACAAAAATTAATAAAAGAAGAAGGCCGACTTGACAAAATATTAAAATGATACCTTAAGCGCTCTATCTTTTAATTTTAATTTAATAATAATTAATTTCAAATGCCTCAATTAATAAAAAAAAATGATTTTCTAAGGCTCAAATTAATTATTAAATACCCATTCACCTTTATTAAATGCCAATTTAATTAAATTTTTTAAAATATTTCGAAGTTTTTAGCGAACTTGGCATCTAATGCGATTTGGAGGATATTAATGTCCAAGCATGGTAAAAAATAACGAATGTCAATAACCTCGCTTTGGTCCCTTGGAGAGGGACATGAACGCTCTCTCATTTTAAACCTTGCATTCCTTGCTTTCACGTTCAAAACCTCATCCTTGGCATCCAAAATGGCCTTGTTATTTGGAAATTTGAGTTTAATTCACTTGATCTTTAGAAGGAGTGTGCCTTAGGACATTTTTGCCCTGGTCCCTTGGTGAGGGACAGGAGCGATTTTCTACTTTTGTCCTTGATCTTTATCTTTTAAATTGCCAATTCATGTTGTGGGGTAAGCAATGATCTCCATTGTTCATTCTATGCATGCTTAACTCGTTTCCTCAAGGCAAAATAGGCTCTCCCAAGATTTTCGCCCTAGTCCTCCGGTGAAGGACAGGAGCGATTTTTGCATTTGAGCCTAGGATTGTCAATTTTTGGAAGCAATTCCTTGTTCACCATTTTTTAAAAAAGCATTTCTCATCTTGCACCACCTTGCCTTGACGTGATTTTGGAGGGAAATTGTTGATTTTATAAAAATCGCCCTAGTCCTTTGGTGAAGGAGAGGAGCGTTCTTTGATTCATTGTACAAACTCTTGATCACATCAACCTCCAATTACCTTCAAAGCATAAAACATCATTCCTCACTCCTTCTTGAGTCTTGGAAACAAAAAATAACATTTCAAAATGTTAGGCAACTAGTCATATGTGGGGATTTCGCCCTGGTCCCTTGGAGAGGGACAGGAGCGATTTTGCAAATTGTCATCGAAATTTGTGGTCCTTGCAACTCCATTCCACCCTGAAGCATTTTAAGTATCATTCCAAACTTGTACCTTAGCCTGGATTCGTCCCAATTTGGAGAAAAGAGATAGTCTTTTAGGTTTTTCGCCCTAGTCCCCTGGAGAGGGACAGGAGCGATTTTGCAATCATGAGCTTACCTGTGCCTTTCTAGCCTTCGAAATTACCTTCAATGGACCAACCACGCCCTCTTTCATTCATTTCAAACACGAAACTTGCCTTACCTTTGCAAGAAATTTGCCTTTTTAGAAAATCACTCTGGTCCCTTGGAGAGGGAAAGGAGCGATTATTGTCTTTTGGGTTGATTCCCTCCTTTGTGGTCCACTCAAGTTATATTCAATGGACAAAACATGCCTCCCTTGACCTCTTCAAATCGTAAAATCACTTTAATCTTGCAAGGATAATGCAAATTTTGAAATTCAAGCTCCGGTCCTTCAGTGAGGGACAGGAGCGAATTTTGCCCTCTAGACCAAATCTTTTCGCTTTTCATCTCGAAATTCCTTTGCTAGGGAAGATATCATCCTGTTACAAGCTATGAACAAGAGTTCAAGTCCGAAAAGGGTCTTAAAAGGTGTGTATAAAGAAAAATCGCTCTGGTCCTTCAGGGAGGGACAAGGGCGAATTTATCTTTTTTAGACAAAAGCTCCATCATTTCATTGCCTTTAATTAAGCCTGGATGCTCTAACATGTGTAATTCATCTTTCACCATGCCCTTGACATTTCAATATGACCAATCAAGGCCAAGAATGACTCAAATAAGCATTTTCGCCTTGGTCCTTCAGGGAGGGACAGGAGCGAATTTATCTTAATCCTTCAAATTTCATCATTTTCAAACCTTCAAAATCCTTAAAATCATCAAGTCACGTCCAATTAGCTCCCCTGGAGACCCTGCACAAACAATTTTAAAAAAAGTCAGAGACAATATGCACTAAATAACATTTTCGCCTTGGTCCCTGGGAGAGGGACAGGAGCGATTTCACCTTTCTAAGCTAAAATATCCACAATTTAGGTCTTCAATCATTTAACAAGGCATAATTAGGTCATCTTCAAGGCCAGGAATCAGTTATCTTGAAAAAGTGGCATGGTCCTTCAGGGAGGGACAGGAGCACTTTCTCTGTTTCAGGCATCATCTTGCCTCCAAAATTTGATCAAAATTTACCTAGGCAAAAATATACAATTCTATCTTCAAAATGCTTACACTTAGACAAAATTTGAATTTTCCCAAAAGAACCCTGACTAGACCTAACCTGAGACATATCCGACTTCGTGACAGACTCACCCTACTTCAAAAATCTCAAACGTTGGGAGGATGCGTAATAACTTTCAAAATTTGACTGGACTTGGCTTGAAAATATCCAAAAGAAACCCCTAAGGCTTAGCCCTAGCCCAGACAACTCACTCACTCAAAATCCTAGAAGCAGAGAGAAGAACAGGCAAAAACAAAAGCAAAAAGAGGGGGTCCCCATTTTAATGGGGCGATGTGTGAAATGGTCACAACAGGTCTCAACCCCCCTATATATATCCTCGTAGTTAGAAACAACTATATACACTATCTATATAGAGGATTCTCTTAGAGGGCGTAGGGAACCATAGATGGTATGGGCAGATAGATGGGCGGAGAGATCTAGATGGGGGGCCATCTTATAATCCATATAGAGGGTTGGGTCCTTGGGGGGACGGGGGCTCGTAACAATCTCCACCAATTACATTTCCCCAGGATTTTTAAGGCCCCTACTATTCGCTAGGGTAGTGCAGGGTGGGAAACACTAGTTCCGGGGTTGGGTGGGCCCCAGGGTGGGTTGGAGGAGGAGACGCTAGGGCCCTACTATTTTCAAGGGGGCATGTTACGTATAGAATCTGCCCCTCCCTACCTTCCTTTCGCGTTTCTTGAAACATAGGCCAATAGAAAGGCCCTACTATTCTAGACAAAAAAGATTTGAATCAATTGCGATCGCCCCTGCGTTCAGGCTAAGCATCAATTTATGGACCCTAGAATAGTAGGCCCCTTAGACAACTATACTAGCAACCGGGGGACGCTGCAAAAGTTTGCCTTACCTTATATATAGATTTAGGAGAGGGACAGACTTAACAGTGTCTAAAGACCCGAAAGCGAGATATGTTTGACCGAAAGTGAGGTTGGGGTTCAGTTTTGAAGTAGTATGTAATGGAAGGAGCCGCTCTCCCTCAGTCTGGGAGAGGGATTCAATCCCGATGCACCGGTCGGTAGCTATCCTTCGGAATGGAGCAAGCACAAAGGCGTGGTAGGGAACAATCAACTCCATAAAGTGAGAAATTGAACGATCGAAACGATGACCTTACATATCGAGAATCACCAGTAGCATATTGAATTGACCGGGAAGCAACCAGCGCAGATACAGGGGCAGAAACTATTAATTAATAACCACTAATATCTTTATCAGGCAACATCGGGTAGCATCGAATCTATCACCTGAATGTCAGCTTAATGGTATGAGGATCCAATGCAACTATACACTCTTTGCGTTCTATTCACCATAGGTTTCCAGGGCACAGCATACCTTTAACTATACGAGGATTCTAACTAACTAAGAGGACAAAGGACTCAACATGAACTATGCATACCGCCTCTAGACACATAAAGTTGGATACTTAGACTATAGGATAGGAAACTACTACAGGTATTATTACGATTAGGGATATTAGACCTTAGATTACTAACATCTTAACTGGAATCTTTATAGCTGTTCTTATTGTGTGGGACTTTACTTAGTACAGTTGATCAACAAGGTCTAAGTGGAGATCTGTAATCTCCACCAATGCAGCACTGGTTCGTTGTACTACGTGACAGTGGCGATCGGGCACGCGACGAGCAGCAGTTATAGTATAGCGTAATTTGTGGGCCCGCCAGATTTCTAAAAAGCGGATTTTCATGGTACGACTCGCTAGTCCTAGTATGGAATTCGCCCCCTACGAGTGATGGTTAGACGCGAAAGCCGCACTCCCCTTTTCCTGGTGGTTGTTTACGGATAGGGCAGGATCCCAAACTTTCCACATACCATGTGAAGGCTTTCTGAGGGATAGGGCAACATGTGGAGGTGGCATTGGGGCGCACAGCTTCATAGAATATCTGTGCTAAAAGCTCCTTAGGCGCAAAGGAGTCTCCATATGGGCATCTATCAAAGTGCAACCAACAATGTCTATAGGCTCAAGGAAGAAGCGACACTACCAAGAGCAAGGAATAGTGAGGACAAGCAACAAAGGCTCACTACCACTCACATTAGCCTCCAGACATTACTTGCTGGCTGACTAAGACTAATTATTCAAGTTAGTAGCCAATCTCCGCTTAGAACAAAGGAACTATAGATATGATATCCCTGCAGATACCAATCGTAGCAACTAAGTACATGGATAAAAGTCAAAATTGGGTAAATTGAGTTTTCCCCATAACACTAACCCATTTCCGAGCTTGAACCCCTCTCGCAGCATAAACTAGTTCTCTTCCCGCAGCAGTACAAATTCAATCGTTCATCAGCCTTAAAAGTTGATTCCCGTTCCTTTTTTAGCTCCAACCTATTGACTAATATGATCCCGTAAAGGTAAGAGTTGCTCTGATGCGGTTGAAGATCCAATTTAGACTTTCATTCTCTCTTGCCCTTCATCGATTTCTCAATTCGACATTGATAGGGGTTGTTCCATGGGAATAATAAGTGGGTGTGCTCCCACAGCTCACTACTTCGTTATCGGTGAGTCCCGATCGACGGAATAAAAAACTGAAACAATTCTAGATTCTAGTTCTGCCTACGGCTTCGGGTATCATGGATATGGACCTGGAACTACTGACTCTCGCGCTACTGCCTCTGGCCCCGCTCGCTTTGGTTCTGCTCCATACATCCCTGAATAATATAAAAGAGGGCCCACAGGTGTTTTGGATCCGCGACGAGAGGAACCGCTTAATCCACTGCTACATAGAAGTAGCTGGCGAGAGGCTCTGGGGGTAACGAGAACTGGCTATGGCTCTGGATCTCCGGCTCGCTCATGGACGTCGGCCCCTACTATTTCTAGGCGATCTCTCCCGCCCTTCAAATAGTAGGGATATGGAACTGCTCTAGCATCTCGAACCGCTCCATTCCTGGATCAGCCACTCAACCTCGCTCGGATGCGGCACTTTGTTACTGGTGCATCTGGACCTATGGAATTGGTCAGGGACCCGCCGGAACTGGGCATGGAACTGAAACATATTGTTCTCGCCGGATAGATATCCAGGGCGGGCTCCCTACCCCTACTATTTTAAGGGAAGGTCAAGCATAGATATAAAGGAATATATACAGCATTGTTACCCACATAAGCCAGTTGGTGGGGACAAGGGTAACAATAGAAAAGCAGCGATTGTCCCTTTTTAATCTAAAGAGGAACCAAGGCATCCCAGGTAACAAGGTTTGCCACTTCTCGATTAGTTGTTTCCCTCTTATACCCTCTGGGAACCAATTAGTTTTTCCCTCTTAATAAAATGTGCAAAAATAAAGCGAACGCCTACTATCTATAGTCGTCTTTTGGGGTTGGGTGGGGGTCTGATTTTATACGTAACATGCTTATAATGTTGTGCCCCTACAATTCTATGGTAGTGTGAGGGTAGATGCCATTTGTGAGAGGCGGGAGGGTTGGGAATTCTAGTAGTTGGTAGAAACGTTGTTGGGTGGGTGGCCCTCTATTCTATTGTTACATTGCCCTACTATTTTCAAGAGGACATGTTACGTATAGAATCTAAGTACCGGCAACTATAGTCCCACCCTTCTCGCCGAAACTCTAGTTTCCCGGAACTCTTGCTTCCCCCCTACTATCTAAAGGTCTGGCAGGTTGATTAATGGCAGTGGGAGTTTCCGCTATAAGATCTAGTCATAGATTCCAGAGATTCTATACGTAACATGCAACTAAAGTTCGAAAGCATTGTTTCTCCATTTCTGTCCGATAGTTTCATGTCCAATTTTGAGCAATTGATTCAAATCTTTTTCGTTTAGAATAGTAGGGCCTTTCTATTGGCCTATGTTTATGGGGTGCGTGGGATAAAAGTTTATGGATTCGAATAGGCGGAATATCAAAGTGAGTACTAAGGTGGTATTAATAACCACCCCGCACGGCTATTATATACGCATTAACGGAAGAGAGTCTATTATAAACTCGTGAATGAAATGTACACATTCTTTCCCAATCAACCCATGTCTACCGATTGCAACAAGGGCAGCTACCGCAGGATGATTCCAATTCCACCTAACTGAACGCTGGGCCGGGTATCTATATTCGTATTTGGACTAGCCAAGACCGGATGAAATGAATTCTATTGTGATAAGGGGCCCACCATCACAGCTAGTTGCTTGAATCGGCACTTTAAACGTTCTTCCATTTCCTGTTGTGGGAAAGCGGAGAATTCCTATTTACGAAGAAGAGAGATATACCGGGGGTTCTGTTCTAGAGATTGAGAATAGCAGTTAGTTGATAGGCCGAGTGAGCCATGGAACGAACACGCTGGAAGGAATATAACGAGAAGGGGAACAGAGCGATAGAGGAATAGCCCCGTGGCTTGGCTTGGTTCGAATGGGGCTAGACTTGGTCCAGATGGGTTCGGGCTTGGCTCGGCTCATCAGGTCTCGTCGTCAGGCTTCGTCGTCGGGCTTAGCTGGGTTAAGATCGGCTCAGAATGTTATGCTCGTTCCTTGGTCCTCTCCCTCCATGCCTTATATAGTATTGGAATCGCCCTCCTTTGCTTTCTCATGACCTGCATGTCTGATGCTCTCCCGCTTGGAACTGCTCTTGCCCTGTTGTTCTTAACCCTTGGGTGTATGGAGCCTATACAATCAATAAAGACAATCAATGTTACCCGGCAAGGATAGTCGTAGCTTGAGCTTGTGGTGAATCAATGGGTTTAACAATTTACCCTGAAACTGCTCGCTCTGCTACTGATATACTGCCTCTCGAACTGAAAGAACTGGGACCGCATCAAATAGAATAGCAAGAGCAGAGGCAAAGCCAGTTTGAAAGCCGACCTGATATGGATCCCTACCTCTCTATCCACAACCGACCCATCATTTCGAAAGCTTATTTATTGACTTGAGGCATAAGCATAGGCACAGGTGGAGACACAAGCAAAGGCAGATCCCGTTAGAACTTCATAATCCCGGAATCCCTTCCTATTTGAGAGACAATAGTTAACATTTACCCATAATCCATTGCCCCTTTGTTCCCCAATCTGCACCTGCAACAAAGGCACAGGTTCCTTCGGCGGCTGGAAAGGCAGTTGCCTTCGTTGATCCGGATTGGAGCAAACACGCAATACACACGGAGGTGGGAACTGCACTATAGTATATATATACGTCAAGGCCGACCAACTTCTAAAAAAACTTGAGAGTAAGTTGACTCCATTGATGCATTAATGACCCAGTAAAAGGTAAAAGCACTATCTCGCCCATATACGGATACAAAACCACTTTGCCCCCCCGGTGCAGAGGTTTAAATACATATTTAGATTGAGAATCTGTTTCCCTTTGGACGCTACTAGATACAATTACCATTATTGATAATTATATTTACAAAACCGTTTACTAGGCAAGGTTCAATAGACCCAAAACAACAACCTACAAATAAATTAATGTCATATTTATATACCATCGACTATATATCTATACTAGATTTATCGTCGCCAATCACTAAGGCTGGTGACAAAACCTATTGGTATTCCATTCTATTGGAGTTCCTAATACAAAGAAATTATTTGCCACCACCTTAAAGAAATTTTATTAAGTACCAAATCTAAATGATTTTTATTATAATATTCACACTGTGGCACTTTATTTTTTTTAATAAAAGAACAAATGTTACTAAAATAATTCAAAATGAACAATTATCTATTCACTTTATCACTAAAATAAGATTAAATTTGTTTTCAATTTTGGTTTTCTCATTGTTACTACGTATCTTTCTAGGTCTAGGTCCACCAAAATTTTACTCTTAACCACTTATCCCAAGGTTAAAAAATAAAGAGTAGAAATCATTTTTATTATTCTAAAGACATATTAATATTGCATTTAAGTATATCAATAACAACTCGATCAACTAAGAATCAAGTAATACATTACCATCCTACCTAACAAATAAATGGTTGAAAAGAGTAGTCTTGCCCATGGACAAAGAGTCAAGGTGCACTCACTGTTTTAATGGATCTCCTAGGTCATGACTACCACAATAAGAAATATTTCCCTTTTCTTTTTGCCAATTCAACAAAGTCCTAGTTGTGGTTGGCTCCCATGATGCATTTGCTGATGAAAATGTTGCAAAAGAGTTCACCAAGCTCCACAAGCTCCTCCTTCATGCATTCCCTTGGAAGATTTCCCTACATCTATCCCTTACAAAATTCCTAACCTTTTTTAAAAATTTTTTGCAGGAGTCTGTATCCTTCAACATGGAACCCTTACTCATGCTATTTTCTTATGCTTTTATGGGCATTCATAAGCCATTTAAAAGCTCTCATTGTAGTATAGATAAGGAGGACTCCAATAAAGGTTGTGCAATTTGGATTTACACTTGCCATTCACATTTTTCCTAAAAGACTAATTCTTTTCAGCAAATCCATTTTGTGCATAACCTACAAATATTTCAATCCATGAGATCACTTTTCTTGAGGTGTTTCATTCAAAATCTTGAAATATTGTTCCAAGAATGACCATACTGCACATATCTTGCTATGATTGTATTCCATGAGATTATGTTTCCTTGAGGGGCTTCATCTCCCTCCCATGCCTTTCTCCATCTCTCTTTCCATGGTATTTTTTTTCCTTCTTCGCCTTCACTCCCGGGTACTTCTAAATGCCTATCTGTGACCTTCTCTTCCAATCTCCTCCCATATTATTCTTCTCCATTGCTTCTCAGGATCTACCATTATTTGCCTATCTGCGCACTCTCACAAATCTCTCTCCCTCACCATATTATTTTGGATTTCTTCTCCTTCCCATGTAATTAATCTTTCCTACTCCTCATGTCTCTTTGGAGCATACTGGAATCCCCTATTATAGAGGGTCATAGGATGTTAAAGTTACAAATCATTATTTATTTATTTCCACATTATATATCATATTAGATGGCTTAAGACATGAACACTATGCCTTTGATCACTTGTTGGTCATTGTTTGCATACCCACATTCCTCTCTTCATAATTACTTGGACATGCCAAACCTGGAAAGTCAACACAAAAAAAGTGTTTAGAGGTTTTCTTTGGTTTTCCAGATTTTACCCATGTGGTTGACAATTATTTTTTACCCAAAATTGATGAAATGAAAAGGGTTTATTAAGGAAATTGTCATCTTTCCACCAATATAAATTATGCTTTATTTTGAATTTAATAAATAATAATTATTATTGATTTTCTACATGCATTGTGATTAAAGTCCTAATTGATAGGCTGATAAAAAAAACATCTATAACATGCAAACTGTTTAAAAAATTTGGAGTCTGAAAGATGCACACATTCTATGCTTCGTATACTATAGGAACCAAGTTATGGTGATCAAACATACTGGGATTTTTTAGTCAAATTGAAGCCTCCTACCATTTGATGCCACATGGCGCCATGTGGGTATTGACATGGTTCAATCTAAGGGGATTCAATTGAAACACCCTTATATCAAAACCTAATGTATTTTAAGTAGACTTTTAGTCGCGTAACTTGTCCTTTTTTGTCCAAGTTAGTGGAAGACATTGCCATACTTTCACCCTAGTTTTGATGCATATTTTATTTGGAGACACCATGGGCATTCTTTTGATGTGTGTATTGTATGTTCTATGGTATTTAATAAGGAAGAGGGTTGACAACTTAATAGTGCTCTATTGAAGATTGGGATCTTGGCTTAGGCCATGGATTTCATTCCTTCAAAAGGAGAAAGCAGACTATGTGAGGAGGCCAATGGTGGAGAGGTGCAATTTTGTAGAGAAATGTAAGAAGTGATAGAAGATGAAGAAACTTTAGCTTCTATTCATATTCTTACTTCTTTTCTAATGCTAACTTGTATGAAGATGAAAGCCAACTATGGGTTTACTACAAATTAAAGTGTAGATGGAGGAAATTAGAATCACAGAGGCTATTATGATTAGAAGCTTGGGATTGAGTTTGCAAGAGCTCTCAGTGTACTATGGAGGCTCTTCATTCCTATAAGGGGAGGAGGTTGCTTTTAGCATATTATTGATTTTTTTTGCTTCACCCATGAAGATACGTAAAGCTTCTTTAATATTGGCATTTGATATCTCTATGACTTTTTGTATTGGTTTCCAGATGCTTTTTCTTAGATTCTATATTGGTAGGCTTCTTTAAGAAAAAAGCTTTTTTAGTTTTTTTATGTTTTAACTACTTAGTTTTTTTGAACGTATTTCAGATTTTATATATGGACGATGGTTCCAAAAGATTTTTCTTCAATACCAATAAGAAATCATTACAATATAAAAAATACCTTTTTATATTAATTTTAGTATTGAGCATAATAGAATCAACTTTTAATATTGATTAATCTATTATCATAATTTAAATATTAATTATAAATCATACATATACCATATTAAATAACAAAATTTAAGATTTAATTAAAAAATATATAAACTAATTCTAATCAATAAAAATATTGTAATTAAACTCTATGTCATTATTAAAGAGAACATTATATAAAATTGGGACCAATTGTGTTTTTAAAGAGCACATATTACTATCTTCCACTACAGAAGACCTTTGCCTTTGATAAGCAGACCATCATCATTTATCTCTTAAATATTATTTAGGAATAATTGTTCCATTTGTAACCTAGTAATAAATGCAAATGTCTTTGAACCAGAAAGAAAACATGTTAACAACAAAAGTTTTATTTGTAAACTAGAATATTTTTCATCTGAGAGGCTAATTCGGAGTGATCTTGAAGGAACAAGAATACAATAGAATGGATAGGAAATTGTGGATTTGCCCATGGATAGATGATTGTTATAAATGGGTTTTAGTTTTGGGCTTGGAAGGAGCATTCAAGAGGGAGTTGAGTGTAATTGAACCTAGGTAGATCATCACAGTAATTGTAAACAAGATAATTATCCCAAACCCACTTCATCTGTCCCTGCTGGGTATAAATCAGACTGCTATACTCTGGTCCATTCCATCAGTGATTTCCCTAGCTAGTGGAGGAACACAAAGCAAGGCTGCCATTATAGTCCTCCACATTCCACACACAGCCTTCAAGTGTGAGATTTGACAAGGAGGCAACGAAGGGTGCACTGGAAAAGTCAATTTTCACGCTACCTCCTTGTGTTGCCCACTGGTCTCCATTCTTGAAAACATTCTCATTAGCTTCTCATTCAGATATGGTAGTCCATCCCCTTCATGGTTGCCAAACACTCTGATGGGCACTCCATCTACCATTATCCTGAATCAAATCATTCAATTCCCGTTTAGTCACATTAGATCATATGGGGACTCCCAATGTTCACTGGCTATGGAAGATCTCTCCTGGAAGTGACTTTGCAGTATGCCAAGTATCTCACCTTCAGGCGCCTCAGAGAGGTTTTCACCTTTAGGCACATCTTTTATTTTCTCTTTTTCAGATTTTGACATCGCCACAATGTGGTTTTCGCCATCAGATCTTTTATTTTTTTTATTTTTATTTTGGCGACTAAGATACTTGATATCTGCTTCAATCATGTTTTCATTATGTTCGCTGGTGGAAGAGTACATGGGCTCAACTGCATTGAGATAGTAGGCTAATGCATAGTCATTGGAAAAAGTAGGTACATTCAAGGGTTGGTTATAAAGAGTACAATCAATCAATTCAGGATGTATTAAGGATAAGGTTAGAACAGGCTCAAGGGAGTTCATGGTACTATCATCATGGCTTCGGACTGACCAGTCAAGTTCCAGAAGACTACCTTGCATATGTGTCTCGAGACCAGAAAGAGTCACAACACGGTTATCAAAATTCATGTTAGTATTTAGTGGACCTAACCCAACCGGTCTACTTCTAGCGTCGTCACCTACTTCAGACTGGACTACATATTGTGGTGTGATAGTAATAGGGTCAGCAGACAACATCTCAACATTCATGACAAAATAGTCATAATGTGTTGTTGAATAATTGTTGTTATGAATAGAGCTCCTATCTAAGTTATTAGAGTCATAAGATGAAGTTTCTGACTCGTCTTTAGGTGGCTTAGTAAAAGTATATATAGTATCAACACCCACATCTTTGATGCTGCAAGTTCCTTTGTGATTTGGTTCATTGATTGCTTGTATTTGACACACTTGTGGACATAACCTTGATGGTTCTATTAATCCCTATCATCTGTTCCATTCAGCTTCCTCTGGACTGATGTCTGGTTTGTTTTTGTAGCTTCTAATTCTTCTTTCATAGTGCCGTACCTAATTTGTCCTATCTCATTAGAGGTAGAGTTAGTAGGTGAAGAAATTGCTTGTGTCCTTTCTTCCTCCATTTGTTGTTCATAGTCTTCTTATCTTTTTAGTCTGATTTCTTCCATTTCCTTTTGCATTTTTAGGCGTATCAGCTCTTGTGCATCATCTGTGATATTACTAGATTCTTCAGGGGTTTCTGTAGTAGATGTATCTGCGAGATGGTCAGGACCCCATTCATACTCATTTGAATTAGTTTCTGAATCATCTACTTGTTGTCTGCCAGTATATGTGATCAAAATATTCAGCGGTGCAAACAATTCTCTGATTCTATACACTTCATCCCTCATATCCTCTGGGACTTCTACTGCCTGTGGTATTATAGCTGATATAACTAGAACTTGATTACCATTTGTTTCCTCTCTCTGGGTGGGCAATTCTTTTTGTTCATCGTCACATTCTCCCTGAGTTTGTTGAGTATTAATTTCTTGTGTTGTTAAAGGTAGTACCTTTTTCTTCCACTTACATTGATGGTGGGACATGTGCTTCTAATCTGATGACTTTCCTGGATCATATCCCAGTCCATCTTTATCATTGGCAGACTTAGTTTGTAACTGAATAGGTTCAACAATACCTTTTTGACGTTTGCCTAGAGGACCAGTACCTAAATATCCCATGCGTTGAAGCATCTTATATCCTGGACCATATTGTGGCGGGGAAATCTCACAATGTCGTATTTCTTTATTTGCACTATCTTCTTTGAAAAGCGATTTGAGAACATCATCCTCTTCTATTTCACCTACAAGAGAAGTAGAGAACTGTATAAAGAGACCATCATACATGACGTTTGGAGTTGAAGTTTGTGGCTTCAGAACCTCTAATGGTTTTCCCGACTGTCTTGGTGACAGAAGAAGAGACATTAGTGAGACTATAGGCTCTATTTTGTAGCCATCTATGCCAGTGTTTGTGATTTTCAATTTCTTTTGTAAATCTTTTAGCAAAGATTTTGAACTTACAGTTGTAGAGGCTGCTCTATTATGAGGAACAAAAGCATCAGCACTCTGTGTTAATGCATTGCAGGTATAACTTGTATCGGCAGGAATATTGACTTCAACTCCATTATAAGGAAACTTCAGGCATTGATGATACATAGATGGTATTGCTTTCATTTCATGAATCCATGGCCTGCCCAGTAAGATGTTGTATGAAAGATGAAGATCCAGGACTTGAAAGATGACATCTCTTTCTACAGGTCCTACCTTAATTGGTAATCACACCAAACCCTTAGAGGTTCTTTCTTCTTCATCATAAGCCTTGATTGTTATTTTCTTTGTTGGATCAATAACATTTGCAGAAAATCTCAACTGTATCAGTAGATTGTATGTACAGATATTCAACCGAGCACCTCCATCTATCAAAACACATTTAACTTGGTGTTTATGGATCATGGCTTCAATGTGTAATGGCTGGTTATGTGGGTGACTCAATGAGTTATCATCTTCTTCAGAGAAAGTGAGGTAATGAGGTGAGGCCAGGTGACCCACCATAGATTGAAATCGATCTACATCTAAATCTTTAGGGACACTGGTGGTAAGTAGAGCCTTGTCTAGGACCTCTCTATGAGCAGAAGAGATCTTAAGCAGTTCCAAAATGGAGATTTGAGCATTGGTTCTCTTCAATTGTTCGACAATACTATAACTGGGAGAAGATGATGAAGCCTGCTATTTTGATTTGTCCGTGATTGTATGTTTTAATCTATTTGGTAGATTTGATGTTGTTTGATCAAAAGTTGAGGAACTAGCTCCTGGGAGAGTAATCTTCCTTTGAGCGCGAGTCATGGCATTAGTAGCTTGTGCTTGACTTTGGTGATCCTGGACTATAATCACATTGCAATATTCAGGTTGAGCATATTCAATCATGTTGATCACATTATCGTTATTAGTGTAGGTATAATTGACTCTAGCTCCTCCCTTAGATTTTGAGGAATCTCCTTGTTCATAAGTCAGTAAGGGATCTTTAAAAGCCTTATGATCAACATTATTCACGTGATTTCCAACAAAGATCTTGCATGCGTCAATGAGATCTTGGATTTCATGTTGGAGCTTCATGTAGTTGTTTATGTTATGTCCCTTGTTCCGATGGTAGTCGCAGTATTTGTTTTCTCTCCATTTGGGTCTAATTTCTGGGTCATATGGTCTAGAATTGTCTGGCAATGTTATCAGATTATTTGCCAATAAGGTTTTAAAAGAGGATTCATATGATTCATCTAGAGGAGTAAAATCATGCTTAGGTTTTGAGAGCCAAGGCTTTTCTTTAAACCATTCTCTTATTTTCTTTGGAGGATTTTCTGCCACAGTTTCAGCTGCCTTGAGTGTTTGCATGCCACTGACCAAGTTAAATATTGTGGATTGTGTTTTTGCTTGGACACTAGCTACCACTCCATCACTAACAACGTTTCTATTGTTATCTTTGCCATATTTCCAATACTTGCTCTTTTCTTTAGAACTAGAACCTTGTGATGTTTCTTTCCAGAGTGATATATCTCCCTTTTTTATAAGCACATCTTCCATTTTGAGGGTGTTATCTACCATTTTGTTGAATGAAGGGTGTACTTGCATCCGGACACTGTACTTTAATTCAGGGATTAGGTTGTTGACAAAGATATCCATTTTCCCAAGATCTGGGATAGTCCGTGATCATCTAGAGAACATCTTTCTCCATCATTGGAGAAAAGTGAGAAAGGGTTCTCCTGTCTTTTGTTTGGTATTGCAAAGTTCTATCATGGTGACTGAATGTCAAATTTTGTATGAGTATTGCTGTAAAAAATAGTTGGATTAGTTCTGCAAGTTCGTTTTTTATTCCTTTGGGTAGACTTGAGAACCATTCCATTGCTTGACCCCCTAAACTTCTTGGGAAAAGGCGCATGAGGTACCTTTGATCGTGCATGAACTCCATACAGGTAGCACAAAACTCTCTAACATGATCTTGAGGATCTTAGGTACCATCATATTTGTCAAATTTTGGGATCTCAACTTGTGAAGGAAATTGAGGCATGTAAAGGTTTTTGTCAAATGGGAATGGGCATATTGTATCCAGAGAATATTGTTTTGGTGTTTTATCTTTGTTTTGTAGTTTTGTGACCGCAATTTGTAATGTTTTCATTTGTTTGCTTATTTTTACCCATGGTGTCTCTTCCTCTTTAGCGACGAGGGCCTCCACATTATAACCAATAGGGAGTTTGGCGCCTTGCTTTGCTAATTCTAGGAAATAGTCTTCTTTTTCCCTAGCCATGATGACCTTCATCATTTTTCATAACTCTTTATCATTCTGACATCTATGTACTTTGGCTTCGGGAGGTTCAGGAAGCTCAGACTCAGTCGATGAGGAATCACTGTCAGTGGCATGATTGCTAAAGTCATCGTGAGTGTCTCATTTACTAGCTTCTCTTTCTTGTCTTTCCTTAGGCATGATGGGAGATAAGGGCTGACCAAGGATTGGTAGATCATAAACTGCTATCTGTGACGAGGATGGTTTATTGTAAAAGGGGTTTTCCACAAAGAATGGATTGTCTTTTGATGAAAAGGGCATTTCTTTTTCTTTGTCTCTTTGGCTGTGAGAATTTCTGGTTTGAACAGGCATTTTGTAACCGATAGGACCGAGAGCCAAATGTTTGGCAAAGCTAGTAGTTCGTTTAACGTAGTGATTGAGAGAAGTAACTAAGACCTGGTCTGGTTTCAGGAATGATCTATCCTGTGTAAGACGTTATCTAATTTAACTTAGGTTTGATAAGATGTTTGTTTGAACTAGCTGAGAGATGATCGACAAAATCATGCAACGCAACGACAGAGGTACACTATCAAGGTTGTTTATGCTTCGGAGGATGATAACCAGTTTTAGGCTTGTTGTAGACTGTTTTAGACAGGTTTGACTATTCTGGACTGGCAAAATTACAGACTCGTACAACAAAATTTATGAGACCGTATGACAGTACAACAACTTCAGGACGACAACAGTTCTATTTCGTACGAGTTTCTTCCTAGTATCGTATGACAAATGGGTAGGTCCCGAACGAGAAAAGATTCAGTGCAGTTCTATTTCGTATGACATAGGATTTAGCTTAAATGACAGACTGCTGGGTCTCGTACGAAAGAGGATTTATATAGAATGACAAATTAGAATACTCATATGACACAGGATATGGTGCAGGACGACAAATGATTAGGCTCGTACGACTATTAACAGGACAGAGAGAAGAATTCTGAGTTTTTTCAATTGCTGAGTATGACAACTGAGTATGACCAATTCTGAGGTGGACCGATTTTTGACCAGGATAGACTAACTTCGACACAGATAGAGTTTTATCACTGAGTTGTTGATTTTTTTAATTTGTTTTCTCTAGTTTTAGTATTCCAGTTTTAGTTTGAGGGGTGAAAACACAGAAAACACACAGTATAAATAGTAACTCCAATCACAACATGCAAACCCTATGGAAGTTGGTTTAGAGAAGAAAACCTTTGCTTGCTGACTTAGGTACACACCCAATAGCTAATTAGAATATGGCAGTTGAGTCTCACACAATGGATTCTTAATGCCGTATTAGCTGACTCCAAACACTAATGGGGGCACGATATGGCAAGTGTCTTGGGAGAGTTACTATCTCTCTTGCACAAAGATTATCAACCTTTTAGAGGTGAATCAGGTAGCTTCTAATTTTAATTAGATCTAGTAAGGGTTCCATTCGGTTCGTCGAGGTATAAACTCAATTAAGAGGTCTCCCAGATTTGAAAACCAAGGTTCAATATACCCGAAAGTACTGAGGAGAGTTATTCCCGTGCACTACCATTGACTTGATTTTCATCAAATCACATTTTTTTTATAGTGGGTTGGAGTACTTGTCATTTAGCCATTCCCACTTAGGTTGTTCCCCTCACACCGGCCGTAAAGGCTTTAAGAGTTTTTAAGCTCCTCAGGAGGGTAGGCTTGCTAAAGATGTACAAATCTCAAACAAAGAAAATGCCTCAAGGGTCTAGATTTCTGATTGTCTAAAAAAAGACAAGAGCATACTCTCCTACCTCTCAGAATTTTCTAAAAACACAAAAGACAGATTTGTTCATTAATCAGATAGCAAGTTAGGTGCCTAAAAAAATTAAAGAATACACGATGTTTGATTGATTTCTCTTTAGGAAACCTGCAAAAACAACATATCAGTAGTCATGGTGTTTTTATTCTTTGACAGGCGTATGTTTGATTGATAAATTCTTTGACAAGCTTCTTGTAAGAAACTGGTTAGGCTGTGAAAATACCAGGCAGACAGAAGACAATTTAGGGTTAGCGTTAGCGTAATCAAAATTTAATTCAAAAAAAACCTCAAAAAGCGAAACATGCTTTTAATCTAACAGAAAACAGAATCGTACGACAATTCTTATAGAATGGAATGACAAAAAACTTTTATCGTACGAGTCAGAAATGAGCATAGGATGATAGAGGATAAAATCAAATAACTAGAAACAATATGTCATACGAGTCCATCTTCTGATTCGTATGACAAATGACGGGATTTAATATTATGGCGTACGATAAATGACAGGCTTCAATATAATGTCGTACAATGCAGTGAAACTGCTCGTACGATATTTCATAGAGATTGTACAGACGAAACTTGCAGGATAAAAATAATGATTTTGAGGCCGAAAAAGTAGTTTTCTGCCCCATAGTGGGCGCCAAAAATGTGTGTGTGAAAAGTGGACCTATATCTGTATCTGAAATACACAACACTTCAATTAAGTCATAGATGCATGGTTAGTAAATCAATAATCAATGAATAATAAACCATTACAAAGCGACCCATTGCCTTCTAGTAGATGCAAGTTTAGATTGCTCTCAGATTGCTAAGCTATCCAGTGACTAGACAACACCTAAACAAAGGATTTTTAATCTATATGAGCATGGATTAATCTAGATGATTGCAAGATTAATCTAACATGATTTAAGCAATAAATGAGATAAATGATTTAAATAAGTATGCAATAAGTAATATGTGAATATCTAAATGCACAAATGTTATTGAACCTAGAGCAAAAACAACATGATAACAATATATTCTCCAGGATTTTTGAATGAGAGATGAAGGCCTGAATTTATAGAAAATTCAGAAAGAAACCAAAGGCTGAGATCAAATGATGATGAGCAGTCAAGATTTTCCAAGAGGAAGCACAATCCAGGTGAATTGATGTGATTGGATGCTTTTCTCAGTTTTAAAGGAAATTGAACTAAAATTAAGATAAAATCAGAAAAAATGATTTATTCTCTATTTCATTCAATTTTAATATTTAATTGTTTTAATTGCTTTCTTTGAGATTATTTATCAATTTTTAATTTGTTTTTCAAGATTATCTCCAATTGATTTCTTTTTCTCAATTTTTAATTCTTTCTTGGTCAATTAATTCCTTTTTTGATTTATTTCCATTTTTGAAGATTTGTGCTCATAATTTCCAATTTCTATTTTTTGATTTGTTTCCTTTTTTTGAAGATTTATGGCAAATTGATTGATTTAATTAAACATGCTAGGATATTTAATAAAATAAATAAGATAATTGTTTAAAATGATTTACTTGGAATGATTCAATTAATTAAATAAATATTTAATTAATATTGGTTGATTAATTTTGCCATGTGACATTTGACGATTAAAGGATTATTTGATTGTGTGCTCAAGATTTATTGGCTTTGGTTAGGACCTTGGTGATGTTGTCGAGATTAGGGGCTCATAGTTTAGATGACCATTTTTAGGGTATTACAAGATTTACTCCATTTCTCATAAAGTTGATGGTTTATTAGATTTGATTCGTTATTATATGCTACGTCCTATAAATATTCTTTTCATTAAATTATGTTATTTATGTTAATTATTAAAAAAGGTCATGGGTACATATTTTATTAGTAGAAATTCTAAGGTATTTATTAATTTTAGGAGTTTAAAGCTCTCTTGGAAAATCAAAATAAAGAAAGATCAATGTTTCAATGAGTGATAAAAATGGTCAGTATATTTAAAATTTAATAGACTATATAAGAGATTGGTTTATAAAGATATAATACAATGTAATACACCTATTTTAATGTAATGGATTTATAAAATGCATGAACATGATGCTAACATGGAGACAAGTAGGAATATTCTTAGTAGGGAAAACTTGGCTTAAGATTTATTTTCTAACATGGTTGCTAATATTGTATGTCAGCTAATTAATGTATCATACGTTAGTGATTGTTAAAAAAACATATGAAAGTTTAGATATAAAAAATCATTGATTTAGCATCTTCATATTTTGTTGTTGTGAGGCATATCCACACATACCCAAGGAAGGATAGTAAATGTTGGTGAAAATGTATCTAAATGTTTCCTCATTGGATATGGTGTTAGTGTGAAGGGATACAAACTTTGGGATCACATAATTGAGAGATTTTTATATTTAAAATATGATATTCAAATAGATCAAACCTTTTCTTATAGTTAGATTACCAATGGATGATGTAAGGTTATTTGTTTGACCTATGATTAAGAATGTTGTACTAGAGGTTTAGGTTGGACTAGATGATGAGGAAATTCAATTGAGCTTCGTGAGTTTGGAATAATAATTAGAATCTTAACCTTAGCTTTTGAGGAAGCTCACTTGATAAATGAGGCAACCAAAAATCTACGAAGCACTTGATTTAATATTTTTTTTTTTTTACATAATACTAATTATCCTAAAATAGTTAAAGAGGCTATTAAAATTAATGACTATAAGTCATAGAGATCAATAGTGGACAAGGAAACACATGCATTAAAAATAATAATACTTTAGGCTTGGTTTAGTTTCCTAAAGGATGAAACCTATGAGATGCAAATTGACTTTTACAAAAAAAATTGTGATCAAATGCTAACATTGAGAAGTAAAAAACGTGGCTAGTTTCCAAAGGTTATTCCTAGGTTGAGGAAATATATTTGGGCAATATTATCTACCTTGTCATAATGTTGACACTTGTCAAAATTATTTTAGCCTTTTTCAATTTATTTTGATCTTGAGATTGAGAACATGGATGTGAAAGCAAATTTATTGTACAATAATTTAGAGGAGATTTACATGTCATAGCCAAAATAGTACATTGAAAGTAGTAATTAAATTTTTGGGTTTTTTTGTTAAAGAAATCCATTTATGGTTTAATGCAATATCCTAAAATGAGGTGTAAAATGTTTGAATCATCTATTTGATATTGATATTTAATAGGCCTAAGGTATATCTTATGTTTAGTATAAACGTAATGGTGAAAATTTATGATTATTACTTTCTATGCTAACAATATGATAATATTTGTCAATGTTAAGGGAATAACAAGGACTTGAAGTCTCTACTTTCATTATTGCTTGGAATTGATATTAAATGATATGGGGCTATTTAAAATAAATTTTGTGTTTGAAAATGGAAGTACATTAAGTATATTTTTTTAGCATTATTGCATGATTGATAATGAACTAGTTAATGTTCTTACTTTTTTACAAACCAATTTTTTAGTTGAGCACTTTCATATGACACCTATAGAGATGGAGGGCATTATTTTAGTGAGCTATGCTAATCTCATTGATATTTTTATACATAAACTATGATTTACATCAAAACATATATTTTCCAAGTTGTAGTATTCTTGAGCCATTTCATGGATAACCTTCCAAGTAAGATTATTGGTGGTAGTGAAAGGTTCTTTAGGTACTTGTGAAAGAACACAAACTATTCTATTTTCTATCATGATGGTACTTTTGGCGACTTGTAGATAACATATAGAGTACTTACATGAGATTTAAAAGTAACATAAAAAAATAAAATGAGTCACTTGGAGCATAGCTATGTTGATGGTATCTATAGAGGGTGCGAATCCAACTTGTAGAGGACATATAGATGAAATACAAATAATCAATAGAGGACCCATAGTTGACATAAAAAAATCAATGGATATTCAAGGATACATGGACTTAGATTGGGTAGAAGATGTTGATAGTGAGAGGTATACTGTCAACATCTCCTTTGAACAAGCTAAAAAGGTCATGGAGGAAACAAATGCAAGAGTGATGAATCATTTTGGGGTAGTGCCATTAGAACAATTTCATCCAACCCATTAAGATGTTATTGTTCGTGCACCATCATTTTACATGGATAAGCTAGGAAGGGTTCAATTTGCTTCTTCTCCTTTAGAGAGGACCCAAGCATGGTAAAAGTACAAATCTATGTCACAAGTTTTACCAGCTTATCAACATAAGTAAATTTAAGCACTTCCAACTAAAAATAAATTTGGTCAAACACATAGTCTAGCTAGATTCATTCTAACAAAGTTTGATATGGGCCATACCTTTTCCAAATAGAAGTGTCTACTAAATCCATATATAACACAACTATGGAGCTAATTTACAAAAAAGATAAAATTATTCAAAAAAAAATGTTTCAAAAGTCCTACCCATGTAAACAATATATTTAAAAAATATAAAATGGTTTTTTATAGATTTGTAGATGTAATTTTAAAATATATTTATTTTTAATAATTAAATTATTATTTATATTTAATTTTTTTTTTTTTACTTCAACATTAAAATATAAGGTTAATTATCTTGTTAAAAAAATACTAAAATTTATAATTTTTTTTGAAAATAATTGATGTACAAGAGAAAAGATTCTATATTTATTCTATTTTGGATAAATAATAAAGATAAAAGGTGATGTCCCAAGAAAATATTTGTTTTTTCAAACCACAAAATTTTTAAGACTTATTTAAAAATATATTTGTCAAAATGGGAAAAAAAGCATATGTCTACACTAAAGTTTCAAGTTTTATATAAACCCAAAAAATTGAGGGAAAAAAATACTGTATAAAGAGTGATGTTCCATTTCACTTCATTTTTAATATATTGTGAGAAACTAATTTAAAGTGTCAAATTAATAAAAAACTAAACAAAAATCATTTTGAAATTTTTTAAAAATAAATAAAAATATTAAATAAATAAAAAATATACATTTTTTTAGTTTATATCATTTCAAGATGCAAAACATTTATGTCACTTTCTAGTGAGTCAACTTGCAAACTTCAATTAGTGTTGGTCATTTTGTTTGTAAAAGTGTAAGACAACTTTGTAACTTTACCTCCTTTCACCTCCTTTCACCTCCTCCCCTAGATTGTTCGAATAAAACTCAAATTTACACATCTTCAAACACTTCAAAAGCTTCGAAGGGTGAATGGCCTAAGGATACCACTATGCAAGTAGAGGAGAAAATAGAGTAACACATTAAGAAAGGAAAATAAATATTATAGACAACTCTATCTCTTGGAAATATTGGATCCATAGAGGATATTGAGGACGAGGGGGATAAAATGGATCAAGAAACTAAATCACCTCCAAATAGTCCTCCTTAGCATGATGCAATACAATCACATGCAAGAAATCCTCCAAAGCAACAAACTCCACTCATAAATCCTCCTCCTTCTCATTATAACCAACAAGAAGCTTAATCTCCTTCTATTCCTTTGCAACATCAACAACAATACCCCAATTTCAGCTACTCAAAATATTTCCATTGGCCCAACTTGAACTAGAATATAGAAAGGGTTGCTGAAATAGAAAATCCACTTAGTAATAATAATGTCGAGGAAATGAATCAAGATTATCAAGTTTTCCAAATCAAATTCAAAAGAAAAATGAGAGAAGAGGAAGTACTATCTCTAGATACCATGAAGTTACAAATGGTTTGAAAGATCAAGTATCTCAAAAAGAACTCAAGGAGAAACTACAACAACTTCAAGATTTATAAGTAAAAAGATTGATATCTCATGTAGCTTTTGTTCCTAATACTTTTTTAGATGTGCTAATTTTGATGATGAAAAGTAATGTCGATAGCATATAGACAATGCTTAGCAAAAATCACAAGCTTTAGATAGCTAGATGGATACATCAATATATAAAGCTAGTAAATAGATATAATTCAAGTGCAAGTATCACCAATAGGCTACACATTTAACTCAAATAATGGAAAAATTTCTAGAGTGAATGAGAACAAAGGATGATATGTATGAGCATGAATTGCCACTACTTTGAGAAATGAGTAAGATATCTTTTAAGATATTGGTTGGTAATAATATTTTGCAAATGACAAAGATTTTGTTGAAAGTACCATCAAAGCCATAGCCATAAGAGGGATCTATTGGTACTATGGGATATGCAAAATATTTCAAAAAATTGACATTCAATGATTCTACGGATTTTTATATTGGTTTTAGGATATTTTTTATTCTATATTAGTAGGGTTCTATAAAAGATTGAATTTACATAATTTTTAGGTTGTAACTATTTGGTATCATTGAATCTATTTCAAATATGTTATATGAGTGAATAGATCCATTATATTTTCTTAATTCTAATAAAAAGCCTTTACAACAAAAAAATTAACGACCTTCTTAAATAAATTTTAATATTGACTTAAACAAAACAACTATTTAAAAATCTATTATTATAATTTAGATGTTGATTACAAATCATATACATAAAATAATAAAACTCAAATAATTCATTTTAAAATTTAATTAATATAATTCTTATGAAACAATCATTTATCTCTTATCTTTCATTATAGAAGACCGTCATATGATAAGTAGAGCATGATGATTTATCTCAAAAATATTATTCAGAAATAATTGTGCCTGTTAAAACCGAGTAATAATGACAAATGTCATCGAACCCAAAAATACCACCATTTTAACAACAAAAAGTTTATTTATAAGCTAGAATATTATTCGTCTCATAGGCTAATTCGAAGAAATCTTGAAGAAACAGTAATACAATATAATGGACGAGGAACGGTGGATTAATTGCCATGGCTTCCATTATGAGTAGAAAATTGCTGCAATTGGGTTTTAGTTTTGGGCTTGGAATGAGCATTCAAAAGGGAGTTGAGTGTAATTGAACCTAGATAGATCATCGCAGTAATTGTAAACAAGATAATTATCCCAAACCCACTTCACCTGTCTCTTCTGGGATAAGTTCAGACTGCTATACTCTGGTCCATTCCACCAGTGATTTCCCTGGTTAGTGGAGGAACACAAAGCAAGGCTGCCATTATAGTCCTCCACATTCCACACACAGCCTTCAAGTGTGAGATTGGACAAGGAGGCCACAAAGGGTGCACTGGAAAAGTCAATTTTTACTCTGCCTCCTTGTGTTGCCCACTGGTCTCCATTATACAGGCTTGAAAACATACTCATTGGCTTCTCTTTCAGATATGGCACTCCATCCCCTTCATATGTTGCGAAACACTCTGATGGGTACTCCATCTACCATTATCCTGAATCAAAACATCCAAATCCTGCTTAGTCACAATAGATCATATGGTGGGATAAACAAATCGAGAGAGGCGAAGCATATACGTGATCTGAGATGGGTTCCAGATGATTGTGTAAGTCTTGGAGTCAGCAGTAGGATCAAACCATAAATAAAATTGTTGCTCTTTGCCACCTTCACCTTGGACAAAGACGTTAGTGCGCAGGATGTATGGTTGCCCTGAAGTGTTTCCCAGGAATTCCATATCTATTTCATCATGTTGGTCTCCACCAGAGTGAAGCTGCAAAACTAACTCTGTTAGATGATCATAATGCCTCTCACTAACTCTGGTAAACAATTGAGGCTGACTAGTATGGCACATATTATTTAATCCTTTCAATCACAATAAATATACTTTTGAAAAACAGCCATCTACATAAATAACGGAGTTTAAAATATAGATGGTTCATTTAAAATTACATTTATAGAATTCATTTACTTACAATTTCACAGAATCATATTTTCTTCTGAATAAGACATTAGAATTTTTTTTTAATATGATTTTACTAAATGACATACAAATAGAATCCACCTATTAATATGTAATATGATTTGGGATGAACCAACTAAATAAATCAAAACTTAAAATATACCTTAATCTTAATCAAAATCATATAGACAACCCTACTGTATAAGATCTTCCCTTTACATATATCTGATTATTAGTATAGAAATAAAAGAGTCTTACTCACATAGAATGTAGTGAAAGTGCCTGCAGAATTACCAGGCACTAGCTTCATACTTATATCAAATTTCCCTAACAAAAAATCTTGCTTTGACTGGATTAACGAACCTGTTTGCAAAACAATCCACTGAAATCGTTAAAATATGTAAGATGTACTGGTTTATTTATTGAACTAAATGGGATAAAATATACCAGCAGCCTGATCGAGAGTAAGCTGCAAGTCCTGGCCATTGTTGAATATGTTAACATGCTCATTGCCCCATTTGACGTCTATATCATCGTAGAAGTTGCCATTAACCATTGGAGTTGCAGCACACAAGAGTAGAACCAGAATAATATGGTGGAAAGAAATGAAAGAAGCCATAGCCATGGGTGTTTAGTTCAAATGCTATCTATGGTGAGAAAAAATGAGAGCAAATGAATGGAGAAGGCTTTCGTGGGTGTTCACAAAAATAAGGGAAATTGGATGAAAACTATCGCCCAGCTGGATGGGGAAATACCAAACTAATAGTTGTGCCGTTTATGATTATCGGTTTAACTCCTATATCTGTGCTCAATTTGAATGGAGTCAGTCATTCTAAACAATACGGTCGCATGTGAGAACAACATGTGTTAATGGCCGGTAAGATATGTTTTTGGTTTTGATTTTTATGATTGTTTACCAACCCCTTTTTGTTGAGAAATAGATGATTTGCAGGAAATTCGTTAGTCTAATTGTAAATTAAGTGAAAGGGGAAGGTAAAGAATGCGCTCCAATTAAGCAATATTATGTTTGTATCGGTAAAAACTGCATGCATTAGAGTGTTGAGGTATATTATAGGATGTATCATCGGTTATATACAGTAATAGAATGACTAATAGGAGGAGGGATAGTATGGTCATAAAATCATTATTTTTGGATAAATCAAGATAATAAATAGATGTATTAAATTAAAATATATTATAAATTAGTATTTAGGAGGTGTAAGGTTATATCGATAAAGTATTGAATAAATTTATATTTTAGAGAGTACAATTTGATATATGCATAGAAGATGTTTCAATTTAATATACAATATTTTACATATAAAATATAATATTTTTTTTTAATGGTAAGTGCTATTGTTTATGAGGATAGCGCTCTATATTAATATATAAAGATTACAAAAGTTTGCCATCAAAGCCTGATAGTAAAAACAAAGAAAACACCACTACCCATCCACCACCCTAAATACATAAATCCGAGTCTAAACATGCACACCAGAAGGCAGAACCAGACTCACACCAAATACAAATCATACGCCACCATTAAAGGTTTGCATGATGACCCCAACAAATTCTTTGACATTAATCACAGTTTCAGTAACCCCAGTCGAAAACACCATACCTCTGAGTTTGTTATCCTGTGAAATGGAGCCATATTCCCATTCTGCACTGCACACCTAAAAAATTTCCAAGCATTCTCGCCAAATGTTCTCATCATCTCTCTTACCTCTTCCTTCTCTAAACGCCTGTGTTTGACCCTGATCCTTTCACTATTATCTGTATCGACACTCCCTTCATTTTCAGACTCCTCCCAGTCGTCCTCTGAATCAGAGGGCAAAAATACTTCCGGCTGGAAGTAGGTCTTCAGTATGCTCATCCATTCATTCTCTGGCAAGCTTAAAATGGAGTTGGTAATGCTATTCCCGTTGATGGGTTTGACAAATCCGCACAACAACTCCACGACTCTCTCCCTAGACTCAATGACGTCCACAAGAGGTATAAGAACAACTTCATACACTGTGGAATAACACCATTGGCGGTCGAAGTTTAGTGTGATCCCAACGAGACCCTTAATAGTGTCGTATGCATGCTCCTCTGAGATAAACAAGCTACAGAGTTGAGCATCCAACGTCTCTTTGCAGTTCATGCATCCAATGTTGCTGAAGTGTGCCATGGGCGAAATCGAAATCAAACACGAGAACAACCAGAAGATTTGTGCCCCAACTAGCAACCTTTCCATACAATGAGGCTGAGACTTGAAGAAAGCCAATTAATAGGCACTCAGATATCTAGATGTTTCCATTTGGAGCAACGCATGCCAAATCTACCAAGATCACTCATTCTACAAAAAATCTGTCCTTCTATCACTCTTTCCTATCACATGTCACGTAGAGTGCTGTCGATGCGAGTATGAGTAGACAACCTGCCGAAATTGTGTGAATCCACTGCCACCTATCCCAAATTCGTAGGCCTATCTGCAAGGACATTATCCAACCCCATCACATTTCTTTTCCAATGAGTCTTTTCTACTCAGATCTGTAATCTCCTTACTTATCGATGTTGAATTCACTATCACTTTTGCCATGTTTGAATTGACACCAAGATTAGGCAAAAAGATTTGCAATCGATTACCTTCTCAGTGGATGTGAGATATTTCAGATGGAATAATTACTTGGAATAGAGTGTATATGCATGGAAGCCATTTAGTTAATTTCCAATTTAGTAACCTGGAGTTAGTAACACCGTTTATAATTATCTAAGAATCTTCCTCTATCTGCACATTAGATAAACCTTTTTGTTTGCATAACTGAAGACCAACCTCTAGAGCTCTTATCTCTGCTTCCTTGTTTGTAGCACAACCAATATGTCCATAGGTACCAAAAAAAAAATTCCCTTCATGTCCCGAAGGACTGCTCCAAAACCAGCTTTCTCGGGGTTGCCTTTGCAGGCCCCATCAAAGTTTAATTTTACCTAGTTGCTATGAGGTTTATTTTCTTTTTAGGATAATGGAATATAGTATTTTTGAAGGACCAATTCTTTTCCATTTCCAAGTCCCAATCATTGAATCTGAATTTCCTGACATTCCTTGACTTGCCACAAATAATTTCTTCTACAACTATCTTCAGGTTATCAATGACTAATTCAATTGATCTAGATATTTCTTTGAATATTCATTTGTTTCTTTCTTTCCAAATGTGCCATACAATCATTGCAGGTCCAATCAACCACATAGCACCCCCCTTTGTCTGACTAAAAATAGGCCAAGAGACAAGGAATTCTTTTATAGATTCATTTCTAACTATGCACAGATTAACCATACTCAGGAACCAATCCCAACACCTTCAAGAAAAAGTACAGTTGAAGAGAAATGGATCCACCAATTCTTCCCCAGCTTTGCATAACACACACCAACTTGGCCCATGAATACCTATGGACTTAAGCCTGTCACCAGTGAGGATTCTCCCATTAAGAGCAATCCATAAAAAATCCCCTGCTTTAGGCATTACCCTGTTATTCCAACACAACTTGCTTGGCCAATTCAGATTGATAACTCTATGCCTTTGAACTTTGTAGCCCAACTTAGCATTGTACTCACCAGACTTAGATGCACACCAGAATATACTATCTTCTTGATCTAAGGCTAAAATTGTTCTATTTCGTAGAATACCTTCAAGCATTCTACATAACTCCGGATTGCCAATTGTTATTTGTTTCCAAATCTTCTTTCCATGTCGATCCTCATCCTTAAAATAATTAATAACCTGCACTCCTATTGTGGATTCAATTGTGTTAATCCAATCTCGGTCTTCAAAAACTTCTGTCAAAGGTAGTTCCCCATCCCATGAGTCCCTCCAGAATTTTGCCTTACACCCGTTACCTACTTTTCAAGAAATATGGTTTGTGATGATTTGCCCGCTTTTCCAAAGGAAGTTTCAGGTGGAAGACCCCTTTTCTGTGCCTGCAATTGCGAATATTCGATTAGGTTCATTAGAGTCAAGATATTTTTTCTGGAAAATTCTGTACCATAGTTTATTGGGGTTTTTATACATTTTCCAAGACAGTTTCGTACCAAGGGCCAAGTTTTGAGCATTCATTTTTCTCAGCCCCACACCCCAATCCTCTTTCAACATGCACATGGTGTCCCAGTTTATCATTGGTATCTTCCTTTTGTCTTTAGCCCCATCCCAAACAAATTTTTTTAGAAGACCATCTAATTTTGCACCAACCAGATTAGACATTTGAAAGCATTGCATGCTATAGATTGGAACCGCCAATAACACGGATTTTATCTTTAATAGTCGACTAGCCTATGTAAGCCATCTATTCTTCCATTGCTCCGACTTTTCCTTAGATGAGTTTAGAACATCTTCCCATATTTGAGTTTGTCTATTACCCATATTAATTCTGATCCCAAGATATTTAAGGGGGAGTTCAGCAATACTGTAACTAAGGAGATGAGCAATGCGATTTTGAGAAATTTTGCCTGTATTGAAAAAGAGTACTTGCGATTTTTCTTTATTCATTTCTTGACCCGACAACAAAGAGTATTCATCTAAAACTTCTAGAATTTGTTTAGCTTCCATCAACGAAACTTCTCCAAAAAAAATTGTATCGTCTGCGAATTGTGAATGGGTAATAGACTCAAGCATATTGTGGACTCGAATACCATTCCATTGCCTAGCCGCTTGCTTCGTTTTAATTAGTTTCCCAAGTACCTCTGCCATGAGAACAAAGAGGGAAGGGGATAGGGGATCCCCTTGTCTCAACCCATTGGTATCTTTGAAGAAACCACATACCTCTCCATTTACTAGTAAAGAAAAATTAACTATGGATATGCAGAAGCCTATACAGTCTATCCAGTCTTTTGGAAAACCGTAGCATTTTAGTACCTTAATAAAAAATTGCCAAACCACCTTATCATATACTTTTGCAACATCTAACTTTATGATCATACCTTTGATTTTCTCCTTGTGTATGGAGTGCATGACTTCAGACACAAGACTAATACTGTCCGCTAATTCTCTTCCAAGAGTAAATCCATTCTGGTTCTTTGAGATGAGGTTAGGTAAGATCTTCTTCAATCTAATAGCCATTGCCTTCAAGATGATTTTGTATATAGTATTGCATAACAATATGGGCCTGAAATAATGCATTGAAGTACACTCCTATTTTTTGGGGATTAAGGCAATGAGTGTATTGTTCATTTCTTTTATAATTTTTTTTTTCTTGAACTCTTCCATGACCAACCAGATGTCATATCCCATAAATTCCCAAAATTTTTGGTAGAATTCAATAGTCATCCCATCCAGACCCGGGGCCCTATGTGGATGAAGTTTGAATGTTGCTCTCTTAACCTCCTCCAATGTATAAGGTTCACTTAACATTTTCGCCTTGTCCTCAGAGACCATCTTATGCAAAATTTTCGATAGCCTAACATCTGATGCATTACATGTCTGATTGTAATTGCGCAAAACTCTCTCTAAATGTTCAAGTGCAGTTTGCTCAATCTCAACCTTCGTGATTCTCAATGCCCCATTGTTATCTAAAATTGAAGTAATTTTATTTCTGGCTCTTCTGACTTTTGATGAAGCATGGAAGAATTTTGTATTTTGATCTCCCTCTGCAATTCATAACGCTCTCGACTTATCATGCCAATAAACTTGCTCTCTATTTAGTAGCTCAACATATTGTTCCTTAAGTAGTTTTTATTTTAGAAAATCTTCCCTGACCATCCCAACAAGCATAACTCTATTATTGATATCTTCCAATTCTTCTTCAATTCTGAGTTTTTGTGTGAAGATATTTTTGAATGAAATCTTGTTCCACTGTTTGATTTTGTTCTTAATAAATTGGATTATCTTAACAAATCAAAATCTAGGGGAACCCTAAAATATATTTCTCTCCGACCACAATTCTTAAGAAGATCATTAAATTTTGGTTCCCGGAACCACATGATCTGAAATTTAAAATAATTTCTGTTCTTGGGAGACTCATGATTGATAGACAAACAAACAGGTAAATGTTTCGACCTAGCTTGTGGAATAATGTTAGTGTCAATGGAGAAACTTCCATTTATCCACCATTCCCCCATGAAAAAATGATCCAATCTTTCATAAATTTTAGATAAATTTAGTCTTCTATTAGTCCAAGTGAACTTACCATTTTTGGGAATGACATCCACCACCTGAAAATTCGAAATGAATTCTCCAAAGTCCTCCATTACTTTTGTGCTCTTTCTGAGGCCTCCTTCTTTGCCATCAATATCTAGTATTGCATTGAAGTCCCCAACCAAGATAACTTTGTGCATCTCCAATGATAGCATTTGGTCATATATCTCCAACCACACTCTTAATTTATCATCAGTCTTAATCGGCCCATAGATGTTAAACAAAGGAAAGCCAATACCTCCATATTTACAAATAATGTTGCAGGCCATCCAAAACTCATTGGATGCAATTAGATCTACCTCGAAGACATCAAAGTTCCACAAAATTTCAAGACCCCCTGCAGTTCCTTTGGCATCTTGAAATAGTCCCTCCCATTTGTAACAATACTTAATAAATTCAGTCACCTTCTCACCACTCAATTTAGTTTCCTGTAGCAAAAACATGTCTGACCCTAGCTTACTCAAAGATCTTTTGACCAAGCATCTCTTATCAAGGGCAGATAAGCCCCTAATATTCCACGATGTGATTCTCATTTCTTCCCAAGGGAGGGGCTACCTCCCTTGGAACACTGACAATACCTTTTTCTATTGCTTTTTCTTCTCTGATCTGCCTGTTGCTCTTTCTTCCTTTAACCCCTTTTTCTCTGTCCAAAAGAGTATTTGTAGACTGACTAATGCATCTGAGATTGAGGTTATTTAAAACATCTTCCTCATCTTCCAGACTTGAGTTACTTGCATCAGTTTCAACTTTGCAATCACCAATAACATTTTCAATCTGTAATCCCTCCAACGATGACATGATTAGATTCAGATTAGTCATTCTTTCTGCATTGTCATGTACTGGATCCATCTAATGGGAATGAGAGTTAGGTACTGGTTGTGTCCTATCAACCGACTTCGTTTTATTTGTCTCTGAAGGCAACCGAGGCACCACATCCTTTTTCTTCATCCAAACCATTTTTTCTTTCCTCTATTCATTATTATATGCCCTACGCACAAACATTCTGCAATTTTTGGTTTGATGAGTTTTACTTCCACATTTTTGACATACATAGATTTCTTTCTCAAATTCAATGCTTTTCTTCCATACCCCATTTGCGATTATTAAATTTATATGAGATGGAATTTGTTTGACTGCAACAATTTTCAGCCTCGCATACACATATGAGTCATTTTCAATTATATCATCATCAATCTCCAAAAAGGTTCCAAGTGATCTGCCATTTTTTTCTAAACTCGGGTCCCCCCAATACTCGATTGGAAGATTGAACAATCTAATCCACATGGGGTTATCATATATCACAAGTTTTAACGGATCAAAATTAGGAGTCCAGGGCTAAATGTATAGCGGATGACTATCAAAAAACTAGTTTTTCAAGTTTAGGGCTTGATCCCTTTCTTCTTTTTTTGGGAATATTGCAACAAAAAAACCCTTTGGCAGGAATTTCACCACTATATGTCTTCCCCAATTTTCCTCCACCCAAGGAGTGATACATCGTCTATGTTTCTTCGAACCAACAATTCTGGCAATAATCGTATGATCTTCCCAAACACATTTTTTCATCCACCACCTCTTCCGTTAAATCAATGGTCACATGTCTCGATATGTTGTTATCTTCAGTAGTTTTTGATTGTGGACCTATAGCCTCCTCCACTATAATTCTTTCTTTACTTCAGACATTTTATGAGTCGGACCACATTCATCCCAATCGACATCCAAAATACACCATTTTACCGGTTTTTCTAATGATTGCTCCTTCCTTCAATCACTGTCAAGTTCAACACCATGGTTATGGTAACCCTCATCATTAATCCGAAGTTGATCTTGCACCTTCTGATGGGTTTCACCACTCAGAAAATGCCCTTCATGTTCTACCCTCTGATCTTCGCACTTTGCCTCCCATGCCTTGTTCGCCATCTTCTGAGAATTATGAACTTGCCAATAATATATAAAATATAAATTTTTGTATATACAATTTTGAAATTAAATTTTAAAATTCAGATAATATAATTTTTGAGGCTAGTTGTTTGTGATCCTAGTTATTGATGGTGGGGCTCGAGTTGTCAAGTGTTCAAACTTTGCTAATAGTTTTAAGTCTAAACTTAGAATGAGAGTGCACAAAAGAAGATCAAATGAATAATGAAGGCATGGCCATTTAGTTTAAACTTCAAACCTTGGCATATCACCTACATAATCTTGTAGGGATGTCTTGAAAAACTCCCTATTGATATTATGAAATCGTGAAGCAATTATTGAAGAGATAAAAGAACAAATCAAGATATTCACTATAATGAAGATGTGAAAGACATCAAATATGGATGTCCTTATATAAATTTTCCATCCATTTCCAATTTAAAATTCTAGAAGATCTTTGTGTGTGTGTGTGTTATGTTGGAATCCAAGAACACTGAGGGGGCGGTGTATCAGTGTTCTACCAGAGTGATCAATTTTAACCTTATTAAAACATGCATACACCAACCAATATACCGGTACATATAGAATTGAAAGAAGTAAAGCAACCAATAAGCCTGTCATACAAATGAATACCATAACACAAAGATTTATACGTGGAAAACCTTAAAAAAGAAAAACCATGCTGGGATTTGTGACCCACAATATCAATCCACTGGCCATATGAAGAGATATTACAAAATATAGGGGTATGCACTTGCAGGAAGGCTTACAACCTAGAGCACACTGCTAAATCACAAAAGGAGCCTCATTGACTAAATACAAATCCAGACTACATTCTAGAGAAATGATTAAACTGCAAAGCTAACATCTTCTATGCCTGAATACAGTTCTGGTTAAGCTCTATCTGTTCTGGTTTGAAACCCTAAACCATTACCAGAATAACCTCTTACATAAATATCCTCAAATACATGATCTACCTCATATATTTTGCATTAAATTACATTCCATAACCTTGCCTACACCTACCTATTCTTGTATATTACAAAATGATCTAATCAACTGACCTATATACTCCTTTACAATCCATCATGCCTAATGTCAGCTTACAAAGATAATTACAATATGAATATACATGTCGACTCAATAACATAAACACATGAATATAAAAAATAATTGTCGATGCCAGATCTCCCAAATGATGTCGGCCTCCAATACCGATAACCTGAATGGGAACCATATCGTCTTTCAATTGTAGTAACCCAATAATTCCTTCCAACCTGCCCGTGCTGGTGAAGTGTCTGTGAAGTACCTGTCGGTACACAATTGAACCAAAACATGAAGCTGGAACAAGTTGCCATGTTGCCATCAATGACAAAATAATGAAACCAACCAATTGAGTGTCAATTTCCAACAATCTCCTCCTTTGGAATTGATGGCAACACTCATGTGAAAGATGATCATAGTTTCCATCTACTAGTTTCATCTTGAGCCTGCCCCCCCTGAGCTGAATATTCATCTATGATCATAATAAAAAATACTCCATATCTTCTGAATATTTTTCACCTATACTCCCCCTAATATATACAACTCCCCTTTTTTTTTACATCGATATCTCTCCCCCTTTGACATCAATGCCATAAAAAATGCCAAAAAGTACCCAAAAAATCGGGACAGAGAAAGAAAGACTATACAATGAATATGTCCCAAAATACCTTACCGGAGCCGAATGTATTTGAAAATATCTAGATAGGCCTTCTCCAAAAGCTCTATATAGGTATCCCAACTTGATTTGAAAGTGCCAAAAATAGATACAAGTCCATTTAGCATATGGGCAAATGACTCTTTCTCATTAAGCTCTATCGGTGTGGGCTTACTAACCATATCTATACATTCCTTATTATGTACACTTAATGAATCCAACTAGGGACTCACCAAACCTCTAATACTTCTGTCTCTCCTTGTGATTTTATCTTTTTCCTTCTCAAGAGAAAAAACTTGGGCTTCCAAAACCAAAATATGACCATCAATAGATGTAGTCAATGAGTTCAATCCATCAAAATAATTGATAATACTAGCAATGTCCTCTTGAATATCCTTAATCTTTTTATCTGTCTCAGCTGTGAGTAAACCTGTATTATGAGCATACTCTATAAATATTAGTACACTGCCTCAATGCATTATCAATCAATTTCAACTTATTATTAATCTCCATCTTCTCAGACTCAATCATTCGATCAAATGTATCTCTCTTTGCCTATGCGAACCTCTCTAATGCTTGTCGGTTTGATATCTTCTACAAGGAATGGAAATCCTTTGAAACGTGTTCAATGATTTTCTTAAGCTTGTCGGATGGGCTTGCTTCATTTTCAAATTTGCACTCTAGGACTAGTCTATGCAAAACAGTGATAGACTGATCAATAACCCCTTTATCCATAGATCCCTCCTTCATCATTTTTTATGTAACCATCATCATGAGTTCAGTAGAACTCATCTCGATTATTCTTTTATTTTCAAATTGTGAGGTATCAATTGACAACAATGATGGGCTCACTACTGGTTCCCTACTGGATTCCCCTTTCTCTCCCTCTGATGGTTTAACTTTTATAGCTTCCTCACTTGCACTTGTGGCTTCGCCACTTGGTGTAGTCTCAGTAATTGTCAGTTCCTCCCTAGGAACTGTGACCTCATCCTGTACAATCTGATCCAGAGGACTATTGTCCTCGAAATTAGTAACCTGTAAATTATCAACCTTTATACTCTCCGTACCTATCGGTATCTCAATATTTGCCTGTACATTCGTATCTATAGAGGGCTCAATATCCACCATCTTAATATTTTTCAAAATTAAGGGTGAAGAACCCATAATACCTTTACCTTTCCCTTCAACCAGGATGTCTGCAGTATCTGTCTTAGGTTCCGATGAAGTATTAAAACCATGGTTCTCTTCAAAGAACTTAACCCATGCCTTGTGGGTCTCCTTGATTATCTCATTGACCCTACCTAACATAAGACTGATTATTCTATGCTTGTTGTTAAAGATTTTCCTATTTGCAAGCTCAAGTGTCTTGTCCATCTCTTCTAGAGCAATAAAAACACAAACACAAAACAACTCTTGAATATTTATATGCCCGTCCTCTTGCATTGCTGATAGTCTTCTAGCATCTAACATGTCATACAACTGTGCCGGTATTTGGTCTTCAATTTCTAACAAGGCTTTCTTATAAATATCCAAATATAACAAAATTGCTTCCTCTAATTCTCTTTGTTCATCATTATCTAAATGTTCATAATAAAGTTGTACATTATTTAACATACCATCTTTAGTAATTTCATCAACTAACTCTACACAAGTTTTTGGTGGAATAATAGTTACATTGCTAGATTTAATTGCAAGATCAATGCCATCCTTCTTCTTTCTCCTTCCAATACCAGATGGGACTGAAGGTGTTTCTTTTGGTGCTCTTTTCTATGCCAGTACCCTGATAGTTAATTTCCTAGCCGGTTGCTTCTTAGCTTCTACCTTGGTCTCTTCGATTTTCTTACTCAATACCCTTTTGAATGCCAAGGGTGTGTCATCATCAGATGTAGATTCTGCTGCAATAGGCTCGATGAATATTTTTGGTTCTTTCCTCTTCCTGCCTTTCTTCGGAACATCAATCAATGCTTTGATGTCGTGTAAAACCTTTTCAATAAATTTACTTGCCTTTCCCTCCTGCTTCTCTCTTCTTCCAGTTGAACTCAGTTTCAACCTCTTGCTTCTTCTACTTAGCAGTGCCAAAGGTTTTTACAGTTTCATCAATAGGTGCCTCAATTATCATTTGTGCATAAGCATCAAGAATCTGTGCATCAACTTCATCACCCATTTCCTCAATTTAAATCTTTCGGGGCCTTACAACTTCCATTAGAGTTTCATCTTTCTTGACCATGAAGAATATCTTGGTTGAGTACTTCTCAACAATGTTCTTTGGAACCCTCACCCTATAATTCATAGCCTTTTGAAATGCTTTCAAGTAACCCCACACTTTGTCATCTCTCTGACTACCCAATGTAGCAATTGGTTGTTTTAGTTGCCTCCCTACCGGGATATCGAATGGCCATTTTTCTTCCCAAAAATCGAAGTCTCATTGATGAAAAATAGCATTAAATAGACAATTAGGTTACTATAGCGGAATCTTCCTTTCTTTTCTTCTTTGATCTTTCCTAGATTAATTAACAATTCATCCAACATCCAACCACATAGATCCAACTTCTCATTCTCCCTCATCATTTTATGAGCTGCATAAATGCAAGAGCTAGAAATAGAATTTTGACGATTTGATTGTGTTACCTTATAACCGATGACCATGCTTCCGAATTTGATATCTGTGTCGGTGATAGTACTAATCCTCATTTATTGCTTCTTTGATGTTGCACTAGTGATCTTGTTGACCCGACCATTTGAAACTTTCTTCTCCGAACGTTGTCCAACTTGCGATAAATCGGTGATTTCCCTGATGGCCTCACTCATAATATTATATGGTCTATCCAACTAGATAAAATCTCCATGCAGTCTACTCAAAACATAGCTAACAATCTCATCTTCAAATTATAGAATATCCAGAATGTCGGTAAACCCTAAATCCACAATATGCTGGTATTTGGGTAATCTTTCCAGAATCTCCCTTTAACTCATTCATGTACATGCTCTTAAAATTAGTCATTCCTAAATCCTCAATATGGCAGTGAATGTAAGCTCTTACATCTTCAACATACATGACTCCCTTCGGGACACGAAAAAAAGTGCCAACTGAATCGTCCAGGGTAGCAATATGCAGATATCACTTGAAAATCGGCACAGGACAGTCCTTGACTTCAACAATAGTTGGATTTACAATAAATAAAGGTATAGATGATGATCTCACTTCCATATTTGAAGATAAATACCTATGAATTGCTGCCGGTGAAAGACCCTAAAGACCTCTTCCAATTGCTAGTGAAATCGCTCAAGATGATATCGATCGCACTGTTTTTCCTTTGACTTCTTTTGAATCGCTCTAAATTGCTCTGAATGCAAAGTGATTAGAAATGAAGTGAATTCGACCTTTTATCCTCCAAGAAAAACCCTAATATTTCATTGACATCAATGACTTCTGGTGGAAGATACCAGATCTCGATCAAATATCTCCATGTTGGATAAGCATATCCAATGTTTGGAACATCTTGCAAAACCTGTTCCCGGGGATTAAGCAGTATTATCACAAATTTTTCCTACCCCTAAGGCATTTGCCTCAGTTACTAATTGAGCTTCCTGCCAGTGCAGGAGTAACCTCCTTTGTTGGTTGAGTAACCAGAGCATTCCCATCTGCAGATTGATCTTCTGACTTCCTGACCCATCTCTGGGTATGATCTTGCCAGATTTCATTAACCTTTTCTTTCTCTTTCTCATTTGATCCTCCATTACCAACCGGTGGATTTCCACTTCTACAGAATTTAGCAATATGTCCAACCTCGTTACATGCATAACATGTAACATTGCTCTTTTGAATTGCTTTGCTAAAACTGGTATAATTGCTAGACCTACACTGATTATCCATATGTCCAAATTTTCCACATGCATAACATTTTACATTCATTCTGCAATCTTCTGTCTTATGTCAATACTTATTATATTTAGAACATTGACCGAGAGCAGAATCAAAGTTTCGATTTGCTCTATTTCTACATTGCCTAGCCATGTGACCAAATTTATTACAAACAAAGCATCTGTCATTAAATTTATAAGCATTAAAATGCCTTACCGGTGTCTTATGGTTTTGATCTTCATTTTTAGTACCAAAACTCTGTCCTTGTTCAAATCCAAGTCCACTGGAATATCCATTCTGCCTTTGTCTTTCCAATAACTCATCTAGCTGTGTTGAACTAATCTTGAATATTTCTTTATACTCACTTGCAATAGTCAGATCATCTCTTAGAATTATTATTTGTCTCTCAAGCTCTTGTTCATTACTCTAGGATTGTACTAAATCAGTTCTTAACATATCATTCTCATGAACCAACCTACCACATTCTTCAAATTTGTTCTTTAGAGAAACAACAAGATTTTCTTTCTTTTTCTTCCGGTCTTCAATCTCCTTAGACATTCTCATAGTTATAGCTTGCATTTCATTTCTCATGACCATGTTCTCTCGACTCAGCTTCTGACACTATTCCTTAAGTGCATCTTTCTCTTCATCATCCTGATTTTGCAAAAGTTCCTTTCTCTTAGCTTGAACAAATGATAGCCTCTTCTATAGGACACAAATGAATTCCTACGAAGAATTTAATTCATTTTGTAACTTCAATTTTTTCATCCTTTCAACATCATAATCTTCAAGTGCCACCTCAAGTTGCTTTTCCAAACTCATATCCATGGATTCTGGATTCAGGATCTCCCTCAAGCTGTTAAACTTCCTCCAAGGCATAAGGCTTTGATACCAATTGTTGGAATCTAAGAACACTAAGAGGGGGGGTGAATCAGTGTTCTACTAAAATGATCAATTTTAACCTTATTAAACCATGCATATACCAATCGGTATACCGGTACATATAGAATTGAAAAAAGTAAAGCAACCAATAAGCCAATCACATAGATGAATACCATAACACACATAATTATATGTAGAAAACCTCAAAGAGGAAAAACCATGGTGGGATTTGTGACCCACAATATCAATCCACTGGCCATATGAAGAGATATTACAAAATATAGGGGCCTGCACTTGTAGGAAGGCTTACAGCCTAAAGCGCACTACTCAATCACAAAAGGAGCCTCACTGACTACATACATATCCAGACTACAATCCGGAGAAATGATTGAACTGCAATGATAACATCTTCTATGCCTGAATATAGTTCTGGTTAAACTCTTTCGGTTCTAGTCTGAAACCCTAAACCCTTTACCGAAATACCCCTTTACATAAATATCCTCACATACATGATCTCTCTCATATATTTCACATTACATAACATTATCATATTCTATTATCCATCCATATTTTAAAATGATCTAACCAACTGACCTATATACCCTTACAATGCATCATGCCTTATGTTGGCTTACAAAGATATTTACAATATGAATATGTATGTCAGGTCAACAACATAAATCATGAATATAAAAGAGAATTGCCGATGTTGGATCCAAAAGATGTCAGCCTCCAATACTGATAACCTGATTCTAAACCATGTCGGCCTGCATTGCTGGTAATCAAAGAAATCTATCCAACCTGTTGGTACCGGTGAACTATCTGTGAAGTGCCTACCGGTACATAACTGAACTAAAATATGAAGCCATAACAAGTTACCATGTTGCCATCAATGACAACATAGTGAAACCAACCAATTGAGTGTCAATTGCCAACAACTTCCTCATGTCTGACAAATATTTTTCATTTTCTTATAATTGCATGTTGAAAATAAGTTATGGAGTGTGGTTGATATTTATATCACTAACTTATATTTTTAATGTATTGTGAATAACTGTCTATGTTAATTACACTACAATATTACAAGGGATCTTAATGATTTGAAAGCTCGCAAAATAGTGCAAAGGAAGAGATTTCTATACATTCCTCAAAATAAAAAATCTGACTAGTGTATTTGTAAATTCAAAGTCCCATTTTTAAAGAAGAATGCTTATATTTCTTGTTGCTCATAGAACATCTTTTTAATCTTCTTTTTCATAATTTAAAAGACCTACACCCAAAACACTATAACATATAAAAATGATAATAAAATTAGCAAAGACCTAATAACTAATAGAAGATAAGATTGAAAGAACCTAACAAATATCTTTTGTTTCTTCCTTCAAATTTCATATTTCAGGTATTAAAATTTTCAAAAAGTGATAAAAAAGTTCATTTAAAATATGAAATTTCAACTTTATAATTTTTAAACTAAGTAATCCAGATGCATTTAAAATGGAAAGATAGACAATTCAAAGCTACAATTTTTCGTATAATAGTAATACAATTAATTATGGATTTCTAGCAAAAGAAATATTTTTGAATGAAAACATTTACGATTCACAAATGGATATTCTTAATTTTATTTTAGACAAAAGACCATGGTTTTGATTTTGTAAATGATAGGTTGTAGACATGAGCCTTAGAAGTTCCCCGTGTTCATAGTAAATGGGACTAACAAGAAGTTCCCCTCTCAGTTGTCTCCGGGACCTAACAAGAAGTTCCCCCGTGTTCAAGTAAATGGGGTTAACATTGTGTCTATGATGCTCATGGTGCACTTCCTCAACCTTCTATAAGAACTACTGTTCTGACATGTTCTAGGTTGTGATTATGGACTGCTGTTAGAATTCGCTTGCAAAACTCGTTTGGTATTTGAAATTAAATTTTGCATAGTATATGCGAAGAAGTGTTAACTTAAGAATTGAAATAGATAGTTTTATTGAATCATATTAAAATTATAATTTCCTTAGCAATCCTGCAATACTTGTTGAAGGAGAGGATGGATGGATCAATGACAAGATGCAAATATAAAACATAAAAAACAGAACATAAATCGTATTCACAGACCATAAAAAACAGAACATAACTTATTTTATTGATTGCATTACAAGTACAGATGCAAAATGGCTTCAGCCAATACTTATTTATAGTTGAACGGCGGTTTACATTGTTGTCTTACATTACGGAAGAGCCTGAGATATACAGAAAGAAATAAAAAACTGCCGAGGAAAAAGGATGGGGTACTAGAGAGTACCGCCTTGTATGCTCTTTTCTTCTCCTTCCTGCTGGCTGAATTCGAACCCGTGTTGGCATAGCATATAATTGTTGCTATCTACCGTTACAACACGCGGACCAACCGAAACATATTTTCAATGTTTTATGTGATTAATCACTGTTCTGGACTAAAAAACTAAAGAAAAACTCAATTTGTCTAGATCAAGACTAGTAGGATGGATTAGTGACATAATTTGTAATGGTATCAAGAGTTTTATTAAAATTTTTATAGATTTTATCAATCTTTAATATGAGATATTTGGTATTCATTATTCGATTATAATTCTTTTTTTTAATGGTGAAGATCAATTATTTCTTGTAGGTTTTCTTTGTTTAGGACACTAGACTATATCATGACTAGTTTGCCCTGATTTCAATATTCAAAATATCATACTTTGAGCCATCGCTTTTAGAATCTAATGATTATAAGCTCATCCTCATGCATGCCAAGAAGCTTGAGCTGAGCAACTAAAATATTGTATCATGTGCATCTTCTAGTTCATTATATGTATCAAGTGTTGGCATGGTTCATCATTTTACTCCAAGAGCATCCAAGAATAAAATTTGCATATTTACATAGAACCATATAATAATACAGAGAAAGCACTAGAAGAAATTATATTTTCTAATGGATAATAAATTTTAGTTTTCATTAACATCATATAGCTCATCTACAAGTCTATGCATTAGTTTGCATTATAATCATATAGGCCATCTAAAAGTCTATATGCATCTAGTCTTCAATCATTCACTTAGAATTGTAAAGTTGGTTTTATAAAAGATATTGATGTAGGACAATTTCATCTTAGCAGTCCAACAATCTATACCAAGTTATTTGCAAACATTGCCTTGACACATATAACATGAAGACAAATGTCAAGATATATTTGTTGCAAATTTCTATCAACTAATTGTCATACTGTTTAGGTTCAATCATTAATAATTTGAACCATAATTTTTTTTTGAAATTGCACTGAACTTAAATATATTCGCCAAATTGTATCCTTGACAATTGAATTTTGTGCAACAACACCTTACAAGTTTACTTTTATTTGAAAATAGAAGCCAATCAAAATGCTATAAAAACTATCAAATGGATGGGAGGAGCACATACCTTTATTTTTCGACTGAAGTCGAATTCATTTGGGTGCAACACATAACAGATTCCATCTACCGTTACACCAGTGAGCACTAGCCGATGCAAATTGTTTTGTTATTTTTACTAATACTAAAGAAAATCTCAATGTGTCCAAATCAAGACTAGTAGGATGCATTAGTAACATAAATTGTAATCACATGAAGACCAAAGTTTATCTAATATGATTGTATATAGGCAAATATTAATATGTTGTATATTTTTATCATTAAAAATTAGAGTTGTAGTTGAATATTGAATATCAAATATTTCAAATTAAATATTAACATATATTTATAATATCAATATAAAAAAGATAAATTTTTTATTTTATTTTTAGCTATCTCTTTTATAATCTAGTGATTTATTCATTTTCATACATGTCAAAAAGTTCAAGTTGAGCAACTAAAGGCCTATATCATGCACATCTTCTAGGTCATGTTATAAATATCAAGTGTTATCATGGCTTATCATAAAAAAAATTATATTCCAATTGCATTATCATTTTACTCTAAGAGCATTTAAGAATATAATATGCATATTTTCATATATATTATTATTATCTATTAATCAATGTGTATATGAATATTGTATCATTAGCAAAGGGGCTTGACTACTTATGAAGAAAGCTAACAAATATTAAATTGCACATAGTAAGCTCTAGTATGCTTTCCAGTGCAACTCCTTATTTCAAGGACATTGGTATAAGTCTAGACAAATAAGACATGTCGGTCAACATGGGTAAAAAGCCTATCTTTGCAAGAAATATGCAATCACAATAATGAGCCCCCAATCACAAACAAAGATTCATTTGAGATGACATAAACTTTACATTAGTTTTTCCTTGTTGTATAATTATCAATTACATAATGAAATCTAGAGTCAATCACATCAATCACAAATATATCAACAATCAAAAATAAAAATTAGCAAGTCACATTAATATAGTCAAGAATCTCTATTTTTCTTTAGCATTTTCATATTATTCTTTGCTCATTTAATATTTTTTGTCTAATTTATTATACATTATTTAATACTTGTAGGAAAAGAAAGTTAATATGATGATAAATTTAGGCCTTACAAATAATAAGAAAATAATTTAGTAATGATTGAAAACATTGTGTAAGATTGATAATATAGAATCTTGGTGAAATATGCGTCAATATGTTTTCTTTAAGAGAAGAGTAAAGATGTTGTCAGTGAATACCTCAAAGAGCTCTTTGTTCCTTACATGGATCCATCCCATGAATGGTATTTCAAAACTTATTTTGATAATGGGGAATATGGTGTGGGGCTATTCTCAGTTACATTGTAGCTACTGAATGCTTGTTCAAGATATGCACATTAAATGGATGCAGTCTACACAGGAGTTGATGGAAAACCCATTGTGAAAGAGTGTTTTATATATCTATTTTTAAGAAATATGTTGGGGATATTTCATGGAGGTATACAGAAATAGGGATTCTAGAATTAGTGTTTTATTAGTAATGTCTTACAGGCTTGCCTCCTTAATATGCTTGTAAAGAGTTACCAATGTTAGAGGAAAATCTTTCAATGCTTGAAGTAATATGCTTATCATGAGCGTGTATCCCAGACCCACATGTTGTTTTGGAGCCGACACTCCAATCTCCCTCTCGGCGTCCACGTGACAAGTTTCCTTCAGAAAAATCACAGACTTATGGCTCAAGCGTCTCCTCCTCTTCTCGGATTTTCCAGTCATTTTGGCCATGAAGATGATTTTGGGCAATGGTCATCTCAACAGAGATGAATATCCTCGGGATAACACCAGCATTTCTTCAAGGTTTTTTGCCTCCCTTCTTGACCTAAAACTCGCCAAACAGGTAGTCTGGTCTCTCACTAAGAAGCTCTTCCTGGAGGAAGTGACCCAAGAGCTCCAGGAAATTCTTAACAAAGCAATTCATGATTCTAGGGCCCCTTGTCCAGGAGATAGAATCCTTTTTAATGCTAATGGAGAATTGATTAAGTATTATCCCTTCCTGCTTGATTTGAAAGGGAAGGACCTGGATAGGCACAAAGTGTTTGTGGGTGTTGGCCTTGGCTATCTCAAATGGCGGTTCCTGGGAGAGGATTTAGAAGACCTTGGAAGGGAGGAGGACCTTATCCAGTTTGCAAGACTTAATGGCATCCTACCTCCAAAACCAGAAGAGGAAAACCCACATTTGGATCAGGCTAGCAGGGGTCGTGGTTCCAGGGGTCGCCGTGGGAATGGTTTTAGCCATGGCAGAGGTCGCCCTCCGTGCAGAGGACGTGGTCGAGACAAGAAGGTGCTCCAGTCAACTGAAGCTCGATAGGGATTTGCAAGCAAAGGCAAAGGTCGTGGTCCTCCTAGGAAGCAGCAGCATAACCCCAACACTCCATCTTCAAGCTAGGATTTCTGTGGTTCCCTCATTTTGATTTTTGATACTAAGTAGATATGTATATTTCTCTTAGGTTTAATTTCAAGCTTAAAAACTCTGTTCTAGGCAGTTGGAAATCTGCCTCTATCACTTATAGTCTATTTGCTTTCCTAGACTATTAAACCCTCTGATGGTTTTAAAAATAGTTAAAACATAAGTTTAAGCCTTTTTGGTTTTGGTGAATTCTCTGTGCTCTCAAAGAGCAGGGATTTTGAATGACTGAGAATTTTGTTTCAATCATATGTATCTAAACTTATTAATACAAATCTGACTCTGCCTTTACTGATAAAAAAAAAAAATGCTTATCAACTTATTAGTTATCACTGTGCAATTCTAGAATGTTGTTTAGAAGAAAGAGCTATTAGGAACGTACCATAGATTTGAGTTAAAAATGGTTTTTAGAAATTATGTTTCTAAAAAAGTTACACTGTAAAATTTTCTCAACGTAATAGGTTTTCAAATATATATTATCACATTATGCAACCTAGCTCGTTTAAGTATTCTAAAACATTGAATTTTTGTCCTGTTCTATTGTATATGTGTTTTAGAGTAATCCAGTTCCGTAGTTGCACTGTTATTATTACTATCTTATGTTGAAACTCTTTTATTGTACTGTACTATATATAAAAATATAATTAGTGAAGACATAATTAATTAAAATAATTAAATTTAAGTTATTTTACAAATAAAAGAAACAACAAATTTAAATATAGAAATTAAATAGATTTGTATTCAATTTTAATTTTCATATTAAACTAATAATTGTACTTTGGTGTGTAATACGTACACCAAAGAGGTGTGAAAGATCAATTAGGGAAAATGTTAGTCTATTTTTTGCATACATTTCTAGAGTAGATGAGGTCAATTGGTAGGTCATTTGGAAAATGATATTGTTTATAAAAAAGGGTCTAAATGGAAAAGTGACATCTTCAAATCAACTATGCATTCACTTATAGGAATCCTAAGACAAGTAAAACAAAACCACTAAATCAAGAAGATAATCAAGATCCACTACCAATACACTCATGTTATGTTTGCAAAAGGGAGATAGGGAGAGAGAGGGATAGAAAAAGTGGGGTCGAGAGGAGGTGAGAAGGGGTGGGGGGAAGTGAGAGATAGGGGTAAGGAGAAAGAGATGGAGAGAAAGATAGAGATGGATATGGAGAGGAGAGAGAGGAGAGGAGATTGACATAGATGAAAGAGAAATATATATATAGAGAGAGAGAGACAAAAAGATAAAAATAAGAGTATAAAGTGATATATAGAGAGAGGTAGAGAGATGGAGATATAATGAGATAGAGATAAAGGGAGAATTAAATAAATATTGAGTGATAGAGATATATTAAAAGAGATAGAGATATAGATTTCTAGAAAAAGGGAGAGTGAGAGAAAGGGAGACATATCTAGAGATAGTAGGAAAGAGAAGAACATAGAGCTAGAGATGAAGATAGAGTGAGAGAAGAAGAGGGAGGCAAATAGATAGAGAGATATATAGGAAGAGGGAGAGAGAAATAAACATAGGTACAGATGATGATCCCGCTTCCATGATTAAAGATAAATACCTATGAATACCTGTTGATGAAAAACCCTAAAGACCTCTTCGGATCACTGGTGAAATCGCTCAAGATGACATCGATCGCTCAGAATCATCTTAGACTTCCTTTGAATCGCTTTGAATGCAAAGCGATCAGAAATGAAGTGAATTCCACCTTTTATCCTCCAAGAAACCCTAATCCGTCATTGATATTAATGACTTTCGGTGGAAGATATCGGACCTCGATCAAACATCTCCATGCTAGGTAAGCATTTCCAATGTCTGGAACATCTTTCATAATCTATTCTTGGGACATATGCAACATCTTCATGAATTTTGGCTACCCCTAAGGCATCTGCCTTAGTTACCGGATGAGCTTCCTGCCGGTGCAGGAGCAACCTCCTCTGCCAGTTGAGTAACTGGTGCATTTCCATCTGCTGATTGTTCTTTTGTCTTCCCGACCCATCTCTGGGTATGATCTTGCTGGATTTCATTAATATTCTCTTTTCCTTTCTCATTTGATCCTTCATTACCAACTGGTGGATTTCTGTTTCTACAGAACTTAGCAATATGTCCAACCTCATTACATGCATAACATGTAACATTGTTCTTTTGAATTGCTTTGCTAAAACCAGTGTAATTGCATTACCTTCACTGATTAGCCATATGTCCAAATTTTCCACATGCATAACATTTAACATTCATTCTACAATCTTCTATCTTATGACCATACTTATTACATTTAGCACATTGTTCGGGAGCAGAATTAGGGTTCTGATTTTCTCTAATTCTACATTGCCTAGCCATGTGACTAAATTTAATACAAACAAAGAATCTACCATTAAATTTATAAGCATTAAACTTCCTTACCAGTGCCTTATGATTTTGATCTTCATTTGCAGTACCGGAACTCTATCCTTGTTCAAATCCAAGTCCACTGGAATCTCCATTCTGCCTTTGTCTTTCCAATAACTCATCTAGCTGTGCTGAACTAATCTTGATATTTTCTTTATACTCACTTGCAATAGTCAGATAATCTCTTAGAATCATTATTTGTCTCTCAAGCTCTTGTTCATTACTCTAGGATTGTATTAAATCAGTTCTCAACATATCATCCTCATGAACCAACCTACCAAATTCTTCAAATTTGTTTTTCAGAGAAAGAACAAGATTTTATTCCTTTTTCTTCCGGTCCTCAATCTCTTTAGACATCCTCATAGTTATAGCTTGCATTTCATTCCTCATGACCATGTTTTCCTGACTCAACTTGAGACATCTCTCATTAAGTGCATCTTTCTCATCATTATCCTTATTTTGCAAAATTTCCTTCCTCCTAGCCTGATTAGATGGCAACCTCTCTTGTAGGACAAGAATGAATTCCTGAGCATAATTCAATTCATCTTGAAGCTTCAAGTTCTTCAACCTTTCAACATCATAATCTTCAAGTGCCACCTCAATTTGCTTCTCCAAACTCATATCCATGGATTCTGGATTCAAGATCTTCCTCAAGCTATTAAACTTCCTCTGAGACACAAGGCTCTGATACCAATTGTTGGAATCCAACAACACTGAGATGGGGGGGTGGGGGGGGGGGTGTGAATCAGTTTTATACCAGAATGATCAATTTTAACCTTATTAAAACATGTATACACTAGCCAATATACTGGTACATACATAATTGAAAGAAGTAAAGCAACCAAGAAGTCAATCACATAAATGAATGCCATAACAAAAAGATCTATATGTGGAAAAACTTAAAGAAAAAAAAACACGGTGGGATTTGTGACCCACAATATCAATCCACTGACCATATGAAGAGATATTACAAAATATAGGGGCCTTCACTTGCAGGAAGGCTTACAACCTAGAGCACACTGCTCAATCACAAAAGGAGCCTCACTAACTACATACAAATCCAGACTACAATCTAGAGAAATGATTGAACTGAGAAGATAGCATCTTCTATGCCTAAATATAGTTCCAGTTAAGCTTTGTCTATTCTGATTTGAAACCCTAAACCCTTACCGAAATAACCTCTTACACAAATATCCTCACATACATGATCTCTCTCATATATTTTGCATTACATTACATTGCATAACCTTGCCTACACCTACCTATTCTTGTATATTACAAAATGATCTAATCAACTGACCTATATACCCCTTGACAATCCATCATGCCTTATGTCGGCTTACAAAGATAATTACAGTATGAATATACATGTCGGGTCAATAACATAAACACATGAATATAAAAAACAATTGCCGATGCCAGATCTCCCAAATGATGTCGGCCTCTAATACTGATAACTTGAATGTGAACCATGTTGGCCTGCAATGCCGGTAACCAAAGAATTCCTTCCAACCTGCCGGTGCACAACTGAACCAAAATATGAAACCGAAACAAGTTACCATGTTGCCATTAATGAAAATATATTGAAACCAACCAATTGAGTGTCAATTTCCAACATGTTATATTCATAAAGTAGAATCTCACCATACAAAATTCCCATCTATTCCAAGTCAAGATCCAAAATATCTAAAATTAGGCTTGATGCTAAAACAAATAAAATGTTCCTACAAGTTACATAGCACATATAAATATACTCAAAGCTTATGTTACACTTTTGGGAATTGTTTAGAATAGAGCCATCCATCTTGTATATATTTAGCAAACAAATTAATTTATTACTTTTCTCATCCATCCACCAACCAAGACTACTGGGTATGCATACTTCTCACATAAGGTCAACTCATATAAGTTACCTTGCTAATATTACTTTGGAGGTGAATTTAGCATGACATTGTCCATCTTGTGTTCATAGATTTAATGCACGCGTATTACCATTATATTATTGTCGCTGTTGTCAGATGATTATTCTTATTGCTATTAAACTACATTTGATTTTAATTTTGTTGATATTATATTGTTGTCATGGTATATTTACTGCTTCTTATTGTTATCATGATATATTTATTATTGCTATATTGTCTTGATTTTGATGTCATGTTAAGAAATACTAGTTTTAACTTGTAGAAATTTGAGCATCTCTATATATATTGTCTTCCCCAACCAACAATGATCGTAAACATATTTTTTATGAATGATGTCAATCAATAATAAATTTATGAATGATGTCGCGCAATGATAAATTCACTCAGATTCAACTACACAAAATAGATGTCCTAACCATATGATTATAATAAGCATCATGTGCTCAAGAACCTTTTTCTACACAATTCAAAATAATAATTCTATTATGCTCACAATGGCCATTAGATTAATGCCAAATGTAAATAAATTTTTAGTTAACATTGATAAAAGATAACAAAATTAATTCCAAATATGAAATGTATTCAACAAGTGCGTGAAACATGCTAACAACAATTGCCCATGTTTTATTAAAATACAAATACAGTGTCTTGTCTCCTACAACAATGAGCTATCTTTTATGAGTGTGCCATCATTCATAATATTGAATTATCTTTTATAACAATAAAGTGGCCTATTTTAGTTGGAAATCTCTGCAATATGTTGTAGTTACAATAAGTAAATAGTTTGTACGATCATAGAAAGTGATATTGTAGAACATGTAAACAATTTTGTAGAGTTCACAAGGCCCCCTATCACTAATCATTCTTTTGTCCAAAGCTATTATTCACTTGAACACTATTGTATGGTGGTGATGGTGGCGATGGTTGATTTTCATGAAGAAGTTGACACACTTTTATTGAGACAATAGAATTCACAACATAAAGACCTGGTATGATGGTGGTGATGGTTTATTTTCATCAAGAAGTTGAGACACTTTTATTGAGATAATAGTCTTCACAACATATAGAATTTGTATGATGGTATCCCATAATTTGCACAAAAGATCTTGAATGATAGGATAATATCATGCACTAAAAATATGACTTTTTACATGCACTTGACGGTACATGACAATGATTACTCTACAAGGGAAATGTGATTACCATGTCTTTCTTCTCCCGTAAGAAACCTCATCAAACACACACTTAGCTGTGCACTTGAGAGTACGGGTGTCTATGATGATGTTGGCCTAATTGTAACCTTCCAAATTCCATTTGGAATGAAAAGATTATGCAATCATGGTATAAAACAAATGGCCACAGTGACATCTCAAATATTCATTTAAAGATACAAAATTCAACTTTGAAGCTCATCAACGTCTTGACTTCATATTGAAAGTTGAAGGAATACACAAACTTATGAAAATGTTTGAGGCAATACATATTTATCTTAAAAACTCTTAACAATAAAAGTATATTAAAGTATTATTCTATAATTAAAATAGAATATATGATATTAAAGGACCCAATCCTTATATGCAGGGACATTTAATATGGTCAGTGATAGCGAAATCACCTCTACCCAGGAACATTTTTAGAGATTCGAGGTTCAACAAAGAAAGCATTAGCTTCCTTAGCTCTTTTTCTAAGCCCTCAATTTTATTGAGAAAAAAATCCTAAAAAATTGGCAAGAGAAGCAGGCTAAGTTATTTCCACACTAATACTTTTTGTTTCTATTTTTTGGGCGTGGAATTTTTTTTGCAAGTCACTACAATGTTGAAATAGTTTTAAACATATATGTTCCTAAAAAATTCTATAGAGTTATTTTTTGAGTCCCAATTTGGCGATTCTAAATGCAAATATTTATGTCTTTGGTAGTTGTAGAGTCTAATAAGTTTTGTGATTATTATTTTTTTCTTTTGATGAAGGAAGAAGAGAGTTCAGATTTTTTGTTGAAGATATATTTCAAAGGGCACAAAAACTATGAGTTGCTTTCAAACTTATGATTGGGAGTCATGTGGATTTTCTTTCTAGCTTAGTATTGTGTATTCTTAGTGTAACTAGGAATTTGAGTACAAGCATTGAAGAAATAGATTAGCCAACCACGAAGACTAAATGCAATGAAAATAATTCCTAATACAATCAATGAAAGCATATAAACAAATCATTAAAAGGAAATACAAACCAAGCAAATGCACCTTCATTGATATTCCATTGTTCTTCTTTCTCCTTCAAATTTGATGTGTGGATCACCTACAAATGCAAGTATGTTGCAAGCAAGATAATGACAAAATGATAGAAAATTGGATAGTGTAAGGATACTAGAAGCGTGGTTGTCAAAAATGAGCAATGAGAGCTCAATTTATTAAAAAGTTGAGATTGATTGGATGGCTAAGTTTGAAAAGTTTTTTGGGCAGATGGATGGACCTAATTGAGTGCACAATAGAGCTGTCATTCAGGGAAGGATGAAGATAGAAGAAAGCAAATGGGAAGATATTATGAGAATAAATAATTAAATATTTAATTATCTTCTCATAAATACCAAATTAGCAAGTTGAAAATATCAGGAAGATTTTTTTTTTTATATTGCATATAAGGGGATAAGACTATTACAAAAAAATAGTTACAGATTCACCAGTATATCTCAATCTGGACAACAGGTCCAGCCATCACCAGTTTAATAGTTTTACCTAAAATATAAACAGAGATATAGAAGTTTATACATATAGTACGATAGTATTTATGCCAAAAATGGAACAACCATCCATGAGGTACAAAAGGGTGCATCCATCCATGTCACTTATCCTTGAAGGATTTGATCCTACAAAGCTTCCATCCATGTGGTCCAACCCCTGGGGCCCTCCATCCAAATGGCTTGTTTTCCATCAAGGAGCTCTGTAAGAATCTGGATCTGGTCTCTGATAGGGTCTCTCGCTCTGGCTACCTCTGCTTCCAGGGTCTCCAAAGCCAGGTCCACTTCTTTCTTCCCTTTGAGTGTCTTTTTCCATTTATACCCGTTCTCCATCTCATGAAGGAACATCCTTGCATTTCCATCCTTTATGAATTTGAAGAATTTGTTCTTTTCCACATTCATTGTTACTGCTACCTGCAAGAGAATTCGATGAAGGGTGAGTCCACAAAAAGACTTAGTAAGGACCCTACTTGAGCCCTGAAATTTATCTTCATTTCTTAATTTCCAAATGTGCCACAAAATCTTAGATGTAAGAACATACTAGAAAAGGTTAGTGTCCTTTTTTAGATCTTTAATGTATCCAATTATAACATCTAAAATAGTAAATTGAACAGGAAATTGAATACCAAATAATAACCAGATTTCTTTAGCAATGCTACACTAAAAAAAAATATGTCTAATTGATTCAGGAACCCTGCAAATGTTACAGATGTCATTGCTGTTATGATCTTTTCTAATTGGTAACCTATTTAAAATCAGTAGCCATTTAAAACATTTTTCCTTAGGAGTGACGGGACTACTCCAAAGCCTATTGAACACCTTTTGCCACTGTTTAATTGTAAAATCTGCAAACCACAACTTGTTAGCATGGGAAATTATTGATTCATCACAAGTTAGGGTCTTATAAATAACGCTAGTTTTAACATTACACATTGGGATGGTATTATTCCACAAAAGGTCCTTATAGCAGTTTGCATCATTATTACATTTTTTGGGCAAAAGCTTCTCACAAGCTTTCTGTAACAAAGTATATGTGCACTTATGGGAACTCAGCAGGTTAAATTTATCTCTAAGGGTGTCCCAATCTAGCAACATATCATTCTCAATGATATCTTTAAAACAACAGATGCCTTTTGCCGCCCATGCTTTGGCAGAGCACCCCTGAGTAAGGGCCAAGGGTTTGGATGAGTGTAGGAGGTTCCACCAAATGGATCTAGACCCATAAATAAACTCATTGTTGCTGACTCTATAATTGCTGATAAAGGGCTTCACACTACTCCAGGCCTTCTAGATAGATTTGAAGATGTTGTACCCCCGAACTAAGACCTCGAAGTCTCCAGCCACAAGGTCACAGAAAGGGAGGGATTTTCATGTTTTGGCCTTCTTTGGCACGGCTTTCAGAATATTATTCCTAACCAACACTTTCCACAGTTCATTCCCTTCTATAGCCTGTAAAATCCACTTTGCTACAAGAGAAATTCCTTGGAGTCTCAAGTCCTTAAGTCCTAGGCCTCCCAGGCTCTTATCCTTATGACACCACTCCCATTTAACAGAGTGCATTTTCTTTTTACCTTTTCCATTAGACCATAGGAAGTTCCTGATGGTTTTTTGTATTTCTAGGATCTGGTAATTAGAGAACATCCATACTGAAGAGTAATAAATATTGTAGGAAGAAAGAATTTTCTGACAAACCTGCATTCTCCTGGCAAGTGAAAGATATTTATTATCCCATCTATTGAGCTTATTTTCTATTTTGGTTCTAACCCATTGCCACATATCTTTAAGAGAAAGGGATATTGCAAATGGAATTCCTAAGTATCTGACTATCTTGTTAGGTCCTCCCCATTGGATCCCAAACTGCTGCAACCAGCCCGGAGGCTGCTCCTCCCATCCAAGCATGATAGATTTGCTTTGTGAGATTTTAGCTCCTGAAATCTCCCCTAGAAACTTGATTTTTCCTTCTAAAGCATTCAAGTTGTGCTTACTGATATCTAGAAAGAGTGTTGTGTCATCAGTAAATTGTGCATTGATCAACTCTTCTCCATTTGGAAGTTGGATCCCCTAAACTTTAGGAGAGATAGTAGAGTCTTTAAGAATGTAGAACAGGGCATCGGTTGCAATAACGAAGAGAGCAGGGGCTAAGGGACATCCTTGTCTAATGGACCTACCTAGAGAGATACTTTGAGTCAAGGATCCATTAACTTCAACCTGAGCTGAGGCATCTTTGAGCAAGACCATAATCCATTTGTAGAATTTTGTTGGGAAACCAAAAGCTTCTAACATAGTTAGGATAAAGCCCCATTCTACCTTGTCATATGCTTTTTCGAAATCTAGGAGGAACATGGCTGCATTTTGTTTCGAGGTCCTCACCCATTCCATGGCCTCCCAACTGGTAATTAAATTTTCCAGTATATATCTTCCTTTGATGAAGCCTATTTGTGTAGAATAGATGAATTTGGGGAGAATGTTTTCCAGTTTGATCGCTAGAGCTTTGGCCAAAATTTTGTAGGACACATTAGGAAGTGTTATTAGTCTCTAGTTTTTGATCAAGGATTTGTCCCCATCTTCGGGAAGTAATTTGATAATCCCACTGTTAATTCTTTCTCCTAGAGAGCCAATGTTAAAAGCTTCAGTGTAGAGTTCATGTAGGTCATGACTCACCCAATCCTCATTGGCTTTGTAGAATTCTATCATCAGCCCATTCGGGCCTGGAGCTTTGTCATTATTTAGGGTCTTGATGGAATTCTTTACCTCTTGTAGAGTGATAGGTCCTCTTAATGTCTGAGCATCTGCCTCTCAGATTTTAGGAGGAATAATCTTTCTGCACTTTTCTCTTGCTTCCCGGGAGGTAGTAGATTCTTCAGATGTGAAGAGCCTTTTATAGAAATGGAAGAACGCCTCTTTGATATCCTCCAATTCTTTAACTTCTCTGTTTTCTACCCAAATCCAACCAATCTTCTCTCTATACTCTTTCTGTTTTAGCATATTAAAGAAAAATTGGATCCTTTGTCTCCAACTTGCATCAAATGTGCTCAAGCCCTGATTATGGCCCCTCTGGTCTTAGCCTGCTAATGTTTTTTGAGTCTATCCCTGGCCAAGGCTACTTCATGGGTAAGTTAAATACTGCTTGGGTTGTCTTGAATCTTAGCTTCACACAAGTGGAAATTTTTAGCTAGAGTTTTTTCTTTCCATCTAAAATCCCTTGCTTTCTTTTGTCCTATGGTTTGGTGCAGCACTTGCTAGCTATCCACATTCTGGTTCCATCTTTCCACACAAGAGTTCAATAATCTATTCCTTCTGTTAAACATTCTGACAATCTTGACTGCACTCAACACATCTGTATCTAAGAGAAAGCTGGAATTCAGAAGGAATTTATCCTTTGGGGTCCCCTGCTTCTCTGGGTAGTCCCTGAGTCTAACTTGACATATGATAGGATGATGGTCTGAAAGAGTGGCCGGAAGAACTGATACAAGACTGCCATTATCACCTAGGTTGAAGGTGAAATGGTCCTTATTAGCATAGAACCTATCCAACCTACAAAAGATCCTGTGTTTCCCACTTTGGAAATTGCACCATGTGTACCAAATATCAGAGACATCTTTCTTTTTGCAGAACAGAGGGTCAAACAGTCTCTTCCAGTTCTTCAATCTTTCCGAGTGAATTTTCTCCATCCCTTTCCATTCCAATGGTATACCTCCATACTTGTCCTCCCAATTTTCAATCATGTTAAAATCACCTCCCACCAACCAGGGGATGTCTGGCAATGTGACAATCCAGTCCCATAGTGCAGTTCTATCCCGGTAATCGTTAGGGGCATAAATGGAGCAAATTCCAAATCTGGATCCATTATCATCTAGGGATACCCATACTACTCTATTACAAGGTGAGCATCATTGGCTTACAATACACTCTTTCCATCTGGGGTTGATAATAATCCCAACACCTCCTCTACCTCTGTCATGGTTTGAGGAGATTTTAATAGAATCTTTCCATATGAATTCTAGGGTGACTTCCAAGGTAAATTTTACAGCCTTGAGTTCTTGAAGCATAATAAAGTCTGCATTCTTACGTTGGTTAACAAACCTTCTAATCATTTTCCTCCTATCTGGAGATTCCAAACCCCTGATATTTCAAGAGATGCACTTCATATAGGTTCAGATTATTGATTTATTCTTTGGATGCTTTAAACTTGTTAAAGCATCTTGGGAGGTCTTTCTTCTCCTCATTATTCTTTCTGTTAATGGTGCCCTTGTTTTTGGATCCCAGAGGCCTACCCCTTCTTCTTCTAGGGATTGCCTTGGGATTTTCAGTATCCGAAGTCCAATCTCCTTCTTCTCCTAGACATTCCTCTCCCTGGTCTTCTTCATCTAGCTCGGACTCTTTCCTAGCGATCCCCTGATTGGGGGGCTCAGGGGTCTCAGCATAGGATGCCAAAGCCATCAAACTATCTGAACGGTCTATAGTAGCACCAACACTAGATATTGGATTGGATCTACCAGCCTTAGGGTCAGCAACAATGACCTCAATAACACAGGACTCTTCAAGTTCTACAAACTTCTTAGTGGGGATGACAAAACTCGAGTCAGGAGTGAGTTTAGTTTGAGAGGGGAGTTCAGCCTCGGTAGTGAAAGGAGGATCCTTTGTTAGAGTCTCCTCAAATGAGACATCCATGTCTACTGAGCTTCTGTGAGAAGTAGCATTCACTAACCCAACCTGGCTCCCTCCCAAGCTCAACACACTACTCACTTCGACTCTATCCTTAGGGTTAAGAGCACCAGGATTACCACCATTAGGGACTAGGTTAGAGAATTTCATCTCCAGGGGGACCTCAAGACCATCATCCTCCATAGGAGATATTAACATGCGGTCCAGATGATAAACTCGTCAAGGAGTCAGGAAAGGCTCTTATGAAAGACAAAATGATAAATGAAAAAAATAAAGCTATAAAAATTTAGTTGTTCTGATAAATCAATCAAAAGATGGAAAAGCCATAATGCCTTCCACTCAGGACAAAGGGAAAGCTATAGTAGGGTAGGAAGGAGAGGCGTCAAGCTCATACTTTTAAGAGGTTAAGAGCTCTTCATCAGATATTCAGGCAGATAGTGTAGAAACAGTATTTTTTGAGGATTCAAGGTTGGAGGATGATGGAAACGTTCTCAGGGTGAATGTCACCTTCTCTGAGCCATTTCTATCTTTGTAGATTGCAAAATTTCATCAAAAAGCCATAATATGTAAGTTTTGGCGACTCTCAATTGAATTTGTTTTTTTTCAAATGGGTTTTAGAATATTGGGTTGGTGTTTCTGAGGTTTTTTTGATAGACAATAGTAATGGTTTTTATATTTCTTTGTTTGAATCCAAAGAAAGTAGAGATACTACTTTTAAGACAAAATCATGGTTTTATAAGAGTTCTAGATTGTATATGCAAGAGTGGTAACCCAAATTTGATCCAAAGTCTATCAAAATGAATTTTGTTCCTCTTTGGATCCATCTTAAAAGTCTCCCATTAGAATAAAGAGAAATGGAAATAATAGAAATTCTAGGTAATATAGTGGGTATTTTATTAAAGGTAGATCCAACCTTTTTCGAAAACCCTAACCTTTCAATTAGAATTTGTTTTCTTATGAATCTAACAAAGGAATTCCCTTCCTCTATTAAGATCACTTCAAAAAATGGTAGTTGAGATCAAAAGGTATACTATCAAGATACTTCCTTGGTCTATGAGAATTGTCTTCTTTCAGACCATTCAACAATCTGTTGTCCAGATTCTAATAGTAAAGTTATCTCAAATACCTTGTCTTCAAGTTATGAGGAATTATGGTTTTCCTCTCTTGGTCCCCCTATAGATGAAAGGCCTTTACCATCTGCCCTTTTTTTGAAAATCTCCTCAATTGACCTTAATGAAGGTTTCCATAAAACTTCTTATGGAGGTTTAAGATTAAGTGGAACCAAGAGTTCCCAGAAAGAGATTGGTGGAATTATTTAGGGGTGGATTAAGGAGCTCCAAGAAAATATTATTGAGGAAATTGCAAATCAAATATTAAAGGAAGATTAGGAGATTAAAAATGAAGTAATAGGAGAGAATCAGTTGATGATTTCTCAGTTTGTTTGTTTTGATTCCACAATGAGTCATTTTTGGAATATTCTTCTAAAGCTAGGAAGAAACTGGAATTTGGCTTCTCCCTTAATAATATTAAAGTCTTGTGAGATTGACTCTCCTTTTCCCTTTTTATTAAATTCTATAAAAGAGTGATGGGGAAAAGTAGTAAGGGTGCTGAATCTTTTTGAGAAGTCAAGAGTAAATGATAATATGGAAATCATACTCAAGTACTTTTATCCTAGACCAAGACTATTGGACATTTCTAAAACTTTTATTGCCAACAATTATGTGGAAAATTATGTCTCTAATCTAGAAATGAACTCTCATAATTTGAGTTCACATCTGCTAAATGAAGGAAGAGTTTCCTTTAACATATCAAGCAAAATTGAAATTGAAACCCTGGCATATATTAACTACAAACACCTCAACTAGAACATAGAGAATACTCCACTTCTAAGGATTGATATGACCCAATTCAATGTAAAGGCTTCAATAACACCTTCAAAATTCTCGCAAAATATTGAAAAAAGCCTATCAGATCGAGGCATTAGAGTTCTTTACTCCATCCAAATTAAAAAGAGGTAGACCTGTGGGTAGCTAAGATAAATGGGGAGAAGAAAATATTAATTCCAGCGATAAATAGTTTGAAGTTGGAGAGAAGAAGATTGGTGAGGCAAATGGGGAAAAGAAACATGAGAGGTTCTCAGTCTATGCAAATCATCTATGATGTCTTCAAGGCCCTTTAGGGACAACAAATAATTGTCATTATCCTTGTTAGACTCCTTATTTCAACAAAATGAAGAAATCCTAGAAGATTCTAAAAACCAAATTCCTTTTTAGGGTCTCTCTTTCGATGAAAAATCTGTATTAATGGATTCAGTGAATTCCTCTCCTTTGACAAGGGAATTGGCAGTGGTTAGTGATTTTATAGGCATTTCATCACCTTAGAATGGGGAAACAAAGGAATCATGGTATGAAAAACAAAAACTTATTAAGAAAATATTAAATTTGGAAGATTTGGATGAGAAAGAGAGTGAAATTTTTTATTTAAATCCCCATTTTATTATAACTTCAGAGGTTTTGTATGGAAAAAACTTTAGTGACAAGGTCTCACTTGGTCCTCTATATAACTGCTCATGTAAACTTAAACCAGATTGTGGCCAATCACCAAAGAGTAGGAGGGGAAGAAAATCATCATCGGTTTTAAGAGCTTTGGATGGAGAAAATAGGGATCATCTAAAAATATCAGCCCTTTAGAGCAATGCGAAGGGGAATTCCTCTATATAAGTCTCACAATGATTATATTGTGGAATGTTAGGGGCTTGCATGTCCCTAATAAACAATGTCTGGTTAGGTGCTGCATCAAACTTTCAAAACTAGATGTGGTTTTTCTTTAGGAAACAAAATTGAATAGAGAACAAATATCAGCCTTCACAAAAAACTAGGGTTTTGGGAAGCAGAAGCCGTGGAGGCTGTGGGTTTAGCTGGAGGTTTGGCCTTGTTATGGAATCCAAGGAAAATAACTTACTCTCATCTATCTTCAAACATTCATTAGATAACAGGCTTTCTTTCTAGTTTTAAAGAAGATATAAAAATTTAATTTTTTAATGTATATGGTCCAGTGTAAAACAATATGAAGATGACTCTATGGTGGGATTTGGAAAGAATTTTCCAAATTACACCCCAAAAAAATGCGGTGGTTGGAATAGAATTTAATGCTTTTCTTCATCTCTTAGAGAAATTTGGAGGTATTCAGAAGGAGACCCAATCTCAAATTGACTTTCAAAATTGGGTTATTAGAAACAATTTGTTAGATATTGCTATGAAAAATGGAGTTACACATGGACAAATAGAAGATTGGGTTTTAGCTATATTGCCAAGAAGTTGGATAGGTTCTTCTTTAAAGGGGATCTTTCATTTCTCCTTTTTTACTTTGAAATCCTACATTATGCCAATATCTAGGTTAGATCAATATCTGATAGAGTTAGAGCTCTCACGATATAAGAAATCTATTAACTATACATTTAAATTTGGAAAAAGGTGGATGAGGGACTAGGGCTTTTTACTGTTGATTGAAAAATGGTGAATGAAGCTAGGTTTGATGTATCTAATTTTTTTTTTCATTGTAATTTACTAAAAAAGATCAAACAAAATCTCCTTATTTGGAATAGAGAATATTTTTTAAACATATTTGAAGTTAAGTTAAGAGTGAAAAAGAGATGGAGTATTAAATATCAAGGCTTTGAAACATGGAATGGATCAAAGTAGGTTTTTAAAGGAGAAGGAGCTTCTTCAACTTCATGAAGAAATTTTAGCAAAAGAGGAAACTTTTTGGAGGCAAAATTCTAGGAATGTGTGGCTTTCTAAGGGTGATAGAAATTAAAAGCTTTTCCATGATAGTACCAAACAAAGAAGGTAAATAAAAAAATATTGAGAATTAAAGATGATCAAGGTAATATGTTAGAAGACTCGGTAGCTATCTCAGTAAAATCACTATCATTCTTTTCAAATATCCTAAATAATTGGGATGGGTCAGACTTAGTTTCTCAAAATGAGCTATTGAGAAATATTCCAGTATTATATCAGCTGATGATAATTTAATGCCCAACAATAAATTTTCTAAACAAGAAGTCGAAAAATATCTCTTTCAACTTCAACTAGATAAATCACTAGGACTAGATGGATTCCCTGCATGCTTTTTCCAAAAATGCTAGCCCATTCTAGGGAATGAGTTAATTGAAGCCTTAGAAGCTACAAGGAATTTAGGAAGATTTCTGAAAGAGATTAATAATACATTTATTACCTTAATTCCTAAGAGAGAGAAGTTGCTTAAATTAAAGGAGTTTAGACGCATTTCCCTTTGTAATGCCATGTATAAGATCTTTTCAAAAGTCTTAGCAAATAGATTGAAGCAAGTTCTTCCATCTATAATCTTAGAAGAACAAATAGGTTTTGTTTCGAGGAGATCCATATTGGATGGAGTGATCATAGCTCAAGAATCCATTCATTCAATCCATAAAAAAGTGACCAAATAAGCTCATCAAATTGGACATTAGTAAGGCTTATGATAAAGTGGATTGGAGGTTTTTATATAAATGCTTGGAGGCTTTTTGTTTTTTCTAAAATGTGGATCAATTTAATTTTTTACAACATTTCAACACCACATTTTTTAGTCCTTATTAATTGATCTCCTCAAGGTTTCTTTGGTTCATCAAGAGGGATAAGGTAGGGGGATTTGATATTTCCTTTTCTCTTCTTCATTATGGCAGAATCCTTGGGTAAAACTTTCCACAAATATGAACAGATGGCCTAATAAGAGGTTTAAAGATCATTAACTCAGTTGAGGTTGTTGCCTACCAACAATTTGCAAATGATACAATGTTATTTGGTCAAGATGACAAAGGGGAAGTAGTTAAATTCAAGAAAATTCTTAGGAAATATGCATCAACTTTAGGCCAACAGGTTAATCAAGAAAAATCAGAGATCTTTTACTTCAATGTGAAGAAGAGGATTGAGCTTCAAATTCTAGCTCAATTGAGTTTTAAAGAAGGGAAATTGCCTTGTATGTACCTTGGTCTGCCCTTGTATCATGGGTTGCATCGGTGAGCTTTTCAACCTCAGTGTTGGAGATCTTCTTCCCTGGTTCCTGTCCAACTTTGGGTAAGCCAGTGAGCACCCAAATTGCTTCTTTTGTGATCATGTAAGGTCAGTCCAGCCAGATGAATTCATTATGGACCTTCCTCAGAACATATCTAATCATTTCATCCTTGGATTCTGGTATATACAGGATTCTGGTTAACCCTAGGTCTTCAATGATTTGATATTCCGGCTTGATTATTCAGGAGCTGCCTAGTATCACAAATTGATACTTTCTCTTGATTTCCTCTGTGCCTAAATCCTCTAAGGTGCAGTGAATATAATCCCTGACATCTTCCACATAAACTATGCCATCAGGAACCCTTGAAGATGCGCCAGTAGAGTCTTCCTTCATTGCAATTTGAGCAACTTCCTTGAAAATAGGTCTAAGCCTATCCTTAACCTCAACACCAGTGGGATTCACAATGAAAGTAGGAGCAGATGATGATCTAGATGCCATTTTAAATAAATACCTAGATAACGATCGTCGATTGAAATATTTTGATTACTTCTCAAATAGCTGTTGGAAATCTCTTAGAATGCCTTTGCTCACTCTTGATCACCTGTGATTCGCCTTTGCTTCACTCTAGTTTTCTCAAGGGCTGGGTGAGTGAAAATGAGTCCATTTTCCCTTTTTATTAGCGAGTAAACCCTAATTCATCACTGTCATAAATGATTAGCGGTGCGCCCTACCGGATGTTGGTTTCACAGTTTTATGCCAAGTAAACCTCCATCAATGATCAATACCACTCTCCAGATCTCTTTCCAGATCTCTTTTAGGGAATATGAAAGATTTAAATTGAATTTTCCAACCCATAAGGCGTATGCCTTAGTTACCAGTTGAATTTCCTACCAGTGTACGAATGCTCTATTCTACTGGTGGAGTTAATGGTGCAGTTACCGGTGTAGTTGCATCTCCACTTGGTTCTTCAGAATTTCTAACCCATCTCTTGGTGTGATCTTGTTGTATTTCATCTACCTTCTGCTTTCCTTTCTCATTTGCTTTAGCATTGCTAACTGTTTTAGTCTTGATTCTGCAGTACTTAGCAATATGACCTATTTTGTTGCATGCATAACATGTAACATTGTTATTTTGAGTTTCTTTGACATATCTAGTGTCATTCCTTGACCTACATTTATTAGCCAAATGTCCAAACTTTCTACATGCATGACGCTTAACATTCATTCTGCAATCTTCTAACTTATGACCATATTTATTGTAATTTGTGCATTGACCGGGAACTGAATTGTAGTTTTGATTTGCTCTATTTCTACATTGTTTAGCTATATACCCAAATTTATTACAAACAAAGCATCTACCATTGAATTTGTAAGCATTAGATTGCCTTACCGGTTTCCTCTGGTCTGATGAGTTCTGCATATCGGTTCTCTGGTCTTCATTTGTAGTACCGGAGCTTTCGTCTTATACAAATCCAAGTCCTCTAGAATCTTCACTCTACCTTTGTCTTTTCAATAAATCATCCAACTGTGTAGTAGTTATCCTATATTTTTCTTTATACTCACTTGCAGTAGTCAGATCATCTCTCAGATTCATTATTTGTCTTTCAAGTTCTTGTTCATTATTCCGGGATTGTACCAAATCAGTTCTCAATAGATTATTCTCATGAGCCAATCTACCACATTCTTCAAATTTGTTCTTCAGAGATACAACAAGATTTTCTTCCTTATTCTTTCTATCCTTGATATCTTTTGACATCCTCATAGTCAGGTCTTGCATTTCATTCTTCATGATCATGTTTGCTTGACTTAGTTTCCGACATTGTTCCTTAAGTGTATTTTTATCTTCATCATCCTGGTTTTGCAAAAGTTCCTTCCTCTTAGCTTGAGTTGATGATAACGTTTCTTGCATAACAAGAATGAATTCATTAGCAGAATTCAATTCATCTTGCAGCTTTGAGTTCTTCATCCTTTCAACATCATAATCCTCAAGTGCCTTCTTAAGATGCTTCTCCATATTCATGTTTAATGATTTCGGTTTTAGGATCTTCCTCAAGTTGTTAAACTTTCTTTGAGGTACCAAGGACACTGAGAGGGGGGGTGAATCATTTTTCTACCAGTAATATAAGATTTTACCTTATTGTAACAAACACATATAAACCGGTAAATGAAGAAACATATAACATGAAGTAAATAAACCAGCCACATGAATGAACACCATAACACAAAATTTTATACGTGGAAAACCTCAAAGAGGAAAAACCACGGTGGGATTTGTGACCCACAATATCAATTCACAGGCCATATGAAAGATATTACATAGCATGGGGGCCTGCACATGCAGAAAGGCACACTGCCTAGAGCACACTTCTCAACACAAAAGAGTCTCACTAACTACAAGCTTCTGCTAAGATAAAACAATAATGGTGAACTCACAAAATGCATCTACAATGCCAAAAAGAGTTCTAGTAAAGATTTGTTCTGTACCGGTTTGTAAACCTTGAACCCTTTTACCAGTATCTCCTTTCCTCCAAGAATGCGCTACAAACCATCTACTGATCATTGCACGATATAACTTTCGCATACAAATCACCTATATACATATCCTTTGCACCACACTATTCTACTTCCTTGTCATATATTAAAATGACCCAACAGACTGACTTATATATCCTTTACAAACAATATGCCTTATGTCAGCTTACAATGCAAAAGATATTCAATGTCAGCCCTATACAATAATTACAAAATGATTTTACAAATAAAACTTTTTGGTTCCCATACTGATGTTGGCTTCACTGAGGTGCTAGATGTCGATGCTGGTGCCGATGATGACCCTAAATACTCCAATGCCAGTATATATTGGTGTATGCCTCCAATGTTGGTATCTGCCGGTATATTCCTTCTAGAGAATCTTGTTGCCATAAATGATAACATATGAATCCAATGAGTGTCAATTGCCAACAAAGCCTTGGACATACTAGGCCAAGCACTATCATCTTTAGTAGGCCACCCACTACCACCACCAATATAAGGAGCAGTGCTTCTAAATCCCCAATCACCAAGAGAAGGCAAAGGAGAATGTCAATGGTGGAAATCGCTACCACCAAACCAAGAGTGAGCCTAAGACTATGGGATCTAAGAGTGGCAAAAATAAGAACTACACCCATGATGCCCCCCACAAGGTGTTGATTGACCCCGTGAAGGGGGATGATCAAGAGGCACTCTGGAAACCGTACAAGGGACATTACCCCAATTATTAAGAAGCTCCTAGAGGCGGGCCACCTTAAGGATGACCTTGTTGGCTTGTAACTGGATCTATAGCATAACATTATAACATATACAAGCTTTAGAATAAAAAAAAACATGAGTATCAATAGAGCTGTGAGAAAATAAAACAACATTTCTTTCTTTCCATAAAGAAGAGAATTTCCATCATAAAAGCATGCCATATCTGGGTAAAGGAATAAGGGACACCAGGCGAGTCTTCGAGCAAGTCTTTGTCTTGAAAGGTCTAAAGAAATCATGAATCCATCTCCAGAAATTCTAAGTCTGACGATAATACCAAAAGAGATGCATAAAAGTCTCAGGTTGTCCATGAAAAGAGCAGTGGGGGTCCAAAACCCCCATGTGCTGCAAGCAAGAGTTGAGAGGCAAGACTTGGAAAAGAATACACCAAATAAAATAGGAAAGTTTTGGCTCCACAATGGAAGACTAGATACCAAGAAATTTGTGTCACCAAGTGGTAGAATTCTATTGCAAGTGCCATCTCAAATTCAAAGAAGGAACCATAGGAAGGTGTGGAAAAAGCTATAAGTAACCTAGAGAGGGTTTGTCTTGAGAAAATGAAGTCTAGGGGTGCCACAACCAATCTTTCCACCAGGGCTTCATAAAGCAAATGCCCAACTTGTGAATCATCTCCATGGGAAGAGCTGATAAGATAATATCAAACATCTATATCGATCTAGTCAAATGAGTCAGAACTGCACCCATAAATCTTTCCAAGAGTGAAAGCTCGTGGAAGCTATGGAAAAGAGATCTTTAGGATTATGAATGTCATGCTTGTGAGAGCGTAAAAAACTCATTCCAAAGAATTTAGCTAGAGGACAGCCTTGGATCTGAATGAGGGGTGAACACCAAAGGTTGTGATGATTAAATTAAAGACCATCACAAAAACTAGAGCCATTCCATCTAAGACACAACTTGATGGCCTTCAAGGCATGCCATATGTTTTTGGTGATACAAGTTCCTTTGATGCAAACAACATCCTTCATAATAAGATGGGTTTGAAATCCAATCCCCTTCAATGAAATTTTATTAACTGGAAATCTTGAAGAAATACAATGCTTGAGAAGAAATTTCTAGGCCTTTGAACTAGGCATGGCTCGTTTGACCCACTTGGAACACAAAGCAAGTCCTTGTTTCTAGGGAAAAAGTAGATCAAGACCACTAGATTCCCAAGAAAGATAGCAAAACTCCCACACAACTCTGTGAAAGCTAGAGTGAGTAGGAGAAGAAGCCCACAAAAAATACCTCAAAAGATTCTCAAGCTTCAAATATGAAGCTTTTGAAGGAGCCCAACAAGAGGAGTAGTAAACATGGTTGGCTTCCAACACTTTAGAGCAAATTTGAAATTTCCCTCCAAGAGAAAGGGGCTTGGTGGGCTAGTAAGACAACTTTTTCTCAATCCTGGCAAGAACACCATTAGGGAACCCTGAAAAGAAAAAGGGATGCCCAGAACTTGAAAACTTCACCATGATCTAACCACTTCCAACCAAATTGGAGAATCCATGAAGGAGTGGACATAAAAGAATACCTATAGTATTGCGTCTTGTACCAATGAATGGAAGACCTAGAGGCCAGACAAAAGGTGTTGAGGTAGCAAAGGTCCTCCTGAACATTCCACTCATCCTCAATAAGGGTGAGAAAGGAGTCATTTGTGAAATGGCTATTAGTTAATTGAGTAGGAGGTTTAACATGGATCCCTAAAGAAGGTGGCTCAGGTAGGGAAATACCCTGACTCTACCAACCACAATGGCATTAGAAACCAAATAGCCAAAAACCTCGGTCACTAAAACATACAGGGAGGGAGTGAGAGGACAACCCTATCGAATAGATATGGACAAACCAAAAGTAGAAGACTAGCAACGATTGATAGTGATACACGCAAAGGCATCCCCAAACAACATCTGAACTAATTGAATGAAACAAGGACCAAACCCAATAGCCCAAAGCATGGTAATAATAAAAGGTCATTCAGTTCTATAATAAGGTGTAGCAAATTCAATCTTGAGAAAGATTGCACTTTGCTTGGAGTGGCAATCCCACTCCATACCCTCCCAAACAACAATGATAGTATCCAAAATGTATATGAATTTATTGATCCCAAATTTTTATGGCCTCATAATCTGAGGGAGGAGGTGTCAAATTTTCAGAGCCAAGGCCTTTGAAATAATTTAATAAGAAACATTCACGAGTGTGATGGGTCACTAATTATAGATATCCTATGGGTCCCCAACTTTAAGTATGAATTTTATATTTCGTTGATTAATAATTTTACCTAAAGAGTGATAATGAGAGGCTTCTTGGTAAACCTTGAGAAAATCAAGCCCCACACAAGGCCATAAAGCCTTTTAGAATTCATAGGGGAAGCCATCAAAACTTGTGGCTTTATCATCTGCCATGGAGAAAACCACTTCTTTTAAGTCCTAGAGAGTGAGCATTTGATTAGAAAAATTGCATTGAGATTTAGAGAGCCGAGTAGGAACCATCAAAAGGTATTCCTAAAGAGTAGCATCATATTCAAGAGAAGGATCTTGAGTAGTAAAGACCTTCTCATAGTGATGGACAAAGGCTTGAAGTACATTTGGTATCTCAGAGAGCATGGTTTTCCATTCCTTGATGCACTTAATACTAGGTAATGAATGGTGAGCCCAAAGGGAAAGGAAAAATTCATTAGAAGCATGTGATCCCCTACCTCAAGCCAATGTAGAAAAGCTTTGATTTGAGCCCCTCTGGCAACATAATTGAAAATAATTTGCTTCTAGTGTCAAAGCTCCACAACCCTAACCTAAAACATAGGCGAGAAAGGGTTCACAACTAAATAATTGGTAGCATGCCACAAATCCTGTGTGGTGGCTTTGTAGGAATCCTAGAAGAACTTGGCAAGTTTCTAGCAATAGATTCTAAAAACTCTTGCCAATGCACTGAATGGAAAAATTCCACCAATCAATCCACTCATGCTGCTGAGTAGGATGACCCTCAAAATTCTAGATTTTATGAATGTGGGCCACAGAAGGAGGGTGACTCAACAAGGAAGAATTTTTAAAAAACTACATTAGAGATGGACGGGGGTGGCCTACTCACTAGTCAATAGAAAATCAAATGGGGAAATGATCTAACAAAGTCACATCCAACAACGACCTAACCGAAGGATTGTGACAGCTCCCAAAGTATAAAAAAAAAAGGACTAAGCTAAGATCATGACATGATCAATTCTCTTAACAACTCAGTGTGGACATTTAAGAAAGTTGCACCATGTATGCCAAATGCCAGTATAGCAAGATTGGGTGATGTTAGGATCATAAAGACCCAATTTATTATGCGTGTAGAGCCACACTTCTCGCTCACCAATTGTCTAGTTCCTTGTTAGAGGCCTCCTCTATCATATTAAAATCCCCACACAACCCAATGTTGGCATTTGCATGAAGATTGCATTAATAATTTGTTATATTTTCATTGATGTCAATTAACCGGTAATGATATTTTTGTAATGTTGTTTTGTAACTGGTAGGAAGAGCTAGTGAAAGGAAACCATAACTAGTAGGTTAGTTTGTGGAGTAGACCAGTATTGCTAAGTATTGGAGAGTTGAACCGGTAAACCCTACCTGTCATTTTGATAAACCCTAACCGACTAAATGTTTGGTGAATAGGTTATATTGGTTTATGATCTGATGATGAGCAGTAATGATTATGACACGTATGCATATTGTATGATGAGAGTTTCAAAGTGATTTTGGCGCATTAAGGTAACATTTTTTTTGTCTTGGGAATGAGCAACTATACTGCATATAATGCAAAGCATGTGATGAGTTACTAAGTTCGATGAAGCGGTGATCAAGGAGCGGTCAAGGATTTCTTGAATGATGTGTAGAGATTGTTATGTAATCCAATGGTCATACTTGAACCGACTTGTTTGTAATCTCTGTAAGAATTAGGTTTTTGTTATGTTACCAACCTAGTTGATTTGTTTATAAAGTTGATGAGTTGCTTTAATTTGAGTGTGTTAGAAAAGTTGAATTGAGTGTGTGGTTACCCAGCTAGATGGTGTGTCTGCAATTTGAGTAAAGGCAGATAGGAGCATGAAAATGATCTGAACAAGAAAGTGAAGTGCTATTCAAATAGATCACAAAACTCCTGTTGTTTTCTAACAATTACAGTAGTTAAATCCCCTAACCAAGTAATCTCTAACAAGCTTGGTGTTATTCAAATCCTCTAACAAGGTGATCCATTAGCTTGGATTCTAAATCCTTTATAAAGGTTACTCCTCACAGGGTATTGCTTCTAACAATGCATTATAGTCAATCCCTTAACCGGGTGATTCCTAACAGGATCAGTTCTTAACAGGACTTTTTGTAAAAGCTTTAACAAACTTGGCTCCTAACAGGGTGAACTTTAGAAGAGTTCAGATAGTTATCTTGTGAGTCTCATCTCACCGTGGTTTTTCCCATTTGGGTTTCCACGTCAAAAATATTGTGTCAAGTGGTGAATGTTTTTGTGGTACTTAATCCACTTTGATAAGTCATAGTAACCAGCAACAATATGAAGTTTTACTTATATCAGTAAAAGTATTTGGATGTTTGTAAGTTACAAGTTGATTACTATTATCTGTTGTAACAGTCAACCAATTTAAGTTGATTAATGTTATCTATTGTAACAGTCCATTGGTTTAGCTTGACAATTTTTATCTTGATAGAGATATTGCATTAATAGTTCTAAGTTTACTTTGAGAGATTGTTTTTGATATTGGTGAAGTTTTATCAGTTTTTCTATCTATTGATTCACCCCCCCCCCCCCCCCCCCTTAGTAGTTGACCGGATCCTTGTTTTGTCATCATACCATCAATTGGTATCAGAGCTTTTCAGGTCCTCTAAGGTCATAGCAATCAAGAGTATTTTTAGATATTTGAAAGGTACTATTCACTATGGATTATGGTATCCATATGAAGGAAACTTTGATTTGAAGGTGTACACAGATGCAGATTGGGCAGGTAATGTTGATGACCAAAAAAGAACAATCGGTGGAGCATTCTTTCTGGGAGGAAGACTTATTTCATGGAGTAGCAAGAAGAAGAGTTGTATTTCACAGTTTACTGCTGAAGCTAAGTATGTTGCAACGTATATGAATTGTACCCAGGCTATTTGGATGAAGCACATTTTGGAATGTTTTAAGATGGTTTACATAACCTGTAAATATCTTATGTGACAATACCAGAGCCATAAATATTTCAAAGAACCCTGTCTTGCACGCACGAACCAAGCACATTGAGTTGAAGTATCATTTCTTGAAAGTGCAGAGTAAAGTGTGAGATACTGATAGGGTTAGTGAACTGGCAGAAAAGAAGGACTGGTTGGATATTTGGTTGGTGATCCTATTTGAACCGACACAAAGGTCCTAGCTAAGGTGGATATCAACAAAGGTGCCATGTGGAGTCAAGGTGGTGGACATGTATGCAGCGGTAGATGAAGTGTGCACCGACAAAGTTGTTGCAGAGTTGGTTGACATTAATTGTAGACCTCGTAAATCATGGAATGTGTTGCAAAGGCATTGCAGAGGTGTGTGGCTCAAGGAAGTTTGAATAGAGGTGATCGATGGGATGCATTGATCAATGCAAAATATCCAGATGCAAAATGAAGCTGGTGATGAAATCCATAGAGCCATTTATGATGATTGATCTTGTGTCTCGCCGACTGATTGTCCATGTTTTCTAAGTTTAGTAAATGTATATTGGAAGGCATGTTAATGGGGATAATGTATAGATAGTTGTATTGGAAGTTCAGATCAAATGAGATCTGATTGGATTCAATGTGCCTCGTGATCAGTGGAAGAAACCCTAAGAGACCAAGTTTGAATGTTGCTTTTGGTGGGAATGTCTGATTATAAATATGCAGGCCAAAGATAGATGTTGTTGATGCCTTAGAGAGAGAGATGTTTCCAAGTGATGAACAAGGGAAAATAGAGAAGTAGATGAAGTGTGATATCTACAGAGGATCATAGAGGTCGAGTAGCAGGGAGACAATCGATAATAGGTCTTGGTGAAGGTTTAGTTGGTGAGGGTAAAGTAACCGACAGGCTGCTAAAGGGGAGAGTGTTACTTCTGCATGTGAGAGAAGTATACCGGCGATGACCAAACTGGTAGAGAAGAGTTGCAAAAGAGTGTAGCAGAGAGTAGAAGATAGTGATTCAGTAGAAAGCTGAAGAGAGACAAAGTGACAAGAAGAGCAGAGAACCGATAAGGTAGAGAAGCAGTGATATTGGTAGAGAGATTATATGCAGTGGTTGCAAGATTCACTTATAACATGTTATTACTTTTGTATTTGATAATGATTCTTTGAAGATCACTGTGTTGGTGCTCGGTGCAGGGGTTGTAGCTCCTTTGGGTTGGTGCCCATAAATAGTAGGGGTTGTAGCTCCTTTGGGTTGATGCCTATAAGCTGTAGGAGTGGTACTCCTTGGGTTGGTGCCCTAAATGTTGTAACTGAAGCATTTCATTGTGAGGCTGGAATGGAGTAGTAGACTCCAACAACATTTCTCACCAAGGTTTTTCCCATATTGGGTTTTCCTCATATGTACTGGTGTCATGGGATGTACCATTATGTATGCTTGCATTACATTGTCTTGATTTATCTTACCAGTAAACCCACTAGGTAATAGGATGATAATCAATATACACACATAGGATAGTTAAAGGGAAAAGATTGACAACCATTGATTCACCCCCCTCTTAGTGGTGCATTATGCCTAACATTACATTTATAAAAAACTAAGTGACAATAATTTTAAATTTTTTAAAATAAATAAAAATATTAAATAAACTAAAAATTATACATTTCATTAGTTTACATCATTTCAAGATGAAAAACATATATGTCGCTTTGTAGTGATTAAAGTTGCAAACTTAGATTAGTGTTGGTCATTTTCTTTATAAAAGTGTAAGGTCCTACTTTCTACTTTACCTCCTTTCACCTCCTCCCATATAGTGGTTGAATAAAACTCAAATTTTCACATCTTCCAACACTTTGGAAGGTCAAGAGGGTGAATGGCCTAAGGATACCACTATGCAAGTAGAGGAGCAAATAAGGGAACACCTTAAGAAAGGGGAGGAAATATTATAGAGAACTCTATTTCTTAAAAATATTTCATCCATAAAGATAACTCTATTTCTTAGAAATATTGGATCCATAAAGGATATTGCTCGGATGAGGGGGACAAATGGATTAAGAAACTCAATCACCTCCAAAGAGTCCTCTGTAGCAGGATGCAAGACAATTACATGAAAGCAATCCCCGTTATCAACAACCTCCACTCATAAATCATCCTCCTCCTTCTAACCAACAAGAAGCTCAATCTCCTTCTATCCCTCCACAAGATCAACAACAATATAACCCAATTTCATCTATTCAGATTATTTCAATTGGTCAATTGGTCCAATATAGCCCAATTTCATCTATTCAGATTATTTCAATTGATCAATTGGTCCAACTTGAACTAGAGTATAGAAAGAGTTGCTAAAATAGAAAATCCACTTATTGATAAGAATGCTAGGGAGATGACTCCTTAAGAGTATCAAGTTTTCCAAATCAACTTTAGAAGAAAAATGAGAGAAGAGGAGGTAGTCTCTCTAAATACAACAATAGAAACCATGAAGTTACAAATGGTCTGAAATATTAGGCAACTAATAAGAAACTCAAGGAGAAACTACACCAACTTCAATATTTTCTTAAAGTATTGATATCTCATGCAGCTTTTGTTCCTAATACTTTTGCAAATGTGTTGATTTTGATGATGAAAAGTAATGTTGATACCCTATAGACAATGTTTAGCAAAAAGCACAAGCTTTAAATAGCTAGATGGATACATCAATATATAAAGCTAGTAAATAGATATAATACAAGTGCAAGTATCACTAATAGGTTACATTTTTAACTCAAATATAATGGAAAAAATTCTTGAGTCAATGAGAACAAATGATGATATTTATGAGCATGAATTGCCAGTACTCTAAGAAATGAGTAAGATATCATTTAAGATGTTGGTTGGTAATTATATTTTGCAAATGAAAAAGATTTTTTGGAAAGTACCATAAAAGCCATAGCCATAAGCAGATCTATTGGTACAGTGGGACATGCAAAATATTCCAAAAAAATGACATTCAATGGTTATACGGATTTTTGTGTTGGTTTTAGGATATTTTTTATTCTACATTGACAGGCTTCTATAGAAGGTTGAATTTATATAATTTTAGGTTGTAACTATTAAGTATCATTCGATCTATTTCAAATATTTTATATGAGTGAATAGATCCAATATATTTTCTTAATTCTAATAGAAAACCTTTACAATAAAAAATTAATGACCTGCTTAAATAAATTTTAATATTGACTATAACAAAATCAACTATTAAATAGTGTGTTATCATAATTTAGATGTTGATTATAAATCATATATATATAATAATGAAACTCAAATAATTTATTTTAAAATATAATTAATATAGTTTTTTAACTATTATAATTAAAGTCTAATTCGTAATTAGAAAAACATTAATATTACATAGAAATAATCATTTATCTCTTATCTTTCATTATAGACGACCTTGTATATGATAAGTAGAGCATGATCATTTATCTCAAAAATAATCGTGCCAGTTGAAACCGGGTAATAATGACAAATGTCTTTGAACCAATAAAATCCACCATTTTAACAACAAAAAGTTTATATATAAGTTAGAATATTATTCATCTCATAGGCTAATTCGAAGAAACCTTGAAGAAACAGGAATACAATATAACAGATTCGAAGAAACCTTGAAGAAACAGGAATACAATATAACAGATGGAGAACTCTGGATTTGCCCATGGCTTCCACTATGAATAGAAATTGCTACAATTGGGTTTTAGTTTTGGGCTTGGAAGGAGCATTCAAAAGGGAGTTTAGTGTAATTGAACCTAGGTAGATCATCACAGTAATTGTAAACAAGATAATTATCCCAAACCCACTTCATCTGTCTCTGCTGGGTATAGTTCAGACTGCTATACTCTGGTCCATTCCACCAGTGATTTCCCTGGTTAGTGGAGGAACACAAAGCAAGGCTGCCATTATAGTCCTCCATATTCCACACACAGCCTTCAAGTGTGAGATTGGACAAGGAGGCCACAAAGGGTGCACTGGAAAAGTCAATTTTCACTCTGCCTCCTTGTGTTGCCCACTGGTCTCCATTATACAGGCTTGAAAACATTCTCATTGGCTTCTCATTCAGATATGACAGTCCATCCCCTTCATGGTTGCCAAACACTCTGATGGGCACTCCATCTACCATTATCGTGAACCAAAACATTCAAACCCTGCTTAGTCACATTAGATCATATGGTGAGACAAATGATGAAACAAGCAAATCGAGTGATCAGGCGAAGGATTTACGTGATCTGAGATGGGTTCCAGATGATTGTGTAAGTCTTGAAGTCAGCAGTAGGATCAAACCATAAATAAAATTGTTGCTCTTTGCCACCTTCACCTTGGACAAAGATATTAGTGTGCAGGATGTATGGTTGCCCTGAAGTGTTTCCCAAGAATTCCATATCTATTTCATCGTGTTGGTCTCCACCAGAGTGAAGCTGCAAAACTAAGTCTGTTAAATGATCATAATGCCTGACAATTAATTGCAGGTAAACAATTGAGGCTGACTATTATTGCACAGATTGTTTAATGCTTTCTCACTCACAATTTACAGTTGAGATCAATACGCTAACTTCGAAAAATGTTCCTTCACATAGATGGGCTTTAAGTTTAGCTGGTTCATCTCAAATCATATTTGAAACCTACTTAACCACTTAAATAAATCAAAACTTAAAATATACTAGTTAACCAAATCATATATACAACGATCTTCCCTTTAAACATAATTGATTATTAGTATAGAAATGAAACAGTTCTACTCACATAGAATGTTGTGACGGTGCCTGCAGAATTTCCAGCCACTAGCTTCATATTTATATCGATTTTCCCAAACAAAAACGATTGCTTTGACTGGATTAACGAACCTGTTTGCAAAAATGACCCACCAAAATAATTAAAATAAATAAGCATATACTGGTCTATTGAACTAAATGGGATAAAATATACCAGCAGCCTGATCGAGAGTAAGCTGCAAGTCCTGGCCATTGTTGAATATGTTAACATGTTCATTGCCCCATTCGACGTCCACATCCTCGTAGAAGTTGCCATTAACCATTGCAGTTGCAGCACACAAGAGCAGACCCACAATACTACAGTGGAAACACTAGTACATTCGGGTCAAAATTTCGATGGCAAATCGTCAGAATTCTGACACAATTTCGTCACACTACCGACAAAAAAAGCCGTTGAAAACTTTGTGTCGGAAGTTCCGACTATCCTTGTGGTCGTCGCAATTCCGACATCACCTCCAACCTTTCTGACTGCCGCCATGGATGCTCATACCCCGAAAGAATAACGTCGCGATCTTGGCCTATCATTGGAATTCCAACTCCAAAGGGTTAAATTCCGCTAGAGGAGTGCCGTCGGATGCATAGCATCCTCGTCATCCGACGGCACTTCTCTGTCGGAATTTTACCCTTTGGAGTCGGAATTCCGACGATAGGCCGATTTTTCGGAATTTTTTTTTTAATAGAAAAAGATTGACATTGGTATCTCTCTTCTATCTCTCTTCTCTATCCGTCTCTACTATCTCTCTTCTCTCTCCCCTCTCTAGGTCTCTTTCTCCATCCCTCTCTTCTTCTCTCCCTCTCTACTTCTCTTTCTCTACCCTCTCTAGGTCATTATCTCTTCCTCTCTCTCTCTCTCTCTCTCTCTCTCACCTCTATAGGTCTCACCTTCCATTCCTCCATCACTACCCATGTTGTCAAGTTGCAAGATATTTCCCAAAGTACTTGGTTGCTAGGGTTGATTTACTTAAGTGTTGGAGTCGGAGTTAGATGAGACCTACATGATTAAGCTGTATTAAGTGATCAAGTCACCAAGATCTCAATTGTAAACATGACTAGGTTCTAGGGTTTTAGGGTAGCATAGGTCAAGATTGAGGTATGGTGGTCAAGAATTACCTTCCAATGACAAAAGACATCCAAATGATGAAGAATGAAGGCGATGAACTCATAGAAGTTTGGAGGAGATAATTTGACTAAGTTAAAATTTTGTTTAAGTCATGGTCATGATACTAGCTTGCTCATCAAGAGCAATTTGTGTGAATGAACCCTAGAAATGTGCCCATGCTAGAGAAGCAAGAATTCCAATAAAACCTAAGGCAATGCTAGTAAGGGGTCAAAATTAAAGAATTAGGGTACAAAAAACAAAATTTGGCTAAGTCGAGATGTTGCTCAAGGATGACCTAAATCATGGAGTGTAAATCAATCATGAAACATGAGAATGGATAGGTCTTGACCCAAGCAACGTAAGTCCCCCTTGTGATTCCAGCAGATATCAAATCACAATCATTGAGTCTACCTGCAATATAAAGTCAAGACCTGACTATTGGAATCTTGGAGTCATCCCATTTGATCTCGTAGTTTAGCACTTGGGAGGATTTTGTTCAAGAGAGGATAGAATACTTAGTATTTTATTTTGTGTTGCATAGTGCATAAAAAAAACATCAATAGAAACCATTGAAAGGTTTGGTTAAAGCCTTCGAATCACAATCTCTACGAGAAGCTATCAAGAGTGCCCAGAATTTGGAAACTTTAGTATCCAAGAACATAATTCATAAGGCACCACTTTTAGAGCAACCAAAGAAGCCTATCAATGTAATATTTTATTTACCTTGGATATGTTTTATCCTAAGTGTGATATTCCACTATTAAAAAGCTTAATTAGGTAATATTTTTACTTAGGTAGAATAAGTTAATGAGTTGCACATTCTCCTTCTTTGATTGAGATTCTACTTTTTCCTTGTCACAAATTTGGAAACTTGGATAAGCAATTTCTTTTTTTGGTTTTCTACCTCTTCATGATCCTCATGGATTTGGAATCTTGGAAGCTATATATTGCAGGTTTTTCCTCGATTAACATATCAAATGAAACTATTGTGAGCTTTCATATCTTAACATACCAAGGGCTTAAGTTTGGGGACAACAGGGGGATGACGAAGGGGGCGAGGTGGGATGCAAATATATATACAACTTAAAAAATTAATTATAAAAGGATGTGTATAGAATAAGTATAACAATTGTAAATAAAACTTTGCCACACTATGTAAATTTTACAATAAACATTAAAAATATGTCAATGATTGCATTGAAATTTGAACATTAACAATGGTGGTAGAGTTTTGGAACTTTGGGAACAAACTAAGAATAAGTATAAGAATTGCAGATGAAACTTTGGCATACTAAGTGTTTAAACTAGTCAACATAAAAAAAATGGAAACGATTGCATTAACAATAAGAATGGTGGGTAGAGGTTTGGGGTCACTAGGTAGTGCCCCTTCTGGGGGGTTTGGGGCAGAGCCCCCATCAAGGTTAGGGGGCATTGCCAAACCTTTAATACGGATGACATTTTCACAATAATTTCACCATTTTTGTTTAGAATTGGAGTTTTTAATTTGGGGCCATGGGAGACTCATATGCATCCTCAAGATGGTCAAGAGACTCCTTAAAGTCCCTAGGACATCCCTAAGTGGTGCGGCAAGGGGATGTTTCCCTTAAGTATTGCATCCTGAAAAAATAGGGATTTTGGAGGGGGGGAAGGGGTCCCCATGTTTCAATGGTTTCAAAAGATTCTAAGTTTTTTTTTATCTTGTCATAACAAAATATACTCCTCTTGCATCCTTGGATGATTTGAAAATTGAAAACAATTTGACAAGAAAAAACTAACTTCTAAAGTTTAGACTTAGTTTTCTTTTTTTATCCAAGTCACTACAACATTTCAATGATCAAAGTAGCTTTTTTTTGGTGGTTTCAAAGCATCCAAAAGGCTTGAGAAATTCAATATTATCTTTCATTCCACCAAAATTGGAGATCAAGAAGCATGCTCACAAACAAGGATTTGTTTGTAACTTAAGGCAATTGACTAGTTTTTGGGGCATTTTTAGGTCTAAAGAACCTACCATTGTGTCAAAAAGGCCCATAAGACCCCATTTTCATCTAAAACTTGTCTCTTTTGGTCATAGAAGCATTTAAGGAAAAAAAAAATCACACAACCAATGATATGCCTATACCATACATATTTGAGTTAAAATAAAAATAAAAAATTGACAAGGTTTGGAGACCATTGAACAATTTGGGAGATTGCTAATACATACACTCAATTTATAAAGTCTCAATTTGATGTACTTAATCTTCGAGAGGCCTATACAAAAGCATTTTGTAATTGCGAACTAAGATAAATTTCCTTTGTTGGCAGTTTTCATCATGGATTATTATGGCAGATATATGTAAAAATACAACAATCTAAATAAGAATGGGAAGCATGTGGACAATGGTTAAGACATGCATAAATAAAGGAAAACAAAAATCTCTCGATGTGTATCACAAACAAATCAAGGAAAAAAGCTTTTAGGTAGGGGACCGATATGATCATAAAAAATTCAGAACTTCCAAAGTATAGAGCATTTGAGATTTTACAGAGAATGCGCTAATTCAGCTTTATTCATGATGAGGCATATTCACAACTTTTGCAGTCGCACCATGGTGTTGTTCATGTTTTCTCTATTGGACCCTACAATTAAGATTCAATATACGTACATTATTCAATAAGATTAACTGTGCAACATAATGAAATATTGAAAAGTATGTTATCTTATTGAGCTTCGCTTTGTTTCGAGAATAGTTTAATATTCTCTACTTAAAAGGGCCAACCACGTGAAGTTGGAAGCTCATTTGGCCCCTCGCCCCCCTCCCCCTAACATCACTCTAAATTCTCCATTAACATCTAACATTCATTCATTCTTTCATTCTTTCTTTCATCCATTATTAAAATATAACATTCATTCATTATCACATAATGTTCATTAACACATAAAATTCATTAACTTTCATTAACACGCAACATTCATCAATAATCATCAACACATATCATTCATGAACATTCTTTAGCACATAATTACATTCATTAACACATAAAAATCAGTCATTATCAAATAAGGTAGATTACAATCATTTCTTTCTTTTTTTTTTTTTTGAAGCTATGTAAAGCCTAAGTGGAGCATTGTCTTCTTCATCATTTCCCCCATCTTCGGATGTTCTGCCCTCTTCTCGTACTCTTGATGTATGCCTAGTCCTATACAAAGGACGAGGATGTTGAACCAAAGGGGGGTCCTCTGCAATAACAAAGAACTGGGTTAAATTCAAAACATTTTTTTATTATTGTTACAAGTATTTCATTAATTTAAAGAACAAAACCATTACACTCTTTACCTTATGGGGCCACATCACCTTCCACATCATTTTGTCTAGCCTCAACCTCGACATGCTGAACACCCTCTAGATCCTCTGGAGTTGAAATACGAAATGTTACATTAATCAATACACCAATTGCAATTGAATTTGTTTAAAGGAATAATAGTGGTCCTCTTTACCTGATTGGGGAACATCACATTCCTGATGTTGTCTACCCGGATCATGCTCCACTTGGTCACCACCAACTACATGCTCTAAAATATTAACAATAAAGGTTACATTAATTACTACACTAATTTTCAATTTAAGATGTTTAATTGTATTAATAATTACATAAAAAAATTTGAATAGCAAATGAATACCTCCACTACTAGGATGCACATCCGGACCTTCATGTACAGGTTCTGTTCCATGATTATCATGCTGCATTCCACTGTCACGCGTAGTGTTATCATTGCTTGCTTATTTAAAAAAAATATAGTCACTTTATGTTGAAACTTCACATCAAATAGATTATTGGTTAAGTATTCAATTTGAAATAATTTTCATTTAGCTTATTTACCATTGTGATAGATGCATCCGAATCTCGTGTTTGCCCACCCAATTCTCATAGCCGTTCAGCCACGGCTATATAGCCTTGCTGGTAGCCAATTCTCTTGTCATCTTCTGTGGCTGCTCTATTGAATTTAGAGCCCTGCATTTTTGCTTAGTATTGTGAATTTTGCTTGTATTGTTTGATAAAAAAAAAATTGTTTACAATTTATAAATATTTTGATGTGATACTTAATTTACCGATTCTTACAATTTGTGCAGCAAGTTTCATATAACCACCAGAGTTGAGTTTGTGTTTTCCATGCTTTTCTTGTCTTTCCTTGGTTGCCTTTGACATGTTAATCAATCTATGAAAAGTTTGAAATATGTTAGATTATATAAATATAATGAATAATTAGTACATATTCACATTCTTAATAGTATCACATACCTTCTTTTGGCATCTGGTGGTGTATTTCCTTTTTTCCTTTCAATTCTCTCCTTTGCATCCAAAATTAGGTCCTTCCACTCCTTCTCTGGAATCATGGGGGGACGCTCATACTTTACATTCTTCTCTAAATGTGTCCTGTATTGGTCCCTCACATACTTTAGATATGTGCCAACTTTTTCCAGGAGCTTAGTCTTGTCGAATGTGTCATTTCCAAACAACCCTACCATACGGTTTGTGAGTTCATCTTTTAACTTTTTTTCTTGGTCATTCCACCTTTAAAGCAAAAACAAACCTATTAGATTTAGAAAAAAACTAAAGCTACCTTTGATATAGTTCAAGAAATGGATAAAAGGAAAACTATTCTAGCAATGGTATGAAATCAAAATAGTGGATAAGGGTTAGTTCACATATGATGTTCCACCTTTTATGTATGGTGGGCCCAAATATTTGCAATGTAATGTCATTAAGATTTTTATAAAAAATATCATTTCCTGCAAAAAAAACATGGGATCATTAGTCCAAAATGAGTGATCAGTAAGTAAATTACAATTAGACTATATATAATAATAATTTTAAAGTAGCTGGAACCTTCTGTATCTTCAAGGGAATCAATTCTTCGTCGCTCACCACCAATGTGGCCTGCAACATTCCCATACTAGCAATACGGGAAGATCCAGGAAATGATGGTATGTTATCACCAGTAGTCACCTCTGGTGCATCCTCATGTGCATCTCCTACCACAGTAAATGAATCCACTATGAAATGCCTCCAAGAAAGAACACTTCAAGGGTAATAAACGCATAACGAAAGAGAGAGAAAAAGAGGGATCTACCACCAGTGGGCGGGTCAACACGAGCCGGTGCAACAGACAATGTCTGCATGCTACGTGTTGCCGACATTGCAGTCGGCAATACAGTTAGGGTCGACCTCGGACCCATGTCAGCACTTGAAGAGTAATACATTAAAGATATAAAACATTAAAAAAGCAAGTTCACAAGTCCAAAGGAGTGGTTTTAATATATAGAACATGGTCATCACCTGAACTACCTGTAATACCCTGATCATCACCACTAGGATGATGAGCCCTTATAAATTTCTGTAAAAACAACACATACATATTTTAGTTAATGACATAAAAGAGAAAAAAATATAAACCATTATTGAACTTTTGTTATGATTAAAGCTTTCATTACTTCTTACTTGCAAGTTTTCCACTGTCTGCAACAATAGTTGCACCCTCTCTATTATCTCATCAGTCTGAAGGCTTATGGTTGCCAAATCAACAATCTCTTGGCTAATTTTTCTAATATTCATTTGTACCAATTGTATAGGGTTTGCGCTAAGTGTGATGTCATCAGCGCATAACACTGTCGAGCGCCCCACATCTCTATGGAGGTGCTGAGGTATTGCAGGTTCCTTTCCCTTATCTCGAACATCTGTCTGTGACAAGAATATAATTAACACTATCAAAATTACTTCAAAACACTCAAGAAAAGATCATAATGTAACAGTTTGCTTCTATCTAATTTGTACAATTACAATGAAGTTTACCAGCTCCATAGAAGTGTCGGGACCTACACCCCTGTCTAGGCTATGTGGTGGATCCATGTGGCCCTGTGACAAAGAAAAAATATAAAAACGTTAGCGAAATGAAACCAATAGACTTAGAAAAAAAACTTAATAATACAATATTGGATTCATTAATTGGAAGTTGGCTTAAATGGTATATATATAGTACGTACCACCCCCATGATAGTAACTTTGTTTGTATCTATACGATTCAAATTGTAATTGATTAGTTGCTCTTCCCTTGTACTTATTGATTTTATCGCACATACAAACACACAAGTTCCCTCACGTGCCTCAAATATGCAATTGGGTTGCTTATTAGTTGACCCAGGTCATGTACTATTTATAAAACCTGCAATATTCCCTATTGCTTTTGGCCTTCCATGAATGTATATAGCCACTCGTTTACTTTGATCATTATCTTTTTGTTGTATATAATTGGCTGACAGTGCATACCTATGCATACTTTTTTTTATATTGAACAATCTACATCCAATCATTATAATTGTAACAAGGTCCAACAAACTCCATCAATTTAGCAACTTTGTTGTAACAGACCTTTATGCTGTCCATGGAAAATAGGCTCAAACCATGTAACGACAAAGGTGCTATGCGATATATCCTCTCATTAACACAAAAATCAGTGTTTATTGGAGGAAGTTCCTTGGGTACACATTGTTTCAGTAGATGTTTGTACCTCAAGGGCACCTCAATGTCGCCTTTGGTCTCATCATCATAAGAAAATGACCCCCCTTGAGCAAGAAAAAATTCCATGCGTTTATTGAATTTTCTTCTAATCTTTTGACCTCTAGTTGATCTCCCTATTTGAGATCTACTACATGTCTCACTTTCCTCTTCTATTCCTGCATTTCCCTCACTCGAGGAAGACACATTTGACAAATACCTATTTGGTGATACCTGTGCACCATCAAATGAGAGAGTTAGTTGGTAATGAGAGAGATATTTTGCAAATGAGGGTAATATTGATGAAGAAGTCTGCCATAAAGTTGATGTTGAGATTAAAATTTGAGTAGGTCCAACTGGGGCCTCAAGTGTTGATAACTGTATTAGATTTGCTGCTAATGTTGAGGTTTGAAAAATTGAGGAAATTTGTTTTTCTTGTAATTTTTTAAAAATATATTATTTCTATAAGGTGTATTATTTATATACCTGTCAATCCATGAGACTATGCAGGATCCTCGTCAAATGGGTTCAAGGTCCTGCGCCAACAATTGAGCATCATAAGCATTACATTTGTAATTTGATAAACAATAAATACTGCAGTATCATAAGCATCACATATGTATCATCATATATGTAATTAAGCATCATAAGAATCACATATGTATCATCATAAACATGTAATCCATCATATACGTATCATAATCACCATCCATCACATAGCTAATAAGTAGTCCACATTCCATAAATAAACACAAAGTTCAAAAAATGTCACATGTATCATCATAAGCATGTAATCCATCACATATGTATTTTAAATCACCATCTATCACATAGCTAGAGGTGCATCATGAATTAATTAAGTAATGGCATTAGAATTCAAAACATATGAATTATTTATGTAACCATATAAGTCAAATCAATTTCTATCAAGATATCAATATTAAATAGATAATATAATAATCGCATCTCATACATTTCATTCATGTCATTGATCTTCTTCTTCATCCAACTCATCATCATGACCATCATGGTCATCATGATCATCATGATCATGGTCATCATCATTGTCATCATCGTTGTTGTTGTCGTTATCATCGTTGTCGTCGTCATCATTGTGTTCATCATCATCATCACCATCACCATCACCATCACCATCACCATCATCATCAGCAACAGCAACATCATCATCATCAGTTTCTTCTTCATGTACATTTCCATCAAGATCATCATCGACTAACTATCGATCATGATCATCATCTATATCATCTTCTACTTCTTTGGTATCTTCTTCTTCCATCACATTATACATTATCGGCCTTCCTCTTGGATCATGTCTAACAACAAATGACCAATCCGGTTTATGTGGAACCTTTGAGTAAAATACCTGCTCACATTGACTTGGAAGAACATAGGGCTCATCCCCAACTCGTTCAAATGACCTTGTATTAACCATTGTAAATCCATTATCATGTTCGATAAAAGTTCTATCAAGATCATTTTTATTCAGTCGTAGCCTATACCATTTGACGACGAACATAACTAATTTGAAGGAATTAGAGTCACACTCAAGTATATCATCCAAAATGCCATAGTATTGATTTTGAGACTCTTGAGGATGCATGTCGTTTCTACATGAAATATTAGTCACCTCCAAGATTGCAGTTATCCCAGAATCACAAGTTTTCTTCATGTCATCCAACTATTTGATGCGAAATTTATGACCATTGCAACACATAGCCTTGTGGTGTTTGACCTGCAATATGTCTAAAATATTAAAATTATTGAATCATGAGTTGATAAACATACGGGTGATTAATAAAATTATACGTACCTGGTGATCTCTTAAACCATATGCTAAATCAATTTCCCTTTGTGTAACATTGGAATCTCCATTACGATGAGCTTCTTTAACCAATGAAGCGACACCATCCCATGTTAATGTGTGACCAGAATGTTGACATCATTTAATCCACACCATCATCCAATCAAGATTGTTTGCAATATACAAATGTAGCACATCCCACTCCCGACCAATTGTACAAATAATTAATAGACCACTTACAACTGATTTATTTAGAAGATGAAGAATTAATTTACTACAATAACATCTTATAATTACCTCTCACTTTCTTCAATCTACCTTTCCCCATCAAGTGCTCCCCTTCAAAATTATTAATGGGGTTGGGAATCCAAATGCGATCTACGTGGATTTTTGCTGCAAACTTAGGAAGATATTCAGTAATGTACACCATAGTTTGGTATACCATATATCCCTCCACCATAGAACCCTTGGGATGTGCTCTTTGTTGAACCAAAGCCTTCAAAAATTTCAAGTGCCTCTCAACCATCCACATTGACCTAGGGTGTACAGGTCCACACAATTCAATCTCCTCAACTTGGTGTATGAGGTAGTATTCTTGTGCATTGAAAAAAGTTGAAGATAGACACTTTTGCATTTCACACATTAGATGAGGGATTTTTCTCTTCCAATAATTTATATCTTCCTTGTGGATTTCTTTAGATGACAACCACCTAAAAGAGATTAAAGACACAAAAATATATAAAGGAGACTTTACAAAATAATATACAATATATTGCATAACAAGTAAAATAAATGGAAAATATAATATCTATACAACAAATTGAACAAACATCACTACTTACCTCATGTATTTTCCAAGATCATATATGACTTGCTTCATATTATTGTCAAAGTGGTCTGGGAGAGATAGAGGTAGAACGTACTGCAACAATTATAAAATGATCTTTTCATTATTTTCTAACATAATATAATGAAAAGTACATGCACAATATACAAATATATAGTAAATACACAAGAACGCAAATTACCTTAATAAAGGTATGCCAATCATGCATTTTCATCCCTGGCCCAAATTCACTCTTCTTTGATATGAGATTGTTTATGTTCACAACAAATCCTGTGGGAAATCGAATTTTTTGTATGACTTCTTTTATAGAATTGCTTTGCCGCTCCGTTAATAACCAAGGAAGGGCACTTATATTAATCTGATCTCCATTGCTATTTGATTGAATGACATTTTTCATTGCATGATTGGTTTCCACAATGTCACTACAAATTTTGACAATTTTTTCTTTGTCACGCCTTCCATCCAATATTTTCCATAATGTCTCTGTTATATTCTTTCCAATATGCATTGTATCAAACAAATGCACAATTTGTAGCTGCTCGTAGTAAGGCAACCTACTGAATTGTCTAGGATAACTTTTTAGTCCCTTTTGAAGGTGGCCATCCATGCCTTGATGAACTTCAGTATCATCAATTACATCATCAGTAAACAAAACATGATAGAAAAATTCAAATTCCAAACATAAACCATTAGATGAAATGACATTACCTTGACGATTAATTCTATTATATTCCAACTTCCATAAGTGAGGAGTCATTCTTCGTGGCTTTGATGTAGTCTCTCTGTCCCATTGAAAAGATGTTTTTCTGTATTCCGGTACTTATGATTTTTGTGAAGGAAGTGCCTATACTCATCAAACACTTGCTTCCCTAAACTTTTTGTATGATGGGATTTCATCTTTGGACCACAAACTAGACATGCAAATTTTCCCTTTGTTTGAAGACCTACAAGATAATGTATAATTCTATTAAATTTGTTAATTTTTATAATTATAATTATCATGCATAACTTGAACACTATAATGTACCACAAAAATGTGTTAGCCCTAGGGCATCATGTATTGTCCATACAAGCATTGCATGGAATTGAAATTGTCTTTGTCCTATTGGTCTAGAGATGTCATACATGGTCACACCATTCCATAACTCCAGCAACTCGTCGATAAGAGGCTCAATATATACATTCATATCTTTAACTTGGTACTTGCCTAGTGGAATGAACAAAAACATTACATAATTATTTGGCCATTTTACTGCAATATTTATAATTAAATGTAGATGACTATTAAATGATAAAATACCTGGAACAATCATTGCCAACATTATGTGCTCCCTCTTTATTGACATCCATGGAGGAATATTATTGTTGATAACAAAAATAGGCCACATTGAGTAAATAGATCTCAACTCTCCAAATGGATTGACACCATCCGCTACCAATGAAAGCCTGAGATTACGAGGTTCTTCTTTAAAGTGTGGCCACTTTTCCTCTATGTCCATAAATGTTGAACCATCCATAGGCATTCGAATAATGTCATCTTGACTTCTATTGCGTGCATGGTAATCCATAAATTGTGCCAAGCTAGTGCACCTGAATAATCGTTGCATACGTGGAATAATGGGAATATAATGAAGAACCTTGTGAGGCACCTTTTTTGTTATTTGATCTATCCAATATCTACTGATATGACATTTAGGGCATTCTGTTCCAAATTCATGTTGTTTATGATATATAATATGATCATTGGGACAAGCATCTATTGGTTGATACTCCATTCCAATATCTTTCATAATGGCATATAATTCTCGGTATGAGCGAGGTAGAATATTTGATGGTGGTAAGAAAAACTCACCTATCAATCTACAACAAAAAAAAGAGTTTGAGGTGTTAATATAAAGAATATTAATGGTACATGATTCACCATTTATTAACTGTAATGACAAGTATGACACACCTTAACATACGTGAGATTTTTATGTTGGATAAACCATTCATAACCTTCAAGTTCACCAACAACAATACAATAGAGAGAAGAGTTGTTTGGGAGCCTTTGTAAAGGGGCTCATATGCCTTCTCAAGAAGAGGTAAATCATGAACATCAAGGTCATCCTAATCATCATGATTAGTTGTGCTAGTACTAAATGTGTCATGGATCAATGTATTTGTACCATCATCTTCAATTGTGTTTTCTGGTGCATGATCATCATCTTCCATGGGATCATTATCTTCAGCTTCGATATTCACACCTCCATGTTCCTCCACTTTGAAAACCATATTCTTCGGGTTGTGTTGGTCCATATCATGTGCCTTGGGGTGCTCAACCTATATAAAAATGATCAACATAAATAAACCATGATCATGATCTCATTATCAAGTGATTTCTTATGTATATAAATTGTTAAAATGATATAATGAACAACTTACCAGTGGATGATAATCATGTCCCCCTTCAATGTGACCATGCTGCCTACAATGTTTCTTAGCTGTTTTGATTAGAAGTCTTCTAGTCTTTAAGCCCTTACAAATTTTGTAGGGACAATAACATTTCCCATCACCTTTTCTTTTCAAGTTAGACCATAATCTAGCAATTGTCTCCTTATTTTGTTCTTCGCTGATATTATCTGACATGGTCTTCCTTCACAGGCAAAAAAATCAAGCTATGGAAACTTCAGTGCAAAAGCTTCACAAAAATTGCAAAGCAAACCAAAACCATTTAACTCATCTTTTTCATCTTAAAACATTGAACTTAATAGAGAACGTATTTAATGTAGCTGATTGTGTGAATTTCTGAGTATTGTGTCTGCAAATTCTTACTAAAAGTTTGCCTGTTGCAGACTTTCTGAGAGACATTTTTGAGTAATCTAAGCCTTGGTTCTTGTATTTTCACTGGTGATAAGTTGGAAACTTTATGGCAGACCTCTAGCCAATCGATCTAATTTTTACAAGTTATACACCAAGCAAACATGCATCTAGAACTAGCATTGTTTGCAAGTCACCCCTACCCTATGCCATGGGTATATGACTACCCAGAACTCTAGTTTAAGCATTAAGTTACATCATTATTGACCTTACTTTGGGATGCTATGTATGAGATTGGAACCTTTTGTAAGGTGTGATCAATGTGCTATCATAAATGCAAAGCCAAAACCATTTTGATGAGATCATGATCCCACTAATACTATTTTGCCTTGTTAATTTTGTACCCACAAAAATGATAGAACCAGATATAATATGCCATCAATGCCCATATACCGACAATGCTCAAGATGAGCCACTTAGAGGTAGAGTTTAACCACTTTCCATATAGGTAGATTATCTCTAACCTCATTTTCCCTATAGGTAACTGATTATGTTCATTTTAGAGTCTTATTTCCAAATATGTACCTCTATGTTAGCTTTTTGTTTTATTATTTGCCTGTTTATGCTTAATCCTGTCAATTTTGCATAATTTTACTTAGTTCTTGCATCTTCAATGAAATTATATCTAATCATATCCAGTCACATCAAAATGGAACAATTAATCATATTGTTGGTCTCTCCTAGAGGAATTAAATTGAACCAAATTCACTATTCCCCAATAAAATGTTTTGAAATGGTGAATGTATAAGTTTGTAGTTTACTTTCCTAGACTAGGACCCCATTTTGTCAACATTTCACTATGAAAGCATAAATATTTTTTCTTGAAGAGAACATCTTACAGATTATGCTTCAATGTATAACACATTTTCATAATCAATCATTCGACTTCACATGGATAAAAGAATTCACATATTCTAAATCATGATCTGATGATGTGAACAACTAATATGCAACTATATGGCATGCAAAGCATTTATTTTAACATACACTTATTCATCCACATTGCAAGGATAACAATACAAGGCTCACATATTGGTCTAAGAGGATGCCATGGTCTCACAAAGTAACCAAGAACCATATGAAATGATGGTCTTGAATCCACACACAACTAGGGAGGATCCATACGATTATGTATGACTTCCCCCTTGTTTGTTTAATGGGATTAGCCTCCAAGACATAGCCGTCAATAATCACTAAGAATGTACAAGTGGATCATAGCTACCCATACAACAAACACTTACCCCTATCCTCAAATTTTCCCAATGTTTGATTCCTTATATACACTCATCCAAGGTTATCTACGTCGATCTTGGTGAGGAATCACATCACAACAAAGAAGGCAACATTTAAAAATAGAAAGAGTTTCACTAAACTACCAAAGATCATAAATATTGAAAGAAAGAAAAAATAGTACCAATAATAAGTCAAATAGATGTGTTCAATTCCAATAGCAAATCAAACATAACCACAATAACTACACAATAGAGAAAACTCACAATAGTGATTAAACTAATTCAAACAAGATAAAATAAAATTGTTGGCCCATGCAACAAAGATGAGAGATCATCAATAATTGAAGGAAACTTCACAATCCTTAAAAGTGCACATTACATAACTATATGACTAGAAATTGTGGCTAAATAGAGTGAAGATTCATCATGACTCTAATAATAGTCCCTCATGTGTGCATTTGTGGCCTGAACACAAAAACTTCCACATGGCATGGCCATGTACCTAATGGAGAAGACATGCCTAGGTTACATGCCCAAAAAACATGACTATAATAATAGTCCGTCATGCATGCATTTGTGGCCTGCACACTACAAATCCTAACATATCATGGCAATACACCTCATAGAGAAGACACACCTAGGGCCACATTGCACATAACAACGTGCCTCACAAAGAAGACATGCATAGGGCACATGCCACATAGCAATGTGTCTTATGGAAAAATGTTCATGCATGTCACACACCAAAGCTATATGTATACATCATGAGGCACATTCATATGTTATCAAACACAACCTATTGTATCTAACATGAGTTCCTCTCTACATGTGTGCAAATCTTCCAACACTAATCGCCACTAAGAAGGAATAATATAAAATGCATCATCAAATATTTGTGTGTGTGTGTGGAATTGTGTCTTTGAACCCAAATCGCTACCATCAACAACATGTAACCATCACCTACACTATATCAAAACATAAGTATGGTGTGACATCATATCTATTTGCATAATGTCAAAACACATGCAAACATGAAAATCATCATAGCATGACAAAAATCAATCTCCACATGTTGGAACAATGATATAAATAATATAATAGGGTAAGAGGAAACCCGTACCAAGAACCACATACCAACTATCGGCAATGCCATCAAGATAAATGTAGGATAGGATACCACTATGAGCCATCCAATGGTCCATTCTATGAGGAGAACTAGGGGATACTATCTTTGAAAGGTGTGGTCAATAGAGATAATCCCTACTAATGCCACAATATGTCACCATAGCTTCTTGAGTTTTCCATTCTTCTACTTAGCACCACATTTATTGAGTTCCTCAACAATGAGGTTGGTTCTCAATAGGATGCACAAACATGTAAACACACAAGCATGGTTTCATCATACTTGTACAACAATACAAATTCATTTTTCTAGTTAATTACTTAGTGTAAAAATAACTCCATTACACAACATAGGGCAATAATCACCATAATTTTTCAAATAAACTGCCCAAACATCAATTGGAGTTGCCCTTTCTAAGGTACAAACATAATTTATTTATAACTTCAAAATTAAAATAATCACAGTACATCCAAATAAGTTCAATAGTGCATGGAAATAGACAACATGATCCATAATTAAACCCATAAATTACCCTAATTGGATATGCTAATAAAATGGTGTCTCAAATAATAGAGATTATGTTGGACCTATAATAGAGATCTGGACTTTGTTTCATCATACACAAGCATGGTTTCATCATACTTGTATCCAAATACACCATCCATAGATAGGTACTCAGTACCACAATCTCATGGGTACCCTTTTAGCTGAATTTACCCTATATTTAGGTGAATCTACCCTTGTATCATTCCTTGATCTAGTATGTCATTCCACCAATCAATAATTTTTTCATATTCTTGGGAGAATACACTATCCCTTAGGTGAATATGCCATATCCTTAAATGAATCCTCCTTGTCATCATCCTAAGTCCTCTTTTTGTTAAGTCTTATCCCTTCATCTTTAGGAAAATCCACCTATCCTTATGTGAATCTACTTTCTCTTAGGTGAATCTATTTCACATAAATCATTTATCTTATCCATCTTTCTTACGCAAATGGTGAATTTTTCCTATCCTTAGATGACTACACTCCCATTTAGGTGAATCTATCTAGTTTTAGTCTCCTTCCATTATTTTGTCCAAATTTGTATCCTCTAGTTTACATGAATCTACTTGTTCTTAGGAAAATCAACCCTATCATTCTAAGGAAAATTCACCTTGTCATCATCCTGAATCATCTACCTTTCAAGTGTATATTCCATCCATCCTTGGGAGAATCTAACATATTATTGGGAAAATCCACTCCCTCTTAGGTGAATCCACCTTTTCCACCTTCTCATTAATCTATTATTTGTTCTAAGAAGGACACAAAAGTGGATAGAAAACAATAGAGGAGATAGTACTCAAACAAGTAGTAAGGAATTGCAATAGTGACATGTCACAAATGTGAGTTATACATGTTCCAAATTGATTGATTCTCATGAAGGAACTAAGTTATCTACAATAAATAGCCACCCAAGAAACCCATTTGCTTTAGGCAAACTATCTTCTTAGTAGTAGCTTAATTCTTGAGACACTTGATTTAGATATGATCTTGTAAATGGTGTTAAAAAGAGTAATTAGTCACCAACCAACCACACTCTTCATTTGTATATATAAGAATTAGTTTGGTCAAACCTTGATTGTAACAAGCATAACCAAATCCTCCATGATAAATTTAACAACAAATATATTATTGCATAACCAAATCTTTGTGGTGGGTGTGTTCAACAAATATATTATTGTGTGAATTGCTTTTGTCCAAAATGTGGGAACTTGATCTACATATCCATGAAGGCATGATTAGGTCTCTATACAACATTGTTTTGTTGATGCATATATGTAGTGGTTAGTTGTTTTCTTTTAGTTGTGGATAAACCATTTTGAGTGAATTTCTCATTTACTTGAGCATTTTGCATTTAGAGAACAACCAGATGACCATTCAACAAGGGGTTTAAACTCTTTGAACTTCACAAATGCTTGAGCTTTTCTTGTCAAGGAATGTACCCACATCTTAAAGACATTAAATTATGAAAGATGATAGTCCCAAATCTGCAAATGACTGTCACAACATAGTGAATAAGGGAAATCCATAGATACATTAATGAGTAGCCCTAGATCAATACAAAGAGAGCACATGCATGCTAAGGGAGCATTGAACAAGCCTTTTTCAGGATAATATAATGGTAGTAAAAGAAATCAATAAATAGCATAAGTTCATCAAGAACAATTCTTAGCCACAAAGATCTAAGGTAATCATAGAGGAGCTGATAATAAGTGAGTTCAAGAAGACACACTCAAGCCTTCATCACATTCCATAAAAAGAAAATCATTATTCCAAATAATTGGAAGGAAATGATATATTGCAAAGATTATTATGAAGGTCTAAAATAGTAAAAGAGATGAGACTAATCTTTTATCTCTACTTACAACAGTGAATTGGTTGAGATATACTCATAGACAAAGTGAATGACATGTATGAGAACAACCTCAATAGAGGTAAAAAGGACAATAAATAGTAGTGATAGATGACAATGCATTGAATGTGCCAAGAAAAAGACAGTGGAAGCCATGGAGAAATCAATATCAAAACAAAGCCATTAAATAAAACTATGTTGGTGTAGCTTGAGAAGAACAGTAGAAAAATGAAAAAGAACAGTACTTGGTCCTTGAAAAGCATGTAGTCGCAATGATTGAAAACCACAATGACAACATAGAGGGCATGAATGTTTGGAGTATTTCCATTCTTAAGAATCTCATGATAGTCCATTATTAGGATAGGTGAAGTGCACTATGAAAGTGTCTTAAAAAGCTAATATAGCCATAAGTGATAGTGCCAATGCTTTGAGTTCAAATCCTCATGAAATACAGTCATGTTTATCTCAATGCAACGTTTGCCAGCATACTCCCTGCGTGTGCCAAAATAGGAGCTTTGGAACAAGGTATGGACATCCATCAAAGCATAATCGAAGGGGTTTTTTTGTCAGAAATTAGTTGCAAATGCTCCAATAACAAAAATCACAAAATGGGGTAGCATACACACGGCATGTGAACTGTATGACGAAATACCTCAAAGAGATGTCATTTCATGGAATTTTAAGATCGCACGATATGCACAAAATGGATTAATTCGCAAAAAAAAACCAGTTGCCCTTGATTGCAAAAAAAAATTAGTTGCCCTTCATTGAAAAACAAAGAATTCCTTTGATTGCAAAAAAAAACCTTACCTTGCTTGTGTAGAGATCGCTCCAGCAGGGGGGGGGGGGGGGGGGGCAGGGAGGCAAGACACGGGTCACCGCTTGCTTCGGTTTGCTTTCAAAATGAAAATGCGTTGTGTTTTTTTTTTATAATAAAATGCTCGAGATTGTCGGAATTCCGACGAACATGGGCATTTTAAAAAAAAAAAATCAAATTTTCACACAATGTTCCTTGTTCGTCGGAAACCTCCATCAGAATTTGACCCCAAATGTATTAGTGAAAGAAATGAAAGACGCCATAGCTATGGATCTGGCTCAGAAGAAATGCTATCAATGAGAGCAAATGAATGGAGAAGGCTTCGTGGGTGTTCTCATAAATAAGAGAAATTGGAAGACTAAGACCCAGCTGTATGGGGAATTACCAAACTAGTAGCTGTACCGTTTATGATTATTGGCTTAACTCCTATCTCTGTGCTCAATTTGAATGGAGTCGGTCATTCTAAACAATACGGTCGCAGGTGTGATCCACAATTGTTAATGGTCAGTAAGATATGTGTTTTGGTTTTGATTTTTATGATTGCTTACCAACCCCTTTTTGGAGAGAAATAGATGCTTTACAAGAAATTCGTTAGTCTAATTGTAAATTGAATTAATGGGGAAGGTAAACAATGTGCATCAATTAAGCAAATATTATGTTTGAAACAATATATCAGTAATAAGTGCATGCATTAGAGTCTTAAGATATTGGAATGACTATAATGAGATGTCTCAGTTTTATATAGTTATAGTATGAGTAATTGAAGGAGGTGGAGTATGATCTTAGAGTCGTTATTGTTAGATACATCAAGATAATAGAGCTGAATTGAAAGTGAAATATATTATAAATTATATAGATAAAAATATTGAGTTTGTTTAATTTTTTTTATTATGATTTATCATTAAGATTTAGAAATAAATGTTTAAAAGTATGGATTTATAAGGTGCAAATTGATGAAGGGATATTAGATAAATTAATGAACACATGAATAGAAATTACATTTTAAAATGGATGGACAATATTAGAAATGAGAAAATTGAAAGAAAGTCGAACTCTAGGGCAAAGTAGTAAGGAGGTTCAAAAAAATGGAGTCAACAAAATGTAGGAAAATAATGGAGATGAAATTGATAAAATAATATGAGATAATTGAAAGCCCTTAGTTCTACCTTTTCAATTAGATGTTATTTATTGATATTCTACCTAGAGTTGTCATTGGAAGAACACTACTTTAGTTGCTAGGAAATTTCTTGAGGATTTTGCTCTACTTTTGGATAGGGTTGCACATGGAGTATGGCCAATTTTCCATAGATTAATAATTTAGTCCATAAACATCTTTTTCTCCCAAGAATCTACAAAAGATGTTTGATTGAACTTACACCTACATTTGAAACTCAATGGTGTTGAAAAGAACCTTTAGGAACCTATCATAGATATAAAGTGAAACCTTATTAAACCTTATTAACTTCTTTGATAAAATTCAAATACCATATTGACACTATTTTCAATATTGTTAGTTCAAGGTTTCTTTACGCCCTTGTATACCTATCATGTACACCAATTCAAGAACTTATGTTAGGGCATCATTTATCTATATGATTGTGGTCTTATTAAAATTTAGTAATGTAGTTCTTATTGTCTTGTATGGCTTCCTATTTGGATTCTTCAACGAGTTATTTTCATCACATGTCTCCTTTAGTAACTAAAGTTTTTGTGAAGGTGGATTATAATCCATGGTGGCAACTTATTATTGGATAAACATATTCATCCATTCGGCCTCATCTCCTACATGGTATTCAATCACCTTTCCCACTATCTTGTGATGATGTCGCTATAAAAAATGCCTATTTCTTAATGGATGTGGCCCCCGAGGTGGTTGGGAAACTTGACTCAACCTTGCATTCCTAATGTTTTATATAGTATATTTATTATATTGACCACTTAATTTTTTCTCACATGAGAAGTGGGGAATCCCATTTTGAGGTGACACTTTTTGCCATGCGTCAACCATCTTGGACCGTGTATAAGGAACTACAAGGTAATCTTATATCATTATGATGTATAATCATCTTATGATATTATAAGATGTGGGAGTTACTTATGATAGATTCTATGACACAAAAGACCATGATTATAAGAGTTACTTTGATTTTTTTATAAAAAAATATGATAGTTTATGATGCATTCCATAAAACATCCTTAAATGAAATAACTTGGAAAATTGGAGTTCCTAAGTAGTTGGAAAGTTAACTATGATAGGTTAATAAAATTTGTATGGAATATTATAAATATAGCTTAGAATTTGAACATGGGATAAAGCTGCATTGGGATGGGATTTGGGCCACAAGGTTTGATTACCATACTTCTTACATTTTGCTTCATAGTTTTATAAAATTATTCTATGGTTTCCTACTTGTTGATCTTCTATTTATTCAGATTCTTAGTTAGATTTTTCATAGCGTGTTGTAGGTATGATGTTATAGTATAAAGGTTACATCAAGATTTAATGTTAGTGGTACTCAGGTATAAGGGAATTCACCTAGAGTTATAATTAACTATATTGTTATTGCAATGCAAATGGTTTCATGCTTTATAGTGTGGGGTTTTTCTCCTAAAAGGGATTTCCCCACATATCTTGGTATAATTAGTTTTAATGTTTTTCATGTGTATATTGCATATCTTTTCATGTCACATGCATTTTAATACATTGTTGGTTTATTCATCATAAATTTGTTATATTTGATCTTCTAGGCATATCCTCTTTCATACAGTAGCATAGGATGAGTTTTTTCACCTTTTCTTCTTTTTATTTTGTATCAAATGTTGATAAAATTGGGCCATATGTGATATGAATAAGATCTTTAGGAGTAATTTTATGTTGAATAGGAGCATGAATAGAGTAGCTATTTTTTTTAAGAAAATAGAAAGAATTTCTAGGATACATAAAAATATATTTAATGGCAACAAATTCAAGCTATGGAAGAAATATGGAGTATTTTCTCATTGAATAATATCTATGGGCTATTGTATCTAGACCCATATCTACTTTAATTAGAGATGAAGAATGAGTTATGTTGGATTACATGGTGAGAAGACTTATCAGGGTTTTTTTGGTGGATTCAATGTTTCTAAATTTATCTATGAATAATCCATATCAAAATACCTCTACAATAGTTTGTAGAAATTATAACCAACTAAATCCCTAATTAATGGGATTTTCTATGAAATAAGCTAGATAATCTTAGGATGGGTGATATTGATTTAGATTTAGAGAATATAAATGTATTTAACATGATTGTGAGTTAGTTACAATCTATTAGCATAAAAATGGAATATTGATGCATACCTTTTATATTCTTTGCTAGAATCATGGAATTATTTGGTGATGGATGTTGGGAGTGTTGGAATGCACTGATATCGACCGTAAACTAAGAGGGAGGGGGGGGGGTGAGTCAGTTTACTAACAGTAACAACAATCAATTCAATTATAAACCTTAAACCAGAGCACAACCCAATGAATAATATAGCATGAAAGCACAACACACATAACACCAAAATTTTGACATGGAAGACTCGGAAAGGGAAAAACCACAATGGGAAACCCTACCCACAATTAGATGGATACTTTGCAATAGTATTGTGAATAATTACAATGGGGTCTGTACATTTAGAAAGGCCAACAACCTAGATACACTTCTCATCACAAAGGGAAGTCTCACTGACTTACAAAATCATCGGACTACAATCCAAAAATAATGAACTGTGAAAGTAGCATTTATTAATGCTTGATACAGTTCTGGTTAAGCACTCATGTCTACTCTGCAATAAAAAAACCTTTTCAACCTTCACTTGAATGATATGACTTTATTCGCACTATATCCTTCTCTGATAATGCAGAATTAACCAACCATAACCATCACATCTCTATGTGAATTACATGAGCAAGTCACCTATAAATATAGATCATCAACCTTATTGACAAGATCAACTAAACCCTAAACCCATAAACCCATAATTATAAAAATTAAATCACATGATACCACCAGACCAATATGATGATTTAGATTACATAGCATGAACCTAAATCAAGTAACCAAATAATTATATCCATTAGGAATTCTGCTAAGACCAAAATCCAACATGCTTCACCTGCCGATAGAAACCCTCAGTGAAAGTTTAATCGGATCCAAATAGGACCACCATAATAGCACACCATCCAAAGAAAAGTCACCAAACTCTTGGGATATGATCAAGAAGAATAAACAACATGACAGAAACTGATTCCAGAGGTCTGATCATATTGGATCGGAATCACAACCAAAACCAAAAAGATCACCAAGACTAACCGGGATAGATCTAACAGAGATAGTCTCCAACCGAGATACAATTGAATGTGAAAAACATCCAAGTGCCAAGGAATGCCAACAAAGTCCAAAATCAGCAAAAGATCTAGTAGTTTTCACATGAATACCTTCTCCCCCTTTGAAATCAATGACAAAGGATGGATACTAAACCAAGAGTACTGAACCAAACAACTGACTATTCCCCTTGAGTAGTAGCACCATCTTCATCAACCTAGATCATAAAAGTATGTCCGATAAGCTCACCAGATTGATGCATCCCTACATCACTAAGTCTTCTTTGGAGGGTTGGTAACCACCAATTCATCTCTGAGATATTCAAAAGTGTCTTTAGGAAATGGCTTCATTAGCATATCTGCAATCAGTTCCTTAGTAGGCACATAAACCAATCTGACTTCCTTTGGTTCAACCTTTTCCTTCAAGAAATTACACCTTATAGAAATATGTTTTGATTTGAAATGAAATACAATATTCTTTGACATATCAATAGCAGTAGTATTATCATAGTGAATAAAAATAGGCTCATCATAACTTACCCTTATATCCTTTAACATCCGGTTCATCCATAAAATCTGAGTATAGTTGCTAGCAGCTACATCATATTCTGCTTCAGCTGTATATGCACATAATGTGAAGTCATCATTCTTTGGATACCATAACCCAAAGTCTGTTGTACCTACCAAATATCTGAATATCCTCTTGATAACAGTATCATGAGTTTCTCTAGGATCTAACTGAAATCTAGAAGAAATACAAATAGCATTCATTATATCAGGTCTAGTCTGAGTTAGGTACAACAAACCACTAATCATTGATTTGAATCTTCTCAAGTTCACCTTAGGAGATTCATCATCCTTTAAGAATTTACAACCAGTTATCATAGGAGTACTGAGAGGTTTAGAATTCCCAAGTCCAAATTTCTTAAGTAACTTCTTCACATACTTAGTTTGACAAATGAAAATACCTTTATTAGTCTGAGTAATCTGCAAACCTAAGAAAAAAATCATCTCACCAATCATAAACATTTTAAATTCATTCTTCATATCATTAGCAAATTTCATGCATAGACCTTCTTCTCCTCCAAAAATGATATCATCCACAAAGACTTCAATAATCAATATGTCATCATGCTCAATCTTGTAATATAAGTTACTATCAGCATTACCTGTACTAAAACAAAGCTTTGAAAGATATTTATCCAATCTAGCATACCATGCTCTAGGGGCCTATTTTAGTGCATATAAAGATTTCTTCAATCTGCAAACCATGTCCTTGTCTTTTGATAAAGAAAATCCATTAGGTTGTTCAATGTAAAATTCCTCTTCAAGTTCTTCATTCAGAAAAGAACATTTAACATCCATTTGATATACTTTGTAGTTCTTGTGTGCAGCAAAAGAAAGAAAAAGTCTTACCGCTTCAATTCTAGCAGTCGTGGCATAAGTATCCCCATAATCAATTCCTTCTTCTTGTGAATAACCTTTGCAAACCAATCTAGCCTTGTTCCTCACCACTTGACCTTCCTCATTTAATTTGTTTCTAAAAACCCATTTAGTTCCAATAATGCTCTTGTCTTTAGGTCTAGGTACAGGTTCCCATGTCTTATTCTTGTCAATCTGATCTAATTCCTCTTCCATTTCTTTTAACCAATTTTCATCCTTACTTTCTTCAATGAAAGATTCTGGTTTAATTTGAGAAATTAAACATACCTCTCCAGTAGCTAACCTTCTCCTAGTCATCACACCTTTCCTTTTATCTCCAATAATTCGATCTTCAGAATGATTTAGCTTTACATGCCTAGGAGTCTTTGATTTTTCTTGATTTGCTGACTCATTTTGTTGTTCCTCTATCCCTGTTGAATTTTTTGATGCTACCGGTGTCACAGGTTCACTCTTCTGAATTGATTCTTGCATTACCAATTCAAGTCCAATAAATTTATCTTCCGGTCCATAATCATATGCTATGATCTAATTACTACCATGCTCATCCACCTTGACATTTATGCTTTCCAATATCCTATTCAATCTTTTGTTATAACATCTATATGCTTTTCTCTTAGTAGAATAACCCAAAAATATTCTTTAATAACTTCTAGGATCGAATTTTCCTAATGCATCATCTCTTCTAATGTAACATTTACTTCCAAAAATTATGAAATATCTAACAGTAGGAGTATGACCAAAGCATAGTTCATAAGGAGTCTTACCGGTATCGCCTTTAATGTGTACTTTGTTAAAGTGTATACAACAGTATTGAGAGCCTCTCTCCAATAGATATTAGGTAATTTAGCTTCAGTCATCATAGTCCTTGCAGCATCCAAAATTGTTGTATTCTCTCTTTCCACCAATCTGTTCTATTGTTGAGTTCTAGGTGTAGAAAGTTGCCTTCTAATACCATTCCTTTCACAAAAGCTATTGAACTCACCAGCAGAGAGTTTTTTGGTGGTGAATCTTCGCCAATTGGTGAATTTTGCGTGAATAGTGAGGGGCACAATCGTGGCCAAATCACCTAGAATTTTGAAGAACAATGCAAATATTTGTAATCTGGTTTTGCCATTGACCACACACCGTAGATGTGCATGCCCGTAATATTTGCCTGGAATCACTCGAACGTGGGTATTAGATCACCTCCGCTATTCACCAGTAATAGTAAAATGACCACATACCTAGGACCTAATTCACCAATGGTAAATTAAATGTTCATTGCACGCGTCGGCCAAATTTGCCAATATCAATTAAAACATTATAAGCATTCGAGGATCCATTTCGCCCTGCTTAAATTAAATGTTCATTGCACGCCAGCACAATTCACCAAAAATGCAATTAAATTAAATGTTTATTGGCAATTGCAACGCCCAGGCCATGTGCAATTCACCAAAAATGCAATCATGGATTGCTATAAATACACTATTTCTCACAATTTGTTCATGTCTGATTACTAAATTGGGAGCTCTCAGAGTCTCGAGTCTCAATTCGCATTCTGCAAATTGAGTTGGAAAGTCGAAGTTCATTGTAGGGTGGAGGGCCAAAGTTAAAATCCTGCAACATAGGCCCAGGCATTCATTCCTGATTCCTGATTCAGAGAATTGAGAAGGCATAAAGGTGAGTAATCATTTCTTCATACTTGATAGTATTAATTTTAACTTTAAATTTGTGGTGAGAGGTCAAGACTCAAGATGTCACAGTCAGACATGGGTGAGACTCCTCAGGGTGGTGAAGGGATTGAGATGTCAGACAAGGGTAAGACTCCTAAGGGCGATGAAACTAAAGGGATTGGGAGGCCATCAAAATGCCCAAAACTTAAACTTAAAGATAGTACCATAAAGTCTTTTTTTGGAATTGGTAAAGTTTCTGGTCCATCAACCTCTGTAGTTGCAGAACCCATTCAGAGTAGCTCACCATCACCACAAGGTGGGATTGTCATTAAGTTAAATGCATCAAATGAGGATGACAATATTGACATGACAAAAGATGTTCTCTGGGATACACACAATGAGATAATTCACTCGGATGCAAATGCTAGTACTAAAGATGATGTTGGTAGGAAGAAAAGAAAAAGGAAAGTAGAACTGGGGCGAGAGTGGGAGATGACAAGGAGTTTTAAGATTGATTGGGTAGCAAAGTACCCATTCATTGAATCGGTCCCAAACAATGATGAACAACCAACAGAATGCAGGTGTAAGATTTGTAGCTAGAAAACTAAAAGATAGAAGAAGATGTAGCTAAAGCTTGACACCATAGAAAAGCATATTGTTAAGGTTTATGAAAAACAAATCATAGATGGAAAGGAAACACAAGTAGTAAGATGGAAATCAAAGGAAAAATATCTTCATGTTAAGTATGCCATGGAATATGAAGAGCATAACCACAAAATGAGAGTGATTTGTAATAGAGGATTTGGAAATACAAACAAGGTCGGGCTTGAACATGCAACAAAAGATGCAAACCTGGCAAAGACTGTTCAGATGAGTGTTATTTTTCTTATTATGTCGAGAGGGCATCCTATGAAAGATTTCCAAGAATTTAGTAATTTATTATCTTTTTTGAATGTTCCTCACTATCCTATGTCACATTGGTCAATAAACGCTAGATGGGAAATGGCAAACTATCTCACTGAGGTGGAAAAGAAAAATTTACAAGAGAGTGTAAAAGAGTCAAATTTCATTTCATTATCCATAGATGAAGTTACTGTGGTAGATAACATTGCTTGGGTTTGTATGCATGTGTATACCATAAAATAAAATGTCCGCCGAGCTCATCTACTCTGTGTTCGTAAAATGAGGGGCAATTCAACAGCAGAAAATTTATATTTGAAAGTTAAGAATGCTTTGAATGAAATTGCTGGTATGGATGACTTGACAATTGCCAAGAAGTTGGTGTTTGTTGGAGCTGATGGAGTTGCAGTAATGCAAGGTCAAAGGACTGGTCTTTGCACAAGAATACAAACTAGTATTGCACCATACATGGTTGGAATTCACTGCATGGCCCATCGAATGAATTTAGCATATAGAATTGTAAGCAATTTCCCTACAGTTTCAAAAGTTGAAGATCTGGTCCACAAGCTCCACTCATAAATCTGTCGAAGTCCTAAACGTTTTGCAAAATTTTAGATTTTTGCTGAGGGAGTAATAGGAGGAAACAAGATTCTCAAGGATGTTGAGACCAGATGGATCTCCTTGCATGGACCTACGGAATGTGTTCTAACAGAATATCAATCCTTGATCAGACTAATGTATGAGAAATGCCTCACAGTAGAAAAAGCTCCTAATCTCTTACATGACTCTATTAACTCTAGATAGTTTTCTCCCCATGTTGGATTCAATGAACAAACTTGTTAAGAAAACCCAAGATAGAACTATGTAAATCAATGAGTATAGCACTCTACGTAAAATGACATGCTTGAGCCTAGATGGTCTATATTCAGATCTAACAGGGCGAAGCCCGAATTTTTTTAGGTGGCAGATAATTATATATTTGAATCATGCTAAATTTTTTTTACATTTCAATACAAAAAATGAGTTATGTGTCTTTGTAAAAGGATTTTAGATACCAATGCACCAATCTAAGATAGGCAAGCAAGGTAGAGCACTACCATTTAAAAAGGAAGATTTTGACAGGATTGTTAAATCTATTAGTGATAATTTGAAGTCTATTGCATATGAACTTTCAACTGAGATTCATGAAAGATTCCCTCGAGAAGAAATACTTTAAGCGATGGGTTGTGTGTATCCTCAATTTTGGCATTCAATTGGATATAATCCAAATGATGCAAATCTATTTCATAAAAAAGTAGAGGAATTGATATTGACATTTTCAAAAGATGCATATTGCAATAAACAACCAATAGAAGGAATTTTAAATTCAGATCATCTTAGAAAATAATGTAAACAGTTTGCATTGGTTATGAAATAGCATTTGGTTAACTTGGAGAATCCATTTGAACCTGGATCAATCACAAGGCTTTGGAAAAGGATAGATCAAAGTGAGGCATTATGTATTGCAATACCAGAATATTTGAAACTTGCTGATTTATGTCAAACAATGATATTGGGGTCGGTGGAAGATGAGAGAGTTTTCAGTGCATTAGGGCTTTTGAAATCAAAGATCAGAAACAAATTAGACAAGAATTTGGAAACTTGCTTGAGGTTGTTTGTAAACCAGTATAATGATAGAGATTTTCCATATGATAGGGCACTGGCAATTTGGAATTCCATGCGTGAAAGACGATGGGTGTGCAACACTTTAAAAGCTAGTGGTGCTACTGCTAGTGCTAGTGCTGAGACAAATGAATATGATGGATCGCAGACTCAGAGTCAACATGAAGATGAAGACATTTTTGAATACCTGACTCAAAATGAAGATGAGCCTGTTAGTACTAGTCAGTTTCTGGATATTGAGTCCATTTGGGATATAGAAACCTCAGAAAGTCGGACTGAGTCACTGAAGTGAATTAGCAGTCAGTTTATATGTATTTATAATTATACTACAGTTCTTGAGTCATATTACAATTTCAATTTGCAAAATTACAATACTATAGTTGTCATTGATGATTTTTGATATTGTATTCCTTGAATTTGTCAATCAGAAGTAGAACAGATACTTATTTCATATTTCTAATTGTGAATTTGAATCATTACTAAACAATTAAATTATTAGTAAATTGGTATTTGGTTCCACATTATGTTGAACATCAAATGCAATAATTTGTACCACAAGATCCATAAAATTATTCATATTGCATAACTGTTACTGCTAGAACCTTTCTACTGTTCTACATTAAATGCTTAAAATGATGTTCATGGCGATTAGGGTTTTGTGTTTGTTTTTTGTCTTAGTTGGCTAGTAAACTAAAGTTGTCATGCATTGAAAACATGAGTTGTCCTCTATTTATTTGTCCATGTCAATGTCAAGTGTGGTCAAATAGTTGGTCAAGCATGTTTAATGGTTATCGCTAGCTCGCAGGTCCTTTATCATCAAGTCCATTTAAGTCGCGAGCTTGCAAGTACTGAGAGATTTTAGTTGTCACTACCTCGCAAGATGTTTTGCACTTGACCATTTTATGTTGCGAGGTTGCGACTGGGTGTGATTTTATGTTGTCACATGGTCGTGAGGTGTTCGTGGTTAAGTCATTTTAATTTGTGATCATGCGATGTAGTTGGTATTGCAGCTTGGTTTCATCGCTTGCTCGCAGGTTTAGAAGTTGTTTAGCATTTTAAGTTGTGATCTGGCGATAGGTAAGTTTTGGTTTGATTTTATGGTCATTGCATGCTCGCAGGTTTGTAAGTCTTAAGTCAAAAAGTGTTGTGAGCATGCGATGGCGATTAAGTGCCTTGTTGTCGCGGGAACACAAGGGTTTAAGTCAAGTTAAGTTTCGAGTTGCGAGATTGCAATGAAATAAGTTATTTTGTTAGATTTGCAGTGGTCGTCAACTCGCAGGTAAAGAAAGAATATTACAAATGTTGTTGCAAGGTTGCGACTGAAGGGCTTAATGAAGATCAATGATTGTTGCTCACTCACGAGATTCTTTGAGGATTCGTAAAAGGGGTTGTGAGCTTGCGATTAAGAGGATTTGGTGGCATTATCGCTAACTCGCTGGTTCCTTTCCCAATTGTTATAACTAGTTGAGAGTGTGTGATTAAATATGGGGATTGACACATGGACTTGTTTGTCGGGTTCTGTAAAAGTTTTGAATGGCAATTGCCAATCAAATGCCACAGTAGCTAGTTCATGTAAGTGTGGAAATTAATGAGACTTGAGAGAAGTGACGGTGCCCAAATACCATAAATTGCTTGATCGAGACAAGATTTTGACATTTGTACAATTGCATTAATGCATTCTATCAGTTTAATTGAATTAATACCACACTAGCTAGTTCATGCAAGTGTGGCAATTAATGAGACTTGAGATAAGTGATAGTGCCCAAATACTATTTTATGTTGCGAGGTTGCGACTGGGTGTGATTTTATATTATTGCAAGGTCACGAGGTGTTTGCAATTAAGTCATTTTAATTTGCGATCATGCGATGTGGTTAAGTCACTTGCTCGCAGGTTTTGAAGTTGTTTAGCATTTTAAGTTGCGATCTGGTGATAGGTAAGTTTTGGTCTAATTTTGTGGTCATCACATGCTCATAGGTTTGTAAGTCTTAAGTCAAAAAGTGTTGCGAGCATGCGATGACAGTTAAGTGTCTTGTTGTTGCGGGATCGCAAGGGCTTAAGTCAAGTTAAGTTTCTAGTTGCGAGCTTGTGATGAAATAAGTTGTTTTGTTAGATCAACGGCTGTCACTCACTCGTGAGATTCTTTGAGGATTCGTAAAAGGGGTTGCGAGATTGTGATTAAGAGGATTTGGTAGCATTGTTGCTAACTCGCTAACATGTGGACTTGTTTGCCGGGTTCTGTAAATTTTTTGAATGCCAATCGCCAATCAAATAGAAGGGCATGAATTCAAATTTTGCTCGAGTACTCCTAAGCTTGTTTAATCCTCATCTTATAAAAGGATTCCAAGTTTAATTTGAGAGGGATGGCCACTTTTTATTTTTGATCATTAGAGAGGGATGGCCAATTGGCCACTTTTATTGATGTTGAACTTGAAAACTCTTATATAGTTATAATAGCTCAACTGTTCAAGAATTTGATAAGTGCATAGTTGAATCGCATTGTGAATTTACTTTTTGATATCATTATGAATATAATATCAGTATCATTTGCAGTTTGAGCAATGAGATCTTCACATAATTGTCTTTGTGTTGAATTTATGTTTTCACTGTGAATTGAATGGTCAAGGGTTTTTTAGTTTACATATGAATCTGGGTTGTGTATGTAATGGCATTATTCATAATTTCATTCCTATTTATCTGCAAATGAATCTTATTGAAGTTTATTATCAGGTTGTCTTGAATTGTAAGTGACCCTATGCCCTAGGATAAGGCACTGGTCTGTTGTCTTGATATTTTACTAATTATGTTGTATTCCTATCTAATAATCTATTGTGGTGTTTAATACTTTCATTCTTAATACTCTTATGATTTTATATGCTATGGAGGTGTTCTATGACTATTTATAATCTGCCCACAAATTACAATGAGGTGAATCCTTAATATGATTCCAGACTAACAAAAATTTTGCATTCCTGGGCATAATAGGATTAGGAAGCATTAAATGAAAAATTACATACACCATAACAATGCAACAAATGAAAAAAGTTAAATCTCATGATTCTAATCATTTGAAAGAGATAGAATTATACCCAAAATAAATTTATATATAACTCCTTCAAGAACCTACACAAAGCTTGACACTAAATGCTTTTCATTTGCTTTGTAAATGACTATACAGTATACAACTTTCTCCCTTCACCTAGAGTCTAGAATCACTACTAGAACCAGAAAAGGAACCCCAATGACTATACAACTTGCAAAACTGCTTGAGCCATGCCATTATCACCCTGATGCCTTCGTTTATGATGGAATGTGAGATGTTACATTTTGTCCAACAGATCATTTCCAAATAGAGGAGGAATCCTTCATGCCGAGGAACATAGAAAATGGAAAGAGGAGCTCGAGCCTTCATGCCCACAATTAGGGAAAGTGGAAACATGAGCTTTAGGGTAAATGCAATCTTTTGGGGAGGGGTCGCAGCTTCCATATCATCACAAAGATGACTGGCTGCCACTCCCCACCCAAAAAAATCCTTCTTTCATTCCTCTGTGGGTTCGTTCTTCAAACCCCTTGCCATCCTATGGCAGAGTAGAAGCAGAGGATGTGCCATGCTTGGCCCTTCTTGACAAGAAAAGGCTTTCACATCCCCTTTGGCAATCCTTCTCATTTTCACAACCCCTCTGACAATAAACAAACTCACACAGAAGAAAACAAAAAAACACCCATCCGATATCATAGAGCACACAACAAGTACAACTCCATGCACGATCCTGCTCAAACATCATCTTCCTTTTTGAGAAAAAAACCACTCTCAGAAAATGAAAAAGGTTTATGTTCTCTTCTACAAATTAAGTCACCACTCCATTGTATTTATAACATTTTCACACTTCATTTGGTGATGCTCATTCACGTGAAAAATCATCATTTTGGTGGTTTTCAACATGACTGTAGACTCTCGAAGTCATCATTATGCCTATCAAATCCACTGCATCCTGCTAAGGCTCATCTATTATGAATGATTTTGTTTTGATTTTATTCCTCCTTGATTGGACAAATTGTGCTTCAAAATCCCTGACAATAAGAAACCTAAGCTCTTATTTCTCAGACAAATCCATGATCTCCCATCTCTAACTCAGAAGCTATCCAATCCTTGTATACCTCTGAAACCATCATCCTCGCTTGTCTAATTAACCTCGACTCAGGAGAAACCTTCAAACTAGTTCCTCGAGAATGAGTCAGCATCCAAGCCTTAAAAATTTTAGGTTCCGAGCTAGCGAACAGATATTTTGTAGTTAAGTTTTATGGTTTTGGCCAGCTCGTGAGGTAAAATGTCTAAAGATGTGATCAAACCACGAGCTGGTGACAAGTTGGTTTGGGTTTACATCATGAGGTCTCTAGCTTTTTGGGTGTTAGCATTTTATGTTACCGAGCTAGAGATTGTTAGTGAAATTGCTTTGGTTATGAGGTCTCGAGTTGGTTTGATGTCATACATTATAGCTACGAGAGTTAGCGAGTAACTCATTTCATACAGTTGTCGCTAGCTCTCATGTTTGTTTAATGTTAGCATTTTAGGTCATAAGCTAGCGACTTGACAATTTGTGGTTAGGTTTAATGGTTATCACCAGCTTGCGAAGTTAAATGTCTGAAGACCTGATCAAGCCGCGAGCTTGTGAGTGAAGTGATAGCGGTTAAGAGATAAACAATTTTATGTTGGCGAGTATGTGAAAAGGGTTAAAGTTACCACTATCTCCAAGTCGCTGCAGAGAGTTGACGACTATGTGCCACATGTTTTAATGACTTAAAGTTAATATCTTGAAATCGCCAATATTTTTTTTAAGGTTTGAAAATAGCTTGAAATCACCAATATTTTATTTTTATGGTTTGAAAATAGGTTGAAATCGCCAATATTTTTTTTTAATGGTTTGAAAATAGGTTGAAATCGCCAATGCAAATATTTTTTGGGTTTTAAAAACATTACAATTCGCCAAGATTTTTCACAAACTTTTAGTGATCATGGCTAATTCGCCAATGGAGATTATTATTTTTCTTCGTAAACCACAAAAGTTTGCTAGTAAAATTAACATTTTCCTCGGGAATTATACAACTTTTGCCAGGTTTTTACACCTTGTCCAAGGGGGGGTTTCTTAAAGTTTTCCCTGCTCACCAGATGTAAACTCACCGCCATGGTCTAATATTAAGCACTTTATCTTCAGTCCTGTCTAAGTCTCAACCATAGCCTTAAAGATTTTGAATTTCTCAAAAGCTTCAGATTTCTCTTTCAAAAATGCCACCGACATCATTCTAGAATAGTCATAAATAAGTAACATTAAATATCTATCACCTTGAAAAAATTTAGTCCTTGCTGGTCCACACAAATCAGTATAAATAAGATCAATAATTTCATTAGATTAATCATGTACACTTCTGAAAGAAGTTCTAACTTGCTTACCCATTTGACATTCTCTACATACCGGATTATGAGGTTTAACAATCTTGGGAAAATCTCTGACAACCGATATTGAACCGATCTTTACCATGCAATCAGAATCAACATGACACATCCTCTTATGCCATAACCAACTTTCATAAATCTGAGCAGTCAAGCAAGCCTTCTCACTAGAGTTCAAATAAAAGATATTTCCATTAGTCTGAGTTCCGGAAGCAATCTCCAATCCAGATTTATTAATGCCCTTACATTTTCCATCCTTGAATTGCAAAGGAAATCCTTTATCCACCATCTAACCTACACTTAACAGAGATTATGCTTTAAGCCTTAAACATAATAAACATTATCAATATTAGTCTTACCATCCAATGATATTGTTCCTTTACCTTTGATCCTACATGCATTATTATCTCCAAATCTGACCAATCCACCATCAAATTCTTGCAATGATAAGAAATTTCTTTTGTCACTAGTCATGTGATGTGAGCATCCACTGTTTATAACCCATTCATCCGTTTCTTCAATTTTAGCAGCCAAGGCCTTTTCCTTAGTATGTGTTGGTTCAATGATAGATTCCAGAGAATCATCCTTGATAGCAGTAAAGACCCAATCTTTTCTGGATGAAGAACCATTACCAGATCTACTCACAGGTTCATCATCATCATCATCATCATCATCATCAGAAATATCATCATCATCACCAACATAATAACATGATTTACCCTTATTCCTTCTGAATCTAGGTCTTCTCTAATATTCAGGATTAGGCTTATAATTCCTCATAAATCTTTCATGATTCCTAGCAGCTCTTCCAAGACATCTAGATGCAAAATGACCAATCTTATTGCATGAAAAACATTTAAAAGGGAATTTTCCTTTATACTTAATTCCAACTAGTCCTTTAGGAATTCTTCTAGCAATCAGGGCTTCCATCTCTTTAAGTTCTCTTTCTTCTTTCTCAATTTCCTCCATATCCTTAGCATACATCTCTTTCCAATCTATCATTTTTTACTAGATGCAGATGCTCTAAATGCATTATAAGTTTTAGCAACACTCTAATCTCCAAGTTCTTCAATTTCAAAAGCAGTCAATTTCCCAAGTAGTGTGTCTTTGGTCACATGGGTACTTGAAATTGTTTGGAGTTCATTGATAGTAGTAGCCTTCATCTTGTAAGATAGAGCTATTACTCTTAGAAATTTTGACACTATCTCATCCTCACTAACAGATCCACCACAACATTTGATACCCATGAAAATCTCATTGAATCTATCCATAAAATAACTTATCTTCTCATCTTCTAACATCTTTGAAGTTTCATATCTTACCTGAAAATCTTCAAGTTTTGCAATCTTCACAGCCTGGTCACCTTCATAAGGAGTTTCAAGCTTTGTTTAGATCAGCTTATCATTCTCCAACTGTATGACATTCAATAGATTTTCATTAGATACGGTGCTCAATAATGCTTCTTTTTCTCTTGCATCATTTTCAGCTCTCTTCTGTTCATCAGCATGTGCCAGTGTTCCAGAATTAGGATCATGAGGTATATACCCTTTCTCCACTATCTCCCAAACTTTAGCTCCAAGACATTTGAGATGAATATTCATTTGCTCCTTCCATATCTTGTAATTTGTACCATCAAATCTGGGACTCTCCTTCCAGTAAGGATTGAATGTAGAACTAGATGCAGTTTCCATCAAATCTCCTCAAGAGATTAATCTTTTGTAGAGAGGACCTCGCTCTGATACCAATTATTGGAATCCACTGATATTGGCAGTAAATTGAGAGGGGGGGGGGGGTGAATCAATTTACTAACAATAACAACCATCAATTCAATTATAAAACTTAAACTAGAGCACAACCGAATGAAGAATATAACATGAAAGAACAACACACATAACACCAATATTTTGATGTATAAAACATGGAAAGGGAAAAACCACGATGGGAAACCCTACCCATAATCAGATGAATACTCTATAGTAGTATTGTGAATAATTGTAATAGGGTCTGCACATGCAGAAAGGCCAACAACTTAGAATGCATTGTTCATCACAAAGGGAAGTCTCACTGACTTACAAATTCATCGGACTACAATCTAGAAAACAATGAACTATGAAAGTAGCATCTACTAATGCCTGATACAGTTCTGGTTAAGCACTGATGTCTGCTCTACAATACAAAAACCTTTCCAAGCTTCACTTGAATGATATGACTTTATTCGCACTAGATCCTTCTCTGATAATGAAGACTTAACCAACCATAAACATCACATCTCTATGTGAGTTACATGAACAATTCACCTATAAATATAGATCATCAACCTTATTGACAAGGTCGGCTAAACCCTAAACCCATAATTAAAAAAATTACATCACATGATACCACCAGAGCAATATTATGATTTACATTACATAGCATGGACCTAAATAAAGTAACCAAACAATTGTATGTGTCAGGGAGTCCGCTAAGACCAAAATCCAACATGCTTCACTTGTTGGTAGAAACCCTCAGTGAAAGTTTAACTAGATCCCAATAGGACCACCATAATAGCACACCATCCAAAGAAAAGTCACTAAACAATCAGGATATGATCAAGAAGCATCAACAACATGAAAGAAACCGATTCTAGAGGTTTGATCATACTAGATTAGAATCACAGGGAAAACCAAAAATATCACCAAGACTAACTGGAATAGATCTAACAGGGATAGTCTCCAATCGGGATACAGTGTTCACATCAATGACAACACTTAACCAAATCCAACAAATAGCCAACAGGGAGCACTATCTCAAAGCTTATTCTTGATGAGGTGGTGGTTGGTTTACCCTAAAAAATATGGTCAAATCAATTGATGAATCTTTAAATATTCATAGATAGTTGAATAAGAAAGACTAGAAGGATAAAATCAAATATATGTCTCATTGGAGATGTAATGCCCCGCCAAGAAACCCTAGAAGATATGACTAACTTTTACCAAATAAGAGTGAAAATATATATTTTAAACATCTAATGAAAATTCAATAACATTAATAGGATAAGATTACTCCATAATGCACAAGCGGAGGACTTCTACAACCTTTTCCCTAAGGTTTCTCAATGTGGTTACTTAATCTAGCCTACATCATTTAAGTGATTAATTTAAAACAAGGTAACATTTAATACAAACATGAACTTAAGCCTAATAACAACTAAAGTGCTATATCCATTCATGTAATAGAAACATTAAACTACATTTCATAAGATATATCCTCAAAAACTTCATTAATAGAATACTAAAATACATAGATTATTATAGTAGACAAATGATGAATGATATATATATTTAAGTTACATAAAACTAATATTTCCAATAACTGAAATAAAATCCTACCCTCTAATTTTAAATTCATTTACATCAAGTTTACATCATAAATACATAATTTTCCATGAAGGCATGAATATACATAGATTACATCTGAAGAACACATAAGTACAAAAGATAGATATATAAATTCACCAATTGAAACACTATCTGTCCAAATCCAAGAGAGCAATCTGGAACATGAACAAAGCCATTCCATGCAAAGACAAGGACAAAATCACTAATGGAAAAAGACACTACCACCCAACCATGTGGATCAAAAAGGACCACCCACTGTGCTAGGACATAGACATAAGGCCCTCAAGCATACAAACAAGAATAAACAATGCATCATCTAATTACACTTCCACCAGGTAAATCCACATAAACCAAATATATAGAGGATTCTAACAAGAAATTTCCAGGCACCACAACACAAAGACCGAATACCCATGTACACAAGGGAAGAGTGTCATCGCATAAGTTGATATGGGTTATCCTGGAAAGCCTCCATAGACCCCGACCCCCATCTTGGGTTATCTTGGAAGCCTCTCTCAAACCCTGACCCCCATACAAGACTCATGTGGAACCAACAAACCTTTCATGAGGACAAGGTAGTTGACTTTGCCATTCCAAGCCTTCGAAACCTCATCTTGAGCCTAAACGAGCACTCAAGCCATGAGCGGGGCACACTTAATCTTATTTAATATGTTAACTACCCAACCCCCTAATACATTAATTAGGTTATCACCTATTACACAAAACTTCCAATGGGTTATTTTGGTAGCCACTTTGGGCCTCAACCCCCACTTGGAAGCCACTCCCCCTTATGACACCAAACATACTCAAAACCAATACAAGGTTGTAGATGAAATACCATCAAAAGACAACATAAAAAGATTCTGCCAAGTCTTAAAAAATCATCACATCTCATTGCAAAATATAAGCAACAATAATATCCATCAAGGAGCACCTCATGTCTCAATCTCAACTAGAGAGTAATGATCAAATACCCAAAGGCTGAAAAAACCACATAGATACCCATAACTGAAACCCATAAAAAAAAGATTAGGATAACACTGACCAAAACATCCCAAGGAGTCCCTATATACGGTGAAAATGGATAACAACAATATTGAAAGACTAAATGAATTCAACCACAAAAACCCTAGCCTAACAACAACAAAGATCCACCATAACATATGAAGATTACCTAAGACAATGCAAATCAAATGAAATCACAAAGATTATACCATCACATGTCCAATAGGGTTTGGATCTCCATTATTCCTATCTCCATTGATCTTGCTTGATATATTTGCTCTTAGATTTTATGTGCACAAGAGCTCAACAAAGAACGGAAATGTGGTTGCAAGTAGGATCGCATATGAAAGTGCAAAGCATAGTGTAGTCAATTGATCAAGTAATCCGTTAGTTAGTCCGGGTTTGATAATGAAGGAAGCATCTCCTTATATAGAAGACACTATAAGAAATGGAGGGATAAGATTGAGAGGTGTAAAAGATAAATGGTCGGCTATGATTAGAGGGTAGGTAAAGAAAATAAGAAAATAATGAAAGGGTAGGTAGTGTAGGAATTAAGAGTTGAATGACATGTGTCATAGGTAGAAAAGGTTAATGAATTAATTAAATAAATAAAGATTTATTTAATTAATAGAAGAAGTGGGATAAATTAAATAAATAAGATATTTATTTAATTTAAGAAAAGGGTAATTTAAATAAATAAATGTATTTATTTAAATGAGAAATAAGGCTAGAAGAGGATAAATGAATTAATTAAATGAATAAATATTTATTTAATTAATAGAAGAATTAGGCTAAAGTAATTAAATAAATAAAATATTTATTTAATTAGACATGACATTTTTAGGTGTCTGCATTTTGCCCCTCTTTGAGACAATGCAGCTTGTCATGTTGTTTCAAAGAAGATAAGATGAACTGATATAAATTTGCCCCAAGATGGGAATGATATGCCCACTCGAGAGATTGGAAGAAAATGTCTGAAAAGATTGCAGACAATTTCTCGATAAGAAAGAAAGGCTAGAATGGATTGACCGAATGGAGTGACAGAGTCATGGGATAAAGAAGACTGACTCGATAGAATAGAATAGAGCAGCAACAGTCAGTAGCGATGGCATTGGTTCACAGATTCGATTGCATTTGCCGATTTCAGAGGCCAATAGATGTAGGAGAGCCGGTGAGTACCTGAAAACCTCCTTGTACTTTGTCACAATAAATGTTGTCATAAATGCATGCTAGGTAGTGCAATAAATGCGCTTTAGGATAATGTCAAAAAATGTCAAAAATGTGTAGGCGTGTCTGCATTGGTGCCAGGCGTGTTTAGGTTGGCTAGGCGTGTCTACGTTTGTGTCGGGCACATCTATGAATTCAGTAGCATCTATGTCAAATGCGAACATGTCTATGTTGTGTAGACACGTTTGTGAAATGTGGGCACATCTGTGTAGGACAGGTGCGTCTGTGCAGAGCATAGGCATGTCTGTGTATTTCAGGTGCATCTGTGCAGAGCAGGTGCGTTTGTGTAGTCTATAAGCACATTTATGTCATGAAGATGCATTTGTGTCTTCAAGGTCAAATCGGCAGTTCTATGATGAACATATGTTGTCGATTTGATAAGTTGCTGAGAGGATACACTCAAGCAGGTCCTCTAGGGAAGACTAGGATAGCAGATAGGGCTAGGATTGACAATTTTGTGATAGAACATATGTTGCCAATTAGGAAACTACTCAAGAGGATACACTCAAGCAGAGGCCCTAGGATAGGATAGATCAAGACACTTTGTGATGAACAGTGAGTACCAAGACATAGTACTTTATGATGAATAGTGAGTACCAATATGAGCAACACTTTGTGATGAACAGTGAGTGTCAAAATGAGCAACACTTTGTGATGAACAAGGAGTGCAAATATGAGCAGCACTTTGTGATGAACAGGGAGTGCAAAACACGTAGTACTTTGTGATGAACATTGAGTACCAATATGAGCAACACTTTTTGATGAACAGTGAGTGTCAAAATGAGTAGCACTTTGTGATGAACAGGGAGTACCACTAGGATAAATAGCAACACTTTGTGATGAACAGTGAGTGTCACTAGGATAGAAGCAACACTTTGTGATGAACAGTGAGTGTCACTAGGATAGAAGCAACACTTTGTGATGAACAGTGAGTGTCACTTTGACTGACATGATTGCTTTGTTTGACTACAAGAGTACTTGCCTATGCTGGAGTCACGAGAGAGATTCCCGTCAATGCAGAGATTACAACCAGAGCTGATATTCGAGGACCAAGCTGCTATTGAGGTTATGGGTCTATGATACATTTTGTATGTGCCTGAGTTTTAGGCAAACATGGTTTTGCTGACTGCACTTGCTAAGAGATGGCACTCAGAGACTTGCACTTTTCATTTGCTGATGGGTGAGATGACAGTCACCTTGGAGGATGTTTACAGGATTCTAAGGATACCAATTGATGGGGAGCTGATACCCTATGATCGAGATGGAGATAGGGAGGCCCTGAGATGAGTGTTCCAAGATTTGGGACTGGAGATGAGGGCTGGACACGTGGCATGAGACACAATGACAGCGATAGGACTAGCACTACCAACAGTGTTAGGAGGAGTGATCAGTGGGTTCCTGTGTTCGAACAGGGTGACATGAGGGTTGGCTGTGGGCTGGGGAAGCACCTTGGAGACACTGGTTACACAACATACCAGATATGCCTGGGGACCGTGCATGCTGGCACACTTATACTATGAGCTGCATCAGTTTGTTTATCATGGATCCGTAGGATTGGGCTGCAGAGTTACATTGCTACAAGTGTGGGCATATGAGCATCTGCTAGTTACCCAACTGATACATTTCAGGGGCAGGGGTCATGGACGCAACTTTGTGTATTTGTATGATATGATTACATCATAGCCACAGACTGGTAGGTTGGAGCATTGGCGTGGAGTCCTGGATGAGATCAACACTGTGATATGGAGGCCATACCGTGAGTGCAAGCAATGGGAGGATGATGTAGTGGATCTACCTTATACCTTTCAGAGCAAATGGGTGGACGCCCTATGTATTGGAGAGATAGCTGGTTGATAGGGTTTGCAGGCAGTTTGGTTGTATTCAGTGGATGCCACAGGGTTCCAAGATGTATGCTCGAACAGTCAGGGATCAGGCACATTTTGGGCCATTGTTGTCATATGATCAGGCCATGATATTGCTGGTAGAGATGGTACCTATGCCATGGGATATGTGGTCAGAGATTGAGGATGCAGGTATGGATGCAAAGTATACTGCATATTGGGCTGAGCATCCCTTTCCATGACTGACAGACCTAGGGGAGCCTCTAGATGGAGATGGTGGTGGGGATGGATATGATGATGGAGATGGTGGGGGGAGAGGCCGACGGAGGAGGTGCGGTGTAGTTGGAGAGAGGAGGGTGGCTCCATGGAGAGAGGGTGGGGAGGAGAGATAGGCTCAGGTGGTGAGGGGTTGCGGTGGATTGCCACTAGAGGTGCCAATAGCACAGGGTCCTAAAGAGGTGCAGGGACAGGGGCGGAGGCAGGTACAGGTATAGGCAGAGGCACAGGCATAGCCACCAGTATAGGGGAAGCCATAGGCAGAGGCATAGGGGGCCGAGGAGGAGGAGGATGAGCTACTTGAGCTAAGGGAGATCAGTAAGGGATAGGTAGATGAGATCTAGGACTTGGAGAGGGAGATAGCTAGGCTCAGGAGGCGACTGAGGGACACAGAGCATGAGTGGGATCAGGCTATCCAGTGCTATACTGAGGCTGAGACAACACTAAGGGCTGGGAGGTAGGCGGTAGAGGACACAGGGGCTACATATGCCTATGTTCTGTGGGTAGGAGAGGAGATAGGTTACTAGCAAGACCTATACTATGGGGTAGTGCCACCAGATCAGTGGGCGAGGAGCTTCCGCAGACCATCATGAATAGTGACAGTTATGGGAGGGAGCCAGAGGAGACAGGCGTCCAGTGGTGGGGTTATGGGTCCTCCACCACCACTAGATAGAGGAGGCAAGAGAGATGATCCTCCAGGGTAGGTCCTTCTAGGGATCAGACTCCATTGAGGCCAGGCGGCTCTGAGGGAGGGAGTTCATCATAGCCTTAGAGGGCTCCCTATGTATAAGTTTTGTACCATTTTGTATGATGGTGTAGACACCTTTGGGTGATTTTGTAGCCATATGTATTTTGACATCATTGTATCATGACACTTTTGATTATATATATATGAGATGATTCATCTTTGTGGCAGCTATATACATGTGTACCTATGTGATGAGATGTTTCATGATGTATGTTTCTATGTGATGCTTATGTTTCATGATGTATGTGTCTATGTGATGTTTATGATATGGATGCAAATATGTATATGATGCCGTGCAATGTTTTTTTGTTCTTTTGTATTTTTAAAATGCTATGTATGATGCAAATGTGAATGTATGAAATGCAGATGAATATGATAATGCAAATGACTATTTACATGATGAAAATGTAAAATGTGATAACATGTGTAGTGTGCAGGATGTGATGTGATTGTGATATCTATATGTATGTATGAAATGCTAACATGTGATAATGCAAGTGCAACTACATGAAATGCAAATATTTTTGGTGTCATTATACTCAGTCATGTGATAGTGGGCTATGCAGACTCGAGAAGGACAATGGAGGTCAATCAAGAAATGGGGATGGAAGATAGAAGATATGAAAGTGAAAGAAGCTTCTTGTGTGTTATCATCATTGAGATTATTATGGCAAGTAGGTTATGACAATCAAGGCATATGTTCGACCCAGAAAGTCATTGTACCCGTTTGCATGGAGATAAGACAGCTGCAAACAAGGAATTCCCAAATTCACACTAGACTCTCAGTGTCCTCATATCCTTGGACAAGTCATAGCATTACTAAGAGACAATCCATAGACAACAAAGAAAAATAGGTGACGATACCCCATCCTCGCCTTTCTAGTCAAAGAAATCCTGGAGATAGAATCTCTAGTCAGAGACATCTTGGAAAAGCTAAAAGACATGTCAGCAAAAGATAAAATCAAAAGAAAACCAAGATTCGACACCAACATCCACTGTAGTCCTCAAGTTTAGTTTCTCTTGCCATTTGTATAAGTCAATTTGATTGTGGTCACAATGTTTACTTTCACAAAAGGATATATAGCACTGAACCATAATGTTGTTTGAGTCTGTTGAAAGATTTGATTTATTGAAGTCCATTGTTGCTGCCGTGTCTCATCTGAAATTGATTGAATCCATGAAATTGATACTTTATTGCAGAGAAGATGAAACTTTATTGCGGACTGCTGATTCAAGTGTTGCTTTATTGTAGATTGTGCGCAGATAGATTGAAGAAAACTAGAAGAAACTGTACTCCTCAAAACATGTGATGTTCTTAGTTCCACACCCATTACTAGACGTAGGATTTGCCTTAGCCATAGATAGGAGCTGATTTATTATGGATGGAAAGGGTTGATAAAGGAATGTTTTTATTATGGATGGCTAACCAATATTAGGTAGATCAATAACAAGCCATGATGGGAATGGGTAAGTTTGTTATAAATGGATAGGTTCTGAGTGTGTGCAAAGTGAAGAATGAAGGAAATGGAATCCTGAAGGAGGGAGGAGCAATGTCTCTATACATGGTGCTGGTGACCCAGTTTTCACCATGGTACTTGCCCAGGGGGCCACCGAAGTGGTTTTCACCGTTGGATGAAGATGTTTTTCTTTACTTTTTTGATTTTTTTGTTGTCACAAAGCGCTTGTTTGCTAGGTTTTCACCAAGTAATGATTTTTAATGTTTTATGATTTTTTTTGTATTTTTGATATATATTTTTTTTTGTATTTTTAAAATTGGGATACTCTGGAGAGCTATGTGTAAAACCTGTGAAGGTGCATACTGTTGATAGGATCCTCCAAGGATTCACCCTCTGTAGTTGAGAGTTGATATGCACCAGATCCATATGCTGCTGCAATGATGTAAGGACCAAGCCAGTTTGGTTCAAATTTTCTCTTCTTCTCTCTGTCTTGTTAATTTTTAGGATTTTCTCTGAGAACCAAGTCACCTACCTCAAATGTGCGAGGCTTCACTTTATGATTGTAACTACAACTCATTCATTGTCGATAAGCCTTGAGATGATTAAAAGTAGTTTGTCTTCATTCATCCAATAGTTCAAGTTCTTGTAGGCAAGAGACCCTGTAGTCTTCATCACTGATAATGTTTGCAAAGAAACTCGTAAAGAGGGTAACTCGACCTCAATAGGCAAGATAGCTTCAGTGCCATAGACAAGTGAATAGGGTGTAGCTCCTGTAGGTGTGCGGACACTTGTGCGGTAAGCCCAAAGCGCGGGATTAAATTGGATATGCCAATTACAACCAGCGTCGTCGACTGTCTTTTTCAATATTTTAAGGATTGTTTTATTAGACGCCTCAGCTTGACCATTACCTTGGGGGTAATATAGTGTGGAGAAACGATGGGTAATATGGAAGTAGTCACAGAGTTCACGAACATCCTGATTTTTGAAGGGATGCCCATTATTAGTGATGATGGAAATAGGAATACTGTATTAACAAATGATATAGTTGAGAATGAATGTAGCAATTTGTTCTCCAGTGACTTGTGTGAGAGGCACAACTTCGATCCATTTTATGAAATACTCTGTGGTAGTGATGATGAATTTATGACTATTGGAAGATGGAGGGTGAATCTTGCCTATGAGATTGAGTCCCCATTGACAAAAGGGCCAAGGAGTTGCAATTGGTTGAAGTTCTTGTGCTGGCGCATGGATGAGGTCTCCATGAAGTTGACACTGTTTACATTTCTTGACAAACTGATATGAATCTTTTTCCATATTGGGCTAGTAATATCCAGTCCTGATGAGTTTCTTGGCTAAGGTAGGACCACTAGAATGTGGACCACATATCCTTTCATGTACTTCACGTAATGCAATCTGAGCTTCGTCGCTTTCTAAACATCTAAGAAGAGTGCCATGTAGACCTCGACGATATAGGATATCAACTAAAATGACATATTGAGAAGATTGGTGAATGAAAGTGCGATGTTGGTTATTGGATAGATCAGGAGGTAGGGTATTATCATGAAGGTATGCAAAAATGGAACCGTATAACTGGGACTCAGGACCAACAACACATATCATCTCAGTAGGAGTAATTTCATATGAGGGAACCAAAAGGTTATCCACCAAGAACTCATAGTGAGTCTCATTCGGTGGTGGATCAATTAGTGAAGCAATTGTAGCCATGGCATCCGCGGCTCTATTCTGCTCTCTTGGTATCTGCTCAAAGTATATCTTCATGAATTGTTGTTTCAAGTCATCCACCATTATTTTGTAAGGCATTAATTTATCATCCTTTGTTTGGTAGTCATTAGTTGCCTGATGAATTACAAGTTGAGAGTCTCCAAAAACACGAACTTCTTGGATCTTCCACTGAACTGCAGTCCGTAATCCAATTGTTAATGCCTCATATTCCGCTATGTTATTAGTGCAGGGAAATGATAATCGATATGATTTTGGTATAGAATCCCCTTGAGGAGTTATGAAGAGGATACTAGCTCCTGCCCCATGCTGTGTGTATGAGTCGTCAAAGTATAGTTGCCAAGGCTTTGCATGTGACACTGTTAAAATGGATTCATCTAGAAATTTTGAAATTAGAGGAACATCATATAACATGGGATCATCTGCTAACTGATCTATGATAGCTTGTCCTTTTATTACTTTTCTATCCACATACTCGATGTCGAATTCACTCAGGAGCATCACCCATTTGGCTAGTCGCCTAGTAAGTGTTGCTTTATTGAGAAGGTATTTCAATGGATCGATCCTTGTAACCAACCTAGTCTTATGAGTCAGCATGTAATGTCGTAATTTGTGTGAAGCAAAGACCACAACGAGACATGTATGCTCAATTGGTGTGTAGTTTAGCTCATATCCCACCAATGTGTGACTGATATAGTATACTGCCTTTTCTTTGCCCTCAGCAACTTGTTGTGCTAAGAGTGCCCCCAGTGTTGTTGAAGTAGTTGATATGTATAGTAATAGAGGTTGATCTAGAATTGGTGGCATCAAAACTAGCAGATTCAGAAGATAATCTTTGAGTATTTGGAAAGCCTATTGACAGTTATCATCCCATTTGAATTTGATGTTTTTATGTAGCAAGTGCTGAAAAGGATTACACTTATCTGCAAGTTGTGCTATGAATCTTCATATGGACTAGGGTCTCCCTTGCAAAGATCAAAGTTGACTGATATTTCTTGGTGGTTGCATCTCTAGGATGGCCTTGACTTTTGCTGGATTGGCTTTGATTCCTCTTTTTGATACAATGAATCCTAGGAGCTTCCCGGAGGTTACTTTAAAGACACATTTCTTAGGGTTTAATTTTACTTTATACTTTTCCAACCGATCAAAGATGACTGAAAGTATGTCCAAATGTGTATCTCTATCTATCGATTTACCCAACAGGTCGTCAACATAATCTTCCACAGTTACGTGCATGAGATCATGAAAGATAGTAGTCATGGCTCTTTGATATGTAGTGCCTACATTTTTTAGCCCAAAGGGCATGACATTCCAACAGAAAGTTCCCCAAGGACAAGTGAATTCTATTTTGTGCCGGTCCTCAGACACGATTTTTATTTGATTTTCACTAGAGAATCCATCCATCAAAGATAACTTCGCATGACTTGCTAAGAGATCGACAATCAAGTTAATATTTGGTAATAGAAAATCATCCTTAGGACAAGCTTTGTTGATGTCTCTGGAATCTGTACATATTCTGATACTATGATCTGGTTTACTGATAGGCACTAAGTTGGAGATCTATTCGAGATAATTAATTGGGTGTTTGAATCTAACATCCAATAGTTTCTCAAGCTCTGCTTTGACTAATAATGCGACTTGTGGATGCATCTTTCTTAATTTTTGTTTCACTAGTTTTTCCCTTGGTTTAACTATCAAATGGTGCATTACCAAATCTAGATCCAATCCAGGCATATCAGCATATGACCATGCAAAGTTGATTTGTCATTCTATGAAGAAACTTGTGAATTTTGACCTTTCTGACTCTGTCAAAGATTGAGCCAAGAATATGTTGTGTGGAACCTCTTCTATGCCAATGTTTGTTTTGATAGTCTCCTCTACCAACATGGATGAATTTTCTTCATATGATGTTGGGAGAATGTCAAGCCTTCCATCTTCGGGTGTCTCAGAGAGGTTTTCGCCCTCAGATACATCCTTTCTTTTTACTTTTTTGGGGTCAGACAGTGCCACAATGTGGTTTTCGCCATAAGACCCTTGATTTGTTTTTATTTTTATATTTTTGCAACTAGAAGGCTCGACACCCTCACCAAAATATGCCACGCTATTGAGTTCTATAGTGTATCCTACTTTATGGTCCCCAGGGGGAAGATCATCTCATATGCCTAGATAATCAATGAAAGCTTCATCATTTTGGAATGTATCAAACTTTGCAGGTCCTTCATGGTCCCAGTCAATAAGTTAGTAGGGCTAAGAGTGAAGATGCTGTTATATTCAGGTATGTCGAGGTAGTTATCAAGGTCATCATTGGCACTCTCCTCATCAGTCTTGATCATGAACGAATCCAAATTATCATCACTAGTAGCGCATTCTGGGATAGGTGTTCTCATTCTATGTGATTTCAACCTAGGACCTAGAGGCAAGGACTGTATGGGATCCTCTGGGGTTGTTTCTTGACCAACTTTGAATTTTTCATAAAATTCCTCTTCTTCTGTGGGTTCATCTGGCTCTCTGAATGTCTCGGTGAGCTCGTAGTCACTGGAGGATTTGTTTGAACCCCATTCCCATTTGTTGGAGTCTATGGAATAGTGATTCTCTTGTTGAATTTTGGCAACTTTGATTTGTAATGTTTCTTCTGTCCTTTGAGTGTGGACCTTGGAAGTCATGAAACCAAGTCCCTTCGAGCTTTCCTTTTTGAATGTTAGTTCAGGTTGTAAAGGTTCAATGATGCCTTTCCTTCTTAAGCCAAGAGGGATTTTGCCATCATACCCAAATTTTTGTAGAATCTTGAACCCTTTGCCATACTTCTCATATGGTATGCTGATGTGATCTTGTGTATAATTTTCAAGGTCTTTGTAAAGCATTTTGTATAAGTCTTCCTCTTCCAGTTCACCCCATCTTTGAAAAGTAATAGGGTCCCATTTGAGTATAATGATAGATACCTGCTTATTAGGATGTGGTCTTCCATATTCTTTTGGTGAACTCATGACTTGTTGTAAGTACATGGTTTGATTCAAAGTGTATTCACCTATGCCCTTGTCCTGGAATTTCCCTTTAAGCTCACCTTGTTTTGATGTCAAAGGTTTTAATGACTCAAGATCAATGTATGCAGATGAAGGAACAACTTCCCTGTTACTTGGGATGATCGTTTCAGTTTTCGGTCTCAAGTTATTGCAGTATATGAATGGATTAGGATCTCCATTAACTATTATTTCAACTCCATTATGAGGAAACTTGATGCATTGGTGATTGATATGTAGATGGGACTGCCCTCATTTCATGAATCCAAGGACGTCCTAGTAATATATTGTATGTGAGATCTAGGTCTAGGACTTGACAAACCACATCCTTTGTAACTGGCCCAACTCTGAGAGGTAAGGTGACTGTGCCTTTAGATGAACGCTCTTCGTCATCATATGCCTTGATGGTAATTTTGTTTGTAGAATTCATAGCTTTATCAGAATATCCCAATTGTTTAATAGTGCTCAATGTACAAATGTTTAGACCCGCTCCTCCATCTATCAGGCCTCATTTTATTTGATGTTTGTGTATGAAGGCTTCAATGTGTAAAGGTGCATTATGTGGTTGACTTACAGAGGCATCATCAGCTTCTATGAATGTAAGTGAGTGTGGAACAGAAAGGTATCCCACCATGGCTTGAAACTGGTCCATGTTCAGATCAGTAGGGACAACAGTGTCTCTCAAGATTTTATCAAGAATGGCTTTATGTGCAGGGGATATGCGTAAGAGCTCAAGGATGGAGATGAGCACGGGTGTCTTCCCTAACTGTTCTACAAGATCATATGCAGGCTTGGTTGATGAGGAAGCAATGTTTTTAGCTGGAGCACCTTGCAAAGTGAATTTACCCCGATGGGTTGTAACATGACATTCAGAGGTAGGTTCGGAAGAAGATCCAATGCCTTTTAGGACAATTTTGGGTCTTTGGGCAGAATTCTCAGGCGATTTGTCCTTGATGATAATGGTAGAGACATAATTGTCCATCAAGATGTGATTGATAGTTGAATCATAGTTATAAGATGCTCTGGTATAGTTGGTCTAGTCATCTATGGCTTTATCTTTTCCTTTATCATTCTTTGGGAGTGATTCCTTAAACATTTCATGTTCTTGATTAGATGAGTGTCCCTCGATCTCAACGTCACCTCTATCAATAAGATATTGTATGATGTTCTTCAGTCGATGACAATTTCTTGTTTTATGTCCCTTGCTCTTGTGAAATTCACAATACTCATCATCATTCCACCAATTTGGTTTGACCTTTGGTTCATATGGAGGAAAATCTAGAATAGTGATTACTTTGTTTGCCACTAGCTTCTTGAAAATTGACTCAAGTGGTTCTCCCAATGGGGTGTACTTCCTTCATGATCTGGAATTTGTTTGAGTATTTACTTGACTATTTGTAGAGCTTGATCCCGAAAAAATGATTTTGGGTCACACTGTATTGGCATCAACAACACCATCATTCACTGTGTTCTTGTTTTTGTTCCAAAATCTTGGCTTATCTTTTCCTTTAAAGTCATCTTTGTTTTCCTTGAATATCTTAATGACTCCCTATTCAATTAGGACCTTTTTTGTTGCTAAGACTTTTTCAATGATGTCCTTGAAGGTGGACAAACAAGCTTTTCTTAGGTCATAACCAATGTCTTTGTTAACATTCTGGGTGAAAATTTCTACCATTTGTTTTTGTGGAATTTCACAAGAGCATCTGCTGGCTAGATTCCTCCATCCTTGTAAAAATGATGAAAAAGATTCTTCATCTTATTTCTTGGTGTTGCACAAAGTAGTGACTGATATGTCTGTCTCTATGTTGTATGAGAAATGTTGGATAAATGCCTCTGCTAAGTCACCCCATGACTTAATTCTAGGTGGAAGTTGGGAGATCCATTCCATAGCTTGATCACCTAAGCTTTGTGGGAATAATCTCATCAAATATGTCTCTTCTACTGCTACTTCAATGCAAGTTGTGAAAAACTATCTTATGTGTGCCTTAGGATCCCCTTTTCTTATGTACTTATCAAACTTAGGTGTCACAAAGTGTGTAGGAAATGGAGGCATTAGAATGCTTTTGTCAAATGGATAGGGACATATGTCTCTCATTGTGTAAGTTGGCTTCAGTGTGTTTATGTCCTCCATTTTCTTCTGTAAGTCCTTGATTTGCTGCTCCAAATTGTTCTTAGGTGGAGATCGAATTCTTGGACCATACCCCATGCCTGAACCACCGGGTAGAGGAGCATGTTGCATATATGGATGGTATTGATCATACACATGTTCATATGGGGGAGGTCTATAATGATGCTGCGTATATGGACCACTTGGTATAGAGTCATGATGAGGAATGAAATATCTACTTTGTCTATGTATACCATACTCTATAGGAATGTCATGAGTTTGTTCTAGTGCGTTGCCCCCAAATTTGATGTGGGGTTTCCTTGTGTCCAAATTTTGAGCATACCTTTGAATATCCAATTGCTTTGGTGGTTGGTCCTTAGCATTGGCATGTGATTGAGTATGTTTTTTTACATAAGACTTCCATAATGGTCTGCAAAGGTGAGTATCATATGCTTGACCATGTGTGTATGGGACCTCGAGTTTTTGAAACAAAGATGATGGTGATTCAGGCACAAGATGTGGTCCTCTATTTCCTCCACTATTAGGCCTCCTTTGATCCATGTTGAGGTGAGGTTGTTGCAAAGGTCGATTTTCCATTATTTGAGACATGTCAAAATCATGAGGGATCTTGGCTCCACTTTGTGCCATCACTTGTAAGAAATATTGTCTATCTCTCCTCATTATTTCCTCAACCAATCAATTGAAACGGGAATCCATAATGGTGTCTTCCACTTTTGTTGAATGTATTGAAATGTTGTCCATATTGTCATTGTGTGTATCATTGTTGTTTATAGTGTCCATGTGATCAACATTTGGAATGTTTCTATAGACTCATAGGCACTCATGTTTGTGGACTCTTGAGCGTCTTTAGCTTCTCTTCTAGATTTTTGGGAATGAGTTTCAACCATGAACTAGGTATTGACCAAGATGTGTGAGACTAGATGAAAATGGAAAGAGTATGGAAGACCAAGAGTTGGATGGAATGTAAATGAATCTGAAGTGTACTTGCAATGTCCAAAGTGTAAGACCAAGTATGTATGTAGTAGAGTAGGTGTGGCTTCCAAAGAGATGATAGTTTCTCTTGATGAGTTAAGTTGACCTTGACTCTAAGTAAGACCAAATGAGACCCAAAGGTGATAGACCTTGATGAGGGACCACTTAGCAAAGTGTTGTTGTATGTAGTGTGTTGACAAGTAAGATGAGGACAAGCAAGTGACCTTTTGACTCAAGTTTAGACAAATGTGAGTGTATTGTAAGGTGTAAAACAATAATGGACTTTGTGAGACCCAAAGACAGGTTGAATGCTAGATGGAAACCCCAGAGAGATAACCTAGGAAGCTCAATAAGTCTGAAATTGACTATTCTTGTTTGCTGAATTATGAAAGTTTTCAATCCTGAACACAGACGTGCCTATATACTTCACAGATGTGCTTAAAGGACACAAACACTATTCTATCAGACATAGATGTGCTTAAATGACACAGACATGTTTCTGTTAGACACAGACGCATTTCTGAGATGCTACAATGTTGCTCAAAAGACATAGACGCATTTCTGCCCTTCATAGATGCGGGTGTATTAGACACAGACACGTTTCTGCAAACTTTGTGCAATTTTTCCAATCTGTGAAGTTGTTTTGTTGTGACCAAATTTGAATGTTTGACTGTTTTTCATGACAAGAGGACATAGTGTTGATGACGACTCAATGTTTGCAAGTGTTTGGACTCAAAAATGACTTAAAGAAAAAAGTGTGTTGTTTGATGTAAAATTGTTTTGCATGCACTTGAAGACACAAAAGACACAATGTTTTGATGTTTGGTCTTGAATGTTTGATTGTTCAAAATAAGTCAAGCACAATTCTTATGGTTGGCCAAGACAATAGATGTTGATCCCACATGGAGTTTTCCCCGAGGCTATGCTATTCAGAGCGGATACTTAGATGCTTGACCCCACTAGCTCCACTCTTGGCACTCACTTCTCAGGGTAGCCAAGCATCAATCCCCATGAAAACTCCTCGTGGTGAACTTTGTATCTCTACTAAGAACCGTATGTGTGTGGGCCGCTACCAGAGGTCTGACCTCTTGCCCCAACAACTAGAAGGATTTTGGCTTCTAAAACAAAAAGGTGCTAGTAAGGGCATCCGCTCGTGTGGCCATACATGTGGCACTTTCCTCTCTGTAGATATAGAAGGCTCCTAGCCGGTAGGGGTTATGCCCTACAAATGATCAAATAAATTTGATCAAACGGGTTTATGGGGAGACATAGTGTCTGTATGAACTAATCAGCACACGTTATCCATAGTTTTCACCATGAATACAATTATTTATAGTGGTTTGGAAGAAGATGGCTTTTCTTTTGCTACCACTTGGGTCATTCTCTTCTCACTAGTAGTCCTATTGCTCAAGACACAAAAGACAAAGGTTCAATTTTAGTGCACCAATTGAAGTGTTTGCTAGTCTATGAAAACAAGGCACACAATAAAAATCAAAAACCCTTGCCAAGGACCTGCAACAAAGATTTATTAGTAGTTTGGATTGTTTGAAATAATCACCCTTTCCTGCAAGCACACAAGTTAGGTAAATTTTAGATCCAAAAGACTTTATGAAATAGGAGCCTTCAACAAAATGATTTTGCTTCCAAGACAAGCTACACCACTTTTGTTAGCTAGATCTGAAAATGTTAGCTCAAAATAAACCAGATCTGAAATCCGAATGATGAAAAACTAAATCAATGAAACAAAAAGTGCAACAATCGAACACAAATGCAGTTGTCATAGACATAGATGCTGCCAGAACACATAGACGTGGCTCCTTAATCGCAGACGCGTTTTCCCAATGTAGACGCGCTTGAAGACTTCACAGACGCGACTATGGAATACAAACACATTTCCTGAAATCTGCAAAATAAAATAAAATATTGTCGAATACGTAGACGCAGTTCCAGATGTCACAGACGTGGCAAAAAATTAAAAACGCGATCCAAAAGTGCACAAACGCAAAATATCAAAATGTTGTCAGAAATGTCAGATCTGCAAACTCAAAACAAAATTTGCAACAAAAGATGTTAAATGCAAAAGGGACAAGAGTCCCACCGGGAGTGCCAAAATGTATACGGTGAAAATGGATAAAAACAATATTGAAAGACTAAATGAGTTCAACCACAAAAACCCTAGCCTAACAACAACAAAGATCCACCATAACATATGAAGATTACCTAAGACAATGCAAATCAAATGAAATCAAAAAGATTATACCATCACATGTCCAATAGGGTTTGGATCTCCATTATTCCTATCTCCATTGATCTTGCTTGATATATTTGCTCTCAGATTTTATGTGCACAAGAGCTCAACAAAGAATGGAAATGTGGTTGCAACTAGGATCGCATATGAAAGTGCAAAGCGTAGTGTAGTCAATTGATCAAGTAATCTGTTAGTTCATCCAGGTTTGATAATGAAGGAATCATCTCCTTATATAGAAGACACTATAAGAAATGGAGGGATAAGATTGAGAGGTGTAAAAGATAAATGGTCGGCTATGATTAGAGGGTAGGTAAAGAAAATAAGAAAATAATGAAAGGGTAGGTAGTGTAGGAATTAAGAGATGAATGACATGTGTCATAGGTAGAAAATGTTAATGAATTAATTAAATAAATAAAGATTTATTTAATAAATAGAAGAAGTGGGATAAATTAAATAAATAAGATATTTATTTAATTTAAGAAAAGGGTAATTTAAATAAATAAATGTATTTATTTAAATGAGAAATAAGGCTAGAAGAGGATAAATGAATTAATTAAATAAATAAATATTTATTTAATTGATAGAAGAATTAGGCTAAAGTAATTAAATAAATAAAATATTTATTTAATTAGACATGACATTTTTAGGTGTCTACAATCCCAAAGAAAATATGACAAACACTTGGCCACAACTACCTTTACAAAGGATGAACACACTGAAGGTATACCGATGACATATACCAAACAACTCATGAACACCAAAATACATTGATGGGAAAAGACGCATAATTACATACAAACACACATCAAATCTAAGGCAACTTCATAAAAATAATACAAGTCTATTTTAATTAAAATCATAATCTTTCATAATATAACACTTAAATACCAATAAAATGCACATTCTCATTTTAGAACCATATTCTAAATTTTTTCCCCAAACAAATAATTTCACCCTATATATATATATATATATATATATATCCAACATAAATTAGATAAGAACAAATTACATAAACTAATTATACCAAAATTCTACATACAAATATATACTTAACTATACACATATATAATATAAACTAATTTCGTTAAAACCCAATAGAATATAAATAAATCTCATTGAAACTAATTTAAACATAAAATAATTTAATTTTATAACCAAAATAAATAAATCTATTTATCTTTAGAAAACCAAATTAAACAACATAATAAAATTTAATTACTCCAAAAAAAACACATTAATTTCTTCGTATCGACAGAGAGGGTAGAGGACAAAGGTGTGGGGGCCATCTCCGACGTTGAGGTTGGGAACTCCCCATCCACATGGTGGAGAATCCTCCCCACTCAAGTGAAGGAGAGCCTCCCCACTCTCGTGGAGGAGTGCTTCCCCACTTACGTGGAGGAGAAGCCTCCCCACGATGAGTGGATAGAGGTCCCCCACATGGTGTGGGACAACCACACACCTCCACCCCACACAACAATTTATAAAATAAAATGCTGGAAACCAATAAATACAAAATAATCTGCATTTTAACAAATTCATTTATTTTATTAAAGGAATTTCTAAATTTAAATATTGTAAATCAAATTTTACAGAAAATTGAAAGCAAAAATAAATAAAATTTATAATAAAAATTATAAATTCAATCTCACATATAAATCTTTAGAAAGCATTCAAGACATGGGAGAATCTTCCAAACACAATTTCATAGGCGAGTTTTACACAGAACAAAATTTACCCAAGCACTTATAAACACAAATATAAATTTAAAATTCAAACACGATAGATTTGAAACCCCCAGAGCATTATTTTTCAATTGAAATCAATATAATCAATACAAAACTTCTAGAAATATTTCTCAAACATAAATTAACAATTTTTCATAAAATAAAACCAAACCCAATTTTTCTTGCAAACTAGTCAAATGAAACCAAAAAGTCTTAAAGGGATTTAAATTTCTAGCTTTGTATGTTATCCTGGAAGATTATTTGCAAGAAAACTTTAAAATCTCCACCACCTGCAAACACACATGCAACTCCAAAATTTTTTTTAAAAAATCAACCTTCAAATCCCCATCCAAAACCTCTATTGAATTTCTTTTCAAGAATCCCTCCAAGAAATAAAAAATCTAGAAAAGAAAACAACAACCCATATTCTAGAAATTTCAGAATATGAAAGGGTTTTCTTGAAAAATCTTTCTGGGAAAATGGAAGTTTCCCAAAACATACGCAAAACACAAAAGATACCAAAAAATCATCTTTCTAAAATTTTAATGAGTTAATAATAAATTTCATTTAATAAACATGGTTTCTATTGTATGTTACCTAGTTAATATGTCTCCTACATTAATGGTTGTTAAAATAAACATATGAAGGTTTAGATATAGAAAATCCCTTGCTTTGGCATGATCATAATTTTGGTTTTGAGTCATATGCACATGTGCCCAGGGAAAGAAAGTCAAAGTTGGATAAAAATGTATCTAAATGTATCTTTATTGGCTATGGTGTTAGTGTTAAGGGATACAAAATTTGGGTTCATGTGTTTAAGAGAATTTAATAGTCAAAATGTTATATTTAGAGAGACCAGACCTTTTCTTTAAGTTGAATAGCTAGTGGAGGATGAAAGTTTATTTTTTCTACTAAAACCTAAGATTGAGAAGATTGTACTAGAGGATTAGGCTGGAATAGATAAGGAGAGAATTTTATTGAGATTAAAGAGTTTGGAAGAAGAATTAGAACATTAACCCTAGTCTTTAAGGAATCTCACTTGACAAATGAGGCAACGAAAAAGATAAAAACTTCTTGATTTAGTATCTATTTCTTGGAATAACACTAATAATACTAGAATAGTTAAAAAGGCTATTTAAATTGATGATGGTAAAGAGATGGATGAATTTTAAAAAAACTTGGGACTTGGTTTAGTTTCTTGAAGGATAGCCAAACAAAACTCTTTATTTGCTGGTAATATTGGTAGGAGACATCAAAATGGTGCCAGAATAGCACTTGAACAAGCTCATGGTGTGTGATCAAAGTATACAACCAATATTTTGGTGTGCACAAGGTAAATGCATAGAGGAATGTATTCCCCTACCTTAGAGTAATTGTGTATGCCAACTAAGAGAAATTTATTTAAGGTAGTATGCATTCAAACACAAGCACATAACAATAGTGAAATGACTCCATACATGGCCTGAAAGCAATAGAGATACATACAAGAAATTAAATATAAGGGATCCAAAGATTTGGGGTCAGTATGCACATAACATAAATAATGTATATCAACACGATTGTTTGGAATTGACCCCATCTCCCAAATGAAGTGGAAATATGAGTACAATGGAGAAAGAGAAAATAAGATGGTGAAAAGGGTCTTTATTGTTCATCAAGGAAGAGACCAAAAGGCCTCAATGATTTGTGTCATCATCAAAAGATAACACAAAAACACATTTACGATATAAAATGGAAATGACATATAGAAGAATAGAAATACAAATAGAGGAATGTTACAACATGGTCAATCTGTTTATATCCTTGTACCAATAGAGCATCAAGGGCCATCCAACAGAATCTTTAAACAAAAGACATGCCAAGAAACACATCATAGGGAACCACATTACATACAAAAAAAAAAAAAATAGGAAGACAAAGAGGTATTGAACAAATGAATTAGCATATAAAATGATATGTCTCCCAATCTTTCTCATTGTTATTAGGATATTTTAGACAAGATAATAAATGATATATGGATAGTACAATACAACGAGTTATTTCTAGTTATAAACATGGTCCATTACCTAAAGAAGGATCAATATGTGTGTCACTAGTAGATAAAGTTAATATTTTAAAAAACATCAAGGACAAATCAAAATAAAATTTTATATAGTTTTGATCATGTCATCCATATGATTCTCCAAATTTATTATCATAGGTGGTGCATAGAACAAGGAGGAGGCGCATCCCTTGAAATTGCCTACTTAAAATTTTGATAAGGTTGAGATAAGTAAGGATAATTACTAGGAGTAGCTAAAAGGTAAGGAAGGTTAAGGAGGTAGGAAAGAATCAACAGTCAATTGCTTAAGGGAAGGTTCACTTCTTGCAAAAAGCTCACATGCCATAGAATGATGTCTTTGGCAATATTCTCTCAAACTATAATTTTACTGGTTATGGTTTGAAGCTTCTTTAGAAGGAGTCTTGATTCTTAGGACTAGGGTGCCCATGCCCTGATCCTAGCTCAGAACCAAGGTGCTCAGTGCCCTAGTCCTCCTAATTAGGACCCATTTTGGGTTCTGACAATGGTCACTTCATGTGAGTAGGAAATTTAATCCTGTGTCGGCCCACTTTGAAAATTTAATTAATTTTTGGACATTCCAGTATAAAAGGAGATCTACCCCTCTCATTTGAACCTAACCAAAACCATGATCTCAATAACACTAGAAAATTCAAGTGAGCAAGAAATTAGTCATTCATCAAGCATTGGAGCAAAAAGTTAAGTTTATGCATTCAAGATGGCATCCATGATCGATATTCTTTGAAGACATTCTACATTAAACCCTAACACCCTTGCATGAGGATGAAATAAAGCTTCATCAAGGTATAATTCAATTATCAACATTTTTACTTCAAATCTGGCCTTTCCCTCAAAAGGAAAGCATTTTACAGTTATTTTCATTTCAGTTCTTATTTCAATTTCAATTTTATGGCTTTTGAGTTTGTTGCAAGAAGTGAGTCTTGGTTATTTCCATATAATAATGTTTTTGACAATATTCTCTCACCCTATCCCCAACATATTTTCTTCTCTTTTTGTGTGCAGGAAATAGGTGCAAGAGATATACTCTAGAATTTTGGTAGAGTTGATAGCGATCAACATGTTCAACTTTTGATGGTGCAAAATTAGGAGGACCAAGGCGAATCTATACTACCTGGCCTTGAAAAATTAGGCTAAACTTCTATGAACAGGTTCTGAATATCTTCTTCTACCGAAATCTCAGTTTGTGTCTTTGTGGGATATCTGTAGCTATTTGTTCTCAATAGTGGACTTAATTATTAATTGTTTTTCCCTAATTTTAGAAATACATTCCAAATTAAACTAAGAAAGAGCATAACCATTCCAAACTAGTGAATCTAGTCAAAATTTTAGCCCCTTCCTTATTTGGATTTTTGCTACATCTATTGGGTTCACTCCTCTTTCAATGTAATGGGTAAATTTGTCTTATTAGTGGTTTTACTATCTTAAACCCTAAGTCCAAATTACACCATTACACTATTTCTCTTAAATTTTTACATATTTTTAATTTCGATATAAAAATACATTTCTTCATCAAATATTTTTATGTTTGATGAAAAATAATGTACAATTAAATCTCTTTTTTGTTTTGTTTATATGAATAGGGCTAGACCTAGCATTTCTATTTAATTTTGTACATTCTATCCCTTAATATTTTGTTTACCCAATAGATGAGTATTATTTGTATTTTTCATCTAGGGTTTCTCTAAACTATACCATTTTTATATCTTTTGTAATTTTTGATTGAAAGTACAAGAAAATTGATAAATTTTCTTATCCCTCTCAAACATAGAAGAAATAGTTTTTTTCATTTATAATTTTTTCAATTACTACAAATACTGTCGACAAACCATGGAATAAATCACATTAATTTTAATGAAATATTGTATAGACAAATTTGTTTATCAATAAAAAATAATACACACTATTTAATTAAATAAAAATTCAAAAAAATCATGTGCAAAATTTTCATTCTCATGATTTCTTCTCAATTGTAGACTCAATTATCTTTTTTTTCTCAAAAATCAAACATTTATGCCTTTAACATGAACTACTTAATTTGCCATGTTGCTTTTTTCTAATACTAAATTGAACTTTTTTCTCACTAGCCATTGTTAGGAAATGAGGTTTACATTAATAAATTAGTTTTAAGGTTAGTTAGTTGAAATTATTCTTGTAATGGGAAAATAAGGTTATTCTTCATCTTTATATTTAGCAAATAATTGTGTTTGTGTGTTTGATTAAGACACAAAAGGGGTCTTTCTAGGCATTCAAATGGAATACTACTTGGAGGCATGAATCATTGAAATATGTAGAAGAGGCATTGATTATAGAAATGGCATTTGGAAAAGATAACTTGAAATTAAAATTGTTTGTTGGGTGTGGTGAAGCATAATTTTTTTGGGCATTTAATATGTATTTGCTAGTGATGTAAATGCTCTAAGTACAACCATGCAAATATTTGGATTGTTGGGGCATCAATACTATACCAAGGATCTTTTTTCATTTAAAAATAAATAAATCTAACTACGAAGCCATAGGGATGAAAGGAAAGTGTTTGGAGGCATAAGACATGTAATTTAGGGAAAATGAGATGCAATGCAATGATGATAGGTGCTAGAACCCCATTTCAAACTTAAAATAAGTAAATAAATTTGAATTTTTGTTGAGGCACTTTAATACTTTTTAATAATCTCCATTATATTCATTTAATTTTTATTGTTTCATATGGTAGTAGAGCAAATTCGATTTTAAAGTCAAATTTCCAAAAAAAGAATTTTTTTGAGGTATAAGGAAATATGTTGTGCAAAGGGTTTATGAGAGGCATTCTCAAATGAAAGCATTTATACAAGGTTTTGAAACCATTAATTTCCAACTTCGTTTTTTGGTGAGGGCATAATTTATTTTTTAATATGACAACAAATATTTGTGCTATGAAAGCTATCCACACTCTTATGATGAAGATATTAAAAAAAATCACATGATTGTGCTATTAAAGAATTTGATGCATAAAATGTAGAAAATATCAAATTGGAGGTTAGAGGAAATTGAGACAACAAGACATCTATCATCCAAAAATAGCTTCTCATTCATGGATGATTTATTATATGAGAAGCATATTTTCATTTCTAGTCATTTCTAGAGCAAGAGGGGACATGTAGTGGTTTGTTAGTTTGTAGATAGTTCAATCCAAAAACTTGTTGGGTTGTTGTTGGTCTATGGATAGTTGAATTTGCAAATTTGGTGAGTTGTTGTTGGTTTGTGGATAGTTGAATCCATAAACTAATGATGGATAGTTGAGTATTTTGTTCAATAATTAGAACATTTATGTGTAATCAAAACATTTTCCTAGAAAAGAAGAGTTTGGGTTGATGTTGATGCAATCTTGGATGATCAGTTATTTGTCTAGACAAAAAAATTTAGGTTGATGTTGATGAAGAGTTGGCTAATTAAGACATTTTCCTAGACAAATAAGTTTAGGCATTTAGGCTGATTTTGATATAGTTTTTCATGTTTTTCCTTTTTTATAATACAAACCTTAAGTAGGGTCTATTAGGAAATAAGGTTTACATTAATAAATTATTTGTTAGGTTAGTTAGTTGAGTGAGAAGGGTTTGTTAGGAAATAAGGTTATTACAACCAATGCAAATCATATAAAATTATCCCATTGAATCTATCGGATTTCATATTTTAGCTTAATCTTTATTTGTAACAAAGACTTAATTTCATTTTATTTATGTTGGCTCACCATTTTCGATAAGCAATGTCTAGTAGGATTCATGTCCAATAAATTCTTTCTTCCTTTTGACTGATATTACTCACCTTGACCACTAATAGCATGCCTTTTACATTTAAATTGATCAAAACCAAATGCAATTATCTTTTTTCTTTTTGATTTATTTGCACATAAAATTAAAATAATTTTTTTTAAAGGAAGGAAATCAAATTTTTATTCTTTAATAGTTTCAATCCACCAACTCATGATAAAACTTGTTTGCCCACGTTAAACTTTAACCAACAATTGTGATATATTTTTATTTTTTATTTAAAAAAATATACATTGTTATAACTTTGAATATTATGACAATTTCTTTTATAAGTTTTTAAATAATTAATTATTTATATTTTAAATTTGAATTCTATAAAGTGAAGATATTTATATGTTAAATATATATTATCTTATTATAATTTTATTTGCTTAAAAATACTTTACAAAAATAGAATTGATAAAGAATACTTATAATAAAAATACTAATTGGAACAATTTAAATATAGACATATCTAGATTTCATTTTCTTATTTATAATACACAAGCTCTTAGAATATATTTGTTTATTATTTTAGAATAGCAAATATAATATATTTGATCAATTGGTTTTTTTAAATGAACATATTATTAATTTGTTTAATAAAGAAGTATTTTCATGCTATCAGATTTCCACAATCTATATTATAATTCTTTTAAAGCTTTTAAATTAAATTGTGTTATTAAACATCCACGTTTCGAATCAAACTTCATGATTCATCAGAAATCCTCTTTAATCTCTTATTATTAATACATAATAAATGATGTAGAAATCATGTTTTGAATTGAAGTTGAGGAATAAGAACAATGTGATGGAACAAAATTAAAACTTGAAAAATAATCAATGCATAAATATAGGTAGAATAGCATTGAGCTCGAAGGCTTACATAATAGAATGGAATGGAATTGAACTTCTGGGTTATTCCTGGTGTCTGTTAAGGTAATTTGGGTTTCAGTATTGCACTTGGAATGAACATTCAGCAGGAAGCTGAGTGTAATTGAATCTGGGTAGATCATCACAATAATCATAAAGAAGATAATTATCACGAACCCACTTCAACTGTCCCTGCTGGGCATAGTTCAAACTGCTAAACTCTGGTCCATCCCACCAGTGATTTCCCTGGGTAGGGGAGGTACACAAAGCAAGGCTGCCATTAAAGTCCCCCACATTCCACACACAGCCTTCAAGTGTGATATTGGAGAAGGAGGCCACAAATGGTGCATGGGAAAAGTCAATTTTCACTCTGCCTCCTTGTGTTGCCCACTGATCTCCATTATACAAGCTTGAAAACATTCTCATCGGCTTCTCATTAGGATATGGCACACCTGCTCCTTCAAAGTTGCCAAACACTCTGATAGGAATTCCATCTACCAGTAACCTGAATCAAGATTCAAATCTTTTTCAGCCATACTAATTTGCTCAAACTGTATATCATTCTAAGTTTTAGATATCTTAAATAAGAAAAAATGTAACAGTTCTTTAAGCTTTGCTTATTAATTTACTGGGAGGTAAAGGATTTACAGGATCTGAGAGGGATTCCAGATGACTGTGTATGTATTGTAGTCAGCAGTAGGATCAAACCATAAATAAAATCGTTGCTCTCTGCCACCTACACCTCCGACAAAGATATTAGTGTGCAGGATGTATGGTTGCCCTGAACTGTTTCCCAGGAATTCAAAATCTATCTCATCATGCACGTCTCCTCCGGAATGGAACTGTAAAATTAATCTTGTAAGCTAATCATATATGATACAATATATTTGTGTTATGAATCTATTAATAGGGATCCTTTTCTCTTTTTGGATTTGAGGGGAGAAATTTTGTAGGTCTTGATTTTCTTTTTTTAATGATGGATTGTTGAGTGTAATTAAGTAATTTTTTAAAGTTTATTGTGAATTCAAATGAAATTCCTGAAATCATTTTTTAAATTATACAGTAATTCTTAGTATGGAAATGAACCAGTCAGATTTAAACAATATACTTTTAAGTTTTGATTTAAGATAAAATCATATTACTAAGTGGATTCTTTTGAAGACATTAATATGATTTAAGATAAATTATTTAAACAGATCAAAAAGCTTAAAATATGTTATTTGAGCCAAAATAATACTTACATAAAATGTAGTAACTGTGCCTGCAGAATCTCCACCTGCTAACTTCATACGCATATCAAATTTCCCAAACAGAAACTCCTGCTTTGACTGGATTCCCGAACCTATTCACAAGAAAAACCATTGAAATCATAAACATATTAAGGTCTATAGTGGTAAGACAAATCATAGAGCTCGTAAACATATTAACACATGTATAAAATATATGGTGGGTTTAAACAACATATTTTAAATTTTGATTTGTTCAAATGATTTTTCAATTTTAAATTTTTTTCACAATTCATGACAATGGCAAACAATTTCTGGATTTGATTGTGTGTTAGTTTTTTGAACATCAACGTTTTGGATCACACTGGGTAATCCATCATCAGGATTTTACATCTCCTTGATCTCTCATCAATCCTATGATGGATCACTGAATGTGATCGCAAACGTTGATGTTCAAAAAAATGGCACACAATCAAATCCAGAAGTTTTTTGTCAAATGATTTATCTTAACTCACATTAATAAATAGATCTTATTGACTAAACATGTATGATTTTAAATGAACTATATAAACAAATCAAATCTTAAAACATGCTATTTAAACGAAACCAAATTATACCAGAAGATTCATCGAGAGTAAGCTGTAAGTCCTGGCCATTGTTGAGTATGTAGACATGATCTTCGCCCCAGAACACATCTATATCCTGATAGAAGTTACTGTAAACCATGGGAGCTACAGCACAAATGAGAAGCAACACAATACACCTGGAATAAGCCATAGCTCTTGACTAGGTATGAATTAGCTTGGAATAGGATTAATAATGATGAGAACAAATGAGGCTTTATAGGTCCTCCTATAAGTAAACGAAGTTGCAGGAGGAGAGACACCCAGCTAGATAGAGAAGACGCCAACTAGATGTTGTGCTGTTTATGATTAATTTCTGAGGCTCCTATCTATCTCATCAATTTTAATGGACTAAGTTTCGGTCTGGTAAGATATTAGATTTGGATTTGATTTTTATGATTCATTGCCAACCCTTTAGTCACAGAGTTGGTTTATGTTTTATAGGAAATTGGTTGCTGCAATGCTATAAATGAGCAAGGTAGTTAAAACCTTAATTGTCAACCAGCATTTTCGCATATTGTATATTATCAACATTAACCACCACTATGGTGTATAACAGGCTCCATTCTCTTTTGAATTATTCAAGCCATGGATTGGTAGCTCCAGTTCTCTACAATTTTGTTAAAGAGAACGATTATTGTACATCACTGTTCGGACGGAATAACTCATTTCATTTTGCACTGTCATATCCTAATGAATGCAAAGAACTTTCAGTCTTAGCAATTTTGTCTTTTCTAAGAGATAAAATCATATTATTAGAGTTCATTGTATTTTGTGATTTTAAAATGATTATTTAGTATTCAATTTATTTTTTATGTATTTAAATAATTGATTTTAATTATGAAAATCATATTACATATGTTCATAGAAATTGTGGGTCGATATAGAATCATATTTTTAGAGTACATGTGGGGCATACATTTAGATCATAAAATGTAAAAACATAAAAACAATATTTTTTGAGTGTTCATGGGAGGGTTTGAATCCTCATTATACTTATCTTTCTTTTATTTTTCTTGAGTTGGCAAAATAACAAGGGGTAGTTGAAGAAACTTGCTAGAATCAAACTAGCTAGAGTCTCCACCAAGAAGCCATGTAGACCCTCCATGGGTTGTGGAGAGGTGGAGCCCCAAGGAACGAGATGTGACCATTCCTGTTGTCGATGATCTCCTCTGGCAGGTAAAGGAGAAGCATGCAAACAAACATGGTTGGCACAAGCAAATTGGCTTCAAGAAGTCATGAATCCAAGTCCAATTTGTTTTGAGCTCTAGGATAGAACATATGGGATTATTAAAATAATTTTACTAACCATAAGAAGGGCAAAGAGGATCACATACATGCAAAAGATAAATTCTAGATCCCGTAGAAAGACATTGGAAAATAATACACCAAGAAAAGTGGGTCAATTTTGGCTCCCAAATTATCCACCAAATGGTGTGGAATCAATAAAAATGGGTGAGTGCAAATGCCATCTCTGGTTTAAAGTTGGCACCAAGAGCAGATGAGGAAAAAGGAAAATTTCAAACCCCACTTTTAATCTTTCCACCATAGCTTAGAAGAATGGATTCCAATTCCATGAAACATATAAGCTAGAGTGTCTCTTAATATTGTATTAATTATTTCATGGACTTGATTGGAAAGATTAAACATAGCCTTAGTTTTATTAAATGGTATGAGACTCATAGAAGTTTAGGGGAATAAATCATGTATACATTGAATCCCTTTGTTGTGAAATCTTCGTGCCTACACCAAATAAATCTATCCAATGGGCAACCTTAGTCCTATAAAATAAGGGACCACCAAATATTTTATTGATCAGTAAAAATAATATCAAAAAATTTCAAACCATTCTAAATTTTTTAGGGTTTCATATTTTATCAAGCTTTGCAAATGATCTTAACAACAAAATTCCCTTCAATGTGAATTGCATTCTTCATGGTTAGGAGGGTTTGACAACTAATCCCTTTCCAAGTATGTTGCCTAGTTGGATATCTAAAGGAGATACAATGTCAAATAACCTCATCTCTAGTGAGTTCATAAATAATCCATTTGGCACACTTGGCAATCCTTTCCACTTTGTTGATAATGGCCCATACCCTCTAGACTCACTAAGGAGACAACAAAATTCCTCGACAACCCTATGAAAACCTTTTTGGTCTCTGAGAAATTCTAAAGAAAACTGTGGAGAATATTTTCTAGCTTCATATAAGAGGCTTTAGAAGAATCCCATCATGAAGAGTTGTACACACGAGTATCCACATGAATCTTGGAGTAGAATTGAAACTTCCTTGCAAGAGAAAGAGGTTTGATTATCTAATAGGCAAGAGTTTTTCAATTTTGGAGTGAATTGCTTTCTATAAGGAGACCTATGAAGGTAGGTGTTGGGAACCAATAACACTGAGAGGGGGGGTGAATCAGTGTTATATCGGAATAGAAGATTTTAGCCTTAACAAAACATACATACACCAACCGGTATACCAATATAAATAGAATTAAAAGAAGTAATGCAACCAATAAGACAAACACATAAATGAGAACCATAAAACATAGATTTATATGTGGAAAACCTCGATGAGAAAAAACCATGGTGGGATTTGTGACCCACAATATCAATTCACTGGCCATATGAAGAGTATTAAAATATATGATGGACCTGCACTTGCAGAAAAGCTTACATCCTAGAGCACACTGCTCATCACAATAGGAGCCTCACTTACTACATAACAATCTAGACAACAATCCAAAGAAGTGTGAACTGCTTAGTATAACATCTCCTATGCCAGAATACAGTTTCGGTTTAAGCTCTATCTATTCTAGTCAAAACCCTAAACCTCAGTATCGGAATAACCCTTACAATGAATTCCTCACATACATAGTCTCTCTGATATATTTCACATTACATTACATCCATATGTCCATTCCATATGTCTATCCTTATTCTCTTATTCTTCCAAAATGATCTAATCAATCTCCCCTATATACCCTATACAAATTTATGCCTTATGTCAGCTTACAAGGATATATACAATATCATATTACATGTCGGTATAACATAAATGAATAAGCATTAAAACAAGTTGCCGATGTCGGATCCAAGATGTGTCAGCCTTCAATACCAATCACCTTTACTATACCATGTCGGCTTGCATTGGCGGTGATAAAAGAAATCTTCTATGTTGTCGGTGCCGGTGTAGAGTCTGTGAAGTGCCTGTCGGTACACCATATGAAGCCGAAACCCAAATCATGTTGCCATCAATGACAACATAATGAAACCAATCAATAGAGTGTCAATTTCTAACAATCTCCCCCTTTGGCATTGATTGCAACACTCATGTGAAAAATGGTCATGGTTTCAATTGTCGGTTTCATCCTGCCCTGCTCCCCCTGAGCTAAATATGCCAAATTCTCCAATACTCCAAAATTCCAAAAACTCTGTAACTCCCCCTAATGTATGCAACCCTCCATTATTTTTCACATGTATACTACTCTCCCTTTGACATCAATGCCCGAAAATTGTAAAAAGAATGTCAAAGAATAATAATTGTACATTGAATATATCCAAAAATGTCTTACCGAAGCTTGATCAATTTCAAGATTTCTGGGTAAGCTTTCTCTAATAACTCCACATATGTATCCCAACCGGTTTTGAATGTGTCGGAGATAGATACAAGTCCACTCAATAAATATGCAAGTGATTCTTTCTCATTAACTTCAGTCTGTGTGAGCTTACCAAGCATATCCATGCATTCCCTCTTATGAACACCAAGTGAATCCAATCTTGGACTCACCAAAAATCTGAGACCTATGGGTCTCCGAATGAACTTATCTCTTTCCTTTTCAAGAGAAGAAATTTGGTTCTCGAAAGTCAAAATTTGTCCATCAATAGACGTGGTCAGTGAAGTTAGTCCATCAAAAGAGCTAGCAATACAAGCAATTTGTCTTGTACCTCCTTTATCTTTTCATCTACTTTTGCGGTAAGAATCTCTGTATTGCAGCATACCCTGTATATATTAGTACCTAGTTTCAAAGAATTTTCTATCAAAATTAACTTCTCCTCAATCTTTTTCTTTTCTCTATCAATGATCTAATCAAAAGCAACTCTCTTAGCCAAAGTGAATTTTTCAAGTGCTAACTGGTTAGGGATCTGCTGTAATGATTGAAAATCTTTAGAGATGTGTTATGTTATTATCTTAAGATTTTCGGAAGGGCTCACTTCATTCTCAATCTTACATTTCGGTACCAATCTATGCAAAATAGTTGTGGATTGATCTATAATCCCTTTGTTTGTGGTTCCCTCCTTCATCAGTTTCAGAGTAGTCATCATCATCAACTCTGTGGGACTCATCTCTATGATGTTTTTCTTTTCCACTAGAGAAGTGTCAATTGTCAATAATGATACCGGATTCTCCTATTTTCTCTGGTGATTTAACTTTTATTACCTCCTCACTTGCACCGGTGGCTTCACCACTTGGTGCAGTATGTGCAACTATCGGTTCCTCTCTAGGAACATTATCCTCAACTTGTACATTAGTATCTGGAGGACAAGTGTTCTCAATGTTAGTATCTTGTACAATGTTCTCTGCATTAACCGGTGTCCCTATATTTTTCTGTGCATTTGTGTTAACTGGTGGTTCAATTTCCACTATCTTGATATTCTCCAAAATTGAGGGTGGAGTTCCCATAATTCCTTTACCTTTCCCTTCAACCGATGTATCCACAGTATCAATCTTTGTCTTTGGTGATGTGAAGAATCCTCTATGCTCTCCCAAAAAATTTATCCAACCCTTTTGTGTTTCCTTTATTATCTCATTCATCCTTCCTAACATTAGGCTAGTTATTCTATGTTTGTTGTTAAAAAACTTTCTATCTGCAACCTCAATTGTCTTCTGCATCTCATCTGGAGTTATAGAAACACATATAGCTAAAAGTTCTTGCATCTTAATGTGTTTATCTTCCTGCATTGGAGATAACCTTCTAGCATCTAACATGTTGTATAGCTTTGCCGGTATTTGATTTTCTATTTCAATTAATGCTTTCTTATAGATGTCTAAATATAGAAGAATTGCTTCCTCTACCTCTCGCTATTCATCAATTTCTAATGTATCATAATAAGACTTAATATTTTCAGCATCCCATCCTTAGTTATTTCATCTACAATTTTAGCACAAGTCTTAGGTGGAATAATTGTTACATTACCAGTCTCAAGTGCCAAATCAATGTCACTCTTCTTCCTCCTTCTGGCAATACCAGATGCAGCTGATGGTGTAGCCTTGGGTGCCTGCTTTTGTGCCAGTAATTTGATGGTGACCATCTTCCTAACTAGTTGTTTCTTTACTTCCACTTTAGGTTCTTCCGGTTTCTTCTTCACAACTCTTTTGAATGCTAATGGTGTGTCATCTTCAAGCTCAAAATCTGCAATCATAGGTTCAATGTGAACTACTGGATCCTTCCTCTTTCTCCCTTTCTGTGGGACAACATCAATGAGTACCTTAACATCCTTTGAAATCTCCTATACAAACTTGCTTGCCTTACCTTCTTGTTTTTCCCTCTTTTTTTAGTTGAACTAAGTTTCAACCTCAAGAGTCTTTTGTTGTGTTGTTCCACAAGGTTTTTCTGCTTCATCTATATCTGCATCAAGTAGAATTTTTTGCATATGCATCAATAATTAATGCATCCACCGCATATCCCATTTCCTCTATCCAAATCTTTTGGGGCTTGACTGCCTCCATGAGATTCACATCCTTCTTAACCATGAAACAAATGCCAGGAGAGTATTTCTCTACTATTTACTCAGGTATCCTTATTCTAGACCTCACAGATTTTTGAAAAGCCTTGTAGTAACACCATACCTTGTCATCTCTAAGACTTCCCAATGCTACAGTTGATTGCTTAAGTTGTCTTCCTACTAGGATGTCAAACGCCCATTGCTTCCTTCCAGAATAGGGAGTATCATTCAAAAAGTATAACATTAAGCATACTAACAGATTTCCATGCTGGAAGCTGCCCTTCTTCTCACCTTTAATATTCCCTAAATTGATCAATAAATCCTCAAGCATCCAGTCACAAAGATCTAACTTGATATTTTCTCTCATCATCCTATAAGCAGCCAAAATACATGAACTGGAAACTGAATTCAGTCAGTTAGACTGAGTTACCTTATAGCCTATCATGCTGCCAAATTTGATGTCGGTGTCGATGATAGTTCTCACCTTCATCGATCTCTTGTCTGATGTTGCATCAGTGATCTTCCTTACAAAGTCATTTGATACTTTCTTATCCGGATATTTCCCTATTGATGGCAAACCAATAATTGCCTAAATAGCTTCCTTCGTAATTTTATAAGGTTGGTCCAGCCATATGAACTCACTATGTACTCTGCTTAGTACATATCTAACAATCTCATCCTTGAACTCTAGAATATCCAGAATATCAGTAACCCTAGATCTTTGATGTGTTGATATGCTAGCTTGATTTTACCAGATTCTCCCATGAGTTCAATCATATACATCCCCTTGATCTCCAAAGTGCCTAGTCCTTTATATGATAATGAATATAGGCCCTAACATCTTCCACATATACCACTCCCTTTGGGATGTGAGAAAATGCTCCAACCGAATCTTCCTTGGTAGCCACATGTGGATACCATTTGAAAATTGGCTTGGGGCGGTCCTTAACTTTTACTACAGTTGGATTTGTAATGAAAATAGGAGCAAAAGATGATCCCGATTCCATGATTCAAGAAAAATACCTTTAAAATGCTGCTAGTGAAAACCTCTAACAAATCCTTCCAGATGTTTGTGTGATCATTCAAGAAGAAATCTGGTCACCTTTGAATAGCTTTGGATTGCACTGAATCTCTCTGAATCACTCTGAATGCTGGGTGAATAATAATAAAGTGTAATCAACCTTTTATCCATCAAGAAAGCCCTAATTTTTTATTGACATAAATGATTATCGGTGAATGATCTTGGTGGTGGTTGATGTTATTGATATTTAAACTATGTGTGAGACTTTGATGATCTTTATTTAGGAGATGGTTACCATGATTCCATGTGTGACTTGGTATTGTTGAAAATTGTGTTCTCATTGATATGAAGTAGATTACTTGGTATTGTTGAAAATTGTGTTCTCATTGATATGAAGTAGATTTTATAGTATTGATGTGTTGGAATATGTGAAAGAATAAGAAATGGCAAGAAAATATAAGGAAAAATTAGAATAGAGTTTGTTGGAAAGATACTCTCATTAATATCTTGGAAAGATCTCTTGTAGAATTTTAATTTTATCATTATATATTGTTATGATTTGATACTGAATATCTAGTGCATTTTTAGATGTTTGAAAGTGTCTATGTTGAGTTACTAAGATTTATTGTTTAGAAATTGCATTTGTATAATAAGTTGCACTATCATAGTTCTTGATGCTATATTCTATCATGGTTGACTATTTTGGCTTGTGGTTTGGATATTAAGGCTACACACAAACACAAATACTCATGAGTTTCAAAGGTATTTCTTTAGAAGGAAAAAGTTAAGTATAAAAAACTGCACACTATGTAGTTTGTTGACTGAGAAGAAGTTTATGTTGGATGCAACAAAAAAAGGTAATGTGTTCCAACTTGAGGAAGCCTATGAAGGTAGTTAGGGAAAAATTTATTTCATGATGGGAAACACATAGCTTGTTATTACTCTTGGTGTAATGTAATGGACTTTGGACCAAGATGACTACACATTTGGATTAAGAAATTCATATTTGGTTGACTTGCAGATATTATAAATGGGTTCTAGACCAACATGCAAATGTATATAGTGAATTAGGATGAAAATATATTATGGATAAATTTCATTCCAATTGTGTGTAGTATGGATGTACAAGTGTCAATTTCTATGTGTTGACGTGAAGAGAAAGTGGTGAACATATGTTCTAAAGTGTGCAAACTAATATGCTATATCATGTACACACTGTGAAGATTAGAAAGATGATGAAATTTGAGTTTGAAAGGTCCATGCAAAATATTTTTTGTATTTCCTATATTTTATTTGTGTTTGAGGTTGGAGCCTCATAATCTAAGTTGGTTCTTAGTGGTTGGGTTGGTGTCGAGTTCTTTTGATTAAGGGATTAGTGACTCTTATAAGTTGGTTCTTTTAAATATGATTAGGGATTGATGTTTCCTTCTTAGGTTGTAATTCTTATGGGTTGGTGCCTACAAAATTATTTTAAATTCATTATCATTTTTTTGTGAGGCTATATTCGAACATTAGATCCAAGCAACTATTCTCACCATGGTTTTTTCCTTATGGGTTTCCACGTAAAAAATTTTTTCTCTTGTGTTGATGTGTGGGTGTGTTTATCTCTTGCATAATTCTCCTAGTGTTATCTTAAAATACAAGTTGAAAATTAATATACTAATTAATTCACCCCCTTCTAACATATCTGTGAGCATCACAAGTATCACAATTCAATCTGAGTTATTGGCAATTATGTAGATTCACTATTTGATGATGGTTGATCTTCTTTAGTGTTGTAGATGTTTGGAGGTATTCTTATATCCTATTGATGTAAAAGAGTCATTCACATTTGTGCGCTTGCTATTGGGAGATAATTATCTTCATGGGGATGGATATATTGATGTCTTGGATCCATGGTGTATTTGTTTTAAATGTTGTTTATGCTTTATCATTTGACATGTTATTCTTGTTTCGTAGAGTCTTTTCTATTATGTCATAATCATGGGGGCTTAACTGACTAGGCAATATTATATCACAAGCATTCATGTTGGGGGGTTTAATATTCTAAAAAAGAGGGTACAATAAATTGCCTATCGGTAAAAATAGGGGGTTTTTTAATTCGGGCTATGAAAAAAACAATATTTGGCAAAAATAGGGGGGATTTTCATTCAACCTATGTATTGGGAGGGGGTGACAAAAAAGGAGTTTAGGGCAGCATTTTTTAAAAATAGGGGGATTCTTTAGTATGCCATGAACGTACATGCTATAATCCAGGTTCACAAAGTGAAGCCCCTATGGTCATGATATAGTCTCGTTTGTGCATATTAGAGTTTTGACATGATACTCATGCATGATATTCTCATTTGGAGTATTTGATTTTTTTTTATAAGAGATTTGAAATCATTTTGTCATCTTTATGTTTCTAATTCTTGATACTATAGCTTTGACCGATCTTATTTGGTTCTATTTGTATTGGGTACATGATCATTTGGTTGATTGCTTCATCATGATGCTATGTTAAATTTTTAATTTTTGCATGGATCAATTGGTTACATGTTCTCATGAATACATGGAGACTTAGGTGAGCTTGGAGTTATCTTATGCATAGATACATGCATTGAGAGGGATACTCTTGATGAGATTTCAACAAAAAGTACATGGAGCCTACTCCTTTGATGAAAGTGAGTTCAACATGTACCTATGAGGATATTATTCTTGGATGAGTCATGATAACTTGGATATCTTGGATGAGATTTCTCATTCCCCAGTCTTGGTCTACTTTTTGGTTTACCACTTGAGTATTGCTTATTAATTCTTTCAGGCGCTTTATGATTTATGCTTTAACTTTCACAAATATGGATCTTTATCTATGAGTAGATGGTTAGTTTTAGATAATTTATTTTGAGTTTTGGATAGCATGTTTATATCCTTGTGCATATGTTGGATTATGAAACCATTATGAGGATTTTAGGAGATGTTTTATTGGTTTGATTTCCTTCTTAAAAAAATTTACTTGAATTTTGATCTTCGTAGTTTGAGAGGCTTATATCCATATCAAGTACATGATACAAAAATCATATTTCATCTATGTGATTGAATGATGGGTGTTGTTATGGATTTCCTCTTGGGGTGATGTGAAGGAAATCATACTTGAAATAGTTTGTATTTAGAGCCATGTGTAGAAGGACATACTATATGCTTATGATTTGTACATGTTCTCTCTTTGATCTTGGATATATTCTTGTACATTTGGTTAGAAATATAGTGGTAACTAATACTTTTGGTGGAAGCATGGAGGTTCCTTTATCTCTTTCCTTTGTTGAGTGTAAAGAGCTTGGGAGAGACATTGATACTTGTGGTGAGAGTTGTACTTACATGTTATTAATTTATGATTTTTTCATATCCTTTTAGATGATTCTTGGTACTATGTGATTATGATTATAGTTTATTTATGATAATATTAGTGGATATTTGTATGGCTTTTTCACTTCCAAATTTGACATTACCTATGGAATGGTATTTTCTAGGTTTGTATGTACTTCATTGGCAAGTCTGGAACTTGAAGCTTATGATTATATGTTATGGGTTGTATATGTTGATGACATGAGATTCACTTGCTAATTTTTGTGTAACTTTGAGGTATGGTTAGTAACATGTTTTAGAACTTGTTGTGGAAGCTATTTCAACTATGGATTTTATTTCTTGATAGCTACTGATGCATATTGATACCTTTGGACTGAGTGTTTGTGTTTGGGATATTAGTTGAGGTAGGAATTATGCTAAGCATTCTGATAAATAGTATGCCCTCTCTTTCAAAGGCTTCTTGTATTTATGTTTGACATGATGGAGGATGAGAAAATTCATTTTTTGATGGTGGTCACTTTTATTCTTGGTATATGTATCTTGATGGAGCACATTGATACCTTGAAGGTATATGTGGCTATTGGGATTTCTCCCTTGTTCATATTTGATGTTAATTGTTACCCATTATGTAATTTATACATGTGGGATAATTTTAGGAATTAGGTGTTGTACACCTTGCATAGTATTTATAATATTTAATTTATTGTTATGTGTGTGGTACACCTAGGAGGACCTAGAATTATGTCCAACACTAGGATTTAACATTATTGGAGTCACTTTATGTGTTTTATATAACATTGGAAAGTGTATTTTAATGTGTGGCTTTACAATGGTAAAATGTATTTAATTTAATATTACGAAAATTTTAATAATGTGAAAAAATAAAACCCATTATTAAATAAGGGGTCAATGATTTTGTAATCTCATAGTTTTAGCCACATGGTTTAAACAATACCACTTGATATTTTTTGTGTTAGATTTTTGAACTATAAAAGTAAACACAAGGCTAGTTGTCTAAGATTGGCTAGTTGGTCTATTGAGTCTTCTTTTGAGAAGTACATATGTGAAGCATGGCATGGGATGTGTGGATTCATGCTTGGATACATGGGGAATAAATTGAAGAGACTTTATATTTCAGAGGTGTTCATGGAGGCTCTGTAAGTGTATTGTAATGCTTTATTGTTGAATAATACATTGAGCATGGATGATCCTAAAGGCCAGGTTTTCTATAAGGGTTTTCCTAGGGCATAACTTGTGATACCTTGTGACTTGTCTATACAATATTTACATATAGTCATTCTATAATATTGTATGCATTCTAATCTATCATGGGATATGTAAAAAATAGATTAAAAGTAACTAGGAATTGCCACATTATTTCCTAAGAAATGTCAGTTGGTCTCTAATATTCTCCCACTTGTCATTTAAATTATAATAAATATTCTTAAACATAAACAATAAAAATTTAAAAGAGGAGAGACCCATAGCTCTTTGCACAAACTAAAATTTATAAGACTACATATATGTGGTTGTGGACATGATCACAAAGTATGCACACTTCTTTTCTATTTATTTAAATGTTAGGGCACCACAAATTACCAAGTTATGCTTTAAGAAAGTGTTTAAGATTGATTACTAACGAGTGATATAGTCATTCATGAGATTTAAAAAAAAAAATCTTTCAGTTGGTAGGAACCAAGATCAAAACCCCCAAAAAATGGAAAAATTAAGATTGTAAAGAAATGAGTGGAAATATATTCAACAAAATGTATTACTAGTCATTAGAAGATATGGATCAAATGGATTCATTGTAGGAGACATTTTTATAACAATACTTAAATCACATGTCTATTAGGAGGACACCCTTTGTCTTCTTTTGTTATGGTTGCTTGCAGTATTGACCTTACTTTTACTCTTTAGTAGATATTGTAAAAGAGTAATTGTAGAGTATTTCAAGGTCACTAATGTCTTCTTGAATAGGTTTGTATAAAGGGAATGGTTATTCTAAAAGAGACTATCATTGCCAAATTTTCTATTGAGGTATTATTATCTTGTTAATAAACTCTCTTATTTTAATAAATTTAAAGTTTTCTAATATTCTTTCTATTTGGCTCTAAATATTAGTCTCCTAAGAAGGTGAGTAGGTGTGATAAGTGCTTCCCTCCCCCTTCTAGTTTTTCTTCATAATGTATACGAGTGGTTGTTCTTTCAGTAACTTAGACACTAAAAATATTGGAGAAGTTCATCATGCTAGTGATGAAAAATTCATTTTTATTTTATTGTATGTAATGGGAATTTCTAATAATTTCATATGGAAGTGTAAACTATTCTTTTGGTTCTTAAAAATTCTTATACAATGGGTTGGGGTAAGGTTATTTGTGATTATATGAATCATAGAAATACTTGATATTGGTTTCTCTTCTAAAAAAAGGTTCTTAAGAGTTCTCAAAGAGAATGACTTCTTCAATGGATTAAATCCTTCATCTCTCTTTGAATGTTCAGGTTGTATCCATTGCTCATATTCCTAGGGAATGTATTATTATAGTAGACTCCCTTACCAAACAAACATCAAAAAATAATCTATGTTCTTATATTGCTAAGATAGGATCGCTACTTTCTAATAAATTCCACAAGTTTTTTCATCTTATTCATAATGACTAGATTGCATAGTAATAAAGAGTCTTATTATTTCAATGATCATGATGATGTGAGTTATTTTAGTTTCTATGGGGTTTAGGATAGGGGTAAACCTTCTTGAGTTTTCTCTCTTCTTGTTTTAAATGACTCTTGCTATTTGAAAATATTATAAGTGTAAAATATAAGTTATTAATGTCTATTTAAGATTATTATTTTTACCTTTTCATTGAAAACATGAGATATAAAAGAACAATAGTAAAATATATTATCATGCATAAATTTTGTAGAATAAATTACCACATAAAATCCCATCATTTGTAAGTATAACATTACATGCTAGAGATACATTATTTGTATCCATCATAAAAGGGATATCATCAACATGAACTAAATAAAAAGGTAATCAAATATAAAAAAAAATCATCAAATTCATGCAATCATTATCACTATTCAAAAGAAGAGTACAACAAAATTAGAATATCATGGATAAATGAAGTGAATATGTCTAAAAGCTAAGAAAAATCATCAGTCATCTCTATGAGAGAGGGAAAAAAAATACAAAATGAAACAATATAATTGAAAGATACATTGATATTATTTTGATGAATAACATAATATTTACATGTATTTAAAAATAAATATTTAATTATAACAAAAAATTGGATAGTTTAGTTAAAAATCCAATAACAATAATTTTTTTGATAAATTATCAAGTTCAAGGTTTTAGCCATGTACCTAATCTCTAAACCCATACAATCAAACATTGCACATGTTATTTTTTCCATCTAACTTCACCCACATAAATAATCTAGATTCAAAATTAGTTTTAAGAGACACTATTAGGGAATTTATTAGTAATAGATTTGTTCTCATTTGTCAAGCCCTTTGGTAGGTTAATCGAATAAAAATGATCTAATATTGAGGGAAAAAATGTAATCATGCAATATGAGCCTAGGATATTGATGTAATGCTAGTATTTCTAGATATGTCTTATAAATAATTCTTTCATCCTTAATAGATCCTCATTAATTTAAATAATTAGGCATGATAATTAAATACATCAGCTTCAAGTATAATTTAAAATAATGTATAATTTAAAATAATGTGTGCCTTAAGTAGTTTATATGGCTACTAATGAAGGGGATGTTGATCCAATTTAAGAAGTTTATATTTAAAACTTGAAGGTTCAAACTAGCACACATAAAAGTGACCTCAATAATTTTTTACTTACAATTTGAATTAATGTGATAAATGAGAAATTAAATATACTTGTCTAAACTCTTGAAATGTATAATTTTTTATTTTTTTTAAAAGACAAGTAGATTGAAATTATATTAATAAAAGAGAAAGTACATAAAGGAAAATACAAAGACCAAGCATTGAAATATGCAGTTACAAACTATGAATAAATAAAATGCACAAAAACCAACCCAATGATCTCAAAAAACTATGTCATCAACCCTTAAAAAATAAGTACTCTATCAAAACCATGCATCCACTTAAATTAACGAGGATGAGATCATAGGGATTTTACAACTCACAAAAAATCCCAAAATTCATGAAGCAAAAAGATGTCCTACATCATTCTCTACAACTAGTACCAACTCATTATGTTGAGAAAATTATTCAAAGGTAAAGATATGCTCAACTTCATTAATGCAACCTTCTTTATTAGCCAAAACATCCACCAACATATTAGCTTCTCTATAACAATGCCTCATTTTGAAGGTCTAAAATTTCTCTAGAAGCCTCAAAACTTTTTGAAGTATATACTTAATTTTCCAATTTCGAGTTTCAACTTTGGTTATCATTGTGACAATATTCATAGAATCCCCCTCAATAATTTAATTTTTTATTCTAATCTTATTTTCCAGACAAAGCCCAAAAACAAGTGTCGCCACATTATTTGTCCCACCTTGGATTCTGGAAGTTACTTCCACCAAAATAAATCCCTTACAATCTCTCAAAACATAGCCAATAATTAAAACTATTGGGTTCCCTTTTGTTGCTCCATCAAAGTTTGACTTAATCTAAGAAATATCTAGAGTTTTCCACTTAATATCCTTCCTATTAATCTTACTGAAGAACACAAATGGACACTGAGAGGGGGGGTGAATCAATGTATTTTAAAACTCTAAGTTCAGTGTGAAAATTTTAAGGATGTAATACAAACATAAACACAAACACACAAGAGCACATCACATAACACCAGATATACAAGGAAAACCCAATGTGGGAAAAACCTTAGTGGGAATAGCTATTGGAGTCTACTGCTCCAATCCAGCCTCATAGGTAAAACTAAGTACAATATGTTTTAGGACGCCAACCCAAGGATCACCAACACCTGCTATTTTGAGCACCAACTCAAGGAGCAACAACCCCTAGTTTTATGAGTACCTACTCACAAGAGCACCTATCCTTGCTCTGAGAACCCACTCAAAGATTACAATGAGTATAAATTTGAAATACAAATGAGGTACCTTGTTGCAAATGAATTTTTGCAACTCACTTTTATTCTGCTCTCTCTAAACTTTGTTTTCAATCTCTTCTCTCTTCCTTTTGTCCTTTTCTCCTCTATGCAACCAGCTCTCTTCTCTTCTTCTTTGTTCACTACTCTTTGTATTTATTTTCTTCCTCACATAGTGTACATAACTCACTACGTTATCTACCTTGGCTCTACATTTTTTTTGATCTCTCATTCTTCTCTCTCTCTCTCTCTCTCTCTCTCTCTCTCTCTCTCTTACTGCAACTTCTTTCACTCTCTACCTCCCTCTATCTACTCTATTTAGCAATGCACATCTCTTCAACACTTCACCTCACACTTTCAATCGACTTCTCGAGTTGTCTTTATTTTCACCATTATATCTATCTTATCTACTTAGATGTCGAATTACATCCAATTGTCTCTACTTGTAGTCAACTCTATGTTTCAACAATATTTTATTCTCTATCTTCAATATGATCTTAGACTTGCCTCTCACATTAAATGTGTTTTATCTGCCTTTAGGTCATTCTGTACATAGATTACTAAAATTAGTAATCTCAATATGCTCTTCAAGAATACAGTCTGTAGTAGATTGGATTTACCTCATTGGATCAACCACCTGCATTGAATGACCTTTCTCTATTTTTCAACCCTTTGTCTAGCTTTGTTATATTCACTTTCTACACTGGGTTGCTATTTTTAGCAAGCTTGATCTATCCAGTAGATCTGATACTACCTCTATCAATCATCTCAAGCCCTTCAATAGACTACAACAAATTTACCATTATGAGATTACTATCCTCTATCGACCTACCCAGACAGGATCGACAACTACCATACTGAGATCCACTATCATCGACTTCTACAAATTTGATTTGTTCTATCAACCAAGGAGCCACATGTCTTCATATTCTTCATCTAGATCATATGGTCAAGGTCGGTCAAATTCCATGTGGACAATCGGGCTACTCAGATCAGTTAATCTTCATGTTGTGGCTAACCTTCATGTTATACAAACATGTTTCACGTATCAGGTTGATAATAAACACTTATCTTGACCTACTCTGTCAACTGGATTTTTCTTTCCTCATGTTCATCGCCATAGTTATCCCAAACAAGAACCTCTAGATTAGATGACCACAATCAGAATTACCATTAACTATTGACATAGGAAAATCATGTTGAAATGACAGTATAAGTCATTCTGATAACATATTGTTAACCTCCCTTTATCAACATAGGTATTCCGAAACTCAAAATCCATGGTGACAAACTTCTTTGGCATAGGTTACTACGATAAGAACCTCACTTTTGATTTACCTTATCACCATAAGATATCCCAAAACACAATCTCCATGTTGACACATCTTATTGGCATAAGTTACCCTGAATGCAACTACATCAAAACAACCAACACTATCAAATTAAAATCTAGGCACTAACCCGTCAATACAAACTTATTCTGATGACCCTACGTGAACAAGAATCGACATAGCTATTTTGAAATCGCATGCCCATAATCCATCAACATATCAACATTGGCATATGTTATTTCGATAAAATTACAAAGGGTTCTTCTCTTTAGTTTTCTCTATCAGAATAGTTTGATCTATCGACATAGTGGGAAGTTGTCATTCCACCTTCAATAGCCACTCTGATACATATCCTCGGTCTCCTGGTCAACATAGCTATTCTGATACAATAATGTCGAAGTATTTTTATTTTATCGGTTTTATGCAAAATCACTACTCCACCTATGTTCAACTATTCTGATAAGATAACTTCACTTGCACAATACTTGATTGGCCGAGTTATCCTGATATGATAAATTCACCTACACAACACTTGATCGACTAATTTATCCTGATATGATAACTTAACCTTCACAACACTTGATTGACTGAGTTATCCTGATATGATCACTCTACAACCTGTAACACTTGTTTCTCTACATCCTCTAACGCTTGTTTCTTTGTAACCTCTTAGCATCCCTGCAACACTTGTTGATATAACTTTTTGACATCAATGAAAATAATGCCAACAATCTCCCCCTTTGGGATTGATGTCAACACACACAGGCATCTATTTCCCCCCCTTTGATAACAATGGTAAAGGGACCTTCACATAACATGCCTTAAAACTTGGACACTTATTCTCCCCCTTTGAAAGACATTCAGTCTAGACAATGTCTATCATTTGATATTTTTAGTAGAGTCCACTAGATGAACCATTATTACAATATTAAAAGCAGTGTTAATACTACTCACAAAAACTTCAGAACTCCTCCTGAGACAAACATAAGGCTCAAGAATGAATAGTAAAACAATATTCTCCCCCTAAACAATGGACCTCAAAAATATGTTTAAGTGTTGAAGGAAGGTGGGACAACACCCAACCTCAATCTCAAATATTCAAAAGTATCCTTGGGTAGCGGTTTTGTAAAAATATCAACCACTTGCTCACTTCTGCTTACACATTCAACACTGACTTCCTTGTCAGCTACCTTCTCCCTCAAGAAATGGTACTTAATTTCTATATGTTTTGTCCTTGAGTGCATGATAGGATTATTGGAGATGTTGATTGCACTTGAATTGTCACATTTGATGGAGATTGGATTTGCATACTCTACCTTGATGTCCTTGAGTGCTTGCTTCATCTAGAGAACCCATGAACAACATGTAGCAGCAACTATGTACTCAGCCATAGATAAAGAAATAGAATCTTTCTTCTTGCTATGTCATGAAACCAATCTATCTCCAAGGAAGAAAGCTCCACCATTGGTTCTCTTCCTATCATTGATACAACCTACTCAATCAACATCAGTAAAGGCTTGTAAAGTGAAATCTCCTTTCTTTGAATACCATAAGCCATAACTAAGTGTTTCCTTTAGATACTTGAAGGTTCTTCTAACTGCATTTACATGTGATTGCTTTGGAGCAGCTTGGAATCTAGCTACCATGCACACTTCTTGCATAATATCAGGCTTAGAAGCTGTGAGATATAATAGACTACCAATCATGGATTTATACAAGGCTTGATCTACATTTTGTGACTCATCATATTTTCTCAACTTGTATCTTATCACCATGGGAGTACTAACTAGTTTTCTATCCTCCATTTGAAAATTCTTTAACATGTCCTTGGCATACTTGGTTTGAGAGATGAATATGCCCTTATTCTATTGTGATATTTGCAAATCACTAAAATATGATAACTCTCCAAACATGGACATTTCAAACTCTGTCTGCATCTGATCAGCAAATTCTTTGCATAGAATATATTTGTTGCCTCCAAAGATGATGCCATCTACATATACCACTACTATGATCATGTAGTCTCCATCTACCTTGATATATAAATTGGTGTAAGCATTTCCTTTTTTGAAACCTTGTTGATGGAGGTACTTATCCAACCTAGAATACCATACTCTTGTTGGTATTATAACAGACAAGGAGAGATTGTTGGCATTTCAATAAGGATATTGAGAAGGTTGTTGATGATTATGGATATAACTGATTAAGGATGTTTAATATCTTAATATTATTATTTTCTCATTGATGTCAAGAAACTGATTTTCTAATTCAGTATGATGTTGTCATATCTTAAGAAGTATGATTTGATGAGTATAAAGATGTCGGTAAAAGACACAAAAAGATTGTGATGAATAAGGGGAGACATAAGTTATTCAATGGGCAACTATTACCGAGTTAGACAATGATGAGATCATGATGTTTAGATTGTTTTGATATCCTACATATGTTGTTGATTGTAAGGTTAATACTATACTATGTTACTGAGAAAAGAACCTAGTCGGTAAACCCTAAGGAACCTAGTCGGTAAACCCTAAGGTTATTGCTATCGGTTAATGAAGGTGGAAAGTCTACCGAGTGAAGTTTAGTATTTACCGAGTTGCAACCGAGCTATAACAGAATGCATTAAATGATTAAAAGTGTTATTTAATGGAGGCTGATGAGCTGGAATTGATTAAATGATTGGTATGTCGTGCATTAAGTTTGTTAAAGAATCTATGGCAATGGAAGATGAACAGAAAGATCTATAGCTCAGATTGAACCGCAATACCTTAGCACAAGTTCCAAGAAATGTATGCAAGTTCCAAGGCAAGCTAAAACATTTTCAGATCGAAGGATACATTGAACCTGGTCAAGTTTGAAGATATGATGGTTATGATTGATCATGGGATATGTGATCAAGGAGATTCAGCAGTTAGCAAATTATTTATAAATAAGGAATTGTTGATAAACAATGCATGCGAGCAAGTGTAAGAACAGGGATGCTACATAGTGATTACCGAGCACAGAAGCTTGAAGACTTGTTTGATTAATAGAATATAGAGCCCAGCAGAGGGACAAGATAAGTCCTATGACTAGATTGTATTGAGCAAATAAGAATCTGCTTTAGTATTTTAGATGCAAAGTTGCAGATATATTTTTATTACTGTTATTTTGTGAAATGACAGAAAATCTCTTAACCGAGTGGACTTAACAGTCTTATTTGTAAAACCCTCTAGCAAGGTGACATTCTGATTGAGTGTTTGAAACCCTTTAACAAGGTGAAGATCCTAATAGATCTGAGGGAAATCCCTTAACCGGGTCACATCTAGCAATGTGTTTGTAATCTTTAACAGGATTTGCTTTTAACCGAGCATACTCTAGAAGAGTATATTTCTTAGTGGGTCCAAAATCCCACAGTGATTTTTCCCTATTTGGGTTTCCACGTTAAATCTAGTGTTATGAGTGTTGTTATGATTATGTGTTCTTAAGGTTGCATGTTTTACAGTTTTGATTACATATATCTGTTTAAGCTACCGAGGTTGAATCTGTTGAATATATTGAAGATTAAATTTGTATGATTCACCCCCCCCTCTCATCTTGTTAGCTTGGCATCTGTACTTAACAATTATTATCAGAACTATCAATTGGTATCAGAGCTTTGGACTCCGAAAGAAAAAGTTTAAAGGTACTTGAGGAAAAGATCCAAAGATGTATAAGAGGGATGCATCGAAGCTGAACAAGTCAAGCTTCTCTACATGGCAGAAAAGGATGAAGTTGCACCTATCAGGAGTTGGAGAATATGTTGTATATTATCTGGAGAATGATTTCATTACACCGAGCACCTATCCATTGACAATGGAAGAGATAAAGGCAAAGCAAGAATATATTCAAGCAATGATTGAAATAACATCTGCATTGACCGACTCAGAGTTTAATGGATCTAGAAGGCTGCAATGATGCCAAGGCAATGTGGGACAAGCTCATATTTATGTATGGTGGTGATGAACATGTTCAAAGAGAAAAAGTGGACAGTCTAAGAGGACAACTTGAATCCATGAGTGAATGAAGCTGAGAACATAACCTAGTACAGTACAAGGTTAAAGGAGATTGTCAATCAAATCAAAGGAGGAGGAGGAACCATTGAAGAGAAGGATGTCACAAGTAAATTATTAAGAACCCTTCTACCGGCTTATGCAATCCGAGTCTCTGCAATCAATGAATTGAGGTCTGTACCCAATATGCCATTTTTTTTGGATGCTACTATTGGTAAGCTACATGCATTTGAATTAAGTAATTTTGATAATAGTGGGTCTTCGGTAAATAAAGTTGAATTTGCATTTAGTTATTTTCATCTTGATGAATCTGATGATTACAATGATAGAAAGTATAAGTATTCTGAAGGGAATCACAGTGGAGAAAGTGAAAGATTTCGTAAGAACATGGAAGAAGTACACAAACTGTATGAGGAAATTAGAAAGCAAGAAGAGTTTGAAGCACTATTAGCTAGAAGGTTACCGAGAGGCAAAGGTAAGTATAAAGGAAAACTACCTTTGAAATGTTTCAATTGTGATAAGATAGGACATATGGCTTCTCACTGTCCTAACAAAGATTCTACTGAAAAGAGAGATTACCGAGATGACAGACAGAAAAATAATCATTATAGAGGATAATGAGACTTCAGAAGAAGAGATAGAAAGTCATGCCTAATAGCTGATGAGGAATCAAATGATGATAAATCAGATGAAACTAATATAGAGGAAGTAGTTTATGTGGCTATCAAAGATGGATCAGATGAAGTATGAAGAAAAATCTTTAATATCTCACATAAATACTAATGATTCTTGGATCATAGATAGTGGATACTCACATCACATGACATGTGATAAACACAAGTTTGTTATGTTAGAAGATTATGATGGAGGTTATGTAAGATTTGGTAATGATGCACCATATCCGGTAAAAGGTAAAGGATCCATAACACTTCTTGACAATGCTAAATGTAATGATGTTTATTGGGTTGAAGGTTTGAAATATAATTTGTTGAGTGTAGCACAACTAAACAACATAGGTTACCGAATAGAATTTCAGAAAGGAATTGTCAAAGTTCATGACAAGCATGGAAAGTTAGCTGCTACTAGGACTCAAACAAAAGGTAACACATTTCACCTTGACTCAACTTAGAATAAGTGTCTTTATGCAAAGATAGATGATACCTGGTTATGGCATAAAAGGTTTTGTCATGTAAATTTTGACAATCTGATCAAAATAAGTAAGAAGCACTGAGTAAGAGGTCTACCAAGTTTGGAAAAACTTGAGAATGCTATGTGCCGAGGATACCAGATGGGTAAGATGACAAGATCAAGCTTTACAAGTAAGTCCTACACTTCTAAGGGAATTTTAGATCTTGTGTACACTGATCTTTGTGGTCCTATGAAAGTTCAAAGTTATTATGGTGATAAATATTTCATATTATTTGTGGATGATTACTCAAGGATGATGTCAGTTATTTTTTTAAAAGAAAAATCAGAAGCTTTTCAAATGTGTAAATGGTACAAGGTGAGAGTTGAAAATGAAACAGGAAGACAACTTAAATGTCTTAGATCAGATAAAGGAGGTGAGTTCACTTCTGATGAGTTTAACTTATTCTGCAATGATCATGGTATAAAAGACAAGTCTCTACACTGAAAACTCCACAGCAAAATGGGATAGTTGAGAGAAGAAACAGATCAATTGTGGATTGTACAAGAACCTTGATGATAGAAAAGAAAGTGCCACAAACATTTTGGAGAGAAGCAATAAGCATAGCAGTTTACACCCTGAACCGAGTACAACTAAAGAAAGGAACCTTGAAGACACCATATGAAATCTGGTATGACAAGAAACCTAATGTAAGTTATTTCAAAATCTTTGGAAGTAGATGTTATGTACACAAAGATGATAGAAATAGAAAGTTTGATTAGAAAAGTGAAGAAGGAACATCTCTTGGTTATTCTTCTAGAAGTAAAGCATTTAAATGTTTGATCAAATCATTTAACAAAATAGTAGAAAGTACAAATGTGAAAATTGATGAATTTGAAGAAAGAAATGATGAAGGAAATTATAAGGAACCATAAGATTATGAAGAATTTGTCTATGTTCAACTGACAAATCCTATTGAGAGAGTTACTGAAGAAAATAAAGAGGATATACAGTTACTGAGTGATGAAGAGGATCATACAGAGCCTACCGAGCCTTTATTAGCCAAGTATGTCAGAAGGAATCATGCATCAAGTCAAATTATAGGAGATAAAGATGATCCCATGATGACAAGAAACAAACTGAGACAGAACACATGTCTGATATTTGAATTTGAACCAAGAATAGTGAAAGAGGCATTTAACAGTGAAGATTGGGTAAATGCTATGATAGAAGAGATTGATCAAATCAAGAAGAATGACACATGAACACTGGTCCCAAGACCAAAGGACAAAAATGTAATTGGTACAAAGTGGATTTTCAGAAACAAGCTGAATGAAAAAGGTGAGGTCATTCAAAATAAAGCAAGACTAGTTTGCAAAGGATATGCTCAAGAAGAGGGAATTGATTATGGTGAAACTTTTGCACCTGTGGCAAGACTTGAAGGAGTAAGAACATTGCTAGCATATGTTGCTTTCAAAAATTTCAAAGTATATCAAATGGATGTCAAATCTACATTTCTGAATGGTATATTAGAAGAAGAAGTTTATATTGAACAACCTGAAGGATTTATTGAAGACAAGAATAAAGATCAGGTATGTAAATTGAACAAAGCATTATATGGTTTGAAACAAGCACCTAGAGCATGGTATGAGAGATTTCACTCTTATTTGATCAAGATTGGTTTTATAAGAACAAGTGAAAACAACAATATGTACATGAAGAATGATGAAAATGGAATACTGATCTCAACCATATTTGTTGATGACATTATATTTTGTGGGAATGATTCTCTATGCAAAAACTTTGGTAATGAAATGTGCAAAGAATTTGAGATGTCACTAATCGGTCAGATAAAGTATTTTATAGGCCTACAAATACTACAAATGAAAGATGAGATTTTCATTACTCAATGCAAGTACATAAAGGAAATCTAGAAGAAATTTGGAATGGAGGATTCAAAACTAGTAAGTACTCCTATGACTACCAACTGTAAATTATCAAAGAATGATGAATCTGCATCTATTGATGAGACATTTTACCGATCCATGACTGGAAAGCTACAATATGTTGTTCACAGTAGACCAAACATAACACATGCAGTAGGTATAGTTGCAAGATTTTCTGCAGATCCCAAGGAAACACACATGACAACAATCAAGACAATTTTCAGATACTTGAAAGGCACTAAAGATTATGGCTTAGTATATAACAAGAGAAATGATTTTGATTTAAAAGTTTATACTGATGCTGATTGGGCAGGCAACATAGATGACAAGAAAAGCACAAGTGGTGGAGCTTTCTTTTTAGGAGAAAGACTAGTGAGTTGGCTTAGCAAGAAACAAGGATGTGTTTCACAGTCAATAGCAGAGGCTGAATATGTTGCTGCAGCATTGAATTGTACCAATATAGCATGGATCAAACAACTGTTGGAAGGTATAAATGAGAAAGTTACCGAGCCAGTAACTATATTCTGTGACAATACTAGTGCCATTAACATTTCAAAGAATCATGTTATGCACTCTAAAACAAAGCAAATCTCTATCAAATATCATTATCTTAGAGAAGAAGTTCAAGAGAAGAAAGTGGTGTTGGAGTATGTTAGCATAAAGGAACAAATAGTAGATATCTTCACCAAGCCATTGCCAAGGGACACTTTTGAGTATCTCAGAAGTACGTTAGGGGTCCTACCCCTATCTTCTACTCACTGACCGAGTTCGGTGAAAGCATCAATTCGATGAATCTACAAAATATTATGTGTGGATTGATGCTTATTTACACACTTTAGGAGATTTTCTAAAGGTGTGCAGGAAACAAATACAGGGAACAAAAATTGTAGACATAATGCTCTGACCGAGACTGAGTTGATACATAATAGTGAGGAATTCACTTCTCAGCGGAAGAAATCATGTTTTAGTTCTTTACTTTTTGGCATTGTTGTCAAAGAGGGAGAAGAATATTGTATGGGGGAGAAGTCTGATGATAGGGGGAGAGCATTTCAGAATCTCATAGCAATCTGAATCCGAATCAATTAGGTCGAATCAATTGGTTTTGCCATCAATGCCAAAGGGGGAGATTGTTGGCATTATAACAGACAAGGAGAGATTGTTGGCATTTCAATAAGGATATTGAGAAGGTTGTTGATGATTATGGATATAACTGATTAAGGATGTTTACTGTCTTAATATTATTATTTTGTCATTGATGTCAAGAAATTGATTTTCTAATTCACTATGATGTTGCCATATCTTAAGAAGTATGATTTGATGAGTATAAAGATGTCAATAAAAGACATAGAAATATTGTGATGAATAAGGGGAGAAATAAGTTATTCAATGGACAACTATTACCGAGTTAGACAATTATGAGATCATGATGTTTAGATTGTAAGGTTAATACTATACTATGTTACCGAGAAAAGAACCTAGTCGGTAAACCCTAAGGTTATCGCTATCGGTTAATGAAGGCGGAATATCTACCAAGTGAAGTTTAGTATTTACCAAGTTGCAACCGAGCTGTAATAGAATGCATTAAATGATTAAAAGCGTTATTTAATGAATGAAGCTGATGAGATGGAATTGATTAAATGATTGGTATGTCATTCATGAAGTTTGTTAAAGAATCTATGGTAATGGAAGATCAGCAGAAAGATCTACAACTCATATTTAACCGCAATACCTTAGCACAAGTTCCAAGAAATGTATGCAAGTTCCAAGGCGAGGTAAAACATTTTTCAGATCAAAGGATACATTGAACCTGGTCAAGTTTGAAGATCTAATGGCTATGATTGATCATGGGATATGTGATCAAGGAGATTCAGCAGTTAGCAAATTGTTTATAAATAAGGAACTGCTGATAAACAATGCATGCGGGCAAGTGTAAACACAGGGATGCTACATAGTGATTACCGAGCACAGAAGCTTGAAGACCTGTTTGATTAACAGAGTATAGAGCCTAGTAGAGGGACAAGATAAGTCCTATGACTAGATTGTATTGAGCAAATAAGAATTTGCTTTAGCATTTTAGATGCAAAGTTGCAAATATATTTTTATTACTATTATTTTGTGAAATGACAGAAAATCTCTTAACCGAGTGGACTTAACAATCTTATTTGTAAAACCCTCTAGCAAGGTAGCATTATGATTCAATGTTTGAAACCCTTTAACAAGGTGAAGATCCTAACAGATTTGAGGGAAATCCATTAACCGGGTCACATCTAGCAATGTGTTTGTAATCTTTAACAAGATTTTCTTTTAACCGAGCATACTCTAGAAGAGTATATTTCTTAGGGGGTCCGAAATCCCACAGTGGTTTTTCCCTATTTGGGTTTCCACGTTAAATCTGGTGTTATGAGTGTTGTTATGATTATGTGTTCCTAAGGTTGCATGTTTTACAGTTTTGATTACATATATCTATTTAAGCTACCGAGGTTGAATCTATTGAATATATTGAAGATTAAGTTTGTATGATTCACCCCCCCCTCTAATCTTGTTAGCTTGGCATCTGTACTTAACAATTAGTATCAGAACTATCAACTCTAGGTGCCTGCTTTAGACCATATAATTCTTTCTTTAATCTACAAACAAATTTGTCATTTTCATGTAGCTGAAAACCTTCAGGTTATTCTATGTAGACCTCTTCTTCAAGATTGTCATTCAAGAATACAGATTTAACATCCATTTGATATACTTTGTATCCTTCATATGTTGAGAATTCCAAGAACATCCTTATAGCTTCAAGCCTTGCAACTAGTGCAAATGTTTCTTCAAAATCTACACCCTCTACTTGGGCATACCCCTTGCAAACTAATCTAGCTTTATTTTTAATTACTTTTCCTTCATTCATCTTGTTCCCGTAGACCCATTTAGTCCCAATGACATTCTTGTCTGCTGATCTAGGAACCAGATCTCGAGTCTTTTTCTTCTCTATCTTAGACAACTCTTCTTCAATTGCCTTTATCCATTTATCTTAGTCATAAGGTAAAAGTTAACTTGTTCATTATTTCTTGCAAGTCTTCTTCTAGTTTGTAAACCCTCATATTTGTTGCCTTTGATATGCTCTTCAAGGTGATTCTTTTACACATATCTATTTGGAGTCTTGCTAGTTTTTTCTTCTTCATGTTCACTCTCAGATTGATCTTTGTCTTCAACATATGGTGCTTCAATCTGAGTAATTGAGTTTTGCCTTCCTTTATGTATATATTCATCTACTTTCACATGTACACTCTAAATTACCTTCTTTAGTCTTTTGTTGAAACACTTGTAGGCCAAGTTGTGAGTAGAGTACCCCAAAAAGGTACCTTCATCACTTCTTTAATCAAAACTTCCTAATCCATCTTCATCTCTTTTGATGAAGCACTTGCTACAAAACACCTTGAAATACTTGACTGATGATTTCCTATCATACCATAATTCATAAGGTGTCATTTTGTTGTTCACTCTCAGTTGAACTGTACTTAATGTGTATACAGTAATATGGACTGCTTATTTCTAGTATACATTAGACAAATTATCTTCATTCAACATTGTTCTTGCCATCTCCTTGATTTTTTTGTTCTTCCTTTCCACAATACCATTTTGTTGTGGTGTCCTAGGGGCTGAATATTGTCTTTTGATTCCATGTCTCTCATAGTAGTCTTCAAACTCATTTGATGTGAACTCACCTCCACAGTCTGATCTCAAACATTTCAACTTGTATCCACTTTCCTTCTAAACCATCTTCCTAAAGATTTTGAATCTTCCCTAGTCTAGAGACTTGTCTTGTAGGAAGGTGACCCATGTCATCCTAGATAGATCACCTATAAGAAGCATAAAGTATCTTTCTCCATTTAGGGCTCTTTTTCTTGTAGGCCCATACAAATCAATATGCACGAGCTCTAAAGGCCTTATAGTTTGGTACTCCTTTGTCTTTAAACTCTCTTTAGTTTGTTTTCCTCTTTGACACTCATCATAGTAAGTTATTTCTAGTTTGATAATCTGAGGTATGTGCCTAACATACCCTCTCTTGATCACTTTAACAAGATTATCAAAATTAATGTGACCAAGCCTTCTATGCCACAACCAACTTTCACCAACTTCTCCCATCATGAATTGGGACTCAAAGCGTTCTTTCAAGTTGTACACATTTTCATTTGTCCTTTTTCCTTCAACAACAAGTTGACCATTTATTTCTTTTCTAATTTGACATCCTTTTGAATCAAATGTAAACTTATATACTTTGTCACATATTTGACTCGCACTGAGCAGATTGTGCTTCATACCTTCCACATAGTATACATCATGTGCTTTCAATTTACCATCAATATTCAGAGTACCTTTGCCTTTTATTTTAATGGATGAATTATCTCCAAACCTCATTGATCCATCATTCCAATCTTCTAATTTGATAAATTTCTTCTTATCGCCAGTCATGTGGTTGGAGCAGCCACTGCTTACTATCCACAAGTTTTTCCTTTTAGCATGTAGGAAAGTTTGAACAATTAAACTTGACTCATCTTTGTCCTTTTCCTTTTCTACCCATACTTGTTTTGATTCTTGCTTCTTCTTTACTATCATATTCTGATCTGATTTTGTCTTTGGTTCCAAAGGTGACATTTTACTCTTTTCCTTAGCCGATCTAATTTTACAATGCTTTTCTATATGTCCAATATTTTGACATTCATAACATTTGGCATTTCTATTGAATAGTGAACTTAAGGGGTTGTCATAGGACTGAAAACTATATCTCCTACATTCACAACTTCTATGACCAATATCATTACAATGGTAACAAATAATATCTACATCTCTAAGAGCATCAAAAGGATTTCTACTTTCATAACTAGGAGGGGACCTATGCATAAGTATGCATTTTGCAATTCTATGACCATAAGTATTGCATTTATAATAGTAGCCATGGAACTGAGGTACATACCAATCATTGTTGAAATTATTTCTCATTGGTCTCCTTGGAGCAGCATAACTCAGTCTTCTTGAGCTCTTCCTTATATCCTTGAGCCTTGTGAAACCTCCATCATCCATCTTCGCTTTTAATTTTGGATCAACATAACGGCACTTTGTAATAGCAACATGTTTTCTTCTCAATGGGCTTGTTGACAGTGAAAGTCTGTTCATTTCCATTCTTACTTGAAGAGACAAAATGTATCTCTTTATTTTTTTATTCTTTAGTGGTAGAATATTGACTGAAATCAAATCCAACTCCTTTTGTATCCTTTGAGTTCTTTTTCTTATTCAACATTTTGTCCAATGCATCAATGTTGCCCACATACTTAATTCTTACCTTGAGTTCATCTTTGCACTTTTCAAGTTCCTTCCTGACATTCATAATTTATTCTTCCATATTTTGATACTCCTTTTCTTTGTTGTCTAAATCTAATTTTTTTATTTTAATATTTCTTTTGGTTTCTTCCAAATGAGTAGTTATGGCAGCAAGATTGCTATTTGATTCTTCAATATTCTTGTTTAGTAAGGCATGCTCTTTTATTATAGACTTCTTGTATTTCTTGAACTCTTTTCTTACTTTATCAAGTTCTTCAAGAAAACAAACCAATTCTCCTTCAAGGTCAACCATAGCATCTACATCATCTTCCTCACTATCATCTATATTTTCAGATTGACTACAACTATGTTTCTCATTAAGGATCTCTTGAGCCATGAAGACACTAGTTTGTTGTTTATCTTCACTATATTCCTCAACTAACACACTTTCATCATCAAAGACATCACTATCAATTGATTAAAGAACTTCTTTTGAAAATTTCTCCTTCTTTATTTGTTAAACCTTTTACCCTTATCCGTGACACCTTCCACATTATTCTCTTCCTTATTTTTATAGGGACACTTAGTAGCAAAATGTCCTATTTTACCATAGTCAAAGCATTTGAAAGGTAGCTCTCCTCTATACTTGCTTGATCCTTTCTTTAGCTTTCTAAAAAAATTAGCTTCAATAACATCAGAGTCATTTTCATCTTCATTTGTAGCTTTTTCTTTTCTTTTCTATGTGGTATTGAAGGCAACTTCTCTCTTTGAAGGTTCAATGCTTATTGTTCTCATCTCATACGAAGACAAAGAGCCAAGCAATTCATCCATAGAGAAATTATTTAAGTATTTAGCTTCCTCAATAGTTGAGACCTTTGTATCATATATTGAGGTTAAAGATCTTCTAACCTTCTTGACACTAACTCCATCTTTGATGTCCTCTCCAAGTCCTCTTATATCACTCACAGTTTCATCCACTCTTTGCAGATAATCAACTATCTTCTCTTCTTCTTCCATTTTTTAGATTTTCAAATTTAGTTCTTAGATTTTCTAGTTTGGCTTCTTTTACTTTGGTATCTCCTTCATATAAACTCTTTATCTTGTCCCAAGTTTCTTTTGTTGATATGCAATGCATGAATTTGAACAACTCTGTATCTAATAGACCACTTAAGATTGCATTCTTAGCTTTGGCATTGTTCTCATATTCCCTTTTAGCATTAGGATTGGTAGGAGGAAATTGAGGGACAGTATAACCATTTTTTACTGACATCCAGACATCAAATCCTAGGGAAGACAGGTAGGTTTCCATTCTTCTACTCTAGATGGCATAGCTGGTGCCATCAAAGATAGGTGCTTTAGAAGATGAGGATTAATTCCTATCCATTATGTTCACTAACTAGAATCTACCCAAGATAGAGAGATATTTTACTATAGGAGAACCTAGGGCTCTGATACTAATTGAAGAACACAAATAGACACTGAGAGGGGGGGTGAATCCGTGTATTTTAAAAATTTAAGTTTAGTGTACAGATTTTAAGGATGTAATGCAAACATTAAATCACACACACAAGAGCACATCACATAACACTAAATGTATGAGAAAAACCCAATGCGGGAAAAACCTCGATGAGAATAGCTACTAGAGTCTACTACTCTAATACAACCTCATAGGTAAAACTAAGTACAATATGTTTTAGGGAACCAGCCTAAAGAGAACCAACCCCTGATATTCTGAGCACCAACTCAAGGAGAACCAACCCCTATTTTTATGAGCACCTACTCAAAGGACCACCTACCCCTACTTTGATAACCCACTCAAATATTACAATGAGTATAAATTTCAAATACAAATTAAGTACCTTGTTGCAAATGAGGTTTTGCAACTCACTTTTTCTCTGCTCTCTCACTGAACACTATTTTCAATCTCTACTCTTTTACTTCTATCTTCTTCTCCTCTCTACAACCAGTTCTCTTCTTTTATTTTTTGTTCTCTACTATGTCTTCTTATTCTTCCTCACATAGTGTACATAACTCACTATGTTATCTACCTTGGCTCTGCATTTTTTTTTTATCTATGGTTCTTGCTTCTCTCTAACTCTTCGTCTTTACTATTGCTCTCTCTCTCTTACTACAACTGCCTTCACTCTCTAACTCCCTCTATGTACTCTATTCAACAATGCACATCTCTTCAGCACTTCACCTCACACTTTCAATCTACTTCCAGAGTTGTCTTTAGTTTCACCATTATCTCTATCACATCTACTCCTGTCGAATCACGTCAAATTACCTCTTCCTGCAGTCAACTCTCTATATCAACAAGATTTTATTCTATGTCTTATCTATATTCAATATATCTTCAGGCTGTTCTATATATAGATTTCTAAACTTAGTAATCTCAATCTTCTCTTCAAGGATATGGTCTGTAGTAGATTGGATTTCTCTCCTTGGATTGATCACCGACATTGAATGACCGTGCTCTATTTTCCACCCTTTGTCTAACTCTGTTCTGTTCACTTTCTGCACTAGGTTGCTATTTTTAGCAAGCTTGATCTATCCAGTAGATCTGATCCTACCTCTGTCACTCATCTTGATCCCATCAATAGACTACAAAAGGTTTTCCATTAATGAGATTACTATCCTATATCAACCTCCCTGGACAAGATCAACAACTACCATACTGAGATACACCATCACTGACTTTTGCGTATCTCATTTGTTCCTGTCCACCAAGGAGCCACATGTCTTTATATTCTTCATCCAAATCAAATGGTCAAGGTTGGTCAAATTCCATGTGGACAATTGGGCTGCTCAAATCAGTTAATCTTCATGTTGTGACTAATATTCGTGTTATACGAACATATTGCATGTATCAAGTTGATAATAAACACTTATCTAGATCTACCCTCATGTTCATGCCATAGTTATCTCAAACAAGAACCTCTAGATCAGATGACCACATATTAAAATTACCATTAACTATTGGCATAGGAAAATCATCTTAAAAAAATAATATGTCATTCCGATAACATACTATCAACCTCCCTTTATCAGCATAGGTATTTGAAACTCAAACTCCATTGTGACAAACTTAATCAGCATAGGTTACTCTGATGAGAACCTCACTTTTGATTTACCTTGTCACCATAATCTATCCCGACACACAATCTCCATGTTGACACACCTTATTGGCATAAGTTACCCCATCAGAACAACCAACATTATCGGATTAACATCCGGATGCTAACTCGTCAATACAAACTTATTTCGATGACCCAACATGAACAAGCATCAACATAGCTATTTTGAAATCACATACCCACAATCCTTCAACATATCTACATCAGCATATGTTATTTCGATAAATGTACCAATGCGTCTTCTCTTCATTTTCCTCTATCAGAATAGTTTGGTCTATCGGCATAGTGGGAATTTGTCATTCTACCTTCAATAGATAATCAAATACACATCCTTGGTCTCCTAGTCGACATAGCTATTCTAATACAATGATGTCAAAGTATTTTATTTTATCGGTTTTACACAAAATTTCTACTCTTCCTATGTTTAGCTATTCCGATAAGATAACTTCACCTGCACAACACTTGATCAACTGAGTTATCCTAATATGATCACTTTGCAACCTGTAACACTTATTTCTCTGCATCCTCCAACATTTGTTTCTCTGCAAATTCTTGGCATCCCTGTAGCACTTGTTGACATCAATGTCAATAATTCCAATACTTAGTATCCCTAATCTTAAAGAGAATACCTTTAAATGATAGCTTAATCTATTTCCAAACCTTAAGAATGTAATCATCCCAAGAAGTAAAATAATAATGTAACCTTTTGTATTTGATAGCATGAGCTCGAAGAACCTCTGAGATTGAATTTCAATTTTTTGGAGTACTACATCCTTTATTATTTTCCTTCCTAAATATTCTCTAATTTCTCTCCCACCATATGTTCCAAACCATGATAGTAGGAGATACTTCCTAAATAACTAAAAAAATGCTTCCTTATGTAATTCAACCCAAGATTCAAACACCATATGTAGTTCAGAATGAAGAGGGGAAAGCCAATTCAATTTTGTATCAATTCATAACTTACATTCATAAGTGAAATCACAATTAAGAAACAAATGATCCTTAGTTTCGATTTTCTTGCCACACAACACACAAATAAAAGCCTGGGATATTCCAAAAGAAGACAATCTATCACTTGTAATAATTTTCCCTTTAAGAGGTTACCAAGCTAAGGCTCGTACCTTTGGAAGACTTGCATCTAACCAACAGAAAGAGAAGAATCTTTTTGAAGGGCTTGAAAACACACTCTTATTTAGAATCTTGATACCTCTAATTGAATATTCATCTGATTGAGATGGAGTCTAAATTAACCTATCTTAAATAAATTTGTGAAATAGATTGTTCTTTGTTTCAACTCCTTTTGTAATGTGTTCTTTTGTGAAACCATTACCAACAACATTGAAAATTATTTCCATTGAACTAGAACATCTCCATCAACAATAGAGATGATAAAATAATATAGACTTTCACTCCCCATTAACATGTCAATGATACCTTAAGATATTCCATACCACCCATTCTATCCAAAGGAGGGAAGCCATTCCATGATTCCTCCCAAAACATAAGTGTTTTTCCCATCATTAACTATCCAAGACAGGAATAACAAAAATAAACTCCTTCATTTACCCATGAAATCCCACATTTGAAAACCAATTGGAAGATCCAAAGTTGTGAAAAATCTTTCTATCTCCTTTGAAACAAGATATTTTTGGAATCAAGGTTCACTGAGAGGGCAGGGTGAATTAGTGATCTACTAGTTAGCAGATTTTCAAACTTAATTTCAACCACCGGATGCAAACACTTAAAATTGAACTGCAGAAACATGAAACAAACAACTACAAGATCATAACATCAATATTTTTACGTGGAAACACAAATGGGAAAACCCATGGTGGGATTTGAACCCACAATATTATTCCACTATTGCCAGTAGAAAAATAATATTACAAAATGGGAATGCACAAGCATTCAGGCACACAACCTAGAGCTCATTGCTCAATTATAATAACTCGGAAGGCTACAACCCTCAGGGAAGTCTCACTGACTTACAAAGTCGATATAATGATGAATTAAAATAATTGAACTCTAAAATAGCATCTGCAATGCTTGGATGAGTTTCAATTGAGTGTTGAATACACTGGTTGGATCACCTTTTTTGTTCTGCAGAGTTGTTTTTCCCTGTACTATGTCTTAGTCCTCTATCAGATCAAGAATGCGCATGTGAAACTATGCCAAAATGGATTCTCGATCACCACTCGCTCGCATACAATCATACCATACATCAAAAGGATCACCCACACCAAACTTATATATTGATAAGCACAAAATAGGTCATTTCCCATGTCGGCCTGAGGATGTAATGTGTATTCACATGTCAGCTTCACCGGATCCAAAAAGATAAATGTGGACCATCAAAAAAATAATAGAATGATGTGTCTATGTTTGTCCAATCATCCCAAACATGCTTCAATGCACTGCAATCACCGAAAAGCTTCCAGACCCAAAAATGCTATGTTCTTCCTAAAATACTAGTTAACACCCACTTTTGAATAAAAAGAACTACGACCACCGGATCAAATCTCTATAAATATTTGCCATCAATGTAACCCTAAACCAATAATCAGCCACTGAAAACCATTAGAGACCACCAGATGAGTGTCAATTGCCAACATATATTTGGCTGAAATGATAGATGCCCATTTCAATTTGGTATTAGAAAAATAACTTCAAGACAAGCTTATCACCAAGTGCATATTTCTTATTTCCAAATTATGGATACCCGCTCCTCCAAACTCCTTAGAAGTATAAACTTTTTCCCAAGTTACTAAATGTTCCTTTACTCAAAACTCCTTTTTACCATTCCAAAGGAAGCTTTTCAATTTCGATTATACCTTTGATAGAAACCCTTTAGAAATAGGCCGCATTGACATGATGTAGTTTGGAATAGTTGTAAGAACTAATTTGATCATAAGAAGCCTTTCAAATAGTGATAACTAATATTTTTTCCACACTGAAACTCTATTGTGAATAGATGATACCACATTAGACCTAAAGGAGCTTTTATTCCCACCAATAAAAAGTCAAATGCCTAGGTATTACATGGAAGATTTTCTTGCTTGAATCCAGGATAATTTGTGAGATTTGTTGAAAGAAGAGAACAATTATTTAAGAAAAAAACCTTTGACTTGGAAACATTTATTTTATGAACCAAAATCTCATAGTATTTATCCAACTTGATGATTTTAGATTCACTCGTAGATTCCTCCCCAAAAAGAATAGTATCACAAAATCCCTAAAATCTTGCATGTTCTTTAAAGGAGGAATTATGCCTCCAAAATTATCATTAACAAATAGAATTGCATTAAAATCCCCTCACAGAATAAAGGGTTCTTCAGGATACAAATCCAATAATGATAAGAGAGAGTCCATAGAAGTTGTTTTCTTATTATTGTATTAGGACCATATATATTTAGCAAGTGAAAAGAATGATTAAAGCTAGAGATTCGAGCATGAATAAAATTATCTTTGGCTTGGATTTTATAGACCTAAATAATATTTGCATTATATAATATGGAAAGACCTCCAAAAGAACCCAATGAGGAGGAAACAATATGTTCCCATTTCTTCTAATTTTTGAAAGGTTGAGAAGTCTCTTCCTCAATAAATTTAGTTAATTGAAGTAGAATGACATCCACTCCACAAGAATCTAACTAAGCCTTGATGAGGCATTTATTTTTAGGGGCATTAATGCCCCTAACATTCCAGCTAATGATCTTCATAATTGATGTGGAGAATGACATGTTCTCCACGATCTGTTTTTTTCATCTAGAGATGTCTAAACTCCTACTTTAATGTCTTCATTTGTTTTCCTTCTTGATTTTTTACCTCCCTTACCTTTTGTCTTCTTTGGAAGAGCTTGTTTGATAGATACTAAAGGAGTTTGATGAATAGAAAATTTAACATCCAAATATGGTTCTTGGAGACACTTCAATTTGAAGAACCTCTATGTCATCCCCAGATTGAAGAGCTTCAATGTCACTACCTAACCCATTCATGGAATAATGATGTGCTTCTTCTATAGATTCCTCAACCTCCAAATCCAAACAACCATCTTTTGTTTATTTGACATCCCTACTCACCACTTCATCCTCCTCCTCTACAACCTCTTCTGCAGTCTCTTATGATCTCTAAAGTTAGGATTTGAGAAGCATTTACTCAACAACATGGTGAAAAAAGGATCTTTAAACTCTAAAAAAGACTGACAAGTAGCCTATCTAAAATCACCCACTAAACTAATAGCTTTATCCTCCATAGCTCCTTCTACTACATGTAAAGATGGAATATAGCATAAAGAAGGCTTACTCACCACCTCTTGAATTTTAAAGAGACTTGAGAGTTTAACTCTATATTCATAAAAATAATAGGAGAGAAAGGGACATTTCTAATAAAAGTTGTTGACTCATTTTCTTGACTAGAAATAATATGTAAATCTTGAAAATAGACATGGATAAGAAAATAAATCATTTTAGGAGATCTTGGCCCTTAAACTGGGTATTCAAGGCTTTGAAACTATCAAAGCAAGGGGAGGTTGAATTAATCAAACCACCAAATGGAAAAGGGACATAAAGTACTTTCCCCGAGTCTTTGTTGCTCCACACCAATTGATTAATTTCTAGAAAAAGAAGGCTATCTTTCTTCCTGGCTATAAAATAGAGGCTAGGATTGGATACACGATCCTCACCCACAACTTGCCAATCTGAATTGAAATGATCCATAACATTAAAACCATTGTCCACATCTACATGATCCTCTATAATGACTTTCGAATAACAAGAATCAAATTTGGATTGAATTAAGAGATTCTTTGGAAAAGACTTACTTAAATCCAATAAAACACACACCCAAATAGGTAATTTTGTATGATCAAATGTTTTAAGATCATGCTTCAAAAAAATACCCATCTGGTTAGCTAAAATTTGGACAATATGGAGATTCGATATTCAAATGGAAGAGAACAGTAAAGCTGCCTTCACCACCATTAACAATGAAAAACTCAAGTGCCCCTAACCAAGTATTATGCACCAATGAAGACAACTTACTTAGTTCTAGAGTATAGTTCCAGAACTTAACAATCAAAGCCCTATTTGCAGTTGGGAAATTTGGGCACCAAGATAATCATCTAAAAAGGTCACTTTGACAACATCATCCTCATCCTTCTGACCAACATTAGGAAGAACTAGCGCTTCCTCCACCAACACTGCTTTTGTTGGTTCTTTCTGAACCCATCACCCTCTTGTTATTCTGATGCCTATTCCTCTGAACCCTATAACATCTTTTTTGAGACGAATAATGAGGGTGTCATGCTTCATGACGAACCTTTCCCTAATGAAAAAATTGATCTGGATTGAAGAGAACTCCCCCAGAAGGAATATTATTAGAGCTTGTTACACATCGAAGGACATGAATAAGGAAATGTATAATGTTTAATAAAAATGAAATAAAATTATTTATCACTTATACAAAAATACTCCAACTTGACACTAATAAATCCATTAAAAAATACCTAATAATCTAAGATCTCCAAAGCATTAAGCAGAATCTCTTCGTCACACTATGCAAAGCCGGCTTTTTGTCTTAATAGATCATATAGTAATCCCTAAATTTCAAATATATATATCCTTCCTATAATTTTTTACAGCTTTGTTTATATTCTATCGTTCTCCAAATATTATTATAAGGTTCTCAATCCAATTATGTAACTAATGGATAAGCATTGTGAGTGTCAATGGTATGCATCTTTCCTGCTCAAAAGAATGATGGATACCTGCAAATTAATATTAAAATCTGCTTCCCTAACCTCAAAGATTTAACTACTGTGAGCAATCAATATAATATACAAAGTGAGGCTGGTAGTGTTTATTGTTACATTAGTATATTTCTCTTCAGTGGGTCGAAAGAATAAATACAGTTCTCCTAAGATGGCTTGACAAGCAAAGGAGAAGAGCCTAGAAATATCACCCTTGTGCAGATCTGTGATATGATTTGGGAAGAGGTGTTTTGAGAATAGTAACAGTTAAAGTAATGGCTTGTAATTCAAGAAGCTTCCACTTTGTGTTGGTCCATGGAGCCTGTTTTGGAGGGTGGTGTTGGTACAAAGTTGCAGACTTCCTTATGAAAGAGGGCTATACTGTCTCTGCCCTTGACATGGCCGGCCAAGGAATCCACCCAGCTGATGCAGATCACATTTCTACAATAGAGGAGTACAATCAGCCTCTCACAGATTTCTTTAATGCTCTTCCTTTCTATCATAAGATTACTTTTTGGCTTGCTTCAATTCTATGCTTTCTGGTTCTTGTAAACAGAATTTACAATACCACAGGTTCTCACTAAGGTGTTGTCATCCGAATCCATAATTCGGATCACATTCCCTCATTGAATGGAAGGTCTTTAAGTTCAATTTGTTGGACTGTGAAGTTCAAAATGGGTTTTCATCTAGCAGTGGTTGAGTGATCTTAGATTCTCGTCTAGATGTGGTTGAATCATCATGGATTCTCGTAAATAGTAATTTGGACATGTGTTTTACATGTAGTTGTGAGCATCATACTTACTATATTTAATAAGTTGTCTTCAATTAGGACTCTCCAACTCAGTTGTTTTATGCTCCTCGAAGTTATGTTTTGATGGACAGTTTTTAGATTGTTGTGACTCTATAATTCTTGAGAATCAATAAGAAAGATATTTTGTCCATTGTTTTTTACAGGTATATTTTTACCAGGTTTTTCCACTAAATCTGAGTGTTATGTGATTTTGTTCTTCTCTGCAATTTTCTACTCTTGTATTTTTTCTTACACAACTCTTAGCTGATTTATATGAGTTTTAGCTCAACATATGATATTAGAGCCCCAAGAATTTGCAATATAGTTTAAGGAGAGGTGTTAAAAAAAAATCACACTCAAACTAATGATTGGTTGACCAAGGAGGGACCAATAGTGTAGCTAGTGGATCACTTCAATAACACACAAAAGCTCTTACGTTTGAGTTGGACCAACAAGTTCATATGAGATGTAGCTCAACAATCAAGGCATCCTTATTTATTTTTTACTTTTAAAAATTCAATGCTACAAAGTTGATATTTCTAAACACCTTTATTTGAAATTGTCAAATTAATAAAAAAGGTCTTATCCTAACTTAAACCTTTTTCAAAGACAAATTAATAGTAGTGAGGAATATTGAAGAAAATAACAAAATCAAGTGAATAGTACCTTGTTCCTTATCCCAGTGCAACTTTGGCATTCAAATTCCTATGCTTCATTTCTAAATATTGTGCAAGAATTTGTGAAGGTCATAATAGGATTATTTTGTGTTTGTCAATTGAAATACCCAATAGATGTCTTGAATTTCTTAAAAAAAAAGAAAATTATTTAGCTACATTACATAAGTTGTTCTTCATTTTTTTTCCTTTCAATTGGATTTAGTTTAACTTTTTCTAAATGGTTAACAATTTTTGTTACCTTATTCATGAATCTTTTTTTATTAATACAACTAAGAATGTTGCACAATGACACAAATTGATTTTTCTTGTTTATTTTATGCCTATGCATCATTTTAAATATTTCATAAGGATTATGTCCTAGTTAATGACCTTTTCATATTTCAAATTTCCAAGTATGGTTGTGCATGTATTTATATGGCTATACATAAGATTTGGTAGAATGGACATCTATTAGTCTTTGGCTCTTAATCTAAAAGATTTCAGTCTAAAGGCTCGTGTTCACATGTCAGATTGCTAAAATATCTTTATGAATAATATAAAATCATTCAACAACAAAAAAAAATATTCTTGATATATTTTAAAACAAAAATATTTTTTAAAATTCATCACAAGTTTTCTCAGCAACTAGAGTTAGGTTTAGGGTAAGGTTTAGGATCGGGGTTAGAGTTAGGATTAGGATTATGGTTAAAGTTAAAATTAATTTTAGATTTAATTTTAGGTTTAGGGTTACGTTTACAAATAAGGTTATTGCTACGGTTACAATTAGAAATAATGTTAGTTTTAGAATTAGGGTCAGGGTTAGAGATAGATTTAGTCTTAGGTTTGGGGTAAAAATAATTTAAATGGCATGGTTAGGTTAGGCCTAGAGTTAATGTTAGTCTTAGAGTAAGAGTGGTGCAAGAGCATCCACATACCTATCATGCCTTCAGGAGTCAAAGATTGAGTTTGTGACTTGTTCTTTGTTTTTTCATGTTAATAAGGTCATTTTAGACCATTAATGATCATTTGGAGTCATTTTAGAAGTTTGTGGGTCATTTGGTCAAAAGTTGTAAAAGTTACTTAAAAGTTATTAATGTCGTCATGACAACTTTTACTTTGTAATGGCAACCTTTTAAAAAGTTGTTAAAAAGAAATCAGAGGTTGGTTGAAGGGGAAAACCTAATTGTAATAGCATAAATATGCCTTGTATGTATGATGCTAGGGGTTGTTGATTATTGGATTACTTGTTGGCATTGTGTTGTCATTGATGTCAACTGGTATAAAAGGACAACCGGTATGGGAGTATTGTTGACATGTAGCCATTGATGTCAACTAGTATTGCAAGTCACCTGTAAAGAAGAGTATGCCATTAAAAGGAACGACCATTGGAGTCACCGGTACATAAGTTAGTGTGTAACTTGTGTGGATAAAATGGACAAGTTATCGGTACAATCTAACATCAGTAAGGAAAGGATGTCAACTTGTAAGAGTTGTGTTGACAGTAAGCAATTGCCAACCGATAAGCTTATGACCAATGTACAAGCAGGATGAGCGATGTGCTTGAGTTGTTGTGGATTTTAGAAAAAGGCTAGCCATTGAAGAAGGGTATACCGGCATAAAGGGTGAATTCATCCAATAGGACTCCCACCGAAAGTAGATGATATCACAGGTTGGAGTTTGGACTGCTGCAAGATATTGAGATAACTTGGTTCTGTGTAGGACATGCATATGCTCACACAAGGTGATCACACTTGTGCAATGCTAGTAGCAAATGGTAAGTTTGTGGTGTTTTACACTGGATCTACTAGTGAATCACTAAGATACCACAAGTGCATGAAATCAAAGATATGCAGCGGATCAAAAATTGTGGGCATGGTGTGCTACCGGGACAAAGGAAGGAAAGTTGAGTTGATGATTTTGTCACTCTGACAAACCAATGAAGATCTGACTCACTCAAATGATGCTTGAGGCTCTGCAGTAACACACATGGAGTTACCAGGATGTAGATTGAAAAAGTTGTTGCCTCTATGCATTATGTTGAACAATGATGACATGGAGTCATATAGGTGATTACCGGTATGTAAATAAGTGCAAAAGCAAAAGGCCCTCATTAGCTGATGATGATCATGATGCATGTGGTGAACCAACATGTTTGGATGACCAAGCAAAGGTACTACACCGGCAAGACCAATAAATCAATGGGAAGAAGGTTAACCGACAAGGTGATTTGTGCCAGCAGGTTTAGTGGACCAATAAGTGTATACTGATTAAGTGTGTGGTCAATGAATAAGCATGAACTGACTTAGTGAATAGAGGTAGATATCGATAGTGATGCCACATGGAGATGAAGTACCAACATGCATGAATTGGCGGATGAAACATGTACAGGTCAGTGAAGTTAGGCCAGTAAGGTAGTTGGTGATTGGTCTGACATTAATGGTGTTTGTGAAGCTTGAGGATTCATGACAGAGGTTTGCGGCTCAAGATCAAATTGACAGCAGAGATCCAAGACAGATTGATTGTGCAGGTCAGGTTGGCGAAGGAAACAACTAAGCCATTTATGACATTTGACCAAGGGATGAACCGATAGATTAAATGCAGAATGCCAAACATAGAAAGTGTGTTCTAGAAGGCATGAAAAAATGATGGATATGTGCAGGAAGACATCTCTGAGTTATGATCTGATCAGATTTGATTGGATTCTATGTGTCTTGTGATTTGTGGAGAAAACACTAAGGCGTCAAGTTAACAGAGGGTTCAACCGATATGGCTTTTGGCGGGAAGACTGGGCCATAAATATGCAAGCTAAAGATAGTGTTAAGTTCCACTAGATGGGAGAGAGTATAGCTATTGAATAAGAAAGTTAGATCAGTCAGAGTGAAAATAGAAGAAGATAACAATAACTGAGTGAGTGAAGGTTAAACTGGTGATAGGGTTTAACAGAGGGTTCAACTAGTATGGTTTGAGAAACCAGTAAAGTAGTTAGATTGCATCAAAGAAGATAATCAGTAGGTGCTTGTACTGGCAAGAAGACAACAGAGGGTGTTGAATTACATCACAATGAAGGAGAGATTCAACAAAGTAGATGCAGAGCAAGGTAACCAGTAGAGTGTAAACCTATAAGGCAGTAGCAAAGAGAGGTGAACTGTTGTAGCAGAGAAGGTGTCTCACCGAGAGAGTGAAGTATATGCAATGATTACAAGATTCACTTGTAATAGTATAACTACTTTTGTATTTGATGCTATCATTGTGATCATTGAGTTGTAGCTAGGTGTAGGGGTTGGTGCTCCTTGGGTTGGGGCCCTATACTTTGTAACAAATTTTAGTATGAGGCTGGATTAGAGTAGTAGACTCCAACAACATTTCTCATCAAGGTTTTTCCCATCTTGGGTTTTCCTTGTACATACTGGTGTAATGGGATGTGCCCTTGTGTATGATTGCATAGCATTGTCTTGATTTATCTTACCAGTAAATCCACTAGTTAATAGGATGATAACCGGTATACACACATAAGATAGTTAAAGGGAAAAGATTGAGAGCCACTGATTCACCCCCCTCTTAGTGGTACAATGTGTCTAACAATACTTGTATTGGAGATTTTGGTGAAGGAAAACACAAAATTTTTAATATTTATTACGTTTTATGTTTTTATTTCATCTTGTATGGACTGTACCTACCATTTGGAGACTTGAAAACAATTGGGCATGAAAGTGATATGAATCTATGTTTTTTTCTGTTTTTTTCTTATTTGATTTCATCAAGTATTAAGAATTAATTATATTTTTATTTCAGACTAGTAGAAACCCTAGCTAGGGTAACTACTAGCCAAAATAAATGTCTAATTAAGTCCTCCACCAGTGGAAAACCCAAGAAATGGGTGGAGAGACTTTTTATTGTCCCATTTATCATATTTTAAACTTCCAGGGACTGATAAGTAGGATTGCACGTGGAAAATTTCACTAGTAGCTCTGATATCTTCATGTATCAGATTAGAACAACAATAAGAAGAGTCTAAAGGACAAAGGAGTATGGTAGATTTTCATTTGTCAATGAAAGCATGTTCCAAAACCTTGAAATAACATTCTTGAATTCCACAAAGAATCCTTAACATGGTTGTAAGGAATGGTTGATTGTGAGTGGAGGAGTCATGACAATGTGAAGGAGGGCTCATTTTAAATTCTCAAAAACTAGTTAGGAATAGTCCATGTGTATTTCATTCAAGATTGATTTCTTGTGTTAGTATGAAGATTGGAAGGTCTGTGAGGGGTCCAAAATCCTATTTCCTCATGTACCTTTGATCATGGTTGAAAACCTAAGTCAATTACTATGACTGTCTAGGACAGTAAGTGAAAAACCAGTGATGCCTTAGTTGGCTCCTTTTGGCATAAGTAGATGTGCAAAACCCTTGGAAACACCTTGAATAGGAGTTGTAAATTATTGATACATGTTGAATTCCCCTAAGAATCCATACAATCATGTTGAAGGTGGAGAAACCCATGCCCTTTGGTGAGTTGAAATCTTGATTTAGGTCCTTCCTGTACATCAAATTGGTATCAAAGCCTAAACGATTTGGGAAAGCAAGTTTTAGAGGCCATAAGATCTAGGTGATAGGAATAAATAAGTGAATGCTACAAGAGGCTATAATAGTTTTTGTTGGATTAATCAATTTGTAAGGTGTACAGTGTGTGGCAAGTTGTGTGGGTGGTTTAGGAAGGAGAATAATATATAAGATTCAAGGAAGGAGAAGAGCACACGTAACATTCAAAGGAGAAGTTTCCAAAAGACTCAGGTGAGGTGGAAAAATGTTACTAGGAAAACAATGATGATGCTTATGGAAGAGATAAGGAAAAAGAACTAGCCCAAGCCACAACAGGATGTTGGAGCAAAGATAAAAGAGATGAGAGAAAGTTTGAATAAGTTGGACATCAAACTAGATCTATTGCAGGGAATAAGATCACATGGATACTTTACAAAGGTAAAGGAAAAGGTGAAGTGGCCAATTAAGGAAATGATGGAAAAGAAAAGGAAACAACAAGAAGCTAATAGATTTAGGACGTGCTTGAAAGTACTTTACAAGCCATCCAAGGAAAGAGATGTGGAGGCAAGTAATTCTCATTTTTTTGAAATTAATGAAAGCTTTGAGTATGCAAATGCAGACATAATGGTAAAAGAATAAGAAATCCTAAGTGAAGAAGATGGAATATTGTCTCATTGTCAGGAAAGTGAGGTACTTGGTGAATGCATATTGAATTTTTTTGTGATAGTGAAAGGTTGATGAATAATAATATATTTTGTGTTCTCCTAAAGAAATACTAGTGTTTGATAAAATTCACAATGAATTGGATTCTTTATTTGTGGAAGAAATAAATATTAATGATAATTTGGTTGTAGATGTAGGACAAACTAAAAATTTTAATGATGAATGTGGCCCTGAAGTGTAGCAGGAAGTAATATATCCATATAGAGAGATTGATCAAAAATTTTGGAGGGAGATGGCAGGTTTGGAAAAAGAAGAGCATTAATTTGTGTATGAAAGCCAAGAGAAATTATCAACTAAGATGGAAGTGTTAGAAGATGGTATTTATCAAAGGAGACCCTTAAAGGACAAGTTCAATCCTAAGCCAACAAGAGAAAACATGGAGGATATCTTGGGTGTTGAAGTGGAGTGTATGGTGCTAGGAGATAAGGAGGAGACCTCAATGTCTCAATATTTTATTTCTAATCTTTCATTGGACTATGTATGTGGAGATTTGTTAGACAAGGAGATACAAATAATTGAGAAGTAGGCTCTTGAAAGAGATCAGGTTCAGAGGAGGATGCCAAAAGAGTAATACCTTGCAAGGAAGAAAGAAGCGAAGGAGCTAAGTAGACAACCTATAGAAAAAATGTTGAAGACAAAAATAACCAACCAAGAAGATATCAAGACAATATTGCAAAATAATTAGAAGGCCAGGAAGAAAAAAAAGACTTGCGCTCAAGTGAAACTCGAGTTTTCTTTCCCTTGGGAGTATGATGTAGGACCACCCTCATGCCTATCATGACTCTAGGAGTCAAAGTTTGAGTTTTTGTCTTGTTCTATAACTTTTCATGTTAATAAGGTCATTTTAAACCATTTTTTATCATTTCGAGTCATTTTGGAAGTTTGTGGGTCATTTGGTGAATATTTGTAAAAGTTGCTCAAAAGTTGTCAATGTTGTCATGACAACTTTTACATTGTAACTCCCTTTTTCAAAAGTTATTAAAATGTAGTTGGAGGCTGGTTGAATAGGAAAACTTGATTATAATAGCATAAATATTCCATGTACACATGACCATAGCTGTTGTTCAATGTTGGTGAACTTGTATTGGAGATTTTGGTGAAGGAAAATCCAAAGTTCTGAACTTTTATCACATTTTTTGCTACCATTTACCTACCATTTGGAGACTTGAAACCAATTGGGCGTGAAAGTATTATGAAACTATTTTATGTTGTTTTCTATCTCATTTTATTTCATCAAGTATTAAGAAAATTATTGTATTTTTATTTCAGACTGGTAGAAACCCTAGCTAGGGTAACCAGTGGCCAAAATAAATGTCTAATTAAGTCCTGCACAGATGGAAAACCATAGAAATTGGTGGAGAAATTTTTTATTGTTCCTTGTATAATATTTTAAACTTGTAGGGACTGATGAGTAAGATTGCACATGAAAATTTTCACCAGTATGTCTTATATCTTCGTGTATCAAACTAGAACATCAACAAGAAGAGTTTGAAGGACAAAGGAGTATGGTAGATTTTAATTAGCCAATGAAAGAATGCTCCAAAACCTTGATTGAAAATTATTAAACACCACACAAGCATCTCTAACATGTCCATGAGGAATGGTTGATTGTGAGAGAAGGGCAGTTCATTTCAGACTGTCAAAAACTAGTTAGGAGCAATCCATGTGTATTTCCTTCAAGATTGATTTCTTGTGTTAGTAAGGAGATTGGAAGGTTTGTGAGGGGTCCACAATCCTATTTCCCCATGTACCTTTGATCATGGTTAAAAACCTAAATCAATTACTATGGTTGTCTTAAGAGACTGTCTAGGACAATGAGTGAAAAACCAATGATGCCTTAGTTGGGTCCTTTTGGCATAAGTAGATGTGTAAAACCCTTGGAAACACCTTGAGTCTGAGTTGTAGACTATTTGAAAACAAGTCTACAACCTCAATTTGATCATGGTTAAAAACCTAAATCAATTACTATGGCTGTCTTAAGAGACTGTCTAGGACAATGAGTGAAAAACCAATGATGCCTTAGTTGGGTCCTTTTGGCATAAGTAGATGTGTAAAACCCTTGGAAACACCTTGAGTCTGAGTTGTAGACTATTTGAAAAAATAGTCAAATCTTAGGATTGTTGGCCTTGGAATGTAAAAATTTAGATTCAACAATAACAAGATGTAACCTCAAGTAATGATCATGTTCATAGATTATAATATTAAAAATTCAACACCCTTGTAATCTTCATGTTATTTTTTAGGTTGGATTTTGTTGGCAAGTTAAGAGAAGCCAAACAAACAAAACTAAAGAACATGTTGCATCTTACCACATCAAACATGTGGAACTTATTGATTGAAACATAGAATGTAGACTAAGGATACTCAATATGGGTCACGCCCCATCTTGTAGATACAAATTTGTTTCAATGTGAAATATTGAAGAAAGATTAAAGAAAGAAAATGTAAATTTAATGTGTGAAAAAGATATTTTAGAGAAAAAATGATGAAAGTTAAACAAGATAATTCAAAATTAAAGGAAAAGATAAAGGGGTTAGAGAACAAGATAAATGAATATTTATGTGAATATGATAATGATAGGGAGGCTACCTAGTTTGCCATCAATTAGATTTCTTGACGGTTTGCTTCTATCCCTTCCTCGGTTCCAAGTCTACCACTATAAACTTCTAAGTGCTTCCCTACCAGTATTTGCTTACCACACTCGATACAAGCTCATAAAGAAGCCTTGATGCCTTAGTTGGGTCCTTTTGGCATAAGTAGATGTGTAAAACCAATGATGCCTTAGTTGGGTCCTTTTGGCATAAGTAGATGTGTAAAACCCTTGGAAACACCTTGATATATAGAACAATGAGTGAAAAACCAATGATGCCTTAGTTGGGTCCTTTTGGCATAAGTAGATGTGTAAACCCCTTGGAAACACCTTGAGTCTGAGTTGTAAACTATTTAGACATTTCAAATTCCCCTAAGAATCTATACAATCATGTTGAAAGAAACTAAGGAAAGTCCATTAAGTGACCCATTTGAGAAAGTATGTGTGAATCTACGTTGAAGGTGAAGAAACCCCTTCCCTTTAGTGAGTTGAAACCTTGATTTAAATCCTTCTTCTGAATCAAAGAGTTAGACTCAACATTAATGTTTTTTTAGGGTTGGAGTGAGGGTTTGAGGTAGACTTAGTGTAAAAGTTGTTTAGCTTAGAGTTATCTTAATGGATATAAATAAGTTTAGGGGTAGGGCTATAATTAAGGTTCGGATTAGGGTCGGGTTAAGATTTAGTTATTCTAATAATAAACATTTACCCCAACTTCTATTGTAAGAATAATTGTAGAAGTTACTGATCCAAACTCACAAGCTAAGAATATTTTGCAAGAACACCACTTTTCACATAGAAAGATCAAGCAAGAATAATATGCTCAAGACAACTTGATAATTATATAGTGATTTCACAAAAGATATAATTACAATAATTGAATGAATCATTATGAAAGGATGAATGGAACCCTAGATGAAAACCCCAAAACTAGATTAAATTAGCTAGTGCCAAGTGTCACAATAATAATGAATGAAACAACTTAAGGTATTATTAGCCTAATTAAATAAAAGAAAAAGCACCTAAGTTTAGCTTGAGAGAATAAAGTAATTAAAAGGCCTAATTAATTAAATTATTAGAGAAAGTGTCCTAATTACTCCAATGCTACCCCTTAAAATTATGTTAGGGAGTAGCCAAAAAAGGTAATGATGAATACAAAATGCAAGAATGATTGGGTCTTGTCAAAAAGGCCTAGTTAGGTACCATGTACAAACTAACACAACTCGCACAAACAAAGAAAAGGAGAAAAATCCAGTAAACAAAAAATCCTCTCAAAAAGAGAGAAAAATAAATGAAAAAGAGTACATGTGACAAAGCATTAAGGTATCCAAATTTCCAAGAAAGTGTTGAATCATTCACATAAGTACAATCAAGATCCTCCTATAGGGGAGAAAAGAAGAGATGATATATCCCCCAATAAGAGAGAAGATAAAATGTTGAACATTAAGGCTCGACAATAAATGCTTATGAAGATCCAAGAGAAACAAATAACATTCCTCCCATTAGGAACAAACAAATTAAATGTCCAAGGGAGAAGAAACTCCATGAAATAATGTGAAAGGAATAGTCTAATGATGTGTGCTATAGAATATTGCTCAATACTCCACATGTCTAAATCAAAAGATACCAAATGAAATGAAGAAAATATATATAACTGTGAACATACCTGATGAGAAACCTCTAAAGGAACTGAAGATGGGATGAGAAGAATGCTCAATATACCATAAAAGAGTAATAGAATATCTTCAGTCATATCCCTAAGTTTTGGAGTGTGTGATGTATCAAACAACCCTATAATATTTGACAAGTACTCATCCTACACTATTGAAACTAGAAGGGAAGAATCAACTTGGTGGATTGAACTAATATCTAAGAAGAAAGAGGTGGAGGGATAAGCCTCAACACAACTCTCATGAAACATAGTGGATTACTACAGAAAATGTAGGTTTAAGTGACCAAACCTCTCCTTAGATAGCTATTCCACTCTAGATGCATGAGATATAGGACCAGTCAATGGAACTACATGCTTAATGGGAGAAAAATTCCAAGAGAACTCATAGAAGAGATATGCATGATCAGTACTACCAACTACGATAAGTTCTCTACTTTTAGAATCCTAAATTGTACTCCCTTATAATTTTGATAGTATCTGGGTTCTCACCTTTGTGTTTGTGCCCATAGGCCTAATGAGAACATAATTCTACTTATATCATGCAAATTTGACTTCATATTGACCTCATTCATCATTTCAATCCTTTGTCTTGGCCTCAAAATTGGGTAGTACAAGGGCATGGAACCTTGGTCCCCAATACAACCAGGGTGTGGCATCATAATCCTCCTAATTAGGACCAAAATTTCGGCCCCTTAGCCATTTCAAATATTGAGAAGGAAATCTAGCCCTGTGTCAGCCCATGTTGGAAAATTAATGTTTTTCAAATAGAAAGTATAAAAGGAGTCTTTCTCTTCTCATTTGAGGATACACACACATGAAATTCAATTTGACATCAAACACTCAAGTGTTCAAATTCAAGTGAGCAAGCAATCAATCTTCCTTCAAGCATTGGAACAACAAAAAGGTCAAGATTCAAGCATTAGAATTGACATTCATGTTCCATGTTGTTCAAGACTTCATGAAACCCTAATTCTATGTGGAGAAAAATAAAACTTCACAAGGAGGTATATGAATTTTTGTTTTAGTCATTATTCAACATATCCCTCAAAAGGACAACATTGAATCTATTATTGCAATTCAATTATCTTTCATTTATATTTCATGGTTAATTCCAAAATTAGGTTTTGACTTAGGAAAACCCTATTCCCAACCTATTTCCCCTTCTTGCTATGTGCAAGAAACATGTATGAAGTTGTGATCTTTAGAACAAGTAGTATTTGTAGTGACAAATCAATCCCCCATTGGAGTGCAAAACTTTCAAAGAACTAGGGTGATAAGCACTACGGTCCCAATATTTTAGGAGATCTTTTGGGTAATAGGTCTGAATATGTTTACATTGCTTAGATCCAGGTTCGTGGATCAATCCCACAACTATAGATTACTATTTACATGTTTCTACTTTAATTTTTAGCACTTTTACCCTAATTTAAACAATTCTATTTACAAAAAATGTTAAATCATCAAAACCCCAATCCAATCAGAATTTTTAGTCCTAATCCTTGCTAGTTTGTGACTAGATGTATTGGATTGGAACCCTCTTTTGAATGTAAATGTTCTCCAAGCAATAAATTTAGCGGTTAGTTCCTTTTATAGTGGGAACCCTAGTTTTAATCACCCTTTACACTACTATATAGATCTTTAATGATCACTAAATCTAGCATGAACTCAACTATCTTTCTTTTCCCACTATGAATGATCTAGTAGGTGGAAATGAGGTTAGAAGATAATAAAGGGACATAAAGAAAATCATTAAATGTGCCACCATTAACCTCAATAAAATCATTTCTAGTAAAACTCATGTAAGTGTTATTACGGGCATCAAAATTTCTAGAAATTTATGATTCTCAAAAGAAGAGAACATACCCTTAGATGACACCATATGTTGAGAGGCTCTTGAATCAAGAATCCAACTAGTGGACCGAAGGTGTGCCAATGCAAAGAGAGTACGGAATTTTATAATTTCTTCATCATATTCAAGAGAAGGTAACCCAAAATGTGTAGGTCTTAAAGTGGTAGAATAGGCGAACTAGATGAAGGTGGCCAAATATGTTTCTTTTGAAGAATATCTTTTTGACCATCTATCTTCTTTGTACAACAATGATGCTCTTTGTGTCCTATCGTAGTGCAATAAGCATACTTAGGCTTGTCCTTGGATGAACTCATAATACTAGTTCCCACTTTTTGACCAACTTTGACACTTAGATGAATATTTTGAAAAAAACTTTCACTTTCCGACACCTATAACTTTTAAACCGTTAAGAATTTGAAGATGATATAAACTAGTGATTTTTAGCATCTTGTTTGTAGATTCTAAATATAATTTTTTTCAAATTTGTTTGAATAAAATTTTATTGATTTTTCCATCTCCCTCAAAAAGTATTTTTTTACAGCAAACAACATTTTTTAAGAGTGATGTGTATCCCGAAATGCATAAATTTTTTTCTATAAATGACAAAAACTTAATTCTTTTGAATTTTGGTTTGTAACATCAATACCTAGGGCATGCAGTCGATTTGATAGTGATATGTTGAATATTTTTCATTTTATTAAGTTTTGACATTTGACTAATTATAATTTAGATATAGGTGTACGTTTGAACACATAACTTGTTCTATATATATCAAAATTCAATTTTATTTTTTTTGTTAGAAAGAAAACATCAATACCTAGTGCATAGATATTTTTCAGAATTTTTTTGAATTAGTTTACTATTTTTCCCAATGCATTGAACAAAGAAGTTCATGTTTGGTGAAAAACCTACATTCATAAGAAATAAAATAAAAATATATTAATGAAATTAAATATATTAAAATTTATACTACTTGGAAATCTTATAACAAGGACTAAATACTGACAAAAAAAAAAATTAAATGAATTAATTTGACCTCCCAAAAGCTAATGTAAAATTTGTTTTTTATTAGCATTTGATAGATGCAAAGGAGACTCCATTGCAAGTATGATTTAGATGTAGAGAGGTTCTATCCAAGAAATTTTGATTTTAGAGCCTTTGATTTAACTCTCTTCAATTAATTACTTCAAATGGGACCTCTTAAAGCTTAAATCATTATATTTTCTAAAAAATGTATGATTTCAGCAAAAATCAGCACATACCAAAAAGTGGAAACCAACTTTGTGAGTTCACCCCCTTCTTTGATGAAGAATAATTGGAAGATGAACAAGAATTTAAATCTTGTGCATGAGACTCTAAAGCTTCTAAGTAGACTATGAACCTCTATGCTTCTTCTTCTTGTGTTTCTTTGTAGATGTCTAAGCAACCAAAGCCTATGATTTGGAGCTAGATACTAAATCAAATTGTGTTAACTTTTGTTGTTCTTGTATTAGACACTCACAAAATACCTCAATTGAAGGCAGTACCCAAAGTATCCATGGTGAAATATAATGAGGAGGCAAAGAATTGAAAGGGTCCTTTAAGCTTCAATAAAATAAAAAAGATGCCCTCTTTATCATTCTTATCCTTATCATAACCTTATAAAGTGATGAGATATATTTTAACTTCTCTGAAAAGTCTTCAATGGAGGGGCAGTCATTAGGTACCAATGATGTCAAATATGTCTCAATATTAAGTGTATAAACTCATTAATACCCCCAAAAATCTCCTCAAATTTGAGCCACTTAGCCTTAGGAGTGTTGTAAGAATCAATATAGAACTAGAGATCATCTAAAATATGTAGAGCAATAAAACTCATAGTCTCATCCATCTTATCCATATGTAGAAGAATATCAAATTGATGGATCAAATTAGGTTGGGTCTCAACAAAATAAGACCATAAACCCCTAGATAGAATCGCTCTAGTCATCTTGGTCTTCCAGCTATGATAGTTAAGGGGTTTAAGTTTCCTAAGAGAGGATTGTGCCATTAAAATTAGTATTCAGATTAAGTAAGGGCTAGGGAAGTATTCAAATTTGAAATATGATGATTTTACCACCACCACCCCCCCGCCCCACCAAGTAATAAAAGCCAACTCTTTTTCATCTTTTTAAGCAATGAAATGACAAAATCAAGAAAAAATTAAATCTGAAATATTTGAGTTCCCATGAAAGTTCTAGAAAGATAGACATGATATCTATGCAGAGGACTCCACCAACTTTCCAACACCTACTTGTTTGCACAAATTGGAGTCTAGACCTACAAGATATGGTCCCAGAAGTGCTAAACTAAATATTTGACTTCATAGGTATAGTATACAAAATTGGAGCAAAAACAAAAAACAAAATCAACACCACTGGGTTGATGTCAAAACCAATATTTTGAGAATATCTTGTTTACATAATTTTGACCTAGTATGTGCAAGTTATGGCAAAAAACTTGATAGGTTAAAAGCCAAAAAGGGTCCAAAAATAAAATATGTCTAGAATATTTTCTATTGCCATAAAAAAGAACATAAAAAATGCTAGAATGTTCTTTTTCTACACACAGTATTCTTAAAAAAATTTCTTTCCAAATTTAAAAGTTGTCGTCAAAATTAGCAAAGTGCTAAATTTAGTGCCTACTCATTTCAATAGTCTACTATATATGTAACCCTTCTAGCACTAATAGAACCTTGTGCATGTACAGGTTGCACAAGGGTACAAATTGTACCAAAAGTCTGAATCTTTTCTTTAAAATTTTTTGTGAGGCTTATTTAAAAAATGAGAAAAAAAATGTCATATGTAATCTTCTCTTTTGCCTATGTGGAAAAAATTTGATGCCATTTGCACAGGATGTACCATTTGACTATATACATAATATTGTATGACTTCATAGAATTTCACACAAAATGTTTTTTCTTAGCTTCGACTTTTCTAAGTTTGATAATTTGATAAGTAATCTTATAATTTTTGTGCCTTCTAGTTGCATCATGGCAACATTTGTTTTTCTCCAAAGTGCTCAAAAGGCTTTAATTGCTCATATTTTGATGAAACAACATTTAATATATAGGTTTTTGGATATTGCAAACATATGGAAACCTCTATTTGATCTCAATGTGAACAATTTTTTTTTTCAAGGCTAGATCCATTAAGAATATGGATAGAAACTTAATAGATCTTTTTTGATACCATGTATAAGTTCATGATCCAACCCCACAAGTCAAGAATCCCTCCTTGTAAGCACACAAATTGTCACATAGATATACAAAGCAAGAATAATATGTTCAACACAACTTGAGAATTATGTATTGATTGAATAAAGAGATAAGATTAAAATAAATGAACGAATTGTTTTATGAAATAATGAATAAAAACATACATGGAAACCCTCAATGTAGATTAAATTATCTAGTGCCAAGTATCACTATCATATTGAATGGAACAACTTAAGTTATTATTATCCTAATTAAATAAAAGCAAAATGCACCTAAGTGAGAATGCAAAAGATAAAATAGAACTTAATATTATTAATTCAATCGGATGATCTTACATTATAGTTCAAATGGATTCACCAAGCCTTATTTTTTTGTAAACAAGTAACCTACAAGAATAACTTCCCAACAATTAACATACTAATTAATTTATTTTATTTAATCACTAATCTAAAACTATAATAAATATTATAATACTCCAAACTTCCCCCCTTTATTACAGTAATTTAAACAAGAGCGGAATATTGTAAAGGTTGAATACAAACCTTATGGACACTTCGATGAAGTGCCTTCACCAATCCTCCTTGCTCACCTAGGAAACATTGAATTGACTACATTAGTGGATCTCCTAACTATTGAACCCAGAACCATCTAGACAACATGAGAGAGCATAAAAGTGTTCCCACTCTCCATGCACAATGAGACACATTTCCTTCAAAATTACACATCTCCTCTAAGTGTGTCTAATGCCTCTTATAGTGTTGCACATGAGAGATATTTCCTCTGAGTGTGTGTAATTCCTCCTCAAGTGTTGTGGAAACAATCCTTCCTCTACTATACAAATCATCAACAAAATGTGAATAAACCAAAGTCCATGCACCCATCAAAAATAGGGACCCCTTTCTCCTTGAAGGGACACATTATGCCAAGTCTTCTATTTTCTCAAGGACACAAATGTGGTGCTTCTCATGCATGAGTCACCCATGAGTAGGAAGATAACTTGAGATGATAGAATACCTCCTACCTCCATTTTCTCCAAACTCCAATAGGACCCTATTATAGTTTATTCACTTGATTCCACATGTGAGTCTTTGAAGACCTCATCATATGTAAAAAAGATGACTCTAAATGCACAAATAATGTTTAAAATATGCATATCTATAATTCAAAAAGGACAATACTAATTTCAACCAATAATAGACCCATCAACTAGTCAACATTATCCTTTAAAAAAACAACCCTTAAATATTCACAATAGTATATCCCCTTACAATAGATCGAAAAAAGTAAACCAAACAAACACATGCACAATATCACCGAACATGATTCCTGATACCAAAACAACTTTTTCTGTCAACCAAACCTATCGTGACTCAAACTATAGATGATGATTTTGTGAATAGTTTACTAGAAAATAATTATTGGATGTGATTAAACCATCAAATCAAACCCAAACTGATTTCACAGGATTATCACAATGAATCACTCACAAAACCTAATTTTCAGAGTGATGATCTAGAATGCACACTTTCACAGCTATGTTATTCCCTTCTTTCCAAGTCTTCATTGGTTTCAACACTGACTTCTACTTAAAAAATAATTATTTTTTCTCTGAAGGCTTCTAAAGCTTCCTTCGTTATGTCATCAAAAAAAATTTATGAGAAACCCAAAACCTTCTAGGAGAGAGAAATGGTTGAGAATCCAATGAAATGCTTGAACGATTCTGTCTTACATGGGCTCAAGAAGATCTCTCACTTCTTATATAGTGTATGTTTGATCTTCTTCATGTATCAGGCATATCTTTTGTATAGTTCTTAAATAGGATCACAATGCACCAATAAAAAACATCATAATATCAGGAAATTTCTTTCTACATCATAATATCAGCAAGAAATCTTTCCACCAATCTCTTCACAAACTCTTCAATTGCCCACTTTGTTCACAACACTACAAGCTATTGCATCGCTCCAATCAGAGATCTGCAACTTTGGATATTCACTGCATGTTCGTAGGCGCTAAGAGAGACCACTTAACTATGAAAGGTATTTAATACTAGGCAGGATCAACCAATCTTTCATTCAATCTTCACACCACTCACAGGTATACTCTTCACAACATATACATTGATATCACTGCTAACATGAACATGATTCACTCTCTCTTTTGTTAATTATGAACGAGAAAAGAAAACATATTTAAGAACTCCAAATAGAAAACAAAAACAAAAACAACATAAACATATAACACAAGTTTTAATGTGGTTTACCACTAAGTGGCTACGTTCACCAAAAACGCAGGGATTAATCTTTATTAATCAATAATGCAATTCAATACATCAAGCATGGACTATACTCATGTATATATAATCATATAGAGCCTTCAAGCGAATAGTCTCCAGAAGACCAATGGTCATGACCATTGGGCTTCACATCCCAACAAACTCACACTTGAAGCCCGACCGACACAACCATGTTCTCAACACTCTGTGCATTTCCAATTCTTTACAATGGAATCAGGTGCATCAAAGACTTCAATTTCGACAAATTTTGCTCTTAGACATTGTGGATAAGCCTTTTCCAAGTCAAATCAGAGTTAAAAACATGATATCCTACTACAGATACAAACTTACAATAAAAAATACCAATCACTGTAGATTCAAAATATACTACCCCTTGATCCACATAAGGACACTCCAACATCAAATTCATAAAATCTGCAGAGTAGCACAGATCAATTCAAAACTTTTCGTCAAGCATAATATGTCAAAATATTTGTAGGTTGAATCCTGATTTATCCAGTAGTTCGAAACACTTAGTCTTTCATGTTAAAGTTGTGAAATACCACCTCATAGAACCTAGTGAACCCCTATATGCAAATAACTCGTCACAACAATGCAAGATTCATAAAACACAAAGATTACTTTGAAAAATGTAGACCAATAATATGCAATAATAATAATCAAATCCACTTAATAATTAAAAACCCTAAAACCCAATAATAATTAATAATAATGAATTAATTATTAATATTCTGAAATTTAGCTTCCTAAATTTAGCTTAATTGAAATAGAGAAAAGGTGACTTAATTATTAAATCAATATGATTTAATTAATTAAGTAAACTAATACCTTTTACTCTAACACCCCCCTTAAGATGAGTTAGGGAGAAGCTAAAAAAATGAAGGACTAGATGCTAGAAAGAGAAAATGGGCCCCAACAACAAGGCCTGATGAGGTACCCAAGTACAATGAAATCTCTGTGAAGTGGGGAAAAGGAGAAAACCCAATGGAAAAAATACTCTCCAAGAAGAGATGAAAACTCAAGTGAAGGACAAAGAAACCTCCAAACAAGAATGTTGCAAAAGATAGGAACAAAAGACAAGAATGAAGAATCACTAAAGCATGAAGAAGTTGCAAACTCTGTCGTAGAATGATTGCTAAGATGCTAAAATAAGAACCTCCTCTTTAACAAAAGATGAACAAGATCAAGAAGATATGACTACATGAGTGTCCTCAATGACACTACTCGAATCCGAATTAGATGGAAAACATGGGCAAAACATCTAGAACCTGAAGATACAGATGGCACAAGTACCAACAGTCTGAAGAACTGTTCAAATGAAAAATGAAAGGTCACCTCTAGAACAAAGGAATGTAAGATGGTCCATATGGTAAGTATTCCATCTCACCAAAATACATGGGTAACCAGCCGTTACATCTCCCTAGTACATAGGAACAAATACTGAATACACAACTCACTCCAATACAAAACCAAGGAAGCATTAGTACCAACAATAGAAACCCCCCTATAATGCTGACAATGGAGAGGCATGATAGGTACATGGAATCTGAAAGCCATAATGTAGTGCATGAAGAAGAACCAAGAACATATGACTGTGCAAAGATGAAAGTACAAGTAAATACAAAGGGTGTGGAAACAAAGGCACATGCACATCAGAAAGGTATTAAGGAAAACAAAGGCAAACATCAAACCCGCATGATACTTTATATCATAGTGCAAGTACAATAAGACACAAAATTGATGTGCAAGATCCCATAATACATGTGCAATACAGAAGAACTTTATCTCAGTGCGATTACAAAATCATAAGTGCTTACAATGAAGGATCATAATGTCAAAAAAAGACATAAGACTGGAAATACATCAATCAAAACAAGTCATCCCACGCAAATGAGAAGTTTCCACAATGTCATATGTCCAAGTAATTCACCAAAGTATGAAAACACAAAAAAATAAATAAAATGTACCTACAATAAAATATGGAAAAAGTGCATGGATGGATGTGAAGAGCTTTGGAACATTGTCCCAACGCTACTGGAATCATGAAAAATCAGAGAAACTAGCAAAAAGTTATGATCTCAGGACTTAAAATAGAACCTCTGACTTCAAATGGTTGTAGCATACACCAACAACAAAACCAAGTGATGAAACCGACATATCTGGAAAGTAGATGAAACCTAATTTTCGACGATATGTCATTTTCCAAATAACGATATTGTATGCCCAGGTTATAGCCAAAAAAAAACCTCTTTTAGGGCACAAAGAGCATCATAGGGGCCATGCAAGTTGTCTGTACCACTGATGTCAACATTATGTCATGTTGACATCAGCATTGATGCAATACACTTTTGCATCCAGTTGATTTTTAGTTATGATGTAGGTGTAGGTACGATCATACAGATTTTTTCATGTCTCAAAAAAATGTGCCAATAAAAAATCATGTCCTAGATGCCCAGATCTGGTCCTGTGAATCATAAATTGACAAATAAAAGGTCAACCTTGACTATTTGACATGTATCATATTCAATTATGAGGCCCAAATCAACCAAAATTGCACAGAAGACCTATTATAGGTGGAATCTACCAATCTAAAGAGCAGGAAAGCCTCAGGTCTAAAGCTCTAATACCATGTAAAAGTTGTAGAATAGAAACCTCACATAACCCAGTGAACACCTATATGCAAATAACCTATCACAACAATGGAAGATTCATAAAACACAAAGATTGCTTGGAAAAATTGAGAGAAAGAATATGCAATAATAATAATCAGATCAAGAATTACAAAAGGGATAAATCCTTATAAAAGGAGATCAAACCTAAAAGGAAAAACCCTAAAAACTAATTAATAATTAATAATAAATTAATTATTAATATTTCTAAGTTTAGCTTCCTAAATTTAGCTTAAGTGAAATAAAGAAAGGGTGACTTAATTATTAAATCAATACGATAGAATTAATTAAGTAAACTAATACATTTTACTCTAACACCCCCCCTTAAGATGAAGTTAGGGAGAAGCTAAAAAAACTAAGGACTAGATGTTAGAAAGCGAAAATGCGTCCCAACAACAAGGCCTAATGAGGTACCCAAGTACAATGAAATCTCTATAAATTGGAGAAAAGGAGAAAACCCAGTGGGAACAAAACTCCTCTCCAAGAAGAGATGAAAGCTCAAGTGATTGACTAAGAAACCTCCAAACAAGAATGTTCCAAAACATAGGAACTAAACACGAGCATGAAGAAGCTGCAAACTCTGTCCTAGGGTGACTGCTAAGATATTGAAATAAGAACCTCCTCTTAAACAAAAGATGGTGAGGATCAAAACAGTAGATGAATCTACATGAGTGCCCGACTCAGATGGAAAACACAGGAAAAACATCTAGAACCCGAAGATACAGATGGCACAAGTATCAACAGTTTGAAGAACTAATCAAATTAAAAATGGAAGGTCGCCTCTAGAAAATAGGAATACAACAGTGTTCATATGGTAAGTATTCCATCTCACCGAAATGCATGGGTAACCAATTGTTGCATCCGCCTAGTACATAGGAACAAATACTGAATACACAAATCCCTCCAATACAAAACCAAAGAAGCACTAGCACCAACAATAGAAACCCCCCTATAATGCTGACAATGGAGAGGTATGATAGGTACACTAAATCTGAAATCCATAATGTAGTGCATGAAGAAGAACCAAGAACATCTAACCATGTTGACATGAAAGTACAAGAAAATACAAAGGGTTGCAAACCAAGGCACACACGCATGAGAAAAGTATGAAGGAAAACAAAGGTAAACATCAAACCCCCATGACAATTTATATCATAGTGCGAGTACAATACGACATAAAACAGATGTGCAAGATCCCATAATACATGTGCAATACAAAATCACTTATCTCAGTGCAATTATAAAATCATAAGTGCTTACAATGAAAGATCATAATCTCAAAAAAAGACATAAGACTAGAAATACATGAAGAACAACCAGAAAAAAAAGTCATCCCACGCAAACGAGAAGTTTCCATGATGTAATATGTCCAAGTAATTCACTAGAATGTGAAAACACAAAAAACTGAATAAAATGTACCTAAAGTAAAATATGGAAAAAGTGCATGGATGGATGTGAAGAGCTCTGAAACACCATCCGAACAACACTGGAATTGCTAAAATCAAAGAAACTAGCGAAAAGTTATGAGCTTGGGACTAAAAATAGTACCTTTGACTTCAAATGGTTGTAGAATACACTAACAACAAAAACACACGATGAAACCCATATATCTAGAAAGTAAATGAAACCTGATTTCTGACAATATGTCGTTTGCCAAAAAATGATATCTTATGCCAAAGTTATGGCCAAAAGAAAAGAAAAAAACACTCTTTTAGGGCAGAAAGAGGGTCACAGGGCCATGCAAGTTGTCCGTACCGCTGACTATACCACTAATGTCAGCAAGGATTTATATTGACATCAACGTTGATGCAATGTACTTTTGCAACCAGATGATTTTTTTTTTTAAATATTTCCAACATAGGTGCAGGTATGATCATACTGATTTTCATGTCTTGAAAAAACATGCCAAAAAAAAATCATGTCTCAAATGCCCAAATCCGATCCCGTGAATCAACAATTGACAAACAAAAGGTCAATCTTGATTATTTGACATGTACCAGATTCAATGTTGAGGTCCAAACTAACCCAAATTGCAGAGAAGACCTGCTATAGGTAGAATGTCCCAATCTAAATAGCAAAAAAGCCTCAGGTCTGAAGCTCTGATACCATGTAAAAGTTGTAGAATAGCAACCTCACGGAACCCAGTGAAAACTTGTATGTAAATAACCTGTCACAATAACTAAATATTCATAAAACACAAAGATTGCTTTGAAAACCCAAGAGAAAGAATATGCAATAATAATAATAATCTGATTAATAATTACAAAAGGGACCAATCCTTATAAAAGGAGATCAAACCTAAAAGGAAAAATCTTAAAAACCAATTAATAATTAATAATGAATTAATTATTATTATTCTTAAGTTTAGCTTCCTAAATTTAGCTTAAGTGAAATAGAGAAAAGTTGACCTAATTATTAAATCAACATGATTTAATTAATTAAGTAAACTAATACCTTTTACTCTAGCACCCCCCTTAAGATGAAGTTAGGGAGAAACTAAAAAAACTAAGCACTAGATGCTAGAAAGCGAAAATGGGTCCCGACAAGAAGGCTTGATGAGGTACCTAGGTACAATGAAATCTTTGTAAAGTGGACAAAAGGAGAAAAATCAATGGAAACAAGAATCCTCTCCAAGAAGAGATGAAAGCTCAAGTGGAGGACTAAGAAACCTCCAAACAAGAATGTTCCAAAAGATAGGAACAAAAGACGAAAATGAAGAAATAGTGAAGCATGAATAAGTTGCAAACTCTATTGTAGAATGATTGCTAAGATGCTGAAATAAGAACCTCCTCTTAAACAAAATATGGTCAAGATCAAGAAGACATGGATCTGCATGAGTTCTCTGAATGACACTACTCGAATCTGAATCAGATGGCAAACAAAGGCAAAACATCTAGAACCTGAAGATACAGATGGCACAAGTACCAATAGTCTGAAGAACTGATCAAATGAAAAATGGAAGGTCGCCTCCAAAAAATAGGAATGCAAGAGTGTCCATATCGTATGTATTCCAGCTCACCAAACTTCATGGGTAACCAGTCATTGCATCCGCTTAGTACATAGGAACAAATACTCAATACATAGCTCACTCCAATATGAAACCAAGGAAGCATTAGCACAAACAATAGAAACCCCCCTATAATTCTGACAATGGAGAGGAATGACGGGTACACTAAATCCGAAATCCATAATGTAGTGCAGGAAGAAGAACCAAGAACATCTAACCATGTAAACATTAAAGTATAAGCAAATACAAAGGGTGTGCAAACTAAGGCACACACACATGAGAACAGTATGGATAAAAACAAAGGCAAACATCAAACCCTCATGACATTTTATATCGTAGTGCGAGTACAATAAGGCACAAAATTAATGTGCAAGATCCTGTAATACATTTGAAATACATAAGCACTTTATCTCAGTGTGATTACAAAATCATAAGTGCTTACAATGAGAGATCATAATGTCAAAAAATGACATAAGACTAAAAATACATGAATAACAACAAAAAACAAGTCATCCTACGCAAAGGATAATTTTCCATGATGACATATGTCCAAGTAATGCACCAGAGTGAGGAAACACAAAAAATGAGTAAAATGTAGTTGGAGTAAAATCTAAAAAAAGTGCATGGATGGATGTGAAGAGCTCTGAAACACCGTCCCAATACCGTTGGGATCGCAAAAAATCGGAGTAAATGGCAAAAAATTTTGAGCTCGGGAATGAAATCATTATCTCTGACTTCAAATGGATGTAGAATATACCAACAACAAAAACAAGTGATGAAACCCACATATCTAGAAAGTAGATGAAACATATTTTGGACGATATCTTGTTTGCCAAAAAATGACATTGTATGCCCAAGTTATGGCCAAAAGAAGAAAAAAAAACCCTCTTTTAGGGAACAAAGAGGTTCACAACGGCCATACAAGTTGTCCAAGCCACTGGCTGTACCTTTGATGTTGAAGCATCATGTCATGCTGACATCAGTGCAAATGCAATGTAATTTTGGAGCCAGTTGGTTTTTATTTTAAAATATTTTTGACACACATGCTGGTCTGATCATACAAATTTTTTGTGTCTCAAAAAAATGTGCCAATAAACAATCATGTCCCAAATGCCCAAATCCGGTCCCGTGAATAAAAAATTAACAAACAAAAGGTCAACCTTGACTATTTGGCACATGCCAAATTCAATGGTGAGGTCCAAATCAACCCAAATTGCACAGAAGACCTTCTATAGGTAGAATCTCCCAATCTAAAGAATAGGAAACCCTCAAGTCTGAAGCTCTGATACCATGTTAAATTTGTAGAATAGCAACCTCACAAAACCCAATGAACACCTGTATGCAAATACCCTATTACAAATGGAAGATTCACAAAACACAAAGATTGCTTTGAAATACCCAGAGCAAGAATATGCAATAATAATAATCAGATCAAGAATTACAAAAGGGATCAAACCTAAAAGGAAAAACCCTAAAAACCAATTAATAATTAATTAATTATTAATATTCCTAAGTTTACCTTCCTAAATTTATCTTAAGTGAAATAGAGAAAAGGTGACTTAATTATTAAATCAATATGATTTAATTAATTAAGTAAACTAATACCTTTTACGCTAACACCCCCCCTTAAATTGAAGTTAGGGAGAAGCTAAAAAGACTAAGGACTAGATGCTAGAAAGAGAAAATAGGTCTCGAAAATATGGCCTGATGAGGTACCCAAGTAAAATGAAATATTTGTAAAGTGGAGAAAAGGAGAAAACCTAGTGGGAACAAAACTACTCTCCAAGAAGAGATGAAAGCTCAACTGAAGGACTAAGAAACCTCCAAAAAATAATGTTCCAAAAGATAGGAACAAAATACGAGCATGAAGAAACTACAAACTTTGTCATAGAATGATTGCTAAGATGCTGAAATAATAACCTACTCTTAAACAAAAGATGGTCACAATCAAGAAAACATGAATTTGCATGAGTGCCCTCAATGACACTACTTGAATCTGAATGAGATGGCAAACACAGGCAAAACATCTGGAACCCAAAGATAGAGATGGCACAAGTACCAACAGTCTGAAGAACTGATCAAATGAAAAATGGAAGATCACCTCTAGAAAATAGGAATGCAAGAGTGTCCATATGTTAAGTATTCCATCTCACCAAAGTGCATGAGTAACCAAACACTACATCTACCTAGTACATAGGAACAAATACTGAATACATAACTCACTCCAATAAGAAACCAAGGAAGCATTAGCACCAACAATAGAAACCCCCCTATAATGCTGACAATGTAGAGGTATGACAGGGACACTGAATCTGAAAGCCATAATGTAGTGCATGAAGAAGAACCAAGAACATCTAACCATGCAGACATGAAAGTACAAGCAAATACAAAGCGTGTGCAAACCAAGGCACACACGCATGAGAAAGGTATGAAGGAACAAAAAAAGGAAAACATAAAACCCCATGACACTTTATATCATAGTGCGAGAACAATAAGGCACAAAACATATATGCAAGATCCTATAATACATTTGCAATACAGAAGCACTTTATCTGAGTGCAATTACAAAATAATAAGTGCTTACAATGAAAGATCATAATGTCAAAAAAATACATAAGACTTGAAATAAATGAAGAACAACAAAAAAAAAGTCATCCCATACAAACGAGAAGTTTCCACGACATCATATGTCCAAGTAATTCACTAGAGTGTGAAAACACAAAAATGAATAAAATGTACTTGGAGTAAAATCTTGAAAAAGTGCATGGATGGATGTGAAGAGATCTAAAACATTGTCCCAACGCTACTAGAATTGCGAAAATCGAAGAAACTGCCGAAAAGTTATGAGCTCAGGACTAAAAACAACACCTCTAACTTCAAATGGTTGTATAATACACCAGCAGCAAAACTAGGTTATTAAACCCACATATCTGGAAAGTAGACAAAACATATTTCTGATGATATCTCGTTTGCCAGAAAACAATATGGTATGCCAAAGTAATGGCCAAAATAAAAAAATAAAAAAATAAAAACAAAGAGGGTCACAAGGGCCATGCAAGATGTTCATATCATCAAAGACTCCTCTGCCACAAATTGTAATTTGACAAGAATAGCCATGGTTGTTAAAACCTCAACAACCTTTCCTCCACCAGTTGTCATATTCATCACTCCATGGTCAAGTGCATCACAGAAAGGTGATTTATAATCTTGTTTGTTTACTAGAATTAAGCCTCTTCCATATGCCATAGATGGCCAATAATCTTGTTGATCCCCTCGCATAGGACCCCTTCCATTTAGACTTTCAAAATATTGACGGATATCTTTCTAGCCTAGGTAATTCTCCATCTCAAGTGATGCCAGAATATTTTTGGTAAGCATCCACCTTTTGCCTCCATTCAGCAACATGATATGACTTGAGGAGCAATTAAATGTTTGTTGTAGTTTTGAGGTGACCAAAGAATTTTAAAGAAGATTCATACTCCAGCGGCCACTTCGACAAGTCATCCTCCCATTGCCCTACACCTCGGCATCTTCCACCAAAAGCTGGAAGATGCTTTTTCTCTTGTCTAGCCACTCATTCACCTCTTCGACTTCCAAAATTTTAACTCAACACATGATATCATGAATCCCCATGAGGGATGCTAGTTTGATTGTCTAGCCACTCATTCGCCTCTTCGACTTCCAAAATTTTAACTCGGCACATAGTGTTCTTGTCCTGTGTATTCATTTCTACTGGCACGTCCACAAGACTTGAAACATTGTCTAATGTGGTAAAAATTGTATTGAGGGAAGCTAATTCCTTTTTCATCTCTTCATTTCTTTTTTCTACAGAAAACTCCCACTCTTTCATAAATTTCTCTCGCGAATCTACCATTTCATCTTCCATACTATATATTCGCTCCATGAGAATAAAATTTTCCTCCTGCGGTCTCTCAATTCGTTCATACAAGTAATCTTCTGAGTTGTTGGCCTCACCTTCTTTAGGGTCATCTTCATTCACCAGATTCAACAGTCCATCCTCCTCACCCTGGGAGGCATCCTTCTCATCTTGGAAGGTAAAAAAACCAGTCTCTTCTTCTTCAAATAGGTAATACTTTTAACCCTCTTCTTCTTCTGTCGAAGTCTCCTCCTTTTTCCAGCCATCCCACCAATGAATATGATGTTTGGTTTCAACCTCCACTTGGATATCACTCTTTACTAAGTCTAGACTACAAATAAATTTATTGATGACTAATTTGGCTTCATCATTTGATTCGGCCTCATCATCTAAAACTTCAACCTGTCTCCTTATAACATGAAAGCACCCAGCTCCAGGATCAAACACAACACAAGTGCACCCATCTCTAGGATCAACCACCCAGTCGAATCTCATCTCTGCTCAACATTTCACCATAGCTCTAATACAAATTTTTAACTATGAACGAGCAAAGAAAACATATTTAAGAACTCCAAACAAAAAACTAAAACATAAAACAACATGTAAGCACATAACACAAGTTTTAACGTGGCTCACCACTAAGTGGCTACGTCCACCGTAAATGTAGGGATTAATCTCTATTAATCAATAATGCAATCAGTACATCAAGCATGGACTGTACTGAGGTATATGTTTAATTAAATAGAGCATTCAAGTGAAGAGTCTCTATAAGATGAATGGTCATGACCGTTGAGCTTCACATCCCAACATTTTTCTCCACACAATCGAGAAGACCATTGAACTTTTTCATACACTTCTCACTAAAAAATTACTTCTCTCTATGTTGTAGGCCTATCTCCCTTATTCAAAACCATCATTCTTCAATCATAGGCACAAAATTCAGCATGCTCTGATACCAAATGAGAGTGTAAAAGACAACATAGAACTTAATTTTATGGAGGGTGATCTTACAATATAGTTCAAATGGATTTGTAAAGCCTTATTTTCCACTAATCAACTAACCTAGAGGAATAACTTCCCAACAACTAACTTTCTAATTAATTTATTATTTATTTAATTACTAATTTAAAATTATATTAAATATTATAATACTCCAACATTAAGTTTAGCTAAAGTGAATAAAGGTAATTAAAAAACTTAATTAATTAAATAATTAGATAAATTTTCTTAATTATATTTCAATTATAATTTAAATTTATAGTATTTAAGTGAATACGGTAATTAAAGGACCTAATTAATTAAATAATTAGACTAAAAAAATTAACTATTTCAATCATAATTATAATTTATAGTAAATAATTATATTTGAATCATAAATCTAACCCTAATTAAACCCTAACCATAATTTTTTTCATTGTAAACTCCTATAACACTAAGATTCAACATAGAGCCATAACTATAATATTAAAACTAATCCTAATCTTTACCCTTGTCATAGTTAAACTATAAATCTTGATTGAACCCTAACACTAATCTTATCCCTTACCTTAATTAAAGTGTAATCTAAATTAAATGCTAAACCTAATTGAATTGAAACATTGATGAAATCTAAGCTCTAATTGACCACTTACCGTAGCCATAACCTATCCTTAAAACCATATCACTAATTGAACCCTAACATATCCTTAATTATAATCCTAATTATCCTAAAGCCTAATGTTGATGCTAATTGAATTCTAATTCTAACCTTGACACTAATCCTAACCCTAACCCTCACCTAATATTTATCCTAGAACCCTAAAATTAACACCAGTTATTTCATAATTGAGCCCTAACTCTAATTAAACTCTAACCTAAACCTCAAGGTTCCTAATTCTAATGATCTATAACTCTAATTTAACCCTAATCATAACCATAACCCCAAATTGTATTGTAGAACCCTAATCCTAAATAAACCCTTACCCAACCCTAATTCTTATCGTAATTAAACTTAACCCTAATTTAAATTAATTCCTAGCCCTAAATAAATCCTTACCCAACCCTAATTCTTATTGTAATTAAACTTAACCCTAATTTAAATTAATTCCTAGCCCTAAATAAATCATAACCATTGTTAAACCCTAACATTGACCTTAACTAAACCCTAACCCTAAATTAAATTGAATCCTAAACTTATACCTAATTAAAACCTAACCTAAATTGAACCCCAATCTTTTCCCTAATCATAATTAAATCTTATCCCTAACCCTAACTAAAATATTTATTTTATAACCATAATTGATCCTTATCTATAAACCTGACTAAACCCTAATCCTAATCCTAACAATAATTAAACTATGATTAACCTTTAACATATTAGGATTTTAGAGTTGGGATAGATAATAGATGATGAGATAAATATATTTATTAATACAAGATAAAAATAAAATAGTTGAAGGACGCATCACTACTATTTTGATGAGAAAATACTAGATCATAGATGAAAGAAATAGAGCAAGAAAATTGCATGTGTTAATTTACAATGTCATATAAATTCTATCTAAGCTATCATGTTCAAGGTCATAACTATAGATATAATCTATACATTCATAGAATTAAAGTATATGCATATGGTTGAAGTGTCCTTGATATAGAGATCTAAATTTCATCCACAAAATGATCTAGAGGAAATTTGCTCATAAAAGAAATTTTTGTTCAGTCTAACATATTTGTACCTCAAAAAATGGTTTGAAGAGACACTGCTTGGGAAGTTATTAGTCAGGTATTTGTTCTCCTTTAGTCAATACCTTGGGTAGGTTAATTCAATAATAATGAGAAAAGATCAATGACATGTAATCATGTGATATGCAATACAATATCTCTAGATATGCTTTGTAGATAATTGTTTGATCCTTAGTATATCCAAAATGATTCAAATGAATTTCATATGGTCCGTTCAATACATCATCTTAAAGAGAAGTTTGAAACTATGTGTGCCTTAATTAGTTCATAATTGTAAATGAAATGAGCAAGATGTATAATGTTATTGTATCTTTCATGTAATTGTCAATTCACTATATAATAAATCTGATTACTATAGTGTATGTTGCAGATGGAGAGAGAGCATTAATAAATTTCGATGATCTTCCAATATTCACCGATTGGTATATATATGCATGCAAGCAAAGGGGATCAAGTAATACCTTGACTGGTCATGTCTACATACCAATCAAGATATTACATGATCGTGCCTCTTCAAACCATAATCGTAGTTAACCAATACCAATCGGTGTGTAGTATTTAAGAAATACAACCGATACTAATCGGTGGTGTTCTGTGCATTACAATTTATAACCAATGTTAATCGGTATTTAAGCATTGATTAAGAACCCAATATTAATCAGGATTTGTTTGGAAGGTGTTATATATATATATATATATATATCGAGGAATACGATCACAGCAAGATCATATATGTGAATATCAACATAAGTTTAAATTATCATGTCTATGATCATCATTATTGATATAAGAAAAACCGAAAATAACATATAGAAGAGTAATTATAATAATCATCAAACAAAGGAATGATAAATGAAGTCTTATCAGAGTCTATCGATGAGATAGATGATTGAATGAGAGACTTCATTTATCTCTCATTCAATCATTTATCTTACTGAGGCTATCATGTATCAACAATAATGACTAGTAAGAAAAGCAGACATTGATCTAACTTAAAAAATTCAAATTTTAAAATTCAAAATTTAAATCTACACACATGAAAATGACTTAATTCAAATGTATACTTGTCAATCTAAATTACTATGATAAATAATAATTTGAATAAATTAATTTAAAGACAATAACTCTATAAAACTGAAATAGGACCAGTTAAAATTGTTTATCACCTACACAAAACACTCCAACAAACACACTAATAAATCAACAAAAGATACCTAATCATCGAAGACCTCCAAATCATACAGAAGAATCACATGGATGCGTGATTTTCACCATTAAACCATGCAAAGCCGGCTTTCGTCTTAATAGTCAATATTGATATCCCTTAATTTCAAAAAGAATATCCCTCTGATCTTTTTCTTTACAATTGTTTAATGTCCTTATACAATTTTTTTATAGTATACTGTGCTCTAACGGGCATTTAAAATTAAACAATTTCCCATTATCTTGTCGTGAACGGCTAGTTCGGATATGAGAAGCATAGTCAATTGGGTCCCTGATGTAATCCTCGAATAATTCCAGCATTAAAAAGTATTAAGATGCTCAATAAAATTACGTAACTCATGGATAAGCATCGTGGGTATCAATGGTATACATCCTTCCTGCTGAAAACAATGCTGGATACCTGCAAAAATGAATATTAAATATATGCTTACCAACTCTCAAAGATTTAACTACGTCTAACAATGAGTACAATATCCAAACGAATGGTTGTGTACGGAATCTATTGTTTATCGTTACAATACTATATTGCTCGTCAATGGGTTAAGTCAGATAGAAAGAACAACCAGAAGCCCTCGTCAAATGGCGTAACAAACAAAGGAGAAGAGCCTTCAAATATCTCCCTTGTGCAGATCCTGTGATATGATTTGGGAGGAGTTGCGTTTAAAAATAGCAAAAGTAAAAGTAATGGCTTATGATTCAAGAAGCTTCCACTTTGTGTTTGTCCATGGAGCCTGTTTTGGCGGCTGGTGTTGGTACAAAGTTGCAGACCTCCTTATGAAAGATGGGCACACTGTCTCTGCCCTTGACATGGCTGGCCAAGGAATCGACCCCACAGATGCAGATCACATTTACACATTAGAGGAGTACAATAAACCTCTCACAGACTTCTTTACTGCTCTTTCTTCAAACCATAAGGTTAGAGTTATGGAAATTTAGTCATGTTTGATATTTTTCATTATCAATGCATTATATTACATGATTTATTATTAGGAGGATTTCTGTTTTCTAATTAAGTGTTTCATTCTAATGATGAATCATGTAGTATGATTCGAAAACATTGATGATGAAAAATATCATACAAAGTTCAAGTTAGAAAAGGAAAAAACTAACATTATGCAATGTGGAAATTACATGACTTTGATTTATGGGTATCTTAAATACATCTATCTAAAATATGTCTAGAGATAACAATTTGGAGATGTAAGAGATAAGGGTTTTTGTTAATAGGCTCACATCATTATTTTCAATCCCCCTTGCTATTGTAAAATTTTCTGGGTTCCATCTTCTTTGATATAGTAAAATGATTCTTGATATTGACAAGTAGCTTAACAATAATCTAAATCTTACAGAACCATTTTTGTATAGATATCTTAAATACATCTATATAAAAAATGTCAAGAAATATCAATTTGAATACAAAGAAGATAATAGTTTTTGTTAGCATACTCATATTATTATACTTCACCACTTATTACAATTTGATCTAAATGTGGCATGACAATATTTGTATAGGTGATACTGGTTGGCCATAGCGTTGGTGGTTACAATGTGAGTTACACCATGGAGCGCTTCCCACATAAAATCGCTTCTGCTATTTTCGTTACTGCAGTCATGGCCCTCAGCGGAACGACTCTCGTTGACAGTTTGAATGAGGTTTGCTACTAATATTCCGCATTCAAACTTGTGATGTTTTGGTGACTTTTTTAATTTCAATTTCAGTTTTTTGTATTTCTAATTATTTTTGTGCATCGGTAGATTTTGTCTCGAATTGGAAGCTTGGGAGACTCCACATTTTCCTTTGCGAATGGAGAAGGGAAAAAACCCACATCCGTAAAGTTTGGCAAACAGTTTTCACAACAAGTTTTGTTACAAAACTCACCCTCTACGGTAAACTATTTTTTTTTGGTCGGTAAACTATTGAAATCAACTATTATTTGGCTTTTTTTATATAATAGACTTAATTGCTTGATTGACTGACTGGTTGGTATAATGGAATTCATGCAGGATATTTGTTTGACTGATTCTTTGCTGAAAAAATTTCCTTTGTGGGATGGAGCCGTTTCCTACACGAAGGAAAATTATGGACGAGTTCCCCGAGCATACGTTGTGGCTAAAGATGATAAAATGTTATCAGAGGAATACCAGAAAAAAATGATTGCAGAGAATCCTCCACAAATGGTATACGAGATAGAAGGATCGGATCACTCTCCATTCTTTTGCAAACCTGATAAACTTGCTAACATACTCCTACAAATTGCCAGTAGATGCCTGTGTGAATAATGTCGTGCGTCATTTTCTCTTCAATACTTAAGCAACAGTCTAATCAAATTTGTGGTCAGTCTTAAATCACATACACTAAACAATATATTAAGTGTGGAGAATGTCATCAATTCTGAATGTTTAACATTTTTAAGTTTAGAAATCAAATCTTAGTGTGTGAGATTTAAGCCATTCGTAAATTTGTATGATATTTGAATGAAAGGGTGGACATATATTGATTCATTTCATAAGAAACAAATTTATATATTCTGTGTTGTGGCTTGCCTACTTTTTTTCAAATTATTTAGGCTAATTCATAGATATAATCAATTTAGTTAGCTCATTATAAATGTCAGCATTAAACAAGTGTTAGTTTTGTAATAATAATATTTGTTGGTTATATGATTTATGGCATATCAATTTAAACATATGAGATAATAGATTCTTACAAGCCATATATATGAAACCACATAAAGTATGGATCTTAGTAGTACTATAATAAAACCACTTGTTATGTAGTTGAATAGATGAGTAAAAGCAAACAAGATAACAATTCAAAATCAACAAATCTTCGCAAGATAAATATAACATTATTTTACAAAGTAAATAAAAATGTTTTAAAATCATTTATCAAAAAAGAAAACTCCGAAATAATGAAATCACTCAAGATATTCTAGACATATATTTAACATATTTATATTAAAAAGAATAAAAGATGACTTTAGATCTAGGGTTAACCCCAATGCAGGAGTTAACAAGTCTATGGAGGAGGGCAATCAACCACCTCCACCCAATAACCAGCGCATCCTTATTTTGGTATTTCTTGCATATAATGTGGTTTTTTCTTAGGTCGTGCGAGTGGGGTTTTTAATGCATCATAGCCATCTGGTGGTCTTTGGCTAGTATGGATGGCAATCTGATAAGTGGGGCATTTAATTTGACAAGTGAAGCCATTAAACATGACAATGGCCTTGCGAACGGTACCAAATCCTTCAAATCGACCCTCATAGAAACCCCAATTTTTATTCCTGACTCTACCAATTTTAATTCTAATATTGTTGCCCTATTTGGAGCTATTGGTGAATCAGGAGGAGGTAAGCATCCTACCCCTATTATTTATCAGCTTAGTATTGTTCCTAATCCTGAAATGGTTAACATTTTGAATCATGAAAAATCTTGCTTAAAGAGTATTGTTGTATTTCTCGCAATCGTGGATGTTGCTAAGTGCTTGGCTCGCAAATCTTAGATGAGTGGATTAAAAATGTTTAGGTTAAGAAAATAGGGTTTCAATTTTGTTTTAATAATGATACAAAAAGGGCTTTTTATTATCTTTTTCAATGATGCTAAAATCTCAGGCAACAATGGTTGAGAAACAATATTGGACCATAGGAGTTTATGCGTTTAGGGCCCTCAAGTGGTCACTTGGAGTTGTTTCTGATGATATTTTAGTTCTATGTTGCCCTAGATGGAACATGGTTGAGAATATCCCCCATCTATTATGGAACTTTATCCCTCATATGCTGGAATCCATCAAGAAGAATCTTAGCGTGGATAAAACCCACTCCCTGGTTCCCCGCGTGGATGTTAGGGTGATGCAGAGTAGGTCAATATGATCACTAACAATGCAATTCAATCAACAAAGAGGACTCACAAAAGAGAAAAAGTTGAGATCTTTCTCCCAACTCACCTATCTTCCTCACTATGTCTCTTAGACATAGGTCGATCTAACACAATCTTCTAGTAGGATTCCAACTTGGACTAATACTTCAAGGGAAGGCTTCAAAAATGCCTTGGAGCATCATGAAACACCCCTCCATGCATTTACATAGACCTTCTGAAGTTATCCAATAGTGGTTCCTTCACAACTAGGGCCTCTTCCTAATAGCCCTCAAAACTGATTCTTCAAGCATAACTTGTTGTACAAACAAGTTAAAGACAAGAGAGAGAAATTTTTATATGTCCATTTGGAAGATACACAAAATATCTCAAACTTACTATATAGTGTTTCGGAAAACTCTCCTCTAATTTGGACTGGTAACCAATTCCTAAGCCAAATAGCCATATTTTCCAAAGCAAGTACAAGAAGTTCAAGTACCAAATTTTAAACCACCACTCCACATTTTGAGACACATCACAAAAGGACCAATTTTATAGGTTTTATGATCCACACTCACCAATATTGGACTATCTTGAAGTTTCCCTATTCTACCTATCCTCACTGAGTCTAACACATAGAAATATTAGACTAGGGATGGCTCAAAAACACCACAAACTTCATCTTTTGAAAAAATCCTTTAAAAACCATTTATATCACCTCTAGACCACCAATTCCATCAATTTTGGGAAAATTTCAACTATGGAATGGTGAGATATTCACATTTCTTCGTTTCAAACCCTCAAAATAAGGGTTTCAGGGCAGTTCCCAAATATTTTCTTGTAAAACACTCAAAACTTAATGAAACCTCACAAAATTGGTACCAAATGAAATTTATTTCAATTCTCTTTCAAATAAATCCATCCTTGAGTCATAATATTTCCGTACTAGTACAAAATAACCACTGCAATAGGGAAAAACTCATAAAATTACAGAAAATGAAGTTTGTTTTTGTTTGGTTTCACTCCAAAATGCTTCAACAACAACAATTAATCCTTGGTTCAACCATACCAAGCCATTATAAATCCTTTTAAATATTTTTTCAATGGTTACAATTAATTTCAACCAACTTTAAAACTATATGGTCATTGGCCTTCTACATCTCACATTTGGATAACTTTGCCATCTTAGCAACTTTTACATAATATGACAAAATATGACTATATAAACTCCAATGACCCCTATTACATCATGAATGGTTTATTATGACCTTATTAAAACCAAAAGTGACTCCAAATATTATGACTAAATTGGACCACATTTATTAAGCAAGGCTAGGTGCCCTTACACCATACACACCAAGTAGAATTTTGGCTCCTCCCCTTTAGGATTGTTTCTCACCAAACCAATCTAGATGGAATCATGCTCTAGCCTCCAAATGCCATCTCCAACTGGTATACCTTTCCATTGGATCATATGTTGAATTCATTTGGCACTCCTTGCACTCATTAGTTGGGTGTCAGCTAGACATTCACTCTTCTCAACAAACTAACCTGCTAACTCTCTTCCCATCTTTCTCTTGTTACAAATGAATACATAGAAGAGAGCTTGACTCCTACAAACCGTTCCTTTTCATTTATTTCTTGGATTTCCTTCTTTTTCACTCTTGATGAGCATTTGAATGCACCTTGCCATTTTCCTTAAATCATTCCATCTTTTACCTTTACCTGTGTCTTTAAGTTCACTACTGTATCAAACTTATGAACCACTATATTATCAGGCCCATATACCACTGCACTAGCAGATCTCAACTGCCCACTAACCTCCTTAGAAATTAAAGGACAATACACAGCCCCTACTAAAACCTGGTCATGTTTTTCTAACCAATCTTGCACTTCATTTCTTACCTTCTCTTTACCTAGTTTTAACAACACTTTGCCTTCTTTTCTCTCCCATATTGGATCACTCACCACACTCACTATCCTAGCATATTCATGCCCTTAAATGGTTGCATAATTTTCATGGTTATCCCCCACAATCTTGACAAATTCTTTCTTACCCAACATAATTACCTTGGTTTCCTTGGTCTTCTCCTGGGCATCTTCCTACAATGGGGTTAGTGTGAAAGTAATCCCATCCTTTACAATCTGATATGTATTATCTCTTTCATCATAAATGGGCATGTCTATAAAATTGTCATGGTCTTCCAAGTAATAAATGACAACAATTCATAGGCACTACATCACAAAGAACCTTGTCCTTATAACCACCAATGTTGAACTCAACTAAAGTTTTCTCATTCACGAAGATAGATTCATCATCATTCAACCAAGACACTCTATAAGGTGTTTCAAGAGGTATTCTCTTCAAACTCAGTTTGTCTATCATTTCCATGGACACCATATTATCAGTGCTTCTTGTATCTATAACAACCTTACATACCTTGTCTTTGCACTTGCATGTGGTCTTGAATAGAGTTCTCCTTTGTGTCATATCCTTCTCCTTGGATGCCTTGATTATTGTTTTACTCACCATCAAAGATTCACCTAACTCAAGAGCAACTACTTGATTAGGGTAATGAACACTTTCAGCATCTTCTTGTTGCACCAACTGAACCCTCTTGTCACCAACACTTGAAGAAGAATCTTGCTTCTCTAGACACTTCCATACTAGATGCCCAACCTGATTTGAAGTGTATCATCTTCATAAAAAGGTGTTTGAATTTCTACCTCCACCAAATCTACCTCTAAAACCACCTCTAGAATCAGTGACTTGTCCTTTACCCTTACTTACATCTTCTTTTTCTTCAGAGGACTGTTTTGATGTAGGGAAGGATCCTCTACCTCTCTAATTATTGCCTCTTCCTCTAATGGACTTGTCTTTCCTTCTTCTTATCTTCTCTTTCACTCTAATGGCCAACTAAAAAAATTCTTCAAGTGTCATTGGATTTGCCACAACTAGTTCATCTTGAATGTTAAATCTAAGTCCACCTAGATACCTAGCAACCTTTTCCACCTCATCCTCCATCCTACCTAATCTTCTGCTCAATTTATTAAATTTATCAATATAAGTCATGACATCTAAATCCTTTTGTTTCAGACCTTGGCATTTCTTATACAATTGAACTTCATGGTTTTTAGAAAGAAACTTACCTTTAAGTTTAGCAACCATCCTTTCCCAAGAAACTATCTTTGTTTCACCTTTCTTTCTCCTCTCAGCTTGTTCATAGTCCCACCATAATAATTCATGTCCCTTGAATTTTGTCTTTTCTACCTTCACCTTCTACTCATCAGAACATCCTCACATTCAAAGTGATTTTCCATACCTACAATCCAATCCAAAAGATCTACATCATTCAATTTCTCTCCATACATAGGAAAATCAACTTTCACCTTATGCTTATCACTTTTAACTACTCTTAGAAGTTTGAGTGTCCTCTGCTCCTTGAGGTCCAATTTCTCTTCATCTCCTTCATTCTCTCCTTCCCCTTCTTCTTCCTCAGGTTCACTTTCATCATCTAATACCACACCTTTTCTTTGATTAGACTCAAGGAAAGAAATCCTTGCTAACACAATGTTATGGGACTCCAAAAACTTTGCATGTCTTTCTTTCAACTCCTGCAACTCTCTTTCAGTGCCAATATTCTTAAGAGGTATATTGACTTTACAACTTCCAACCTTTCTCTATGCAAACCTCAACTAATCTACCTCAAAAGATCTAATACCTATACTCTAATACCAGTTGATGCAGATTAGGTCAATATGATCACTAACAAAGAAATCCAGTCACCAAAGAAGACTCACAAAACAATCAAAGTTGAGATCTTTCTCCCAACTCACATATCTTCCTCACTAGGTCTCTTAGACATAGGCCAGTTTGGCACAATCTTATAGTAGGTTCCAATTTGGACTAATACTTCAAAGGAAATATTCAAAAATATCTTGGGGAATAATGAAACACCCCTCTGCTCATTGACGTAAATCTTCTAATGCTATCCACTGGTGGTTTCTTCACAACTAGGGCCTCTTTCTAGTAGCCCTAAAAACTAGTTCTTCAAGCATAACTTGTTTTATGGATGAGTTAAAGATAAGAGAGAGACATTTTTAGATACCCATTTGGAAGATACACAACATATGTAAAACTTACTATATGGTGATTTGGAACACTCTTGTCTAATTTGAACTGGTAATCCATTCTTAAGCCCAATTAGCCCTATTTTCTAAAACAAGTACAAGAAGTTCAAGTGCAAAATTTGAAATGACCATGCCATAGGCTGAGAAAAATCAAAAAAATACCAATTTCATAGGTTTTATGATCCACATTCACCAATATTGGGATGTCCTAAAATTTCCCTATTCTGCCTATGCTCACTAAGTCTAACACATAAAGATATTAGACTAGGGCTCACTCAAAAACATCCAAAAATTCATCTTCTGAAAAAATCCTTCAAAACCCATCTAAAGCACCCCTATACCACTCATTCCACCAATTTTGACAAGATTTCAATAATGGAATGGTAAGATATTCACATTTCTTCGTGATTCAAACCCTCAAAACAAGGGTTTCGGGGCAATTTTCAAATATTTTCTTGTAAACACTCAAAGCTTAATGAAACCTCACAAAATTTGTACCAAATTAAAGTAAATTCAATTTTATTTCAAATAATTCCATCCTTGATTCACAATCTTTTTGTACTAGTACAAAATAAATGTTGCAAGAGGGGAAAACTCATAAAATTACAAAAAATGAAGTTTGTTTGTGTTTGGTTTCACTCCAAAATCCTTTAACAACCATGAACAACACTTGGTTAAACCATGGGTAAGTGCACAAAGATGGTGTGCAAAAAGCGGGGTATAAGTGGACTTTTTTTTTTCTGAAATCGGGTAAACCTCAACTTGAAGGCGAAAGTTGAAAGTCATCCACTCAAGATATGAAGATGATCAAAGAACAAATATTATATTACTCTAAATCTACTTTCCAAACTACAAAACTTTTTCAAAATTGGATAAGATTAAGGGGTTCAAATCCTTCACGCATGAAAAGTAGAGCCTGATTTGTTCTAAAAAAACATAACATAGTGTCTGACGTGCGCATCCAAAAATTCATAGTTAGATTTAGTATTTTGGCAAATATTTTGGCAGAAAGATAGCTAAGAGTAAGAACTAGAAGTTGTGTATTTTTTTGTAATTTTTTTTAGTATTTTTTTTAATGATTTTTCCAATCAAGCACATCCTGAAAATCAAGTTCTCGTTCATGCGTGAAGCATAAATTGCACCAAAACAATCAAAAAATACAATTTCTTTTTTAAAATTGTAAAGAATCAAGTGCACTACAATAATATCTAATTTTTTTTTTAAATCTGGATAAGTAGATCAAAAGTTATTAAAAAAATGGTACACGTATGTTTCTGAGAACTACAGAGACACTAGTAAAAGAAATTCAATAATAATATGTTATTGTGGTTTAAATTAAAAAAAATAGATATGGTTAGAAAGCTTAGAAGATGGGTGAAAATATGGTGGCAATTTTAGAAATACCCACTTCATGAAGTGTAAACCCGATGATGACAAAGTTGAGAAACCAAGTTGATAAAACAAAACACATCAAAAAGGAGGGAAATGGAGGGAAATCAACCTTCCAACCCACAGATTTGTCATGCATGCCTATTCACAAGCCTAAATACTCAAAAGAGCATATGGGATCCTTGTAATATAAACAATGCGTACAGGGTGTCTTTACAATTAGCAGCACATACTCGGTGTAGAAGCTAAAACAACATGTATGCACTTCTTCATGTGTTTAAAATTTGGGTGTGTGCATACATATATGTATATGTATATGTATATGTATAATATGTATATATGATGTGTATATATATAATATATTATGTATATAATATATAAAATATATTATGTATATAATATATTATATATATTATATATTATGTATATATACACACACATATGTGTACTGCCTTTTGATATTTTATGTGTATTATATGTATATGTGTATGTACACGTATATTGATATATATTGTATTTTGATATCTTATTGTACCATATTGTATTCCTCTCTCTCTCACTCACTCTCTCAGGATCCCACATAATACCTAATGACCTCTTCAGACCATGTATGATATCTTAAGGGGTCAAATGGTGTCTTAAGGGGTCATATGGTGTTCTAACACATGTGTGGCTCAATTAGGACCCCATGTGACCCCTAATGACATCATGTGACATGTCTTCCTCTTCCCCATCTCCATCCCTCCCTTTTCTTTTTGATGCAGGAGCATCCTCAGTTCTTGGCAATCTTGCATCAACCAAAAAAATATTTCTTTTTGTTTTCTTTTCTTTTTGCAATTTCAGCATTTCTTTCTATATTTTCCATATTTGGCTCACTAAAACCTATGGAATTGGATTTTTCTTGAAGACTTGATCATCTTCCTTTTTGCCAAACCACGAAGCATTTGGATCATTTTCTGGCAAGTTATCACTACTAATTTTCGAGACAGTTTTTTGTTACTAGTTGCTTCGATCTATTTGCATTGGTGATCTACTAGATCCTTTCCGTAGCTTGCAGATCCCTGAGCGTTGTTTCCATTGTTCCTTGGCATGTGGTCGACCTTCCCTTTGATTCTCACTTCATCCTTTGGATTGTCTGGAGGAATTTCTTTGGCAGAGGCCAACCTTGTTGGTTTTACACATTAGGTCTTGTTCTTCGGATTTTGATCCCTTTCTTGGCTGACCGGATCCCCTTGGATCGTATAAATAATTGTAATAGAACATTAGAGTTTATCTAGAGAATTAGTTAGAACATAGAAGCCAAATCTTAAGTTTGAGGTCCCAGTTGTGACCTGTTTTGTATTTTGAACATGTTTTAGCAAGCTCGTGAGCCGGTTTCTGTAACCCGATTGTTGTTGGTTGGTTGTAATGATTTTTCAGGATATAATTCGATATGTTCTACATTGCTTCCATCATATCCTTGTATTTCTATTTTTTTCACGCTTGTTGACCAATCTGGACTGATCTCTTTGAGGTCTCTCTCTCTCTCTCTCTCTCTCTCTCTCTCTCTCTCTCTCTCTCTCTCTCTCTCTCTCTCTCTCTCTCTCTCTCTCTCTCTCTCTCTCACTCTCTCCCTCCCTCCCTCCCTCCCTCTCCCCCTCCCTTTCCCTCCCTCCCTCCCTCCCTCCCTCTTCATATCTCCCCCCCTCATACAGTGTCTCGAGGTGGCAAGATGAACCATTATTACAATATAAAAAGCAATGCCAATACTGCTTACAAAATTCAACACCTAAGGGATCATGAAGTGTCCTAAGGGGTCATAGGACACCATATGACCCCTTAGAACACTATACGACCCATAACGACACCATATGGTATCTTAAGGGGTCATATGGTGTCTTAAAGGGTGGTAGGACACACTATGACCCCTAAGGACACATTACATGACCCATAATGACACCTAAGGGGTCATATGGTTTCCTAAGGGGTCATAAGACACTGTATGACCCCACATAACACCACATGACCCTTTAGAAGCATATGATGTCCTAAGGGATCATACGGTATCCTAAGGTGGAAAGATGAACCATTATTACAATATAAAAAGTAGTACCAATACTGCTTAAAATAATAACAAACTAGCATGCTCCCCCTCTCTCCTTTCCTCTATACCCCATCCCTCTCTCTCTTCTTCTCTCCCTCACCACTCTTTCTCTCTCTCCCTACCCCCTTTATCTCCCTTAATTTATATTGTTCTCTCTCTCTCTCTCTCTCTCTCTCTCTCTCTCTCTCTCTCTCTCTCTCTCTCTCTCTCTCTCTCTCTCCCTCCCTCTCTCCCTTTTCTACCCTCTCCCTCCCTCTCCCTCCCTCTCCCTCTCTCCCCCTCTCCTACCCTCTCTCTCTCTCTCTCTCTCTCTCTCTCTCTCTCTCTCTCTCTCTCTCTCCCCACTCTTTCTCTCCCCCTACCCCCTTTATCTCCCTTACTTTATATTGTTGTATTGTAATTAGGTCTACCATGTAGTGGTCACAATTTGGATATACAGTAGACCTAATAATCCCAAGGTCCACAATTTGAGCAGCAGAGGCTATTCTTTCCTTGATATTCTTAGAATTTGAATTAGTGTACAAAACCCATTGTGCATTATCTCTCAACCACACTCCTCCTGTTGTTGGGCTTTGGCAATCTTTGGTAATGCACATTTTATATTTCCAATTTGTTCCCTTGTAAATCTCATAATACTAAGAGTCACATGACGGAGTTGTTTCCAAGCTGGCGGTCTAGCTAATAATCTCAAATACCTATTCTCACATTTTTACAGTCACATCAAATAAATATTCTCACATTTTGTTGTCACGTCAAATAAATAAGAGTTCTTTAAAAGATGTGTGTATAGATATTTTATTAATGATAATTAAACTTTAATCTCTCTCTCTCTCCCTTTCTCCCCCTTTTCCATCCTCTCTCTCTCCCTCTCTCCCTTTTCCATCCTCTCTCTCCCTCTATCCCTTTTCTCCCTCTATCCCTTTTCCATAATCTTTCTCACTCTCCCTCTCAACCTTTTCCATCCTCTCTCTCGCTCTCCCTCTCTCTCTTTCCCATCATCTCTCTCTCTCTCTCTCTCTCTCTCTCTCTCTCTCTCTCTCTCTCTCTCTCTCTCTCTCTCTCTCTCTCTCTCTCTCTCTCTCTCTCTCCCTCCCTCTCAATCTCCCTCTCTCTATCTCTCTCTCCCTCTCTCCCTCACTCTCCCTCTCCCTCCCTTTCCCTCTCTCTCTCTCCCTCTCTCCCCCTTTCTCTCTCTCCCTCTCTCCCTCTCTCTCCCTCTCCATCCCTTTCCATCTCTCTCTCTCCCTCTCTCCCTCTCTCCCCCTCTCCCTTCTCTCCCTCTTTTCCTTTCTCCAGCCCTCCCTCCCTCCCTTTTCCACACTTTGTCTCTCCCTTTTCCATTCTCTCTCTCCCTCCCTCTCCCTCTCTCTCCCTATCTTCCCCTCACCCTCCCTCTCTCTCTTTCCCTCTCCCCCTCTCCCTCTCCCTCCCTTCTCCTTCGCATTTTCTTTACTATAAAAAGCATGTACGGTGTATTGGGACTATTAGTTCGTTGGTTTTCTAAACATTTTTAAGGCCTAACAGTGCGTACGTGGTATTTATGTGTTTAAAGCGCATATGGGCTATGGAAAATATTAACGTTGGTCTGCAAATATTTTTAGGGCTTAACAATGTGTACGGAGTTATTAAAAAGACTGCGTACACGATACTGGGACATATACTTTTAGTTTCCCAACCTCCTCAATGACCTCAAAATAAGTTTTTGAGGTTATTGAAGGCACCGCTACAACTGTGTCTGTGCTTCTATGATTGTTTTATACATAGAAGTAAGTGAATTTTTTGCTTTTGCATGATTGCAAATGATTGACTTGTTCTTATTAGTTTTGTCAATGTTATTTGATTGTTTAATACTTTTGATTCAAAAAAATAATGATAATTGTCAAATTTATGGTTATTTGATTGTTTATAAACTTTTGTTTACATATATATGTAATATGATTCTATTTAGGATAATTAAGGATCAATGGAACAACGAGAGTCTAAAAAGGAAAGACAAAGGCAGCGTATGAAGAAATTACGTGACATAAGAACAATGAGACAAGAAGGTGTGTCATCCTCAACATCTCAATTCGATTTTCCAAATGAACATAATGCACCTAATGTAATTGAAGAAGAGATATTTGATTTACCGTATGAACCTAATGCAATTGAAGAAGAGACCACATTGAATAATCAATTAAATGATGAATATAAACCTTCTCTATTTGATGAATTGAATGTACCCATTGCATGCTATGCACCAGTGTTAACACCTCCTAGAATCATTCGTAGGAAACCAAAGTATCTAATTGACATTGATGAGAATATATTGAAGCCAATGCCCGATAAAATGAATGAACGAAATTGTAGGAGAATGGTTAAAAGAATATGGCAAAACTATTTTGAAAATTTAAATCATCAAGATGTCAATTAATTGTTCAAATGATCAAAAATTCTAATTTTAGAGAGATAATGAAAATTCTAGGCCTAAGAACATTAGAAATTAACAGTGAAAGAACTATTGTGAGAAATCTATTGATGCATATCAAGATATTGGTTCAAAGTCACATACTAAAGATTCTAATGTTACTCGACATGTCATTACATCAACTATAATGAGCAAGAAAGTAAAAAAAGATCGTTTGATAAGAAAAGAAAGTAAGTCATTAAACGTTTGTAGAACAACATTAAGTAAAGCATTACAGAGGTGGGAAAAATAGAGGAACCTAAAAATAATTCTCTTTGGGTATTCTCGGGTAGACTACCATGCAAAGACAAGGTTGTTGTTGATGCACTAAGAACATTAATTGAAAATTTTTGGCATGACAACACAAGAGTTTTTCCCAACCAAAGAGATGTTGTTAGAAGACAAATCAGGTCTACAAATCATGAGCCACATGCCAAACACTATTTGGATACATGACTCAAACAAAAAATTATGAAAGATTCCTTGAAAAGTTTCCTCAAATTAGAATTTATCGCAGATTTTTTGAAATGGAAAAACCCTTTTATATTAATATTAATCGTGTATGCACCGTGTGTTGTTGTAGAATGCATATTGAGTTTTCCATGCACTATGATATTTTTGTCATATTTGTTCTACTTTGCACATTAATGATGTTTTGCATTTATTATAAGATGCCTTGTTTGGAAGGTTCTTGTGCTATATGTGGTGGTTTCCAACATTTACCAAGATGTGTACATTTGGAGAGCACACATGAAATTGTTATAAAACTAGTTTCTTTTGGAAAGTACAAGACAGTCACATATGGAGTTAAAGATGGAAAATATTTGAAGAGATGTGAGTTAGTGAAAATGATATGTGTAGCTGAATTTATGAAAATGTTTCAAGAGAAACTAGTTTATGAGTACATAATGCATACACATAAAGCTCGATGGTTAGATGAGCACTTCAAGTTATGTAAGGACACATTTCCTCTTGGCACCATTGTCTCTATCATTGATTATTATGAAAATTAAACACTACAACCTCAAAATGAAGTGCAATCTATGTATTATCATTCTACACAAGTTTCTATTTTTGTACACATAACACTCATGCATACAGATGATAGCACAAAGGAGGATAGAAAGGTTGTAAGAGAGTATCACTTATACATAAGTGATGATAGTACTCATTCATTTGAGTTTGTACAAGGATGCTTTAAAGTTTTCTATGATAATTTAAAGGAAAGAAACATACAATACAACCGACACTCAATATGGTCAGATAATTGCACCGCACAATTCAAGAATGCAAGGATATTTTATTGGTTGATAAGGATGCATATGAAAAGTGGTGTACAACATATTTGGAATTTCACTGAGACTGGACATGGTAAGGGAGAGAACGATGTTGTAGGAGCATGTGTAAAAAGAGCCCTAGCTAGAGAATAATTGAAGTATGAAGGTGGTGTTGAGTTGATAGATGCAAAAACAATTATGCGATGGTGTAACTCTACAATGGGTCCAGGTAATCCAGGTACACCAATGGTTCATAGATATTTTTCATTGATCACTGAATCTAACATTAAAAAATATCTAGATTATTCTATAGTTGCAGGATCGAGTGGCATGCACTCATTTATGAGTTCAAATGCAATTTCACTAGTAATTTATACGAGACGGATGTTATATTTTTTATCTTCATGCATGTATTTTTTATGGGAAGAATGTGAATCACAAGAGTGGGTTGAAAAATGGTCTTGTATATTATTAGTTCCCATTGATACATATCAAATTCCCAAAGCACTACAATTGAGCCAGATGGAGACATCAGTGGATTTTGACCATTTATCCGACCTAGTGGATTCAGGTGGATTTTTTAGTTAGTTTTTTTGCAAGTATTCTTTTTGGTTCATTTTGTTTACATCACACTTTATTTTTGGTATTAATTATCACTTTACAAAATGCAAGTCATGTGTATGCAATTGTTGCAGAAGAGAACAATGAAGAAGGAATGGATTACTTTTTGTGTTGTTGTGTTGAGTCTAAAAGAAAATTGATAACCACAATGATTGACGGAGAGGGTATTGAGTACCCAATAGGGTCTATTGTCATGACAGGAATATGGCTTAGGAGATACCCTATCAAGAATTATGATGTTTGGTTGTTCGAGGAATTTGAAACACACACACATATTCTTCATTTCTCTAACCTTGTTGTTACAACAAATATTCATTTGATCAAGTATCATGGTATACCTCATAACAAGATTTTATGGAAATTTCATGAATCTGACCATGAGGCAATACTCGACATAATACGAGTTAAATTCAATCCTGAAGGCTCACTTGATTGATTCTACAGTTCAGAGTAGAATGATTTTGAGAATTTTGTGTATATCATCGGCGAATTGTTCTATATTTATTTTGTGTGTATATAAATGCCCATGAGCTGATTTGTACATGTTTAGGGACATAATTTTGTATATTTAAATGGCCATGAGCTGTTTTGTACATATTTAGATGCCAAATTTTGTATATTAAAATGGCGATGAGCTGAATCACACATATTTAAATGGAAAATTTTGTATAAAAGACCATAAGATGATTTGTAACACATTTTTTTAATACATTTAAATAGCCAAGAGCTTATTTATCCATATTTAGAGGGAAATTTTTGAATAATATATGACAATGTTTTGTGACTATGTTTTGAGTTTATGTGATGTGATAAGGTCAATCATGACCATTCTTGATAAGGTCAATCATGACCATTCTTGATAAGGTTAATCATGACCATTCTTGATTCTTGAATAATCATGGAGAATTATTTGAGTCATTATTGGGTCATGGGAGTCATAGATTGAGTCTAGATACAATTTGATCAAAAATTGTCATTATTGTCAAAAAAGTTGTCAAGCAACTTCCACATCGCACCGGTAGGGTATGGCTCTCAATGTTCTAGCACTTTGGGAGGCACAATAGGAGTATGCCTAGCATATACTTTCCCACTCAAACACGCTCGTGATGTTGGTTTGTGCCCACGATGGACGAGATAAAATCTAGCCTATCTTGCAATTTTGCATTGCATGCCACTGATGATTTTTGTAGTAGGTGAAAAAATGCTACCATTTGAAAATGGCTTCGAGTCATCTAAAACCAAGATAGGTCATTGTAGAGGAGCCTCACATGACCCTATAGATTCAAATGGATCGATCATATGCATCCTAGTTTGTGAGAAATATTCTGTCAAAGTTTGACATTTTTTTGGACTCAAGGCACTTGAGAGATCACGTCGATAGGGTATGGCTCTCAACAATCTGGCGCTTTGGGAGGCACAATAGGAGAATTTCTAGAGTAAACCTGCCCACCTGGACATGCTCATGATTTTTGTTTGTGACCATGATGAATGAGATCAAATCTAGCCTATCTTGCAACTTTGTATTGCATGCCACTGATGGTTTTTGTAGTAGGTGAAAAATGCTACCATTTGAAAATGGCTCCGAGTCATCAAAAACCAAGATAGGTCATTGTAGAGAAGCCTCATGTGATCCTATAGGTTCAAATGAATTAATCATATGCATCCTAGATTGCGATAAATATTTCATCAAAGTTTGACATTTTTTTGGACTCAGGACACTTGAGAGATTGCGTCAATAGGGTATTGCTCTTGACATTCCAGCGCTTTGAGAGGCACAAAAAGAGCATGCATAACATAAATGTACCCACTTGGATGCACTCATGATTTTGGTTTGTTCCCATGATGAATGAGATCAAATCTAGCCTATCTTGTAACTTTGCATTGCATGCCACTGACGGTTTTTGTAGCAGGTGAAAAAACATGCCATTTGAAAATGGCTCTGAGTCGTTAGAAACCGAGATAGGTCATTGTAGAGGAGCCTCACATGACCCTACAACTTCAAAGGGATTCATCATATGCATCTTGGATAAATAGTCCATCAAATTTTGATAATTTTTTGGACTCAGAGCACTTGAGAGATCATGCAAGTAGGGTATGGCTCTCAACATTCCAGTGCTTTGGGAGGAACAACAAGAGCAATTCTAGCATAGAATTTCCCACCCGGACACACTTGTGATTTTATTTTGTGCACACGATGAACGGAATAAATTCTAGCCTATCTTGGAACTTTGACAACTTTGACAACAAGTGAGCAACTTTGACAACAATTGAGTAACTTTTACATCTTTTATCCAAATGACCCTGAAATTTGACAACTTTGACAACTTTGACAACAACTGAGAAACTTTGACAAAAATTGAGCAACTTTTACATCTTTTATCCAAATGACACCAAACTTTCACAAATGGCTTCAAATTATCATTAATGGTCCCAAATTACCCCATTTAAATAAAACAATGGTAAAACAAGATGAGAACCAAAATTTGACCATTGCGAGCATGAGGGTGCTCTTGCACCACACACATTGACAAATATTAATGAAAAGAATCAAAAGCATCCACTGATCATTACCATGGATCAAATCTGACCATTACCATTGAATTTCATTTTTATTGAAACAAAGAGTTTTGTAGGATTAATTTAACGTTTTAGAAATTTTATCAAATCATATTCCACGATTGCAATATTTTATATCATATATTTTTGTTGTTTATATTCATATTGTTGATTACATAGGCAAATTTTCATTTAACTTTATTAAAGGGCAGCCACCAAATACAGCGAATACAAAATAATGAATTCAATACAAGGAGTTTTGTAGGGTTAATTCAACATTTAAGAAAGTTTATCAAATCATATTCCACGATTGCAATGTTTTATATCATAGATTTTTGTTGTTTATATCCATATTGCTGATTACATAGGCAAATAATCATTTGACTTTATAAAAGGGCAGCCACCAAATACAACGAATACACAATAATTAACTCAATACACATTTATTGGATCAAATATCAACATTTATATATTAAAAAAGGCATGTATGCCAAGTCAATACAAGTATTACAAAAATATGGCATAAGCCATGTCCAAATCGATATACAATAAAAATATAGAATATATCTACATGTATTGGTCATTCAATGACCACAACTAACACTATATGATCCTATACTTGTGGTGGATCATCAAAATCGAGCCTCTTTGATGTAGTACGTGGCTCTGTAGATGGCTGCAAAACCACAATTCAAAATCCAAGTGAGAATCCTTTTGTAGAAAATAGTTCGCAAATATCAACATAACTATGCATTTAACTATAATTTATTTGCAGTTAAAATGTAGATTACCCCATTTGTTGATCTAGGATCTACTGTCTTCTCTGTCTTCTCCTTGTCAGCCTTAGGAATTCTCTTGAATACCTTCTTAAAAGGCTCCAAGTTATGGCCAAACCGCGAAGGGGGATATTGTTGATTAAATACAATTAATACAATGTACTAACATATATACATCAAAAACACTAAAAATATATAATATAGAGAACAAAAGTGTATCAAAGCCTGAGATGCTTCTCCAATAGACTGAGGAGTGCTCACCATTGATGGAGCAGTTGTTGATATTACCTATACAAAAAATGATCAAAGATTAAATACAATTAATATAATGATAAGTTTTGTAGGTTAAAAAAAATTAATGTAATATATCAAACAAAAGTGTACCAGAGCCTAAGATGCTTCTCTAGTACACGGAGGAGGACTCGTCATTGATAAAGCAACTATGGATCACTAGTACATTTGGGGCTCAATTCTAATGGCCTCTCATCGAAATTCTGACTATTGTTCATCAGACTACTGACAAATGTAGGCATCGAAAACTTGTAGTCAAACATTCTAATGGTTCTCGCCAATGTCAGAATTATGACAGAATCCGAAACTCTTTCGATGGTGTCCATGACCACTCATCCAGTGTGAGAATGTCATCGGACATACAACATCCTCATTGGATGTTTCATTAATTGATGTCAGAATTCTGACGGCAACCAATAACTATGCACCAACAAGGATGCTTTATGTCTGATGGTACAGGTTGTCGATGCAAATTAAGGGGGGCGTCAAAATTCTGACGATGGTTTAATTTTTTTTTTAAATAATAATACGCATGCCAATTATTTTTCATTGGGATGAGGATCAATCATGCATACAAGTTTGGTTGGGGTCTAGTTGCAAGAACTAGATGAGTCTAGCAATTCTATTAATGAGTATACCACAACATTTACATTATAGATTTGACTTGCAAATTGATGCATGTCTAAGAAATTGAGGATTGGAGTTCTTACCCAACATATGTCAAGGTGATGTTGAAATTCAAAGTTTGAACATGTAGCTTGACTCATGTCAAAAAGTTGTTACGCATTGGGAGTTGACGATACAATCAAACAAGTGCCAAGAGGAAAGGACGGAAGAAATCAGCCATACATTGAGGGTCACTTTGTTATTTAAATTAAGTTATTTCAATGAATAAGATGCATCTTGAAGTATTAAAGCTCTAAATATGTACTTAATATTTCCAGAAGAATACAAACCATGATCGGCCTCATGTTATTCACAATAAGTAAAATAAAATAGTTGGTAAAAGAGATGAGTGGCTGGTGTAAACTAGAGTGTTCATGTTAAATTTATAAGATCACTTTTGTAAGAGTTTTATTCCACTTTTACACAAGCCTATTTGTAGTGTTATGCATCAAGGGACAGTATCCTTACCCTACACTTTTTTAACTTATCTGTACCTTCACTCTTATAGGTTGTATATTAATAAATAGTCAAACAAGGAAAATTGAGGTTAACATAAAAATTATAACAATGGGTGTGTCAAATTTCTCACAAGACCTCTATCTCTAGCTATCATAAACTAACATATACTCTCCTTAAACTATACACTTGCATATGAGTATTGTGGTTAGAAATAAGATAGTTTTATTATAGATTCTAAAATTTCTTCCTATTTTTGGTTTTCTACTTTCCCCTTTTCTTCTAAGAACTCAATCCTCTTTCTCATGTTCATGAATTCACTTACATAAAAATCTAATGACCATAACAATGGATTAGTCATAGGGCTTTATAGAGTTCCACCATCTTGAAACCCTCCTTGTCTAGCCATTTTTCTTATTATAGGAGTTTCCTTTTTTCTTTGTAATAAAACGTGTTTTTTGTCAAAAAGAGAAAATCTCCTTTCTCTTTCTTTTTTTACACCCTTTTATCTCGTTGGTTGCGCACTAAATGAGGCATTTTAGTATTCATGTTTCTAGTTGTTTTTGGTACAATCATATTGAATTTTTTCTTTTGTGTACACCTCATTTTTCAAGTCTATCTTCACCTCAAAATCCCTTTATACTACTTCTCATTCACAAACACTAACCCTTCCCCTAATTCCACTAGATTTTTTTTTTGAGCCTCGGGTGAGAAGAAGTGCCAATGCCACAAAAAGTTTACCATCTACATATTTGGGTATAAATCTATAAGATCTATTTTTCTTGAAGGGGACATAGAATCTCCTTCATATCTCTTTAGTAGGTTCCCATGAAAACATATTTGATAGCCATTATTTTTTTCAAATTTGTTTGAAACTGGTTTTACTAACTAGGTAGATATTCTAGGATTTTTTTTCTAGTAAAATATATATTTTTTCATATTGAACCCCTAGTTTGTTGTTTGAAAATTATTTTAAAAAACTCCTAATGTTTAACCATGTTTATTTTGTGTCATTTGAGAAACCTCAATTTTCAAAGCCTCTTTGAAGTTTTGGAAAAGGGAAGTGAAGATTTGAAAGAGAAGAGATAAAAAAGAGTGGAAGAAATTTACAACAAATATGGGGAAAACTTGTCTCCACAACTTAGTGACTAAGGCCTACAAAGTAGTGAGAAATTTTCCCTCTTTAAGACTGCCACACTCTCAAATCCCACCCCCTATAATCTTGATAGTGACCTTGGAGTTGTTGCAATCCTAACAATGACACCAATACCACACTATAGTGTCATTGCATAAATCCTCATGCAACCATAGATAACTTCACATCTAGGCCATGTAGCATCTACACATAGGTCACATTGGTGTCATCTCTTGTGTTACTTTCCCGTGAATTCACATATATGGTAAGGAGAAAAGGAGAGGTCATAAAAAAGTAGAAGAGGATGACATGAAGAAGATGTAGTACAAGGGACTCAATACTTCATACCTATGAATGGGACAGTATGCAAGAGCTAATAAAAGGGTACAAAACTAGAAACCAATAAGATCTGTAATGTATGAGAACCACTTTTTTGGTATGCTTATGAGTCTTTCCATCCAATCTATTTCATGTCATTGTCACAAATATTAAAAAACATGGCATCATTTATCCTTAAATGATTGTATATATTCTTTTTCACCCTCATGATAGTCTTACATGTATAAGAGCACACCAAATTATGAAACAATAAAATGTGTAGTGTATTAAGTCTATGAAGAAGAAAATTGTCTATAAAAAAATTAAAAATAAACATATATAAAAAGGAAAAAAAAGAGACTAGCCTCACAATTAGTCTCCTAGTGGTTGAAATTGTAGCAATAATTTTCTTTTGAATTACAGTAAGAGGAAAAGAAATTCTTCTTTTTGTTTTTCTCTATTATAAGCACAACTGAATAATACAAGATTCAATAGATAGAATATGTATTTCAAATAGAGAGTAATATGTTGTTATTGATGTCGAATCATGATGTCAATCAAAGATACACCTAAATAAATAAGGGAGTTTTTTGTAGATAAACATTGACATGCTAAGGAAGAGTCTAGTGCACGTATAGCATCATTATGGTAGAGTTAAACCTTGGAATATGTTGAAGACAAAGATTTAGCATTGCAGTAATCCAAAAAATAGGGAGTAAGTATTCACTACACAGATTTTTACCGTATCTTTTGAAGTTTATATCCATAATGTGTATTCCTAATGAATTAGTGCTTGTATGAGATATATATCAAAGATAATCAAATTGAATTTCTAAGTAAGATGTGACAATAAGTACACATGTAAGAAGTGATTGGTAGTGATATCCTATAAATTTGGGACACCACCCATAGTGGTACAAATCATGAGAAATTTGACTAAGGCATTAATAGACTATATACTAAGGCTGAGACATAAAATTTTAGTCCTCACTTCCCCTCTTAGCAAGGTATCATCTTGGGGTTTACAACTTAATTTTGTTGTGCTATTTTGATGTTATTTATAGAGTTTAGGCCATGACTTCTTTTGAAAACCATGTTAGAGTTTATTATGTATTGGACTATGCCAAGGCAGAGAAAAAGGTATCAAAATACTTGTTAAAATGCTCTATATTCCACTATACTATTTGGCCTAGTCATGTTGTCTTAATGATATTTTAATGAATGTCTAATTTATGGTCTATCCAAGTTAAGTATGGTTTGTTTTAGTATAATTTTAGTTTTTCATAGTGCCCAAGTGACATAGTCTAATTGGTATGCTTTCTCTTGACCTGTACAAGTAATCATGGACTTCTATCAACATGTATCAATTAAATATTAAAAGAGATGTATCCAAAGTTTATTAGGAAAGGGCGAAAGTGTATATATATTTATTTTCATAGTGATATTCATCTCCTTTCAATACCACAAACAAATCAAGCTTGTCTCTCAATGAGTGATGGGATGACTGGCCATTATTTTTCATATATGTGTTTTGGTTCCTTGTGTCCACACTACTTTGGGAATTTACATCAAGATATGTTTGGGCCTATCTGAATTTTTCAACCAAAATACATTATCTTTCATTGGCTATGAGTTTTGTGGTTGGCTTATGTAATGCCCTACACATTTCATCTATTGTTGAACTATATTTGATATTTTTGACACTTGCAAAGATTATTTATTATGGTCATCTAATGAAATAATTTCATGTCTCATATGCATATCATCTTTGAGCCAACCTAATTTAAATTTTGAAGATTACGGTGGATAATTACATATATAGAATATCAAAAAATTTAGAGAAAATAAAGAAGAGTGTGGAAAGAATGTGCAAATGTTGAAGGCGGTGAGCTAGAAGTAGTTAATGGTACAAAAGAAAAAATAATTATCTAATGATTAGAGGAGTGAAGATAGTTGATAGAGCTAGAATATCCTTCAATGAGTCAAACATACAATTCTTAAAGGAGTATAGTGACTCAGTTGGATGGTGTTGAAGAGTGGGAGGGTCATTGTTACCCTCTAGGAGAGGAAAAATGATAAACTCAAGAGAAGGGAGAGATTCACTCAAAGAAATAGGAAGTGAAGCAGATGATGTAGGAGAAGAAATAGAAACAAATAAAGACTCGAGTATAATTAAATCAAAATGTTGTTCAAAAAGAGGAGGCTTATTCATCAGTCTTTTATGAAGTATCTCATTCATGGACCAATTCACACTAACAATGATTATTCTTGCATGCAAGATGGTTCTTGGAATGGTGAGGTCCAAGAACAAATGTATAAGAATACATCGAAGTGTTTTTCTCTATAAATAAAGTTTTCTTCACATACAAAATTGACAAAAGAACAAACTCCACAGGTGGAAGAGGAGATTCTATGGGATCAAGAGCTTTAGTTTCATCCTTGGGTGTCTTTCCTCAATCTAATTTTGAGACAAGTGGAGGAACAAGAGGAACCCTTGGGGGTTCAGACATAGAAGTTACATGTGAGGAACTTGTATTAGAAGAATGTTTCCCTTTTTTGTATAAACTAGGATGAGGTATAGTAGGAATAACTGGAAGATGTAAGGCACGAGGTTTAGATGCCACTAGAGGTTTTGAAAAGAGTGATGAGGAAAAAAATATTCCACTAGAGGTTTTGAAAAGATCAATTTGAGGAGGTCTTCTCAAGGGACCATACATGTCTCTCACTCTTGAAGAGGAAGGAATTGAAGATGAAGTGTTCTATTGGTTGAGCTACATAAGGACAGTCGCATATATTTGAAATTTTCAATGTAAGTGGTCATGATTTTTTCTATTCTTGCCTTCTTATTGTCTATGAATGGATACTTGTATTTATGTTGCTACAACTAAACTAAAATATTTCATTTTATTGACTATTAAGTTTCCTGACCTAGTAATCTTTCTATAAGTGAAAAGTGATCTACTTTTGTGCATTGCCTCTTTCCTTTCAATCCCTTTTTCTTTCCCAAAAGTAGGTTTGGCATGAGTAGAAGGAATTGGCCTACTCCAAAGATTGTTTTTTTGAAGTAGTCCAACATTAACAAAACTTTCCATTTTTCACAATCTATAGATGTAGAAATGTCTTATCCTATGAGCATTTGAACCATCCTTATAGAAAAAGTTAGCTTATCCATGCCTTGTCAAATAGAAATCATCACCCAAAACTTCATCATATCAAAATAAAAATTGCCAAAAGTTTCCCACGCTACTAAAATTCTCACCAACTGCCATGTACAAAAGCTTCTTGGGTTGTACCATCACAAATACCCAATCTATACAATCAAACATGGTCTTAAATACTTCACTATAATTTGTTGGTGAAGGCTGCAAACAATAATGACATTGTCAAAATGTTCATCGTAAGGAATGCAACCTCAAATTTAATGGCACAAACTCAAGAATTAAGAACAAATATCTTTTAATCATAAAAGTGGCTACCAATCAATAAAGAAAGATATGTATGTATGGAAAAAAAATTTTAAAATTAAAGATTAGAGTTCTTACCCAACATATGTCAAGGTGATGTTGAAGTTCAAAGTTCAAACATGTAGCTTAACTCATGTCAAAAATTTGTTACACATTGGGAGTTGAAGATACAAACTAACTAGTGCCAAGAGGAAAGGATGGAAGAAATCAGCCATACATTGAGGGTCAAGAATCGATCTATGGCCTCAACTACAACAAGTCAAAAGATAGGGAAAACCCCAAACTATAGAGATCTCCATCCTTTTAATGTACAACCTCCTATGCATCATCATCTCACTATATTTGTGAGGCCACTTTATCTTACTATCAAATAGCTAATCATATTTGCAATATTTTCCCTTTGGCAAGAGCATACCATCATAAAATCTATGTTTTGAATGTTACTATGTTCCAAGTTTGGTAATACCATTGTGGTGTTGCTAACATCTATTTCTAGATCTTTATCCTTTACAATAACTTTTGATTCTATCACCGCGGATAGGGATATAACTTATTATGTGAGCTATAACTACTCATAGGATGTGATATGACTCTTGTTGTTCATAAAGTAAAACATTCTTTCTTACTGGTATGAAGAGTATACTTATCCTTCATTTACTCTTACTATATTTTCTTTGAAAATCTCTTTAATTTTGATCCCTCTTAGGTGAATATTGTCATATGATTTGGAACAAAGATATTACTTCTCAAGACACTACCTTATCATCCATTGTAACAGTCATTTTTTACTTCTCTTTGTGATTGTGAACTATGTCATTATTTCTTGTTCATTGATGGAGGATATTGCTCATCATTTTGCTTCTCAATGTTTTTTATGACTATGAATATCATTGAAGCATATTACTCATTATGGACCTGTGAATGTGGAGAATCATACTTACTTTTGTCTACTATGTCTGTGGCTTCTTCAATGCACTATTCTTTTTAATACTTTTGAGATTCTCATTGTCTTTATTAGCCATGATTGTCTATTCATTGTTGACTTGACCCGTGTGATGAATTTAAATATTATCTTGACTATGTGTTAATGCTCTTTTAAAGACAAGCTATACTTTGATTATTGTCCATGGGCTAAGAACTTTTGGAATGGATCAAAGGTTGTTGTTAATTCATAATGCATAATGTTGTTGACTGCTACTCTTACTCATGTCCTATTGAATACGGGAAGATCCAGGAAATGATGGTATGTTATCACTATAGTAGCCTATGGCGCATCCTCATGTGCATCTCCTACTATAGAAAATGAATCCACTATGAAATTCCCCCAAGAAAGAACACTTCAAGGGAAATAAACACATAACAAAATAGAGATAAAAAGAGGGATCTACCAACAATGGGCAGGTCAACATGATGTGTAGTAGACGATGTTTGCATGTTGTGTTGCCAATATTGCAATCAGTAATACATGTGGGGCTAACCTCGGATGAGGCAGAGTTTGCATAGGAACATTGACATCACCTAGAGAATAATACATTAAATATATGAAAACTACAAGAATTGTAAACAAGGATGAACATTTATTAAGAATTCTAAAGAAAGATGAACCTTTATTAAGTGTTAGATGCTAATCTTAATGATACAACAACATGAAGGAGGACAGAGGTAGCAAAATTTGTGACAAGAGGATAGTGTAAAGGAAGAAGGAAGGAGACACCTTGAAGAACATTGTAATGTATTATGGTTTGATAAAATCAATAAAAAATTATGTTTTGGAACTTGTTAATTGCAAATTTCAATGGCAGTCACATTTCATGCATTGTTTCAAGTTTCTTCTCATCAAGCAAATAGATTAAAAATGTCTAATCAAGGATTGGAGGGTGAAGTGTAACATGAATTAACTTTTTTTTGTGCCAAGTTAGAGCAATGGCCATGAAGAATGAGGAGAGTTTGAATTATTTTTCTCTAAACTATCCAAAACCCTCAGTTTTGGGTTAGTTGCAAGGGTTTGTTAATATCCATTGATGTGGTCATTGAAAACTTCTCAAAATCTAGATTCTTATTGTCAACTCATGTATCTTTCATATTTAATTGGTCTTATGTTGAATGGTTGTACAAATGTCAAGAAAACTAGTGTCCTAGCAGACTGAGACAGAGTTTTCCCTGTTTTGGGACAACAAACCATATTGTTTTGTTGACTGATGTCCAATGGGTTGAAATAGGATTGTGTTGATTAAATAAGGTTGTAACAACTCTAAATAACCTTCCTCAATATGATGGACATTGATCCTAAGGTGTTGAGGCACTAAAAATGGCATGAGTATAGTGTTTATGAGTTGTAAACTATGTTTGAAGATCTAATACGTCTAAGAGAGTATCAAGTATGATGTGTTTTGGGTGCTCAAAGTGATAAGCCAAGAAAGTTTCAATCTTATTTTTTTTATCATGATAGTCACAATGAATGGTATTTTGGATTCCTTATTTTGCGGTTTTGGAATTTGTAAGGATTCTATGAGTAAGTGTAGATTGTGAGTACTTGGGCAGTTGGAGAAAACATTAAAGAGATGAGGACAGTAAAAGAACACTCTTGTAGGATAGGGGTAAGTATATTTTACGATATGATGGTTCAAATACTTGGTATTTTTGCAATGTTAAGGCTAACATGGAGTTGCTTGAACATGTAACTCGTCTTGTTGGAAGTTGAGCTCAAGTAGAATGTGAAGAGATTTAAAAGGAGAGAGTATCATATAGTGAGAGGATCTAGAAAAAGGATGTGTAGGGGGTTTGTTGAGAACAAGTGAAGGGATGTGTAAGGGGGTTTGTTTCCCTAAGGCGTGAATGATTAGTCATGAAGAGCATCAACTAGATCCCTTTGCATCAACTATATAATAAATATATGATCAATAACACTAGCATTAAAAAAGAAAGTTCACAAGTCCAAAGAAGGAGTAGTCCAAAGACCTCTCTAACAGTTGAAGATAAACACAAGAACAATTAATATTGAGTAGTGACATGATTTTGCTCACGGTTTTGTTGTCTTCTTGGGTTAAGTATACATTGTAACAGCATCTATGACCTACAAATAGTTGTATTAAATCCCATAGCTATGAAAGTGATCCTCACACTTGTAATTTTGATCTTGATATGTTGTTTTGATCTTTTACTATGGAAATGACCTTTGCACTTTTGATTTTTAAGAATTTACTCACCTTTGTTATCTCAGATTAGTAGTATTAAGAGACATTAAAAGAGTTTGTTGTGCTTAGTTTGGGTAGCAACTTTCTTTTTTTCTTCTCAAGAAAACTATTGAGCCAAACAATTATTTTGGAGATTTCAAGTGGCCATGCAAATTCCTATGTTGTCCTAATGATATCAAATTCTAATGCAATGAATGCATGGGATAGATATCTTCAATTCATCTAGTATCATAGTAGTGAGATCTTTGGATATCTTAATAGTAGAAACAACACTAAAAAACTTTAGAATCAAGCTTCTTAATATTTTCTCTATTCATTCATGTTATCTATATATTCACTTGAAAGTTTCATCCGATTAACTATACCTTCCACATTTGTCAAAAAATGATGATTCACAAATTCATTATTAAAGTTTTTTATATGTTTTTTTTTAACATTTGCAGTTTATAATGTCAGGTCTTCATTCTAGAAATTTAATTTTTTTAAAATTTATGAAAAAAAGACTTTTACATGAGAAGAGAAGTGTTAAAGCTAAAGGGGACACTTAAATAGGTAAGCAGATCCATTCTTCTAAAATAAAGACTACACTTCTCCATTAAAATAATCAAAATAAGTATATAAGAAAAGAAGCACTTAAAACTAAAATATACGCTTAAAATAAGTAAGCGGCTTTATTTTTCTAAAACAAAGACCAGTACTCCATTAAAACAATCAAAATATTTACATACAAAAAAAGAATTTAAAACTAAAAGACATACTTAAAATAAATAAGCAACCCTATTTTTCTAAAACAAAACTACACTTCTCCATTAAAACAATGGAATTCCAAATTGCTCCTTCTTTGGTTTCAAAACCTCTCTAAATATAGAAATTTATTTGTTTTCAATACCCACAACTACTATCTATTGACAAGTGACCATTAATTATAGATGGCCCAATTTCTTTGAATTCACTACCATCCTTGGAAACTCATTCTCCCTTATCTATAATGTCGGCAGAGTCACCATTTTCTCCTTTGAGTTCTCACAAGGCACTGCATAGTGGTTCACTATAATTGTTCAGTTCAGTAAGTTTTTGTTAATAATATCTTTCACAAAAAAACATTTAGCTGTTTGATAGGGGAGTACAATTTCTTAGGCTGAAATATTTACGATTGAGAGTCAAAACTAAAGGGTATCCATTTCATCAAATTTGTTTAGAATACAATTCCAATCTCATCTCTTATGCTATCAGATCTTGCACCCAATAAGATTTGATTCTTGAGTGGTTCATTTAAAACCATTCAATTTCATCAGCAAACAAAAGACTATAACAATGAATTCTACCACAGCTGCAACTTGTCAATCATGAAACAACAAATTGTGGTGGATTATGTAAGTCCATCTTGTTATATATGTGCTATTAATTTTTCCTCAATGTTTTGAGTTGTTGGATGAAACGGCTTAAGTGACACACACTAAGATTACTCTTCTAGGCTTAAAAGTGTTACACATTCAAATTTGACTGATATTTTCTAGAATTAATATGTTTCTTAATGTGTGTGGTCACACTAAGAATACACTTTTATATTTAAAAGTGTTAAACACTTGGAACTGACTAGCATTCTCTAGATTTAATATGTTACTTAGTGTGTGTGATTTACAACTGACCAATGTAGATGGTGTCTATAATACGGTAAGAAAACAAAGATATCATCTTGATTAATGAAAATTGCTAAAACTAAATTTCTACATTTTTTGCAGGTCCAAACAGCGTATGAAGATTCATCCAAATGCGTGGATATATATGACTTGTGGTTGTCACCATTAATTTGTTCAGATCTGTTATCAAATGACCCAATGCCACTAGATGAAATCATTTCGTCCACTAAACAATTCATGAATACAATCAGTATCACCCCATGGGTAAATGATAATGGAAGCGCCTTTATAGATTGGAAAATTTTATAGGCCTCCTGTGCCCCCCCTACAAGGCAAGCAATCGAAGTCCTTACATAAGCGTTGCCTAAATTTGTTGTAGGTGCAAACAGGATATTAAGATTCATCCCTCAATACCACTTATTGTGTGCCTCCTCAAGACGTGGATGTATATGATTTGTGGTCATCACCATCTTGTTCAGATTTGTAAGCAGTTAACCAAGTGCCAGTAGATGAAATCATTCTATGCACTGAACAATCCCTATAAAATTCATGAAACCAATGTGGAAATAATATTTCCAATACTAAGCTTGAAAGATTATTCCAACAAATGAATCCTAGAAGAGTTCGAGGAAACATTTGTGAAGACCTACCACACCATTTATTTTCTAAATGAAACAAACCAAAATCAATATTCCTACAATTGTTGCTTCAATCCATTTACAATAAATGAAACTATTCATAATAAATGAAAAGTGGATCTCATTTATCGATTTATTTTTGTGTTCACATCATCGATTGAAGCATCATTACAGGGCAAGATTTGATGTTTTTTATGATGTTTATCAGACAACAAAGAAGAAAATAGTAAATTGGTTGCAAAAGAAAAAACCTTACCAGAGGAGCGTGTGGTTGTGGAGAGATCACTCCGGGGGGAGGGAGGCAAGAGAAGCTTCAAACGACGCTCCTGGCCTGTGCTTTGTTTCTTTTAAAATGAACCCGAGTTTTGTTTTTTTATTTATTAATGATGCCCAAGTTCATCAGAATTCCAACGAACAGTTTCTGTCAGAATTCTGAAGAACTCTAGAATTTTTTTAAAAAAAACAAATTTGATCACAATATGCCTTATCCGTCGGAAACCTTCGTCAGAATCTGAGGCCAAATGTATTAGTGGATATTTCCTAGATGAAAAAATGATAAGATTATAATTTATCACAAGTTCGCATGTACACGTGCGTATAATCATCAAGTCAAGAAAATAAAATAGAGACACATACCTCTGCCCTCTCTCTATCCTTGGGTGTATTAGGTGCATTCAACATATCTACATATCTCAATGGCCACTGTAAATATAAAACAAACAAAAAATACTAATCAATCTACAAATCCCAACTAAGACAATTTTGACCTTTTAAAACAATTGTACAACTAAAAATGTGTTCAATTACCTTCTTCCCACTTTTTGGCGTCCTCAAGTATATCTTTTGTTGAGGAAGAGGCCTAGACACGAAGGGGGTACCCTAAAAATACAAAATTAACATGAGATATTAGTATAGATAATATTAAACATAATTTAACAAATCTAAAATGAAATGACTTGCATATTTTATCAAAAGAATACATAAAATAAGGTGTACAAAATATGATACCGTATATCCTTCTAAGACAAAATAGATGGCTGAGAGCATGACATCATCAATTTGGGACATTCAGTCCCCTGACAATGCCTACAAACAAAAATTTGTCAAGCATTAAAGAGAGTTAGTATATCTTGTAATTTTTTTGAATTCAAAGTGTACTATTCTATTTTAACCTATTACAAAATTTATACCTCAGATGTCAAAGTTGCCACTACATTAACTGCGGGAGAAATATCAGATACCACTTCTGCATCCTAAAATGCATATTATTTGTATCAATTTAAATTGATCTATAAATGAAAATTCATTTACAATTAAAAATTTTAAGTGACTAATAAATAAAATGCTATGAATTCAAATCAACACACTTGTGTCTACAGATGACTGTCAATCAATTCATTCATTAGTGCCAAATCCTCAGTCATGCAGGTCTAACATCTACTCTTGCAAATCATGCACGAATGGGATGTGGATCCATTTGCAGTGGCCTTGTCATATGTTCTTATGCATATCCCTAAGAAAGTGTCACACACATGCTGAATGGGCTCACTAGCACCACCTACAACAACTAATGGCTCATCATCTGGTACAAGAGGGTGTGCTAACTATGTCGCATGCTGGATGATCACATCAGTCAATGTTTTGGCCGCTTGAAGAGTATGTAGCTCCATCGACTCTTTCAAGTCTACTAGGACAGTCAAATTCACCTTGGGTTTGGGTACTAGGGGGTGACGACTCTCCTAGGCTACTCGCCTACAAGCTCCAAGTCTATCTTGCGCAGGGCTGCCACCTCTACCATGGAACTCTCTCATGTCAAAATAATTAGGCAGCACATTGAGGAAAAACTCAATATACTTTCCTCAAAAATTACAATGGTACCTCAAAATTATTACAAGATGGTTTGTCAAAGACCATCCACCACCTCTTCCAAAAAAGATTCTTCATCTACACATTAGTACACCAATGTATGGGAAACCTCTTTGCATTAAGAGGTAAAGACTGCCAATTCTAGGATCAACAAAAAGGGCACATATTTGTTGTTTACTAACGTTTTTTGTTTTCACTCCCTCATATGATAACCCACTAGCATAATATTGACGACACCTATCCCTATAGTTTCCCCATATTGTAATTTGAGTGGAAACTGCAGTGGCACCACTAGCATATGTTTCTAGGCTAGTGGCGAGGGATTTATGATGCTCAAGCTCAAATGTTTTCAATTTATTAATCGGTCTATTTATTTTAGTTGTGTTTTTCTCTAACTGATTAAGAAATTGCTCCTGTGTATCAAGTGTATGGTCAAAAGGAGGAGCTAGAGGTGTATTATGTGGTTTTATTCAGGGTTTTGAGGAGGTGCATCTTGTTGTTATTGTTATGGATTTTCATAATCTATTTTGTGTAACAAAAAATATAAAAACCTAATCAAAATAAACGAATTTAAATTCAAAATGTAAAAAAAATTAAACAAATGCGAAAGAAAAATAAAAATCAAGCAAAACCAACCTTGATCCATGGCGTTCGGGTGAGAACAGAGGGAGCCCATGTGCGGTTTAGCAAGAAAAATGCCAAATTATCAACTCGCAACCGCATGAAAAATAAGACATAGTCAAACAAAAAAATATATTGACAAGTACCACATACGCGATTCTTTAGGACTTAAAACCATGTACGGGGTTCTAAGTCCTAAAGAACTGCGTACGCGGTCATTTTTCTAAAGGAACCTCATACATGCTTTTGTCCCTTTAGGCTCAGGGACAATGAACCTTACTACGTATGGGGTAATTTGAATTTTAAGTACCGAGATCACGGTGTCTATTTTTTCAAGTTTTTTAGGTGTGTGTCCACTTTTCTGCACACCATCTTTGTGCACTTATCCCGATACCAAGCCCTTATAAAGCCTTTTACATATTTTTTTAACAATTACAACTAATTTCAACCAACTTTAAAACTATATGGTCGTTGGCCTTCGACATCTTACATTTAGACAACTTTGCCATCTTAGCAACTTTTATATAATATAACAAAATATGACAATATAAACTCCAATGACCCACATTACATCATCAAAGGTCTATTATGATCTCATTACAACCAAAACTGACTCAAAATATTAAGAATCTACATTGGAGGTCTGATTTATTAAGCAAGGCTAGGTGCCCCTGCACCATAAGGTGCTAATTTCAATTAACCTAGGCAAAGATCTTCCAAAGTTCATTGAAATTAATATAGATGATGAATCTATTAGAATCCAAGAAAACTGAGAGAGGTGGGTGAATCAGTGTTCTATCAGTAAATAAGAATTTGATTCCTTTAGATACTTTTCCAATTAACAACCGGTAAGCATATAAACAAAATATAATGACGAACAAAGCAACCGTAAAGATCAACACCATAGCACCATATATTTATATGTGGAAAACCTCAAAGAGGAAAAACCGTGGTGGGATTTGTGACCCACAATATCTATCCACTGGCCAAATGAATAAGTATTACATATAAGGGGCCTGTACATGTAGGAAGGTACACTGCCTAGAGCTCACTTCTCATCACAAAGGAGCCTCACTGACTACTGATACAAATTATTGAATTACAAACAAAATTTTGAACTTTGAGTGTGTATCTAATATGCTAGATGAGTTCTGGTTCAAGAACTAACTATACCGGTTAACAATGTCTCCTTCCTTATCAGTAACCTAATTCTCTTTCCAATCCCCTTGACAAAAAACCAAGACCGCCTACAGAGCATTACATTCGCATTCTATCGATCAAGATCTCACTCACACAATTGCATAAATCCTATCACACCTATATTCCAAAATGACCTAACCGAACTAACTTATATAACCTTTACATACATGAACATGAATGCCTTATGTCATCTTACAATCATATTACAAAGTAATTACATGTCGGCCTAGACAAAAATATAAACATTAATCTTCGTGACCGTTGTCATTTTAACCTTTGCTGGATCGATCTTCTATGTTGGCCTTCAAATATCGGTTCCTAGTTTGTCAGTTTCCCTTGCTTGTCGGTTTCCTTGAATGTCGCTTGTCAAACCTAGAATACCAGTGGATACCGGATAAGTATCCAACCCAAAATGATGTGTTTTGACATCAATAACAACACCATGAGCCTAGATGAGTTCCAATTGCCAATAGAATATGTTTCCTGTACCATTGAAACCCTTGGCAGGATTAATGCATGTTTTTTATGCAGATGCGAGGCCATATTCGAAGAAATTTCCCTATTCTTAAGAAACATGGGCCTCCTAGTAAAACTAACAGTACCTCTAATAGTTTACCCCCTGAGCAAATAAATAAGGGGTCACCCCTACCCGAACAGGTTTTTGCTCTCTTGTGAATGCCTGATAGTGCATCCAATGGTGTTCAAATGCCAATTATGGAGCAACTCAACTCTCTAAAGGAGGTAGTAGTGCAGGTTGCATGCTAAACTCCCGACACTTGATGACTCTTTAAAATTGGGAACTTTAACATTGACCCACCCACATTAGGCCATTTCTATCTCATTATCTCATATAAGAGACATCAATAAGGATATGTGTGATTAATTTGTTCACCCCAAGGCTTAGAAAGATAGGAGGGAAAATATTTAATAGCTAGCTTTGGAGAATCTTAGAAAGGCCAAGGGCTACATGATGGAGATGACACAATCTTGATGGAGATGACACAATCTCCTAATGAATCCTCTCCTATTGTCTGTGCCTCTGCTCCAATGGATGATGATTCTCAATATCTGCTACCAGTGGTTAGTGTGACTAAATAATAATCGCTCTCTCAGTAAATCTATAGTTAGAGGTATCGAAGAAAAGAGACATGCTAATAAGAAGCTAAGTGAATCAAATAGTCTGGCTAAACCTAAAGGGATAACCACCTCCTTGAAACTTTCAAACAATTTCAATATTCTTGTGGAGTCTCAGATTGAGAATCCTCAAGATAGTGATATTGGTAGTTGTTATCTCTCACTCTAAAAGGATGGTCGTATTCCTACCCTTGGTGAGAAGAAGACTAACCCTTCAACCCAAATCTATAGTAGTGTAGCTACTACCAGTGATATCCATAACTCTAAGCTTGATAAGGATAAATAATTTTTTGATATTATTAATATTGATCGCTTTATTAGACATGAGGCTTCTAATAAGGTTTGGATGAATTTGCCATATACCCTATGATAATATTAGTGTGGGTCTCAGTGCAAACAACACAGAAACTCACCCATTAGAGTCAGACATAGAAACTAGGTAAATATCTAGTGATTTTACTGCTAGAGAGGAGAAACTTCTAGGTCAAGACAACATAAAGAATTTTAAAAAAGAGAACTATGATGTCTTAATTCCTATAGGAAATCGTTATTCACTAAAGTTAAGAGAAAGAGAGGGAGACCTAAAGAAAAGAGATTTCCTCTACAAAAAAAGAAAGATGATAACAAAGAGCTTCCTAAATATTTTGACATATTTAAGGTTGCAACAGAAATCTCTATCTAATGTGTCGCATGAAATTAAACCGCATATCATGGAATGTTAGGGGGTTAGAATCCTCAAACAAAAAATGTGTGGTCAAGAGAAACTTGAACCAACATAAGCACACTGATATTATGTTGTTGCAGGAAATAAAAGCCACTAAGTTCACATTGGATGTTAATCTTAGATACATCTAGAAATATGCACTGCAATTTTCCACCAAACATGATAAAGAAAAAGGAGGGACTATCATTCTAATAGGGGACAGATGGGGTAATAGGGTCACTATCAATGGATTTTCCTTGTGCAGCACAATTTTGTGGTCCATTATGAACAACAAAGACACTAAAGTTGGAGTGTGCTCCCTTTATGCCTCTAATGACTATAGAGAATGAATTGAACTATGAAAGTGGTTGTGTACACACTTGAATATCCCCTAGGTAATTGGAGGGGACTTCAACATGATTGAGCATCACGAGGACAAACTAGGAGGCTTGGATTTAAATTGGAAGTGTGGTGAGAAACTTTATTGGACCAGGATGAAGGAAAAGCTTATAATCTTTGATCCCCTTGAAGGTAACATGAATAGTTATGGGTCCATTTAGTACACTTGGTGCAGCTTCCAACAAGGGAGGAAGAGGATTTATCGTAGGTCGGACAGGTTTTATGCTAATAGAGATTTCTTCTTCTTCAAATAGGAGGATAGTGGTACCATAGTTAGAGTATGTCTATACACTCTGTTAGACCTTCATCCTATCAATGCTCAAATAGCATTGAATAGTCTTTCTGATATATCTATTAAGATGGAGGAAAATCTTATCCTCAATACTAGTCTACCGAAGGACGAAGAATTATTTGTGTAGTTTACATGATTAGGAAAATTAATAAATGGGAGTGCCAAAGTCCCTCCGCCATTAATAAGTGGAATGGGAATGTTAATAGCTGGAGGGTCCTATTTCAAATTGTGGGAAAGAAAAAAGTCAAACATGAGAGGAGGCTAGAAAGAGACCTTGTTCAAAATCTTTTGGTCCTTGAGTCTCAAACCCACATCCATAACATCAACTATAGTTTGAACTGCAGTTCATTACAAGAGATAAAAATAGAATATTGGCAATTTCTCCCACTTGCATTGGAAGAACTATAGTTTGTAGGAGCTAAAAATAAGAGCTCTAAGAATAGAATTTACATCAAATTGTTAACTGCAGTTGAAGATGTGTTTTTCTAAAAATATAATATGCATAAAAAAGCTCACTATAGTTATGCATGAATATGCATGTTTTCTTTTCTATTGTTAGTTGGCATTCAATGTGCCAATGACCTCTATTTATTTAGGTAGAATTGCAATGCTTTCTTGTCTCTATCCTCTATGGTTGGTTGATCCTTGATCTCATGGTCAAGAAATTATTGTATTCAATTTTGAATGAATAAAAAGATTGATTGGCTATTGAGCAACATTTTTTATATGTTTATTACTATGTAAGGATTTATCTTTGTTTTTTTTATTTTCTTCAAATTGTAATTTTCTAACATTGTCTCTTTTTACAACTGATGTAAAAAAATACTCATGATATCTCATTCTCATGTGTATACTAAATACTCATCAATAACTAGCTTGGGTTGGAAAACTATATCATAATGTTTCTTGTGAGTGGTAGATTCTATCAAAGGAATCTCTTAGGTGAAGAGCACCAATAGATAACATGGTTCCAAAAACCGTCACGTTGTTGTCATGTTGACCCCCCAATAGCCATCATAGTGAAAACACCATTAATAAATTTGTTTTGTACCAATAGCTAATCATTTCTTGTAATTTTTTGTTCAAAATTGGCCCATTTGTGCACCACTATTGGAACATTTGTACACCACTATTGTGACATTTGTCAACAAATACTAGCGATTTTGAGTTGATGGTTACTGGAACATCTTTAGTTAGGTATCAGACGACACTTTGAAATTTGTACTTTTTGACTTTTTTGATTCCACGGCATGCATCGTTACTGCCCAGAAGCCAGATCAATAGCTATAAGCAGCTAAGTCACATACGAAGATAGCTTTAAAAAAATCAAAATCCGATATACCGTTTAAGCTGTGGGTGGACAAAGTTATCTATGACGGTTACTGGTGCTCTTCCCCTAGTTGCGTAGTTTCATAATTTATTCTAATCTTTTCTAAAAACTGCATATATGAAATCTCTTTACAAAGACCAAAAATGCTAAACCTTAAAAAGATAGGTATATCAATTTGTGTATTCTAAATTGCTCAATATTATCGTATTTCTTATGTGCCTTGTACCTAATCTTAGGTGTGAAAGATTAAATGTATTAGATGGAAAGACTGTTAGATTTAACTACCACATTTATTTTGCCCCTTCGACTCTCCCTCTCCCGCTCTCTGCTGTCCTATCCACCTCCTTCATACATGTGAGCTTTCACTGCAAACAGGACAGGTTTGAATACAATTTTAATTCTAATCTTTTTTGTGACCTCTCTCCAGCACTAAATAATTAATTGCATTTAATTGTTTTCCGATACTGTCTTTTGCTATGCATAGACGAATAGAAGAGAGTCTTGTGGTGTGTGTTAATGTATAAGAAAAACAAGAGCAGATTTAATATATGATTGTAGCAACAGTTAGGGGATTTCCATTTTTCAGTATTTTATGAGCACAAGGAGAGACCAGTATGCATTTGAAATATGTAAATATAGAAATCAATTTCAGTTCATTTCTGTGTTTGTCTTTGCGTTTTCTGCTCTATTTTTTTTGCTTCTCTGCGTCTTCCCTTCAAAGACTGGCAGATGGAAAGAGAGATTAATGCGTCTGTCAAGCTATAATGAGTACTCATTATAGCTTACCGACCAATTGATCAACGTACACTTTGGTATAAAAATAGACGATGAAAACAAAAAATTATTCACCATTGCTCATGGCTTCATTGATTTTTAAAGATAAAATCATTGTACACCACACAAAACGAGTGGAAATCGTCAAGTGCTTTGTATAAAGACTGGACAAAATCATAAACTAAGATGGTACTAATCTAGCTGGCTGCTGCTCACTTTCAGTTCAAGTTACCCATCCATATATAATTTCTACCCTTACAATTTTTTCTCTATATATTTTTTATATTAATATACGAGTCTATAAATTTATGCAATATTCAGTATGAAATATTAAAGAGCCCACAAACATCATCCTGGTGCAGATCCTGGGATACGAGTTAGGAAGAATTGTGTTTCGACAACAGAAAAAGTAATGGCGTCTGATTCAAGAAGCTTCCATTTTGTGTTGGTCCATGGAGCCTGTTTTGGCGGCTGGTGTTGGTACAAAGTTGCAGACCTCCTTATGAAAGACGGTCTTACTGTTTCTTCCCTTGACATGGCCGGCCAAGGCATTGACACCACTGATGCAGATCAAGTTTCCACATTAGAGCAGTACAATCAACCTCTCACAGACTTTTTTAATGCTCTTCCTTCCCATCACAAGGTGTGAATTTTTTATACAGCTGAACTATAAAACAAGTAGCATGGCAATAGTCTAAATCTGACATGACAATATTTGTATAGGTGATACTGGTTGGTCATAGCGCTGGTGGCTTCAATCTGACATACACCATGGAGCGCTTCCCACATAAAATCGCTGCTGCTGTTTTTGTTACTGCACTGATGACCCTCAGCGGAGCGACTGCCTTTGACAGTTTGAATGAGGTTTACTTCTAATATTCTGTTTTTGATCTTGCAATCTTTTGGTGAAATTTATTTTTGGTTGGACAAATGTCTTTTTTTTCCTAGTTATTTTGAACGAGGGTTTTGCAAGGATTCTGGATGCATAGACATTTTGTGGATATTGTACTTCAAAGAAAAGTAAATACAATGTGAGACTAGAACCTATAAAGAAAAGATTCTGAAACAGACAGGAGACTTTCAATGAAGCGACAGTCATAATAACAATCATGAAGCATTGAAACGAAACCTCTCCAAAGAACTTAGGAGCCAAAGGTTGGTCTATATAGGAAACCATCGTGTCTGTTTTCAAAGATGATTAAGAAGATCAAACGGGTAGAAATTGTCTAAGTATTTGTTGTGATTTACAAATTTTGTAATTTTTATCAGATGTTATTCTGTATGGAAAATAGATGACTCCCCAGATTCTTTCCCTTCATTCATCATAACAGAGCACTCTTCAAACTTCGACACTCTTTCAACACTATGAATCTCGTTTTCATGATTAGGAGGTAGAATGAAACTTCTTTTCTGAATATTGTGCTTCTTCTTGATATCTGGACATAAATAAGAGAAGTGCCTGGCTTTATCATAATGAAAGAAAAACTTTGAGAACTCATTTTGGATTCTCTACTCCAAAAACAAGTTTGAAACACAATTTTAAGACATTTGACAGTACCACACAAAATAAGAAAAGACTAAATCTCAACTTCGTCAATTGATAAAAATTGATCACTTAAATAGATTGCTCTTGTATTCTTCTTGTATACCTTTTATATTTAAGACAACAAAGATTCATTTTAATATTAATACAGAGAATTTTTTTAATTTCAATTTCAGGTTCTTTTTATTTCTAATTATTTTTGCGCATATACAGATTTTGTCTCGAATTGGAAACTTTGGAGACTCCACATTTTCCTTTGCAAATGGAGAAGAAAATAAACCCACATCTCTAAAGTTTGGCAAACAGTTTTCACAACAATTTCTGTTACAAAACACACCCTCTTCGGTATGCTATTGAAATCAACAATTCTTGGGGTTAACTGTATAATAGACTTAATTGCTTGATTGACTGTTTTGTTATCATGGAATTCATGCAGGATATTTGCTTGACTGATTCTCTTCTCAAAAAATGTCCTTTGTTGCAAGGAGCCCTTTCCTACACGAAGGAAAACTATGGGCAAGTTCTCCGAGCTTACGTTGTGGCCAAAGAAGATAAATTGCTCCCGGAGGAATTCCAGAGAAAAATGATTGCAGAGAATCCTCCGCAAATGGTATACGAGATAGAAGGATCGGATCACTCTCCATTCTTCTGCAAGCCTGATAGACTTGCTAACATACTTCTGAAAATTGCCACTAGATGTTTATGTAACTAATGCTGTGCTTCAAATGTTGAACTTATCAAATAATTCTTTGCATACTCCTGCAAATTGCCAGTAGATGTCTATGTACCTATTGCTGTGCTTAAAATAGTAAACTTATTAAATTCTTCTTCACAAAATTTATACACTGTAAATATTTTTTATGGTTTTTTAAGCCATGTTGCTGCCTCTTGTTCCTTAAAAACTAAAATGTTGAGGCATAGACCAAGCATGTGAACTGTTTGAATGTGGTTTCTATCTGGAGGCATCTATTTTGGCTTCAAAATGGCAGTATGAATTGACTAACACGCATGTTAGTCGCACGTTTTACACCATCAATTTTGCAATAGACGGCTGCGATTGACAAACATATCACTATCACACCGTATAAAAAGTCCGTTTTAGAGCCAGAATAACTGCAGCCTCTCTATCTGAATAGAATTCATGCAAAATGTTGAAGAATAAACAAGACACATGAATGGTCCCGCACACAGGCCCCAGTGCCTTTGAATTGTCTTGCATTTTGTTTTATTTAATATAATCAATTAATTATTACTCATATGACTGGAATATTTTCAAGACATTCTAGCATTAGTTTCTAGCTTGGCTTCCCCAATATCTATATCTATTGCACAACATAAGATTGTGAACCACGTCCTATCAGCATTATTGAGAATTAACATGCTATATATTTTGAATGAAATATTAAGAATGCTAATTAAATAGGTATAAATGTGGTAATTTATATTATATGAATATAATAAATTGATATTTTTATTTAAAAAGAAAATTAGTTCACATGTTGTTTATTGCAAAATGGAATATTATAGAATGATCAAAATTTACAAACATTAAAAAAATTGTACTATGGAATAGTTTCTAGGTACATCATCTATTTCAATAACAACTTGTTAGTCCTAACTCTACGAGTCTTCATCCTAAGTATTTATATATTAGCACCTATATCCTTCATCTTAAACTAACTAGATAAATGTGTATGTTTTCTTATTGAAGTTCTATTCTTCTAAATTATTATCAGCTTATTAACATAGCAATTTAGACTAACTTCCTTAAGTCACAAATAAATAGGATAAGTAGCCGACATACCATGTGTTCATTATACAATCAATAACTCAACCATAGGAATTTGGTAAGTTGATATAGTCAATTGAATCCATATCTTTTCTTCTGCATCCATCTATTTATTAAAAGCCTATATAGATATATCCTCTTCCATACAAGGCTTTTTTCAACCTTCGTGATTTCTTCAAGTCTAAGTTGAGATTACACTCAGTGACAATCATTAGTAAATATAGTAAACTCAATAACTCAATCATAGGAATTTGGTAAGGTGATATAGTCAATTGAATCCATATATTTTCTTCTATGTCCATCTATTCATTAAAACCCTATATAGATATATCCTCTTCCATACAAGGCTTTTTTCCACCTTCGTAATTTCTTCAAGCCTAAGTTAAGATTACACTCAATGACAATCATTAGTAAATATTGTATATGGTGAAAATGGATAACAATAATAATAATAATAATATTGAAAGGCTAAATGAATTCAACCACAAAACCCTAGCCTAACAACAACAAAGATCCACCATAACATATGAAGATTACCTAAGACAATGCAAATCAAATGAAATCACAAAGATTATACCATCACATGTCCAATAAGGTTTGAATCTCCATTCTTCCTATCTCCATTGATCTTGCTTGATATATTTGCTCTCAAATTTTATGTGCACAAGAGCTCAACAAAGAACGGAATGTGGTTGCAAGTAGGATCGTAGTGTAGTCAAGTCATTAAGATGATTGATTAGTTAGGGTTTGATAATGAAGGAAGCATCTCCTTATATAGAAGACACTATATGAAATAGAGGGATAAGATTGAGAGGTGTAAAAGGAGGTCGGCTATGATTAGAGGGTAGGTAGAGGAAATAATAAAATAATGAAAGCGGTAGGCAGTGTAAGAATTAAGAGATGAATGACATGTGTCATGGGTAGAAAAGGTTAATGAATTAATTAAATAAATAAAGATTTATTTAATTAATAGAAGAAGTGGGATCAATTAAATAAATAAGATATTTATTTAATTTAGAAAAAAGGATAATTTAAATAAATAAATGTATTTATTTAAATGAGAAATAAGGCTAGAAGAGGATAAATGAATTAATTAGATAAATAAATATTTATTTAATTAATAGAAGAATTAGGCTTAGATAATTAAATAAATAAAATATTTATTTAATTAGACATGACAATTTTGGGTGTCTACATTTTTCCCCTCTTTGAGACAATGCGGCTTGTCACGTTGTTTCAAAGAAGATAATATGAACTGATACAGAGTTGCCCCAAGATGGGAATGATATGCTCCCTCAAGAGATTGGATGAAAAAAATGTCTGAAAAGATCGCAGACAATCTCTCGATAAGAAAGAAAGGCTAGAATGGACTGACCAGATAAAGTGACAAAGTCACGGGATAAAGAAGACTAACTTGGAAAATGAGGGCTAGGGCTAGGGTAGTTTATAAGATAGACCACGGGGGAAAATACATCCTCATTGTCATCCATACATCCACGAGAGCAGAGTGCAGAGCGAAAATAGAGCAGCAGCAGTCAGCAGCGATGGCCTTTGTTCACAGATTCGACCACGTTCGTCGATTCCAGAGGCCAGCCAACGCAGGAGAGCCGGTAAGTACCACAAAACCGCCTTTACTTTGATGCAATTATTGTTGTCATTAATGCATGCTAGATAGGGTAATAAATGCGCTTAGAATAGGGTCCAAAAAATGTCAAAAATGCCCAGGCGCGTCTGCGTTGGTGCCAGGTGCATTTATGCTCGCTAGGCGCGTCTGTGTTTGTGCCAGGCGCGTCTGTGATGGAAAACGCGTCTGTGCCGAATGCGTCCGCGTCTATGCTGTGTAGGCGCATCTATGCCAAAAAGGCACGTCTGTGTCGCCCAGGCACGTCTGTGCAGAGCATAGGCACGTATGTGTTTTTCAGGCACGTCTATGTAAAATAGGCGTATTTATGCATTCTTCAAGTGCGTTTATGTCAGGAAAGCACGTTTGTATCCAAAAAATGTGAATTTGTGTCTTCTAGGTCAAATCAACAGTTCTGTGATGAACATACACTGTCGATTGGATAAGCTACTAAGAGGATACACTCAAGCAGGTCCTCTAGGGAAGACTAGAATAGATCAAGGCACTTTGTGATGAACAATGAGTACCAAGATAGAGTACTTTGTGATGAATAGGGAGTACTAAGATAGCATCACTTTGTGATGAACAGTGAGTGCGAATGTGAGCAGCACTTTGTGATGAACAGTGAGTGTCAAACACGTAGTACTTTGTGATGAACAGGGAGTACCACTAGGATAGAAGCAACACTTTGTGATGAACAGTGAGTGTCACTAGGATAGAAGCAACACTTTGTGATGAACACTGAGTGTCACTAGGATAGAGTACCATATGCACTTAGATAAAAAGTAGCATTTTGTGATGAACAGTGAATGCCACTATGACTGACATGATTGATTTGCTTGACTGCAGGAGTATTTGCTTATGTTGGAGTCACGGGAGAGATTCCCGTCGACGCAGAGATTGCGACCTGAGCTTACATTCAAGGACCGAGCAGCTATTGAGGCTATGGGATTGAGACATATTCTATATGTGCCTAAGTTTCGAGCGAACATGGGACTACTGACTGCACTGGCGGAGAGGTGGCACTCCGAGACTTGCACCTTCCATTTGTCGATGGGGGAGATGACAGTCACCCTCGAGGATGTATACAGGATCTTGAGGATACCAATTGATGGGGAGTTGATTCCCTATGATCGAGATGGAGACAGGGAGGCTCTAAGATGAGTGTTCCAAGACCCAGGGCTGGAGATGAGGGCAGGACATGTGGCTTGGGACACCATGACAGCTACAGGATTGGCGCTGCCAGCAGTGATAGGAGGAGCGATCAGTGGGTTCTTATGTCTTGATAGAGAAACACGAGGGTTCGCTGTGGGCTGGAGAGGTGCATTGGAGACACTGGTGACATAGCACACCAGATATGCCTGGGGACCGTGTGTGCTAGCACACCTCTATTACAAGCTACATCAGTTTGTGTACCACGGGTTAGTGGGATTGGGCTGCGGGGTCACATTGTTACAGGTGTGGGCCTACGAGCATCTGCTAGTGACGAGACCGATACATTTCAGGGGTAGAGGTCATGGACACAGTTTCGTACACTTGTACAACATGATCACTTCGCAGCCACAGATTGGTAGGTTAGAGCACTGGCGGCGGGTGATTGATGATATTGATATGGTCATATGGAGGCCATACCTAGGATGCGAGCAGTGGGAGGATGATGCGATAGAGCTACCCTACACCTTCCAGAGCAGGTATCTAATTGGGCAGATGCCCTATGTACTAGAGAGGCAGTTAGTGGACAGGGTGGGCAGGCAGTTCGGCAGGATCCAGCGGATGCCATGGGGTTCAGGCATGTATGCACGGACTGTCAAGGATCAGGCACAGTTTGGGCCCCTATTATCATATGATCAGGTTGTTACACAGCTAGTGGAGATGATGCCCCTACCCTGGGACATGTGGCCAGAGATTGAGGATGCTGGCATGGATGCCGAGTACATAGCATACTGGGCCGAGCATCCATTCCCATGCATGACAGATCTAGGAGAGCTACTAGATGGAGATGGTGGTGGGGATGGTGATGATGATGGAGATGATGGGGACAAAGGCCGACGAAGGAGGAGGGAGGCAGTTGGAGAGAGGAGGGTTGCACAGCGGAGGGAGGGTGGAGAGGATAGGCAGGCTCAGGTGGTGAGAGGTCGCGGTGGATTACCGCTATAGGTGCCGGCAACACAGGGTCCTAGATAGGTGCAGGTACAGCGACAGGTACAGGGATAGTTACAGGGACAAGCACTAGTATAGGTACAGGCATAGGGGCAGGCACCCATATAGGGGGAGCCATAGGCAGAGCCACAGGGGGCTAAGGCAGAGGAGGATGAGCTGACGGAGCTGAGGGAGATCTGCCAAGGATAGGCAGATGAGATCCAGGACCTAGAGAGGGAGAGGGATAGGCTCAAGAGGTGGCTCAGAGATACTGAGCGGGAGCGAGATCAGACCATTCAGTGCTACATAGAGGCTGAGATAGCACTGAGGGCTAGGAGGCAGGCAGCAAAGGACACAGGGGCTGGATATGCCTACGTCCTTTGGGCAGGGGAGGACATTACCTACTGGTGGGATCTCTATTATGGTGCAGTGCCAGCGGATCAGTGGGTGAGGAGCTTCTATAGACCATCGCGGATAGCGACAGCTACAAGAGGGAGCAAGAGGAGACAAGCATCTAGTGGTGGGGTTATGGGTCCTCCACCACCACCAAATAGAGGGGAAAGGAGGGATGATCCTAGGGTGGGTCCTTCAGGGGCTCAGATTCTGTCGAGGCCAGGTAGCTCCAAGGGAGGGAGTTCATCATAGTCGTAGAGGGCTCCCTATGTATCAGTATTGTACCATTTTTGTATGATGATGTAGACACCTTCGGGTGATTGTAGCCATATGATTTTGACTCTATATGCATGTGTACCTATGTAATGAGATGTTTCTATGTGATGCTTATGATATGGATGCAAATATGTATATGATGAAATACAATATTTTTTTCTTTTATGTTTTTATATGTGTATGCATGATGCAAATGTGAATGTATGTAATGCAGATGAATATGATAATGCAAAGAACTATTTATATGATGAAAATGTAAAATGTGCTAACAGGTGTTGTATGCAGGATGTGATGCAATTGTGATATCTATATATATGTATGAAATACTTATATGTGGTAATGCAGGTGCAACTACATGAAATGCAAATGTTTTTGGTGTGTCATTATACTCAGTCATGTGATAGCAGGCTACACGGACTCAAGAAGAACGATGGAAGTCAATCAAGAAAGGGGATGGAAGACAGAAGATATGGAAGTGAAAGAGCTTCTTATGCGGTATCATCATTGAGCTTTATTATGGCAAGTAGGTTATGACAATCGAGGCATATGTTCGACCCAGAAAGTCATTGTACTCGTTTGCATGGAGATAAGATAGTCACAAACAAGGAATGCCCCAGTTCACACTAGACTCACAGTGTCCTCATATCCTTTGACAAGTCATAGCATTACTAAGAGACAATCCACAAACAGCAAATACAAATAGGTGACGATACCCCATCCTCGCCTTTCTAGTCAAAGACATCCTGGAGATAGAATCTCTAGTCAGAGACATCCTGGAAAAGATAAAAGACATGTCACCAAAAAGATAAAATAAAAAGAAAACCAAGACTCGACACCAACATCCACTGTTGTCCTCAAGTTTAGTGTCTCTTGTCACTTGTATAAGTCTTATTTGATTGTGGTCACAATGTTTACTTTCACAGAAAGGATAGATAGCACTAAACCATATGTTGTCTGAGTCTGTTGAAAGATTTGATTTGTTGAAGCCCATTGTTGCTACTGTGTCTCATCTGAAACTGACTGAATCCATGAAACTGATACTTTATTGTGGAGAAGATGAAACTTTATTGCGGATCTAGGATGCAAATGTTGCTTTATTGCGGATTGTGAGCGAATAGACTGAAGAAAGTTGGAAGAAACTGTACTCCTCGAAACATGCGATGCTCTCAGTTCCACACCCATCACTAGACGTAGGATTTGCCTTAGCCATAGATAGGATCTGATTTATTATGGATGGAAAGGGAGTGAAAAGGGAGGTTATTATGGATGGCTAACCAATCTTGGGTAGATCAATAACAAGCCATGATGGAAATGGGTAAGTTTATTATGAACGAATAGGTTGTGAGTGTGTGCAAAGTGAAAGGATGAAATGGAATCCTGAAGGAGGGAGGAGCAATGTCTCTACGCATGGTGTTGGTGATCCAGTTTTCACCATTGTGATTGTAGTTGTGACTCATTCAGTGTTGATAAGCCTTGAGATGATTAAAAGTAGTTTGTCTTCGTTCATCCAGTAGTTCAAGCTCTTGTAGGCGAGAGACCCTATAGTCTTCATCACTAATAATGTTTTGCAAAGAGACTCGTAAAGAAGGTAGCTCAACCTCAATAGGCAATATGGCTTCAACGCCGTAGACAAGTGAATAGGGTGTAGCTCCTGTAGGTGTGTGAACACTTGTGCGGTAGGCCCAAAGTGCAGGTTAAGTTGGATATGCCAATTACGACCAGCATCGTCGATTATCTTTTTGAGGATTTTAAGGATTGTCTTATTAGACGCCTCAACTTGACCATTACCTTGGGGGTAATATGGCGTGGAAAAACGATGGGAAATATGGAAGCGGTCACAGAGTTCACGAACATCCTAATTTTTGAAGGGACGCCCATTATCAGTGATAATGGAAATAGGATTACCGTATCGGCAAATGATATAGTTGAGGATAAATGTAGCAATCTGTTTTCCAGTGACTTGTGTGAGAGGTACAGATTCAATCCATTTTGTGAAATACTCTATGGCAGTGATAATGAATTTATGACCATTGGAAGAAGGAGGGTGAATCTTGCCTATGAGATCGAGTCCCCACTAACAAAAGGGCCAAGGAGACGCAATTGGTTGAAGTTCTTGTGCTGGCGCATGTATGAGGTCTCCATGAATTTGACATTGCTTACATTTCTTGACAAACTAATATGAGTCCTTTTCCTTATTGGGCTAGTAATATCCAGTCCTGATGAGTTTCTTGGCCAAGGTAGGACCACTAGCATGTGGACCACATATCCCTTCATGTACTTCACGTAACACAATTTGAGCTTCATTGCTTTCTAAACATTGAAGAAGAGTGCCATCTAAACCTCACTGGTATAGGATATCAGCTAAAATGACATATCGAGAGGATTGGCAAATGAAAGTGCGACATTGGTTATTTGATAGATCAGGAGGTAGGGTATTGTCACGAAGGTATGTGAAAATGGAACCATATAACTGGGACTCGGGACCGACAATACATATCATCTCAGTAGGAATGATCTCATATGAAGGAACCAAAAGGTTATCCACCAAGAACTCATAGCGGGTCTCATTTGGAGGTAAATCGATTAGTGAAGCAATTGTAGCCATGGCATCTGCGGCGCGATTCTACTATCTTGGTATCTGCTCAAAATCTATCTTTGTGAAGTGTTGTTTCAATTCATCCACCATTTGTTTGTAAGGCATTAATTTTTCATCTTTTGTTTGGTAATCATCAGTTGCTTGACGGATTACAAGTTGAGAGTCCCCAAAAACACGAAGTTCCTGGATCTTCCACTGAACTGCGATCTGTAATCCAGTTGTTAATGCCTCATATTCCGCTATATTGTTAGTGCAAGGAAATGATAAGCGGTATGATTTTGGTATAGAATCCCCTTGAGGAGTTATAAAGAGGATGCCAGCTCTTGCCCCATGCTGTGTGTATGAGTCGTCGAAGTACAGTTGCCATGGCTTCGCATGTGACATTGTTAAAATGGATTCATCTAGAAATTCTGAACTTAGAGGAACATCATCAATCATGGGAGCATCTACTAATTGATCTGAAATGGATTGTCCTTTTATTGCTTTTCTGTCCACATACTCGATGTCGAATTCACTCAGGATCATTACCCATTTGGCTAGTCGCCCAATAAGTGTTGCTTTATTGAGAAGGTATTTCAATGGATCGATTCTTGCAACCAACTTAGTCTTATGAGTGAGCATGTAATGTCGTAATTTTTATGAGGCAAAGACCACGATGAGACATGCATGCTCAATTGGTGTGCAGTTTAGCTCATATCCCACCAATGTGTGACTGATACAGTATACTACTTTTTCCTTACCCTCAGCAATTTGTTGTGCTAAGAGTGCCTCCAGTGCTATTGGAGTAGCTGATGTGTATAGTAACAGAGGCTGATCTGGAACTAGTGGCATCAGAACTGGCAGATTTAGAAGATAATCTTTGAGCGTTTGGAAAGCCTGTTGACAGTTATCATCCCATTTGAATTTGATGTTTTTATGTAGCAGGTGCTGAAAAGGATTACACTTATCTGCAAGTTGCACTATGAATCTTCGTATGGACTAGAGTCTGCCTTGTAAAGACCGAAGTTGACTGATATTTCTTGGTGGTTGCATCTCCAAGATGGCCTTGACTTTTTTCGGATTAGCTTCGATTCCTCTTTTGGATACAATGAATCCTAGGAGCTTCCCAGAGGTTACTCCAAAAACACATTTCTTGGGGTTTAGTCTTACTTTGTATTTTTCCAACCAATCAAAGATGACTAAAAGTATGTCCAAATGTGTATTTCTATCTATTGATTTACCCAAGAGGTCGTCGACATAATCTTCCACGGTTATGTGCATGAGATCATGAAAGATAGTAGTCATGGCTCTTTGATATGTAGCACCTGCATTTTTTAGCCCGAAGGGCATGACATTCCAGCAAAAAGTTCCCTAAGGACAAGTGAATGATGTTTTGTGTTGATCCTCGGGTGCAGTCTTTATTTGATTATAACTAGAGAATCCATCCATCAATGATAACATTTCATGACCTGCTGTGAGATCAACAATCAAGTCAATATTTGGTAATGGGAAATCATCCTTTGGACAAGCTTTGTTGATGTCTCTGAAATCTGTACATATTCTGATGCTATGATCTGGTTTACTGACAGGCACTAAGCTGGAGATCCATTCAGGATAATCAATTGGGCGTATGAATCCGACATCCAATAATTTCTCAAGTTCTGCTTTGACTAGTAATGCCACTTATGGATGCATCTTTCTTAATTTATGTTTCACTGGTTTTGCCCCCGGTTTAATTGTCAAATGATGCATTACCAAATCTGGATCTAATCTAGGCATATTAGTGTATGACCATGCAAAGTTGATTTGTCGTTCTTTGAAGAAACTTATGAATTTTGACCTTTTTGACTCCGTCAATGATTGAGCCAGGAATATGTTGTGTGGAACCTCTTCTGTACCAATGTTTGTTTTGATAGTCTCTTCTACCAACATGGATGACTTTTCCTCATATGATGCTGGGAGAATGTCGAGTCTTCCATCTTCGGGTGCCTCAGAGAGGTTTTCGCCCTCAGATACGTCCTTTCTTTTTACTTTTTTGGGGTCACACAGCGCCACAGTGTGGTTTTCGCCATAAGACCCATGGTTTGTTCTTATTTTCATATTTTTGCGATTGGAAGGTCTGACACCCTCACCAAAATATGTCATGTTGTTGAGTTCTATAGTGTATCCCGCTTTATGGTCCCCAAGGGGAAGATCATCTCATATGCCAAGATAGTCAATAAAAGCTTCATCATTTTGGAATGTGTCAAACTGTGCAAGTCCTTCATGATCCCAGTCAATGAGTTGGTGGTGAACGAGGGGAAGGCCTTTAATGTCTTTGAAGTTAGCGGGGCTAAGAGTGAAGATGCAGTTATATTCGGGTATGTCAAGGTAATTATCGAGGTCATCGATGGCACTCTCCTCATCAGTCTCAATCATGAACGAATCCAAATTATCATCACTAGTAGCGCATTCTGGGACAGGTGTTCTCATCCTATGTGATTTCAACCTAGGACCTTGAGACAAGGACTGTGTGGAATCCTCATGGGTTGTTTCTTGACCAACTTTGAATCTTTTATAAAATTCCTCTTCTTCTGTGGGTTCATCTAGCTCTCTGAATGTTTCGGTGAGCTCATAGTCACTGGAGGATTTGTCTGAACCCCATTCCCATTCATTGGAGTCTATGGAATAGCGATCCTCTTATTGAATTTTGGCAGCTTTGATTTGTAAGGCTTCTTTTGTCCTTTGAGTGTGGACCTTGGAAGTCAAGAAACCAAGTCCTTTTGAGTATTCCTTTTTGAAAGTCAATTCAGGTTGTAAAGGTTCAATGATGCCTTCCTTTCGTAACCCAAGAGGGCTTTTTCCATCATACCCGAATTTTTGTAGGATCTTGAAGCCTTTGCCATATTTCTCGCATGGTAGACTAATGTGATCTTGTGTATCATCTTCAATGTCTTTGTAAAGCATTTTGTATAAGTCTTCCTCTTCCAGTTCGCCCCATCTTTGAAAGGTAGTAGGGTCCCATTTGAGTACCATGATGGATACTTGCTTGTTAGGATGTGGTCTTCCATATTCTTTTGGTGAACTCATGACTTGTCGTAAGTACATGGTCTGATTTAAAGTGTATTCCCCCATACCCTTGTCCTGAAACTTGCCTTTAAGCTCACCTTGTTTTGATGTTGAAGGTTTTAATGACTCAGGATCAATATATGCCGAAGAAGGAAAAGCTTCGCGATTACTGGGAATGATGGTCTCAGTTTTTTATCTCAGGTTATTGCAATATATGAATGGATTGGGATCACTGTTAACTGTTACCTCTACTCCATTGTGAGGAAACTTAATGCATTGGTGATATGTAGATGGGACTGCCCTCATTTCATGAATCCAAGGATGTCCTAGCAATATGTTATAAGTGAGATCTAGATCTAGGACTTGACAAACCACATCCTTTGTAACTGGCCCAACTCTGAGAGGTAAGGTGACTGTGCCCTTGGACGAACGTTCTTCATCATCATATGTCTTGATGGTGATTTGATTTGTAGAATTGACAGCTTTATCAGAATATCCCAATTGTTTAATTGTGCTCAATGTACAAATGTTTAGACCTGATCCTCCATCTATCAGGACTCGTTTTATTCGATTTTTGTGTATGAAGGCTTCAACGTCTAGTGGTACATTATGTGGCTAACTTATGGAGGCATCATCGGCTTCTGTGAATGTAAGGGAATGAGGAATGGAAAGGTATCCCACCATGGCTTAAAACTGGTCCACGTTCATATCAGTAGGAACAGCAGTTTCTCTCAACATTTTGTCAAGAATAGCTTTATGTGTGGGGGATATGCATAAGAGCTCAAGGATGGAGATGAGCATGGGTGTTTTCCCTAATTGTTCTACAAGGTCATACTCAGGATTAGTTGATGAAGAAGTGGTGTTTTTGACTGGAGCACCTTGCAAAGTGAATTTACCTCGACGAGTTGTGACATTACATTCAGAGGTAGGTTCAGAAGAAGATCCAACACCTCTTAGGACAATCTTGGGTCTCTGGGCAAAATTCTCAGGGTTTTTATCCTTGATGATAATGGTAGAGACATAATTGTCCATCGAGATGTGATTGATAGTTGAATCATAGTTGTAAGATGCTATGGTATAGTTGGTTTGATCCTTTGTGGCTTTAGCTTTTCCCTTGTCATGCTTTGGGAATGGTTCCTTAAACATTTCATGTTCTTGATTGGATGAGTGTCCTTCAATCTCAATGTCACCTCTATCAATGAGATCTTGTATGATGTTTTTCAATCGATGACAATTTCTTGTCTTATGACCCTTGCTCTTATGAAATTCACAATATTCATCATCATTCCACCAATTTGGCTTAACCTTTGGTTCATATGGAGGAAAATCTGGAACTGTGATTACCTTGTTTGCCACTAGCTTCTTGAAGACTGACTCAAGTGGTTCTCCCAATGGAGTGTACTTCCTTCATGATTTAGAAGTTGTTTGAGTATTCACTTGATTGTTTGTAGAGCTTGATCCAAAAAAAATGAATTTGGGTCGCACTGTGTTGGTGTCAACAACACCATCATTGATTGTGTTCTTGTTTTTATTCCAAAATCTTGGCTTGTCTTTTCCTTTAAAGTCATCTTTGTTTTCCTTAAATATCTTAATGACTCCTTGTTCAATTAGGACCTTTTCTGTCGCTAAGCCTTTTTCAATGACATCCTTGAAGGTAGACAAACAAGCTTTTCTTAGATCATAGCCAATGTCTTTGTTAACGTTTTGTGTGAACATCTCTACCATTTGTTTTTGTGGAATTTCACAAGAGCATCTGCTAGCTAGATTTCTCCATCTTTGTAAAAATGATGCAAAAGACTCTCCCTCTTTTTGCTTGGTGTTGCACAAAGTAGTGACTGATATGTCTGTCTCTATGTTGTAGGAGAAATTTTGGATAAATGCCTCTGCTAGGTCACCCCATGACTTAATGCCAGGTGGAAGTTGGGAGAACCATTCCATAGCTTGATCACCTAAGCTTTGTGGGAATAATCTCATCAAATATGTCTCTTCTACTGCTATCTCAATGCAAGCTATGAAAAACTGTCTTATGTGTGCCTTAGGATCCCCTTTTCCTCTGTACTTATAAAACTTAGGTGTCACAAAGTGTGTAGGAAATGGAGGCATTGGAATGCTCTTGTCAATGGATAAGGACATATGTCTCTCATTGTGTATGTTGGCTTTGGTGTATTTATGTCCTCCATTTTCTTTTGTAAGTCCCTGATTTGTTGCTCCAAATTGCTCTTAGGTGGAGATCGACTTCTTGGACCATACCCCATGCTTGACGCACCAATTGGAGGAGGAGCATGTTACATATATGGATGATATTGATCATACACATGTTCATATGGAGGAGGTCTATAGTGATGCTGCATATATGGACATATATGGATGATATTGATCATACACATGTTCATATGGAGGAGGTCTATAGTGATGCTGCATATAGTGAGGTCTATATGCATTCATGTTGAGGAACACCATATCTATTTTGTGCATGTATACCATACTCTACAGGCATGTCATGTTCTAATGTGTTGCCCCCAAATTTGACACGGGGTTTCCTTGTGTCCAAATTTTGAGCATGCTTTTGAATATCCAATTGCTTTGGTGGTTGATCCTTAGCATTGGTATGTGATTGAGCATATTTCTCTGCATAAGACTTCCATAATGGTCTACGAAGGTGAGTATCGTATGCTTGACCATGTGTGTATGGGACCTCTGATTTTTGAAACAAAGATGATGGTGATTCAGGCACCATATGTGGTCCTGTATTTCCTCCACTATTACGCCTCCTTTGATCCATGTTAGAGTGAGTTTGTTGCAAAGGTCGATTTTCCATTATTTGAGACATGTCAAAATCATGAGGTATCTTGGCTCCACTTTGTGCCATCATTTGTAGGAAGTATTGTCTATCCCTCCTCATTATTTCCTCAACCAATCGATTAAAATGGGGATTCACAATGGATTCTTCTACATCTGCTGAATGTATGGAAAAGTTGTCCATATTGTCATTGTGTGTATCATTATTGTTTGTAGTGTCCATGTTCTCAACATTTGGAATGTTTCTATAGGCATCCATGTCAGGTAATGTGTTATGATCAGTATTGAAAAAGACATCATTGTCATACTCATAGACACTCATGTTTGTGGAACTCTTGAGCCTCTTTAGTTTCTCTCCTAGATTTTTGAAGACGGGTTTCAACCATGAACTAGGTATTGACCGAGATGTGTGAGACTAGATGAAAATGGAAAAAGTATGGAAGACCAAGGGTTGGATGGAATGTAAATGAATCTGAAGTGTACTTGCAATGTCCAAAGTGTAAGACCAAGTATGTATGTAGTAGAGTAGGTGTGACTTCCAAAGAGAGGATAGTTTCTCTTGATGAGGTAAGTTGACCTTGACTCTAAGTAAAGCCAAATGAGACCCAAAGGTGATAGACCTTGATGAGGGACCACTTAGCAATGTGTTGTTGTATGTAGTGTGTTGACAAAGTATGATGAGGACAAGCAAGTGACCTTTTGACTCAAGTTTAGACAAATGTGAATGTAATGTGAGGTGCAAAGCAATTATGGATTTTGTGAGACCCAAAGACAGGTTGAATGCTAAATGAAACCTGGAGAAATAACCTAGGAAGCTCAAGAATTCCGAAACTGACTGTGTTTGTTTGCTGGACTGTAAAAGTTTTTTTTTTTTTCAATTCTGATCACAGACGCGCCTGTATACTTCACAGATGTGATTTCCTGACACAGACGTGGTTCTGTTTAACACAAATGCACTTTTGAGATTTTTGTAAAGTGTACTGTTGATTCTAGAAACACAAATGCATTTCTGCCCTTCACAAATGCAGTTATACAACACAGATGCTATTATGTCAGACACAGACGCGTTTCTACAAAATTTGTGCAATTTTTTCCAATCTGTGAAGTCATTTTGTTGTGACCAAATCTGACTGTTTGACTATTTTTTTTGTGACAAGAGGACACAATGTTGATGAAGACCCAATGTTTGCAAGTGTCTAGACTCAAAATGACTCCAAGAAAAGTGTGTTGTTTGATGTAAAATTGTTTTGCATACACTTGAAGACACAAAAGACACAATGTTTTGTTGTTTGGTCTTGAATGTTTTGAATGTTTAAAATAAGTCAAGCACAATTCTTATGGCTAGCCAAGACAATAGTTGTTGATCCCACATGGGGTTTTACCCCCGAGGCTACGCTATTCAGAGTGGATACTTAGATGCTTGACCTCACTGGCTCCACCCTCGGCACTCACTTCTCGGGTCAGCCAAGCATCAGTCCCCACGAAGACTCCCCGTGGTGAACTTCGTATCTCTACTAAGAACCGTATGTGTGTGGGCCGCTACCAGAGGTCCAACCTCCTGCCCCAACAACTAGAAGGATTTGGGCTTCTAAAACAAAAAGGTGCTAGTAAGGGCATCTGCTCGTGTGGCCATACATGCGACACTTTCAGCTCTGTAAATACAGAAGGCTCCTAGCCGATAGGGGTTACGCCCTACAACTAATCAAATAAATTTGATCAAACGGGTTTATGGGGAGACATAGTGTTGGTATGAACTAGTCAGCACACGTTATCCATAGTTTTCACCATGAATAAATTTATTTATAGTGGTTTGGAAGAGGTGGGTTTTCCTTTCTACCACTTGGGTCGTTCTCTTCTCACTAGTAGTCCTAATGACCACACAGGAAGACAGGCCCTCTAAAAATTAAACAAAAAGAGCCTATTGCTCAAGACACAAAAGACAATGATTCAATTTTAGTGCACCAATTGAAGTGTTTGCTAGTATATTGAAAACAAAGCACACAATAAAAATCCAAAAACCCTTGCCAAGGACCTGCAACAAAGAGTTGTTAGTAGTTTGGATTGTTTTAAATAATCACCCCTTCCTACAAGCACACAAGTTAGGTAAATTTTAGATCCAAAAGACTTTGTGAAAATAGGGGTCTTTAACCAAATGATTTTGCTTTCAAGACAAGCTGCACCATTTTCATTAGCTAGATCTGAAAATGTTAGCTCAAAATAAACGAGATCTGAAACCTTAAATGCAAAAACCCAAAACTAAATCAATAACTCAAAATTTGAAATTGGTGCACACATATGCAGTTACCTTCGACACAGACATGACTTCGTGATGCAGACGCGGTTCTGTGAGACACAGACGTGGTTCCAGAACACAGATGTGACTTTTGGACACAGACACGTCTAAAAACACCGCAGACGCGACTAAGGAACATAAACGCGATTTTTGGAACTTGCAAAATAAAATACTATTGATAACACAGACGCGATTCCAGATGTCGCAGACATGCCAGAAAATCAAAAACGCGATCCGAAAGTATGTAGACACGAGAATATCAAAATGCTGTCAAAAACGTCAAATCTGCAACTTAAAAACACAAAATCTGCAACAAGGATGTTAGATGCAAAAAGGGACAAGAGTCCCACCGGGCGTGCCAAAATGTATATGGTGAAAATGGATAACAATAATAATAATAATATTGAAAGGCTAAATGAATTCAACCACAAAACCCTAGCCTAACAACAAAAAAGATCCACCATAACATATGAAGATTACCTAAGAAAATGCAAATCAAATGAAATCACAAAGATTATACCATCACATGTCCAATAGGGTTTGAATCTCCATTCTTCCTATCTCCATTGATCTTGCTTGATATATTTGCTCTCAGATTTTATGTGCACAAGAGCTCAACAAAGAACGGAATGTGGTTGCAAGTAGGATCGTAGTGTAGTCAAGTCATTAAGATGATTGATTAGTTAGGGTTTGATAATGAAGGAAGCATCTCCTTATATAGAAGACACTATATGAAATGGAGGGATAAGATTGAGAGGTGTAAAAGGAGGTCGGCTATGATTAGAGGGTAGGTAGAGAAAATAATAAAATAATGAAAGGGGTAGGTAGTGTAAGAATTAAGAGATGAATGACATGTGTCATGGGTAGAAAAGGTTAATGAATTAATTAAATAAATAAAGATTTATTTAATTAATAGAAGAAGTGGGATCAATTAAATAAATAAGATATTTATTTAATTTAGAAAAAAAGATAATTTAAATAAATAAATGTATTTATTTAAATAAGAAATAAGGCTAGAAGAGGATAAATGAATTAATTAAATAAATAAAGATTTATTTAATTAATAGAAGAATTAGGCTTAGATAATTAAATAAATAAAATATTTATTTAATTAGACATGACAATTTTGGGTGTCTACAAATATAATAAACATCACATGAACTTATTCATATGCAACATATCCTTTACAACATTACACATAATCCAAGATCAATGATAAATTAACCTTTATAAGTGTGTGTCAAACATGAAAGCATGTATGGAATGTTGAGAACTAAAATGCATTATTGTCACATACTAGAAGACTTCCAGATGTGGTATAGGGAGTTAAATTAGTGGCCGTACACAAATTGTCATAAAATATGTGGCTACAGATTTTATGATTAATGTTGCACAAAATTTTGGATTTGCACAAAATCTTGGATTGAGAATTATTAGAGGCCTCTAGAGTGAGGCACGTGGTCCATCTACCACAAATGCTTTATAATATTCACATTCTTCCAATGGTGACAAAGAAAGGAATTAGACATGAACAAATCACATTTCCTCGTAAGAGAAATCATTTTGATGTTAAAGGATGTATGCTAAATTATTTATTCTCTCTCAAAATGAATATTGATAAGTAGCCTCAATAACATTAGTAAAATTATATTTGATGTATTTTTAAGTCTTATGTTTATATATTTATGGTATATAAGGTCATTGGGGTTGATTATTCAATTAATAAATTAATTATTATAGTACTTTATTAATTAAAGATCATTTACCTTATGATCTATTTTCACCATATATATTGATTATCAACTAATGAGTTAATAATATTATTAATTTATTAACAATCAAAAAATATATAAAAAAAGTCATTTTAGATTTAAGGATTCATATGTGAGAAATTAGAAAATTGTAATATTTCATTTGGATTTCTAGATTTAGAATTTATGGAAATGTGGAAGAGGGATTGAGGTTATGTGTGGGAAGTAAATAGGGAATATTGAAAAGTCAAGTTCCTTGATTCTAAGTGTTATCATTTCTATGACTAACTTATGTTTGTTTGTGTGGTTTTTTACTATAAGATTTGTCCATATGAATTTTATGTTTTATGTAATATTGTCTTGATTTTTTTTCAATAAAATTAATTTATGACTTAAAGTATTACTTTCTTAAATGGTTAACATGGATAAATATAAAACTATACTAATATTCATAGGTCATGTCAACAATATGGGAGAGAAAGAGTCCTATATCTAGACATTATTGTGGGTCAAACATCATAGGTAAGTGAATAGTAATTGTTTATCATTGGTATCATATTCTTGCCAAATAGCAAGGGACAATCCATTTTATACGGAATTTTGTATCTAATTATTGTGAGACTTTGGATAGTAAGACACATGATATTCGAATGATAATCATAAGATCCATAAGGAGTTCCTAGAGTTTTTATTTTTCCTATTTATTGGGATAATTAGTTATGATTTTAAGATATTCATCTAGCTAAGTACAAAGGTCATTTTACATTGGTGAGCTCGATACTCCAAGATATTGCAATATCACATTGAGTTCTTGGTTGACATGAGTCATGATTGATAGTGTATGTAGATTTACGAGATTGATTTCAATGAAGCTATAAATGTGTTGATTTTTTGGAGATCAAGTGTCGGAATGATGATTCTTTTGACTAGGTTTCAATGCAAATACTAGGAGTATATAGCTGTAGTTGGACACAAGTTCAAAATTCTCAATGAAAAATGATCTACTAGGTTTAACCAACCTATTTTTTATAATTTTCAAGATCAAGCATTGGAATAATGATTCTTTTGATAATGTTTGAATAGAAAGCCTAAGGATCTCACAATTGTAGTTGGACACAAGCTTAACATACTCAATGAAAATTATCTATTAGGTTTATCCCACTTAATTTTCAAATGTGTTCTAGTTTTTATTTGTCTTTTTATGTGAATGGATCTTGAACTATGTAGATGTCAACTTTAAGGAAGGATTTGTCTTCATACATGGTATTTATTTTAAGGAAAATTTTGGTAAGTACAAGGCATGGTTAGTGGCTATGGGTTGATTTCCTAGACCAGGAATGAATATTTCCAAATAAAAATCACTTCTAAGATTGGGGTATAACTGTGTTCTACGAAGGGATACTATTGTAATATAGTGTGATAGTGTTTCACTTGTTTGGCACATAACACTACTTTTTATATGACTTATGAGAATAATTATATGTATCTTTGGATTTTGTAATTGATTTCCTATTATTTGTGAGGATGGAGAAGTTCAAATGAGGCAACATGGTTATAGGGTTGTCTTCCTTGAGTCTATTTTTTTGTATATGTTTGGCCCCTTGGATAGTATATATAACAATTAGGAGAATATAGTGCAAGGTGTTGCACTATACCTTGAAAAAATTATTTAATTTTTTTTTTTGTGTTCCATCTCAAAATAAGGTCTCACACTTTGGGTAGAGCAACATTTTTTCTTGGTAACATTGGGAAATTGTATACAATGTATGTGGGAAGTCACATGCAAAAATGTCATTTTGAGCACAAAAATTAAATCAAGGTCATGGATTTTTTCTTAAAGGTTATCATGAATCTTATGTCTAGAGTCAAACTTAGACACTTGCATTTTAAATGTCATGGGTGCATTGATTAGAAAATTTAGCAATCCTTCTTGTTGACCCTTGTCTATAAATAGTGTAATTAGAATAGGATATTCATGTGAAGGAATTAGTTGTAAGGAAAATATATTCTCCCATATCTCCTACATACTTAAAGAGTGTTGATTCATTGTTGCTCTTGGTTGTGACATTTATGTGTTTTTATGTGTAGTGGCATAAATTATATCCCTTTATAATTTCAAACTTGGTTTGGGCCCACTTTGGTGAGTGTGCCCAATTTGTACCTATTTATGATTGATTGTGCTCAATTTTGGGGTCATTTGTATAAAATCATGCATTCCCCTATTCAAAACCTTTTTCATGGCACAAACTACTAGGACTAGGGCATTAGGTGCCCTTTTCCATGCCGATTGGCACCAAATTTTTGAAGATGAATGTCATTTTTACAAATAGTAGGATTTGACTCTTCAATGCCATTAGGTTCCCTAAAAATTAAATTTGAAAAGGTGTGATTTTCTTATAAATACAACTCCCTCTCTCATTTTAAACTCCACCTAAGATCAACCATAAATTATCACATCCTATTAAGTATAAGCAAATTAAATTGAGCATAATTTTGCAATCAAGGAGCAAGGCATTTAAGCATGCAACTTGGTTACAATAATCAAGATCAATCATAATGTGTTTTTGCATCATGAAAGTATGCACTATCATGCTCTAATAATATCAAGCCTTGTGTAATAATTCATGCCATGGATTTCATACTTGATTTAATATTAATTATTTCATTGTTTTCATTACTATTCATCCTCTATCCTTATAAGGAGATCATGCACTCTTTTACATCATCATTAACTATTTTGGAGGTGGGAACACCAATAGTGGATTTGAATTAGGCAAGCCCCTATATAGCACAACACGTGTTCCTCATTTTTCATGTGTGTAGGTTGAAATCAGATAGTGAAAGTAGCACAAGAGCATAGATCATACTATTACAAGTTGCAAAAAAATTTGAATAGAAGAAACCATGAGGACTAGGGCACTTAGAAACCATGTCTAACACTTTTTGGCTATATTTTTAGGAGACATACTTATATAACCTCATGAATGCAATCTTGCTCCTTTCTATCAGTCATAGGATCTCAAACTATGGCACCCAACACCCATGTCCGACACTTTTAGCTTCAATTTATAGATCTAGGTTTCTTTCTAGATATAGCTTCTTGTGTTTGCTTATATTCTATAATTATTTTTATTGTTGATATCTAACCTTTTTTCTATCATTCACATAGATCATGCATATATCAATCTCAATTCCATTCCAACCCTCAAAAAGGAACATAGATTCCAAGCATTTAGCTCTCCTATTAGCACTATAGATAAACCTATTTGTGTTTGCAATGATAATGTTGGATAATTGAGATCTTATTTTATGTACATAGGCCAAGATCTCATTCCCCATTGATCATTTTGGTGAGTTATTCATATCTGACGTTTACAAACATTCTGATTTATGTGTCATCTTATTGCATTTAATCAGCTGGTTTATTAACTTCCATACATTTAATTATTTGGTTCACCAACTCTATCATTTTGGTGAACTTTCCTTCTCTTGCACTTGTGCATCTTCTAAATCTATAGCATACATCTTATTTATCTACATATTTTTCTAATCTAGATGTAATTATTTCTGAAGTTTAATGCTTATGTTCTTGCACTGGTTGAATAATCACAACATTTCTATTTCATATTATTCAATTAATTGGTTAATCAATTACATCACTTTTATCATTGCATATCACTTAATTAATCATTTCATTATTGTTTCTATATAGTCATAAAAATTGTAATTGATCCAATTTACACCTCATGTTTGTGCTCCTACTTTAGCACGTCATGTCTCCAAAACCCTCTCTAGGTTCGTTTTGGTCCCTTCTCCAACCTTGATGTCATGAACACCATTGAGTGGGAACTATCTTGGAGGTCTCTCCCCCATTTCCCTTTGTGCTAGTCCTACTTGCTAGAGGACCTAGGTGTGGAGTGCCTTGGTTTGGACCAAGGCACCCCAAAATGCCCTAGTCCTCCTTAAACAAGCCCCAATTAGAAATGGGGTAGGTCATTTACCTCCTCGATGACTTTTGATCCCCATGGTTACACTTGATCATTGGAGCTCAGCATAATCATTAAATTACCTAGGGAACCCTATATAAAAAAATCCTATCAACACATTTTCACATCCATTACATACATAAATTATTTGTGCATCTGTAAAGCACTCATCATCAAGAATTTTCAGATATTCAAGGTTGCATTTCATTCTATAAGCATTGTGGAGAAAATTTGCATCAATCTTCATGTAATCGTGTGTGTGTGTGATTAGGTTTTTCATGTTCATGTATTTATCATGCCATTGCATTCAACATTTATGATTGCATTCAAAGAGAATTGTATCATCAATCCTTTTATCAATAATTGCAAATCTAAGGTATATCTCCTTATCATTTATTTCAGCATTTGCATTATTTTGTTCAAGGTTAATTCCTAAACGAGGTTTGAACCAAGGAAAACCCCTATCCACAACCCTATTTCTCTTCTTTTTGTGTGCAGGGAACAAGCTCAAGAGTTGTACTTGAGAAATATGGCAGAGACAGTAATGATGAATAGGTTTAGCTTTTGATGGAGGAAAATTTAGTGGATCGAGGTGAATCTGCATTACCTAGTCCTAAAAAATCAGGTCTAACTTCTGGGAATAGGTTCTAAATATCTTATTTTTCCCAAATCTCAATTTGTGACTCCATGGGATATATGTAGCAGTCTATTTTTTACAATTTACTTCAATCATTCCTTGTCTTACCCTAATTTCATAATTATCATCCAATATTCAACTAGAAAAAGGGAGCAATACATTAACCAGTAAATCTAATCATAATTTCAGGCCTTTCCATACTTGGATTGTGGCTAGATCTATTAGGTTCACCCCTCTTTCAAATGTGGTTGTCCCCAGGAAAAGATTAGTGGTCTTACTATCTTAATCAGTGGAACCCTAGTTTTTCCACCACCAAACAATTTTATATTGCATTTGCAATAAATTTTGTGCTCAAGTTAAATCAATATATTAAAAATATAAATACATTTTCATCATTTCTCTTCTATTCTTATATTCTTATTTTCTAGGAACAAGTGTGCATTGTGTATCTTATATTTGTGTATGAGTTTCATAACTCATTGTTCTGAATCAGAGATTCCTATGAGAATGAGTAGTGACTCATGAATTCCCATTCTTTAACTAGTAATGGTGTTGATTCTAAGTTGCATGTTAACTTGTTCTTTCTATGAAACTCAAGAGAGCGATCTTATTTTAATCTGATACACATATTTCCTAACATACTTGAAAACCATTCTATCATCATTACCATGATGAGGATGACCCTATAATTCAAGTGTCTAATGAACAATTGAAATTTGGACAAGGATTTGGAAGGTTTTCAACAATTTGAGTACGAAACACTTCTGCTAGAGAGGTAGTCCCCTTGATTCAGAATCTAAAGAGATTGATATAGGGTGGTCCACATGGTGTGGATATTCTATGTAGCATATCTCACATAATGGGTGAAAATATTGTGACAACTTAGCTAGTTTCATAGAAGTTCTTGGATATGCAACTCATCAAAACCAAGTAGATACACAAGTATCGATGTGCACATCAATACCTTCTATTCTTACATACACTTCCTCTATCATGACTACTATTGCACAAGATGGTAATTCCATTCATGTTATTTTTGGGCCTAATCCTATTGACCACTATACCTATGTTCCACCTTCTTCTACTCCCTCTTTGGTTTCTCAAAATACCCACCAACTTCTCCACCTCCTACTTAACATAATGTTCTACCTACCTACCATAATGTGTCATCCAATCCACTATCACAATTCAAATTTTCATAAGCCAACTCACCTCTCGATTTTGCCATTAACCAATTATTACGAAATGTGTCATCATTACAATAATAATTAGGGAATGTAAGCCAAACTCAATCCCGAAAATCCTTCAATCACATTGCACAATTAGCCCACTTTCATATGGCATCATAAAGACTACAATTCTACAACAAACAAAAGTACAAAATTTTCAGAAATACTTTGATAAATGTGACCCTAACACTCATGTGGTGGAATTTACTACTTTATGCAATAATTTTAATCTGTAGAATGCTCTTCTTGTGAAAAAAAAATTTAGGTCATTGAAAGAAATAACCTTAGATTGGTTTTTCTCTCTACCTAGAAAATTTATTCAACTCTTTCTCACAACTTGTTAATCAATTTTTATAAATTTTCAATTTAATAATATTGGACCTTAAGTAACATTAATTGATTTGGTGCATTGTAAACAAGGTGTAAGAGAAAAAGTGATTGATTTTATTGGTAAATATCAAAATTTGTATTCAAAAATTTCTTATTCTCTTTGTGATGCTTATGTTCAAAGAGATTTTATCAGTAATTTACAACCACAAATTAGAGATAGGCTATTATTCATGAAATTTCCTTCATTCACAAACATCTCCACAACACTTCGTGATTATCAACTCTCAGTTAATCATATGAGGGTTCTTCCTCTATGACTCTAATTGAAAAGTCTTATGAGGATCCCAAAATATACCAATATTTTAAGAGAAAAAATAAGAAATTTGTTAATATCAACACTCAATCTTGAAATAACATTGAAACTCAAGTTGCAGCTACGACACCAAATATTGTAGATAACTATTATTTTATAACAAAGAATCAACACTTTAAATAGATTTCTAAGTTCTTGTACATTCCATGATTCTTAAATTGATAAATAACAACTTAATTAAACTCCCACCCATCCATCCCATAGATACATCCAAACCTTTACCTCTTTCATTTAACCCAAATGCCTATTTTCAATATCATTGTACTCCTAGACATGATACCAAGTGATATATGTATCTAAAATATGAATTCTAAGACCTCATTGCCTCTAATATTATACAAGTGGATAGTGATAATGATAAAGGGAACAGATTCATAGGATCTCCTAATAAAAAATTATAATTTTTTACTAATCCTTTTCCTACCCATTCCACAAATGTTGTTGAGCCTAATTTTGATTATATATACAATGATTCTCAAACCAATCAAGCTAAAAGTCTAGTTAATGTGGTAAAAACTTTCCCAAAACAACAAACACCTAAACCTACGCTTGAACCTAGTATCACCTTTATCCAAAGTGATAGTTCAATGCATGTAACTAATGGACCACTATACATTGCTAATAAAATTGATGAAAAACCCACCTGTGGGGTGCTTATTGATCCAGTATGCATATTTAATGTGTTTATAGATGAATTATTTATAGATATGATAAATCTAAAGTCTTTATTAATGTGGATGATAGTTTCACTTGTCCAAGAATTGGTTCTATAACCCTTCAATGTAAAGTTGGACATAGAAGCTTGGATGTTCCTAAAATTTATAGTCCCTGCCTAAGACCAATTTCATGTGAATTTGGATGATCCTTGGATCACCTTCATAAAATAAATCCCTTATAAAATCTATAAGTATTTAAAAATTGTATTTGAAGGAAAAGTGCATACTATATCCCATAGTAGGTTCTAACCCTTGTCCACAAATAGAAAATTTACACTTGACTACATTTTGCCTCAAAAACATCAACCAATTCAATCTCATGAGGATACCTTGTTCCTTTCTAACCAAAATTTTAAATCCAAGATAATAGTTGAGTTATCCTTAGGTAAGAGCCAAATCACAAAGTTCTGTTGCATTTGGGGCCAACCGAATAGTTTCGGCCAAAAGGGTTTCGATCGAAACACTGAGAGGACCAACTCTTCTGAGATCCAAGTATTTTTAAATTTCTTCCTCTTTTTTTTTTTTTTATTTTTTTTTTTTTAAATTAACATGTGTAGCATCCTAAATTGTACTCCCTTGCAATTTTGTCCACATTTGCGTCATCACCCTTGGCGTTCATGCTCTGAGGCTTGAATAGGGCTTAATTCTACTCATACTATGTAAATTTATCATCATTTTCACTTCAGACCTCTTCATGCCTTCAATTTGTGGTCTTTGGTTGGGTAGGACCAGGGGCCCCTCAGGACCAGAGAGCCCTATGCCCTGGTCCTCCCAATTAGGACCCAAATTTGTGCCCCTTAATGGTCATGTGATTTGAGTGGGAATTTTTGCCTCGTGTCAGCTCATGTCGAAAAATTAAGTTGTTTTTCAATGCGAAAGTATAAAAAGAGGTCTACCCCTCTCATTTGATCATTGAACAATAATATTGATCATCAATTCAAGCAATCAAACATTCAAGTTCAAGTGAGCAAGCAATCAGTCTTCTTTCAAGTATTGGAGTAGAGATAAGGTCAAAATTCAAGCATTGGAGTTGATATTCATGTTCTATTTTATTGAAGACTTCATGAAACCCTAATTCCATGTGGAGACAAATAAAACTTCACAAGAAGGTATAGCATTTATGTTTCAGATATTATTTAGCATCTACCTCAAAAGGAGAATATTTTCATTACTGCAAGTCAATCATATTCCATATCTATTTCATGGTTAATTCCAAAACTGGGGTTTCACCTAAGGTAAACGCCTATTCCCAACCTATTTCCCTTCTCTATTTTGCACAAGAGTGGGTATGGAGCTGTAATCTTCAGAATTGGCTTTATTTATAGTGACGAATCAATCCCCCATTGGACTATGAAAAGTGTGGAGGACTAGAGTGACCACCACCCTAGTTCCGACAAATCATGAGCTCCTTCTAGGAACATATTTGAATACATTTACATTTCTTAGATCTAGTTTCATGGCTCAATCTAACGACTGTAGCTTACATTTCATGCATTTTTACATCAATTCCATCATATTTACCCTAATTTCAATATTTTTACAATTCAACTCAAAAGAGGGAAATTCAATCCAATCTAGTAAATCTAATAGAATTCTCAGCCCTTATCCTTGTTGATTTGTGGCTAGATCCATTAGATTCACCCCCTCTTTTAATGTAATGGTCCCCAAGTAAAATATTAGCAGTTTTCATACATTTAATGGTGGAAACTTTAATATTTTTCCACCATTACATTTTGGTGAACCCAACTTCTTACACTTGCAATTATAATTTATATTCTCATATCTAAATGTTTATGCATTTCAAATTCAAGTTTACATTTGCAAGTTTAATTTTTTATTGAATTTTGTAAATTTAGAGGTTGAATTCACATAAAACCTTAAATTTTAATTCTAAAAGTGAGCTTGTGGGTTGTCTAATTTGGATTTATTATTTCAGATCAGATTATTCATTTAATTTAAAATTCAAAATTTTTCTCCTAGATCTCATTTTCAAATTGAATTACATAAATTTAGTGGTTGGATTTACAAAAACCCTAATTTATTATTCTAAAATTTACCATGTGGGTTGCATAATTTTTCAAATTAAATTTTAGACCTAATCTTTATGAATGTTATGCTATTATCTAGATGCATTTATCTTTCAAATTCACAAATCAAATTGTTTAATTAATTGGTTAATCAATCATTTTTCACAAAATGTTGTATTGTTTAATCATAATTTTTAAATTCAAATTTAAGTTTTCCTCCTTTGTGCATGAGTTTTACTACTATTAGTCCTACATATAATATTCCCATGAAAAGAAGTTATAGAATTAAGACTTCCCAAGATTTAATTACTAAGGATATGGAGCCTCATTTGGATAAATTGTTTCATGAAAATGTGGGTGGTTCTTCTATTCCAACAATTGATGTTATGTATCCCCATTCTTTATATAATTCTCATGATGAGGGTGAATCACTAACTAGGGTTTCCATTGACCAATTGGAGAAAATTGACAATGAATTTGAAAATCTTCAATAATGGATGAATCAACAATACCCATAAAGTGAGGCTATCCCATTGATTGAATGATTAAAAAGAATGGTTCAAAGTGATAAACTTGGCATTGATTTATTGTGTGGCCTTTCTCATATTGTTGACACTAATATCATGCCTTTGAAAATTTGTGTTGAAGTCCTTGGTTACACTCAACCTTCTACTAAAATTAGTCATTATATTCATATGTCTACTTCTATGACTAGTGTTCATACTTTCACATCCAACATCATGGCTACTTCCACACAAAATGTTATTCCTACACATGCTAGTCAAGGGGGAAATATTGGTAATCAAAAATCTTTCATCCCTCCTTCCATGAGTCTTTCATTTGTTATCCAATCATCTCCCATACCTATCTATCATAGTATCCCACCTCCTTATTCTCAACATCCTCCTTCATTTAACAATGTTACTCCTCCATCCTAATCAAACATGTCTAATTTCAACCCATCCACTAAAGCAACCATTAATAGCCTAGCTCAAAGTGTGTCATCCTTAAAACAAAAAATAGCTTCCATGAACCAACCAAATTCTAATGTACCCACATTTGATGTAGTGAGCCCACTATCTAATGATATTGTTCGTTTTGTCACATCAAAACATGTGGAAGTCCCTAAATTGGAGCTTTGTAATGGAAAATGTGATCCTTCGACTCATGTGAAAACATTTCAAACTATGTAGTGATTTTGCTTATGATCAAAGACTTTCGACTAAATTGTTTACTAGAATATTCAAGGATAAAGCTTTGCAATGGTATTGTTATTTTCATCCTTATTCAACTACATCATTTCAATAATTAGCTAATGTGTTCATTGAATAATTTCACAATAATATTAGTCCTAAGATTACTTTGTCTAATTTGATGCATTTTAAGAAAGGTGTTAAAGAAAAAGTGACTGATTTTATTGGTAAATATAAGCATTTGTATTCTCAAATTTCTTATCCTATGCCTAATATATATGCTCAAAGAATTTTCATTTAATTTACAAAAAGACATTAGTGATAAGCTTCTATTTTATGAGTTGACTTCCTTTACGCAGTTATGTGCAGTACTTTATAACTATCAGCTTCAAGGGAGCCAATTTGAACAATCTCCTTTAATGGATTCGATTGTAAAAATTAAAGTGCTCAAAAAACTTTTGCAAAGTTTAAACTAAACAAGGGATTTATTAAGTTCAATGAAAACAACAATACCTAGGTAGCAACTGCGACAACAATTGTGCCACCTTTATCTAAGTATTTTAGAAAATAATTTACTCCTCTTTTCTAAATCTTTGCATAGAATTATGACACAATTATTGAACAAAAATGTGTTGAAACTTCCTCCCATCAAACCAATTGACACATCCAAACCTTTTTTGCCTTATCATGATGCCAAAACTTTTTTCCAAAATCATCGTCAACCTGGTCATGACACTGAAAAGTGTTATTCCCTAAGGATTAAGATTCAAGAACTTATTGATAAAAATACCATATCTATTGCTAGTGTGAATGACAAAGGAAATAAATCCATAGCTCCTCCTAATCAAAACATCCCAATCTTTACCAATCCTTTGCCTTCTCATTCTACTAATGTGATTGAGTTTGCGCATCTTGCCTTTTCTCCTAATGATCTTGGCCTTGAGTCTAATAATTTGGTGAATCTTATTGATAAACCTATTGGCAAGAGACACTACATAGATCATCCAGTGTTGCCATCGATGGAAACTGAAGTCAGTTATCCCATCCATAGTATGTGATTTGATCCTACTGAAGTCAGAATGTAAATTGGTTCAAGTCCGACAAACTAGAATAGAGTTCAAAATTTTGGGTAGTATTTTATTTTTGGTCTTTATCTTGTGTTGTGGATCTAGTTGAAGGTTGATGCATGTCTCGACAGTCTTATTTTGGATTTTTATCCTCTAGCGTTGATTGGATTGTAAGTTAGGTGCTCTGATATATCGATCTTCAGCTCAATAATGCACAACAACAGTCTCGTGTGGATAATCCTTATGTAGATTATGTGGATCAATTTTGGTGATTAGTTTTGAGATCTAGATGTTTTGTTTGATCATTTTGGTTGCGTGTGGATAATTATTTTGGTCCACATTGGTATTTTGGTTTGGATTCAACTGACAATGTGTACATGTTTCATTATTTATAAAGTGTTCTAGAGGTCGTCATGTAACTAGTCTAATTTCATGGTGTGGATATATATAAGGTCAATTTCTATGATCATTTAGATATCAAGAAGGTATGCGAGAGGTTTTCATGATCAATTGTGTGCAGTTGCACGTGTGCAGCTGCACGTGTGCAAGCTGAAAATTTATGCTCTAGAATATTGCAGAATAGTGGAACAAAGCAATATAAGGCAAAGTATGAAATCAGTGGACAATGTGCTTAATCGAAACTATACCCAAGCATTTGTAAATTTTTTTCAACAGTTCAGGTTATTTTGTGATCATTTGTAACTCATTTGTAAGGCAGTGAGCCTTCCTAGGGTTGTTGCCCTTTGTTATTTTGAGCAGTGAGCTCTAGGCAGTGTTCCTCAATGCATGTGCATTCCCTTGTAAATTTTATATTTGAGTATAATCATTTTGTGGGTCTCATCCCCACCATGGTTTTTTCCTTGATTGGGTTTTCCACGTATAAAATTGATGCAGTCAAGGTAGGGAGATCTAATGAAGGACAACCCATCCTTGCAGCCTAACATAAACACCATGCAAGATATACCGGAAACCTGTAACACAACACCAGATAATGCAGAAAGAACAACCGATAACAACACAAAATACATAACTGGTAAACAGTATGAATAAACCTCATAACAATTTAATGAATTACATATGCCACATGCTGGATTGCAGACCTAGATACAAATGATGCTTATAAAATAATTACAAGATCCGCAAATCATCCACATATCATATCATCTTCTGGAAACAATCTGTTTGTTCTACCCTAATTCGGACATCAGCCTTCCAGCCTCGGCCCAACTAGTTTAGAATCTCGTCAAATCTACATCTTTGCTCAATCTCTAAACTCTGCCTTCGATCTTCTTAAATTCTATCTATCCTCAAGTGATTCACCAGCTCCCATTTATATCATTTGGAAATAATTACAACTCAATCAAGTTGGCCCAAAGACCAACCTATTCATGAAATGTGCAATGGTAACATGTCGGCTCAAATCACTAAGAACAAACACAAAAAAATAAAACAATGTGCGGACCTCTGAGAATACCGGCCAAGGTCCAAAGCAACATCTCTAATGATCCGCAAGTCACGAAGATCAACCGCAACCCGACCCAACTTTTCTCAACACACTGCCAAACTAACCGGCAAGAACATATCAACCAAGCCAATACCGGAATCTGCATCTCACCGAAAACAAATCCAAATACCATGAAACTTGAACACAACAAAGATCACTAACACAAGCGAATAAACCCAAAACCACAGCGCTAAATACTCAAACCAAAAGAAATGCCATGATCTCAAGCAAGTCCACTGAAAACTACCCAACTGGTAAGAACTAGATCGGTGCTCCTACATCAAACTCTTGAGATTAATTGAAAAGTGAGTCCCATCACTTGATCTAGTTCGACGATCTATTAGTAGGTACTTGCAATTGCCTCAGGGGGAGTTCGGTAATATGACTATAGCTTCTGGTTGGCACTCCATGACGATCTATCGATCCAAAACTACAGCCTGCCTCAATCAGTGATCTATTTGAGTCTCCACCCACTAACTGCCTCAAGATCAAGCTCTAGGATTGGCGATCTACCTGCAAACCTTGCTCTGCCTCACATTCAGCGATCTAAACAAGTCCACAAATTGCCTCAACTTTCTCTCCAACCAACCAGTGCATAATCAACACTCTGTCCAATAACAGGTTCACAAACTAGCTCTGATACCATTTGATGTAGTCAAGGTAGGGAGATCCAATGAAGGACAGCCCATCCTTGTAGCCTAACACAAACACCATGCAAGATATACCAGAAACTAGTAACACAACACCAGATAATGTAGAAAGAACTATTGGTAACAACACATAATACATAACTGATAAATAGTATGAATAAATCTCATAATAATTTAATGAATTACATATGCCACATGTTGGATCACAGTCCAGGATACAAATGATTATAACACAATTACAAGATCTGCAGATCATCCACAGATCATATCAACTTCCAGAAATAGTCTGTCAGTTCTACCCTAATCTGGACCTCAACACCTTGACTACATCAAAAAACAATTGTGTTATGATGTTGTGGTTGATTGTTTAATGTTCTTTCTTTTGGTTCAATGCATTAAATGGTTGAAAGAATAATTTAACAAAGTTAAAACCAGCAGAACAATGATTCACCCCCCCCCCTCTCAGTGTTCCTCCATTCCAACAAAATCTGCACCTCCTAGGGACCTAGTTAGAAACAACCAAGAAGGAATACTGAGAGTGGGGGTGAATCAGTCTTCACCAAAACATCAAACTTGATCACAAAACACAAATATGATAAACTGCAGTAATAATACAAATAAGAAAATCAATAGCACAACACACAACGTTGATATTTTGACATGGAAAACCCGGTCAAGGGGAAAACCACGATAGGAACCTACCCACAATAAGATGATACTTTGCAATAGAATGTGAAAATGTTACAATGAGGAATGCACATGCATTCAAGCACACTGCCCAGAGCTCACTGCTCAAATACAATGACCTAGAAGGCTACAACCCTCAGGGAAGTCTCACTAACTTACAATAAAATTCGGACTACAATCCAGAAGAAATGAACTGAAAGAATAGTATCTTCAAATACCTCATTACAGTTCTAGTTAAAAATAGATGCCTTCTATGCAACACCAATCTCACCTCAAACTCAATACTGAAGGATAAATCACTTGTGCATACATAAACCTCTCTTTGATAATGCAGACATAACATCAACAGCTAAATTACATGACTATATCACCTATATATACAATTCATCAACCTTGACAACAAGGTTGGCTAAACCCTCAACTACAAAATTACATCACACAATACAAAGATTGACCACCAGACCAATACAATGATTTACATAGCATAACATGGTCCTAAAACAAAATTCCAAATGATCAACTCCACTGGAAATAATGCAACCGCAACATGCTACACACCAAGAAAACTACATAACAAGAAAATCATCACCAGTTGATAGAAACCACCAAAAACTCACACAACGGTCAATGTGGATAGCCAAAACAAATAGGACATAACTAAGAAACATTAGCAAGCACATTAGAATCATTGGGAATAGCTGCACCAACACCACTTTTCAAATCTTCATCGGTCAACGTCTGAAAGCTCCAGAGCACAACCAATCTGCAACTGTCACAAAGAAAGATAACTTGTAGAGCACCAAATCATGATCCACCTAAAATGAAGATACACAAGAGCATCCCAAGAAACATCTCAAAAACTCAGCACAGATATGATCACACTGGAATATACCGGAGAATATACCAAACTCTGCAAAATAATGATTAGCAAACCAACACTACAAACCGGATCATAAGATCTTCCCAATCTACAATCACCAGAGTTAATCATAGGAATATGTTGGCATCAATGACAACAACATATCCTAGCAGTAGAAATGACCAATAATATCCAACAATCACCCCCTTTGGCATTGATGGCAACATATGAATGTGAAAAACAATCAATGCAAAGAAAAGAAGATATATCCACCAAACTCCCCCTAAGATCAGGACTTAGAAAGAAGTTTTTCACGTGATCTCTCTCTCCCTTTGATAGCAATGCCAAAGATCAAAAAACAAAAAACCAAACTCTCTCTCCAAAACAAAAACATGAATCTCTATCCCCCAGAAATACATAACCAAATCAATAAACTACTCCACTAGAGGAGCAACACCAACACACCAATCCGGATAAATAGATAAAGCTCTTAAGTCTACCAGATTGATTCAACTTAATGCATCTAGTTCTCATCAGGAGGGGTAGATACCCCTAACTTGTCTCTCAAATAGACAAATGTATCTACGGGCAAAGGCTTAGAGACAATATCAGCTATTTGTTCCTTTGTAGATACATACTCTAGCTTCACCTTCTCTTCACTGACTTGCTCTCTCAAATAATGATATTTGATTGACACATATTTATTATTTGAATGTTGCACCGAATTATTTGACATGTTAATAGCACTGGAACTATCACAGTATATAATAGTAGGCTCATCATAAATAACTTTGATATCCTTCAATATTTGCTTCATCTAAACTACCTGAGTACAGTTACTAGTAGCAACAATGTACTCAGCTTCAGCAGTAGATAAGGACACTCAATCTTGTTTCTTGCTATCCCATGAAACCAACTTATCACCCAAAAAGAATGATCCACTAGTAGTTCTCTTCTGGTCATCAACATCACCTACCCAATCAACATCAGTATAGGCACAAATCATGAAATCATCATTCCTTGGATACCATAAACCACAATCAATAGTTCCCTTCAAGTATCTGAATATCCTCTTCACAACTGTGACATGAATTTCTTCTGGATCAGATTTATATCTAGCAGACATGCACACAACATGCATAATATATGGCCTAGTCTGAGTAAGATATAAGAGTCCACCAACCATAGATTTGTACAGACTATGATTAGATTCATCATTCTTAGACAATTTGCAACCAATCACCATAGGAGTTCCAACCAGTTTGGAGTCATCCAATCCAAACTTCTTCAACAATTGCATCACATACCTAGTTTGAGATATGAATCTGCCTTTTCCAATCTGTGCAATCTGCAAACCTAAGAAAAATTTCATCTCACCAATCATAGACATCTCAAATTCCTTTTGCATATCACCAGCAAACTTCATGCTCAAGTTATTATCACCACCAAAGATAATATCATCTACAAAAACTTCAACAATCAAGATGTTATCATTTTGAATCTTGAAGTACAGATTACTGTCAGCAACACCTTTACTAAATCTCAATTTCTACAAATATTTATTTAGTCCAGCATATCAAGCTCTAGGAGCTTGTTTCAATCCATAAAGAGATTTCTTTAGCATACAAACTATGTCTTCATCGTCTGATAATGAAAATCCATCAGGTTTCTCAATGTAAAATTCTTCCTCAAGATCACCATTCAAAAAGGCAGATATGACATCCATCTGATATACCTTGAAATCTTTATAAGCAGCATAAGCAAGCAATAGTCTAACAACTTCAAGTCTAGCAACTGGAGCAAAAGTCTCCTCATAATCAATCCCTTCTTGCTGTGAATATCCTTTACAAACTATTTTATCTTTATTCCTGACAACTTCACCGACCATTCAATTTATTTCTGAATACCCATTTAGTACCAATAGCATTCTTATCCTTAGGTCTAGGCACAAGTTCCCAAGTGTTATTCTTTTCAATTGATCTGGTTCTTCTTCCATATCTCTCATCCAGTTTTCATCTTTACAAGCTTCATAAACATATTTAGGTTCAACTTTGGAAATCAAGCATACTTCTTCAGCAACTAGCCTTCTTCTAGTCATCACACCTTTATTTTTATCACCAATAATCTGATTTTCAGAATGATTCAATCTTACATACCTTGGAGTCTTCTGATTGTTCTGATTCTTAGTTTCCTACACTCCTTCACCAGCAACATCTGGATTAACACTCTACTAGATCATTTTCCTTAGGCTCTTCAGGCTAAATAGAGGCTAAAACAATATGATGTCCATCATAACCACATGCTCTGATCTCTTTTCCAAGGTTCTCATCCACCTTCACATTTTCACTTTCTATTATCTTTCTCAGCCTCTTATTGTAGCATCGATAGGCTTTTCTGCTTGTTGAATATCCCTAGAAAATTCCTTCATCACTTCTAGCATCAAACTTTCCTATATCTTCATCTCTTTTGATATAACATTTGCTACCAAATACTCTAAAATATCTCACAGTAGGAACATGACCAAACCAAAGATCATAAGGGGTCTTTCAGGTATCTCCTTTGATGTGAACTTTGTTGAATGTGTAAACAACAGTACTAATAGATTCTCTCCAGTAGATCTTCAGAAGATTCCCTTCAACAAACATAGTCCTTACAGCATCCAAAATAGTTATGTTCTTCCTCTCAACAACTCCATTTTGTTGAGGGGTTCTAGGAGGAGATAGTTGTCTTCTAGTCCCATGCATCTCACAAAATGAATAGAACTCATCGAAACAAAAGTCTCCACCTCTATCAAATCTTAGACACTTCACCTTCAATCCATACTCGGTCTCAACCTTAGCTTTGAATATCTTGAATTTATCAAATGCTTCTGATTTCTCCTTCAAGAAGACAACCCACATCATCCTAGAGTAATCATCAATTAACACCATAAAATATCTATCACCTTGCACACTTCTAACATTTGTAGGTCCACATAGGTCAGTATGCACAAGATCTATCAATCCATCAGATGTATACTATTTAATCTTGAAAGAAATTCTTGTTTTCTTACCCAACTAACATTCCTTACATACCAGATTAGCAAGCTTAACAATCTTAAGCAGATCTCTAACAACATTTGTAGAAGTGATATTAATCATTGAGTCAAAGTTTACATGACACATTCTCCTATGCCACAACCAACTCTCATCAATCTAAACAATCAAATAACTTTTCTCACCAGCATTCAAATGAAAAATGTTACCTTCAATCTTAGTTCCAGATGCAATCTCTATATCAGAGGCATTTAAGATCTTGCATTTACCATCCTTGAATTGTAGATCATAACCTTTATCAACCATCTATCCAAAACTCGAAAGAGTATGTTTCAAACCTTCAACATACAAGACATCATCAGTGTTATGCTTACCACAAAAGAAATAGAACCTCGCATCACATGCTTTGCCATCTCCAAATATAACTATTTTACCATCATATCTTTCCATACTCACAAATTTTCTTTTATCACTAGTCATATTATGTGAACAACCACTATCAATCACCCATTCATCTCTCTTCAACTTTAGTAGCTAAAGCTTTCTCCTCAATAGTATAGCTAGTGGAATCAACAGGTACAGGTCTATCTTCCTTAATGGAAAGGAATACAATTTCATCTCCTTCAAATTCTTCATCTGTAATACCTTCATCAGCAGCATAATAATAGTTCTTCTAATTCTTATACTTTTGGTTAGGCTTGTAAGGCTTTTCATACTTCTCATGCTTGTCATGTCTATCATTCCTATCATGCTTATCAAACTTATCATGTCTGTCATACTTAGCCATTCTCTCCGGGCATCTAGAAGGAAAATGTCTTATCTTATTAGAAGAGAAACATTTCATAAGCAACTTTCCATCATACTTACTGGCACCTTTAAGCAATCTCCAGGAAATCGATGCTTCAAGTTCATCCAACTCTCTCTTGCTCTTCCATCTCTCTTCTCTCTCTTTCATATCTAGATATTTTGCACTCATTAGCATCATATTTCTGCTTACCAGATATGGATACAGATGCTCTAAATGTAGTCATAGACTTTCCATGTGATTCTCAAAATTCGCTTAGCTCAAATGCAAAAATCTTTCCAACCAGCATATCTCTTGTCACTATAGTCACACTCTGGATATCATCAATAGAAGCAACCTTATGTTTATAGGAAGGAGGCAAAGATCTCATCTCCTTAGCAACAATTTTATCTTCCTCAATGGTTCCACTGACACATCTGATACCTAGGACAAGGTCATTCGCCTTAGCCATAAAAGAGTGTATGTTCTCAGCATCTCCCATCTTCAATGTCTCATACTTTCCTTTCAAACTTTGCAACTTAGCAACCTTCATCTGTTTATCACCTTCATACAAAACCTCAAGCTTCACCCAAATCTCATGTGCATTCTGAAGTCCCATTACATTTGCCACCTCAGAATCAATTAGGGCACTAAGATATGCTTCCTTTACTCTAATATTATGTTTTGTTTCTCAAGAGAAGATGGTCCATTCTGAAGAACAACATAGACATTCTTTGCAATCTTCCAATAACCTTCACCAAGAAATTTCAAGTGCACTTCCATCTGGTCTTTCCATATAGCATGGTTACTTCCATCAAATCTTGGACTATCCTTCCTAAAGATAATACCTTGAGCTGCCATCACAGATCTCCTCAAGTAGTTAAGCTTCTATTGGAGGATCTAGCTCTGATACCAATTGTTAGCAGCAACCAAGGAAGACTGAGAGGGGGATGAATCGGTCTTCACCAGAACATCAAACTTAATCACAAAACACAGATCTGATAAACTAGAGTAATAAGACTGATAAGAAAATTAATAGCACAACACACAACACCAAGATTTTGACGTGAAAAACCCAATCAAGGGAAAAACTACGGTGGGAACCTACCCACAGTAAGATGATACTCTGCAGTATTTTGTGAAAATGTTACAATGGGTAATGCACATGCATTCAATCACACTGCCTAGAGCTCACTTCTCAAATACAATGGCTCGGAAGGCTACAACCCTCAGGGAAGTCTCACTGACTTATAATAAGATTCAGAATACAATTCAAAAGAAATGGACTGAAAGAAAAGTATCTTCAAATACCTAATTATAGTTTTGGTTAAGTACAAATGTCTGTCCTGCAATACCAATCTCACCTCAAACTCAACATCGAAGGATAAATCACTTGTTCGCACACAAATCTCTCTCTAATAATGCAGACACAACATCAACACCTAAATTACATGACTATATCACCTATAAATACAATTCATCAACTTTGACAACAAGGTCGGCTAAACCCTCAACCCTTAATTACAAAATTACATCACATGATACAAATATCAACCACTGGATGAATACAATGATTTACATAGCATAACATGGTCCTAAAACAAATTCTCAAATGATCAACTCCACTGAAAATCACGTCAAGATCAACCGCAAAATGCTACACCATCAAGAAAACTGCATAACATGAAAAATCATCACATTTGATAGAAAACACCAAAAAATTGCACAACAATCAATACAGATCACCAAAACAAATAGGACATGACTAAGAAACATCAACAAGCACGTTAGAATCATCAGGAACAACTGCACCAACACCACTTTTCAAATCTTTATCTATCAACGTTTGAAAGCTCAAGAACACAACCAATCTACAAATGTCACGAAAAAAGATAACTTGCAGAGCACCAAATCATAATCCATCTGAAATGAAGATACACAAGACCATCCCAAGAAACATCCCAAAAACTCAACACAAGATCTGATCACACCGGAATATACTAGAGGATATACCGAACTTTGCAAAATAGTGATCAACAAACCAACACTACAAACCGGATCATAAGATCTTAACAATCTGCAATTACCAGAGTAAATCACAGGAATATGTTGACATCAATGATAACAACATATCCTAGTAGCAGCAATGATCAATAATATCCAACATGTATCACCTTTGATCCTAGTGAGACTATTGAAGCACTTGATGGCCCACTATATATCACTACGAGGATCAAAGACATGCTCTCACGAGGAGTGCTCATTGATCTTGCGTGTATGGTGAATGTGATAACTAGAGAATATCTTTATACCTTACCATTGCATCAAGTAACATATGATAAATCTGATGTATACTAAACTATTTATTCTCTCTCAACATTAATATTGATAAGTAGTCTCAATGATATTAGTAAAATCACATTTGATATATTTTTAAGTCTTACATTTATGTTAAGGTATATAAGGTAATAGGGAGTTGATTATTTAATTAATAATTCAATTATTATAATACTATTAATTGAAGATAATTTACTCTATGGTTTATTTTAACCATTTATGTTGATTATCAACTAATGAGAATGATATATTATTTTATTAATCCAACTATCACATACCCTTTTAAAAAGATATAACGACCAAAAGATGTATCAAATAATGTCATCTTAGAGATAAGGATTTCTATGTGAGAAATTAGACAATTGTGATATATCATTGGATTTGTAGATTTATCATTTATTGAAATGTGCAAGAGGGATTCAGGCTATGTATGAGAAGAGAAGAGGCAATGTTGAAAAGCCAAGTTCCTTGATTCTAAGTGTTATCATTTCTATGACTAAATTATGTTTGTTTGTGTGGTTTTTTACTATAAAATTTTCCCACATGAATTTTATGTGTTAATGTAAATTACCCACTTAACTTAACCCAAAATTAATCAAATAATTTTTTTGAATATTCTAAGTGAGAGGGTTGTGACATCCTCCCCCCTTAGATTGTGCATCGTCCAAGTACACTTATAGGTTTAGAAAATAACTTATATAAAGCTAACAATCTTCCACCAAAATAACACACTAAACACCTTTATCAAGTATATTATTCATTTACATATGTTATCTTTTATTGTTTTAGGTTGTTCATAACCCAAAATATATGGCATAAATTGAATCATTCAAGCAATCCATCTAGAAAAAGGATACAAAACCACCAAGTAGAAATCACAGTGGAATCATCACCAAGTAGGAATCATAAAGCATAACATATATTCATTCCAATAGTAAGACATAAAAGATATATTATTTAAACAATAAGGCACAAAGTTTATCTAGTTAAATAGCAATTCATAAAATATATTCATTCCAACACTAAATCATAATATGTATCAACAATAAGGCATAAAGTATAAGATACCCATTGATAAGTCATAAAATATTTATCATTTGCAACAATAAATCAAATACATTCATTTCAAAAATAGGCCAAATAATGTAATCATATCAATGATAAGAAGTGGATTATATCAATATACATAACAACACTAAAATTTAAATTATACCAATATCAACATTAAATATTAAATAAAATCAATCCAACGATAAAATATCTTCAACTTCAATCAATAGAAGGCATAAAAATGGTTTAACAATAAGCCATATAATGAGCCAAATTTTCAAAAATATTATTACAACAATAAAATAAAATGTATACAAATATTTCTCAACAATAAGTTATAAAATATATTTGCTCAAGTGCAACATTAAATCCAAGATCAAATGATCAAAAAATAAAGGAAAACCTTTGTATGTATTAAAAGAATTCATCAAGATAAATAAATAAAATTAATATCAAAATCTATATGATATTTAACATACACTATGTGGGTAGCTTGGTTTCAAAAGAGGATAAAATCAATGAAGAGTTAGAAAAGAAGCATTAATAAAAATTAGTTTGACAAAAGATCAATTCATAATTCAAAACATTACACACTTTAATTTATGCAAGTCATAGTAAGCTCAAGGCCTGGCTTCCAAACCTTTCTCTGATACCACATGTAATGACCCACTTAACTTAACTCAAAATTATTCAAATAAATATTTTTGAATATTCTAAGTGAGAGGGTTGTGACAGTTATGCAATATTGTCTTAATTTTATTTCAATAAAATTAATTTTATGGCTTAAAGTATTATTTTCTTAAATAGTTAACATGGATAGAACAAGTAGGAGAATGTAGGGAAAGGTGTTAGGGTATGTGCAAGATCATGGTAGGCCAAACTAGGCCCTTAAGTGGCAATTAAATTTTAGAAAAATGGAGTCCTACAACTTGACATAAAAAATTGAATAAGAGAAGTGATCCCAATTGCAAAGGCAGGCGTATTTAAAATGACAAAATATATCCATGCACAAGATTTTGTATCTCTATTGAATGAAAATTAGAGAAACCAACTTCATAAGTCACATCTTTTTTATTTTTAATAAGAATCTAATTGCGTGTCTTTTTAGCAAACAATTTTTCACGATATCATTGTATCTTGTCTTATCCCTTGCGCGTACAGGGTTAAAAAACCTATGATAACATACAACTAGTTTACTAGTATGTATTAATTGCTATAATTGCAGAGACTTGTAAAACTCACAAATCAGTAGTTTTCGTCATCCTCAAACTCTTGATGGTTTAATTGTTATAGGTGTAAAAGAGTGAAAATCTAGTGAAAAATATTGATTTCACTGTTATGATTTGACCAAAAAGTGTGGCTCATTATTATGGGTTGACCCCAAGCCTTGTGTGAGACTTCATGCTAAGGGTTTCATACTTGATATAATATTTTATTTTATTTTAGCATTTTCATTACTATTTAGCCTCTTTCCTTCTAAGGATAAACACTCTTTTACATCACCAATAGCTATTGTGGAGCTGGGAGCACCAACATGGGGTTTGACTTAGGCAAGACCCACTATAGCAGAACCCTTATTCTTCATTTTTCATGTGTGTGGGTTTAGATTTGACAAGAAAAGTGGCATAGGAGCACATAACATACTATTATAGGTTACAAAAACTTTTGAACGGGTTGAAACAATAGTACTGGGGCATCCAACGCTGATGTCTAACATTTTTTGGCTATATTTTGGGGAGACAAACCCATAGAATCTCCTAACTACAATTTTGCTCCTTTTTTATCAATCATAGGCATCTAAAACTATGGTGCCCAACACCCATGTCTATAACTTTTGGCTCTATTCTATAGATCCAAGATCCTTTCCATATCTTTTTTCTAAACATGGCTTATTGTGTTTTCTTGATGTTCTACAATTTACTATTACTATTGAAATTTATCATTTTTACTATATTTAACCTAGATCACACATATATCAACATCAATTTCATTTCAACCCTAAAAAATGAACATAAATCCTAGGCATCCAACTCTCCAATTAGGATTGTCATTAAACCTATTTATTTTTCCAATGATAATGATGGATAGTTGAAATCTTAGTTTACATACATAAGCTAGGATCTCATTTTCTCATTACTTCGTATGGATGTATAGTAGTGATTTTATTAGATTCTTCACAAGTAATGGTTTAGGATTTAGGAATTTATTTTTGTTCTCGAGTTTATGATTTAATATTTAGCTTAGTTTACCTTTTAGTATTTAGTACCTCATTTTTTTTATTTGGGTTCACATAGTAAAAATTTCTATAGGTCTCAACTCATACACATACATTACTACATATACACATTCTTGCATACACAAACATACACACTTATACATGGATGCATATATGTATACATGTATATGAACAAAAACACACATGTAAATATGTATATGTAGGTTTGTATGTATACATGTATACATATAAGAATATATGCATGCATGCACCTATGTATCTATGTCTATTCTTAAATTTTATAATTAATTTTAAATGACACCATTTTTTATTAAAAAAATATAATTTTTTTTATAAAATAACATTAATAAATAAAGAAGTATATCAAAACTAATCTAGAAATAATGATTAATATCATGTTAGTGTTGAACGTATGGACATGTTGGTTTTGGATAGACTAACAAAGAACTTGTAGATGGAAAAAAATGACTGAAATGAGGAAATTAATAAGGTTTTATTTATTTAAAGGTTCCAAATACAACATTTTTAGTTGAATTCATTTCAACCAAAATAAATTATCAATCTAGACATTAAGTTGTGACATTAAATTTTGAATAAATTTGGTTTGACAAAAAAAAATATTGGTAAAAAAATCTTTGTTCTCCTAAAGTGCAACACAACTTTAAACTTTCTCTCTAAAGGAATAGATGTAACACAATGTAATTCATAAAATTAAATGGCATAATGAACTGTAGACGTTAAATCTAACCACTTTCCTAAGTGAATATTTAATATTCATTTTAACCTCATTCCCCTTATTCATTAAATTATATTTAATTAATTTCTTCATATTCATCTATTTGATTAAATAAATTACTCAATTTATTTAATTAAGTTCACCTAAGCCTTTTCTAGCCTTTAATAAAATAAATCACTTTATTTGATTAATTCCCCTTTCCCCCTTTTTAATTAAATTGATCCTTGCAAATAAATAAATCTAATTTATTTATTTAAATCACCCACTTGTATTTATGCAAGTTTCATCTAATTTTATTTTAATTAAAAACCTTTTTCCTCCACTTGCATTTTCCTACATCTCCCACTTGCCTCCTTAACCCCCTTCTAAATTCTTCTAATCACTTTCAATTTAGCCTAATACATCTCCTAAATATTTTCACAATCCTAAGCAAAGAGAAGTCACTTCTCAAAGCCTTAAAAGTCTTTGAAAATCATTAAATGCTTTATTTCCTCAACAAGTTAACCCTCAAAGTCTTCTTAACCATTAAAGGATCTTACATAACCATTAATGGTTAACTCAACCTTCTTGTATGATTAGAGACTTTCTCTCTAACTCAACCCTCATCTAACCCAAGGGTCTCATCAAGCATTCATGGCTTTAACCTTGGTTATCCCTTTAACCCTTGCACAAGAGTTTACCCCTTGGGTAAAATCTTTATCCATTGGATAACCCTAGTCTAACCTTAACCCTTACCTCCTAAGGTAACCATCATGTCTTCTCAAGTATTTAATGCTTCTTTCATCTCCTCTCAAGCAACCTCTTGTTGACAATTGTCACCATTTAATTGGTGAGAATTGTAAACATGGATTGATTAACCTTCAATCTTGGCCCTTGTTAATATTATCCAATCTTGACCATCCAGTGCCCTATTTTTCCTATAAAGAGAGCTCACATTCTCTTATTTTCAGATATCCAAGTTTTCATGCATCAAACTAATAGTCATTTAACTAAGCATTTTAGCCTCTCTTTGATAAATCATCTTAAATAGCATTTAGAAACATTCTAATATCATAGAATATCCATGTTAGACTAGTATATCATTGCTAGGATAATGAGTTAATCTTATCATCATCTTTATGCTAGCTTAATCATCATAGATTTAATAGCATACATATCTAGGAATGCATTCATTCTTATAATCAAACATCACTCCTTATTGGATTTGTCATTCCTAAGTCACTTTGCTCAGTGATCTAAGAGAAAAGACATTGACTTTAGGGATCCTGTGAGATAGAGAGCAATGGGACACCCCTTGGGAAGTTGAGCTATTTCAATATAGTTCCTATAACTTGCACCAAGAGTCTCATTGGTGTGTGGACCCTTTGAATTAGACTTTTCAATTTATGTCACCATCATTTCCCGCACACATTTATGGCGCCCACCGTGGGGCTTAACCCCATTAATCATATCATTTTTGATGTAGGGGCAAGATTGCAAGCACACGAGAATGTTGTTTTAGCACGTAGGAACCTTTCTTTAGCGTATTCAGAGAAAAAAATAGTGCCCTTGGTATATTGTTTAGCGCATAAGACCCATTCCCTAGCGCATTTAAACTCTTTGTTAGCCCATAACAATCTGGTTTCTTTTCTGCATATTGGAACAACGGTGTAGTGCATTCGGTAACCAATGTAGCGCATAGGTAAATTTTTGTAGCACATTTGTGCAGCAATCCAACGCATGACTCTAACGAAGAAAAGGAAAAAATTGTAACCGAAAGGAGAAAATTTAGGCTTGTGTAAGCCCGCCTTAAATTCTATTTTTCACTAACTTTATTCTTGCATGTAACTAACCATTTTCTTGTAGGTTTAGAAGAAGTTAAAATAGGAATTTTAATTTTTTCTAACTTTTTTTAGCTGGATAAAAAGAATTCACTTTTCTTTAAATTTGAAAAGAATCTCATATTTCTTTTGGGTTTAAAATCTACCACATCTTCCTTTGGATTTTAAAAAGAATCTCATGGACAGATAAAAAGAACAACAAAACAAACTTTTCATTTTTGCAAGTTAGGCAAAACACTTCAATTTGGGCTTTAAGAAGAACAAACAAATTTGTTTTTCAATTTGCAAAAGGTAAAAAGAACTGTATCTTCCTTTGCTGCTTAAAAAAAAGTCATTGTCATTTTGCAAGGGATAAAAAGAACCTCACTTTATTTGATGCAAAGGAAGGAAATTTTCATTTATCGACTTTACTTTTGTTGAGCAATATCGCAGTTTCTTTTGTTGACCAGAATTTCACTTTCTTAGAAAATCATTGCTATGAAAAGTTAAAAAGAACACCATGCTTTTTTGAGAAAAATCTCCAAGTAGAAGTTAGAAAAATCATTTCTTTGAAGGGTTAAAAATAGCACTTGTGTGTTTTGTCTCGAACGTGGAAGGTATATGTTCTCCCCTTAACTAGGTGACCAAAAAGTCAAACCACTCTTAAAAATTTTCTTTACTTCAAGTATTTAAATCCTTTAGCAGGCCCGCCCTCTCGAGTTACTCTTAGAGATCCATTAATGGCTAATGAGAGGGGAATGACCTATGTGGGAAACAACTTTATTGCCAAGTGTTCCAACCCACTATAATCAAATGTGGAAGCTGACGAAAGTCCCCTTCAACAGTTTTTCTCAATGATTAGTCTTCCCCCAGTATCTTTAAGATACGTAAAGCCTTTGTTCTAAAGGTTGGGAAGCCTCTCGAGGGAATTTATCACTGAAGAACAAACAGAAGCCTGATTAAAAACCTTAGCACTAGAAACTTTGAGCCGAGTCAATTACCAGATATTTTCAACATCATAGTACAAGGGTGAGGAAGAATCCGCCCCCGAGATCACTCACCATATATCTCCCAAGATAACTACTCAATTGTGAAGAAATTCACTTTGAGTTAATTTTTGCAAAAAGGCAAAAAAAAGGGCGCCCCCTAGGGGGTGATAAGGTTGTTTGAGCTGACGGAGTATCGAGACTAGTGGGCTATGATGTTGTTGATGACCTTTGAATAAAGAGTTTCCCTGATTTGTCTTAATTGTTATCTAAACAAGTGAAAACATCAGGGATTTGAACACATCCTCACAGAACATACACTACTTGTCTAGCATAAGCAAAATTTGTTATCTCTTTCATGTGTCATGTTTGCAATTTATTTTTCAGAAAGTCATCCATCAAAAATACAAGTGTTAAAAATCTAAAATGGCAGTAACAAAGAAATAATGGCAGTTAGCCCATAGGAGCAACTTCCTAGCACATCACAACCATTCTATAGTGCATTTCAACCAAATATTAGTGCTTTCATCAGACATATTAGCACATAATCAGTATCATACTGGTGAAATTTCTACTAGAACTTTTCGGCATCAGTCTAGTGCATTAAAAAATCAACTTAGCGCATCCAAGACATATCATAGCACTTTCAGCTCAAACAGTAGCACGTAATCTGGACATATTAGCGTGTAACTCATCCAACCAAGTCAGTGTTCAACAGTCTGAAATAGCGCATAGGAAAGGCATCTTAGCGCATAGAGAACCTTATGTGGAACATCTAGAACATTCATTAACGCATTGGGTCTTTGTCTTAGTGCATGATAAACACTAAGAAAAACAGAGAGCAAATCAGGCATTTTAGGAAAATTTCATCGAAAATCTTGAACACCCTTTCAGGTCCTTTAGTAAGCTCAGCAGTCAAAATTCAAATCCGATCATTAGAGAAAACAATTCCAAAATCCAACAAGGTGTTCTTAAAACAAGTTTTTCAAATCTTAAACTAGCTCGAGATAAGACTCCATCCAACAAAATTAGGCAGTGTCATAACAATGATCAAGGTTCCACCATCTAACAGATTTCTATAAAAACAACATACCTAGTTTAATCCTTTAGTTGTCAAAACAAGGTTCCATATCAGGAGACTTTATCCATATCATTTGACACACTTTGTCGTGGAGGTGAATCTAACTAAACCTCTACTTGATAAATTAAACTTGAGTATTCAAACAAAGTATCCAAATCTAACATCAACATCACCCTTTGATCATTCGTGTATGACCACTTCTCATATTTTGAGAAGAATAAGTCTTCATCACAAAACTAAGTTGAAGAAGAAACAACCTAGTTCTAAGGCACTTTCAAGAAGGAATAAGTTTCTCTATATCAATCGCCAACTCTTTGTATCACATTGCGCATTCTTGTGTCACATGCGATTGTATATCCAAGGCAAAACAAACGAGTTTGACAAGGAAACTTTAAGAAGTAGGCCTTATATTCAGAAAGCAACATTCAACCAATGCTTAAATCATGGAGGAAGGATTAACCCCACTTTGTTCCCACAGTTCTATATCACATATAATGAAGCTCGACCTGAACCACTAACACCACCCAAAACTCCCATAGAAAATGAAGAATTCATCACGGTAGAAATTTACTAAATGCCCATTGTCACTCAATCTCAGAGAAATAAACAAAGAGAATCACAACTAGAATCAAGTATGGGTCATAGATTATCCAACCCTTTTGATGATTATGCTAATATGTGCGAAACAAAGATCACCGAGAACTTCTCCAAGAGTGTCAAGAAAACCCATCATTCCAAAGGCTCATGGAAAGACTTATTGAAGCAGCCAAGGAAAAATATCTACTCATGCTAACTAGAAAAGGAGTTAAACTTCCTGAAGATTTCGATAAGGAAAACTTAAGGAATATAGAGGAAAGAATTTTAAGAACAAGATCTAGAAATTATGCCTATCAAGACCAACAAAGAGAAGAAGAAACACATGAATCAGAAAACATACACGAGCAAAACAACACCCATGAACACAACCATGCCCGAAATCGAGACAATCTTAATGAAAGAGAGGAAGCTCTCCCTCGAAGTACAAATGCATCCATGGTCGCTCTTACACAACAAATCCAAACGTTGCAAAGACAAATGCAGGACATGCAACAAGGAACCACAGTGCGATATCCATTGGACGAGATCTGTCCTTATCCTTTTGATAGGAGATTGAACATGGTACCTTTTCCCCCAAATTCAAATATAGAAAAGTATGACAAATACGATGGTAAAAGTGATCCCCGTGATCATGTTCAGGAATTTTGTATCATAATCCTAGAGTTTGCTCACGATGACACTTACTTAATGAGACCATTCCCAAGAAGTTTGGGAGGGCAAACAATGTAGTGTTTGTCTAAACTCACACCTCCCATCAGATCATTTGATGAGTTGGTAAACAAATTTATCATGCAATACTCCTATAACATTCAACATGTAATTACCATGTTGGATGTGTGTAATACCAAACAAAAGAACAATGAAACATTCATGGTGTTTCTTCAACGATGGAGACGCATGGTTTGGAGATATCCTTGAGACGTGCCTGAAAAAGCAAAAGATGGAGATCTTTATCTATAATCTTGTAGCGCCATAAATTGTACGCACTTGCTAGGGTGGTACAATTTCACACCTAGTTTAGCACCCGCCTTGGCGCATTTTGCATTTTGCATTGCATTTTCCCTTTAGAACTTAATTAATTAAATTAACTAGGTCTAAGGTTCTATTTCATCATCTTCCACATCATAAAGTTGGACCCTTTCATTAAAGTGTGCCCTTTTCATTTTATTCCTCCAATACATCATTTAATCAAAAACCCTAATTAGGTCCTATTTTGAACTTGGGGGCTTGATTTCAGGGGTCAAAACATCTCAAAATCACCTGTAACTTCGGGATTCTCTCTAAAATCATCATATCCGATGGCCCTAAAAATTTGGTGAAAAGTTGTCGGGACCATGGCGCCCGGAGAAGACCATGGCGCCCGGAATGCACATGGTCCTGGAAATTTTTCCCGAAATTTTAGGAGCGTGATCCAATCATAAAATAAAGCTTAACCCCAAGAAATTGGCGGGAGATTCAATCTCTAGGTCGGCCAAAAGTTGAAATTAAGACCTAGGGTTTCATATATAAGAGCTCTCTTTCTTCATTGGAAAGGATCCCGAACTTGGAGTTTCAAGGGACCTTCTATGCAGCGAAAGAGCAGATCTTTGAAGACTTCAATAACATTCAACATCCATCCATCAAGCATTCATCCATTTAGGGCTTTGAAGACATTGAAGAGCAATAAGGGATCACCGACTGGCTTGTACCCCTCCCTTGGGGTTGGGTATGATTTCATGTTGTTTTCATGTCTTTGCATAAGCCTCATTATATCATTTGTATTCATGCTTTAGATCACTTTGCATCTTGATTTGGAGCATTTACATTATCATTTACAAGCAATTAGGGTTTACTTTCTAGGTTGCTCTAGTTTGCTTACTTGCATTTTAGGATCTTGCACACACACAAGGTCTGCACACACATAATACTTTTACAATACAACTTGGCTATTCGTGGAGGTGGAAATCACCAAAGCGGGAGTTTGACTAAGGCAAAACCCTATATAGCCACCCACCATACCTTTTCAGATATAAGTGCAAATTTCTGAATTCGAAGGACGCCGCAAGTCGCAGATCCAACGGAAGCGGACCGAGACAGAACTTCACACCAAGTTTCAGAGAAAAAGACCAGGACAGGGGTGTGGGGCACCCTGGTCCTGCCAGGACAGGGGCGCTGGGCGCCCTGGTCCCTCTGTCAGACAGCAAGTTTCTGACAGCGTTTCAGGTTGCAAAACAGCAGTTTCAGGAGCAGTTTCAGGGGCAGAATCAGGACAGTGGCGCCCACGCCCCCGTCCCAAATAGTTTCACTCAAATTTTAACTCTGGGTACGCATCTGCATTCTTGTCTTTTCCTTGTGTTTACAGCTTTCCATTGTTTAATCTCAAGTCTGCAATCTTGTTATTAGTTCATACTTGCACTTTGGGGTTAATAGTTGAACTTGCATCATTCTATCTATCATTTGCAACAAAGGAATAGAAATCCTAATAGGTAGCCCATGGCTCTCTCTTCCACAAAAAGAAGTAGCCAATTGTGTGATACCTCTAGTCTCTTTCGTATTCCACAAGTGTGTGATTGAAAGTGAGATTAGGGCATGTTTGCTTAGTGTCACTTTTTCCCCTACACATTTTTGGTGAACCCGACGTGAATTCCGATCTTCTCTAATTCTGATTTATGTTTTCAAATTTGAGTGTTTATGCTATTTCAAATTCAAATTTGTATTTACAAGTTTTAATTTCTTGCAAGATTCAAAAATTTAGAGGAAATTTTTGCTAAAACCCTAATTTTTCAATTCAAAGTTGAACTTGTGGATAGCTTAATTGGGATCAATAATTTCAAATATGATTTAGGAACTCATTTGAATCATAAATTTCATTTTCTAAATCTACATTCTAAGTTCTTGCATTGGTTAAAATTAAACATTTCCTTCTATTTTGCATGTATTATCATTTGAAAGAGGAAAATTGTTGTCATGATGCATTCATTTCATAAATGTGATAATGGGTTAGCTTCCCTTGTTTCAATTTTTCCTTCTCCTAAAGAATCTCCCCCAATCTATAACAACATTTTAGTGCCTAAAAGAGTTTCTACCAATCCCTTTGAGACTCTCCCATGCTCTAAGGATGAAGACTTTAAGAGTGATCTTGACAATTCTCCTAAAATGTGCCCTTCCTATTTAGCTATCCTAGAGGAAGAGAATGATATCATAAACATCTTTCTTAATGTTACTTCACCTTCCCTACAGGATGCCTCTCTAAGTGAAAAGGTATTGATGGACATTGACTTATTTTCTCCTAAATTTGGTCCTTCCAATGGGGGCATGTTAGTGCAACAAGAGGTTATGAACACTTCTTTCAAAGATCTCCTTCCTAAGCATGAATCTTTGGAGAAATATGTTCATGTTCCTCCTAAAAAACACTCCCTTCATGAGGATCCTTTTGTGCAAGAAGATGACATTATCCCTACATTTCCTAGTGATGGCATTTCCTTTTCCAACAAAATTCCCACTAGAAATGATGAATTAATGATAAATGCTTACCCTTCTCCTAAAGTTTGTCTTACCCATAAGCATCCCTTAGAGAAAGAAGATGAAATAATAAGCAATTTCCTTAATTCTCTCTCCCCTAAAGATCATATTGAACATATTTTGAGGAAAGAGGATGAGTTTAACACATCTATTGATGCTCTCCCTCCTAAAGATGAGGAATTAATAAACAATGTTATCTCCTCTCCCGAAATTGACAATACTTTAAACATTCCTTTCAACCACTTCACTATTTGGGATGAACCATTAGAAGAAGGTGTAGATTATTCTCTTTCCCATGAGAGAACCCTAGCCAAAGGAGATGAAATCAAGATTGAAAACTCCCTTGATAGTTTCTCACCTTCCTTGAATCTCAATTATTCTCCTCTAAAAATAAAGCATCTCCCTCTCCTCGACTTGGTTCTACTCATAAGGATACCCTAGTTCAAAGCAAGATGGTTAACATCTCTTTTAAATATCTCCCTCTCAAAAGTGAGACTTTAGAGAGTAATGTTGATCCTTCTCCTAGAGAGTTTATTCCCCATGTAGATCCTTTGATGATTGAGGATGATATGACCTTTCCTAGTATTACTCTTCCTACTAGAACATCAATGCCTACCCCTTGTCTCTCTCCTAAAATTGATTTAATCCATGATAAGATTTTAGTGCAAGAGAAGACTATCAATAATTCTTCCAACACTTTTGTTCATTCCTCTAAACCATCCTCAATCAATTTGATACATGTGAATGAAACACCTAACAAACCTCTCTTCACTGTCCAAGGTGCTTGTCCTTCTAAAAATTCTCAACCTTTAAATAAGCCTATCTTAGTGGTTCAAGGTGGTTATGCTAATGATTCTTTTTGCACTCCTAAGAAACCTATTATTACTGTGCAAGGAGGTTATTCTACTAAGAGCCCTTATGAGTATGCTAAGCAACTGACTAGAGAGAGTTATAATGTGGTTGCTCATACCTATAACACAAGAAACAATAGGCAACCTAATCCTCCTCCAGTTATCCAACTTCACTTCCTCCTTCCCAACCTATTCTTCCACAAGCTCCACGTATTTCACAAGTTATTGGTAAGGAATATGATCTCATAGAACAACTTAAAGCTACCCCTGCTAAGATATCCCTTTGGGATTTGATCCAAACTTCTTCTGCTCATCATGGAATGTTATAAGATGCCATGAAAGATTTGAATGTTCCTCCACCTAATACATCTAGTAATATAGTGTCTTTGGTTAACTCTGTGATGAATCCTAAAGCTCAAATTGTGTTTACTCAAGATGAATTGCCTACTAGTGAAATTCAACAACAATATGATCCCTTGATGATTGTGGTTATCATAAATGACACTGCTATAAGATGAACACTGGTAGATAATGGCTCTGACCTTAATGTGTGTAGCATTAATCTATTGCATAAGATGGATGTGGATACATCCCTTATTGAGCCTAACTCTCGTCCCATTCAAGGCTTTGATAATGTGGCTAAGTCTTAATTAGTTATTATCACCTTACCCATCACAGTGGGACCTGTTACTTTGCCTACTCCTATCCATGTTATGTCAGGAAATCTAACATACAACTTGTTATTAGGGAGACCTTGGATTCACAGTATGCAAGTTGTCCCCTCTACATTGCATAGACAAGTTAAATTTATTTATAACAATAAGACATATACCTTGATAGGTGATACTAATTTTCAAGCTTGTTTGCAAACATCTACTTCCAAAGGGAGTTCTTCTAAACCTTTCTCTTCTAGTGATGACTCTTTAAACAAGATACCTATGGATGAATCATCACCCTCTGATAATCAAAATTCTTTGGATGAATCTGAAGTACTTGAAGAAGATTCTTCTCAACTTGAATCTACACATGAAGAGGCTTTTGATCCTGAGAAGGTTCTCGCAGAAGACGATTGGGGATCTCTTGACTTTAATCCCACCTTTGTAGATGAGTATAGGGTTCCTCCTAAAGAGCTTAAAGTTACAAAGAAGGAAGAAACTAAAGATCAATCAACCTTACCTGAACCTATGAACAATGATTTTGTCGCCGCTTCTCAAAATTCTTCTCCTCACACCTCTAATTCTAAAGAATTTTATTCTTTGTCTTATGAAAAATCACCTTCTCTTTCTGAAATGGCTAATTGTTATGGTCGTGCTTTTCATATTGTAGCTAAGTATGGGTATAATGGAAATGGTTGTGGTGCTCACAAACAAGGGATAAAGGTTCCTCTAGGGAATAATCTTTATGATGAGACCTTTGGACTTGGTTATAATCCCTACAAGTGCACCAAAGCATCTAAAAGACCATCTCTCAATGTGAATGCTATATTTAGTAGTGATGATGATCTCACTTCAACTAAATCATCTTCTACTTCTATCAACTCTCATTCCCCTCATAAGGAAATCTTGGCGAAGAAAAAATCTATTTATGACTCCCCTCAAATTTCTAAATCCACTTATGAATCTTTATCTCCTATTCATCATAAAGTCCTTTCCTCCAGGGACAAGGCTCTACTAAATTACACTCATCCCTCTTCTAAGATTTCTTGTGACTTTTCTTCTTCAATTTTTATCATTTTATACATGTTTTTGATCTCACTTATGGTTGAGTGTTTAGCATGTCATATTCAAATACCTCATTCAATCTATCATGTCTTTAAATAACATTAATGGCTATTATGTTGATCATCATTATGTGACATTGGTAGCTCATTTACTGGGGGCTCATTGTCATTCATGATGGTACAATTTCAAGTGCAATCATATTTTTGAAGCAACATAATAGCCTAATTTTCTATGTTATCTCTTGTTCCTATGGGGAGAAGAGTGATTTCATACATCTCTTCTTTTCATGGTTAAAATTTCCCTTTGGGGTAATAGTGTGGAAATATTGATCATCTTTTCTTTAGAATCTTCTTTTCCTAGATATGGGAGAAGATGTGTATTCTCTTTCTTATCCTACCCACTTCTTGTGAGGAGCATTTTACATACACTAATGTCTTGCTTTCATGAACTCATGTGAGTATGTAGTACATTTTGCTTATGTCTAAATCTCTCCCTAGAAGATTGTGTAAGTCCTTCTCATTGTCCTTATCCTTGGGAGGCAGTGATCTTTCCTTATTTTTATCTAAGGATCCACTTTTTCCTATTTCGTGGATGGTGTGAACTTTATTACTTGATGTTATTCCTTGTATGCATTTGTTGTTGTTTGTTCAAGGATTCTCTCTTACAAGAGGTGTAAGTCCTTGACTACAACCTCTTTTGCACTTGGTAAAATACATCCATAATGAATTCACTCTCCCAATTGGGTTAAAAGGAGCGTCATCCTTCATTAAGAATCACTTTCACCTCACAAAAGAAGGAAGTATTGCATTCTTATTCTCTTCTTTGTCTTATTCTAGAAGATGTTATATTTGTCTAAGACAATTCCTCTCGGGGATAGGTGTCTTTTGTACAAAGATCTCTTCTCCTCTAAGGATCTCCTTTACACATACTACAAGATATCCCTTTTCAACTATATTATCCTTGCTTAAAGAGTGCAAAACTCTCTTGCTTAGATCTATGACATTGTTGCATTTTTGGGGTATCTTCTTTTGTAATGAAGGTAGGTATCCTTGTTCTACTTTGCTTATGACATAAACATTACACTTTTTGAGCAATGGGTCATTCTCAGAACCAGAGCATAGACTCTTAGAGCGAGATGTCTCCATTTTTCTTTTATGCAAGGTGATTATTCTCAGAACCAGAGCACAGACTCTTAGAGCGAGATGTCATGCTTTTGTAATATACATATACAGGTTGTAGCATACTCGGGCATAGGCTCCTATGAGGTGCTTCTAACCTCACTTACACACACATGCACAAGGTTGAGTGGAACTAGCGGCATAAGGCTAGACTTTCTCACTCTCCTCCCTTACATGGATCACCTAGACAGACTCTAGGGGCTAGTTTTCCATGTCCTTTTTCCCATGGATCAGCTAGACAAGATCTAGGGGCAAGGAGTCCATGTTTTCTCTCTCACTATTCTTCTCATGGATCACCAGTGTGTGTATTCATGCTTTTTTCCTTTCTTTTCTTCTCTTTGCATTTTGTTTCCATTTACATCCTTCATCTTGTGTTAGAGAACTCTCAAATCCTCACACTCTTTGTCGTGTTGGAATTGAGATTTAGTCCTCTTTCTTACCAAATGATTCTCCATTAGTTTTTGATCTCATATCAAATCTTCTTGTGAGCATCTGTCGTCAATATTCTTTAACAATTCGAAGTGGTAAACATGATATCCTGTTTCAACTCACTAAAATTAGCAAGCCGAAATAGGGGGGGCATATAGCTACCCTTGAATTTTCATCACCTTCCTTAGTAAGCATTAGGTGATTTTGTGATCTAACGTGTGTTTTGTAGGGTGCGGTTCCTAACTGTGTACTGCAGATGCCACTGGGGGCTTCCTCTGACAACTTATGGATATATCCTTTTTTAAATAATGTTTACTTTTCTGTACTTTATCTTGCATATGCACGTAGTGTTCATATGACTGCTAAAGTGGGGGCTAAATGTAGTGTCGTAAATTGTACGCACTTGCTAGGGTGGTACAATTTCACACCTAGTTTAGCACCTGCCTTGGCGCATTTTGCATTTTGCATTGCATTTTCCCTTTAGCACTTAATTAATTAAATTAACTAGGTTTAAGGTTCTATTTCATCATCTTCCACATCATAAAGTTGGGCCCTTTCATTAAAGTGTGCCCTTTTCATTTTATTCCTCCAATACATCATTTAATCAAAAACCCTAATTAGGTCCTATTTTGAACTTGGGGGCTTGATTTCGGGGGTCAAAACATCTCAAAATCACCTGTAACTTTGGGATTCTCTCTAAAATCATCATATCCGACGGCCCTAAAAATTTGGTGAAAAGTTGTTGGGACCATGGCACCCGGAGAGAACCATGGCGCCTGGAGTGCACATGGTCTCGGACATTTTTCCCAAAATTTTAGGAGCGCGATCCAATCATAAAATAAAGCTTAACCCCAAGAAATTGGTGGGAGATTCAATCTCTAGGTCGGCCAAAAGTTGAAATCAAGACCTAGGGTTTCATATATAAGAGCTCTCTTTCTTCATTGGAAAGGATCCCAAATTTGGAGTTTCAAGGGACCTTCTATGCAGCGAAAGAGCAGATCTTTGAAGACTTCAATAACATTCAACATCCATCCATCAAGCATTCATCAATTTCATTCATCCATTTAGGGCTTTGAAGACATTGAAGAGCAATAAGGGATCACCGACTGGCTTGTACCCCTCCCTTGGGGTTGGGTATGATTTCATGTTGTTTTCATGTCTTTGCATAAGCCTCATTATATCATTTGTATTCATGCTTTAGATCACTTTGCATCTTGATTTGGAGCATTTACATTATCATTTACAAGCAATTAGGGTTTACTTTCTAGGTTGCTCTAGTTTGCTTACTTGCATTTTAGGATCTTGCACACACACAAGGTCTGCACACACAATACTTTTACAATACAACTTGGATATTCATGGAGGTGGAAATCACCAAAGCAGGGGTTTGACTAAGGCAAAACCCTATATAGCCACCCACCATACCTTTTCAGATATAAGTGCAAATTTCTGGATTCGAAGGACGCCACAAGTCGCAGATCCGACGAAAGCAGACCGAGACAGAACTTCACACCAAGTTTCAGAGCAAAAGACCAAGACAGGGGCATGGGGTGCCCTAGTCCTACCAGGACAAGGGCACTGGGCACCCTAGTCCCTGGGATAGTGGCGCTGGGCACCCTGGTCCCTCTGTCAGATAGCAAGTTTCTAACAGCTTTTCAGGTTGCAAAACAGCAGTTTCAAGAGCAGTTTCAGGGGCAGAATCAGGACAGTGGCGCTCGCGCCCCCGTCCTGAATAGTTTCACTCAGATTTTAACTCTGGGTACACATCTGCATTCTTGTCTTATCCTTGTGTTTATAGCTTTCCATTGTTTAATCTCAATTCTGCAATCTTGTTATTAGTTCATACTTGTACTTTGGGGTTAATAGTTGAACTTGCATCATTCTATCTATCATTTGCAACAAAGGAATAGAAATCCTAATAGGTAGCCTGTGGCTCTCTCTTCCACAAAAAGAAGTAGCCAATTGTGTGATACCTCTAGGCTCTTTCGTATTCCACAAGTGTGTGATTGAAAGTGAGATTAGGGCATGTTTGCTTAGTGTCACTTTTTCCCCTACACAAATCTAAATAGTGAGATGAGTTATCAACTCAAGCTCCAATGCATACCATCTTTTGCCAAGTTGATAGAAAATAGAATCCAAGTGGAGGAAGCCTGCATCAAGAAAGGAACATTGAATTTCTTTTAAGGAAGGAGTTAACTCATCAAATACTAACCCCTTTAACAATCCAAACAACAACAACACTTTAGACAAATCCATATTTTGGACCATGAACAGAAATGTTGTTAATGATGGGGTAGTTGATGCTAATAATGTGAATTCCAAACAACCAGTGATGGCTTTATCAGTTAACCCACCATCCAACAAAAATTAAAAAAGTGTTAATCAAGGCACTAACACTTATCCGCAAAATACCAATCAAGGAACTTCAACATCAAACACCAAGAACACTAACCAAGGAAACAACACTAACCAAGGCAACAACACTAACTAAGGGAATAATGCAAACCAAAGAGGTAACACCAATGCTTTCCCGTATAGATGCATCTACACACCATTAGAGAAAACCTTAGAGTCAACATTTTGAGAGCAAACCTTAGAATCAACATTTTGAGAACTCTTGGCGAATAAGATTGTCACATTGCCAGCCATAAACAACTTTGAACCCCATGTCAAACCACCTTGGTGGAATGACTCAAATTTCTGTGAATTTCATCGAAACAAAGGACAACACACAAATGATTGCATGAGGCTTAAGAACATCATTCAGGATATTATCAATAGAGGTGATTTAACAGTTGATGGTCGCAAAACAAACGGTGACCATGACGCCTTTAAAAATACTCTTCTAAATTACAACAAGGGAGGAGCTTCAACATCAAACGATACCAAAGGAGCTCGTATAAATCACCTATAAAATAACACTATCAATCACATATCGACAGATGACAACCAAATAAATGTCATAAAAATCAAGGACAAGGAAGAACATGCGTCGATCAATGTGACAACCAAAGCACAAAAATACATCTTGAAAGGAAATACATCAACATCCACAACTATCCCCAAGACTCAATATAATTTGGTTTATCAACTGCGGAGAACTCCTGCTCAAATATCCATACTCGAGCTTCTCAAACTCTCGCCAAAACACAAAGACATCTTAGAGCAAACACTTGTCACAACAAACGTTCCTAAAGATCTAGAAATTGATAGATTGCAAGCCATGGTGGCTCATATGACAGGGCCTCATAACCTTACCTTTTCCAAACACAATGATGTCTCCTTGAATCATCTGCATAACACTCCGCTCCATATCAAAGTCTTAGTCTATAAATATCGAGTTAAAAGAGTGTTAATAGATGGGGGAGCTGGTCTCATTATCTGTACTTTAAAGCTTATCTATGCATTGGGTTTCTTTGAGCAGTTTATTGATCCAAACAAGATCACAATCAAGGCCTATGATGATGAAGAAAGGTCATCCAAAGGAACAGTGATACTACCTATTCAGGTAGGACCAATACAAAAGGACACTATGTGCCAAGTCTTAGACATAGACTTAACATACAATATTCTATTAGGTCTTACTTGGATAAATGAAATGCAAGCAGTACCTTCGACATACCATTAGTGTATCAACTTCCCATACAATGTACAAGAAATTTCCATATCTGTCGATAATAACTCTTTTCAGCATTGCAATTCTATGGGGGCAGCTCAAGTCAGCCTAGTTCTACACAACAAGGAAGCCCAAGCTTCCTCAAAATTCTATCATCATCAAGAAAAAATCAAGTCTTTATTCATAGACTTCAAATAAAAGATGAAAATCAAAGATCAGGGCATGGGGGAATACTCTTTTGAACCCATGTGTCTATCAAAATTGCCAACATCGCCAAAATCTTATGGACAACCTTATGCATCAACACATCAAACAACACAGCCCATCACCAAATTTCTTGGCAAATTTATCCAATTAGCCACACTAACAAATGAATCAGAAGAGATAGACATCCTTAGTTGGCTATACAAGGATGAATAAGAAGTCAAAGTTGCTACCCTAGAGGTGGACATACCAACACAACAATACGGAAAAGGATTCTAGATCATGCAAAAGATGGGATACAAAAACAAAGGACCTATAGGCAAGCGTCAAGAAGGAAGAATAGAACCCTTACAACCTCCTTCAAAATTTGCACGAGACAAAACAGGATTGGGATATGGACAACATGTACCACCTAGGCAAAAACAAAATAAGTATCAAAAACCTCAATGGAGAGCCAAGAAGAAATATAATGAAAACTCGTGGCAAGAGCCACTACACCAAGCAGTAGAAACAACAAGGAAAGAGCAAGAACACCAGGAAAAAGAGAAATGACAAGAGGAACTCGCCATTCAAAGGGAACAAGCCTCTTATAAGAAAGTGCATCATGTGCAAGAACCTGTTCAAACCAAAGTAGAGCCACCACCCGAAGAAAATCCTACTCCTCGAGGAGAAACAGTGTATGAACAAATACATAGAGTACAAGCAGGCTTCGATTCTGAATCAGAAAAACCTACAAAATTGGTATAAATTGTCAAAGATCTTTTCTCACCCTACAACATACCTGTTAGAAGTAGTGAAATACTCTGGGACAGTACTTCTAAAACTGATTCTAATGAATACGAATGGAGTAGTTGTTAAGATGTTACTAAAGATATCGAGGTAGGTACCATCCATTCACACACACCCCTTTCTCAAGAGGGACAAGGCATAGAATCTCGACCACTTGAATTTGGACCATGACATATCAATGAAGCTAAGGAGAACAAGTAGAAGCAATACGAACAAGGCTACATCAAATATAATACTATCAAAGACCTTAACAATATAATTAACCTAACCCACATCCCAAACAACTATAACGATGCCTATATCATGACACTTACCGCAACCAATCTCAACCCACCAAATGACTCCTTACTGCTCATCTTTCCTGATCTGATAGACTGGGAAGAACCTGAACACCATGATATACCAATTTTCCCATATGACAAATCCATTGTCCAGTATCTATGTACAGTCAACACGGAAACATGCTCTACCAGCGAACAAAATAATGATATCTGCAATCAAGGGAGTTCCAAGTCTCTTAGTCACAAAAATGAAAGAAACAAAGGATCTAATGTTGAAAACCAGTCAATGGAAGTATTAGATCGCAAAAAAGTAAAAATAAAGGATGCATCGGCAGGTGAAAACCTTTTTGAGGCACCTAAAGATGAGAGACTTGACATTCTTCCTGAACACTATTAAGAGAGGTCACCCTGCATATTGGTTGAGCCAACTCAATCAATAGACATTGGTACTGAAGCAACAGTTAAAGCCATACACCTAGCAGAATCACTAACAAAAGAAGAGAAACCAAATTTTATCAAATTCTTCAAGGAAAAGCAAATCAGTTTTGCTTAGTCCTATGCTGATATGCCTGGAACACATCCAAACCTAATGATGCATAATTTATTCATCACTCCAAGAGCTAAACCAGTTAAACAGAAATTAAGAAAAATGAATCTGCGTGTAGCATTATTGGTCAAAGTTGAACTAAAGAAGTTATTAGACGTCGGATTCATTCGACTTATAGACTATGCTGAATGGATTTCAAACATTGTGCCAGATTCAAAACTTGATGGAAGCATCAAAATATGCACAGATTTTAGAGATGTCAACAAAGCATGTCTGGAGGATGACTTTCCTTTGCCAAGCATTGACATAATTGTGGATCTAACAGCAAGCCACACAATGTTATCATTAATGGATGGTTTCTCTAGCTATAATCAAATCAAAATTGCCCTAGAAGATCAAGATAAAATTGCGTTCACCTGTCCATGGGGAATGTATTGGTGGAATGTCATGCCTTTTGGTTTGAAAAATGTTGGGGCAACTTATCAAAGAGCCATGACGACAATCTTCCACGATATGATGCATACCTTCATGGAGGAATATGTGGATGATCTAGTGATGGCTAAATCATTCACCCAGGCAGAACATCTAGGCATATTGGATAAAATCTTTCAAAGATTGGAACAATTCAAGGTCAGACTAAACCCTAAGAAGTGTTTCTTTGGGGTCACATTAGGCAAACTGTTATGCTACATTGTGTCAGAAAAGGGCATTGAAGTAGATCCAGCAAAGGTACAAGCCATCATGGAGATGTCACCTCCCAGGAATATTAGCCAACTTAGATCTCTACAAGGACGGTTGTAGTCTATCAAGTGATTCATAGTCCAACTAGCAGATAAATGTCTCCCTTTCAATCATTTTCTCTACAAGAACATACCTTTCAGATGGGAAGACAAGTGTGCAGAATCATTTCACCAACTCAATCAATATCTGATGAATCTGCTAGTTTTGGTACCACTAATAGCAGGCAAACCGCTCATTCTCTACATATCAACAACTGAAGTATCATTGGGGGCACTACTAGCACAAGAGGATCCAAAAAGTAAGGAACAAGCTATATTACATCAGCAAAACATTAAATGGATATGAGCTAAATTATACATTCATTAAGAAAGCTTGCTTGGAAGTAGTATTGCCTCTCAAAAGTTATATCACTACATGCTAGCCCATACAATCAAGCTAGTAGCAAAAATTGATCCTCTCAAGTATTTACTCAGCAAAGTAGTTCTTACAAGCCGATTGGCTAAATGGGTCATGATTCTCAGTGAGTTTGATATCCAATACATAGAACGTCGAGCTATCAAAGGACAGGTAATTGCAGATCAACTGAATGAAGCACCATTACCGGATAAACAACCAATGCAAGTGGAATTTCCAAACATGGATGTACTCACTTTCACACCCAAATAGTGGACCATGTACTTTGATGGATCCTATACACAACATGGATCGGGTGTCAGCATCTTGTTCATCACTCCATAAGGGCACACAATTCCACGATCTTATAGACTGATATTTCCATGCACCAACAACATCGCTAAATATGAAGCTCTGGTAAAAGGAATCAAAATGGATGTGGAATGGAGAATCACGGAATTGAGAGTCTATGGGGATTCTCAATTAGTCATCAATCAAATCAACGATGAATATCAGTCAAATGATGATAAGCTAATGCCCTATAAGAAAATGGTGGATGATTTCAAATAGTACTTTGTACACATCACCTTTGAGCAAATACCAAGATTAGATAATAGAGTTGCTGATGCAATGCCCACTATCGCTTCACTACTGCAAATTCCAGAGAAACAAAGTTGTTATGAGTTCCTGGTAGAGCAATGTTTTTCCCCAGCCTATGACAATTGTGCATCCCAAGTCATCTATGCCTTAACTAGTTTGAACTCCCCTCTATACGGGACAATCTATGATTATCTTAAGAACATTACCCGTCCACTCAACCTATCTCGTAACAAAAACGTAGCTTCATCCAGAAAGCCGCCTGTTATACCTTAACCACTGACCCCCTTTACCGTCGAGGTCTAGATGGTACTCTTCTTTGATGCCTTGATCGTAATGAATCTGAATCTGCCTTACATGAGCTTCGTGAGGGTATCTATGGTACGCATTCAAGTGGTCCTACTCTCACCAAGAAACTTCGGAGAATGGGATATTACTGGCTGACAATGGAGAGAGTCTTATCAACTTACAAAAAAATGTCCTAAATGCCAAATTCATGGCAATCTTATCCATGCACCAGCACAGGAGTTGTATCTGTTTACCACATCTTGGCCTTTCTATCAGTGGGGACTTGATTTAGTAGGGAAAATTCATCCTTCTTCTTCAAATGGACACAAGTTCATTATTACTGCAATGGAGTATTTCACAAAGTAGATTGAAGCAATCTCAATGACCACTATAACTGGAAAATAGATCGCCTCATTTATTCTCAATCATCTCATTTGTAGATATGGCATTCCCAGTTCCATCATCACTGACAACAAGCGTCCTTTCAAAAATCAAGACGTATGAGAGCTATGTGAAATATTCAAAATCCAATATCGCTTCTCCATACCTTACTACCCATAGGGGAATGGTCAAGCAGAAGCATCAAATAAAACAATCCCGAAAATCCTCAAGAAAACAGTAAATGATGCAAGTAAGGATTGGCATGTACAACTCAATCCAGCACTTTGGGCATATAGGACTAACATTCGGACACCTATAGGAGCTACACCATATTCATTGGTGTATACATCAGAAGAAATTCTACCTCTTAAGGTAGAAATTCCATCTCTTAGAGTATCTTTGAAAGGCCTCATACCAAATGAGGAAATTAGGTAAACAGGTTGCATGAACTAGAGCTTCTTGATGAAAAATGCCAACATGCCTATGACCATCTCAAAGCATACCAGCAGAAAATATAAAGGAGCTACAATCACAAAGTCATCCCTAGGGCTTTCAAAGTCAGTGATCTTGTACTAAAAGAAAATCCCAGAAATCAACAGGATCGAGAAAAGAAGGGGAAGTTTGAACCTAACTAGTTGGGTCCTTTTGTCATCATATCAGCCTACGGATTAGGCACCTATCAGTTAACAACTTCAAAAGGGGACCTGCTCAACGAACCAACCAACAACATCCATCTGAAGAAATTCTACACTTGAGTCGTCTAATGCATGGAAAAAGCGAAAAAAATACAAAAATAAATAAAAATAAATAAAAAACAAAAAAAAAAAGTGCAATAAAACCAAGTAGTGAAAACTAGGCAGCATGCACTATTTGTGAGAGAACGGCTTCTTTATCTATCAGTACTTATCTCTTTGATACAAGTCTCAGCTAATGACCATCGCACAACACTCATTCACACAGCATTATCCCAAACATACTTAGCGTAGTCACTGTCCTTGATTATCCAAATACGCTTATCCATATCATATCCCACCATGGCTTGGTGATCAATATATATATCCACATCGATAGATATCTGTGACTAGGGGCAGCATTCCTCTCAGGTTAACCATTTAGACAACAAACAACAAGGATCATAGTATGCTAAGAAAACAATGTCAACAACTGCTCAGCAGGCTAGAAAACAAGACCATTATCTAACTACAACTTTAACACACACATGATAGATGATTTTTTGAATTATAATTTGTTTACATATGGGCATGAAGTTTTGACTATTTTGTATCTTAAATTTTGAATCATTAGATCTCCTGAGCTACTCGAGGATGCATCAAGCTAGAGAAAGCAACAAAGAAATCTGATATTTTTAGTTTTTCTGTCTATGAGGCGATCATTTTTACGGTTCAAATTTGTCTCGAGACATGATTGGAAACATATCATTGAAGATATTTTCCATTTTACACATACAAATGGTTAACTCTTGTCTTTTTTATGCAAGCAACACTCAGGTTGTCTTGGTTCAATTATACCTTGATGCTTGTGCCGCCTTGCAATATCAAACATCCATGTAAGGTTTACTCAAGTCATTATGATTCAATTATACCATTATTCTTGTATAAACTTCCAACATATCAAAAGCTCAATGATGACAAACAAAAACAGAGCACAAACAAGTGACTAAACAGAATGACAACGACAGAATTAAAGTGATCATTTAGCTGCATATCATTCTTAAGCTTGCATTAGCTGCATATCATTCTAAATCTTGCATTCATTATCATTATCATTATCATACATCTCATTTTCAAGATACATCTCACATCATTATCATTATCATACATCTAATTTTCAAGATACATCTCATAAATCAAAGTAATCAATACATCCTCACATTCTCATCTCATCATCAATCATACATCATCATAAAAATCAAGAGTATTATTATCTAAGTATCACATCATCATCATAGCATCAAAGTAATCAATGCATATCATCAATCATCATCAATAACACATGTAGATCAGAGCAAATCAATGCCATATATACATATATATATATCAAAAATGGTTGAAACGTATAAGGAATATCATGTCTGTCAAAATACAACAAAATGATCAAAATACAATAGAGACAAGTCTCTCAAGTATGACTATCTCTTGAGGTTGATGGTCTCGCAATAAATGTCCCAGCTCCTGGATCTCCACCAGGTGGATCATGTCAAGCAGGCCTTGTAACACCTCTACTCTTTGTCCTTGTATGCCTGTGACCGGATCGACTAGCTGCATAGCTAGGAGCTATGTGATCTCTAGGGACCACCTCCTTGTATAAATGCCTGTAATACTTAGTCTCCTTGGCCGTGTACCATATCTCCCTCAGTGTGTCCCACATTGGAGCACCAGTCGTCTCTCTCTCCAGTCTCTCAACAAGTTCCTTTTCCCAACCCCGGTGCTCTCTCTTCGTATCCCACTCTGCCATAATCTACGTAATCTGGCATTGTTGCGCTAGCACCTGTGCCTGCAACTCCTGCATTGTGACCTGTAGGGCTCTAATCTATGAATCATGTTGATGGGTGGGTACCCTAATCTGAACAGGTACCTATGTCATGGTCCAACCCATACCAGTCCCTATTCGAGGCATCAGTGGAGGTAGAATATCAGATCTCCTCCTCTGGGTGGGTTGCCTAACATCCTCTATCTCACCCACTACCGCTAGCACTACACCTACCCTACCAACCCCACCAGCACTAAGAACAAGCCCTCATCCTCTATCTAATCCACCACCTCCTTTATCTCCTCCTCTCCCTCTATCTAATCCACCTCCTCCACCACCTCCTCCATCATCTTTGCCTCCCTCTCCTACCACCTCTCCCTCCTCATCTCTTTGTCTATCTCCCCCTTTCCTTTGTGGTTGCTCATCCTCATCATCAAAGATAGGTAACATCTCTACTGGATCAGATATACGTGCCACTGCATGTGTCATGAAGTGTGTTGCAAACTCCTCTATCATCCCAGCATCCATAACCCCAACCCCATAATCCCATATTTCTCCTATCAGCATCATATACTCCTCCACCATTGCTACGCTATCTAAAGTGGGTCCCCACTCTGGAACATCCTGTCGTCAAAGAGCATATAAACAAGCTCCCTGTGGCATACCCTATTGTCTATCATACTACTGATGAACACGGTTGTGCAAGAATCACTCAATAATAAAGGGTGTCCGCCCAATCAGGTACCTCGACATATAAACATAGGGAATCTCTATCTTGTCCTCTGCCCACACCTCACAATCCATATACGGTCTCCAAATGCCCATATCGATATCATCTAGTGCTCTTTTCCAATGCTCTAGTTTGCCCATCTTATGCTAGACAACTAAACATATATAACCATAAACATAACCTCGACCACATCAAACTCAAAAATAGGATCCACATCAAAAATCAATCAGCTTGGCAACATACTCAGAACATTCTATACTAGCATATCAGACACCGAACATCAGAAAGCAGGACTCACATTGGCTCAGGAACCATAACAGAACAATCAATAGACACATATCAGCACTTAAGCCATCTATCTAATCTATTCGACTCACGATTTCTTCACCATCCCTTTTTTACCAGTTTTGGATCCTATGCACTAAAACAGGGCTCCTACGCACTAAGCTACTACGTAGGCGCTATCCTTTTCCACCCATGCGCTAGACACTTTACTCGACGCACTAAAACCTCCTATGCGCTAATTGGTCACTCCACTACGCTACACTGCTAACCGCATGCGCTAAAACCCCCGACACACTACTCTATCTACCCCATAGCCCTTATGAAGACCCTATGCGCTAAATATTTCTACGTGCTAACCTAACTTATTGGCGCATTGCAAAAAGCTACTCAAATGCTAACCTACCAAGGTTAACCCTATGCGCTAACATGTCTATCGTATGCGCTATAGGACCTAACCTACTTGCTAACCCAACAAATTTTGACCAAAAAATTAAAAATGTGATCAAAATAGGAAAAATAAATTAAAAATGTGGAGAGATTTGATCACTTACAGGTGGGCCATAGGCGGCGGGTCTTCCGTGTCACCTGACGCACTCAAATTGGTGCGACGCATATGGAATCAACATCATCATCAGAGCTCAAATGTCACTGTAAGGGGCTGTTGTCTCGGGGAGATTAGTAGGCTTCTAGGGTTGTAAGTTCCTTGTTAATCTCAGTAGGTGGAAGTTGTGGTGATTGACAAAAGGTTAATGCCAAGCTATAGTTATGGGAGAATTGGACGAAAAAACTTATATATGGGGGTCGGTTGAAAGAATAGCCGAGTGCCAAGTGTGCACCAAGGTGGTCTGAGGCAGACACCTCCTCCTAGGGGTGAAGAAGAGTAACCCTACCCTCTTGTCTTAGGGAGATAGAGGTCCTAAATGGACATTAGGGGTGAAGTAGAGTAACCCCGCCTTACCATTAGAGGGTGAGGTTTACTGGCGGATGTATACTCAAGGTCCCTATCTTAGTGAAGTGGAGTAACTGAGCCAATGTTGAAGATGACTCCCGGGGAGTTGTCTATGACCCAAGGACTAGCGAAGCGAAGTACCTAGGCCCTTGCGAGGAGGACGATCGTGCAATGGATTGTCCCAGTTGGGGAAGTGGAGTACCCAAGATCTTGTAAGGGGGATGGCCGCATAATGGGCTTTCGATGTCAGAATGTTGGAGCTCGAGAGTTGGGCAAGCTATGTGGGTTGAGTTGTAGAGCCAGAAGTCCGTGTGTCTTGTGGAACAAGTGGGGTGATGTGCTAGGCACGCACCTAGGTTACCTGAAGTGGGATTTGCATTGAGATTTGAGATCTCGAGGCCCTAGAGTAGGGGTTGAATGTGGCAATAGGGACCGGGTTCCGAAAGTGTGCTTATGTTGAGCCAAGCCACGAGGTGAGTCCAAGAGGGTGACGAAGATGGATGAGTTGGATGACTGAAAAGAGGACATGGTCCATAGGCGAGTTGTTCTGGGAGCATAGCCAAGTTGAAGGAGAGTTCAGCGACCAAGGATATTGGATTGGATCATGGAGTGAAGAGCTTGGTGACCAAGTAGGAGTGCAAGGTGTTTTGTCAATCTGAGAGACTTAGACTGGGTGTTTGCATGGTGCTGGTTATTGTGCACAAGATGTACAAGGAACCAGGTTCACCAGCAAAGTCATGTAGGCATAGGCCCGAGGCCCAAAGCAGTGTGACTTGGAGTCCCTATTTAGGAAGGGGGTTTAAGTCGTGTACTGGGTAAGCCGACGCGGGATCATGAGAGAGTCAGTGGTGCACTAGGTTGAGTTCAGAAGGAGACAGAGTCTTTGTGGATTTGGAGCCTATGTGTGGAGCTACCGCCAGGGGCGAAGTGCAGCATGATATGTACCAGTGCTTCAAGAGTAGTCATAGATTTAGGGGCAGGAACTTGTAATTGGGTGCTTGGGAAGTACTCAGGGTAGTGACCAACGACAAAGTTAGAATTGTTTATAGACCAGGCCAGGGGTCGTTTCTTCATAACAATAAAGCTATCTTATTGCCCCAGGGTTGTGTTCATTGTGTGGAGATGCACGGACATGAAGCTAGCTCAGGGAGTCTAGTCATCTCCTGAGATATGTTTGGTGCTTGAGGATTCAGAGGAGCTCAGGGAGGCCAACATGGGGCGCCAATGTTGTGGGAGTACTGGGCATGCTCAGGGAGTGTGCAGAGTTGGAGTTGGAGGACTTAAGGAGTTCTAGATGGGGTTAGTGTTAGTAGTCGAGGTCTTATGGGGGACTCAGAAGATGAAGGCATTGAGGAGACCTATAAGTTTGTACCAAGGGTGCAAGGGCAGTGTGACAAGACAGTGCTAGAGTAGAGTCAGGGACTTGATGGGACTGCTAGGAGCATCAGGATGAAGGAGACCCGTGAGAGGGTTGGCATGCACTTCTATTTTGCATGGGTGTGTGTTAGTGTGGTCAGGTGGTGGACACTTGAAAAAGAGATGGCGTATTCTGAGAGCAAGAAAGGAGTTGTCCACAATGGAAGTCGTGAGTAAGGTTTGCCAATGCCACATGAGGTTGGATCTCCTTTGGAAGGAAAAAGCTTATTTGGGCAACAAGTCAGTCTAGCCCCGTGACAGTTGGTATCAGAGCATAAAAATTGGTAGGGCCAGCTAGATGAGCTGAGGTAGCTGGGCTATCAAGTGGTTAGACAAAGACTGCGAAGGCGGATGGTGGTTTGCAGTGTCGAGGAAAGGTAGACCAAGGTGGCTAGTAGGGCATGGTCACTAAAAATGTGAGGCCAACCTAGGTGGGGATAAATATGGTGAATTCCATGGGCGAGTTCCATGAGTGGTAGTCAGCTGGTTGGAGATTGTGCCTAGGGTCGAGTTCCATTAGAAAGGGACTATGCTAGTGGAGAGACAAGGGATCACGAGAGAATCTCTTTGTGGGGAAAATCTTGCACAGGAAGTGCCTTAGTAGTTCAAGTGGAGTGAAGTAGGCAAGGTGTGAGTCGGTATTAAACTGGGTTCAGTGCTAGAAGTAGTTGGTAGGGCCGCAAGATTTGATATGGCAGTGTCCAAGGGCAGTGGCATGTAAGACCAGTCAAAGGAGTTAGGAGCTGCGAGGAGCAGTGTGGTGTAGGATCTTGTCAGGGACAGGTCCGAGGTGAAATCAAGGCGGAGCTATAAGGTACAGTGCGGTGTAAGGCCTTATCTAGGATGGACCTAAGGTGTAACAATTTGGGTTGTGGGATGGCATAAGGTCATTCCCAGTGTGGTGTAGGATTGTGTCCAGGACATGATCCAAGGTGCAAATTTGGTGGCGAAGTAGGTCCGATGGTTGAGAGCCAGTGAGGGGCCAAGTCACTGAGGAAGTCAAGGGAAAGAGGCAGTACCTTACCCACATTTGATGTGGTTTGTAAAGGCATCGAGCACAATAGGTTGGATAGCTTACAAATGTTGGTGGCTTCTTTGGGTTGCAACACCGAGGGCACAGGGCGTTCCGTGGACAGTGCGTCAGTCAGGCAAAGTGGCACAATGGATGGAAGTGAGTTTACTGAATGTGTAGGGTGCAATGCAAGAGATGGGTGTCTTCAAGGAAGTGCACCTAGGAAGATTTATGAAGCGAGATATAGGATTGTGTCTAGGACATGATCTGAGGTGTGAATTGGCTGCGAGTTAGGTCTAAAGGTTGGGAACCAAATTTCGGACCGAGTCACAAAGAATTTCAAGGGAAGGAGAGAGTATCTTGCCCACATTGGATGTGGATTGTAGAGGCAGTATGCACAAAAGGTTGGTTGACTGAATGATGTTGGTAGTTTCTTTGGGTTGCAGCACCAAGGGTGCAGGGCGTTTCGTGGATAGTGCACCAGTCAAACAAAGTAGCACAATGGATTGAAGTAGACAAACTGATTGTGTGGTATGCATGCAAGAGTTGGGTGTCTTTAGGGAAGCGCACCAAGGTGTACTCATGAGGTGTGGGTTTGTGAGAGTACACCAAGGAGGTGGAAGTGGTTGACAAGTACCAGAAGGATCATATGCAGTTAGAGGTGGATCAGGATAAGATGTTGGGCGCACCAAGGTCAGTCAATAGGAAATCAAGATGGCACTATAGAAAGGAAGTTGAGAGCTGAAAGTTGAATGTGCGACTTGGGAAGTCAGTTGGGTGTTGTGGTTAGTGAAGTATGTGTCTTCAAGGTGGCTAGATACCAGGGGCTTGCACAACAAGGTTGGTAGCAGGTGTGTCTTTCAGTGGATGCTAGGATTGGATCCGAGAATAGTTGAAGTTGGAAGACAAGGATGTCATCGAGGATGACACTAGTGGCTAAGTTGAGAGGTGAGCATGGTTTGTGGTGTTCTGTCGTGTTGTGGTGAAAATAGTAGAGTCTCAGAGATGTAGAAGTCAGTATGGGGCATGGTGCAACTGAATATCACAAAGTTGTTTCACAATTATTCAAACAAGGGTAGAACAAGGGTAGTTAGCTTAGTGGAAGTCAAGGACTGGGTTCTTGCAATATGTTGTTGAGTCGGGGACTAGCAGCATAAATCAGTTGGAAGCAAGGGAGTGTATTCACAAGATTAGTGCGGAGGCAGTGAGTTGGACTCAGGGGTTTGTCGAAGCGAGTTAGCCATGAATGGGATTCATGCAAGTGAAAGTCCAGTATGGGGTATGCTAGCAAGTGTCAAGTATGTCAGGGATAGAAATGATACACGTGCAGGGCATAGTGAATCCAAAGTTCACTTTTAACAGGTCCTAATGTTGCGAAGGACAAGACTCGGGTCGAATGGTCCGGTGCCAAGGACGTCACCTATTTTAAGTGGGGGAGGATGTAAGGGGTTACTGTCTTGGGGAGATCAATAGGCTTCAGGGGTTGTAAGTCCCTTGTTATTCTCAGCAGGTGGAAATTGTGGTGATTGACAAAAGGTTAATGCCAAACTACAATTGTGGGAGAATTGGACAAAAAACTTATATATGGGGGTCGGTTGAAAGAATATCCGAGTGTTAGGTGTGCACCAAGGTGGTCTGAGGCAGACACCTCCTCCTAGGGGTGAAGAAGAGTAACCCTGCCCTCTAGTCTTCGGGAGATAGAGGTCCTACATGGACATTAGGGGTGAAGTAGACTAACCCTACCTTATCATTAGAGGGTGAGGTTTACTAGCGGATGTATACTCAAGGTCCCTATCTTAGTGAAGTGGAGTAACTGAGCCAATGTTGGGGATGACTCCCAGGGAGTTGTCTATGACCTGAGGACTAGGGAAGCGGTGTACCTAGGCCCTTGTGAGAAGGATGATCTGCAATGGATTGTCCCAGTTGGGGAAGTGGAGTACCCAAGATCTTGTAAGGGGAATGGCCGCACAATGGGCTATCAATGTCGGAATGTTGGAGCTCGAGAGTTGGGCGAGCTATGTGGGTTGAGTTGCAAAGCCAGAAGTCCATGTGTCTTGTGGAACAAGTGGGGTGATGTGCTAGGCACACACCTAGGTTACCTAAAGTGGGATTTGTATTGAGATCTGGGATCTCAAGGCCCTAGAGTGGGGGTTGAATGTGGCAATAGGGACCGGGTTCTAAAAGTGTGCTCATGTTGAGCCGAGCCATGAGGTGAGTCCGAGAGGGTGACAAAGATGGATGAGTTGCATGACTGAAAAGAGGCCATGGTCCATGGGCGAGTTGTTCTTGGAGCACAGCTGAGTTGAAGGAGAGTTCAATGACCAAGGATATTAGATTGGATCATGGAGCAAAGAACTTGGTGACCAAGTAGGAGTGCAAGGTGTTTTGTCAGTCTACGAGACTTAGACTATGTCTTTGCATGGTGCTAGTTATTGTGCACAGGATGTACAGGGAACCGGGTTCACCAGTGAAGTCATGTAGGCATAGGCCCAAGGCCCGAGGCCCAAAGCAATGTGACTTGGAGTCCCCATTCAGGAAGGGGTTTTGAGTCGTGTACAAGGTAAGTTATCACAGGCTCATGATAGAGTCAGTGTTCCACTAGGTTGAGTTCCCAAGGAGACAAGGTCTTTGTGGATTTGGAGCCTACATGTGAAGCTATCACTAGGGGCAAGGTGCAACGTGATATGTACTAGTGCTTCAAGAGTAGTCACAGATCTAGGGGTAGGAACTTGTAATCGGGTGCTTGGGAAGTATTCGGGATAGTGACCAACGATAGAACTGGAATTGTTTGTAGACCGAACCATGGGTCACTTTTTCATAACAATAAAGCTATCTTATTGCCCCAGCGTTGTGTTCATTGTGTGGAGATGGATGGACATAGAGCTAGCTCAGGGAGTCTAGTCATCCCATGAGATATGTTTGGTGCTTGAGGGTTCAGAGGAGCTAAGGGAGGCCAACATGGGGTGCCAGTGTTGTGGGAGTATTGGGCATGCTCAGGGAGTGTGCAGAGTTGGAGCCGGAGGACTTAAGGAGTTCTGGATGGGGTCAGTGTTAATAGTCAGGATCTTATGGGGGACTCAGAAGATGAAGGCATAGAGGAGACCTGTAAGTTTGTACCAAGGGTACAAGGGTGGTGCAACAAGGCAGTGCTAGAGTAGAGTCAGGGACTTGAAGGGAGTGCTAGGAGCATTGGGATGAAGGAGACCCATGAGAGGGTTGGCATGCACTTCTATTCTGTATGGGTCTGTGTTAGTGTGGTCAGGTGGTGGACACTTGAAAAAGAGATGACATAGTCTGGGAGCAAGAAAGGACTTGTCCGCAATGGAAGTCGTGAGTAAGGTTTGCCAGTGCCGCATGAGGTTGGACCTCCTTTGGAAGGAAAAATCTTGTTTGGGCAGCAGGTCGGTCTAGCCTCGTGACAGTCACAATCACAAGGACACAAGTGTACATATGATTTTTCAAAGTCACTTTTTACATTTTTATAGGGTAAAATCAACAAGGTTAATAAGTGGGGCATGTATTTTGCTCACTTTTTTATTTTTAATCTTATCAACATCATTTTTGGGAGATGAATCAATAATGTGCATTCAACAGAGTCAGAATTTTCAAAATGCAATTAATCCAAAAACGCTCATCAAGTCAACAAAATTTTCAAAATCCTTGATTCATCTCCCGAGGGGGCATCATCAATATCATTCATCAAATCTGGGGCATCATATCGACATCTCAACACACAACATCATATCAATCAAATTTTGACAGCATATCCAACATTTTTTCTTTAAATCAACATGTGCACATAGGTCACTTCAAAGAGGGGCAAAATTTAGACATATAAATCTGACCACTTTCCTAAGTGAATATTTAACATTCATTTTAATCTCATTCCCCTTATTAATTAAATTTTATTTAATTAATTTCTTCATATTCATCTATTTGATTAAATAAATTACTCAATTTATTTAATTAAGTTCACCTAAGCCTTTTCTAGCCTTTAATAAAATAAATCACTTTATTTGATTAATTCCCCTTTCCCCCTTTTTACTTAAATTTACATTTAATTAAATTGATCCTTGCAAATAAATAAGTCTAATTTATTTATTTAAATCTCCCACTTGTATTTATGCAAGTTGCATCTATTTGATTGAAATAAAGTAATTTTATTTTAATTAAAAACCTTTTTCCTCCACTTGCATTTTCCTACATCTCCCACTTGCCTCCTTAACCCCCTTCTAGATTCTTCTAATCACTTTCAATTTAGCCTAATCCATCTCCTAAATATTGTCACAATCCTAAGAAAAGAGAAGTCACTTCTCAAAGCCTTCAAAGTCTTTGAAAACCACTAAAGGCTTTATGTCCTCAACAAGTTAACCCTCAAAGTCTTCCAAACCATTAAAGGCTATTACATAAACATTAATGGTTAACTCAACCTTCTTTCTGTTAGGATTCCTATAGATACTGAGAGGGTGGTTGAATCAGTATCTAACCGGTAATAAGATTTTCTTAACTTAAAACATGTAGAACATATTAATGCAGTATACTGGTAAATAGAAAGTAATGCAATAAACAAAGATAAAAGCAACCACATGAAAAACACACCATAACACAATAGTTTAATGAGGAAACCAGATCTGGGAAAAACCTTGGTGGGATTTGTGACCCACAATATTCACTTACTAGCCAATAAAAGAATATTACTGCTACAAGAGGGGCCTGAACATGCAGGAAGGCCAAGTGCCTAGAGCTCACTGCTCAATTACAAAATGGGAAGTCTCACTAACTTACAAAATGGATTATGTAAATCCAATGTCTTGTACTACTTCAAAATAGCATCTACTATGCCAGATCCAGTACCGGTCTATAGCTTTGCTTCTTACATAAATCCTTAACCTATAATTCGCATAATAAGTCTGCCTTATTTCGCCTAATTACATTCCTCCATGCTTACATTATTGTTCTACAATGATCTCTTATATATATGAGTCATTTTACAATTTTCCAAGTCGGCTTACAATGATTTTACAGTAATAAACAAAATTCTTGTCAGCTTCTATGCCGGTATGCTTCCTTTCACTGCCGGTGTCAGTGCTCTATGTGCCGGTGTAGAATCTGACTTTGCTAGTGTCGGTGGATTGCCTTGCCGATGTCATAGGATTGTAAGGTTGCCATCAATGACAAAACCTTCAGTCACCTACAATGTCTCATTGGAGTGTGCATTTGCCAACAATCTCCCCCTTTGGCATTGATGGCAACACTCATGAGAAAAATTCAAAAGTGTATCCAAAAATTGAAGTCCAAAAATTGTTACCAAAAGTGTGTGCTCCCCCTGAGCAGATGATCCCTAAGTTATTGGATTTTTCTCATACCACTACTCCCCCTTTGGCGTCAATGACAAAGGTTGTCAGAGTGTGGTTTCCACTTCATCCTTGTAACCGGTTGGTTACAATCTGAAAAAGATCTACCAAAACCAGATTCAAGCTCTCAATGAACTTTTTGATGTCTTTTATTGGGACATCTGTCCTCTGAACTGTACCTGTGAGGTGTTGCATTTGCTTTGCCGGTGTTTTCTATCCTTGAACCAAAGCATTAGATATTTCTTTCTTTAAGGAGGCGAGTTAGTCCAATTTTGGACTAAGTCTCCATTTTAGATCTTTAGCCTTTCCTTTTATTCTTTCTTTGTCTCTTTCCAACTTTAATAGTTCTTCATCAAAACCTATTATTTTTTGCTCAAAAACTAATAATGAATCAGATGAGTTGATGAAATTGTCAGCTAGTTGATTGATTTCCTCCTGTATCTTGTTGATCTTCTTATCTATATCAACTGTCAAAAAGTCAGTCTTACAAGTATCTATGTACAAAGTTTTGAATTCCTTTAATGTGCTACATAATTCCAGTAGAAGTGTGTCAAATTGCCTTGTACACTTCTTTATTTCTTCCTCAAAGAATTTGTTTTTTTCCTTTTCTAATCTCTCCTTGAATGCTTCCTCTTTTATTTGTTCAACTATCACAGTGTTTTCATTAATATACTTATACAAAGTGTCAAGTTGACTCAAAGAATCTTTATTATCTACATTACAATTTGGAGCTATCATCTTCAGAATTAGAATTGTATAATCTATAGCCTTGTATGCTTGTGAGCTACAATCTATTATTTTCTTTATGGAGTCCAAAAGAACTTATGTTACATTAGTTGATTTGAATCCTGCAGTTGAAGGGCCAACACTCTATATCCCGCCAGTGGGAGAAATATCCTTGCTTGTGGTGACCTCTGGTAGGTTAGTTTGTGTTTCCATTTCCTTAAGAAAAGGTTTGTCTTGCTTAGCTGTTGCCGGTGGTACTGACTCTGTGTGAACCTGTTGCTGTGATGGAGCCTGTTGCTCTGGTTGTTGTTCTTTAACATCTGTCGGTTTACCTTTTGTGTTATCTGTTACTAGTGCCTCACTAGCCAAATCTGTATTTCCAGTTGTGTCCTTATCTACCACAATATTAACTTTCTGAGTATCAATGTCAACTGTGTATAACACCTCAGAGTTTGGATTTGTGTCCTCTTGTGGTATCTCCATACTCTCATTAGCTGGTTGATCTTCAGTTGTAACTACCGGTGGAGTATCCAAAGGCGGTGGGGATAAGTTATCTTTTATTTTTTATGCTTAGAGGTCCACCAACCTTGCCTTTACCCTTATCCTTATCTTTCTGATATACTTTGATAGTTTTAGGATTTCTATACTCTTCCTGCTTTTCTTTCTCAACAAGGAATATGTCCCATGCATTAGCAGTTTCCTCTGCAGCCTCATTTACTCTACCAACCATAAGTGCTACAAGTCCGTGTGCAGTTGAGAATACTATTCGATTAGCCTCTGAGATCATATCATCTATCTCCTTTGGTGAGTTAACAGGATAAATAGCAAGTAGTTTCTCAATTTTTATTTTCTTGTCAAGTTCTACAACAGCTTGCCTTCTAGCTTCAAGTCTCTTAAACAGTTCTGCTAGTAATTCATCTACAACTTGCATCAAAAATTTCTTATAGATATCCAAGTGTAGAATTACACTATTTTTAACTTTTTCCTTGTCATCAACTGATAATGTATCATATAATTTATTAATGTTTTTCAATTGTCCATCCTCTGTTATTTCATCTAGTAGTTTGTAAATTGGAGCAATGTTTTATTGAGTCTTCTTCTTGGGTGTTAACTTTTTCTTTTTTGGAATTGTCTTCTTAGCCGGGGGCCTTACTGCCTATTGTTTTTGTCTAGTTCTTCTAGGCGAAGGTGTAGATACCGGTGAAGGTTCTCTTTTCCTCACAACTCTTTTAAATGCAGCTGGCATATCACTCTCCGAAGAAGTTGCTACTGATGAAAGGTGAGTTTCTGGCTATAGTGTTTCTAACTCATCTTTAGTGATACCGGTTTGTTTAAGTACATCTTCTTTGATAGTCTTTGCTTGCCTATATCCTCTTCTTACTATTGCTTCTACCTTCTTTATCCTTTTCTTTGATTGAATTTGATTCTCAATAGTCTCAGCACTACCAAATACCTCTTCTTTAGGTTCCTTGGGTGCTTCTAGAAGGGCTTTTGCATATGTTTCAATTATGTTCATAACCCATTTCAGTAACCCAAATGGTTCTTGGGACAACTGCCTTCATCTAGATCTCATCCTTCTTAATAACAAAGCATATTTCATCCTTATACTTATCTATAATTGCTTGTGATAATTTGACTCTAATCTTCATCCGGGCCTTTAATGCTTGAAAATATTCATTTATATTCTTTTCTCTGTTTTCACCCATGTTGTGCAGTAAATCAAATAGTTGTTTGCCTACCGGTATGTCAAAACCTAGATTTTTGTTGCTAATACCGGGCACCTATTTTATTATGTGCAGCATTAAACAGACAAGTAGATTACCAAATCTAAATGTCCCCTTTTTCTCTTTCTTGATTTTTCCAAGATTATCAATCAGTTCATCCTTCAACCATTCACACACATCTATTTTTGCATTATCCTTGATCATATCATAAGCACTCTTTATGTATAAACTAGAAACTGAATTTAACCTGTTTGCATGTGTTGTTTTGTAGCCTAGAATCATGCTAATGAATATGACATTGATGTCAATTACATCATTCACTCTTAAAGATCTCTTGTCAGATGTTGCACCTGTTAGGTTGATCATTAGGTCATTTGAGACCTTCTTTGTCTTATCAGGTCTGTTACCGGTGGAAGGTAACCCTGTCATAGCCTTTACTACCTCTTTAGTTATTTTGTGAACTGAGTCTAACCAGAAAAATTCACCATGAACCTTGCTTAAAACTATCCTTATCACTTCCTTAGGGAAATCCGGAATGCTGAGAATTTTAATGAATCCTAGGGTTTCAACTATTTTGTGTTCAGGTTTCACTTTACTAGAATCATCACAAATTACAGTCTTATACATGTTCTTAATTTCCTCATCACCTAATTCTTCTATGTGGAAATGAATGTACATTCTAGGGTCTTCTGCAAAAACTACTCCTTTGGGAATTTGAGAAAATGCACCAACATTATCATCCTTCTTAGCAATTTCAGGAACTAACTGAAATATGGGCCTAGAGCATTTGATTACTTCGACTACAGTAGGATTTGTTATGAATTCAGGTACAGAAGAAGATGCCATGATTATAAATACATTTCTCTGCCTTCGGAATGATTGATTGTTGAATTGCTTTGCTACTTTTCTTGAAATGTCTTTGCTCGGAATTTTCACGCTCTTTGAATGTTTGAATGCTCGATGAAGTAGAATGGAGCCAAAAATACTAATTTATAATGTTAATTTGCCAACCACTATATTTAATGCTTGTCGGTTAAGTAATCACTTAACTTATCTGCTGGTATAGAAGTAATTTCAACTTCTTACCATCAACTGAGGGAATAATAGCATGTTTCACATTTGATTGCCAAACCCTCAAAGGAATTTTCTTCAATTAGATGAAGAGTCTCCTGCCGGTGGAGTGCTACTCTGTTCTTCCGGTGGAGAAGTATTCCTGTCAACATTTAGTTCTGATTTCCTGACCCATTGTTTTGAGAATTCTTGCTTTACCTCTTCAACCTTTTCTTTACCTTTCAAATTAGCACCATTGTTGTTTACCGGTGAGGACTTGCTTCTACAAAATTTAGCAATATATCCAATCTTGTTACAAGCATAACAAGTCACATTGCTTTTCTAAATAGCTTTCCCATAACCTATGTCGGTTTGTGTTCTGCATTGATTAGATAAGTTTCCAAATCTTCCACAAACATAACATCTCACATTCATTCTGCAATTTTCAGAATTATGACCAACTTTGTTGCATTTTGAACATTGACCGATGGGTGTATTGGTATTCTGATAATTTCTAGATCTACATTGATTTGCTCTATGACCATACTTATTACAGTTAAAGCATTTCCCATTGAATTTGTAAGCATTAGGTTGTCTTACCGGTTTGTTATGATCCTGTGTGTTTTCAGTATTGGAGCTTTCGCCAACTTCAAAGCCAAGGCCATTAGTGTCACCATTTGGTTTCTGATTCTTCAACAAGTCACCAAGTTCTTCTGAGATTTTTTTGAATTTCTCTTTGTGCTGATTTGCAGTATCTAGTTCTCTTTCTAAGATACCTTTTTGTCTCATGAGTTCATTTGAGTCATTTTGTGCATGCATCAAATCTATCTTCAACATATCATTTTCATAGCTAAGTCTAGTGTTCTCATTTGCAGCATCACTTAGTCTTCTAGTAAAATCTTCTTCATTCTTCTTTCTATCTTCAATTTCTATAAAAAATCTCATAGTCATATCCTACATCTCATTCTTTGTTGTCATGTTTTCTTGCTTCAGCTTATTCATCAGATCACTAAGAGTTTCTCTTTCATCATTCTCATTTTGCATCTTTTCACAAAGTTCTCTTCTCTTATTTCTTGCAATAGTAATATTTTTTTGAAGTGCTTGAATAATATCCAGTGCAACCTTTAGATCATTTTCAAGTTTGATATTTTTCAATTTTTCTACATCATAGCCTAAGAGAGTTGCTTCTAATTGCTTCATCAAGTTTTCCATCTCTATCGGTGTCAAGATCTTCCTCAAGTTGTTAGGCTTCTGAAAATAGAGGACCAGGCTCTGATACCAATTGTTAGGATTCCCACAGATACTGAGAGGGGGGGGGGTGAATCAGTATGTAACCGGTAATAAGATTTTCTTAACTTAAAACATGTAGAACATATTAATGCAGTATATCGGTAAATAGAAAGTAATGCAATAAACAGAGATAAAAGCAACCACTTGAAAAACACACCATAACACAATAGTTTAATGAGGAAACCCGGTGTGGGAAAAACCTCGGTGGGATTTGTGACCCACAATATTCACTTATTGGCCAATAAGAGAATATTACTGCTACAAGAGGGGCTTGCACATGCAGGAAGGCCAAGTGCCTAGAGCTCATTGCTCAATTACAAAATGGAAAGTCTCACTAACTTACAAAATGGATTATGTAAATCCAATGTCTTGTACTGCTTCAAAATAGCATCTACTATGCCAGATCCACTACCGGTTTATAGCTGCTTCTTACATAAATCCTTAACTTATAATTCACATAATAGGTTTGTCTTATTTCACCTAATTACATTCCTCCATGCTTACATTATTTTTCTATAATGATCTCTTATATATATGAGTCATTTTACAATTTGCCAAGTCGGCTTACAATGATTTTACAGTAATAAACAAAATAAATTACAAACAAAATTCTTGTCGGCTTCTGTGCCGGTATAATTCCTTTCACTGCCGATGCCGGTGGTCTGTGTGCCAGTGTAGAATCTAACTTTGCTGGTGCCTGTGGATTGCCTTGTCGATGTCACAGGATTGTAAGGTTGTCATCAATGACAAAACCTTCAATCACCTACAATGTCTCATTGGAGTGTGCATTTGCCAACACTTTCATGATTAGAGACTTTCTCTCTAACTCAACCCTCACCTAACCCAAGGGTCTCATCAACCATTCATGGCTTTAACCTTGGTTATCTCTTTAACCCTTGCACAAGAGTTTACCCCTTTGGTAAAAGCTTTATCCATTGGATAACCCTAGTCTAACCTTAACCCTTACCTCCTAAGGTAACCATCATGTCTTCTCAAGCATTTAATGCTTCTTTCATCTCCTCTCAAGCAACCTCTTGTTGATAACTGTCACCATTTCATTGGTGAGAATTGTAAACATGGATTGGTTAACCTTCAATCCTGGCCCTTATTGAGATTATCCAATCCTGACCATCCATTGCCCTATTTTTCCTATAGATAGATCTCTCATTCTCTCATTTTCAGATATCCAAGTTTTCATGCATCAAACTTATAGTCATTAGCCTAAGCATTTTAGCCTCTCTTTGATAAATCATCTTAAATAGCATTTAGAAACATTCTAATATCATAGAATATTCATGTTAGACTAGTATATCATTGCTAGGATAATTAGTTAATCTTATCATCATATTTATGCTAGCTTAATCATCATAAATTTAATAACATACATATCTAGGAATGCATTCATGCTTATAATCAAACATCACTTGTTCTTGGAGTTGTCATTCCTAAGTCATTTTTCTTAGTGATCTAAGAGCAAAGATATTAACTTTAGGGATCCTGTGAGATAGAGAACAATGGGACACCCCTTGGGAAGTTGAGCTATTTCAATATAGTTCCTATAACTTACACCAAGAGTCTCTTTGGTGTGTGGACCCTTTTAATCAGACTTTTTCGTTTATGTCGCCCTCATTTCCCGCACACATGAACAACTATATCTCATGTATATGTAAGTAATTTGGTTGAGTAGATGATTAGGATGATCATGATTTTTATGAAGAATCTACACAAGAGATCATCATTAGTGCTAGTTGACCAAGTGGAACAATAATATATGCATGCACTCATCAATTCAATCCATTTTTTTATCTTGTTAGTTAAGCACAAACATCATGCATGGTCACCACTATGGAATATACACAATTATGAATAGAGGGATATAATAAAAATAGAGTTGGCTAAATCATATGTGATGGTGGGCCTACTCGCATTTGGATGAAATCTGCTGACAACCATGCTACCATAATAGGTAGAAATCTCATAGGGGGAATCCAGGGAGGATGGTTGGATAGAACAAGCATAGGAGAGATCGAGAAGAACCGATAGATGGTGATAGACACTAGTAGCTAGTCATGGGAGAGCTAAAGATCTAAACCTAGGATGATGAATAGAAATAATTAGGAGTGAAGTGTGAGAAGTATCCTTCAAATGGACACCCCTTAAGTGATATGCATATGGATCTTATGAATGGAATCATGTTGGACACTTTATATATGGCATTTCCTATAGTGGATCACAACATGGATAGCTATATTATTTATATTCCTTTTATCGTTAGCATTTTGATATGGCCATATATGCATGTAAATATTAGAAAACTAATAATCAGTTTACACTAATAGGAAAAATCAGCAATAAACATTGTAACTCATAATAGAATGAGTCTAATATGAACTAATAAATGCACTGAAGAATCTCATGGTCATAGAATAAGTTAGATACAATATCCAAATGAATTAATGAATGAATAAGATGTGTCACTAAATATCGAATCAATATAAATAATAGATATTGAATGTGTTAGCAATTGTTATCATTGATGTCAACTTGTAGCTTGTGTGTTGTCATTGATGAAAAGTTTGATATGATGATTGCCAGGGCATGGGGAGATTGTTGGCAAGTGTTGTCATTGTTATAGAGTACAGATAGATGATGGTTGTAGATTATTTGTGTTGTGGATGTCCACCTTATTGGCATCTAATGTATACACTCAATATGATGTGTTGATAATGTGCTTGATAGAAAAGATGATATAATGATGATGTCATATTAAGCTGAGGGTTAGAAGCATTAAGATGAGGACTAGAAGCATGATGATGATGAGGATTAGAAGTATTAAGATAATGATTAAAAGTATGATAATAAAGTAGATGTGATGATATTGTATATACTACAAGATGGTGGTTTATATCTCTTGTTTTCTTCTAAGTGAGAAAATGATGTTTCCAAGATATTTTGGTCTTTGAAATATTATTGGAGTAAATAATTCTAGGAATGTATGCTAAAGATAGTTCGAAAGAATGCTCCACGTTTAATGATATAGTCTTGCGGATTTGAACATAATATGTATGCACTTTGTACTTTGCACTCCTATCTTTTTAGGTCCTTGGGGTTGTAGCTTTTGTGGTTGGTAATTACATTTTATTGGCTATTTGCCTGTTTGTTAGGATTGATCTGGAAAATGCTTTATATTTCTCTGCATTGGTGTTTTTGTTTTGGAAGCTTAGATGACATGCTTAAAATTATTGTGTTGTGTCTCAACTCAAGTTTTGGATGCTGAAGTGTTTCACGGGTGTAGTTAATGATGCTTGTTCATGACTATGTCTTTTGGCCTTATGAAATTAGTTTTTTTGTATCTATTTTTGTTGCACTAGTATATTTTGATGTGACAATGAGAAATAAGTATTTGGGAATGTCTTTGTATGTTAGGGAAAATCCTTGTGTGCTTTGCATGATGATGAATGGTCTATTTGGTGCTACATTATGTCTGGTGTTGTTCAAAATAATTGTTGTGGTTTGAACAACTGAGTTTGTTCTCTTTCTTTCACTATGTCCTTGAGGAGTCTATGTTTAGCATTGGAGACTATGTTAAGATGCATTTGGGTCCTACCTTGGGTTGTGGGGATCCACATTAAGTTAATTCATTTGGGAGATATGTTTTTGGGCTGACTAGTTGTGTGCTACATGGTTCATCTACACGTTATCTTGTTACTAACTTTGGAGGATGTGCGCCAACATGTGTGATGTTTAGGGCCACATAGAAATTTGTGGTATGATGTTTTAGGTCCTTTCTATTTCCTAGATTGGACAGCTTTCATCGCAATTGTGTTTGGTGGCTGACATGATAAGACTTATGCTTGTCTCTTGTTCTAGCTTACCTAGGTGATAGTTTTTTATGAAGAGGGTGATATATATGGTGATGCAATGGACAAGACTCTCTCTAGACCAGTGCATGAAAAATAAATAACAAAGTTAATGCAAAGGCTCTCTGCATTCACTGAATTGCAACAAATAAAAATTTTAGATTCATATCAGAACTACGAACAAAATACAAATCACATCAATGGCCTTCCATGGCCTTCCAATCCAAACAAATACTCTCACATTCCCCTGCATTCTCTATTCTACCCATGGACTCACAAGCTCTCCACTCTCTACTCTCTCTTTAACTACAACCCTACACTATCCCAACTTTGTTGGATGTTGCTAAGCTCTATTGGCCACACTACTTGCTACCCAACCCAACACCCTATGCCCTTCTTTCCATCGATACCCTGCCTCTACATATTTGTCTCCCCTCTCCCACTATGAAGCTCCTCTATAGATGTGTTAGACTTCCTTGTTTTGGACTACAACTGGACAACTCACTACTTCCACAAAAATTATATGGCATTAATGAAAATTGTAAACCGTTTCAAGTCTACCATTTTTAATTTCATTGGGCTCCACTTTGTGTCGTTACATTGCAACCTTAAATATTCTTACTATTTTGGGCTGACTCTCTTGTGTTACTCCCTTCCTCTACAATATCCACACACGTCTCTCCCACTCTGGCATGACTAGGCATGATTCTCTACATCATATGGAGAATCAAATCAAAATGGATGGGTGTGAGTGTGTGAATCAGAGTGGATAGTTGTTAGACAACTCAAATAATTGGAGGACAACTAAGAGGGGAGGTGAATCAGTTGTCCACAAATTATAGAACTTTAAGCATTAAATCCTTATTACCAGAATAAATAAACCAGAAACCAAAATAGCAGATATAACAGTTAAGCATAAATTTAAACCACTAAACATTTACCAACCATCCACAAAAGATAACACCAAGATTTGTATGTGGAAAACTCGGTAAAGGGAAAAACCACAGTGGGAAACCTACCCACGGTCAGATAATATTGCTGCAGTAAGTATGTGATTACAATAAGAGGGGACTGCACATCCAAGAAGTCCAATGACCTAGACCGCATTGCTCATCACAAAAGCAGCCTCACTGACTACAAAATAAATCCATACTACAATCTGTAAGAACAATGAACTGCAAGAATAGCATCTCCTATGCCTGAGTATGGTTCTGATTAAGCTCAGTACGAGAGGTCTTAAATCTCTTTCACCAACCAAATTTAATCACCTATGATCGACCAAAAACCTCTACATATAATTAGAACTTTATTTGCACATAGATAATCCCATAACCATAATCTCATAATCTCATGATCTACAAAGAGATCTTACATCATATTTATACCAACCCGAGACCTAAACAATTAGGTCAGCCACCTAAAAGATAATGCAATAAATTCATAACTTAAACCCGCAATCTAATGATCAACCAAGTCAATCTGATACTGAAACAACATAATCCAATCAATAAACCTAACCGATAATGCATCAGGATCATCCACCAACACATTACATAAACCAATCCATAACCTATCTGAATAAGATAGCATTATGTCCGTACCCAAATCCAACACCATCGATCAATAGGAACACAAACAAGATAACCAACATCACCCTAAAAGCCATCTAGAAGCCGCGCTAGCATCACTTATCATGTGCATCAAAATATCTTCAACAAAGCTCTGTCAGTAGAACCCTTACCAATGACCAAAAGGCTTACTAGAACAAATGATATATCCTAAGTCATCAAATCCTGAACCAACTAATCATGATACCCATCTGAATAGTATGAATGATAGATCCAAACCAAATCCACAAGCCAAAACATATTAGACCATATCACATCAATAGCATAAACCAACCACTCTACCGGAAGTCAGTAAACAACCACAACAATCGGTGTTGCCATCAATGACAAAACAACAATGCAACACATAATCAATTCCTCGAATTGCCAACAATCTCCCCCTTTGGCATTGATGACAACACTAGATGTGAAAAACATCCAAGTACCAAGAAATGCCAAACAAGTCTTCCCCAAAAGAAGACAGTCAACAAACTCCCAAAAGATGATGTAACAATGAAATTAACACCTCCCCTCCGAATGATATCTTTGTTAAGCTTTGATCTCTCCCCTTGACTGATATTTTGTTAAGCTCTATTTTTCACATATATCTCTCCCCCTTTGACATCAATGCTAAAAATATGACATGAACATCAAAGAAAAATCATAAATCCATAGAACCACACAGCTGACTACTCCCCCTGAGTAGTAGCACCAACACATCAATCTGAAATGAATAGTAGCTATGTAAGTGCATGTCGGACTGATGCCAATCAGCATCACTCAGGTCTCTACCAGAGGGGCAGAAACCCCCAATCTATCTCTAAAGTACTCAAATGATTCCTAAGGCAAAGGTTTAGTGAAGATATTTGCAATCTACTCTTTAGTGTTAACATAAACTAGTCTAAATTCATTTTCTTCCACCTTCTCCTTCAAAAAGTTATACTTGATAGATATGGTTTTTGTCTTAGAATGAAATACTGGATTCTTTGATATATCAATAGCAGCAGAGTTATCATAGTGAATAACTATCGGTTCATTATAATCCACCCTTATATCCTTCAATATTTGTTTCATCGATAGAACTTGTGTACAGTTAGTAGCAGCAGCAACATACTCAGATTTAGTAGTAGATAAAGATGTACATGACTACTTCTTGTTGATCCAAGGAACAATTTTTTTTCCAAGAAAGAAAGCTCCACTGGATGTGCTATTTCGGTCATCAACATCTCCAACCCAATCAGCATCTATATATGCATATAGTGTAAAGTCGTCATTTTTAGGATACCACAAACCAAATTCAGTTGTTCCCTACAAATAACTAAAAATCCTTTTCACCACACTTGTGATTCTCTCTAGGATCACTCTGATATCTTGATACAATACAAACTATATTCATTATATCTAGTCTAGTCTGAGTCAAATATAACAAACCTCTAATCATAGATATGTACCTTGTAGGATTTACCGGTGTTGATGCATCTATCTTAGTCAACTTCTCACTTGTAACTATAGGTGTACCAACTGGTTTAGAATCTTTCATACCAAATTTCTTCAACAACTCTCTAGCATACTTAGTTTGATAGAAGAAAATACCTTTATTAGTCTGAGTAATCTGCAAACCTAAGAAAAATTTAATCTCCCCAATCATAGACATCTCAAATTCATTCTTCATATTTTTCAGAGAATTTCATACATACCTTATCGTCACCTCCAAAAATGATATCATCAAAAAAAACTTAAACAATCAATATGTCATCATTAGTGATCTTATAGTATAAATTACTGTCAGCATTACCTTTAGTGAAACCAATCTTCAAAAAATATTTATCCAATCTTGTATACCAAGCTCTAGGGGCTTGTTTCAATCCATATAGAGCTTTCCTTAACCTGCAAACCATATTTTTGTTGAATCTGAAAGTGAAAATCCATCAGGTTGTTCAATGTAAACTTCTTCAAGATTTCCATTCAGAAATGAACACTTAACATCCATCTGATAAACCTTGTAGTTCTTATCCGCAACATAAGCAAGAAATAATCTCACAGTTTCAATCCTAGCTACCGGTGCAAAGGTTTCATCATAATAAATTCCTTCCTTCTGAGAATATTCCTTACAAACCAATCTATCTTTATTCCTCACAACTTGTCCATCTTCATTTAATTTATTCTTAAAACCCCATTTAGTTCCAATAACATTCTTATTTTTAGGCTGGGGAATTAAATGTTCGCATTCTATACTCTTATGAGAATAGTTGATGTTGTCATTGATGGCAACCAACTGACAACCTACTGGCAACCACCTGGAAACCTACCAGAAGTTACCAGCACTGGCAATAGACTTCTACATACATCGACAGGCACTTCACCAGCAATGGCAATAATGCATACCAGCACTCAAGCCGACATGGAATAAACTTTGCTTATTATTTTATATTGTAATTATCTTTTGTAAAATCTGACATGGTATATTGTAAAAGACTCATATATATGTATGAGATCTCATAGGTCATTTTGAGAAGAGATAGATATGATAAGGATAAGAGAATATAGATAATATTTTGTATAAGGTGATATAGTTGACAACGAAGGTTTTGGTAACAGACTAAGCTTAAATTGATACTCAACCTGGCATAGTTGATGCTGATCTAAAGCAGTACATTGTATTGGATTTTGATAATCCATTTTGTAAGTCAATAAGACTTTTGGTTTGTAATTGAGCAACAAGCTCTAGGTTGCTAGCCTTCCTGCATGTGCAGGCCCCTCATTGTAAGTAATATTTATTCATTGGCTGGTGAGTGAATATTGTGGGTCACAAATCCCACTGAGGTTTTTCCCACATCGGGTTTCCTCGTTAAATATCTTGTGTTATGGTGTGTTCTCTATGCTATCTCTATTATTCTTATTTGCTGCATTAATTCTTATTTACCGGTAATTGTTTTGGGATACAAAGTTCTTAATAATTTTAAATATTCTGCTAACCGGTTAGACACTGATTCACCCTCCCCTCTAAGTGTCTTTGGGATTGTCATTGATTCTAACAATTGGTATCAGAGCCTGGTCCTCTATTTTCAAAAGCCTAACAGCTTGAAGAATATTCTGACACCGGTACAGATGGAGAACTTAAGAAAAAAGTTGGAAGGAGCTCTTCTAGATTATGATGCAAAGAAATTGAAGAATATCAAACTTGAATATGATTTGAGGACTGCATAGGAATTCATTAAAGGACTTCAGGAGAACCTTTCTATAACACAAAGTAAAAGAAAAGAACTTCATGAGAAGATGCAGAAAGATGAGGAAAAAGAAACTCTTAATGAACTTGCAAACAAGTTGAGACAGAAAAACAATAATATGAAGAATGAAATGCAAGATATGACTATGAGGTCATGTAAATACATTGAAGATGGGAAGAAGAATGAAGAAGACTTGACTAGGAGACTTAATGATGCTGGAAATGAAAATCTAAGACTTAGTCATGAAAATGACATGTTAAAGACAGATCTGATTCACATGCAACATGATAAAATTGAGCTTGTGAGACAAAAGGATATTCTGGAAAATGAGTTGGCTATTGCAAATCAACACAAAGAGAAATTCAAGAAAAGATTAGAGGAGATTGATGACATGCTGAAAAGTCAAAAACCTAATGGAGATACAAATGGACTTGGATTTGAAGTTAGAGAAAGTTTCGATATTGCAAACAATCTAGATCAGAACAAATCGTTAAGACAATCTAATGCTTATAAGTTTAATGGAAAATGTTTCAATTGTAATAAATATGGTCATAGAGCAAATCAATGTAGATTTAGAAACAATAAAAATATTAATGCACCCACCGGTCAATGTTCCAGATGCAACAAAGTTGGTCATAACTCAGAAAATTGCAGAATGAATGTGAAATGCTATGTTTGTGAAAGATATGGACACTTATCTAATCAATGCAAAACACAAACCGATGTAGGATATGGAAAGGCTATTCAGAGGAATAATGTGACTTGTTATGCTTGTAACAAAATTGGACATATTGCCAAATTTTGTAAAAGCAAGACTTCACCAGAAAACAATAAAGGATCCAATTTGAAAGGCAAAGAAAAGGTAGATGAGGTAAAGCAAGAATTTTCAAAATAATGGATTAGGAAGAGAGATTAGAATGTTGATGAAACTATCTCTATACCGGTAGAACAAAGTAATCCTCCACTGGTGGGATATTCTTCATCCAACTGAGAAGTAACCCTTTGGGGGTATTGTAGTAAGTTGAAAATCATGCAGATTACCCTCGATCAATGGTGAGAAGATAGATTTCTTCTTTACCGATAGATGTGTTAAGTTTTCATTTAACCGATGAGCATTAATGTAGTTGGTAAGAGAAATGTCATTATAAATCAGCTAATTTCCCTCATTTTTGACTCGTCGAGCATTCAAATTAGTAGAGAGTGCGAAAACAGAGTGAAGGCATTCGAGGCGAAGGTGCGAAGTGATTTCTTCAAGCATTCAGAATATTTTCAGGCAACGAAAGGTATTTTTCAATGGTTTCTTCTTCTACTCTCGAGTTTATTCGAAACCCTACTATTGTGGAAAATGTGAAATGCCCTAGGCCCGTATTTAAAATAATTAACGAAGTTGCTAAGCAAGATGACTCTATAGGGTCTTTTTCAAAAATTTCTAAAGGTGTAGCTTTTGCAGAAGACCCTAGAATTTATATACATTGCAATATAGAAGAACTAGGTTCCAAAGAATTGATGAAAATGTTTACTTAGGTGATTTGTGATGAAAATGGTACTGTCAAACCTGAACACAAAATTATAGAATCTCTAGGTTTTGTGGAGATACTGAACATTCCCCAATTTCCAGAGGAAGTAGTAAGAATTGTCTTGAGTAGAGCACATGGAGAATTTTTATGGTTGGATTATGTCTGCAAAATAACCTGGCAAGCAATTAGGGCAGTAACTCGTTTACCCTCAACCGGCAATAGACCCGACAAAACAAAGAAGATTCCTAACAACAAAGTGATGACCCTAACCAAATCAACATCTAACAATAGATCATTGAGAGTGAATGATATCAAAGACATCAATGTAAGATTTGTATGTATGGTGCTAGGTTACAAGACCACACATGCCAACAAGATAAATTCAGTTTCTAATATTTTTATAAACAGTGCTTATGAGATGGTTAACAACAATGCAATAATAGATGTATGTGAGTGGCTAAAAGATGAACTCATTGATAATTTGAAAAAGATTAAAGGAGATAAGAATGGGACATTCCACCTTGGAAATCTTTTGGTATGTTTAATGTTGTATTTCACTAAGGAAATCCTTGGTATAGGACCTAAAGATTTTGGATATGATATACCGGTAGGAAAACAATTATAGGAAGTTTTACCGGCATGGGAACTGCAAAGGACAACAACATAATTGAATACTTCATAACTTTCCAAGCTAAAATGAAAACTAGAGAAAGGCTACCTCAGAGTATAATGGACAAATATAACAAAGAAATCTGTTTTGTTATCAAGAGAGATGAGACATGGATGGAGGTTGTACTCCCTAGGATTGTCTGGGTGACTGAAATGGGATATGAGGTAGATCATAACATTTTGCAGACATATGCTAAAGCTTTACTGGATGCACCAAGAGAACCATCAGAACAAGTTTTTGGTAGTGCTGAGACTATTGAAAGTGATGTAAATACATTGAAGCAAAGGAAGAAAAGAGAAAAAATTATTAGAGATTCTTCTAAGAAAGTTAAGGAAATCAAGGAAAGTGTAATGAACATTAGTGTCATATTGGCTAGTGAACTTGAAGGACTTCAACTGGAGGCACACATTTCACCGGTTGGCACATCATCTGGAACTGACAGTGACAAGGCAATTGAGTTTAAAAGAGTTGAAAGGAGGAAGAGAAAACCTTCACCGGTACCCTCTCCTTCACCTAAGAGAAAAAGGACTTTAAGGAAGAAACAAAAGGGAGTAAGGGAACCACCAAAGAAGAAACAACAACCTGTTATCCCTTCTTTGAATGATTTATTAAATGAGATAATTGATGATGGAAATTTGGCCAATGTACACCAATTGTATAACACATTTAATGTTTCAGACAGGGAAAGCATTGAGAACGGTATAATTTTACATCTAGACATATATAAAAAGGTTTTAATTGAAGTTGTGGATGACTTACCCAATGATCTATATAGGAGATTGGAAGCAAAAAGGATTGCAATGATGGAATTAGATAAGAAACTAAAAGTTGAAAAACTTCTAGCTGTACATCCTGTAAATTCAAAAGAGGAAATTGATGAATTAATCTTTGAGGCTAACCGATCTATTTTTGCAAGTGGGCACCGGCAAGTAAGTTTAATGGTAGGTAGAGTAAAAGAGATTGTAGATGAGACCGTTGATAACTGGGATATATTTTTTGTGGAGAAGGAAAAACAAGAGGAAATGAACCAACCAAAGAAGACATTTAAAGTGTATCAAAAGGATAAGGACAAGGGCAAAGGAAAAGTTGGTGGTATTCCAAACATCAAGATTACCGACAACCTACCGCCACCTTTGGATACTGCACCGGTACATACAGAGGATCCACTGATTATTCACACTGAAGGTGTTTCACACGATGACACAAATCCTGAATCTGAGATACTCTTCACCATTAATGTGGATACTCAGGAAGTGAATATTATTCTAGACAAGGACAGTGCAAAGGTCAAGGAAGACAATATTGAAAGTGGCAACTTGGCTAAGAAACCGATAGAGACTGTTGAGGTTGAGATCCCAACCCAAACAGAGCAACCATTAGAAATAGAGAAACCTACTGAAGGAATAGATGCTGGCACAAGGCCACCAAAGACTAAGATACTGACAAAACTTACAGAGAAACCTACTGAGGCAGAGGTACATACTGAGACAAAGAAACCAACAATCACTGTGACATCAAAATAGTTTGACAAACCCTTGCTAGTTGAGATGAAAACACAAACTGATCCACTAGAGGTAAACACAAGTAAAATGGTTACAACTGATGGAAGCATAGAGGTAATAAAGGCAACTGGTCAGACATCCAGCACATCAGCAAGTGGATTCAGACCTACCAATGTTACATAGGTACTTTTGGATTCAATCAAAAAGATAACGGATTGCAATGCTTTAGCCTACAAAGCAATTAATAACACTATACCTATTCTTAAATTAATTGCACCAAATTGTAACATAGATCATATTAAGGATTCTTTAGGCAAATTGGACACATTGTCCAAATTTATTGTTGACAATGTAATAACGATTGATAAAGTGAATGAGGATACAATAAAGGAGAGAGTTGAAAAATAGAAGAACAAATTCTTTGATGACACCATTAATAAGTGCACAGAACAACTGAATACATTATCACCAGCACTGAAATCTATAATTTTGGAGTACAAAGAGCTATACAAGGAAACATGCAAACCTCACCTTCTGACAGAGGACATAGACAAAGAGATCAGTAAAACATAAAAGAAAATTGATGACATAGCTGATAACATAATTTGTTCATCTAATCGCATATTAGTTTTTCATCAAGAGATGGCAAGTTTTGAGGAAAAATTAGAGAAACTTAAGAAAGAAAAGGGAAGGATAAGGTCTAATGCCAGAGAGCTTAAAAATAAACTTGGTCCTAAGTTGGAAAATCTTATTTCTTAGAGAATAGAAATATCTAAGGCATTACTTCAAGGAGAACGATCACTAGAAGAACACAAGCACTATCTCACCGACACGATCCAACAGACTAAGGCAACCTTGAATGATAGCAAAAGGTTTATGTAGAATCTAAATTTTGTTTTAGCAGATATCCTTCAAATTGTAACCAACTGGTTACAGACTTTGAGGTGAAATTTTTGCACTCGTTTGACTATTTTTGAGAACCTTTGTCATTGATGTCAAAGGGGGAGTAGTGGAGAGAAAAATGCTTATTCGGAGGAGATCGTTTGCTCAGGGGGAGCACATCTTTTTGGAACAGTTTTTGGATTTTTCTCATGAGCGTTGCCATCAATGCCAAAGGGGGAGATTGTTGGCATTTTACACCCATGAGAATAGTTGATGTTGTCATTAATGGCAACCAACTAGCAACCTACAGGAAATCACCTGGCAACCCACCGACAATTACCGACACCGACAATAGAATTCTACAGACACCGGCAGGCACTTCACTAGCAGCAGCAATAAAGCATACCGACACTCAAGACGACATGGAATAAACTTTGTTTATTATTTTATATTGTAATTATCTTTTGTAAAAGCTGACATGGCATATTGTAAAAGACTCATATATATCTATGAGATCTTATATGTAATTTTGAGAATAGATAGATATGATAAGGATAAGAGAATATAGATAATATTTTGTATAAGGGGATATAGTTGACAGTGAAGGTTTTGGTAATAGACTGAGCTTAAACTGGTACTAAACCTGGCATAGTTGATGTTGATCTGAAGCAATACATTGTATTGGATTTTGATAATCCATTTTGTAAGTCAGTGAGACTTATGTTTTGTAATTGAGCAGTGAGCTTTACGCTGCTAAACTTCTCACATGTGTAGGCCCCTCATTATAAGTAATATTTATTCATTAGCTAGTGAGTGAATATTGTGGGTCACAAATCCCACCGAAGTTTTTCCCACACCGGGTTTCCTCATTAAATATCTTGTGTTATGGTGTGTTCTCTATGTTGTCTATGTTATTCTTATTTGTTGCATTAATTCTTATTTACCGGTACACTGTTTTGGGATACAAAGTTCTTGATAAGTTTAAATATTCTCCTAACCAGTTAGAAAATGATTCACCCTCCCCGCCTCTTAGTGTCTTTGGGACAGTCATTGATTCTAACATTAAAATCCATGTGTTATTCTTTTCTATCTGATCTAATTCCTCTTCCATAGCTTTCATCCAACATTCATCTTTACATGATTCAATTACCGATGCCGATTCAATTTGAGAAATTAAATATACCTCATCATCTGCCAAACTTCTTCTTGTCATAACTCATTTGTTCTTATCTCCAATAATCTGATCTTTTGAATGATTTAACCTTACATATCGATGAGTCTTCTAACTTTTTGTTTCTCTGCTTTGATCTTTAGTTACTGTTGAATTTTCTGATAATGCCGAAGTAACTGGTTTGACATTTTGTTCTAATACAGGTGCTACTGGTTTAGATATGATCATCTCCACTGTTGGTTCTCTCTCATAAGTTCTGATTTTATTTATGTTTTGTTCATCCACCTTGACATTAATGCTCTCCATAATTCTCTACAATGTTTTGTTATAACATCTATATGCATTGTTTTCATTAAAATAACCAAGAAATATCCCTTCATCACATCTAGGATCAAACTTTCCAATGGAATCATCTCTTTTGATATATCATTTACTACCAAATATTCTAAAATACTTAACTGTAGGTGTATGACCAAATCATAACTCATAAGGTGTCTTACCAGTGTCTCCCTTGATATGAACTCTATTTAATGCATATATTATCATACTCACAGCTTCTCTCCAGTAGATATGAGGCAAATTAGCTTACATCATCATAGTTCTAGCCACATCCAAGATAGTTTTATTCTTCCTTTCCACAACTCCAATCTGCTAAGGTGTCCAGGGTGTAGATAATTGTCTCCTTGTCCCATTCTTTTCACAATAATAGTTAAATTTACCAGATGTGAATTCTCCACCCTGATCTGACCTTAAGCATTTAATCTTCAAACCTATCTCTATGTCAACTTTATCTTTAAAGATTTTAAACTTTTCAAATGCTTCAGATTTCTCCATTAGAAAAATAACTTAGATCATTCTAGAATAGTTATCAATGATTATTATAAAATATCTATCACCCTAAAAACTTTTGATTCGAGCAGGACCACACAAATCAGTATGAATAAGATCAAGAACATCATTAGATTTTTCTTCTATACTCTTAAAAGAAGTTATGACTTGCTTTCCCATTTGACATTCCTTACATATCCGATTATAGGGCTTCACAATCTTAGGTATATCTCTAACTGCTTTAGTAGAACTGATCTTTACAATGCAATAAAAATTCACATGACACAATCTCTTATGCCATAACCAACTCTCATCAATTTGTGCAATCAAACATGTTTTCTCACTGGAGTTCAAATGAAAGATGTTGTTACATAGCTCAGATAACCAGAGGACAACTTAGAAGGGGGGTTGAATCAGTTGTCAACAGATTATAGAACTTTAAGCATTAAAACCTTATTACTAGAATAGCAGATATAACAGTTAAGCACAAATATAAACACATATCATTTACCAACCATCCACAAAAGATAACACCAAGATTTGTACGTGGAAAACCTGGTAAAGGGAAAAACCATAATGGGAAGCCTACCCACAATCAGATAATGCTTCTACAATAAGTATGTGATTACAATAAGAGGGGCCTCCACATGTAGGAAGGCCAACAGCCTAGAGCGCACTGCTCATCAAAAAAATAGTCTCACTGACTACAAAATAAATCCAAACTACAATCTAGAAGAAGAATGAACTGCAAAAATAGAATCTCCTATGCCTGAGTACAATTCTAGTTAAGCTCAGTACTAGAGGTCTTAAACCTCTTTCATCAACCCAATCTAATCACCTATGATCAACCAAAAATCTCTGCATATTATTACAATGCTATTCGTACACAGATAATCCCATAACATATGACCACATTAATTCCCATGAATCCCCACAGTCTACAAAAAGATCTTACATCACATTTATACCAACCTAGGACCTAAACAATTAGGTCGGCCACCTAAAAGATAATACAATAAATTCATAACTTAAACCCACAATCTAATGATCAACCAAGTCGCCCTGAGACCAAAACAACATAATCCAATCAATAAACCCAACCAGTAACGCATTGGGGTCATCCACCAACACATTACATAAACTAGCCCATAAACTAGTTGAATAAGATAGCATTAGGTTCGGACTCAAATCCAATACCACAGATCAACAAGAACATGAACAAGATAACCAACAACACCCTGAAAGCCATCTAGAAGTTGCGCCAACACCACTTATCACATGCATCAAAAGGTCTTCAACAAAGCTCTGTCTGAAGAACCCTTAGCGGTGACCAAAAGACTTACTAGTTTAAATGATAGCTCCTGAGTCATCAAATCCTGAACCAACTGATCATGATACCCATCTGAATAGCATGAATGACAGATCTAAAGCAAATCCACAAGTCAAAGCATACCAGAGTATATTGTATCAATATCATAAACCAACCACTCTACTAGAACCTACCGGAAGCCGGTAAACAACCAAAATAGGTGGTGTTGTCATCAATGACAAAACATCAATGCAACACATAATCAATTCCTACAATTGCCAACAATCTCCCCCTTTGGCATTGATGGCAACACTAGATGTGAAAAATATCCAAGTGCCAAGAAATGCCAAACAAGTCTCCCCCAAAGGAAGACAGTCAACAATCTTCCAAAAGATGATATAACAATGAAGTTAACAAACTCCCCCTTGTGAATGATATCTTTATTAAGCTTTGATCTCTCCCCTTGACTGATATTCTATGAAGCTCTATTTTTCACATATATCTCTCCCCCTTTGACATCAATGCCAAAAATCTGACATGAACATCAAAGAAAAATCATAAATCCACTGAACCACATAGCTAACTACTCCTCCTAAGTATTAGCACCAACACATAAATCCAGAATGAATAGTATCTTTGTAAGTGCATGTCGGATGGATTCCAATCAGCATCATTCAAATCTCTACCGAAGGGGAAGAAACCCCGAATCTGTCTCTGAAGTACTCAAATAATTTCTTAGGCAAAGGTTTAGTGAAGATATCTGCAATCTACTCTTTAGTGTTCACATAAACCAGTCTGACTTCATTTGCTTCCACCTTCTCCTTTAAAAAGTTATACTTGATAGATATGTGCTTTGTCTTAGAATGAAATACTGGATTCTTTGATATATCAATAGCAGAAGAATTATCACAGTGAATAACTACCAGTTCATTACAATCCACCCTTATATCCTTCAACATTACTACCAGTTCATTACAATCCACCCTTATATCCTTCAACATTTCATTCATCCATAGAACTTGTGTACAGTTAGTAGCAGCAACAACATACTTAGCTTTAGCAGTAGATAAAGATGTACATGACTGCTTCTTGCTGATCCAAGAAATAAGTTTTTGTTAGACAGTTCAAATAATTGGAAGACGATAGAGAGGAGGGGGTGAATCATTTGTCACAAATTATCAGAACCATTAGCAGTTTAAACTTTAATACTGAAACCCAAAACATTAATATCGGAATAGCAAATAAACCAATTAAGCATAAACAATAATCATAGAATAAATACCATCCACATAACACCAAGATTTGTACGTGGAAAACCCAGTAAAGCGAAAAACCACGGTGGGAAGCCTACCCACAGTCAGATATTACTTCTGCAGTAAGTATGTAAATTACAATTGAGGGGTCTGCACTTGCAGGAAGGCCAACAGCCCAGAACGCACTTCTCATCACAAAAGGAGCCTCACTGACTACATAGAAGTCCAGAATACAATCTAGAGAAGCGTTGAACTGAAAAAGATAGCATCTCCTATGCCTGAGTACAATTCTGGTTAAGCTCAATACTAGAGGACTAAATCCTCTTACATAAACCCAATTTGGTCTCCAATGATCGACCAACTCCTCTGCCTAAATGATATTACATTATTCGCACATTACTTTCCCTGACCGTGACCTCTAACAAAATAAACATGATGATCTACAATGAGATCTTACATCTATATATACAAGCCCTCGACTATAAACAATTAGGTCAGCCACCAGACGATAAACCAATTACATAATTACAATCCATGTCAGCCTTAGACCAAACAAATAATATCAACACATAAGACATCCCGAAAATACATCAATAGGTCCTATCCACACGTTACATTAAAGTCGGTCCATAGCCTAGATCAACTGGGACCCAGTATAGGTCCATACGCTACAACAATGATCTTCATCCACCAAGTCTCGAACATAATCACCAGCAGCATCCTGAAACTCCATCAGAAGATGCACCAACACCACTTATGCAATTCATCAAAGATCTCCACCAAAATCTCTGTCGGTGAAACCCTCACCAGAACCAGAAATCAAGCTTCTAGGCAAGCAAGATAGCATCTGATCACTAGACAAAAACCAACTATCCAAATATGAGCATGAGTATCATGAACAAGCCAATTCTATCACCAAACTATATCGGAGCCTATCAGATCATGTCGGATCCAATTTAACAAGAAACCACTCAACCTACCAAGACTAGAAGGGTGTCGGTAAAGCATCCAAACAACTAGTGTTGGCATTAATGACAAAACATCAATGCAACACATAATAAATTCCACCAAATGGCCAACATTCTCCCCCTTTGACATTGATGGCAACACTAGTTGTGAAAAACATATAAGTACCAAGAAATGCCAAACAAGTCTCCCCCAATGGAAGCCAGCCAACAAACTCCCACATATAGCACTGAATATCAATATCTCCCCCTATGAATAATATCTTTATAAAGCTCTAAATTTATTTTCCTTTTTCACAACAATATCACTCCCCCTTTCTTTTTTTTTCACTTTCACTTTCTTTTTCACATCAATATCACTCCCCCTTTGACATGAATGCCAAAAATCTGACAAAAATATCAAAGCAAAAACATAAACCACTGAATCATAAAGTTGACTACTCCCCCTAAGCATGCAGTAGCATCCCACATCAATGTTGGAATGAATAGTATCTCTGATAGTGCATGTCGGACTAATGTCAAACTGCATCAATCAAGTCTCTACTAGAGGGGAACAAACTCTCAATCTGTCTCTCAGGTACTCAAATGATTCCTTGGGCAAAGCTTTAGTGAAAATATCTACAATTTGCTCTTTAGTGTTCACACAAACCAATCTAACTTCATTTGCTTCCACCTTCTCCTTCAAAAAGTTATACTTGATAGATATTTACTTTGTTTTAGAATGAAATACCAGATTCTTTGACATATCAATAGCAGCAGAGTTATCACAGTGAATAACTACCGGTGCATCACAATCCACCTTTATATCCTTCAACATTTGCTTCATCCATAAAACCTGTGTACACTGGCAGCAGCAACATACTCAGCTTCAGCAATAGATAAAGAAGTACATGGCTGCTTCTTGCTGATCTATGAAACCAACTTCTTTTCAAGAAAGAAAGCTCCACCAGAAGTACTTTTCCGATCATCAACATCTCCATCCCAATCAGCGTTTGTATATGCACATAAAGTAAAGTTATCATCCTTAGGGTACCACAAGCCATATTTTGATGTACCTTGCAAGTATCTAAAAATCCTTTTCACTGCCATCTCATGATTTTCACTAGGATCACTCTAAAATCTTGAAACAATACAAACAACATGCATAATGTTAAGCCTAGTCTGAGTCAAATAAAGCAGACCTCCAATCATAGATTTGTATCTTGTATAAATTACCGATGCAAAAACATCTTTTCTTGTCAATTTCTCACTTGTAACCATAGGATTACTTACTGGTTTATAATCTTCCATACCAAATTTCTTCAACAATTCCTTAGCATATTTAGTTTGACAAATGAAAATACATTTGTCATACTGAGTAATCTGCAAACCTAAGAAAAATTTCATCTCACCAATCATAGACATCTCAAATTTTTTCTCCATATTCTTAGAAAATTCTATGCATAACTTATCTTCACCTCCAAAAATAATGTCATCAACAAATACTTCAATAATCAGTAGATCATCATCAGTGATCTTATAATATAAATTACTATCAGCAGTACTCTTAGTAAAACCAAGCTTCAAAGGATATTTATCCAACCTTGCATACCAAGCTCTAGGTTCTTGTTTCAATCCATATAAAGTTTTCATTAGCCAGCAAATCATATATGTATCATCTGATAGTGAAAAACCATCTGGTTTCTCAATATAAACTTCCTCATCAAGATCTTCATTCAAAAATGCACATTTAACATCCATCTGATAAACCTTGTAGTTTTTATAAGCAGCATAGGCAAGAAATAATCTTACAGCTTCAATCCTAGCTACAGGTGCAAAAGTCTCTCCATAATCAATTCCATTTTTTTGATAATATCCTTTACAAACCAATCTAGCCTTATTCCTTATAACTAGACCATCCTCATTCAATTTATTCCTAAAAACCCATTTACTTCCAATAACATTTTTATTTTTAGCTCGGGGAACCAAGGTCCATTTGTTATTTTTCTCAATCTGATCTAATTCTTCTTCCATAGCTTTCAACCAATATTCATCTTTACATGCCTCAATTACTGATATCGGTTCAACTTGTGAAATTAAAAATACCTCATTAGTTGTCAGTCTTCTTCTTGTCATCACTCCATTGCTCTTATCCCCAATGATTTGGTCTTCTAAATGATTCAATCTCACATACCTAGGAGTCTTCTGACTTTCGATTCCTCTTCCCTATTCTTCAGTTACTATAGAGTTCTCTGTGTTGGTATTTGCATGAAGATTGCATTAATGATATGTTATGTTGTTATTGATGTGAATTAACCGGTAATTATATTGTTGATATTGTTGTAATATTGTTACTGTAACCAGTAGGAAGAATTTGTGAGGAGAATCGGTAACTGGTGTAAACCCTATCTATTGATGTAACTGGTAAACCCTACCTGTTGTTTTTGATAAACCCTAACCGATTAAGTTTGGTGAATTGGTTATATTGGTTTATGATCTGATGATGAGCGGTAATGATTATGACATGTATGATTATTGTATGAAGAAAATTCCAAGAGATTTTGGTGAGTTGTTGTAATGGTTATTGTCTAGGGAATGAGCAAATGTATTTCATCTAATGCAAAGCGCGTGATGAGTTACTAAGTTCGATGAAGCGGTGATCAAGGAGCGATCAAGATTTTATTGATTGATGTGCAAAGATTGCTATGTATTCCAATGGTCATACTTGAACCTATTTGTTTGTAATCTCTATGAGAATTAGGTTTTTGTTGTGTTTTCAACCTAATTGATTTATTTATAAGGTCGATGAAGTTGTTTAGTTTAATGAGTTGGCAAAGAGTGAGCACAGAGTAGTTGAGTGTGTGGTTGTCGAACCAGATGATGTATTGCAGTTTGAATAAAGGCAGATAGGAGCATGAAATGGATCTAATCAAGCAAGTGTAGTGCTATTTAGACAGATCAGTAAACTCCTCTTGTTTTCTAACAATTACAGTAGAATTGAAATCCCCTAACTGAGTAAGCTCTAACAAACTTGGTGGTATTCAAATCCTCTAACAAGGTGATCCATTAGATTGGATTTTCAAATCCTCTACCAAGGTTACTCCTTACATGGTATTGCTTCTAACAAGTCATTGTAGTCAATCCCTTAACCAGGTGATTCCTAACAGGATCAGTTCTTAACAGGACTTTTGTAAAGCTTTAACAGGCTAGGCTCCTAACAGGGCAAACTTCAGAAGAGTTCAAAATACTTGTGGGTATTCATCCCCACCGTGGTTTTTCCCATTTGGGTTTCCACATCAAAAATATTTGTGTCAAGTGGTAAATGTTTTTGTGGTTATGTTTCTTATAGTTGATTTACTTAACTACTTAACTACTTTGATAAGTCATGATAACCAGAAGTATTGAGGAATGAAGAAGTTGTTTACTGTTAATTTGTTGTAACAGTCAACTAGTTTATCTTATGAGTTTTTATCTTGACAGTGGTATTTCATTGATAGTTCTAAGTTTACTTTGAGAGATTGATTTTTTGGATTGGTGAAATTTGTATCATTTTTTCTATCTACTGATTCACCCCCCCCCCCCCTTCTCAGTAGTTGACCGAATACTTATTCTTTCATCATACCATGAATTGGTGTCAGAGAATATTAGGTCCTCTAAGGTCTAAACCTAACAGCTTGAGGTAAAGATCTTGCAGATTATGATGAAGGTCTGAAGTTTAATAGAGAGAACTACATGATATGGAATGATAGAATGAAAATTTATATCAAGAGTTTGGGAAGCCAGTATTGGGAACATGTTGACACTAAATATGTTGCACCTACTGGGATGTTGATTGATGATCAGAAGAAAGAGCAACAAGAAAATCATAAAGCATTAGAGGCTATTATCAATTCTTTGTCTAATGCAAAGTATGTAGATGTTCATGGTCTTGAGACTGCATATGAGGTATGGAAAAGACTTGAAGAGATTTATAGTGGTGATGAACATGTTAAGATTGCTAAAGAAGAGAGTCTAAGAGGTAAGTTTGATGACATGCGGATGGCTGAAGGTGAGAATATCCAGCAGTATGGTCAAAGGATAAAGGAGATAGTCGGTGAAATTAAGACTGCGGGAGGTAAAGTGGAAGATTCCACAGTGATCAGTAAGGTACTAAGAACCTTGCTACCGGTCTATGTAATCCAAGTTGCAGCTATTCAGGAGCTGAAGTCCATTGACAAAACTAAGGTAAATCTTGACTCCATCATTGGCAAGCTTACTGCTTTTGAATTAAATGGTTATGATGGTAGTGTACAAAAATCTGAGTTTGCATTTAGAGATTTTGTTTCTAACCCATCTATGAGGAAAAGTAGAGATGTCAATCACAGTTATGAATCCAAATCCAGTAGAGAAGCTGATGATGAAGAGAGTTTAGTTGATCTTGAAGCATTATTGGCCAAGTGGTTTCCTAGAGGTACAGGGAAATGTAGAGGTAAATTACCTTTGAAATGTTTTGCATGCAACAAGATTGGACACATTGCTACTAACTGTCCTAATGGTGATAATGAGCACAAACGAGAGAAATTCAAAAAGTATAAGGGTAAAGGCAAAAGAGATTGTCTTATTGTTGTTGATGGTGGTATCACTGATGAGGAATCTTATGGTGATGGTAATAAAGGCATTGTGTTTGTAGCTATTAAAGAAGAGATATCAGACCGGAAGGCATTAGTATCAAGGATGGATAAATCTGATGATTCGATCATTGATAGTGGTTGTTCACATCACATGACCGGTGATCGAAGCAAATTTCTTTCTTTGAAGGAATTGAATGGTGGAGTTGTAAGATTTGGTAATGACTCACCCTACATGGTTAAAGGTAAAGGAACTATTTCTCTTAATGGAAAGAGTAGTGCAAATGATGTCTACTAGGTTGAAGGTCTAAAGCACAATCTCTTGAGTGTGGCACAACTCAATGACAAAGGATACCCATTGGAGTTTCAAAATGGTATGTGCAAAATCTATGACAACAAAGGTGAACTGATTGCAACTAGGAAGCAAACTAAAGGTAACTTGTTTCACCTTAATCCCAGAGTCGGCAATTGTTTAATTGCAAAGATAGATGATAGTTGGCTTTGGCATAGGAGATTTTGTCATATAAACTTTGATAACATTATTAAAGTGAGTAAGTCCAAGATAGTGAGAGGTTTGCCTCAGTTGGACAAACCAATTAATTCTCTATGCAAAGAATGTCAGCTGGGAAAGATGACATGCTCAACTTTCAAGAGCAAATCTTTTTCAATGGAACGTTTGTTAGATTTGGTTCATACAAATCTTTGTGGACCAATAAGGACAAAAAATATTCAAGGTGACAGATATTTTATGATCTTCACTGATGATTGCTCAAGGATGATGTTAGTCACATTCTTGAAGGATAAGGCTGAGCATTTTGGTAATTTCAAGGCATTCAGGGCCGTAGCTGAGAAGGAGAGCGGTAAGAAGATAAAGTGTCTAAGGACAGACCAAGGCGGTGAATTTACTTCTGAGGAATTCACTAGATATTGTGAAGATAATGATATCAAATGGCATCTTTCAGCATAGAGGATAGCACAGCAGAATGGTATTGTAGAAAGAACCAATTGGTCAACTGTTGAAGCTGGTAGGATGATGTTGATACAAGGAGGTGTAGCGAAAACCTTTTGGAGAGAAGCTGTCAGCACAAATGTCTACACTATGAACCGGATTTTGGTAAAGAGAGGTAAGGACAAGACTCTATGAATATTGGTATGGTAGGTCACCTGATGTTAGTTATTTCAAAATATTTGGAAGCAAATATTTTATTAAAAGGTGATTATACTAGCAAATTTGAGGCTAAAAGCGATGAAGGTATATTTCTTGGTTATTCTACCAAGGGTAAGGCCTACAAGTGTTTTAACAACTAGACATAGACAATTATTGAGAGTGTTGTTGTTTGAGTGGATGAATATTTTGAAGTCTCAGAGGAAACCATTTTTGGAGAAAAAGGATGAAGATCTTTGCATTTTGTTTTTGGAACTAGAAACTATGAAATCTGAAACCGGCAAAGCAAATATTGATGTACCAGTTTAACTGGAACAGATAAATTCAGAAGAAGATGATGATAATGAAGAAGTTGAACATAAAGATAATGATCATGTTATTCCGAGATATGTGAGACTGAATCACAATCCTGAATAGATTATTAGGGATAAGGATGCTAGAGTACTAACCAAAAGAAGAATCAGAGAGAATTATTGCATGATCTCCACTATTGAACCAAGAACTGCTAAGGAAGCATTTGGTGATGATCATTGGGTTAAAGCTATGGAGGAGGAATTAGATCAAATTGAGAAGAACAACACATGGACCCTAGTACCTCAACCAGTAAAAAAAATGTGATAGGTACTAAGTGGGTATTGAGGAACAAGTTGAATGAAGATGGTGTTGTAGTTCACAACAAAGCTAGGTTGGTTTGCAAAGGTTATGCACAAGAGGAAGGAGAAGACTATGTAAGAATTTTGCACCAGGGGCAAGAGTGGAAGGTGTCAAAACTTTACTTGCATTTGGAGCACATAAGAAATTCAAGGTATACCAGATGTATGTTAAGTCGACATTTTTTAATGGGATACTAGAAGAAGAATTATACATTGAGCAGCCAGATGGTTATGCTTTGACTAATAAGAAAGACATGGTATGTAGATTGCATAAGGCTTTATATGGATTAAATCAGGCGTCGAGAGCATGGTATGAAAGGCTTCATACACATCTGATGAAGATAGGCTTTATGAGAACCAATGATGATAGTAACATTTATCTCAAATCTGAAGGAGGTAAAATACTAGTCAACGAAGTATTTGTTGATGATATCATATTTGGAGGTAATAATGACATGAGCAATAATTTTGCAGATGAAATGAAAAATGAGTCTGAAATGTCTTTAGTGGGAGAAATACAAATTTTCATAGGCTTGCAAATATAGCAGATAAAGAATGGTATTTTCATCACACAGTCTAAGTATGTAAAAGAGGTCTTGAAGACATTTGGCATGAGTGATTGTAAACTAGTTGAGACACCTATGGTTACAGGTTGTAAATTGTCTAAGGAAGACGAGTCCAAATTTGTTGATGAGAAGGAATATAGGTCGATGAATGGAAAACTGCACTATGTTGTTCACAGCAGACCGGACATAGCTCATGCAGTTGGCATAGTTGCTAGATTCCAGAAGAATCCTAAGGGAACACATCTGATAGAAACCAAAAGAATTTTTAGATACTTGAAAGGTATTGTTGATTATGGGTTATGGTATCCATATAGATAAAATTTTGACTTGAAGGTGTACACAGATGCAGATTGGGCAGGAAATGTTGATGACCAGAAAAGCACAACCGGTGGAGCATTTTTTTTTAAGAAGACTTGTTTCATGGAGTAGTAAGAAGCAGAGTTGTATTTCACAATCTACTGCCAAAGTTGAGTATGTTGCAGCTTACATGAATTGTACACAAGCTATATGGATGAGGCATATTTTGGAAGGTTTTAAGATGAAGATTTCAAAACCTATAAAGATTTTATGTGATAATACAAGTGTCATAAATATTTCCAAGAACCCTGTTTTGCACACATGAACCAAGCATATTGAATTGAAGTATCATTTATTGAAGGAAAAAGTACAGAGTAAAGATGTGATCTTAGAGCATGTTTCTACCAAGGAGCAGCTTGCAGATATTTTCACTAAACCTCTGCCTAAGACTACTTTTGAGTATCTTAGAAATCAGCTAGGGGTTGTCCCTCTTCATAAAGTCAGTTAAGTATGATGTAGATTACATCAGTCCCAGAGCTACTTGTAGAATTTTACAAAAGGATTGGTGTAGAAGTGGATTTATTCCAAAGGGGGAGCATCAAGTTGCAGATTGTTGATGATGCATAGTGAAATTTGACATTACATGTTTTACTTTCAATTTGGCATTGTTGTCAAAGGGGGAGAAGAATTATGTGATTATGGGAAGGAGAACCAGTGACAAGCTGAAGACAGGACTCAAGCATGTGAATACTTGGTAATGTAAACCAAGATTCCTATTCACAATCACGCAGCAATCAATGGTATTGATATCTGTATTGCCATCAATGACAAAGGGGGAGATTGTTGGCATTTGCATGAAGATTGTATTAATGATATGTTATGTTCTCATTGATGTGAATTAACCAGTACTGATATTGTTGATATTGTTGTAATATTGTTACTGTAACCGGTAGGAAGAATTTGTGAGGAGAACCGGTAACTAGTGTAAACCCTATCTATTGATGTAATCAGTAAACCCTACCTGTTGTTTTTGATAAACCCTAACCAATTAAGTTTGGTGAATTGGTTATATTAGTTTATGATCTAATAATGAGTGGTAATGATTATGACACGTATGATTATTGTATGAAGAAAATTCCAAGAGAATTTGGCGAGTTGTTGTAACAGTTTTTGTCTAGGGAATGAGCAAATGTATTGCATCTAATGCAAAGTGCGTGATGAGTTATTAAGTTCGATGACGCGGTGATCAAAGAGTGATCAAGGTTTTCTTGATTGATGTGCAGAGATTGGTAAGTAATCCAATGGTCATACTTGAATAGATTTGTTTGTAATCTCTATGAGAATTAGGTTTTTATTGTGTTACCGACCTAATTAATTTGTTTATAAGGTCAATGAAGTTGTTTAGTTCAATGAGTTGGAAAAGAGTGAGCACAGATCAGTTGAGTGTGTGGTTGCCAAACTAGATGATGTATCTGCAATTTGAGTAAAGGCAAATAGGAGCATGAAATAGATCTGATCAAGCAAGTGTACTACTATTTAGATAGATCACCAAGCTCCTGTTGTTTTCTAACAATTACAGTAGAATTGAAATCCCCTAACCGGGTAAGCTCTAACAAGCTTGGTGTTATTCAAATCCTCTAAAAAGGTGATCCATTAGATTGGATTTTCAAATCCTCTACCGAGGTTACTCCTTACATGGTGTTGCTTCTAACAAGGCATTGTAGTCAATCCCTTAACTGGGTGATTCCTAACAAGATCAATTCTTAACAGGACTTTTGTAAAGCTTTAACAGGCTAGGCTCCTAACAAGGTGAACTTTAGAAGAGTTCAGATAGTTATCTTCTGAGTCTCATCTTACCATGGGTTTTACCTATTTGGGTTTCCACGTCAAAAATATTTGTCTCAAGTGGTGAATGTTTTTGTGGTTATGTTTCTTATAGTTGATTTACTTAACTACTTAACTACTTTGATAAGTCATGATAACCAGAAGTATTGAGGAATGAAGAAGTTGTTTACTATTAATTTGTTGTAACAGTCAACTGGTTTATCTTATGAGTTTTCATCTTGACAGTGGTATTTCATTGATAGTTCTAAGTTTACTTTGAGAGATTTTTTTTTTGAGATTGGTGAAGTTTGTATCAGTTTTTCTATCTACTTATTCACCCCTCCCCCCTCTCAGTAATTGACCGGATACTTATTCTTTCATTATACCATCACTCTGACATTGTCAGAGTAACTAGTTCAACTCTCTGTTTCAGTAAAGGTCCTACCAGTTCAGATATAATCATTTCTACTGTCGGTTCCTTCTCATATACTCTGATTTGACTTACATTCAGCTCATCTACTTTGACATTAGCATTCTCCAAAATTGTCTGCAATCTCTTGTTATAACATCTATATGCTTTGTTTTCATTATAATAACCAATAAATATGCCTTCATCACATCTAGGATCAAATTTTCCAATGATATCATCTCTCTTGATATAACATTTACTACCAAAAATTCTAAAATACTTAACTATATGTGTATTGTCAAACCATAATTCATAAGGTGTCTTACCAGATTCTCTTTTGATATGTAGTTTGTTGAATGTATAAATTGTTGTACTCATTGCTTCTCTCTAGTAGATATGAGGTAGACTAGCTTCCATCATCATTATTCTACCAGCATCCAAGATAGTTGTGTTCTTCTTTTCCACAACTCCATTCTACTGAGGTGTCCAGGGAGCAGAAAGTTGTCTTCTTATACCATGCTTGTCACAAAAGTTATTAAACTCATCAGATGTGAATTCTCCACCATGATCTGATCTCAAAAATTTAATCTTCAATCCTGTCTCAGTTTCCACTTTAGCCATAAAGATTTTAAACTTTTCAAATGCTTCATATTTTTCCTTTAGAAAAGTAACCCACGTCGCTCTAGAATAATCATCAATGATTGGCATGAAATATCTATCACATTGAAAACTTTTTAACTCTAGCAGGGCCACACAAATTAGTATGAATAAGCTCAAGAACATCATTTGATTTATCTTGTATACTCCTAAAAGAGGTTCTGACCTATTTACCCATTTGACATTCTTTGCATATCAGATTATAGGGCTTCATAATCTTAGGTATATCCCTAATTGCCTTAGTTGAGTTGATCTTCACAATGCAATCAAAATTCACATGACACAGCCTTTTATGTCATAGCCAACTCTCATCAATCTATGTAATCAAACATGTCTTCTCACCGGAGTTCAAATGAAATATATTACCTTTTTTTTTGTGTACCGGTTGCAATCTTCAAACCAGATCTGTTAATGATTTTGCATTTTCCATCCTTGAACTGTAATTGAAATCCCTTATCTACCAATTGTCCTACACTCAAAATATTATGCCTCAAACCATCAACATAATAAACATTGTCATTATTTTTCTTACCATCCAATGATATAGTTCATTTTCTTTTGATCATACATGCTTTGTCATCTCCAAATCTAACTAGACCACCATCAAATTCTTGTAAAGATGGAAATTCCTTTTATCTCCAGTCATATAATGTGAACAACCACTGTCAATTACCCATTCATCCTTGTCTTCAATTTTAGCAGTAAATGTCTTCTCTTCAGGTAAATTCTCTTCCAATGCCAGGTCATCTTCCTTGATAGCCAAGCAGAGTCTTCTATTGGTTCATCATCAGAATAAGTAATGCCTTCCCCATCCATTATGTAGCATGATTTCTCTTTGTTTTTCTTGTACTTATACTTGTTTTGATATCCAAGGTTAGGTTTAAATGATCTTCTAACTCTTTCTTCAAATATTGAATTCTTTTTAGGACATCTAGATGCAAAATGACCAATCTTATTACATACAAAATATTTAAAAGGTGATTTTCCTTCATACTTACTTTCTACTGGTCCTTTCAATACTCTTCTAACAAATAGTACTTGAAGTTGCTCAAACTCGTCATCTTCTCTCTTCATATCTTCTCATTCTTTTGCATACAAATCTTTCCAATCTGTCTTACTGGTTGTAGATGTAGATGCATCAAAAGCAGGTTCAGACTTCACAGCTCTAGAAGGTCCAAATTATTCAAGCTCAAAAGAAGATAGTTTCCCAACCAAAGTATCTTTGTTGACAGATGTATTAGCCATTGTTCTCAACTCATTAATAGCAATAGCCTTCATTTTGTAAGTCGGTGGTAGGGCTCTCGAGACTTTAGAAACAATTTCATCTTCGCTCAGAGTTCTACCACAACATTGAATTCTCATAACAATCTCATTTACCCTTTCCATGAATGCAAGTAATCCTTTCATCTTCTTCCATGTTCAGGTTTTCATATCTCACCCGGTAACCATCAAGTTTAGCAATCTTCACTGTAGGGTCACCTTCATTAAGAGTCTCCAACTTATCCCATATAGCCTTTCCAGATGATTTGTTGGTTAATCTCATTATTTGCTTATCAGATTCTACACACAAGAGGGCTTCTCTTGCTCTACAATCATTCTCGAACTCCTTGTTTAAGTTTTCCGGAGGAGGATTGCCAGATCCTAGATTATAGGGTGTGACACCATTCTGTGCGATCTCCCAAATCTCCTTGCTAAGACATCTCAAATGAGTCTCCATCTGAATCTTCCATACTATGTAATTTGTTCCATCAAGCCTTGGAATATCTCTTTGAAAGATAGCTCCAAAAGAACTGGATGAACTTTAACTGTTAGTCGCCATCGGATCTTCTTCAAGCGGCTAAGCTTTCTGCAAAGAGGACCAAATCTCTTATACCAATTGTTAGATAGTTCAAATAACCGGAAGACAATTAAGAGGGGGCGTGAGTCAGTTGTCACAAATTACCAAAATCATTAGCAATTAAAACTTTAATACTGGAACCGAAAACATTAATACCGGAATAGCAAATAAACCAATTAAGCATAAACAATAATCACAGAAAAAATAGCATCCACATAACACCAAGATTTGTACATGGAAAACTCGATAAAGGGAAAAACTATGGTGGGAAGCCTACCCACAATCAGATAGTACTTTTGCAGTAAGTATGTGAATTACAATTGAGGGGCCTACACTTTGGTACAGAGCACCTTCTACTACACCTCTATTTCAAGCACATGGTGGTGTGTACATGTTCATTTGTGATGTAATAATGGGTTAGATCTGTTAGCACATATTTTTACAAAATATTTATGTGATATATTTGGATGTTTTCACAAATAATTTCATCATAAGGGCATTTACTACTGGTTTTTATATGCAGGAGCACCATTGAAGACAACGGATTTATCCAAGGATCAATTGTTTCATGAATGGATGGGGGTCACTTGGGCACATTAAGGGAAAGCACTAAGTAAAGACTGTATAAAGAGTCCATCATATCAGCATTCTGGCAGATATCAGAGGAGGAGTCAGTATGATGAAATTAGAAGTGCCTTTGGCTTACATACACCCTATATGAAGAATTGGAGCCATTACCATTTATGGTAATTTTCAAATTTGTAAAATTTAAATCATCAACATAGGTTATCCCGACAGGACTGCATAGCCAAGCGCAAAAGAAGTGAGACATTATTATCGGGGTAGCTTATACTGAGGAGTAAGTAAGAGGATATATCCATCAGCAAAATAATTCAATATCAGAAGTGCGAGGAAGTTGTTATAACGATAGTCGATGGAGCTATCGGTATAACCCTCACCGATGAAGAAGAGTGCGGATGAAACATTTTAATTATCAGAGTATCGGGAGACGGGAATATTGGGTTACCCCGATGTCCGATAGGATGAATAGAGGAGCTGAGAGGAAAAAGGTATGGACCAGAAGTAATATGGGTTCATCAGAGAAAGTGTTAACTTTCAGGAGTGAACTGAAATGGCTACACTGATACCTGATAAAGGAAAGCTAGGCAGGCGACAATATCGGCTGGAGTTATGCCGATAAAGAAGTGTTGAGCATGGAGTTCAGAATCTTATTGGGGTAACTTATATCCATCGGCAAGAGATGTTTACATGTTGTCCTGATGCCTGATGAAGAAGTTAAAGCAGAATGCAGACAAGGAGACTTCATCAGGAAAAGCTATGCTAATAGAGCGGAGCAGTAGAAGGGTTTTGCAAAATAAAAGTCGGTATCATCGGGGAATCAGTATAACATAAACCAGGTTGTTTCGACACCCGATAAAGAAATCAAGAGGAAAGAAGTGTGAACCATAAAAGAGAACTCATCAGGGTAGCTTCTACTATCGAATGAGCATTTTTTGAGTTATGTCAATTTTCGGTGGGCAGAATGCCATAGAGGAAAGAAAGGCGGATCTGTCGAGGTGACTTACGTCGATCAAAAGGACAAAAGGGAAATTAAAGAAGTGTACATTACGGATGGTGCCAAATAATTAAACTCTCGAGTAGAGTTATACCGATTAGCCTTTAAGAAATCTAGTGTGAAAACATACATGACATCCATTATTTAATGCATCGAACAGATAGGTCTGAAATCGCACGAAGCAAATCTAACAAGGATTTTTTTCAGGTGCTAACTATGATGGAGATAAACTTATATATGGGGTCTCGTGTATATTGTCTTTCACAAAGTAATCTATAAGCAATTTGTTATCTCTGAAGTGCTAATTGAAGTTATAGAGTGCAGAACAAAAGATTTTCAAAATGGAGGGTTCAAGTGCGAAAGGAAAAAGGAAGGTCACAAAAATATCTAGTGAGACATTGAAACAATCAAAGGCAGGAGAGGCTGTGAAGCTTGTGAAGTAGAGGAAGCTAAATCAGGACATGATCGACCAGATGAGTTCTCTGGGAGCTAAGTCTAGAAGGTTGAAGATAAATTTGCCAATTCGAGATCAACTAGAAGATAGGTATAAGGAAATAGGTGATGTATGGACCAAAGTGCGAGGACACAAACTATTCTTGTTTCATTACATAAGGAGAAATGACCTGATGCCTATATCTAACCCATGGAGCATTGGTGTAGGAAAACTCATGATCCCTAATGTATTTGTAAACATATACTTGCTCAAGCTCTTGGTCAGAAATTATGATGCCACTAAAAGATGCATCCTGTTAGCCGATGGGATTGTTTTCATTCATTTCGCAGCAACGACAATTAAAGAAGTTTTTGGTTTGAATTCTGAGGCGGAGGTACCTCTGTCTTTTAATGATTTGGAGGAGGAATATAGAAATATGGATACCACATATCAAGGGTGGAATTTTGTGTTTCATAAGGCTGAGAAAGGAAGACTAACAGAGGAAGACGGTCTGCCTTATGATATCAATATTTTTTAAACATATTTCCAATATACCTACATGGCTTGTGGATAGGTTGAAGGAGTCGAGGCTCTAGACGTAGCAAGAATGGGACCGCTGGTTTTGGCAGTTGATGTCCAGAGGCATGAGGCAAGAGCATTTGATTTCATTGCATATCTAGCAGACATATTGCATGAGAGTTTTCTGAACCTGACGAACAGTCCTGATAAGCATTTCAAGCATTATTCTTTGTTAATGTGTATAATATTATTTTATGGTCAATTCAAAGGACTGTGGCCAAAGGGTTTGAGAGTAAACCAGTTTGGAAAGGATAGACAGGAGCAACCTATGCAGCTATGGGTTTCTTTATGGGATTATAGGTATGTGAGTTCCCATTATATTGAAGGATCCTTTTCGAAAACCATTAAGAAGTTTCTTTGATCATTTGAGCACCATAATACCAGAGTGAATCATTATTGGGGTGATTGGTTTTCCTGTGTTAATTTTACTTTTGTTAGAGTGTTCGGTTTTGAGGGTTCACCATATGTATTGCCTAAACCGGCACCTAATCGTATTCTATTTTTAAAAATTGTTAGACAACTTAGTGTTTCCAATGCTCATCACTTTGGGGATGCACATAAGCAGACCCTTTTTCCAGGGACTTTAGAGTTTGGAGATTGTAGTATTGTATCAACTAGAGCCTATGAAGCCATTGACAGAAAGTTAGCAGATGAATACAATTTGTTGTTACACACACCCAAGAAGAATTATGATCCTAAAGGATATATAAACATGTGTAGGAAAGGGCAAGCCCTGAAAGGTTATATCCATTTTACTTATGATATGGAAGATTTGTGCAGAAATAAGGAAGTGGAAGAATTGGCCGATGTGATGAAGGATTTGGAGAGAAGGTTATTGGAGAGAAAAAAAAAGGCTGGAGGACTTCCAAGGGGAAGAAGAGGAACATGCAGAAAGTGACTTAGGAGAGAATGAAGTTGTATCAAAATTACAGGTACCTAATAGAGAAGAAGAGCTTGATGCATAGGACAAATTAATCACAACCTTGAATGCAAAGATAGATGATAGAATGATGGAGCACACCACTTTTGTATCTGATATCAATTCGTAAAATCTAAAGAGTTCAAGTCATTCTTGTATCACTTCAAGGGTAAGAAATTAAGGGAAGCAGTGCCAAATATTACCCCTAAAAATGAAGCAGAAATGAAGAGGAGGTTGAAGGAAGACATCAATGTAGAAGTTGAGAATATGACCCCATAAAAGGGGAGGCAATTACTAGTGGAGGCTGGTATAATTGTGTTTCCAAGATGGGACTTCAGTGCCTCATTTTTTTTTGATACTTTATTGCACTTGGATAATAGGGATATGAAATTGGATATCCAAGGAGTAAAAGATATTTTTATTGGATCAAGGTATGATCCAAATGAAGAAGAAATGTTGCTATGGGCCTTATACCCTCCCAATAAGAGACCTAAGATAATAGACATGGATAAGGCTTTTGGTCATATGATGAGGTTGAAAGTTGGAGAGGTGGATACTATGGTCACTGCAAATATAGGGATTGACATTTTCAAGTTTAATAAGGCTCAATTGAAATGGGAAGTTACTAAAAAATATAAATACAAAGCATTGTATGAAGAAGCTTTGAAAAGAGGAGGACATCCAGTACCACAAATCACTGACTCTAGTGCCCAATGGAAAAGGAAGTTTGAGAAACTAGCCTTGGAACACAATAAGATGAAGAAGCAAATGAGAACTATTAGGTTGTGTATTCATGACAAGGAGATATGAAAATTTAGAAAAGGTTTTGGATGAATTTTGGGGTGTATATCAAAAAGACATGGATAATATAGTCTCTAACCAAAGGATTTATGACAGACTCAATCTGTTATTACAGGATGAGACATTGAAAGAAAAGACTATTAGAAGGATAATAGAGTTAATTGAAATTCATGAAAAGTATACAAAAGAGTTGAAGGAAGAGTTCCAAGAGTGCCAGGAGATTTTGCAGAGTGAGATTCCCAGTTTGGTTGATGATGTAGGGGTTATCAAGGAAAAAAGTGCATGGCTCTCAGAATGTAAGGATTTACTTAGTGAAGCCCTCAGTGTTGCCCAAGCAGATGCCCTAGATATGAATGAGATAGTGGACTAGTTAGAGAACCTAATCAAGATAGAGATGGCTCTTAGGGATACAATATTTAATGCAGTTACATACAAAGATGAAGGCTACCTTAAACACATCAGGAAATGTGGGAAGAAGTTGGATCCAAAGAATTGAAATTTTATTTCTCATGCTTTTATAATTGTCTTATGTTATCTTACAAGTTAAGTAGTTAGGTGTTAGGTTTTAGTTAGATTTTAGTTTAGCAAAATGAAAGGGTGTGTCCTTTCATCTATGCTTATTGATTCACATATTTGCAGTGAGCCATTTTGTATGTAGATGACATCTAGGATCTAGGATTTTAGAAGAATTACAAAGAAAAGAAATAATCACTTCGGCCTATAAGGGTTGTAAGTTATATGTATTAGGGAAGTCTATAGGAACAAGAAGTATCTTTTTGTGCAAACAAACTATAATAGAGTATCTTCAAGTGCATCTTATGCATGCAATCATTTCCTAAAGATTAATATACAAGGTTCATTGTTTCTTTTCCAAATATTGTGCATACTTTTGTGTTGATGAGTTATTTTTGTCCTCTTGATAAATCTGTCATTTGATTTGCTATGATGTGTCATCACATGCTGTTACATTAAATGTGAGATTGGGTTTTCATTTTTTGTGTAACACATACTGAAACCTTCATAGCTGATGATTAATATTGTCTCTGGAGTTGATAACATCTCTTGTCCACAAAGTGTCATAAATATCCCTAGATAGAGACACTGGTCTGTTATTCATCTTTTCAGGTCCTGGTTTGCTATGCTTTTAAGGTCCTTAAGAAAGAAAGAATTCTTCCCAAATCCTATATGAACCAATCTTTGCATATTTCTTTCAAGTCCTGAAATCATTCTTATTCTTAATATACAATCATAATCATTTTCATTTTCTTTTAAAAGGCATTCACTTAAACCACACAATAAAGCATAATTCAACAAACAATCATTTGCCAGTTTTGCATTTGCTACTCATCAAGCTTAAATCCACTTTAAATAACTCTTTTTGTGCTTGAGAGGGAAGGGTATACCTACCTAGGTTCAATGGAGCCATAAGTGCAAAGGGATTTGGTCTTCGACCATCCCTGTTCATTGGCCAAGGCTAGTTGGATTAGTTGAGGATTTGGCAAACCCTTAAGTTTTCCAATCTGTGATTTTGGGCCCCAATAGAACCAATGATCACCCTTTATGTAATTGAATGCCTATTTGTATGGTCAATAATCTCTTAGGTGAGCATATAAACCTAGAGGTCTATTAGGCCATGAAGGCTTGAAATTTGGATTTTCAATGTTGGTGTGTCTAGGATGTTGTCTTAGGTATTTGGAGTCTAAAAATGACAAATAATATCCTTGGATGTGTTTCCATAAGGTCTAAAGGTTTAATAACCAATGTTGTCCTAAGTTGCAAAATGTTGCATTTGTTGTCAAGCAACTTTTCAAAGTTGCCGGTAGGATGCCAACTAGTTCTCCAACGGTCCCAACTATTCAAAAGTTGGTTATGGACGTTGGAAAAAGTTGATATGTTCTTGGACAACCATGGGAAAGAGAGAGTTGAGAGTTTTGTTAGCTTTGGTGGAGAAAGTGAATAGAACAAGTCTAATTTTGCCATAACAGTGACATTTTCCGTACTGTCTGTACAAGGTGTGAGGTCCACTAGTGAATTTTTAATTTGATTAGAAAGATCCCTAAAATACCCTTCCAGTGCATTTGGTCTGACCTCTTGAAGTGAATTTTAGTAGAAGTTATAAGCGTTTTACCCTCTGCAAGTCTGAAACCCTCCATTTTCAAGGGTTACAATGCAAATGGGACCCTAAGTTGCAATCTACTCATTGGGATCCGATGGCCATTGGTAGAACGCAAGTTAGGGGCATATATTTTGAGATTCCAGAGGGGCGACGTCAGAGGAGTTGGTTGGTAACCTTACCACTAAACCCTAGTCTAAACTGTTTGAGGGTTTAGATTAGAATAGATGAGTTTCATTGAGAATACTATGAGTAATGATGAGATGATGAGTTGAACTGATGGAATTGGAGTATTTGGACATAGAGTAAACCTCCTGAAGAGTTGGAACCTTCCTGTGATCCCATTCTCATATTCCTCCTTTGTAAAACCGGTCTAACTTGATCAATTAGGCATGTGACCCAAATAGGTGTTGAAGAGTGTAGGAATAGGGTGGAATTCCAATCTTTTAGAATCTGATATTAATCCCAAAAGGGTGTCTAAAATCTAAATTTTTTAGGGTGTTGTTTGGTATAATTTGGAGAAAAATCCAAAAAGACAGTGAAATAGAGCTACTAATTGGTAGGTTTGTCTAAGCCTCAAAATCCAATATTTGCCTTGTGCTCCAAAGTATCACTGTGAAAGATCTTAATAGGTCTCAGGAAGTGTGTAGAAGTGTTGTGTCATCCCTTGTTAGGGGTAAGAGTCCAATTTCACACTTGAGGTGTGGTTGTAGCCTTGAGTGAGACTCAAAGTATAGGAGACTAAAGTGTGTAGGTGGGTTTATCACCTTACTGCTGCCAACTTCTGCATCAGGTGGTATCAAAGTATCAGAAGAGACTTGGGGAAGAATAAAGCAATGGAAGATGCAACAAAGAATAGTGAGGATATTTCCACTAGACCCATGACAAACATGTTGTTGGCCAAAATAGTGAGGGAGTAGGTGGCAAAGAATAAAAAGATGGAGGAGGAGATAGAAGGGTTGAAGAAAGACCAGGCAAGAAAGGGAGTTGCATTTGCATCTTATGGAGAAGGAGAAGACGAAGAAGAGAGACTATTGATGTTGGCAAATCAAAGGCAACTGTTGAATCCCTTAATAGGGTAGCAAGAAGAGGCAATAGAGCATAACTACCTACATTCTCTGGAAAGATGAATCCAGAAGAGTGTATGGATTCGACAAAAGCAATGATCAATTATTTTGAATGTGAAGAGGTACCTGAAAACCAAAGGGTGAAGGTGGCTAAATCCAACATGAAAGGTCCACCTCTTAGTTGGTGGAACTTTCTACAAAATGAAAGAGATGAAGAAGGAAAAAGACCTATAATCTCATGGAAGAAGATGGAGATAGAGATCAAAATGCAGTTTGTACCTGAGGACTATGAGATAATCTTACACAAGAGATTACAAAATCTAAGGCAAAGGGATTTAGATGTCAGTACTTACACTGAAGAGTTCCACTAAATGACCCTCAAAGAAAAGATGCTAGAGAGTGAGACACAAAAGCTAGCAAGGTACATGAATGGTCTTAAGTCCAGTATTCAAGATGAACTGAGTTTGTTCAAACCTGAGTCAATGCACAAGTGTTTTCAGATGGCACTTAGGATTGAGGAAAAGCAAAAAAGGAGAGGAGAATACAATAATAGAGGAAGGGGTACAAGTTTCAAAGGCAAAGGTAGATTTAATGGAAGAGGATCATCTCCTAAACCCCAAGGAGAGTCTAGCCATCCAGAACAAGAAGGAGAATTAGGGAACAGAGGTAACTTTAGAGGAAGGAAGGGAAATGGTAGAGGAATATTCGGTGGAAGAGGACCTAGTGTCTTCACTGGTAGGTGCTTTTCATGCAACCAAGTTGGGCATCAGTCATTTAGATGTCCTTAGAAGCTAAGCAATGGTAGCCAAGGAGGTGATAGGAGAGCACATCTAATACAAGAAGAAGATGGTCAAAGCATGACCTTCTACCACACATCAACTTCAAACTCTGCAGATCCGGAGCAAGGAGAACTCTTGATGATCAATAGGAACCTCTTGAAAGTGCCAACTGTCAAAGAACCACCTTAAAGGAAATCTCTTTTCAGAACCTCGTGTAAGGTACAAGACAAGGTATGCAAAGTCATTGTAGACTAAGGGTCCACAGATAACATAGCTTCTATTGAAATGGTTACTAAGATTAACTTGCAAAGAATACCTCATCCCCACCCTTATAAAGTGTCTTGGTTGAACAAAGGTCAACAAGCTCTAATTAGTGAGCAAGTTTGGATAGAATTTTCAATAAGTGAATACAAAGATAGGGTGTTGTGTGATGTAGTAGAAATGGATGCTTATCATCTGCTACTAAGAAGGCCTTCGCAATATGATGTAGATGCTAGGCATGAGGGAAGGAAGAATGTTTACACCATCACCAAGAATGGGGTGAACTTCACTATAACACCTCTTCTGAATGACAGTAAGGATAAGCACATTGTGACTAGTGTCATGCTAGTGGACGAGAGGGAGATCATGAAGGGTTTGAAGGAGAAGGATACTCCTTTTTTTGCAATAGTTGTCAAGCCTAGGATTGAACCTAAGAAGCAACCTAAGAACCAAGAGATAGAAAAAAGAGTAGGTCCTAAAGAGGTTCAAATCTGCTAGACCGGTATAAGGGGATAGTTGCCGATAGTACCATAAATTCCTTACCCCCTCAAAGGGAAATCATCATTGTATTAACCTCATACCAGGTGCTACACTACCCAATAAGGTAGCATACAAGCTTACTCCTGAACAAAATGCAGAAGTTGCAAGATAGATCCAAGAATTGCTTAAGAAAGGGTTCATTAGGAAGAGCATAAGTCCCTATGCAGTCCCTGCAGTAGTAGCTGTTGGTATTTTGGTATGGTTTTGTCATTGATGTCAACACCTACTAAAACACTAGCACTTTGGAGATCCAGCAACATTCACCGGCAAGCAAGTAACTATTGCACAGTTACTGGTATATGGTTCATCGGTAGGATACAATGATCACCGGCACTTGGAATGATATGGAAGACACTTGGTAATATCGAAGACATCATGTGGACATCTTATCTTAACAAATTAATCATTGATATATTCATATTTGCATATTTTCTTTTACCGACAAATAGGTCCAGGGTTATCTAGGGTTACACCGACAGGTTTATCTTTTCCAGATTAGCATGGCATGCTATGGAAATGATTAATTGTTGTTGTAAATGCATTAAGCCGACATGTTCAATCAGTTATTGCATTGGATATTATATTGTTTGTAAAAGTGTTTTTATTGTAATATCTTGTAGAGCCGACCTACTAAAATTGATCTTAGGTTATGGTATAAAGGTAAGATCTTATGTGTAAGATCAAGTGTGGATGCGAAAAAGAATTGTGTGAAGGTATATGCGAGATTAAGTAGTGCAATACACGTAGACATCATTTGAAGGTGAAGTTAGGTTTTTGTGAAAGCATATCAACATTACACCAGTACTGAATCCAGCATATGAAGATTTTATTTTGTATAGTACATTCTTATTGGATTTAACCATCCAACTGTAGTCAGTGTGACTCCCATTCTGTGATTGAGCAATGAGCTCTAGGTTGTTGGCCTTTCTGCATGTGCAGACCCCATTTATGTACACTTACTATCTATAGTAGTATCATCTGATTGTGGGTAAGGTTTCCCACCATGGTTTTTCCCCTTACAGGGTTTCCACATACAAATATTGGTGTTATGTGTTGTGGATGACTTTGTGTTTATGTTTCATGCATTAATCTTTACCGGTATAGCAATTAACTGTTAAAACTGTCTACCGACATACTTAACTGGTTTACCGGTATTAATCATTAAGTTGGTTTTGGTTTGAATTTATTAGAAAACTAATTCACCCCCCCCCCCCTCTCAGTTGTCTCCAAGACCTAACAATTGGTATCAAAGCTTAGTCCTCTTTTACAGAAGTTTAACAACTTGAGGAGATCCAATGTCTACTAATTATTTTAGGAAGGACAGTCCTAAACTTGATGGAACCAACTATGGCATATGGAAGATCAAAATGGAGACACATCTAAATTGCATTGGAAAAGACATCTAGGAAGTTACAAAGAAAGGTTATACTACTGATGTACCTACTCAACCCAGTCCAACTAACTTGACAAAAGATGGGGAAAATGATTGCAAAGCAAGAGAAGCACTTTTGAGTGCATTATCAGATCAACAAATCATGGAACTATCAGATAGGTCTAATGTTAAAGCTATTTGGGATCATTTGGAAACAGTGAATGAAGGAGATTCCATAGTCAAAATTGCAAAACTTGAAAGCTTCCGTGTTAGGTATGAACATCAGAAAATGGAAGAAGATGAAAGGATTTCTGCTTTTATGGAAAGAGTAAATGAAATTGTTTTGGGTATTAAAGGTTGTGGAGGAACCTTAAGTGAGGATGAAATTATTTCAAAAGTTTTAAGAGGGTTTCCATCGGCATATAAAATGAAGGTTACTGCTATAAATGAGTTGAGAACAATGCCTAATGCATCAGTAACTAGGGATACATTGATTGGGAAACTTTCAGCTTTTGAAATTGAGGAATTTGGTCTTGTTGCTACTATTAAGACAGATTTAGCCTTTAAAGCATCAACATTATCTGCTCCATCATTTGACAAATCTGACTGGAAAGCCTTTTATGAAAGAGAACTTGAAGAAAGCAGGAAAGAAAATGAAGAACTTGAAGAACTCGAAGCACTAATTGCAAGGAAAATGCCTAAAGGTCCAGTTGGAAGTAAGTATGAAGGTAAAGCACCCTTTAAATGTTTTAACTGCAATAAGATTGGTCATATGGCTTCGAGATGCCCTAATAGACATGCTAGACTAAGAGAAGAAGCTAGAAGAACATACAAGCCTAATCCTGAATATCAGAGATACAGATTTAAGAAGAACAAAGACAAATCTTGTTACATTGCTGATGAAGGTGTGACTGATGATTCTGATGAGGATCCGACAAACAATGGATGGGTTTTTGTTGCTATAACAGAAGATCAACCGGCACCTACTACTCAACCGGTAGAACAAGCCCTAGTAGCTAAAGTTGAAGTAAAGGATAAATGGATCATTGACTTGGGATGCTCACATCATATGACAGGAGACAAAGGTAAATTCTTGAACTTTCAAGAATACAGTGGAGGTTTAGTAAGATTTGGAGATGACAAAGCTTGTTCAATCAAAGGTAAGGGTACAATATCTCTTGATGGTAAGCATAACACTGACAATGTTTACTATGTTGAAGGATTAAAGAATAATCTTTTAAGTGTTGGTCAATTAGTTGAGAAAGGATTTTAGTTACAATTTAAAAATGGAAAATACAAAATCATGAATAGAACTGGTTTGGAAATTGCAATCGGTAATCAAACTAGAGGTAATATCTTTCATTTGAATAACAATGAAAAGACATGTTTAATTGCACATATAGATGAAAGTTGGTTATGGCATAAGAGACTCTGTCATGTAAACTTTGATTGCATGGTAAAGATCTGTACTACTAAGGCAGTTAGAGATTTACCTAAAATTGTCAAACCTTAGAATACAGTATGTAAGGAATGTCAATTTGGAAAACAAGTTAGAGCTAGTTTCAAAAGTATTCCAAAAAAACCCAATAATGCTCTTGATTTGATTCACACTAATTTATGTGGTCCAGCTAGAACTAAAAGCTTACAAGGTGATAGATATTTCATGCTAATCATTGATGACTATTCTAGAATGTGTTGGGTTACTTTTCTCAGAGAAAAATCAGAAGCACTTGGAAAGTTCAAACTATTCAAAGCAATGGTTGGAAATGAAACCAGTAAGAAAATCAAATGCTTAAGATCAGATCAAGGAGGAGAATTCACATCTAAGGACTTTAATACATTTTGTGAAGTGAATGGAATCAAAAGGCAGCTATCAGCACCTCGGACACCAAAGCAGAATGGAGTTGTTGAAAGGAAAAATCGAACTATCTTGGATGCAGCAAGAAGTATGTTATCAGAAGAAAATTTACCACATGTGTATTGGAGAGAAGCAGTTAGCACAGCAGTCTATACATTCAACAAAGTTCACATCAAAAGTGAAACCGGTAAGACCCCTCATGAACAATGGTTTGGTAATACTCCTACTCTTAAGTATTTCAAAATTTTTGGAAGTAAATGTTATATCAGAAGAGATGAGTATATTGGAAAATTTGATCCTAGAAGTGATGAAGGAATATTTCTTGGTTATTCATCTAAGAGCAAGGCATATAGATGTTTTAACAAGAGATTGCAAAAAATTGTTGAGAGTACAAATGCAAAAATTGATGAACAATTCAGAGGAACTTCAAGGTATATAGACTCTGAACCGGCAATAGAAATTTTGACAAATGAACCTACACTAAATCCACTGGTACAGAATGAAGATCCAGTTACCCCGGTACCATCTGAGGATTCCACAATAATTGAAGAACAATAGCAAACAAAGACACCCCGGTATGTAAGATTGAATCATTCTGAATATCAGATAATTGAAAACAAATTTAAAGGAGTTATGACAAGAAGAAGATTGGCAAATGAAGAGGTATGTCTTGTTTCTCAAATTGAACCATCATCTGTTAATGAGGCATGTCAAGATAAATTTTGGATTAAAGCTATGGAAGAAGAATTAGAACAAATTGAGAAAAATAACACTTGGACATTAGTTCCCCGGCCTAAAGATAAAAATGTAATTGGAACCAAATGGGTATTCAAAAACAAACTTAATGAAGATGGTAAGGTTGTCAAAAATAAAACAAGACTAGTGTGTAAGGGATATTCTCAGAAAGGAGTTGATTACAATGAAACCTTTGCATCGATATCTAGAATTGAGGCAGTCAGATTATTCTTGGCTTTTGCAGCACACAAGAACTACAAAGTTTATCAAATGGATATTAAATGTGCATTTTTGAATGGAGATCTTGAAGAGGAAGTATACATTGAACAACCTGATGGATTTTCTTTTACAGATGACAATGATATGGTTTGCAAGTTAAGAAAAGCTCTGTATGGATTAAAACAAGCTCCAAGAGCTTGGTATGCAAGATTGGATAAGTATCTTTTAAAGATTGGTTTTACTAAAGGAAATGCAGACAACGATTTATATTACAAAATAACTAATGATGACATCTTGATTATAGAATTATTTGTTGATGATATAATATTTGGAGGAGAAGATGGTTTATGTAAGGAATTTTCTATTAAAATGCAGCAAGAATTTGAAATGTCTATGATTGGTGAAATAAAAAAAAAATTAGGATTGCAGATTTCACAAACTGACAAAGGTATATTCTTGAGTCAATCCAAATACTTGAAAGAGTTACTAAAGAAATTTGGGATGGAGAACTCTAAACCGGTGAGCACACCTATGACTACAAATGACAAATTATCTCAAAGGGATGAATCTACACCTGTTAATCCAACTAGATACAAATCTATGATAGGAGGTTTACTGTATTTGACACAAACTAGACCTGATATTATGAATGCAGCATGTATTATTTCAAGATTTCAAAGTAATCCTAGAGAAAATCATGAATCAGTAGTAAAAAAGATTTTCCGGTACTTACAAGGCACTATAAATCTTGGATTATGGTATCCTAAAAATGAAAACTTTGAATTATGTGCATACACAGATGCAAATTGAGCAGGAGATGTGGATGATAGAAAAAGCACCACCGGCGGAGCATTCTTTCTTGGAAACAGACTAGTTTCTTGGTTGAGTAAGAAACAGAGTTGTACATCTTTATCAACAACAGAATCAGAATATGTTGCAGCAGCAACTAACTGTACACAGGTACTATGGCTTAAGCAAATGTTGAAAGACATAAAGGTAAAATGCAAGGAACCTATTACTATATATTGTGATAACACTACAGCAATTGATATATCTAAGAATCCAGTACTACATTCTAAAACAAAACATGTTTCTATCAAACTGAATTTTCTAAGGGAAAAAGTTGAAGAAAAAGAGATAAAACTGGTTTATGTGAATACTAAAGAACAGCTTGCAGATATATTTACAAAACCTTTACCTAAGGAGACTTTTGAATATCTCATAGATCAGCCTGGAGTCATACCACCACTAGTAGAGACTTAGATAGTTGATGATTGTCATCAACCGGCAGAATTATCAAACAAATCTTTTACTCTGGTCTTTGATGAGGAAGCTACTTCTCGAGGGGAGTAGTTGGTATATTGAATTGATTGGTATTTTGTATATGAACTTAGTTTTATTATAACTTTGGCATTTGATGTCAAAGGGGGAGAGATATCTATAGAAAAACACGTTATCTTTTGAGGAGAGATTGGTATTAAAAACTTTGGATAACACATGTTGCTCCCAAGGGGAGAGATTGTTGTTTGGGAGAGACTATTACTCTCTATATTATGGTTATGATCTTTTTGGAGATTGTTGGTTTTTGGCATTTTTGTTTTGGCACTTTGATGGTTTTTCCATCTTGTGTTGTCATCAATGCCAAAGGGGGAGATTGTTGGTATTTTGGTATGGTTTTTTCATTGATGTCAACACCTACTAAAACACTAGCACTTTGAAGATCCAACAACATTCACCAGCAAGCAAGTAACTATTGCAAAGTTACTAGTATATGGTTCATCAGCAAGATACAATGATCACTGGAATTTGGAATGATATGGAAGATACTTGGTAATATCGAAGACATCATGTGGACATCTTATCTTAACAAATTAATCATTGATATATTCATATTTGCATATTTGCTTTTATCGGCAAATAGGTCTAGGGTTATCTAGGGTTAAACCAGCATGTTTATCTTTTCCAGATCAGCATGGCACGCTATGGAAATGATTAATTATTGTTGTAAATGCATTAAGCCGACATGTTCAATCAGTTATTGCATCGAATATTATATTGTTTGTAAAAATATTTTTATTGTAATATGTTGTAGAGTCGACCTACTAAAATTGGTCTTAGGTTATGGTATAAAGGTAAGATCTTATGTGTAAGATCAAGTGTGGATGCAAAAAAGAATTGTGTGAAGGTATATGCGAGATTAAGCAGTGCAGTACACGCAGACATCATTTGAAGGTGAAGTTAGGTTTTTGTCAAAGCATATCAGCATTACACCGGTACTGAATCCAACATATGAAGATGTTATTTTATGCAGTACATTCTTATTGGATTTAACCATCCAACTGTAGTCAGTGTGACTCCCATTTTATGATTGAGTAGTGAACTCTAGGCTGTTGGCCTTTCTGCATGTGCAAACCTCATTTATGTACACTTACTATCTGCAGTAGTATCATCTGATTGTGGGTAAGGTTTCCCACTGTGGTTTTTCCCCTTACAGGGTTTCCACGTACAAATATTGGTGTTATGTGTTGTGGATGACTTTGTGTTTATGTTTCATGCATTAATCTTTACTGGTATAGCAATTAACTGTTAAAACTATCTACCGACATACTTAACTGGTTTACCGGTATTAAGCATTAAGTTGGTTAAGTTATTTTTGGTTTGAATTTATTAGACAACCGATTCACTCCTGACCCCCCCCACCCCCCACTCTCAGTTGTCTCTAGGACCTAACACTAGCTCCTAAGAAAGAAGGAACATGGAGGTTGTGTACCGACTCTAGGGCCATCAATAAGATAACAATCAGGTATAGATTCCCAATGTCAAGAATGGAGGACTTGATGGATTGTCTAGAAGGGGCCAAGTACTATTCCAAAATGGATTTGAAAAGTGGTTATCATCAAATAAGGATCTGAGATGGAGACCAATGGAAGACAGCTTTTAAGACCAATGAAGGCCTATATGAGTCGATGGTAATGCCATTTGGACTTTCCAACGCCCCTAGTACGTTCATGAGACTCGTGAATGAGGTTCTCAAGCCCTTCATCAATCATTTTGTAGTAGTGTATCTATATGATGATGAATACTAAGAGGGGGGCTGAATTAGTATACCAAAAAATACTATAATCAATCTTTTAAATAGTTTATCAGATAACCGGTGCAACAAATTCACTAATAAACCAGTTAAGATAAGTGCAAACCAAATAGAAAATAAAGCATTCACCCACAAAAGCACAATCACCATAACACAATATATTTGACGTGGAAACCCAAATGGGAAAAACTACAGTGAGTAGAAACTCACAAGTAACTATCTGTAGAATAGTAACCAGACCGGTTAAGGTCATACAATGTTCTTCACCAAAATATATCTTGTTAGGAATCTAGAGCTCTGTTAGGAGATAAGTCCTGTTAAAGACTACCCGTTAGAGGATTTAAGGTCCATAGTTGTGAACCACCTTGTTAGAGGATTTACAAAGGCTTTTCTAGGCCTACCCGATTAAGGGCTTTAGACTTGTCGAAGATGTGAGTAATCAACAAGTGAATGATCTAGATGCTAGCACAGTATGCTTAATTAGATCCTTGACAGCTCCTTGTTAATGCATTTCAGCATTACTTCAATCTTCAATATCTCCACACTCTATCTCTTCACACGGACCTAATATTCTCTTTAATGATCGCACATAACCTTTTCTATTCTATATCTCATACATGCAAACCCTAGACATGATATCCTTATGAAGGAATCTGATTTCATGTCGATCCAATAGAATTAGACTACAAGTTCCTAAGTATAGTGCATCTAGACACATTTGGTAACACGGCACAAACACAACGCCAAAGTGTCTGTGGATGATAACTCATCACACATTACAATAATACCGGTTGGTAACTCATCACAGATATATACCAGTTAATACAATATATCGATTACCAGTTGTCAAAAATGAAGACTAGAAGATCGTAGTGTTCCGATCAAAAGTTAACTATCGCTTGGGTCCTTTGTACCGCTTGAGATCCTCGAACCGCTTGGGGTCTTCATACCGCTTGGGATCTTCAGTCAATCTATGACCAGTAAACCATCTTCTACAAAATACCAATAGTCTAAAGACTATACATTCAATAATACACAATACCGATTGGAATAATTACTGGTTGAGCATAACTCATATATCAAGAAAGTGTGTGTCCGTCAATGACAATCAAAACATCATCAAAATGCCAACAATCTCCCCCTTTGACATTGATGGCAACACTTAGGAAAATTTTGGCATCTAAGTGTTTTACAACAATAACAAAAAATATGCTACAATCAAAATTACTCCCCCTAAGCATATATTGTTGGCAAATGCACACTCCAATGAGAAATTGTAGGTGATTACTACAACCGGCGGCATGGATATTGTGAAAACAGTTGGGCAGACATCCGGTACTTCAATATCAGAATTCCAACCTACAAATGTAATAGAGGTCTTATTGGATTCAATAAAGAAGATCATAGAGTGCAATGCACAAGCCTATAAGGCTATAGATGATACAATCCCTATTCTTAAATTGGTAGCACCTAAATGCATAGTGGATAATATAGATTCTTTAGGTCAACAAGACACCTTGTCTAAGTTCATCACCGAGTTGATCAAATAAATGAGGACACATTTAAGCAGAGAATGATTAAGGAAAAAGAGAAATTCTTTGAGGAAATTTTGAAGAAGAACAAGGAGAAAATGGACACCTTATTACAAGAACTTGGAAAAATAATTTTGGATTTTAAGAAAATGTACAGGGATACTTGCAAAACAAACATCTTGACACAGGATATAGATTCAGAGATCAACAAAACTCAAACTGAAATAAACAATACTGTTGACAATCTGATAGGTACATCCGATTCATTTTTGGAGATAGAAAAGAAAATTGCAGATCTAGAAGAGAAAATTGAGAAGTTAGAGAAGGACAAAGAGAAAGTTAAGCATAAGGCAAAGAGCTTAAAATGTAAACTTGGTCCAAAACTAGACTACCTCATTTCTTTGAGAAAAGAAATTTTTCAGGCTCTGGTTTTTGGACTTAAGACACCGAAAGAGAAAATGCACATACTCACCGGTACAGTTCAGAGAACACAAGAGGCATTACAGGAAAGCAAAAGATTCAGCGACAGCTTAAATCTGGTTTTGGTAGATATATTCTAGATTGTAAACCATCGGTTACAAAATCTAGGCAGGAACCACACTCCACTGACAGCGAATGACAACCTTTGCCATTGATGTCAAAGGGGGAGTAGTGTGATGAGAAAAATGATCAGAACAGGACATCATCAGCTCAGGGGGAGCATACATTTTTGGGCACACAGTTTTGGTATGACAAATTTTGGCAGATTCTTTTTCAGACACTTTTTTATTTTTCTCATGAGTGTTGCCATCAATGCCAAAGGGGGAGGTTGTTGGCAAATGCACACTCCAATGAGAAATTGTAGGTGATTGAAGGTATTGTCATTGATGGCAACCTTACAATCATGTGATACTGACAGACAAACTCAGGCACCGGCACCGGCTGACTCTACACCGGCATACAGAACACTGGCACCGAAAAGGAAGAATACCGACATCTTGGCTGACAATAATTTTGTATAAACATATTTTGCAATTAATTGTAAAATCTTTTGTAAGCCGACATGGAAGATGGTAATATGACTCATATATGTATGAGATCATTGTAGATCATTTAGGATATATAGAAGGCGATTGATGAAAGGAATATAGCAAACCTAATGTGTGAATTATTAGGTTGAAGGTTTATGTAGTACCCCTGCCCTAATCAATTTCTAATCTCAGTTTAATCTTGGTTAGTTTATCTTAATATAATGTTATAGTCAGATGTTTGAGTTAATGCATAGTTGTTGATGTGGTTTTCACACTAGTTGTATGCAAGTTGTTTAGTGTTCCTATTTCGTGGTATTAATATCGGGCTAACACTTTCATTAAGTTTATATATGTATGCATGTATGACTCTTGGTTGTAGGAGATTTCAGGTACAACGTTGCATGAGTGCGAGGTTCGTCTTCACCTGGATTTGCAGGTTTGAGTGTACCTCTTTAATCCTTAGAGTTGGATTAGGTGGTCATAAGACCCTAGTTGACCATAGTCGTGCTCAAGTAAGCATCGTCAGTCGTCATCGGTATTCCCTTTTTGTTTGGGTTTGTGAGTCGTCTGTCTGGTTGACTTTCTTGGTTTGCATGCTTGGTGTGTATGGTTAAATTGATTAATTAGTCTTTAGTATTTAATTTGATTAAATGTGTGTTTGTGCATTAAAGATTAATGGACTAAATTAATCAGGATTTCTTTATGTGGTTTATCGTTGATTTGAATTACTCGATTTAAATTGGGAGCAAGTTCAATTAAGTGGTTAATTTTAATATTAAATGTATTATGTTTATGCCTTCGAAAAGAAAGATTTAATTTTAATTGAAATAGAATTAATTTTATCTTCTTGGCATTTTTGAAATGGAAAGGTTAAATTGAATTAATTGAGAAAATCAATTTTGAATTGAAAAGCAATTTAATTTGTTGATATAGTTGGAAAATAGTAATTTTTGGGAATTATTTTTAAATAAAAAATTTTAATTCCAAAAAATGAAATTTTGGTCAACTCTTCCATTTAACCTAGACTTTTGGAAAATTTTGGATGATTAATATTTTTGGAAAAACATTTTGAAAAAAAAAAAGAGTTTTGGGGGTTTTGGGAGGAAGAAGTTCTTTTGGATCTTGCAGGTTGGGCTCTCCTTCTAGCTCTTCCAGGAATGCGTATGGAGGTAGGAATTACCTTATTTGTCTTCTTTGTTGCCATGGAAATGCTCTGTTGGTTGAAAGCAAAATGTTGGTTGTTAAAGATCCAATCTTTTAAAATTGATTTTAGATTTAATTTTGGATTTATGGGTTTAGAACTATGCTTATTAGCTTGTGTTCTTCAAGAAAATTATATGGTGGAATAATTGTAATGAAAATGGTTCCTTTTTGGCCCAATATGGATTTTGCTGGAAAATTTATTTGAGGTTTCTGTTATTCCTAAATTCATTTTGGGTGTTTGAAACCCATTTGTGTTGGAAGGAAGAATACCCATCAAAGAAATAAAATAAAAGGAAACCAAAACATATTTCTTATAAACCTGTTTTATGGCAAATCGAAAAATGAGATTTAAACCATTTCTTTTGTTTATTTCAAAATTTGAGATCGAAATTTTTAAACAAAAAATATATTTCTGATTGGGGTTTGGAGGGCGGGGAGCGGAGCTCCACCCGCCTCCTCCTTCCCCCTCCCGCGCAGGTCGCAACCATTGGAGGCTGCAGCTCAATACGACCCCCGCGGCGGCCGCAGCCTTTGCGTCCCCGCCGCGGTGGCCGCAGGGAGCGGCGTCCCCTGCGGTGGCCGCAGGGCGCTGCGCTTCCCCGCATGGGAGCCGCAGGTCCTGCGCCCATCGCGACGGCGCCGCTGCGGCTAGGGCACGGGCCCGTTTCCCCATATCGCCCTTTGGAATTTGGTTTTTAAAAAATGTTTTTTTTTATGTATTTTTTTTTATTCAAAAAAAATATATATATATATATATAATATTTTAATATTATTTAATGGTAAATTTTAAATAAGTTTTCAATATTGATTAATGTGGCATAAATTATAATTAATGATTAATTTGATATTAATTAATTGTATAATGGAATATATACGTTAATTAATATTCAAATTTCATTTTATGATTAACGCACTTTTTCTAATTAAATTCTAGAAATGCTAATTTCCCAATTAATTATTAATTGGTTATATTTTGATTAATCTTGGATTAATAAATATATACCTTAATTAATAGCTAATTTGGGTATTTGTCTAATTGAGGAAGTATTGTTTTAAAAAAAAAATAGGATATTATTTTATTGGAAAATTGTTGAAATATGATATGTTTACTAATTGATTATGTTAAATAGTACTTTATTCAAGAATATATATTGTTCAAAGATTTTAATGATATAGGCCATCTGGAAATGTTAGAAATGAATATTTTTCCCTTCGACATTATGAATTTAAACGATGTGCTTTTGGAAATTTAATTAAGTATCATTTGGGAAAATTGTTTAGTTACTGATATTCTCTTTTAGTAAAATGAAAGGTTAATTTATATTTTTCCTCTGTTTGAGAAATAGACAATGGTACTATTGCAAATTGTGATATTGTATTCACCTTGCAATGATGATTTCCTGCTAGTGTATTTTTGGAAACATAGATCAAGTAGAAAACTTGATTGACCTTTATTGGTTTAATCAATATGAGAAAATATTGTCTTTTCCGGTTATTGCCTTTGCAAGTTTAATTTCTATATTCGCTTTTGCTTATGTAATGGCAAGTCGTACTTTGTTTGATAAGACCCTGTCGTATGGATTGATTTGGGGTACCTGTTTCAGTCCTCGGTTCTGACTTGACTGTTGTTTTGTGGTAGTGTCGTATTTGGTCGTATCCTTTGTGCGGGTGTCGAATGGTGATTCAAGGTTGACCATGGTTGGTCAGGTCTCTCGTTAGAGTATCGTCAGTAAGTGTACCTCTTTTGAGTCGCGTTTGACCAAATGGTTGTCCCCTCCTTCTTGAACTCCATTCGTCTGACCATGTGTATTCCTTGGTTTTTGAGTTCGTCCGAGTTTAGTCTAGTGTCGTATGGGAAAGTGGCTTTCGATTGGGGGCCGCGCCCAAAGTGGCTGTTGGGTAACCTGTCAAAAATGAGTCTAATAAGTGATAACCTAACAGTAGATTAGAATGTAATCTCTAAGTAAGATAAAATTTGCCTCACAAATGGGACGAGTGCTAACACAGACTCGACATGTTGTGAGAAGGCCTGAAATGGCAAACCATCATCCTTGTCTTCACGAGAGGATGTGTGGGTCCACATAAGGCTTGGATGGGCCGGAGGTTCGATCTAGGTTGCCAGGGTAACCCAGTGTATGGGGACCGGGACCTATGAAGACCTACCATGGTAACCATACTAGGTTGTGTGATGACACTTGTCCCTACGTTCACTAGTGTGTGGTCGTATTGTCCTGTTAGGAGCACGTTTGTGGGTCATCCTTTTGTCTATGCCCTTGTAAGTACTTGGTTTCATGTTAGACCTTGGGTGGTGATGACTCAGTTTTGTGGATGCTCCAATGGACCTTTGTATTAGCTTTGATTATGTTCAGCTGGATCCTTTTCTTTTCAGGGATCGTTTATGTATTTATTGATCGATGCGGTCGCTGGTATATTGTTTATGTTTTGCCTTGATGGCCAGATTGTAATGGTGTAACCTCATGTATTCTTAACTTTATTAATTATCAGAGGGGTCTTGCAGTTGAGCAGGCCCGGAGATGTAGCCCTTTAGGGGTGAACTCCGAGATCATTATGGTGTTATGTGATGTTATTCTCTTATGTTTCCCTTACTCAACTTTATCATGTATGAACAGATTATGTTAGAATGTATAAGTGGATAAGATAAAATTAACTTTAAGTGCTTATATGCAGTCCTTTCTTGAATGCCATTTTGATCAAATGCATAAGTGGTTTAGATGAGAATTATCGTAGATGCATGTATGCAATCGTCTTTTAAAATGCAATAAATTGGAATATGAAAGAATGTAACTTAGAGTAATGGAATATATTCAGTTGTTGTTAAGGAAATTAAGTACGCTTGAAAAGATCTCATATGTTTATGATGAAATTCTAGTGTGTTAGAATAGTAGATGCATGGCTTATATTTTATTAAAAAAGCTTGAATGTAAAGTATGAATGAATCATAATGGATTAACATTAACATGTGATTTATATTTCCATCTTTTGAAAGAAATTATCCTGATTAAGAATTATCTCGTTATTAAGATAATCAACTTATTGGATTTATTAGTGTGTTAAGTGAAATGTTTAAATTAAGTAATCACGTTGGGAAACTCTTTAGGTGTTAGTTGTTGTCTTCCGCTATGTAATCTGAATCTTTGATATCTTGTTGTATCTTAATGTTGTGTTACTTTAAAAAAAAAAAAATTATTGCACTCTATTCTTGTGTTTTGGCTTATCCCTTCAGGGTTTCCTGGCGGGGCATTACAGTTTATGTATGTAGCAGAGCTTAAACCGGTACTAAATCTGGCATAGCATATGTTGATCTGAAGTAGTACAAGACATTGGATTTGTATAATCCAATTTTGTAAGTCAGTGTGACTTCTTTTGTAACTAAGCAATGAGCTCTAGGCACTTGGCCTTCCTGCATGTGCAGGCCCCTATTGTAAGTAGTAATATTCTCTTATTGGCTAGTAAGTGAATATTGTGGGTCACAAATCCCACCGATGTTTTTCCCACACCGGGTTTCCTCGTTAAATATTGTGTTATGGTGTGCTTTTCATGTTGTGGTTGTTATTCTTATTTGTTGCATTATTTCTAGTTTACCGGTACACAATTTTAATATGTTTTTCATGTTATAAGTTGAGAAAATTATATAACCGGTCAGATACTGATTCACCCCCCCCCCCCCCCCTCTCAGTATCTTTGGAAATCCTAACATATATACTCCTACCTTTGCAAAAATTACAAGTAAGTGCATGAAATGGTAACATTCACCAAAAAATTTAATGTACACTACTCCCCCTTTGCTAACAATGACAAAGTAATGCAAAGTAACCCCTTTTTCCTTATACAACAAAATAGAGTAGATGTTCATGACAATAAGGAATGAAATTTCTCAAAAATATATATAAAGTTTTGCACAAAAATATTCATGTCCAATGTCCATGACTCAAGTAATGAGGTAGCAACCTCACTTTCAGTCTTCATCTGGAATGTCAGTTCTTCCATTGCATCGATGGTACTCAACTCTTGAGTTACTGTGATGGCTTCCAAGTTGAGAAAACATCTCTGAAGAACCTACAGTTTAGGTAATAGGAGCAATTGAAGCTCCTACAAATCTTGAGTCTGGTTGTTGATCTCTAAGTCCATCTTGGCAATCTGATGCTGAAAATGATGAACAGTTTGTCCATAGGCAGTGAATAAATCATAGGGCATCTTGAAGTTGTTGATATATTCTTGTAACTCCGATTGGAGTTGAGCTTTCTGTTTGAGCACATCTTCACAAAACAGATGGGGTTGGCAAATTTTACTCAAAAGTAATTTACCCTCACCCATAGCAACAGTGGTATCATTATGTTGCTTCAATATTTGTGTCCTGAGTTCATTCATTTGCTTGACTAAGCCAATATTGAGTGTCTTTTCATGGCTCTTTCTCGCAGTTGCTTGACCAACATCTTCCAGGCATTAAACCTAGTCCTCTACTATGGTACAAAGAAGTTTGAGCTTGGATAGAGAGGAGTCGGTACTAGGGAGGTTAGTATCGGGAATCAAACTGGTAAGGGTGTCAACAACAATTTGTATGACATCATGTTATTTCTTCTTCTGCAATTCTTTCAGTCTCTCTTGTGCAATTTTAATGCTTCGGAGTAGCTCAGACTCATCTGTTGATTGAGTCAGACATGCAAGAGTTAGATCAATGGGATTGGTGGAATCAACCTGCTTGGTTTGATCACTGGTTGCCTTAGGAGTCTACCCTCCTTCTTTGGTCTAGATCTCCACTTGTTTTCTCTTCTCTACTTCCTTTTCCTCTTCCACTCTTTTCTTTTCTTCTTCTTTCTTCTTCTCTGACTCTTTCTTTTTCTCATCTTCTTGTTTCTTCTCCATTTCTTCTTTCTTCTTATCCTCTTCCTGCTTTTTTTTCTCCTACTCCTTCTTCCTTTCTTCTTCCTTCCTCTTGTCATCTTCTTTCTTCTTCTCTTCTTCTTTTCTCTATCTTCTTCTTTCTTCTTCTCTTCTTCTTTTCTCTTATCTTCTTCTTGCTTTTTCTTTTCCTCTTTTCTCTTGTTTTCTTCTTGCCTTACTTTTTCCTCTTGTTCTTTCTCTTCTTTCTCTTTGTCTTGTTTCTCTTTCTCAACTTTTTGCTTTGTTAGGAGTGACATCCTCATTATCTAATGCATCAAAATCAATAGGGTCAATTTGATTTGTCACTCTTTCACCTTAACTATCAAATACCTCATTCGGTTTGTCTGAGGATAGGTCAGGTTCTTGATCAGCCTTCCTAGTGGCTTCAGATACTCAGTGTATTTCGACAGCAGCTTTAACATGTATGTGTGTATCCTTTTCTACTTCAAAATTTTTATCTTCTAGTAACCTGAGTAGCCTCCTTCTCATAAAGAAGATGCCTTTGTTCTTATCCATAATTTTAAATAACTCAGAATTTGAAGCATCAGGAAAGTACTGTGCAAAAATTTTCTCCCTGATCTCTTGTTCTCTCTCAATGGCAATGCACCATTTGTTATCCAAATAATCATACAAAGAATTTGGAGTAACAGTTTTAATCTCAGAAGGTGACCGATCATTAACACATAAATATCTAATGACCTCTTGTTCTACATCCTCTTTTTCACTATCATTAAAGTCATCAAAATATTCCTTTAAGTCATCAAGCACTTTCCTCCTAATATTTTTTATTGTCCTCTGACAATGTGTGATTGGTTTATAAGAAGAAATATCTATATTTACCAGTGCAGAAGTTGCTGGTACATTATCGATAGACTTCGGCTTTTTGCTTGATTGCCTTGTCTTCTTTATTTGAATCTTCGGTTCAATGTCTTCTGACTCCGATGAGTGAGTCTTGGATTTTTGCTTCCTCTCGAATACTTTTTTTGAAATGATCTCAAGTTTCTTTTTGGCTGGTGATCGCTTAGTCACTTTCAGACTAGCAGATGTAACCGGTGCAAATACCGATAGCACTGCTTTGCCCTTTTTCTGCTTCAGTTCCTCAATCGGTGTGACCCTCTCCAAGTAGGTACTGGTTCTTTTCTTCTTTGCATCTAGTGGTGAGGCAAGTAGGGTAGAGGCATACCTGATCAATATGTCATTCACCACTTCATACCCCATAGGTCCAACTACTTCCTTTCTAGGTTCCACAACTTCCATTATGCAGTCATCTGTCCTTATTGTGAAGCAGATGTCATCTTCATACTTCTTCACAATATCGCCAGATATCCTCATTCTCTGGTTCATCTTTTGTTTGAATTCATCAAAATACTTATTTAGAACCTCAGGATATACAGTTCCCACTGCTTCTAGACTCTCCTTAATCTGTCTGGAAACCAGCAGGTTAGTATACCATTGAACATCACCGACTCCAGGGAAATAACCTTGAAAATAGAAGAATAGACCGACCAGAAGTTGGCCAAACTTGAACCTCAGTGATTTGTCTTGTTTGATGGATTTCAGATTCACCAACAATTTCTTTTGTAAGCAGGTACATAGGTCGTATTTAGTATCTTCATTGATCATCCGGTAAACAGTATTCATCGCAGCAGCAGGGACAAAATTCATTTTGCTAGCATAAAATATCCTGTAACCAATCACCATGCAAGCATATTTTACCAGATCATCAAAAATGGTGTTGCGGTCATTGTCAGTTTGTCACTCACAGAATCGATGAGCTATGTCATTTTAGTTTTGGTGACCTTCCATAGAACTGGTACTTCTCCAACATTGCAGAATCTGGTGACGGCATGAATCTCTTCCGGTGTGATGTCATGGGTCCGCTCAAGATACATCTTATCACCATGCACTCTATTGAGGATAATGTGAATATGTTCTTCTATAAATTCTTTCAGAAAGTATACTACATTTTGTAGTTTCATCTTCTCGAGGATGCTATACTCTTATTTGATCTTCTTATCATCTCCACATAACAGACTTAGCTAGGAATGAATTACTAGGGATCCTAGGTCTTCCAACTTATAGTCTATGTACCCTGAAATATCTCCCTCGACAATAAATCCAACAGGAATTTGAGATAGGGCATTGTATCTCATTTTCTTTTGAAGAAACTCAGGTGTATCTACACGTGCACTAGAACTAGAATGCGATGCAGAAGCCATAACCAAATGATAAGAAAGAATTTCGGAAAATACCTTCACAATCTGAAATTTAGGTTTTCCAATATCGTGCACAATACACCACTTTGGTTTCTAGTTCACTGCTTAGTGTTCTTCATTGATTGCTTGAAGATGATTGCAAGATTTCGCACACGATTTCTCCAAATGCCAAACAAATTGCTCTGGTTGCTCTGCTCTTGAAAATTCTTCTTTCAAAAACAGATAAGTGAGAATGACGACGAAAATCCCTTTCAAGCAAACTCTTACCTACCATAATAAATGCATCATTGTTAGGGTAAAAACCCTAATTTTTCCTTTTACCACTTCAGATCTTATGCCGACTGATAGGTAACATATACCAATGAAAGTCTTTACCGGTATAAACCGGGGGTTCAAAATATTTCACAGATATGTTCCCCCTAAGCTTTTCTAAAGCTCAGTTTGTCGGTTCAGAGACTTCCACATTAGGTGCAGAAACAGGTTCATCCTGTGACTCTTCTTCTGATTTATTTTTCCAAGTTTTATTCATTTATGTTTGAACAGTTTCAACATCAATCTCCCCTTCTGGAGTGATTGGTATATCACCCGATAGGTTCTTTCTCAGTCTGCAAGTTCTGGCAGTGTGTCCCGATTTGTTGCAATGATAGCATACCATTCCAAGTGTTCTCCATGGTCCATTATGCATACTTCCATTCTTCCTTCTGCATGTTGCAGCAGTGTGACCGTTACCACGACAGATCAAACAAGTTGCTCTCCAACTAGTAGCCACTTGATAACCACCCGACCGATGGTCATAGGTATTGTACCGGTTGGGATTTTGGTTCACAAGAAGTTCCGGAATAACTCCTTGAATCCTTGGAGAATATCTCCCAGTGTTGTGCAAAACCGACCTGCATTCAAATGCTCTATGCCCAAACTTTTTGCATGCATAACAATTTCCATTGAATTTATTGGATCTAGGCACATTGTTTTGAAAATAAGGAAAATTGTTGTAGGCCTTGCTTCTACACACATTGGTAGTATGTCCCTCTTTGAGACAATTAAAGAAAACAAGTTTAAATTTTTTCTTACCTTTATCCTTGGATGTCGGTTGCTTCTTTGATGCTTCAACTTTTGTTCCAGAGGTCTCACCTTCCTCATACCCAAATAAACCAAGTCAAGTGGTATCCTTTGTTGGTTTTGCCGATTCTAGCTTTTGCTCTAACTTAGCAGTACTCTGATTGAATTTGGCAAGTATCTCTTTTGACTCAGTATGTTCCTTGGAAACAGCAGTATTGGATTCCATCAAGGTTTCATTCTCAGATATGGCCATGTTTAGTTCACCTTGCATTTCTTCTTTTTCCACTTTACTCTCCTGGAGATGAGCGGTAAGGGTACTGATTTCTTGCTTCAAGTTGGAAATCTCATGATCTTTGTCTTTTACCAAATCTTAAGCTTTCCTTTTCTCAAGCTCCTGACATATTCTGATAGTCAGTCCTTCCAACTCCTTTCTTAGGTTGGCTTTTGATTCATTCAGTTTTTCAACTTCTTCAACTAGGGCATCCATGTCTGCTTCATCAGAAGAGTTATTTTCAGTAAGTTCCATCAGTTTTTCAGTATTCTCTCTTCTCTTAGCCAAAGAGGCTTTATACTTGACTTTGAGTTCATCATAGGCTCTCTCAGTCTGAGTGAGATGATGAGTAAGTTCCCTCACACTATATTCCCCCATATCTCCTTCCAAGTGGTTATACTTATAGAAAGGTTAGCTCTGATACCAATTGATGAATACTAAGAGGGGGGGTGAATTAGTATACCAAAAAATATTGTAATCAATCTTTTAAATAGTTTAGCAGATAACCGGTGCAATAGATTCACTAATAAACCGGTTAAGATAAGTGCAAACCAAATAGCAAACAAAGCATTTACCCCAAAATCACAATCACCATAACACAAGATATTTGACATGGAAACCCAAATGGGAAAAACCATAGTGAGCAAAAACTCACAAGTAACTATCTGCAGAATAGTAACTAGACCGATTAAGGTCAGACCGGTTAAGGTCATACAATGTTCTTCACCAGAACAGATCCTGTTAGAAATCTAGATCTCTGTTAGGAGATAAGTCCTATTAAAGACTACCCATTAGAGGATTTAAGATCTAGAGTTGTGAACCACCTTGTTAGAGGATTTACAAAAGCTTTGTTGGGCCTACCTGGTTAAGGGCTTTAGACTTGTTGAAGATGTGAGTAATCAATAAGTGAATGATCTAGATGCTAGCACAGTATGCTTAATTAGATCCTTGACAACTCCTTGTTAATGCATTTCAGCATTACTTCAGTCTTCAATATCTCCACACTCTTATCTCTTCACACAGACCTAATCTTCTCTTCAATGATTACACATAACCTTTTCTATTCTATATCTCATACATGCAAACCCTAGACATGATGTCTTTATAAAGGAATCTGATTTCATGTCGGTCCAATAGAATTAGACTACAAGTTCCTAGGTACAGTGCATCTAGACACATTTGGTAACACGGCACAAACACACCGTCAAAGTGTCGGTGGATGATAACTCATCACACATTACAGTAATACCGGTTGGTAACTCATCACAGATATATACCGATTAATACAATATATCGATTAATGGTTGTCAAAAATAAAGAGTGGAAGATCGTAGTGTTGTGATCAAAAGTTAACTACCGCTTGGGTCCTTCATACCGCTTGAGATCCTCGAACCGCTTGGGGTCTTCATACCACTTGGGATCTTCAGTCAATTTGTGACCGGTAAACCATCTTCTACAAAATACCAATGGTCTAAAGACTATACATTCAATAATACACAGTACCGATTGGAACAATTACCGGTTGAGCATAACTCGTACATCAAGAAAGTGTGTGTCCATCAATGACAATCAAAACATCATCAAAATGCCAACAAATGATATATTAATTTTTAGTAAAGACGGGATTGAACATCTAACACAATTGGATTTGGTGTTGCAAAGGTTACATGAGGAGCAGTTGAAGATCAATTTGGATAAATGTGTCTTCTTGTAGGAAGAACTAGTGTTTCTTGGATTCGTGATTTCTTAGGGAAATTTGAAAATGGATCCATCTAAGGTGGAGGCAATCCTAAATTGGCCAACCCCTCTGTCAGCAAGCGAGGTAAAAGGTTTCCATGGGTTAGCAAGTTTTTATAGAAAGTTTATTAAGAATTCCAGTGGGGTTAGTGCACCAATGATAGAAACCATAAAAGGTGGAAGGAAATGTTAATTTGTTTGGACTAAGCAGGCTAATAGATCTTTTGAGTTTTTGAAAACTAAAATTTCAGAGCAACCTATTTTAGTACTCCCTAACTTTCACAAGGTTTTCACTATTGAGTGTGATGCATCAAAGAAGGCCAGAGGAGTTTTGAGGCAGGAAGGTAGGCCAGTGGCATTTTTCAATGAGAAACTAAATGAGGCAAAGCAAAATTATTCTACATATGACCTAGAGATGTATGCTATGGTGCAATCTCTTAAGAAGTGGATTATCTCTTACCTAATAAGTTTATTGTATATAATGACAACCATGCTCTAAGTTTTTTGAACAGGTAGGAGAAACTAAATCACTGGCATATGAAGTGGATGGAATATCTCCAAGCTTACACTTTCACTATCCTACATAAGAAAGGAGTAGCTAATAAAGTTGTCAATGCACTTAGTAAAAGTAACTTAGCAATCCAAGAGATTCCATTGGAAAGCATGGGAGTCAATGCCTTAACAGACATGTATCAAGGAGATGAACATTTTAAGGAGGCCTATGAGGTTTGTAAAGACATGAATGACAGGTTTCATATTGATTTTTCTGGTTATATTCTCCAAGAAGGCTTAATTTTCAAAGGCAGACAACTTTGTATTCCTAATTTCTCCATGAGGGAAAATATTGTAAAGGAAAAACATTGTGGGGGTTTGTTAGGACACTTTGGACTTGATTTGACACTTGAATTGGTTAGGACATTCTACTTTTGGCCTAGGATGCAATCAGATGTGAGAAAGTATGTGACAGAGTGTGTGGTATGTCAAAGGGAAAAGGGGACAAGTTCCAATGTAGGTCTATATACTCCATTACCAATCCCTACCAAACCTTGGGATTCAGTTAGCATGGACTTTGTCTTAGGTCTTCCTAGGACTAAATCAGGATATGATAGTATATATGTTGTTGTGGACAGGTTTTCCAAAATGGCACACTTTTTGCCATGCAAAGTTACACATGATGCTTCCAATATTGCAAGTTTGTTCTTCAAGGAGGTTGTTAGACTTCATGGGTTACCCTTAAGCATTATATCAAATCGGGATCCTAAGTTTGTAGGAAATTTTTGGAAGACTTTGTGGCGTAGGTTAGGGACAAACTTGTCCTTCTCTTCTGCTTATCACCCTCAATTTGATGGATAGACATAGGTGATTAATAGATCCCTTGGTAATTTATTGAGATGTTTGACTAAGGACCATGGGGCTGCTTGGGATACTATTCTTCCACAAGCAGAGTTCTCATATAATGACTCTGTGAACAGAAGTACAGGACTGAGTCCTTTTCAAATTGTATATGGGACCCATCCTAGACATGTTCTTGAACTCCAAGAAGTGAAGAATATTGAAAGGAGGAGTGCTCAAGCGGATGATTTTGCTAAAGTGATGAGGGACATACATCAACAAGTCCAAGATAGATTGATACAATCCACTGAAAAGTATAAGAAAGCCACAGATGCCACAAGGAGAGATATTCAGTTCAAGGTGGGAGACATGGTGATGATTCATCTCAAAAATAAAGACTCCCTAAGGAGAAGTACACCAAGCTACTCATGAAAATTCAAGGTCCTAAAGAGATGTGGGACAAATGCATATAAGATAGCTCTACCCCCTGATGTTGGTCTATCTCCTATACTCAATCTATCTGATCTATATGCATATAAAGTTTTTGTGGATGATGTTTGTGATGAAGGTCCATTCACTTCTTCTAGTCCAGCTATGTTGGAAGGACTTCCTCCCCCTCTCAAACCTGAGATTGAGTGCATTTTGGATCAAAGGGTTAGCAAGAAAACAAGGAGGAAGACTTACTTGGAGTACTACCTAGTCCAATGGAAGAATCAACCTTTGGAGGATGCTACATGGATGACTTCTGAAGCCATTGAGAAGATCGGAACTAGATTTTCACACATCCCAACTCAAGGAACTTGAGTTTCTTTTGGGCTCGGGAGTGGTGCAAAGCACCTTCTACTACACCTCTATTTCAAGCACATGGTGGTGTTTAAATGTTCATTTGTGATGTAATAATGGGTTGGATCAATGATCACCCTTGATGTAATTGAATGCCTATTTGTATGGTCAATAATCTCTTAGGTGAGCATATAAACCTAGAGGTCTATTAGGCCATGAAGGCTTGGAATTTGGATTTTCAATGTTGGTGTGTCTAGGATGTTGTCTTAGGTGTTTAGAATCTAAAAATGACAAATAATGTCCTAGGATGTGTTTCCATAAGGTCTAAAGGTTTAATAACCAATGTTGTCCTAAGTTGCAAAATGTTGCATTTGTTGTCAAGCAACTTTTCAAAGTTGCCGATAGGATGCCAACTACTTCTCCAATGGTCCCAACTATTCAAAAGTTGGGACCGTATGTTGGAAAAGGTTGATATATGCTTGGACAACCATGGGAAAGAGAGTTGAGAGTTTTGTAAAGTTTGGTGGAGACAGTGAATAGAAAGTCTGGTTTTGCCATAACAGTGACATTTTTCGTACTGCCCGTACAGGGTGTGAGATCCACTAATGAATTTTTTATTTGATTAGAAAGAGCCCTGAAATACCCTTCCAATGCATTTGGTCTGACCTCTTCAAGTGAATTTTAGTGGAAGTTATAAGTGTTTTACCCTCTGCAGATCTGAAACCCTCCATTTTCAAGGGTTACAATGCAAATGGGACCCTAACTTGCAATATACTCATTGGGCTCTGATGGCCATAGGTAGAATGCAAGTTAGGGGCATGTATTTTGAGATTCCAGAGGGGCAAGGTCATAGGAGTTGGTTGGTAACCTTACCACCAAGCCCTAGTCTAAACTATTTGAGGGTTTATATTAGAATAGATGAGTTTCATTAAGCATACTAGGAGTAATGATGAGATGATGAGTTGAACTGATGGAATTGGAGTATTTGGACATAGAGTAAACCTCCTGAAGAGTTGGAACCTTCATTTGATCCCATTCTCATATACCTCCTTTGTAAAACCAGTCTAACTTGATCAATTAGGCATGTGACCGAAATAGGTGTTAAAGAGTGCAGGAATAGGGTGGAATTCCAATCCTTTGGAATTTGATAGTAATCCCAAAAGGATGTTTGAAACCTAAATTTATTTAGGATGTTGTTTGGTATAAGTTGGATAATAATCGAAAAAGACTGTGAAATAGGGCTACTAACCAGTAGGCTTGTCTAAGCCTCAAAAGCCAATATTTGCCTTGTGCTCCAAAGTATCATTGTGAAAGATCTTAATAGGTCTCAGGAAGTGTGTAGAAGTGTTGTGTCATCCCTTGTTAGGGGTAAGAGTCCAGTTTCACACTTGAGGTGTGGTTGTAGCCTTGAGTGAGACTCAAAGGATAGGAGACCAAGGTGTGTAGGTGGGTTTATCACCTTACTGCTGCCAACCTCTACATCACACTTGCAGGAAGGCCAATAGCCTAGAGCGCACTGCTCATCACAAAAGAAGCCAAACTAAAACATAGAAATCCAGATCACAATCCAAAGAAGTGTTGAACTGCAAAACATAGCATCTCCTATGCTTGAGTACAATTTCAGTTAAGCTCAATACCAGAGGACTAAATCTTCTTACATTAACCCAATTCGATCTACAATGATCGACCAACTCCTCTGTTTGAATGATATTACATTATTTGCACATTGCATTCCCTGACCATGACCTCTAACAAAATAAACATGATGATCTACAATGAGATCTTACATCTATATATACAAACCCTCAACCATAAACAATCAGGTCGGCCACCAGACAATAAACCAATTACATAATTACAAGCCATGTCATCCTTAGACCAAACAAATAATATCAACACATAAGACATCCCGAAAATACATCAATTGGGCCTATCCACACATTACATTAAAGTTGGTCCATAACCTAGATCAACCAGGACTCGCTATAGGTCCATACGCTACAGCAATGATCTCCATCTGCCAAGTCTCGAACATAATCACCAACAGCATCCTGAAACTCTACCAAAAGGTGCACGAACACCACTTATGCATTTCATCAAAGATCTCCACCAAAAGCTTTGCCAATGAAACCCTTGCCGGAACCAGAAACAAAGTTTTTAGGCAAGCATGATAGCATCCGATCACCTGACCAAAACCAACTGTCCAAATATGAGCATGAGTATCATGAACAAGCCAATTCCATCACCAAACTATACTGGAACCTACCGGATCATGCCTGTTCCAAGTTAACTAGAAACTACTCAACCTACCGAGACCAGAAGGGTGTCAGTAAAGCATCCCAACAGCTAGTGTCGGCATCAATGACAATACATCAATACAACACATAATCAATTCCACCAAATGGCCAACAATTTCTTTCCAAGAAAGAAAGCTCCACCGGATGTGCTCTTCCGGTCATCAACATCTTCGGCCCAATCAACATCTATATATGCACATAGTGTAAAGTCGTCATTTTTAGGATACCACGTACAAACCAAATTTAGTTGTTCCCTACAAATACTTGAAAATCCTTTGCACCGCACTCTCATGATTCTCTCTAGGATCACTCTGATATCTTGATACAATACAAACTGCATTCATTATATTCGGTCTAATCTGAGTTAGATATAACAAACCTCCAATTATAGACTTATACCTTGTAGGATTTACCGGTGTTGATACATCTTTCTTAGCCAACTTCTCACTTGTAACCATAGGTGTACCGCCCGGTTTATAATCTTCCATACCAAATTTCTTCAACAACTCTCTAGCATACTTAGTTTGACAAATGAAAATACCTTTATCAGTCTGAGTAATCTACAAACCTAAGAAAAAATTTATTTCCCCAATCATAGACATCTCAAATTCATTCTTCATATTTTTCAGAGAATTTCATACATAACTTATCTTCACCTCCAAAAATGATGTCATCAACAAAGACTTCAACAATCAATATGTCATCATAAGTGATCTTATAGTATAAATTAATGTCTGTTGGTTAATAGATTTGTCTTTTACAATTCTAATTCTTTGACTTCTGCATGCCCATAAACATAAGACAAAAACACACCAACAATTAGATAACTGCTTAAACAGTTAACTTTTGTATACGGGTACAGCTCGCCAACAACGATTTTCAATCAACTTAAATTACGACAATTCTCATGCACATTTTTTACCAAAAAGTATTAAACACATTTAAGCATTCATATGTCAACACAAAATGAACACTGCAATATTTTAAAGTATAGATTTCTTCTTAAATCTCATAGACTTTCATTATTCTAATCGGCAAGATAGACAATTTCAAAAAAAATCTTTTCACACAATCATATACACTGCATTAGAAAGATTGCAAATTCTGCAATTGAATCGAATGCTCACAGAGATTTACATTACAATTCATAAACACGTAGATTTATAAAAACGGAAAATGTTGTAACTTTATTCACAGAGAAAATTGTCTTTATTTTTTAGAGTACATAATATTGCTAAAAAGAAGATAAATCTTTCTGTTCTATCTTAACCCAAAAAATTGTCGGAACTTTGACAAGGCTTTTAATCAAGTATATATAGTCGTCAGGCTATGATAGTTTGTTACATTTGAACCAGAGTAAAAAGATTAATTCTTCATGAGAGTTAGAGAAGTCTATCTTTAAAATTGAAAAACAACAACTAAACAGGAAAAGCGGCATAAGTCACAAGCAACGGTGATACAATCAAGCTCCTGCAGATGACGAATAAGTTGATAATGTGGAAGACCAATATGTAGAATTTGTTGCTTCCACACTTCTTTCTTTTTGCTTACCTGCACAACCTTAACCTTATGTGTCTCAAGATGATCGAAGCAAACCACTAACATAGATTCAATTCTTGCAATTTTTGAGAAATCCTCTATTGTCAAGGACTTTTCTTCTTGGATTTGCTGCACTCGATTTTCGAAAGCTTGGATCATATCAGATGAGTCCTGAAGCGTTTGCTTATCCTCTTTTAGGAGTTGAAGATCTATGCATTTCATGTCTTTCTGCATAGTATTAGTCAGTTCTTTTAACTCCTTTACAAGCTTAATGGATTCCTCATGTCCTTGCTCAATAATTGAATTTATCCACTCAGTATTCTTTTTGCACACGAAAAGTACATTGTCATCAAAACCATGAACCGGCTTTTCTGCTAAGAAATTCATTACTCTGTACCTCTGTGTATCCCTCATTCGCTTCAATACAGCGACCCACTTGTTTTTTGATTTTTCCCAAGCAACTATTTCCGTTTCCAACTCCTTACTTACAGACTCTACATTTTCAAACACCTTGACCAAATCAGAAATATAACTAGTTCCTTGCTGGGCAATTGATTCCAGCCATTCACTAAAGACATCTGCAACCATTCGGCTTCTTTGAACCTGATCAAGTAGTCTCTAGTTCATTGGGGATCTTGGGTCAAACGACAAGGGAACTTGAGAAAGCGGTTGAGGGTTAGGATCTTGTATAGCATTGATATATTGGGCTATTTGCATTATGATTTGCTTCATTTCATTTTTATCCTTCTCATCTTTCCAAGTTCTACTGAGCATTCTTTTAGTGGAAGTCTCCAAATGCTTAGCATTTGCAAATCGAGAGGTCACCCCTAAGTCAATATTTTCAATGACAAAGTCCTTCTCAGTGACATTCTCTTCATCTTTGTATGTTGGGGGTTTGGCCACCTCTGCAACAAAATGTCTTGTTTGGTCATCCACATCAATCATCGCTTCAGTCTTAAGCCTTTTGGACTTTGATGTTCTTCCTAGACATTTACTGACCATGTCCTCCATTGGGATTGAGATGGGAATTACATTCTTTTTCTTGGTAAGCGAACCACTTAACCATTTGGGAACAATAGATGTTTCCCTAGGTGGTGGTGATTGCGAGTTAGTAGTGACGACAACCATGGTATTCACGGAATCCTCAAGTTCTTGGATTTCTTTTCCTTTATCTGCTACACCTGTAATGAGCTTATCATGAATCTGAGCATCCATTGCTCCTTAAATTTCTTCCTCAAAATCCAAGTCTACTACAAGTGAACTTGCAAGGAGTTTCTGAAAGCTTTTCCTACTATGAGATCTGGTGACATGAGCAGAGGTGGAGCCTAGAGAAGATTCTCCTAAATTTGCAATTTTGGTTTTCTCAATTCTCTGTTTCTCATTACTTGTAATATCAATAACAATGTCAGAAGGAGAAAGAGATGCTTGAGAAGTTGCTTGAGTTCGACCAATTTTTCTACTCTTAAGTGCAGATAGAGGTTGTTGTCCAAAACGGTGATCTTTCAGCCATATTTTTGTCTGTCTGATCACATTGAAGGTTTTGGCCTGAATGTTATCATCCCCTTTCCTATCTCAATCAACCTCTGGAATAGGTTGCCCCTATATCCTCTCGTCGAACTCAGTATCAACAACTTCCTCGACTTCGTCTTCTTGCACATCAGAAACATTCATGGACAAACCCATGGTCACAATTTGTTGAATTGTGACCACAATCTTCTTCTAACTTCAAATTCATTACCACAGTTCTCCCAGTAATCTTCTAACTGAGGTTCATGATAAAATCCATCATCAACATTTAAGTTCTCTATAGCAAACCTTCGACTATCAAATTTATATCTAGGAACATATAACTGCAGATTGAACTTCTTGAACTCAAGTTCAAGGTTCAAGGCATCTGAAATTGATCTAGAGCTATAGTATCCAACCTCTACTGAAAAGACCACCCCAGACTTTCCTCCACTTCTCTTATCAATATAAGCTAGTTGTCGATTTACTTCAATTAAAACATAGTTATCCAAATCATACCTGGGTAACCTGAAAGGTTCTCCCTGAAAGCCGCCAACTCTATTATATGTGAACTGAACAAATTGGATAAAGAAACTACCATAAATACCAATAAATTCCATTGCTTCTATCGACAATCTCCTGTTTGTATTACCATGCAACTCATGAACTAATATTCCTACAAAAATGTCATTCCATCTCATGAAATTTTCTGCATATCTCTTCTCTTGCAGGTGAGGATAGTATTCATATACTCTTATTCCATCAATCTAGGGTTCATGATGTAAGCCATTCTAATCTCAGGTGCAAGCAAGCATATAAAACAAGTATGAAAACATATAGAAACCACTCATTCCTGCGAATTTGTTTAAACTCTCATGCAATCTCTCTGCAACAACTTGTCCCCAATCCAGGTAGGTGCTTTCGTTCAACATGACTTGGATGTAGAAATACATCCAGTCTTCCCAATAAAAGGAATCGGCATTTCCTTTCAATCTATTCAACAGAACAATGATATCCCATACCTATGCTATAAAGTGCTCTCTGGTGAGTGGCCTTGGTAATCTGGAACCTCCCTTTTGAATTTTCAATAACCAGTTCCTGGCAATCACAATTTTATAAGTGCTCTTCTTCTCAGAAAAGGAGTATGAAGTGCCAATGGTCCAGTCTTCATATGGCTTCTTATGAGGAATGCCCATAGTTTCCATTACGGTCTCCCTGTCTATCTTCAACAACACTTCACCATTAATGTCCCTGATACACCCGTTCTCTACATCATACCGGTTCATACATTCTAAAACTAGCTCCGGGCATGGTGCAGCGATGAGAAATGCAGCAGCCTCAACCAAACTACTCCTCACAATTTTCTCCATTATAGAATTTTGGGCTGAGATCTTAACTCTATCAAGAAAATTAGAGAAGTATACATGTGCTAATGAAGTGTCCCCCATCTCTGGAAGCGAGCTAACTAATCTAGAAGTGCGCCCCAATTTTGGCAGAGTTGGCCTCATAATAGCCCCTCATATTTATCAAACAATTTCAGAAATGAAATGAATTCTTCTACACAACAAAGGGAACCAACAATAGCTAGCTTCTAGAACAAAAAAATACAGCAGAAGAGAGAACAATTGAAACTAACCTAATCTTGACAGCAAATTCTAGGAAACCTTCTGAATGCAAATACAATACTGAGAAGATACTAGAAAGATTGCTAGCTTTTGCAACAAAAATGGACAAAATCACACTCAAATCCTAGCTAGTTGTACTAATTAAGTAAGCTTGTGTGAGTTGACACCTGATTTGATGTATAACCGGCATGCATTTAATTTCAGGTCGTTCCATCACATAACACATGAATTACCATGATTGCTTGCCATAATTAAAAATTAACATTTCAAACTTCTCAGAATATTCTCCTTTCCTGCCACCATTTTCCCTCCATGATGCACATACCATTTCTTAAATGAAGCCTCAGACTATGAATTTCAAACTTTGAACCAAGAACCAAGAACCGAAAGGTTCAAAGGTTCAAGTTCAATATTAAGAAATAACACATAACAACACATAAAGCAGTCTCCACGACAAAATAAGGACAATGAGTGAGTAAAGATAATCGATGCATGATCAACTTTGACCCTTTAACCTTGAACCATGATCAAATGTTAAAGTTCAATACAAATTTCAACAATGCACTCACTTTTACCATAAAACAAATCTGCGAAGAAAAAATTTTAAAGTGCGCTTTGAACTTGAACTTTGAACTAAGAAAAGGTTCAATGACTCGGGTTCAAAGGGAAGAAATACATGACTGAAAGGGAAAATAAACTTCAAAGGGCGACCTTTGAATTGAAATTTTAATGAAAGTAGGGAGGACTAACATTGGCTCTGACTAGGGACTGGGACGGAAAAGGACCAAGACATGAACCCCAGGATCTCTGGTTTTGCAAATAAGTCTTAAATCAAAAGGATCGAAACACAAAAAAAAAAAAAAAAAATAGAAACAACAAACCAAATACAACAAAACTTATGTACAAGACTTGCAGGGGACTCCTACTTACAATTGATATAGCTTCAAATCCTGCTCATTATAGGTGAGGGGAAGAATAGTACCATCCTGATATGCTAGCTTGAAAGAATTAGGGCCTTTTACCTCTTGAATTGCAGATGGTCTTTTCCATAATGACTTGAACTTCGCGTGTGCTCCGTTTGGTTCTCTTCTTCTATCCCAAAGCAGAACCTGATCACCCAGCATAAATTTGTGTGGTTTGGCTCTCCTGTCAAATATTTTCTTGACCCATATTTGATGTTATGTAATCTGATCAACCAATTTATCACTTTCTTCTTCAATCCTCATTAAATGCATAATCCTCTTCTCCAAAGAATCTTGAAAATATGCATCTTCAATAACCCTCTGTAACTTTGAAGCCGCAAGTTCCTAGGGAAGTGACACTTGAGCCCCCATGCCATACACCATCTCAAAAGGTGACATCCCTATGGCTCTTTTTGGAAATGTGCGATCTGCCCAGAGAGCTTCATACAATCTTTTCTGCGTCTTTGAAATTTTCACTCACCAACTTCTTCATGATATTTATCAGATTTTTATTGCTTCACTCCTCCTGGTCGTTACCCTGAGGGTAATAATCTGAAGAGTGAGTGAGAGATATCCCATGATCATAACAAAATAATGAAATCTCGGCAGAAGAGAAGTTGGTTGCATTATCAGCCACAATTTTCTGAGGAACCCCAAACGAACCAGAATGTTTTCTTTAAGAAAATTACAAACAACCTCAGAAGTTGTCTTTCGCACTGGAATAGCTTTGACCCATTTGGTGAAGTAATCTATGGCCATCAGTATGTGTGTATGTCTGACACTTGAAGTAGGTGACAATGGACCTATAAAATTTAAACCTCGTTGTTTAAACGGTTCATCAATAACTACTGGTCTAAGAGGTAACGCTGCAAGTTGTGGCTTCCCAGTGAATAACTTACATTTTTCACACTTAGCTACCCAAGCATATGCATCCTTAAACATACATGGCCAATAATAATAATTTCTCAAGATTTTATAGGCAATTACTGTTGATGAAAAATGACCACCACAGGCTTCATCATGAAAGGTTTTCAATAGTGACTCCTGAAGCATCTTATCCACACAGCGTAATAAAGTTCCATCCGACCCCTTTTTGTACAACACATCATCAAAAATAACATATTTAACAGCCTTTAATCTCAAATTCCATTTTTCTCTCGGAGAGAGATGCGCTGGACAGACTCCATAAGTCAGGTAATATGCAATGTCTACAAACCAAGAGTCTTGAAGTCCAACAAATAAGACTAAGGGCAATTCCTCATTCACTTCATTCTTACTTTCTGCAATTAACTTACACAAACCCTGTCCTCTCACTAATTTTGTTGGTTTAATGTCTAGATTAAAATCTTGTATCTTAGACACCCATGAGGCTCTATTGTTCATTCCTATATCCTGTTGTGTTAAAATGCTCTTAACAGCAAAATGAGGCACATAAACTATCACATGAGAATGAAGGATATAGCATCTGAATTGTTTGACAGTTTTCACAACAGCAAATGCTTGTTTTTCCATCAGTGAATATTTCAATTCATGTTTCTTGAGAGGAACACTCATGAAGGATATCGGAACTTCTTCATTTTCTTCATTATTTTGTAACAAAATCCCTGACATAGTATGTTCTGAAGCATAACAATAGATAATAAAATATTTCTTGAAATTTGGATTAACAAGAATAGGTGCTTGAGCTATAGCTTCTTTTATTGATTCAAAATATTTCTTCCCCTCTTCATTCCATTTGAATACCTGCTTTTCACTCATCAAGTTTACAATGTACCTTGTGGTCTCTGCAAAATCTAGAACAAATCTTCTCAAAAAATTCACCTACCCAAAGAAGGACCTAACTGCATTTCTATTTGATGGTAAACTTAACTGTCGAATTGTCTTTATTCTCTCAGGATCCACTTTAACTCCTTCTTTAGAGACGATGTGACCAAGTAATTTGCCTTCTGTAACCCCGAACACTGACTTCTTTGGATTCAATGACACTCCATGTTCTCGGCATCTTTGCAATACTTGCCTTAAGTCTCTTAGGTGATGCTTTCTCCTCTTCGAGAAGACAGCTAGGTCATTAAGATATACAACAATTATCTTATCTTTCAGATGATCGAAAGACAAGTCCATAGCCCTCTGAAAAGTTGCCCATGCATTTATCAGACCAAATGGCATCCTTTTATAGGTGAAGGTACCCCAGGGAGTGATGAAAGCAGTTTTATGTTGGTCGCTTTCTGAAACACTAATCAGATTATAACCAGAAAAAACATCAAGCATAGACATCATTTCTGAATTAGAGACTGTCGGTAGAATATGATCCATAGTGGGTAATGGGTAATTATCTTTGAGGCTAGCCTAATTCAAATTCCTAAAGTCCATGCAAATTCTTATCTCTCTGTTTTTCTTACGAACTAGGACAATATTGGCTATCCAAGTAGAATGGTGAATAGGATATATGATTCTAGGTTTCAACATTTTGTCTACCTCCTGAAATATAGCTTCAGCAACTTTGGGGTTAAAATTTCTAATTTTCAGTCGAAAAGGGCTTGTTCCAGGCTTCAAAGGAATGTGATGTTGAAATTTTCCTTCCCCGAAGTTCTTTAGGTCATCATAGCACTAAGAAAAAATGTCTTTGTATTCAACCAGGAGACTTATGAACCTCTCTTTCTTTGCAGGTGTGCAACATTTTCCTAGATTAACAAACTCTAGATCCTCCTTGGTTCCAATATTAACTCTTTCATAACCACTAGCATCTTGGACTACAGGAATTCGTTCATCTTTTCCCTTCTTAAAGGCATCATGATGATCAAAGAAACGTTCTAAAGAGACCAACCCTTAAGGAATCTTATTTCCTTTTAGTTGTATTATCCCATCATTCATTTCTTGACCCAGTTCCAATGAAAACTCCTTACATTCAACATCTGATCCTTCAAAGAAGGTAGCAGTGAAGATTTCTGCGCAATGCAAGAAGTTGTTGATTTGCTTGTCATTCTCAAAAACGTGCCAAAATTCTGAATTATCAGGTACACTAGGTCGATATATCAATTCCACTCGATAGGTATCATTTACAAACTTGGGATGAGGAATCAATAGGGAAGTTGATACTGCCAAAGAATCAACTTCAGAATTTTGTTCTCTAGGGATAGCTTCAATATAAATGCATCAAAACCCTCAATTTCATCCTAGACTCTATTTCGGTAGTGCTTCAATCTCTCATTCTTTACATTGAACAACCCTCTAACTTGTTTCACAATCAACTTTGCATCTCCCTTAACTTGCAACAGCTTCACTCCCAATTTCTTCGCTTCAACTAATCCCAACAGGAAGGCCTCATACTCAGCAGTATTATTTGTGTTCTTGAATTCCATCTTAAAAGAAAAAGGAATATGTCTGTCAGAGGGAGAATGAGGACTACCCCAACTCCAGAAACCTGATGCTGCATAACTTCCATCGAATTTCATCAACCATAAATCCTCCATTGTCTCAGGTTGTGATATATTTCCTGTAGCTCCATTACCAGATAAGATCATATAATTCCCAAATTGACATTCATGATATAATATTTGGGCCTTTGGATCATCAGAAAGGAAAATAGTGAACTTAGATTTGGGCTCGGGTTGCAAAATGACTCGTTGTTTCCCTATGGGAATGGTGGCTTGAGACCAATCCATCTTTATCTCACCCCCTAGGTATCTACAAAATGTATGACTTAACATGTCGTAACTCACAGGGATATCAACTATCAAAATGGTTAACTTAATTCTTTTTTCTGGATGAGCAGCAAGGACTACTTGAGCATCTTTGATCTGTCCTAATAAGGGTATTTGTTTGTAATCCATTGAATAACACCTACCAAAGGTTTTTGTTAAGGATAATCCCAAGGATTTGGCTACTGCAGATGGCATGATATTATCTGAGGCACCTGAGTCTATAATACAGTTATTTAATTTGTGACCATTTATGAGCAAACATATATAAAAAGGCTTGGGTTTTGATTCAAGAACAAACAACGTATCATCAGCTTGATGGCTATTATTTCAGGGAAAACTTCATGAGTAGCAAGATGAGTTGACACATCACCTTGGCAAGACAATGTAGCATTAATTGACTGTTGTACCATGTCGGCTTGTACATATGCATTATTTCCTTTTACAAACTTAACCAATCTATCAAGTTCTTTGGGCTTCAATTTTAGGTGTTTTGCTAGTGTAATTTGAATCCGAGAGGATTTACAAAATTCTACAATATCAAACGAACCTTCAGTCTGTACATATTTCAATAACTGGGGTTCTTGACGCCTAAAATCATTATTATGAAACCGAGAAACAATCTCCTTACTTTTAGGATTCACAACAAAAGACGGGGGAGCACCTTGAGGTTTTACATTCTGTTGATTTTTGGTCAATACAACACAAGAAGGATCTTCCAAGGTAACCAAAATATCACCTCCTCTTTCTGAATCTAACTTGTACTACAGGAAGTGGATTTCAAAGTCGCTAGGTTGCTTAAAAAAATCTTCTTCACTTGGTTCACTAAGCACCTCCTTAGAACCAATCAACTGGGCATAACGCACCATCTCTGGACAAGAACTTCCATCATGGTGATCGGTGAGATGGAAAATGCACATGTTAGCTTTTGGTGGAGGCACTTCAATAGCTAGTCTTTGTTGTGTAGGAGGTAATTGTAGTGCTTTATCTCCAATCCCTACTAACTGATTTGAAAATCTCCTCAGGATGTCTTGATAGGTCTATGGATAAGTTATATTGGATTTAGGCAATTGTCTCGAGTGTTATCATACCATTCATCAATCTCTGAATCACTAGGTCTGATATAGTTGTTGAGGTTGATTCTTGCGGACCAGTAGTTTGAACTTCTTTCTTCCACTTTCCTATAGTAATTAAATCATCCTCCAATTCTATAGCTAAAGTCTTGGTAGCTGCTAAATTTTGCACTCTTTGCCTACAGATTAGGAAACTTATTTCTAAAGGAATTGAGTTAATAAAGAAGCACTTCAAGTTATCATCAGAGGGTCTTTGAGTAGTCGAGATCTTATGGACTATCTTATCAAACTTAGCTACAAAATCCCTCATCGTTTCAGGAATCTCCTTTTTCAATTGTACCAATTGGGCCAAAAGTGAATGTTCGTCCTCAGCTAATTTAAATCTGTTACAAGCTAGGTTGTCGTTGCACCAAAAGATTGACTTGTCAATGCTTGATACAACCACAAGACTTATAGAATCCACAGGAGGTTGTTAAACCACGTCACAAATCCCCGCGAGGGACGCTGGCCCACTACCAACAATCCCCCTCCTAGTGTCACTCATGACAGCCTGCGTGATTCGAACCTGTGACCAAGCTCTGATACCACTTGTTACAAGGTAGGGTTGTCGTTGCACCAAAAGATCAACTTGTCAATGCCCAATACAACCACTAGACTTATAGAATCCACAGGAGGTTGTTAAACCATGTCATGAATCCCCATGAGGGACGCTAGCCCACTGCCAACAAAATCTAGCTTCAAATTTTGTCTTAAGATCTTGCTAATTTGTAATATCACCATTAGGTAAATGGTAAAATCAATCTGCGGCAACTTTAGTCAATGTTTGAACAAATAATCTTACAACCACATCCTCATGCTGGATTGCTAATACCCCATAAACCACATTGAAGGCATTCAAATGATCATCAGTCGTAACATTTCCATCACCACTAAACTTGGGTAATTGATCTCTTGAACCTTTCGGGGGATTTAAATTTTCTCCAAGAGCAAGTGGTCCTACAACTGGCCCCCAAGGGTTATTAGCAGCCATGGGTAATACAATATTCAAAGGCGTGTGATTGATTACACTAGGAAGAACACCATGCAAAGTTAGGGTGTGACAAACAGAAGATACAGGTAAAACAGGAGAAGAGCTTGGGGGTCTACTTCTTACTCTTTTTCTAGGTGTAAAAGGTGGGGAAAAAGTTAAATTTTGTAGTTCTTGAAATACAAAATCAAACACCCCTTCACGTCTCTAGGACCTTGTATATCTTCTTGACTCCAGCCTGTCTACAAAATGTCTCTTCAATATACATAGGATGAATACTTAAGCTAATCACAAGACTGCCCTACCTGCCTTATGATTGTATCTAATCTACTTATTCGACACCCCAGGAGAGTTGCCCAAAATTTGTTGGTTAATAGATTTTCCTTTTACACATTCTGATTCTTTGACTTCTACATGCCCATAAACAAAAGACAAAAACACACCAACAGTTGGATAACTGCTTACACAGTTAACCTCTATATACGGGTACAGCTCCACAAGAATGATTTTCAACCAACTTAAATTACGACAATTCTCATGCACACTTTTTACTAGAAAGTATTAAAGGGATTTAAGCATTCATATGTCAACACAAAATGAACACTACAATATTTTAAAGTATAGATTTCTTCTTAAAGCTCACAGACTTTCATTCTTCTAATCGACGAGATAGGCAATTTCAAAAGTTTTATTTTCACAGTCATATACACTGCATTAGAAAGATTGCAAATTCCACAATTGAATCGAATCCTCACAGAGATTCACATTACAATTCATAAATACGCATATTTATAAAAACAAAAAATGTTGCAGCTTTATTCACAGACAAAATTACCTTTCTTTTCCAGAGAACATAATATTGCTAAAAAGAAGATAAATTTTTTTGTTCTATCTTAACCCAAAAATTCTCGAACCTTTGACAAGGCTTTTAAACAAATATATATAGCGGCCAAGCTATGATAGTTTGTTACATTTGAACTAGAGTAAAAAGATTAACTCTTCATGAGAGTTAAAGAAGTCTATCTTTAAACCTGAAAAACAACAACTAAATAGGAAAAGTGGCATAAGTTGTGAGAAACACTGATGCAATCAAGCTCCTGCAAATGACATGGCCTCCACCTGTTTGTCCTGTGACGAAGGGTACTTCGAATATTTCGCCACTCCAAGTGAGCTGAGAAGAAGTTGAGAATAAGCTAATAATGTGGAAGACCGATATGTAGAATTCATTGCTTCCACACTTCTTTATTTTTTCTTACCTGCACAACCTTACCCTAATGCGTCTCAAGATGATCGAAGCAAACCACTAACATGGATTCAGTTCTTGCAATTTTCAAGAAATTCTCCATTTTCAAGGACTTTTCTTCTTGGGGTTGTTGCACTCAATCTTTGAAAGCTTGGATCATATCAGATGAGTCTTCAAGCGTCTGCTTATCCTCTTTTAGGAGTTCAAGATCTATGCATTTCATGTCTTTCTGCATAGTATTAGTTAGTTCTTTTAACTCCTTTAGAAGCTTAATGGATTCCTCATGTGCTTGATCAATAGTTGAATTTCTCCACTCAAGATTCTCTTTGCACACAAAAAGTACATTGTCATCAAGACCATGAACCGACTTTTCTGCTAAGAAAATCATTACTTCATACCTCTGTGTATCCCTCATTTGTTTCAATACAACCACAAACTTGCTTTTCTCTTTTTCCCAAGCAACTATTTCCATTTCCAACTCCTTACTTACAGACTCTGCATTTTCAAACACCTTGACTAGAACGAGAATATAGCTAGTTCTTTGTTGGGCAATTGATTCCAGCCATTCACTGAAGACATCTACAACCATTCGGCTTCTTTGAACCTGATCAAATAGTTTCTGGTTCATTGGGGATCTTGGGTCAAATGACAAGGGAACTTGAGAAAGCGGTTCAGGGTTAGGATCCTATATAGCATTGATATATTGGGTCATTTGCATTATGATCTGCTTCATTTCATTTTTATCCTTCTCATCTTTCCAAGTTCTGTTGAGAATTCTTTTACTGGAAGTCTCCAAATGCTTAGCATCCGCAACTCGAGAGGTCACCACTAAGTCAATCTTTTCAATGACAAATTCCTTCTTAGTGATATTCTCTGCATCTGTCTGTCGGGGGTCTGGCCACCTCTGCAATCCAATGTCCTGTTTGGTCATCCACATCAATCATCACTTCAGTCTTAAGCCTTTTGGACTTTGATGTTCTTCCCAGACATTTACTGACCATGTCCTCCATTGGGATTGAGATGGGAATTACATCCCTTTTCTTGGTAAGTGAAGCACTTAACCATTTGGGAACAGTAGATGTCTCCCTGGGTGGTGGTGATTGTTGGTTAGTAGTGACGACAGCCATGGTATTCACAGAATCCTCAGGTTCTTGGATTTCTTTTCCTTTATCTGCTACACCTGTAATGAGCTTATCATGAATCTGAGCATCCATTGCTCCTTGAATTTCTTCCTCAGAATCCAAGTCTACTACAAGTGAACTTGCAAGGAGTTTCTGATTGCTTTTCCTACTACGAGATCTGGTGACACGAGCAGAGGCAGAACCCAGAGAAGATTCTCCTAAATTTGCAATTTTGGTTTTCTTCGTTCTTTGTTTCTTATTACCTGCAATATCAATAACAATGTCAAAAGGACAAAGAGATGCTTCAAAAGTTGCACGAGTTCGACCAATTTTCTACTCTTAGGTGCGAATAGAGGTTGTTGTCCAAAACGGCGATCTTTCAGCCATCTTTCTATCCGTCTGATCACGTTGAAGGTTCTAGCCTGAATGTTATCATCCCCTTTCCTATCCCAATCAACCTCTGGAATAAGCTACCCCTGTATCCTCTCATCGAACTCAGTATCAACAACTTCCTCACCTTCGTCTTCTTGCACATCAGAAATATTCATAGACAAACCCATGGTCACAATTTTTTGAACCGTGAACCTCGGCCGCAATCTTCTTCTAAGTTCAAATTCATCACCATTGTTCTCCCAGTAATCTTCTAGCTGAGGTTCATCACAAAAGCCATCATCAACATTTAAGTTCTCTATAGCAAACCTTCGACTGTCAAATTTATATCTAGCAACGTATAACTGCAGATTGAACTTCTTGAATTCAAGTTCAAGGTTCAAGGCATCTGAAATTGATCTACAACTATAGTATCCAAGATCTACTGAAAAGACTGCCCCAGACTTTCCTCAACTTTTCTTATCAATATAAGCTAGTTGTCGACTGATTTCAATTAAAACATAGCTATCCAAAGCATACCTGGGTAACCTAAAAGGTTCACCCTAAAAGACGCCAACTCTAATATATGTGAACTGAGCAAATTGGATAAAGAAACTACCATAAATAACAATAAATTCCATTGCTTTTGTCGACAATCTCCTGTTTGTATTACCCTGCAACTCATGAACTAATCTTCCTACAAAAATGTCATTCCATCTCATGAAATTTTCTGCATATCTTTACTCCTATAGGTGAGGATAGTATTCATATACTTTTATTCCATCAATCTAGGGTTCATGATGTAAGCCATTCCAATCTCGGGTGCAAGCAAGCATATAAAACAAGTATGAAGACATATAGAAACCACTCATTCCCGCAAATTTGTTTAAACTCTCATGCAATCTCTCTGCAACAACTTGTCCCCAATTCAGGTAGGTGCTTCCATTCAACATGATTTGGATGTAGAAATACATCCAGTCTTCCCAATAAAAGGCATGGGCATTTCCTTTCAATCTATTCAACGGAACAACAATATCTCGTACCTCTGTTATGAAGTGCCCTCTAGTGAGTGGCCTTCGTAATCTGGAACCTCCCTTTTGAATTTTCAATAACCAGTTCCTGGCAATCACACTTTTATAAGTTCTCTTCTTCTCAGAAAAGAAAGAGTATGAAGTGCCAATGGTCCAGTCTTCATATGGTTCCTTATGAGGAATGCCCATAGCTGCCATTACGGTCTCCCTATTTATTTTCAATAGAACTTCACCATTAATGTCCCTGATACACCTGTGCTCCGTATCATACCAATTCATACATTCTAAAACTAGCTTCGGGCATGGTGTAGCGACAGGAAATGCAGCAGCCTCAACCAAACCACTCCTCACGATTTTCTCCATCATAGAATTTTGGGTTGGGTTCTTAACTCTCTCAAGAAAATCAGAGAGGTATGTCTGTGCTAATGAAGTGTCCCCCATCTCTGTAAGTGAGCTAACAAAGCAAGAAGTGCACCCCAATTTTGGCAAAGTTCGCCTGATAATGGCCCCTCTCATATTTATCAAATAATTTCAGGAATGAAATGAATTCTTCTACACAGCAAAGGCAACAAACAACAACTAGCTTCCAAAACAAGTAAATACAATAGAAGAGAGAACAATTGAAACTAACCTGATCTCGACAGCAAATTCTCGGAAACCTTCTGAATGCAGATACAATACCTTCAACTTTCCTTGCTTTCACGGCTACTGAGAAGGTACTAGAAAGATTGATAGCTTTTGAAATAAAATGGACAAAATCACACTCAAATCCTAGCTAGTTGTACAAATTAAGTAAGCTCATGTGAGTTGACACCTAATTTGATTTATAACCGACATGCATTTAATTTCGGGTCATTCCATCACATAACACATGAATTACCATGATTGCTTGCCATAATTAGAAATTAACATTTCGAACTTCCAGGAATATTCTCCTTTCCCATCGCCATTTTCCCTCCATGATGCACACTCCATTTCCTAAATGAAGCCTCAGACTATGAATTTCGAACTTTGAACCAAGAACCAAGAACCGAAAGGTTCAAAGGTTCAAGTTCAATATTGAGAAATAACATAGAACAACACATAAAACAGTCTCCACAACAAAACAAAGGACAATAAATGAGCAAAGACATAACCGATGCATGATCAATTGAACCTTGAACCTTGAACCAAAAAGGTTCAAAGGTTCAAGTTTAATACAAATTTCAACAAAGTGCTTGCTTTTACCATAAAACAAAGTTGCGAAGAAAAAAATTTAAAATGCGCTTTGAACTTGAACTTTGAACTAAGAAAAAGTTCAATGACTCGGGTTCAAAGGGAAGAAATACATGACCGAAAGGGAAAATAAACATCAAAGGACGACCTTCAAATTGAAATTTTAATGAAAGTAGGGAGTACTAACACTGTCAGCATTACCTTTAGTGAAACCAAGCTTCAAAAGATATTTGTCCAATCTTGCGTAACAAGCTTTGGGGGCTTGTTTTAATCCATATAAAGCTTTCCTTAACCTGCAAACCATGTTTTTGTCATCTGAAAGTGAAAATCCATCAGGTTGCTCAATGTAAACTTCTTCTTGAAGATCTTCATTCAGAAATGCACACTTAACATCCATCTGATAAACCTTGTAGTTCTTATGGGCAACATAAGCAAAAAATAATCTCCCAGTTTCAATCCTAGCTACCGAAGCAAAAGTTTCATCATAATCAATTCCTTCCTTCTGAGAATGTCCTTTACAAACCAATCTAGCTTTATTCCTCACAACTTGTCCATCTTCATTCAATTTATTCCTAAAAACCCATTTAGTTCCAATAACATTCTTATTTTTAGGTCAGGGAACTAAAGTCCATGTGTTATTCTTTTTTATCTGATCTAATTCCTCTTCCATAGCTTTCATCCAACATTCATCTTTACATGCTTCAATTACGAATGTCGACTCAATTTGAGAAATTAAACATACCTCATCAGTTGCCAACCTTCTTCTTTTCATTACTCCTTTGTTTTTGTCTCCAATGATCTGATCTTCTAAATGATTCAACCTTACATGTCAGGGAGTCTTCTGACTTTTTGTTCCTATGCTCTGATCTTCAGTTACTGTTGAATTTTCTGATACTATCGAAATAACCGGTTCAACATTTTGTTCCAATGCAGGTGCTACCGGTTCAATTATGATCATCTCCACTGTCGGTTCTCTCTCATAAGTTTTGATTTGATTTATGTTTTGTTCATCCACCTTGACATTAGTGATCTACACAATTCTCTGCAATCTTTTGTTATAACATCTATATGCTTTGCTTTCATTAGAATAACCAAGAAATATCATTTGATCACATCTAGGATCAAACTTTCCAATGGAATCATCTCTTTTGATATAGCATTTACTACCAAAGATTCTGAAATACTTAACTATAGGTGTATGACCAAACCATAACTCATAAGGTGTCTTACTGGTGTCACCCTTGATATGAACTCTATTGAATGTGTATACCATCATGCTCACAACTTCTCTCCAACAAATATGAGGCAGATTAGCTTTCATCATCATAGTTCTAGCCGCATCCAAGATAGTTATGTTCTTCCTTTCCACAACTCCATTCTACTGAGGTGTCCGGGGTGCAGATAATTGTCTCCTTATCCCATTCTTTTCACAATAACTGCTAAATTCACCGGATGTCAATTCTCCACCCTGATCTAACCTTAAGCATTTAGTCTTCAATCATGTCTCTGTCTCAACTTTAGCTTTAAAGATTTTAAACTTTTCAAATGCTTCAAATTTCTCCCCTTAGAAAAGTAACCCGCATCATTTTAGAATAGTCATCAATGATTAGCATAAAATATCTCACCCTGAAAAATTTTGATTCTAGCAAGACCACACAAATAAGTATGAATAAGATCAAGAACATTATTACATTTGTCTTGTATACTCTTAAAAGAAGTTCTAACTTGCTTTCCCATTTGACATTACTTACTGTAGCATCCTAAAATTGCGACACTTGCAATTTCGACTGCATTTCGGTCTTCACGATGGCGACGCAACACGCAACCTGAATGGAGACCCTGAAACTTGCTCGCGACACTGAAAAATGCATTTTTCAAGTACCCTGGCCTGAACCTCCTTGCACCCTGCTATCCCGGGAGGTGGGACCAGAGCGCCCAGCGCCCTGGTCCCCAGGACCATGGCGCCCAGCGCCCTAGTCCCTGGGTCCTATTTTGGGCCCGGTCTCCTAAGGGGCTCGAGTCTTTTTGTTTGCAATTTGGAAATTAACTTTCCCTGGTCGGCCTAAGGTCGGGAAAATCAGTCTATCAGCCCTAAATGACAAGTATATAAACTACATTTTCCTCTTTCATTCGACATGATGGAAAAGGCGTGGAAAATATACTCAAGCATTCAAGCATTCAAGCATTCTTTCAAGCAATTGATCATTTCAAGTCTCCATTCAAGGCTAAGTGTTGCATTCAAGACAAGGATTCAACCATTGAAGAGGAGATCACATACAACATATTACTACAACATACAACATACAACATCTAAACCTTCGCACATAAGGATACCAACATCCTTAGAACAAGGTATTAGTACTTGTTTTACAGTCATTTACATTTACAGCTCTTGCTCATTTCTTGGTTAATTCCAAAACCGGGGTTTGACCTAAAGGCAAACCCCTAATCCCTAACCCCCCAATCGTCTTCGCTTTTCTGTGTGTAGGTTGCAGGTACGCGGCTGAAATTGAAGATCTGGAATCCTTGTGCAGAGACGAACAGATCCCCCTTCGTTTCGTGGATTTTTCGGAGGACCGTGGCGCTGGGCACCATCGTCCTGACAACTTTTGCTCAAATTTGCAGGACAGCGCCGTATCGACATTCTACTACTAATTCCAGGTCCGCAGCTTCATCCTATAACCCAAACTCAGTTTATAAGCGAATCTTTATGACTTTCTATGCATGCTTAGCTTAATTTCCTTAACAACATTCTTTACAAAAGAGGGTAGCCTTGCTTTCCTAACCCTTGAAATTCATTTAGCATCCAACCTTACATTGTGTGGGATTGGATCTTATGAGTTTCAACCCCTCTTTTGAATGTAAAGTCTCTCCCCTAAGTGAAAACCATCGAGTCCTAGCAAACCTCCCTTCTCTCTCCTCGGAGTTGGAAGAGGGGAGAACAACTAGGGTTCGATCGCGATTTTCCGCTTTACACTTACATACTGGATTATAGGGCTTCACAATCTTAGGTATATCTCTAACTGCCTTAGTAGAACTGATCTTTACAATGCAATCAAAATTCACATGACACAACCTCTTATGCCACAACCAACTCTCATCAATTTGTGCAATAAAACATGTCTTCTCACCAGAATTCAAATGAAATATGTTACCTTTAGTCTGAGTACTGGTTGCAATCTCCAATCCAGATCTATTGATAATCTTGCATTTTTCATCCTTGAACTGTAACTAAAATCCCTTATCCACCAACTATCCTACACTCAAAATATTATGCCTTAATCCTTCAACATAATAAAGATTATCAGTATCATGCTTACCATCCAGTGAAATAGTTCCTCTTCTCTTGATCATGCATGTTTTGTCATCTCCAAATCTAACCAGATCGCCATCAAATTCTTGCAAATATAGAAACTTTCTTTTATCTCCAGTCATATGATGTGAACATCCATTGTCTATCACCCATTCATCCTTGTCTTTAATTTTAGCAGCAAGGGCCTTTTCTTTAGGTACCGGATCATCTTCCTTGATAGCCAAAAATACCCATTCCTTTCCATTGTCGGATCGACTAGCTGAATCTTTTGCCGGTTCATCATCAAAATCAATCACACCTTCTTCATCAGCATAGTAGCATGATTTGTCTTTGTTTCTCCTGTACTTATGCTTGTTTTGATAATCATGATTAGGCCTAAAAGATCTTCTAACTCTTTCCTTAAATCTTGAATTCCTTTCAAGACATCTAGATGCAAAATGACTTATCTTATTACATGCAAAACATCTAAAAGGTGATTTTCCTTCATACTTACTTCTTGCATGACCTTTAGGTACTTTTCTAGCAAATAGGGCTTCAAGTTGCTCAAACTCTTCATCTTCTTTCTTCATTTCCTCCAGTTCCTTAGAATATAAGGCTTTCCAATCACTCTTGTCGGTAGATGATGTAGATGCATGAAAAGAAGGTTCAGATTTTGCAACTCCAGAAGGACCGAATTCCTCAAGCTCAAAAGTAGATAACTTCCCAACCAAGGTATCCCTATTAACAGAGGTGTTTCCCATAGTTCTCAACTCATTAATTGCAGTAGCATTCATCTTATAAGCCGGTGGCAAAGCTCTCAATACTTTAGAAACTATTTCATCTTTGCTTAGAGATCCACCACAACACTGAATTCCCATGACAATCTCATTAACTCTCTCCATAAAAAACAATAATCCTTTCATCTTCTTCCATCTTCAGGTTCTCATATCTCACCCGGTAACCATCAAGTTTAGCAATTTTAACAGTAGGGTCACCTTCATTCAGAGTCTCCAATTTATTCCATATAGCCTTCATAGTTGATTTGTCAGATAGTCCCACAATTTGTTGATCAAAAAGTGCACACAAAAGGACTTCTATAGCTCTACAATCATTTTCAATGTCCTTATCCAAGCTTACCGAAGGAGGATTGCCAGATGTTAGATTATGAGGTGTATAGTCATTCTCGGTGATCTCCCAAATCTCCTTGCCAAGACATCTCAGATGAGTCTCCATCTGAATCTTCCATACTTTGTAATTTGTTCCATCAAGCCTAGGAATTTCTCTCCGGAAAACAACAGTAGATGAACTTGATGAACTTGCACTATTAGACGTCATAGGATCTTCCTCAAGAGGTTAAGCTTCTGCAAAGAGGACTAGGCTCTCATACCAATTGTTAGACAACTTAGATAACCGAAGGACAACTGAGAGAGGATGGTGAATCAGTTGTCAACATATTATAGAACTTTAAGCATTAAAACCTTAATACCAGAATAGCAGATATGACAATTAAGCACAAATATAAACCACAAATCATTTACCAACCATCCACAAAAGATAACACCAAGATTTGTACGTGGAAAACCCGGTAAAGGGAAAAACCACAGTGGGAAGTCTACCCACAGTTAGATAATACTTTTGCAGTAAGTATGTGATTACAATAAGAGGGGCTTGCACATGTAGGAAGGCCAACAGCCTAGAGCCCACTGCTCATCACAAAAGGAGCCTCACTGACTACAAAATAAATCCATTCTACAATCTAAAAGAAGAATGAACTACAAGAATAGCATCTCCTATGCCTGGGTACAGTTTCGGTTAAGCTCAGTACCGAAGGTCTTAAACCTCTTTCACCAACCCAATCCAATCACCTATGATTGACCAAAAACCTCTGCATATGATTACAACTTTATTCGCACACATATAATCCCATAACCTATGACCACATTAATCCCCATGAATCCCCATGATCTACAAAGAGATCTTACATCACATTTATACCAACTCGGGACCTAAACAATTAGGTCGGCCACCTAAAAGATAATACAATAAATTCATAACTTAAACCCGCAATCTAATGATCAACCAAGTCAGCCTGAGACCGAAACAACATAATCCAATCAATAAACCCAACCGGTAACGCATCAGGATCATCCACCAACACGTTACATAAACCACTCCATAACCTAGCCGAATAAGATAGCATTAGGTTCAAACCCAAATCCAACACCACCAATCAACAGGAACATGAACTAGATAACCGACAACATCCCGAAAGCCATCTAGAAGTTGCGCCAACACCACTTATCACGTGCATCAAAAGGTCTTCAACAAAGTTCTATCAGCAAAACCCTTACCGGTGACCAAAAGGCTTACTAGAACAAATGATAGCTCCTGAGTCATCAAATCTCAAACCAACTGATCATTATACCCATCTGAATAGCATAAATGGCATATCTAAAGAAAATCCACAAGCCAAAGCATAACGAATCAATATCATAAACCAACCACACTATCAGAACCTACCGGAAGCCTATAAACAACCAAAACAGTTTGTGTTGCCATCAATGAAAAAACATCAATGCAACACATAATCAATTCCTCTAATTGCCAACAAATGTTACCTTTAGTCTGAGTACCGGTTGCAATCTCCAATCCAGATCTGTTGATAATCTTACATTTTTCATCCTTGAACTGTAATTGAAATCCCTTATCCACCAATTGTCCTACACTCAAAAGATTATGCCTTAATCCTTCAACATAATAAACATTATCAGTATCATGCTTACCATACAGTGATATAATTCATCTTCCCTTGATCATGCATGCTTTGTCATCTCCAAATCTAACTAGACCGCCATCAAATTCTTGCAAAGATAGAAACTTCCTTTTATCTCCAGTCATATGATGTGAACATCCACTGTCTATCACCCATTCATCTTTGTCTTCAATTTTAGCAGACAAGCTCTTTTCTTCAAGTACTGGATCATCTTCCTTGATAGCCAAAAATACCCATTCCTTTCCATTGCGGGATCCTCTAGTTGAATCTTGTGCCGGTTCATCATCAGAATCAGTCACACCTTCCTCATCAACACAGTAGCATGCTTTGTCTTTGTTTCTCCTATACTTATGCATGTTCTAATAATCATGATTAGGCCTCAAAGATCTTCTAACTATTTCCTCAAATCTTGAATTCCTTTCAGAAAATCTAGATGCAAAATGACCTATCTTATTACATGCAAAACATTTAAAAGGTGATTTTCCTTCATACTTACTTCCTGTAGGACCTTTAGGTACTCTTCTAGCAAATAGGGCTTCAAGTTGCTCAAACTCTTCATCTTCTTTCTTCATTTCCTCCAGTTCCTTAGAATATAAGGCTTTCCAATCACTCTTATCAGTAGATGATGTAGATGAATGAAAAGCGGGTTTAGATTTTGTAACTCCAGAAGGACCGAATTCCTCAAGCTCAAAAGCAGATAACTTCCCAACCAAGGTATCCCTATTAACAGAGGTGTTTACCATTATTCTCAACTCATTAATTGCAGTAGCCTTCATTTTATAAGCCGGTGGCAAAGCTCTCAATACTTTAGAAACTATTTCATCTTCGCTCAGAGATCCACCACAACACTGAATTCCCATGACAATCTCATTAACTCTCTCCATAAAAGCAGTAATCCTTTCGTCTTCTTCCATCTTCAGGTTCTCATATCTCACCCGGTAACCATCAAGTTTAGCAATTTTAACAGTAGGGTCACCTTCATTCAGAGTTTCCAATGTATTCCATATAGCCTTCACAGTTGATTTGTCAAATAGTCTCATTATTTGTTGAGCAGAAAGTGCACACAAAGGGGCTTCTCTAGCTCTACAATCAATTTCAATGTCCATATCCAAGCCTGCCAAGGGAGGATTGTCAGATGTCGGATTATGAGGTGTATAGCCATTCTCAGTGATCTCCCAAATCTTCTTGACAAGACATCTCAGATGAGTCTCCATCTAAATCTTCCATACTCTATAATTTGTCCCATCAAGCCTAGGAATTTCTCTCCGGAAAACAACAGTAGATGAACTTGATGAACTTGCACTATTAGATGCCATAGGATCTTCCTCAAACGGTTAAGCTTCTGCAGAGAGGACCAAACTCTGATACCAATTGTTAGATAGCTTAGATAACCGGAGGACAACTGAGAGGGGAGGGGGGGTGAATCAGTTGTCAACAGATTATAGAACTTTAAGCACAAATATAAACCTCGGAACATTTACCAACCATCCACAAAAGATAACACCAAGATTTGTACGTGGAAAACCCGGTAAAGGGAAAAACCAAGGTGTGAAGCCTACTCACAGTTAGATAATACTTCTGCAGTAAGTATGTGATTACAATACGAGGCGCATGCACATGCAGGAAGGCCAACGGCCTAGAGCCCACTGCTCATCACACAAGGAGCTTCACTAACTACAAAATAAATCCAGACTACAATCTGAAAGAAGAATGAACTGCAAGAATAGCATCTCCTATGCCTAAGTACAGTTCTCGTTAAGCTCAGTACCAAAGTCATAAACCTCTTTCACCGACCCAATTCGATCACCTATGATTGAACAAAAATCTCTACATATAATCACAACTTTATTCGCACACAGATAATCCCATAATCCCATTATCTACAAAGAGATCTTACATCATATTTATACCAACTCGAGACCTAAACAATTAAGTCGGCCACCTAAAAGATAATACAATAAATTCATAACTTAAACACACAATCTAATGATCAACCAAGTCGGCCTAAGACCAAAACAACATAATCCAATCAATAAACCCAACCGATAATGCATCGGGATCATCCACCAACATGTTACATAAACCGGTCCATAACCTAGTCAAATAAGATAGCATTAGGTCCGGACCTAAATCCAACACCATCGATCAACAAGAACACGAACAAGATAACCATCAGCATCCTGAAAGCCATCTAGAAGCCGCACCAACACCACTTATCACGTGCATCAAAAGATCTTCAACAAAGCTCTGCCGATAGAACCCTTACCGGTGACCAAAACGCTTACTAGAACAAATGATAGCTCCTGAGTCATCAAATCCCAAACCAATTGATCGTGATACCCATCTGAATAGCATGAATGATAGATCCAAACCAAATCCACAAGCCAAAACATATCGGAGCACACCGGATCAATATCATAAACCAACCACTCTACTGGAACATACTGGAAGCTGGTAAACAACCAAAACAGCCGGTGTTGCCATCAATGACAAAACATCAATGCAAGACATAATCAAGTCCTCCAATTGCCAACAGATAGTGAAATATGCAAAGTTGAGATTGTAGGAGTGTGTGATGAAAGTATTGGTGCCAAATTGCATAATGGTTGCTTGTGTGAGCAGCTACATTCAGAGGAGATTACTGGAAGCAGTATTGTTGGAAGCTTATTCATATTGATTCATATATTCATGTACCTTGCTTGAAAATAGTTAGTCTCCCTAGCAAGCTCTTTGTATCTTGCTTGAGGCAGTGAATCTCAACTTGCAAGTCTCTTGTATCTTGCCTTGGGGTAGTGCATCTCATCCTACAAGTCCTTCTAGACGCAATGAGCTTTCTTGATAGTCTACCTAAAACAAACACTGTAATCTTGTTCATATATTGTGTCACAATGGTTTTTCCCTTTTTGGGTTTTCCAATTATATCTGGTGTTCTCTTGTGTATGGTGTTCATTGTTTTATCTACCATTGCTGCTAACAAGACTAAGGATTAATTAAATATGAAGTTGTCATTGAAAAGGTTTAAGTGATTGTTCAAGACTAATTCACGCCCCTCCCATTCTTGAGGTGTGTTTAACAGAATGTTCTTTGCTTAAATTCATTTTCTATTATTTCAAAAGTATTTTTTCATACCACAATATTCTTTATTCTCCTATCATGCTAATAGGTTGAGTACACGTTCATGTCATACAAGTCCTTTTCTTTATAACTAACTTTTTGCTTAATCTTAAATCTAGAACCACATACTTGATCAACTTGAAAAAAGGAGAAAAATCAATAGTAGAAGTAATACTCATTAATAACTTGCTGGGATGAGATGTCTATATCATAATAGTTCTCTAGTGGTTAATTTTATCAGAAGAGTCACTTCTTGTACAATAGCATCAAAATTTAGTCAAATCTTTTCTAAAACTTTCTATAAGTTATATCTCTTTTTTAAATTGAATAAATGTAAATTATAAAGATAAAATTGCAATCATGAAATACAAAAATAAAATGTACATCTCATAACAGCAACCTTAACTTCTAGAATACAAGCACAAAAGAGCCATCAAGGATAAGATGACCAAGAGAGCTACACAAAGAGAACCAGCAGTGCTTACTACCAGCCAGAAAATGGACACAATATTGACAATTACATAAGGAACCAGTACATAAAATAGACCTAGTATTGTCAATTACATAAAAGACTGAACATAGTGACAATAGAACTGCCCAGTGATAAAAAGAAATAACTAAAGAGGAAGAACCGACTAACTGAAACAAACCCGGATAAACAGTCAGTCCTGTAAGAAAGGTCTTAATCCTTGTATTATGCCAAGCTTCTTTTGACAGAGATCAAACACACACTAACTCCTAAAGAGATACGTAACTTGTGTATTCTAAAGAGCTCAATAATATTGACTTGAATTTAAACTTGGTTGTGAAAGGTTAAATGTATTAGACGACAAAACTGGCTGCTAAACATCAATAATGTGTCTGTCAAACAGTAATGAGTACTCATCATTCATTGCCTAACAATTCATCAACATACACTTAATACGCAAGTGGAGTGTGAAAACAAAACATTATTGACCATTGCACATGGCACCGTAGATTTTTACAGATAAAAGCCCAAACTTTGTAGGTAGGAAGATTGGACAAAGTCCAAACTTATAATTGTACATGCCACTGTAGTGATATCAAAGAGCCTACGAATATAGGCTAGGTGCAGAGCTGTTTTGAGAATCGTAACAGTTAAAAGTAATGGCTTGTGATTCAAGAAGCTTCCATTTTGTGTTGGTCCATGGATCTTGCTTTGGAGGGTGGTGTTGGTACAAAGTTGCAGACCTCCTTATGAAAGACGGTCATACTGTCTCTGCCCTTGACATGACCAGCCAAGGAATCGACCCCACTGATGCAGATCACATTTCCACATTAGAGGAGTACAATAAGCCTCTCACAGACTTCTTTACTGGTCTTCCTTCAAACCATAAGGTGTGCACTTTTTACACAGCTGAGCTAAAACAAGTAGCATGGCAATGGTCTAAATCTGATATGACAATATTTGTATAGGTGATACTGGTTGGTCATAGCGCTGGTGGCTTCAATCTGACATACACCATGGAGCGCTTCCCACATAATATCGTTGTTGCTGTTTTTGTTACTGCACTGATGACCCTCAGCGGATTAACTGCCTTTGACAGTTTGAAAGGGGTTTATTTCTAATATCTTTTTTCAATCTTGCAATGTTTTGTTTTGTTGTTTATTAGATAAATGTTTTTTTACCAGAATTATAAATTGGAAGAGGGTTTTGAAAGTATCTTGAAACTCTGTACATTAAGAAAGAGCAAATACAACATGGGAATAGAACTTTCAAAGAAACAAGCTGTAAATTCAGAAAGACTTCCAGAAATAAACAGCAAACTCTCAAGAAAGGGATAACCACAACAACAATCATGGAAGAGGATTGAATCCAAATCTGTATGAGCTCTAAAATGGAATTAAAAGTTGGTTCCTAGGGGAACCATATTATTTTTCCAGAGATTAGGCTCAACCAAAGGACAATTTATAGTCTCTGCATGCTTGACGAGATCCCTGTGCACTCCTGAAATGGAACCCACAACTAAAATGCCAAATTTCTTCCCTTCATTTCTCATAGAAGAGCCATCTTTAAACTCAAACTCTTTCAACGTTCTGAATCTCTTTCCATGATTAGGAGATGGAATGATGCTGCTTATCTGAATATGATTCTGCTTTTGATACTTTAAACGAATGGGAGAAGTGCGCAACTTTATGACAATGAAGGCAAACATGCGAGGAGAACTCATTTTGAACTCTCTACTCCAAACCCCAAATTTGAAACACAATTTTATAAAATTTGACAGCATCTTATCAATATCCACACTCGCACAAAATAAAATAAAAAACTAAGCATTTTCATAGATAAAAATTCACCACTTAATTACATAGTTCTTGTATTCTCTATTATATACTTGTTATATTTAAGACCATAAAGATTTTTTATATATAAGACATAAATTTATTTTAATTTCAATTTCATTTTTTATATTTATGACTTTTTTTGGTTGATCTATAGATTTCTTCTGGACTTCGAAACTTTGGAGACCTCACATATTCCTTTGCGAATGGAGAAGAAAATAAACCCACATCCGTAAAGTTTGGCAAACAATTTTCACAAGAATTTTTGTTACAGAACACACCCTCTTCGGTAAACTATTGAAATCAAACTGCTGGGCTTAACTATAGACTTAATTGTTTGATTGACTGGTTGGTATCATGGAATTCATGCAGGATATTTGTTTGACCCATTCTCTGCTGAAAAGATCTCCTTACTGGGAAGGAGTTGTTTCCTACACAAAGGAAAACTATGGACGAGTTCCCCGAGCTTACATTGTAGCCAAAGAAGATAAATTACTTCCGGAGGAATTCCAGAGAAAAATGATCGCAGACAATCCTCCACAAATGGTATATGAGATAGAAGGATCAGATCACTCTCCTTTCTTCTGCAAGCCTGATCAACTTGCTCACATACTCCTGCAAATTGCCAATAGATGCCTATGTAACTAATTGCAAGTAGATGGCTATGTAACTAATGACGTGCCTCATTTTCCTTTTCTTTGCATGTAATCCATAGTAAGAATCACAATATTTATATGATACTTACAAATCCTGTAAAATATAGCCTTACCAAATACTCGTACTTTGAATGAAAGCATGGGCTTGTTTGTAAGAAGCAAAATTTATAAATTCTGTCAGGTGATCTGCATCGATCTTTGAATGTATCAAAGTGTAAAGAAAATATAGTACTTTTCTTAAATTAAATAAATGTAATAACTTAAATTAGTTGGTTCATACTACATGCTATAATTAAATAAAAGGACAGGGTATTTAGTTGGTTCATTCTGGTTGAAGGATTGGGAAGGTTTCTCAACTACCACAGATAATGGTTTTATCAAGGGATGGAAAGTAGTTGGGTGTTTTAGTTTCATTTCTCATCTTTAATTTTTGGAAGATTTCTTTTTTATGGGAGTGGTTAGAGTTCAGGAAGTTGTTCATCTACAGTAAGTCAAATATCCTATTTTTTAAAACTCCCATGGCGCCATTCAACAACAAATTGCTTTCATTCTGAGACTTTGTATGGAGTATAGATAGGCATCTTTGTAAAATGGATCTCTTGATTGCCTAATGGAAAATTCTTTATTCCCCCGGGATGAAATTCAATCACTAGACCTTTCGTTGGTTGTCTTTTGCTAGTCGCATTACTCTTCTGAAAGCCATTTTATAGACACTTCCTAAAAAATTATTATGGGCTGGGATCACTTTAGCCAAATCTAAATCTGTGATACCTTATTTATTCAACACTTTAACCAAATCAAATCCTCCTTAGTAGCAAATAGAATACTCTAAAGTGCCACAAAGTATGTGAATACTCTCCTAAATTAAACATAAACCTACTTAAGCCGCCACTACTTGATTTATATATGATATTTTATATAATATATGCACGCTATAGCACTAGAATATTTAACATGATTCATGACCGCTGTCTCTTCTTAGAACAATGTTTCAATGAAAATTTAGCTATAATAGAAATAGGAAATATTAATTCACTTACTATTTTACATTCTAAACCAGAAGTTATGTTTCAATGAAGATTTAGTTCCGATAGAATTAGGATCATTATTTGACTTACTATTTTACATTCCAAATTCTAAATCACCACAACATCAAGTCTAACTCAATAAAATCTTCTATTAGCTCTATCTCTCCTTATCTCCATTCAAAAAAATTAACTTAATCTTAGATTTTTCAACTCTCTCTTCAATGCTGAACTTGTTCTTGACATCATGTTTACATCCAACAAGTTTATTTCATTTAAACAATTGAACCAACTCCCAAGTCCTATTCTTATTAGTGTGACTACCTCCTCATTCATGACCTTCATCTAAGATTTACTCTCCTTTGAATCTAATATTTCCCTCATAGTTCTAGATTCATCATCACTAGCAAATAATAAAAAATATAATGAAAATAAGATGGAAAATACATTTAAAGTTGTGTCTTGTGTGTGAATGAGTCTGTTGTCCAGAGTTTTCTTGAAACAGAACACTCTATTATAAACCTCTGTAAGTATAGAGTGCACTACCCTCTGTTAACTTGATATATATATAAAACTAATTTGATGTTCTATTATTCAAGTTTGTCTCTGCCCTTCCCTTCATCATAACCAACTGGAGAAGGCAACAGCAGTGCTGAAGAATAGTTAATACCTGATTATGCAGATCCTTCTTGCTGCTCTGTTATCTCTCTGATAATCTCCCTTAGGCCGACACTTCGACACCCTTTTGTTGCTCTTTTCTATTATCTCCCTTAATCCGACACCACATCCCACTTCTACGTAATCGATATGCAATGACTTCATCAAAGTGCCCATGCCGAAGCCTGACTTCATGGTTGTATTACCTATTTGCTCATTGGTAATGTAAACTTTACCATTAACACTACATGGCTCTAAAAGTTGTGCTAAGAGACAATGTGCATATTCTTTAGTGATGCTCCTGCTATGTTTGTGGTGGAGGAAGAAGTGGTTGTTGTTAGTTCCTAACAGAATTATAGCGGAGGGGATATCGTAAACAGTCTCTTTGAGGCATTCTGTCAAACAGTTGGCGTACCCTGTCAACGCTTCCACATTTTGCAGACACTGGAACTTGGCCTTACGCCTGCCAGGTGCATATGCTTGGAAGTTGCTTAAGCCAATTCGATTTTCAACAAATCTACTTAGTGCAAAGGCTGAGAGTATTCTGGCTTCTCTGTTGACACTTCTACCAATGATGAATCTTGATTTTTTTTAAGTGGGAATGAATTGTGTCAATTTTCTTTGGCCTCGATATTTTCCTCCCCGAATTCATCATTTGTTTCGTGGTATACAAATGGATTCTATGGGTTTGGTCTGGTACTTTTATGCAATGATATATAGGTTTATGATGTCATATGCAAGTATAAATTTTGGATCATTCATGGAATAAAAACTGGTTTAGTGGGTTTTGCTCAGTGTCCGTCTAAATTGACTTTATGCATAGGAGGATGAGGGAATCTGATTGTTTATACATTGGAATTCATATGTAAGTATAAATATTGGATAATTCATGGAATAGATACTGGTCTGGTGGGTTTTACCCCATGTCATACAAACATGTCTAAGCTGACTTTATAATGGATATGTTAATCATGGCTGGTAAAAAATGGAGAGAAGAGCTAAGAAGAATGCACAAAAGAACAAAAGTAGCAGACCAGAGGAAGGCCAAAAAGACTGCGACTGCTACTAGCTAGGGAGAAACTCTGGAGAAACTTGCTGAAGAATGGGACTAAGTTAGGTTTCCTCCTATGTTAACTTTTAGTCCTTTTCTGTTTTGGCTCTTTCCTGAGGTGTTTCCAAACTCTGTAAGTTGGTTATCTCCATAGTTTTTATTATGCGTATGGTTATGTAATTTATTTGTTTTTCTGTTGGTTTGACCTTCAAGCCTCCTTGCTATTTTTTAAACTCTTTATGTCCTGATCTTTAGGGGTTGGGGGCTCTTCCTATACTTATCTTAATAAAAACATATATATTGAAGCAGAAATCAAAACATATCTAGAAAATCATACGAGTGTTGAACATATGAACAATGTTTCTTTTGGATAGACTAACACAGAATTTGTGATGAGAAAAAATGAGTGAAAGGAGGGAAAGGATAGTGTTTGTTAATTTAAGGGTTAATAATTTTTTTAAAAAATTGAATTTATGACAGTTAAAATCAATTATTCATCTAGACATCACATTGTGATATGTTTGATTTTGATTAAATTTGGTTTGGCCAAAGCTATTTCAGTGGGAAAAAAATGAGCGTCATTGGTCTAACACAACTTTCAAATTTCACCCTAAACGAATAGATGTAGCATAATGTGGTTTATAAAATTAAATGGTATAATAAAAATCTATATCTCATGTGGCATGGCATGTAAGTAATCTGGTTGAGTGAATGATTATTATCATGTTGACCAAGTGGAAAGAAAATATATGCATTTTCATTAGTTCAATCCAATTTTTTATCTTGTTATTTAGGCACAAACATCATGCATGGTCACAATTAAGGAATGTATAAAATTATGAATAAAGAGGGATATGATAAAAATAGAGTTGACTAAAGTATATGCGATAATGGACATTCTTACATATGGAGGAAATGTAGTGACCATCATGCAACTATAGTAGGTAGAAATCCTATTGGTAGAGATTCAAAAAAGATGGTTGGATATAAAACATCTATGCAAGCAAGTCAAGAGGCTTCAATGGATGATGATAGCCACTAGTAACTAGTCATGCCAGAGGTCAAGATCTAGATCTAGAATGAGGAATAGACAACATTAGGAGTGAGGCTTGAGAGGGATCCTTCAAATGGACTCCCCTTAAGTGATATGTATATTGACCTTATGAGTGGAATCATGTTGGAAACTATTTATATTCCTTTTACCTTTAATATTTTGATATGATATTATGTGTATGTAAATGATATAACGCATATTTAATTCACACTAATAGGTAAGGTCATCAATGAACATTGCAATTCACAATTGAATCAATATGATATGAATCAATAAATGCACTAAAAGTAATCCCATAATTATAGATCGTGTTAGCTACAATATCCATATTAATGAATGAGTAAGATGTGTCACTAAATACGAATTCAAATTTGGGCCTAGTTTTGAGTGAGGCATCCTTGTGTAGGAAAAGAGTACCCTAAACACCCTTGTCCACCCAAAATAGGGTGAATAAGTTGTGGATAAGGTGTACTCAATCCAGGGAAAAGGTTTGGATCACCATACAGACATATGACATCATTTTTGCAATACAAAGGGCAAAAATAGGCTTGGATAAGAGCTAGGAGAAAATACACTAAGGCAAGGGCACAAAAAGTAGTGTAAAATTGTATAGGGTTACAGTTTATAATGCTACAGTTATCTCCATTAACACTTACACATTATCTTGTCATGCAACTTGTGGAAAGTAAAATACTTCAAGAAATTAGAGATCACAGTTTTAGTTTCCTTTATCACAAACTAGTTTTTAGAGATATAATAACATCAAATGTGTGTCATGTCATACAATATGTCTAATTGTATCTATGTTTTAGTACACAAATATGATACTATATATTTCGGTAAGTGCACAAAGATGGGGGACCAAAAAGAGGTCTTAAGATGCCACTTTATATTTGAAATCAGCAAAGTCTGAACTTCGATGAGAAATTGATTATAGGTACACAAAGTTTGAAGATGCAACAAGAACAAGAGTTGAAGTGCTTTGAATCTACTTTCTAAACTACTAATTTGTTTTGAAAATGGTGGAGATTAAGGTTTCAAAAAAGGGCACTGCATTTATTGGTAAGTTTTTATCAGAAAAACATAATATAGCACCAAATGTGGTGTCCCTAAAATGTTAACTTTTTTTTAGAATTTTGCAAATTGCTTCAGTGAGAAACCAGCTAACACCATGTAGTTTATGCCAAATTTTTCGGTTATTTTTTTCATGAATATATGATTTTCTACAAATTTTCGAAGTGAACACATCTTGAAAAACAGAAATTTGAGTGTGTTTCCTCCTAAAATTTGTGAAAACTAATTAAAAAAAAAAAAAAAATTTAAAATTGTGTAGAATGGAGTCTATAATCTAAAAATGTATTTTGTTTCAAAATTCAATGAATCTATGCCCAAAATACAACATGTTGGTTTTTGACAAAAAAAGGGACAAACTAACAAAAGAAATTAGTGTTAGGGTTTCAAGCAGATCTGAAGCAAATATGAACTAACAATTATATGCAGATTTAAATACAAAAGACAAAGAAATAAAACAAGACACAGATAACACAGAGATTTAACGTGGTTCACCCAGAATAGGTTACATCCACCATACACAGTCGTCCAATCTTTCTTATTATCCAGCAAAAACAGTACATCAACCTTACAATGCCTTAAGCATCCCAGTCGCTTATAACATGCATTTTTAGGGCAATAAACAAAGTCGGCCTTTTTAGGGTTTTATTACAATGTCGGTTTTCATCAACGAAAAAACGGCAAAAAAAAATTTCTCGGGGGCTGCCGCCCCCGAACCCCTGCCCGGGGCCCAGCCCGACCCCGGACCCTGGCGAGGATACATGCTAAGTGTACAGTACTTTGTTGATCAGTCACCACATTTCAAGAATTAGAAATGAAGACCTTAACATAATCAAAATTTGAAAAGAATTGTATGGTTTGTAGCTAAGAGAGAGTTTAATGTTGTCATAGTGTTTTTTTTTTTGTTTTCATTGAAACATGTGCAAACCTGATGGAGATCATGAACAAAATGTTAAAAAAATTGTATGTTTTCTAAAAAACATGTCTCGGGCCTGAAAAAGGACGTCCAAGATTTTTGGTTGGATGCACCAAGAAAATCCAAGCCTACGACATGGTGTTTCCCAAGGCAATTACTTTGGCAGATGCCAAATGTATTGCAATAACAATTTTTCAATCCCCCTCTCCCTCCCTCTCTTGCATTTGGGCTTTCTCTCTCTAGTCTCTCCTTCAACCCCCACCTCTCTATCTCTCTCTAAACCCCTCCCTTCCTCCCTCTCTCTCACTTGGGCTCTCTCTCAATCCCTCCCTCCATCTCTCTCTTCCTTAACCCCTCCCTCCCACTCACTTGGTCTCTCTCTCTCCCTATGGTTTCTCCCTCTCTCTCGGGCTCTTCTCTCTAGTCTTTGAAAGATTGTTGGAGTAAATAATTATAGGAATGCATGCTAAAGATGGTTTGGAAGAATTATCTATATTCCTCCAGATTTGATGACATGGTCTTGCATATTTGACCATAATATGTATGCACTACGCACATTGCACTCCTATCTTTCTAGGTCCTTGGGGTTGTAGCTTATGTGGTTGGTAATTATAGTTTGTCGGCAATCTAGTTTTTTATCAGGATTGGTCTAGAAAATGCTCTGCATTTCTCTACATTGGTGTTTTTATTGTTGCAACTTGGAGGACATGCTTAAAATTTTTGAGATGTGTCTCAATTCAAGTTTCAAGTGTTGAACTATTTTATAAGTGTAGTTAATGATGCTTGTTCATGACTTTGTCTTCTGGCTTTTCAGAATTTAAGTGTTTTGTATTTGTTTGAGCTGCTTTGACATGTTTTGATGTGACAATGAGAAAGAAGTGTTTGAAAAATGTCTTTGGATGTTCAAGGAACATCCTTATGTGCTATGCATGATGTTAAATGATTTGTTTGGTGTCGCATTATTTTTTGGTGATAGTTGTTCAAGATAATTATTGTGGTTTTGTTGATTGAGTTTGTTCTCCTACTTGCACTATAGTTGTTCAAGATAATTATTGTGGTTTGGTTGATTGAGTTTGTTCTCCTACTTGTGCTATGTCCTTCGGAGATTTGTGTCGGCATTGTAGACTATTTTAAGATGTATTTGCATCCTACCTTAGGTTGTGGGGATCCACATTGAGTTAATTCATTTAGAAGATATGTTTTTGGGCTAACTATTTGTGTGCTACATGGCTCATCTCCACGTTTTCTTGTTACTAAATTTTGAGGTTGTGCACCAACATGTTTGATGTTTAGGACCGGTTAGAAAGTTGTAATATGATGTTCTAGGTCTTTTCTATCTCCTGGATTAGACTACTTTCATCGCAATTGTGCTTGGTGGCTGACTTGATAGGACTTATGCTTGTCCCTTTTTTTGGATGACCTAATTGATGGTTTGTGATGAAGAGGAGGATATATATGGAGAATCAAATCAATATGGTTGGGTGTGAGTGTTGGTGTTTGATTGCATAATGGTTTCTTGTGTGAGTAGCTACATTCAAAGGAGATTGTTGGAAGCAGTGTTGTTGAAGGCTTATTCATTTTGATTCATACATTCATGTACCTTGCTCGAAAATAATTATTCTCCCTCGAGAACTCTTTGTATCTTGCTTAAGGCAATGAATCTCAACTTGCAAGTCTCTTGTATCTTGCCCTAGGGTAGTGCATCTTAGCCTACAAGTCCTTCCAGGAGCAACGAGCTTTCTTTGTAGTTTGCCTAAAACAAACATTGTAATCGTGTTCATATATTGTGAGTTGACTCTCATTGTGGTTTTCCCTTTTTGGGTTTTCCACATATATATAGTTTTCTCGTGTAAGGTGTTCATTGTTTTTTCTTCCATTGCTATTAATAAGACTAAGGATTGATTAAATAATAAGTTGTGATTGAAAAGTTTTAAGTGATTGTTCAAGACTAATTCACCCCCCTCCCATTCTTGGGGTGAGTTTAACTAAATGTTCTTTTCTTAAATTCCTTTTCTATTATTTCAGAAGCATTTCTTCATATTCTTAGGCATATAACCAATACCACAATATTCTTTATTCTCCTATGATGCTAACGGGTTGAGTACATTGTTCATGTCATACAAGTCCTTTTCTTTATAACAAAGTTTTCACATAATCTTAAATCTAGAGCCACATAATTGATCAACTTGAAAAAAAGAAGAAAAATCGTTAGCAGAAGTAATACTCATTAATAACTAGCTTGTGTGAGATGTCTATACCATAATAGTTCTTTGAATGGTAGATTTTATCAAAGGAGTCACTTCTTGTGCAATAGTATCAAAATTTACTCAAATCTTTTTAAAACTTTCTATAGATATATCTTTCCTTTTGTGTTAAATAAAAGTAAATTACAAATATTAAATTGCAGTTATGAAGTACAAAAATAAAATGCACATCTTATAACAGCAACTTTAGCTTTTAGAATACAAGCACAAAAAAACCATCAAGGAGAAGACGACCAAAAGAGCTGCACAAAGAGAACCAATAGTACCTACTACCAGAAAATGGAGACAATATTGACAATTACATAGGAAACTAGTACATAAAATAGACCTACTATTTATCAATTACATAAAAGACTGAACATAGTGACAATAGAACTACCCAGAGACAAAAAGAAAAAAGAAAAAAAAAAGAGGAAGAACCGACTAACTGAAACAAATCCGGATAAACAGTCAGTCCTGTAAGAAAGGTCTTAATCCTTGTATTATGCCAAGCTTCTTTTCACAAAGATCAAACACACATTAACTCCTAAAGAGATACGTAACTTGTGTATTCTAAAGAGCTCAATAATAGTGACTTGAATTAAATCTTGGGTGTGAAAGGTTAAATATATTAGATGACAAAACTGGCTGCTAAACATCAATAATGTGTCTGTCAAACAGTAATGAGTACTCATCATTCATACACTTTGGTACGCAAGTGGAGGGTGAAAGCAAAACACTATTGACCATTGCACATGGCTCCGTAGATTTTTACAGATAAAAGCCCAAACTTTGTAGGAAGATTGGACAAAGTCCAAACTTATAATTGTACATTCCACTGTAGTGATATTAAAGAGCCTACGAATATAGTCTAGGAGCAGAGATGTTTTGAAAATCGTAACAGTTAAAAGTAATGGCTTGTGAATCTGTGATTAAAGAAGCTTCCATTTTGTGTTGGTCCATGGATCTTGCTTTGGAGGGTGGAGTTGGTACAAAATTGCAGACCTCCTTATGGAAGGGGGTCATACTGTCTCTGCTCTTGACATGGCCAGCCAAAAGCAGATCTCCGTATGAGAGAAAGAGCAAATACAACATGAGATTAGAACTTTCAAGGAAACAAGCTGTAAATTCAGAAAGACTTCCAGAAATAAACAGCAAACTCTCAACAAAGGATAACCACAACAACAATCATGGATGAGAATTGGATCACACAACAACAATCATGGATGAGGATTAAATCCAAACCTGTATGAGCTCTAAAACGGATTTAAAAGTTGGTTCTTAGATGAACCATCTTTACATTTTTTTCAAATATTAGGCTCAACCAAAGGACAATTTATAATCTTTGCATCTGATTTCCTCTTATCCTTAATGAGATCCCTGTGCACTCCTGATGGAACCCACAACTATAATGCCAAATTTCTTCCCTTCATTTCTCATAGAAGGGCAATCTTTAAACTCAAACTCTTTCAACATTCTGAATCTATTTCCCATGATTAGGAGATGGAATGATGCTTCTTATCTGAATATTGTTTTTCTTTTGATACTCTATACGAATGGGAGAAATGTGCAGCTTTATGACAATGAAAGAAAACATGCGTGGAGATCTCATTTTGAACTCTCTACTCCAAACCCCAAATTTGAAACACAATTTTATAACATTAGACAGCATCTTATCAATACCCACACTCGCACAAAATAAAATAAAAACTAAGCATTTTCATAGATAAAATTCACCACTTAATTAGATAGTTCTTGTATTCTCTATTATATACTTGTTATATTTAAGACCATAAAGGTTTTTTTAATATATAATACATAAATTTATTTTAATTTTTACATTTTTGATTATTTTTTTGTTGACCTATAGATTTCTTCTAGACTTCGAAACTTTGGAGACCTCACATATTCCTTTGCGAATGGAGAAGAAAATAAACCCACATCCGTAAAGTTTGGCAAACAATTTTCACAAGAATTTTTGTTACAAAACACGCCCTCTTTGGTAAACTATTCAAATCAACAACTCCTAGACTTAATTGTATAATAGACTTAATTGCTTGATTGACTGGTTGGTACCATGAAATTCATGCAGGATATTTGTTTGACTTATTCTCTTCTCAAAAGATCTCTTTACTGGGGAGGTATTGTTTTCTACACAAAGAAAACTATCGATGAGTTTCGCGAGCTTACATTGTAAGCCAAAGAAGATAAATTGTTTTCAGAGGAATTGTAGAGAAAAATGATCAGTGACAACCCTTCACAAATGGTATATGAGATAGAAGGATTAGATCACTCTTCTTTCTTCTACAAGCCTGATCGACTTGCTCACATACTTCTGTAAATTGCTAATAGAAGCCTATGTAACTAATTGCAAGTAGATGGCTATGTAATTAAGGGTAAGTGCACAAAGATGGGGGACCAAAAAGATGCCAAATACGTTTTTCGCCCCCATCAAGCGCGTGCACCCTATTTGGAACACACCAAATAGGTTTGGTGTGCCAAACCTAAGGTTTGGTCATGCCAAAGCTATTCGGTGTGCGCCAAATAAGGTGAGCACCAAATATGGCGAGCACCAAATTTGGTGTGCGCCACATGGTTCTACATTTTGACAAGTGCATTTTCATTTTGAAAAACACAATTTGTCTTTTCCTTTCATTCTCTATCTCAAAATATATACATAAAATAACATTTAAGTATAAGTTATATTTTATGTATATATTGGCAGGATATTTGAGAGTGCTTTCAGATCTCTAGGAGTTATGATGCAAATTCTATTTTTTAGAGTATTCATACAAATTTCAGACAGTCAAATTTTGGTAATCAACATGCTCGTATCAACATTCTCTTTATGGTCTCTCCCTCTCCTTCCTTGCATTCCCCCTCTCTCTCTTCCTCAACCCCCCCCCCCTCTCTCTCTCTCTCTCTCAAGTTTATCCCTCTCTTTCCCTCCCTCCCTCTCTTACACTTGGGATTTCTCTCCCTCAAGTCTCTCCCTCAACCCCCATCTCTCTCTCTCTCCACCTCTCCCTCTCCCTCTCTATGGTTGATGGAAGGAAAATAAAATACCAGGGAGAGAGGGAGAGAGACTAGAGAGAAAGTGAGAGATGGAGGGAGGAAGGGAGTGGTTTACGGAAAGAAAGGAAAACACCAAGGATAGAGAGATCTTAAGTGAGTGACAAAGAGAGAGTCAAAGTGAAAGGGAGAGGGAGGGAGGAAGGAATGGGTTGAGGGAGAGACCAGAGAGAGAGAGATCAAGTGGGAGAGATGGAGGGAGGAAGGGAGAGGTTGATGGAAAGAGAGGGATATATCAAGGAGAGAGGAGGGAAGGGTTGGAAAGAGAGGTGGATATTAGAGCGAGAGAGATTAAGTGGGAGGGAGAGGGAGGGGTTGAGGCAAAGAGAGAGACCAAGTGAGAGAGATGGAGGGAGGGAGGTAGGGGTTGATGAAAACAGAGGGAGATACCTGAGAGAGAGAGAGGGTTGATGAAAATAGAGGGAGAGACCAAAGAGAGAACCCAAGTAAGAGAGAGGGAGGGAGGAAAGTAGGGTTTAATGGAGGGAGGGGTGTGGAGACAAAGAGGAATGGGTCGAGGGAGAGAACTAAGAGAGAGAGAGAGAGAGAGATCAAGTGGAAGAGATGGAAGGAGGAAGGGGTTGATGGAAATAGAGGAATATATCAGGGAGAGAGGGAGGAAGGGATGGAGATATATATATATATATATATATATATATATATATATATATATATATATATATATATATATATATATATATATATATATATATATATATATATATATATATATATATATATATATATATATATATATATATAAAGTAAGATAGGGAGGGAGGGGTTGAGGAAAAGAGAGAATCTGAGTTAGAGAGATGGATGGAGGGAGGTAGGGGTTGATGAAATGAGAGGAAGAGACCAAGAGAGAGAAAGAGAGAGAGGAGAGGAAGGGGGTTGATGAGAGAGAGAAAGAGTGGGGGGGATTGGGAGGGAGAGAGAGGGGGGGGATTGGGAGGGTGTGAGGGAAAGAGAGTTAGAGGGAAAGAGACTTAAGAGAGAAAGAGAAAGGGATGGGAGGGAGAGAGGGAAAGAATGGAGAGAATGGGAGAGAGATAGAGATAGAGGGCAAGAGGGAGAAGGGGATTGGGAAGGAGAGAGGTAAAAAGTGTTAGAGGAAAAGAGAGAGAGAGACTTGAGAGAGAGAGAGATTTAGAGGGAAAGAGAGATAGACTTGAGAGATAAAGAGAAAGGGAGGGGGAGGAAGAGAATAGACAAAATGGGACAAAGACACTTGAGAGACAAGGGGAGAGAGAGAGACATAGAGACAAAGAGATAGAGAGACAGAGAGAATGGACAAAATGGGACAGACACGCCTAAGAGACAAAGAGAGACTAGGAGGGAAAGCAGGAAAGAGAATTAGAGGGAAAGAGAGATAAAATTGAGAGAGAAAGAGAAAGCGATGGGGAGGGAGAGAGAGAGGGAAAGAATGGGATAGAGACACTTGAGGGGGACAATGAGAGAGAGGGAGTGGGGGAGACATAGAGACCCTTAGAAGCACCATATGACCCCTTAGGACAATATATGGCCCCTGAGGACACCATATGGCCCATTTTAACATCAAAGTACATGACATGACCCCTCATGATGCCATATGACCCCTTAGGACAATATGGTGTCCTAAGGGGTCATATGGTGTTCTAACACATGTGTGGGCCCTTAGGACCCCATAAAGACACTTAATGACACCATATGACCCCTTAGGACCCCATATGATCCCTTAGGACCATATGATGTCCATACGGTGTCCTAAGGGGTCATATGGTCTTATAGCACATGTGTAGCCCCTTAGGACCCCATATGACCCCTAACGACACCATGTGACCCCACGAGACACCATATGACCCCTTACAACATGATGGGATGGGGTTTGGGATAGACTAGCCTAGTCTATGCTCCTGGATCCTTTCCTTGGATCACTTGGTGTTCTCCTCACACCCTAGGGTCTCTAGGACTCCCTTTTCTTGAGGAATCCCTTGACCTTGCCCAATCCACCCACCAATGAGTTGCTATGCTGCTCCTAAGGTCTCACCTACTCATGAGACTCAAAACCCCTTACTATGGCTAATAAGGGCTAAGGCTTGTTCCTCACCTTCCAAGGTCTTAGCAAGGTTAAATCAGGTCTCAAACCATGTTTTACATCCCTCCATGTGCTCCCAAGAAGTTGCTTCCTTCATCCTTTCTACCGATTTCACTGTTTTGTGGTTTTGCTTACAAAACAGGGCTACAAGGCTTAGGACCAATTAGGCCTCCTAACTGGTCTTTTAGGGATCCTTCTCACAAACAATGCACAAACAACCCTAACTCACAAAATGGACTACCATTCAATTGGAAAGGGCTCAAGGATTTTCTAGGTTTTGGGCCTCCAAGTGGCCGTACAATGCCTAGGGCGAATTTTGGGGTTTTTAAGGGTTTTGTGAGGGTTTTGTGGTCTGCCTGGGTCATGGTGAAGTTTTTGTGTGTTAGCCACCTTGTTTGGATTGGTGGAGGCTCCTCCTTCACACCAATGATGCTTCAAACACTCCTCTACACTTCCTCCAAAGGATGTACTCTTCTCTGTCCAACCTTGCTCTCCAAGACCTCTGCAATTCAACCTCTCCTAACCGGGCACTGTCCAGTCTCGCCTAGGAGTAGGTCTTTGCTTGGCCTTCCTGCATTTTCAAGGGCCCTGCTTGTTTTGTAGTATGGTACAAGGTTTTCACTCTCATTCCCCATGGTTTCATGGTACAAGGTTTTCACTCTCATTCCCCATGGTTTCATGGTGGTTCCACAATGGGGAATGGAGTTAAGACTTCATTTACACAATCCTGTCCAAAACTGGACAGTAAGAAGACAATTTACAGACTATTTACAAACACACTCAATCTGCAAATAAAAACCTAAACTAATTGCTTTAAATGAAAGTATTTACACCATGACAAACATTCCACATAGATTTGGACATTTCTCAATCCATTAACTTGCTTGTTTTCTTCGTTCAAACTGACTGGTAATAGTTTTACAGTCTCGGTCTGATCTCTTTGCTAGGGTCATACTATGTCTGACATCCAACCCATGAATTTAGGGTTTGCAAGTACTTATACTACCTTTGCCTTGGTCTGTGTGCCCAAACTAGGGTTTTCCACGCTCACCTAAAGAACTTGACATCATGGTGGAAAAGTTGTCATGCAACTTTTGCAACTTTTGAGCAACTTTCCCAATGTTTCTTTTTATGACTCCTAGACCCACAATGGGCCAACCTAAGGACACCACCATGATATGAAGGACCCCTAAACACGTCCAGGACACACATACCTTCCATCTTCAAGAAAATCACAATCCTGACTTATAACCCCTAAGATCTCCACTAGGACCCTAACTAGGACCTAGTCTAGCACACATGAGCTCATAGCTCTTATTCATGTACAATGGCTTCATAAGAAGCAAAACACCAACAAAACAAGAAAGAGAAAGAGTTTGGAAGGGTGCTCCTACACCACGACACCATATGACCCCTTAACACAATATGATGTCCTAAGGGGTCATATGGTGTCGTAAGGGGTCATATCGTGTTCTGACACATGCATGGGCCCTTAGGACCCCATATGATCTCTAATGACACCATATGACCCCTTAGGACACCATATGATCCCTTAGAACCATATGATGTCCATATGGTGTCCTAAGGGGTCATATGGTGTTCTAACTCATGTGTGGCCCCTTAGGACCCTATATGACCCCTAACGACACCATGTGACCCCACGGGACACCATATGACCCCTTATGACACTATATGACCCCTTATGACACTATATGTCCTAAGGGGTCATATGGTGTCGTAAGGGGTCATATGGTGTTCTAACACATTTGTGGCCCCTTAGGACCCCATATGACCTTTAACGACACCATATGACCCCTTAGGACCATATGATGTCCATAAGGTGTCCTAAGGGGTCATATGGTGTTCTAACACGTGTGTGGTCCCTTAGAACCCCATTTGACCAATAATGACACCATGTGACCCCTTAGGAAACCATATGACCCCTTATGACTCCATATGACCCCTTATGACACCATATGACCCCTTAGGATAATGTGATGTCCTAATAGGTCATATGGTGTACTAAGGGGTCATATGGTGTCCTAAGGAGTTATATGGTGTTCGAACACATGTGTGGGCACTTATGACCCCATATGACCCCTAACAACACCATATGAACCCTTAGGACACCATATGACCCCTTTCAACATTTTATTACATGACATGAACCCTTAGGACAATATGATGTCCTAATAGGTCATATGGTGTCCTAAGGGGTCATATGGTGTCCTAAGGAGTTATATGGTGTTTGAACACATGTGTGGGCACTTATGACCCCATATGACCCCTAACAACACCATATGACCCCTTAGGACACCATATGACTCTTGAGGACACCATATGACCCCTTTTAACATCCTATTACATGACATGACCCCTTAGGACAATATGATGTCCTAATGGGTCATATGGTGTCCTAAGGGGTCATATGGTGTTCTAACATGTGTGGGCCCTTAGGACCCCATATGACCATCTAATGACACCATATGACCCCTTTGGACACCATATGACATGGAACACCATATGACCCTTTTTAACATCGTAGCACACGACATGACCCCTTATGACATCATGTGATCCCTTAGGAAAATATGATGTCCTAATGGGTCATATGGTGTCCTAAGGGGTCATATGGTGTCTCAAGGGGTCATATGGTCTTCTAACACATGTTTGGCCCCTTAGGACCCCATATGACCCCTTAGGACACCATATGACCCCTTTTAATATCTTAGTACATGACATGACACCATATGACCCCTTAGGACAATATGATGTCCAAATGGGTCATATGGTGTCTTAAGGGGTCATATGGTGTCCTAAAGGGTCATTTGGTGTTCTAACACATGCCTGGCCCTTTACGACCCCATATGACCCCTAACAACACCATATGACCCCTTAGGATACCATATGACTGCTTAGGACAATCTGATGTCGTAATGGGTCATATGGTGTCCTAAGGGATCATATGGTGTTCTAACACATATGTAGTCCCTTGGGACACCATATGACCCTAGTGAGGGAGGGAAGGAGGGGGAACAAAGAGGGGGAGATAATGAGAAAGGGAGAGAGGGAAGAAGAGGAGAGAGAGAGAGATTGGGAGAGAGACACACCTAAGAGAGGAGGAGAGTGAGATAGAGAGATAGAGGTTGAGAGGGGGAGACTTAAGAGATAAAGAATGGCAAAGAGAGAGAGAGAGAGAGAGAGAGAGAGAGAGAGAGAGAGAGAGAGAGAGAGAGAGAGAGAGAGAGAGAGAGAGAGAGAGACTTATGTGAATAAGAGAAAGGGAGGGGGAGGGAGAGAATGGGAGGGAGATACAATTGAGAGAGGAGAGTGAGATAGAGAGATAGAGGTAGAGAGGGAGAGAGACATAAATGAGAAAGAATCAGAGACAGAGAGGGAATGAGAGACAGAGAGGGAATGAGAGTTAGAGAGAGGGGGAGAGAGAGGGAGAGAGGGAATGAGATGAAGAGAGGGAAAAGAGTTAGAGGGAACAAGAGAGAGAAGTAACGGGAGAGAGACACTTGGGAGAGGAGGAGATAGATAGATAGATAGATAGATAGATAAAGGTTGAGAATGAGAGATTTGATAGAAAGAAGGAGAGAGACTTGAGAGAAATAGGGAGTATGGGAGATATAGAGAGACTTGAGAAGTGGATGGAGGGATTCTTAGAGAGATTTAAGAGGTGCAGGGAGGGAATGTGAGAGAGATACCTAAGAGGTGGAGGAAGGGATGGTGAGAGAGAGAGAGAGAGAGAGAGAGAAAGAGTGAGAGATAGAAAGAGCTTGAGTGACAGGAAGGGATAAAAGGAGCTCGTAAAAGAGACTAGAGAGAGAGAGATGTGAAGAGAGGGAGAGAGTGTGAAAGAGTGATAATGAGAAAGGGAGAGAGGGAGGGGGAGGAAAGAGGGAGAGAAGGGGAGAGAGATACGCCTAAGAGAGGAGGAGATTGAGATGGGATGGGGTAGGGAGAGAGAAAGAGACGGTGAGAGAGAGAGGGAGAGGGAAGAGATAGGATGGGGGAGGGAGAAAAAGAGCGAGAGAGGGTGAGAGAGAGACAAAGAGAGAGCGAGAGAGGGTGAGAGAGAGAGGGAGAGGGAAGAGATAGGATGGGGGAGTGAGAAAGAGAGAGGGAGGGTGGAAACAATGGGAGGGAGAGAGGGAAATGGAAGAGATAGGATGGGGGAGGGGGAGAGAGAGAAGGGTGAGAGAGAGAGGGAGAGGGAAGAGATAGGATGGGGGAGGGAGAAAGAGAGATGGGGGAGGGAAACAATGGGAGGGAGAGAGGAAGAGGGAAGGGATAGGGTGGGGGAGGGTGAGAGAAAGAGGGAGAGGGAAGAGATAGGATGGTGGAGAGAGAGAGAGAGAGAGAGAGAGAGAGAGAGAGAGAGAGAGAGAGAGAAGATATAGGATGGGGGAGGTAGAAAGAGAGAAGGGGGTGGGAAACAATGGGAGGGATAGAGGGAGACGGAAGAGATATGATGGGGGAGGGAGAAAGAGAGAGGGGGGAGGGAAGGGATAGGATGGGAAAGGAAGAGAGAGTGAGAGAGGGTGAGAGAGAGAGAGGGAGATGGAAGCAATAGGATGGGGGAAGGAGAGAGAGTGAGAGAGGGTGAAAGAGAGGGGGAGATGGAAGAGGTAGGATGGGGGAGGGAGAAAGAGAGAGGGGGGAGGGAAACAAGAGAGGGAGAGAGAAGGGATAGAATGGGGGAGGGAGAGAGAGTGACAGAGGGTGAGAGAGAGGGAGAGGGAAGAGATAGGATGGGGGATGGAGAGAGAGCGAGAGAGGGTGAGAAAGAGAGAGGGAGAGGGAAGAGATAGCATGGGGGAGGGAGAAAGAGAGAGGGGGAGGGAAACAATGGGAGGGACAGGGAAGGGATATGATGAGGGAGGGAGGGAGAGTGAGAGAGGGTGAGAGAGAGAGGGAAGAGATAGGATGGGGGATGGAGAGAGAGCAAGAGAGGGTGAGAGAGAGGGAGAGGGAAGAGATAGGATGGGAGAGGGAGAAAGAGAGAGGGGAGAGAGAAACAAGAGAGGGAGAGGGAAGGGATATAATGGGGGAGGGAGAGAGAGCAATAGAGGGTGAGAGAGAGAGGGAGAGGGAAGAGATAGGATGGGGGAGCGAGAAAGAGAGATGGAGGAAGGAAACAATGGGAGGGAGAAAGTGAGAGGGAAGAGATAAGATGGGGGAGGGAGAGAGAAAGAGAGGGTAAGAGAGAGGGAGAGGGAAGGGATAGGATGGGGGAGGGAGAGAGAGAGAGAGGGTGAGAGAGAGAGGGAGAGGGAAGAGATAGGATGGGGGAGGGAGAAAGAGAGAGGGGTGAGGGAGATAGAGAGATGGTGAGAGAGAGAGAGGGAGAGCTAAGAGATAAGACGGGGGAGGGAGAGAGAGAAAGAGAGGGTGAGAGAGAGGGAGAGGGAAGAGATAGGATAGGGGAGGGAGAGAGCGAGAGAGGATGAGAGAGAGAGGGAGAGGGAAGAGATGGGATGGGGGAGGGAGAAAGAGAGATGGTGAGAGAGAAAGAGATACACTTGAGAGAGGGGAGTGAGATAGATAGGAGAGTGAGATACACTTGAGAGAGGAGAGTGAGATAGATAGACAGAGGTAGAGAGGGAGAGATACTCAAGAGAGGAAGAATGGGAGAGAAAGAGAGGGAAGTAGAGCTAGAGAGAGAGAGAGAGAGGGAGAGAGGGAACAAGACGAAGAGGGAAAAATAGTTAGAGGGAAAGAGTGAGAAAGAATGGGAGAGAGAGACACCTGAGAGAGGAGGAGAGAGATATAGATAGATAAAGGTTGAGAGTGAGAGACTTGATAGAGAGGAGAGAGACTTTAGAGAAATAGAAAGGGATCAAGAGGGAGAGAAAGAGAAAGAGAGATAGAGGGAAAGAAAGACTTGAGAGAGGAAGAGAAAGGGAGGTGGAGAGAGAGGAAGAGAAAGGGAGGGGGAGGAAGAGAGAGAGAATGAGAGAGAGTGATATATAGAGATACTTGAGAGAGGGAGAGAAAGAGAGAGCTCAAGTGAAAGAGGGAAAGAGAGGGATAGACTAAAGAGAGAGAGAGAGAGAGAGAGAGAGAGAGAGAGAGAGAGAGAGAGAGAGAGAGAGAGAGAGAGAGAGAGAGAGAGAGAGAGAGAGAGAGAGAGGGTGAAGGAGATGGGAGATGGGAAAGAGAGAGAGAGATACCTGAGAGAGGGAAGGAAGTAGAGGGAGAGACCTAAGAGAGAGAGAGGTAGGGGTTAAGGAAGAGAGATGAGGAATGCAAGGAAGAGACCAGAGATATAATATTGATACGAGCATGTTAATTACTGAAATTTGACTAAGTCTGAAATTTATATGAATACTCAAAAAACTAGAATCTACATTATAACTCCTAGAGATCTGGAACCACTCTCAAACATCTTGACAATAAATACATAAAATATAAATTAAAGTATAGAACTGTGATTTATACTTAAATGTTATATTTTATGTATATATTCCAAGAGAGAGAACACTTTATGCATCCTAAGATGAAAAAATGTTGTGAAATACATTTGTCGCATGCCAAATAAGGTGTGCACCAAATGAAATTTTAGATTTTTTCATTTGGCATGCGCCATATGTGCTGCATTGAAAAACACCAAGCCCAAGGCTTGGATTTGCCTTGGGCTCTCAAGCCTGTGATGTGTTTTTCAACAAGTATTAAAAATTTTCTTACTTTTTTGTTGGTTCTCTTTGTCAGGTTTGCACGTGTTTCAATGAAATAAAAAAAAAAACACCACACAATCGTCAAGCTCTCTCTTAGCTATCCAACCATATAATTATTTTAAAATTTTGATAATGTTAAGGTCTTCATTCATAATTTATTTTGTTAGTGTGTCCATTTTTTGTCAAAAACCAACATGTCGTATTTCGGCCATAGATTTTACTCGTTTATCCAATTTTGAACAAAATTACATTTTTCAGAAACTAGACTCCATTCTACACAATTTTTTTAAAAAAATTAATTTTTGATTAGTTTTCACAAATGTCTAGGGGGAGCACACTCAAATTTCATTAAAAAATTAGTGTCCACTTCGAAAATTGGTAAAAAATCATATATTCATTAAAAAATTAGCTGAACAATTTGGCATAAACTACATGGTATTAGCTAATTTCTCACTAGAGGGATTTTAAAAATTCCAAAAAAAAGTTGACATTTTAGGGGGAGCACACCAAGTGCTATATTATTTTTTTCTGAAAAAACAACACCACTTTGTATGCTCCCCTTTTTTGAAACCCTTAATCTCCACCATTTAAAAAAAAAATAGTAGTTTAGAAAGTAGACTCAGAGCACTACAACTCTTGTTTCTTATAGCATCCTCATATTTTGAGTGTAACTATCTTCATTTTCTTGTCGAAGTTCAAACTTTGTTGATTTCAAAGAAAAAGTGGCATCTTAAGACCCCTTTTTGGTCCCCCATATTTGTGCACTTACCCTTAATTGTTAGGAATGTGAAGCCCAACAGTCACATTACTATTCACCTTCTCCAAACTTTTCGTTTCATATCTAAATATGCTTATATATATGGTTGTGTGCAGCTCATACATGATGTATTGTGAGACTAGATATTGGTTAATACAAGTATTCCTTGCTTGAGAGTGGACATAGCCATTTATTGGTGAACCACGTTAAACTATCATGTTATGCATTGTTATGTGTGTTGGCAACAACAATGAGAGAAAACTAAGAGGGGGGAGGGGGGATGGATCAGTTTTCACCAGATCAACAAACTCAACTACAAATACAATTATGATAAACTGCAACAACAATAAAGATAAGAAAATTGATAGCACAACACACAACACCAAGATTTTGATGTAGAAAACCCGGTTAAGGAAAAAATGACGGTGGGAACCTACCCACAATAAGATGATACTATGCAGTAGTTATCAAAATAGTTTCAATGGGGACTGCACGAGCATTCAGGCACACTAGCTAGAGCTTACAGCTCAAGCTACAATAACCTGGAAGGCTGCAACTCTTAGGGAAGTCTCACTAACTTACAACAAGATTTGGACTACAATCTGGAAGGAATGAACTGCAATAATAACATCTACAAATGCCTGGTGACAGTTTTGGTTAAGCACATTTGTCTTCTCTACACCAATCTCTGCTCAATACACCACACCGAAAGATGAATCCCTTGTTCACACATATACTACTCTTTGATAATGGAGACACAACCTCAATACCTAAATTACATGACTATATCGCCTATTTATACAATTCATCAACCTTGACAACTAGTTCAGCTAAACCCTCAACTCATAATTACAAAATTACATCGTGCGATACAAAGATCGACCACCAGATCAATATAATGATATACATGACATAACATGGGCCTAAATCAAATTCCCAAATATTCAACACCACCGAAAATCAAGTCAAGATCAATCGCAACATGCTACACCACTAGGAATACCGCATAACATGAAGAACATCACTGATTCAACAAAGTCACCAAGAACTCACACAATGATCATTACAGATCATCAAAACAAACAGGACACAATTAGGAAACACCAATAGGCACGTTAGAGTCATCAGTAACAGCTGCACCAACACCAATTATCAAATTTTCATCGATCAACATCTGAAACTCAAGAGTATTCAAACAACAACAATTGTCACGAAGAAAGATAACTTGCGGAGCACCAAATCACGAACCATCTGAAATGAAGATACACAAGACCATCCCAAACAATCTTCCAAAATATTAGCTCAAGATTTGATCACACCGGAATATACCAGAGGAAATACTGACCTCTGCAAAGCATTGATCAGAAAAACAAACTGCAAACTAGATCATATGATATGATCAATTAAGCTTCTAGAATCATCGAAACCAATACAAAAAGATATAATGATACTAGAAATACTCCATACATCAAACCATGATCCCAATAAACCAATCCGCAACCACCAGAGCAATAAATCACAGGAATATGTTGGCATCAATGACAACAACATATCCTAGCAACAACAATCTCCAACAATGTGCTTATGTCTGTTTTAGTTTCATTTCATTATGTTTTCTCTGCTTGTTTATAACTGACAATTGGCATTAGAGACGTGGTTGGCTTAAGCAGTGATTGAAGAAGGAGGTAAAATTCAGAAGATGTATGGTTGTTTTATGTTTCATATTTCTCTGTGATTCAGGCGTCGTGTACATTGCTGGGATGGCTAGATGAAAGAGGATAATTCAGCTAAAGAGGATAAATTAGTTAAATAGGAGAATTCAGCTGAAGAGAAGGATGCTCAGATCTTTACTTTTCGTCTCTTGAGGCAACTATGGCATGTATTGGCCAAGTTGTTAATGGCCGAAAATTTGTTGCCATTCATGTGGTGAAGGTTGAACACCATGATGCCTCGATTGGAGCTGATGATAGTCTCTATGTAGACATTGGAATTTTGGGGTAGAAAGATGTTGAAAAAGAAGTCGTTGTTAAAGAGGAGGAACTCAAAAGATTGTGAGAGGAAGAGTATATGCCATCAGAGACCCAAGTTGAATTTGTTGTTGACTCCCAAGATGAGGAGGGTGTAAATTGGAGTGAGGTACCAAAGTAAGGAAGTTTGGGAGTAATTATGACTTCGGAGAGCTCTACAGATGGCGTAGCCTTGGAAAAAATGAAGGCCAATCGGTACATCCATGCATTGTGCAATCCCCTGCATTTCTCATCTTTAATTTGTGGATGATACTCTTTTGATGGGAGTAGTTAGAGTTCAAGAAGATGTTCATCTACAACATATCTTAGATGTATATTTGGCAGCTTCGTGTCAATAGATTGATGAAAATAAGTATGATATCCTATTTTTTAGTGCCACACGGCCATTTAACAACAAATTGCTTTTATTCTAAGTCTTTGTATGGAGTATCTAGGTATCCTTTGTCAAATGGATCTCTTGGTCGCCTTACGAAATAAAATTCTTATCAATCAGGATAAAATTCAATCAGTAGGCTTTTGGTTGGTTGTCTTTTACTGGTAGCTTTACTCTTCTGAAAACCATTTTATAGGCTCCTCCTGTTTATTCATTTATGGTTCTTTCAACTTCTAAAGTTTTTATAAAAGAGTTTGACTTTCTTTCTAAGAAATTATTGTGGGCCGAGAACACTTTGCATGGTTCTAAATCCACGAAACCCTATTTATTCAACACCTTACCCGAAACAAATCCTCCTTGGTAGAAAATAGAATAGTCTAAAGTGCCACAAAGATATTTGAATACTTTCTTAATAGTAGTCCAATATTTGTTCCTAAATTAACATTTAGCTATTTAACCTCCAACTCCTTGACTAAATTAACATACGATCTTTTGTATAATATATGCATGCATTAAGATTCTATAGCAGTAGAATATTTAACATGATTTATGTTCGTTATATGTTCTTCTATCTTAAGACAATGTTCAATTAAAATTTAGTTCCAATGGAAATAAGAATATTAATTAGCTTACTATTTTACATTCTAAATTTAGTTCCAATGGAAATAAGAATATTAATTAGCAGTAGAATATTTAACATGATTTATGTTCGTTATATGTTCTTCTATCTTCGAATGCTTCTCCTTTCTTCTTTTGTCTTCCTATTGTAAGACTTGGATGGTAGTCCTTGTTTTCTTGATAGAATCCCTGCAACAGTTAATGGTGTCCTCGATACTCTTCATGAGAGTCCTCTAGTTCTCCTTCAACTTAGAAATATCCTCTTCTAGTTGTTTATTTCACCTCAAACCAAGATACTTCTTTATAGAATCTACCTCCTTCTCAAATGTTCATTGATTATCAGTTTAAGTGTCCACCACATTTTCATAAGATCCCAAATACCCTCTTGGAGGGATTCATTCAACCACTATTGCACCTTCTTAAACACCAAAGTCTCCAAGGTTTGAATTTACTTCTTTGTCGCATGAATCTGAGCCAATTGTCATTTAGAAATCTCCATATGTGTATTGAAGGCTTTACATAGGTCCTCCATTTTATCTTGTAGTGTAATGTAGAGGATACACTAGGGTTGAGTAGGCCAAAACACCCAACCTTATACATAATTAATTTGCAAAGATCGCTACCATTTGCAAAGATTTTCTAGTTTCAACTACAATACTAATCATTACATAACAATATTTAATTGTGGAATTTTGAAAAGATTATTTCTATTAAATTCATTTATTTATTATCTATTAAAATTTATTATATTCTTGGGCAAGGGAATGGGATAGTTCTAGTCAAATATCACAAAACCACTGAGATTCAAGATCTGTTTTCCGTTTCCATTTTTATTTTTATTTTGTGGTAGTCAACTAATTATGTGCAACCCTTAATATGTATCCTCATAATAAGGTGAGAATGAGAAGGTGAGACAAGAGGATGTGGTCGGGTCTCCCAAAAGTGTGTCATTTTTTGTCAAGCTTTACAAAAGCATTGCTCATTCAAAAGTTTGTCATGCCTCTCAAGGTATTATCACCTATTCTCCCCATGCCCATAACCACTCTCATTGATCACAAGCTATCTCCAACTATAGGAAGAAGTAGGCAGCCCCATTGATGACTTCTCCTCTAGGTCAATGACTTCTTAGGCTCACCTCTCTCTCTTATGTTTTATTTTCCTTCATATTTTTCTCTTCTTTTGTTATGTGTTTCTTGCATTTCTTTTCGATGGCATGAAATTTTTTTTTATATGCCACTCATTATATCATGCACTCTCCCACCATATATGTTTTATAGTTATATGTATATATTTTATTTTTTGTTTATTATTTTTTAAAATTTATTTATATATGTTTTATTTATAAATTTTATTGACTTAACCCTAGCCCTTGGGTTAAGTGGTTAAGTTCTATTAGGAGTTAACCTTGTACCTTTACCCTATAAGAAAAGAAGACAACAATGTAATGGATGGAGCATCTAACCTTAAGGTTACACATAGATTGGATCATCCCATGCATATTCAAACTATAGATAAGGGATCAGTTTAAAACACTCAATATTCCAAATACTAGGTTAGATGAACCTAAGCTCGAACGAAAGTTACAAGAAAAAATCTTGACATTGGAATTGGCATTCCCCTTTGTCTATCTCTCATCACAAGAACCATAGAATCTAGTTCACCTTGCAACCCAGATACTTACAACCAACCAAAATTCTCACACAAGTCCACTAAACAATTCGTTAATCCAGGTAAATCAAAAGTATAATCAATACATTAAATTAAAAAATAACAAAATAATGATAATGGTAAAACTCAGGAGGGGTCTATTGGTGCTTGTTGTGTCTTTTTGGCTTCCTCCTCTATCCGTGTGGGCCCAGTCTCATTTGTCCTTTGGTCGTTAGCTTTTACTGACCCTTTTGGGTTTCCTTGGTGTGATACTAGTTGGGTTTGGGGTTGCTCTCTCTTTTCTTCCTTGGCATTGGCATGAGCCATCTTGGGTTGAGTGGGCTTCCTTTTCCTTCTTGTGTTTGACATAGACATTAGTGTTTTCTTCTTTTCATGGTTTTTCTTGTTGCTTCTACCTTGCCTTTTGCCTCCTTGTGCTTGTGACTAGTGCGAAGGAGGCATATTTTCTGGGCACACATGGAGGTGGTATTTTTTCCATGTCTGAGGCTCTTGGGTTTGGTCCCTATTTGGAGTGGTTGACGCTCAACCTATCCTTTTTTGGGGCGAGCCTCTTTCTTAGCTTGTAGGGTTTTTGTTTTGGCTTTTTAATCTTCTCTTTCCCTATTCTTGTCAGGATGTTGCTGCTAATTTTTAAGGGCACATCCTAGTTGTTGGTTTTCCTTATTTTTGGTTAAGGGTTCTTTCCTATTTTTGGGTTGTGGCCAGCCTTGTTTGAGCCTAGTGCTTTCAAGATTTTTTTGTTCTTAAATGGGATCATGTTGTTTTTGTTTTGGTCTTCCTCTATGTGGCTTCTATTGTGGTGGGGATTTTTATTGTGGCTATGGATTGGGTTTGGCACTCACTACTCCCTTCTTCCTCTTTTGTGGTTCCTATTGAGGTGGTGGCATCCCCTATGGAGGTGGCGACTTTCCTTGTGGGAGAGGTTCAAAGTGGTTTTGTGAGGGATTCTCATCTTTGGCCACTTGGATGCAAGGTTAGATCATGTGAGGCTCTTCTTCTTGGTGGTTTCTTCCTCTATTGTTCTTATTGAGGTGGGATCATCTTCTATTGAGGTGGAGAGAAGCTTTGCAAGAGTGGTTTGGACTTTTTGGTTGGAGGCCTTTGTGATTGTTGCAAGATGGCTTTGGGAGTCATTTTAAAACCCATTGTTAATGTTTGGGGAGCTTGTCAAAACCCTTTGTTCCTCTTCTCGGTGGTTTGGGAGGTTCAAGTTTATCTAGTTAGTTTACTTTATAATATCTTTAGGTTACTGGAAGTGAACATTATGGGAACCATTCTAAAACCCATTGTAAAGGTTAAGAGAGCCTAGAAAAACCCTTTTCTCATCTTTGTTTGAGAAGTTTAGTCTGGTGGCTTCAGCCTTTTGATTTTACAACCAATTCTTTCATGCTTAGCTTGTGTTGTATGGTTATGGGTTGGCTATTGGTTTCTTGAGTAATATTTTGTTGCAACATTCTTCTATGAGTAGGTTTTGGATCACTGCAAAATTTGAAAGTTTTAGGACCCTTCAAAACTTGTTGTTCAGGATTTCAAGTCCCCCTCAAAACCTATTTTTCTCTTAATACAAAATATTACATATCACAATCATCACACATGTGCACATAAATTCATTAAACATAATATAATCATAAATTCCATGAAATTAAAGATCATGGAAGAAAATTAACAAAAATTCTAAAAAGATAGAACTGTGCTCTAAAACTTTTTATATGATATATCTCTTTAAAAAGATCAAACACACTAAATGCTAAAATGATATATCAACTTGTTATACTAAATTGCTCAATATTATCGTATTTCTTGTGTACCTTGTATGTAAGCTTAGGCATGAAAGATTAAATGTATTAGATGTCAAGACTAGCTACTGGAAAGAGAGATTAATGTGTCTTTCAAGATATAACTAGCAATTGCACCTTGGTGTGCAATGGGTACTCCGAAATGGTGTGGAAGGTCAATTTGAATTTTTTTTGTCTCTTTTTTTGTACTCGTGTAATACGTGAGGCCATTTGGTTGGACCTTTAGAAAATGATGTTGTTTGTGCAACAACAGTCTCGATGGAGAAGTGATAGTTTCAAATCAGCTATGTATCCACTCAAGCAAATCATGTTGCAACAACGGTCTCGATGGAGAAGTGATAGTTTCAAATTAGCTATGTATCCACTCAAGCAAATCCAAACATGATTTAAATAAAATCTTTGAATTAGGAAATAGTAAGATAGAGATAAGGGAAGAGATAAAAGAAGAAATATGGAGGGATGAAAATAGAGGGGCAAAACAGATTAAGGAAGAGATGGAGATGTGGAGGTGAAGAAATCTAGATATAGAGGTCTAGGAAGATGGAAAGGGTAAGGGATGGGGAGAGATATGGATTGATAGAGAGAAGGAAGATTGTTGTCTATTGTTTGCATACTTCCGTGTAGTTCATCATGTGAATTGGTAGGCCATTTACCAAATGATATTGTTTGTATAAAATAGGTCTCAATGAATAAGTGATAACTTCAAATCAACTATGCATCCACTTACAAGGATTCAAATATGACAAAAATATTAAAATTTTAAAAAAATTATATTTATTAAAAAATATCATTATTTGCTCTTATACACAATTTTTTATTATGTATTATAATATTATAATTATTAAAATAAATAAAATAAAAAATTGTAGAAATTGTAAACTTATAATGTATTATTTAAGTATTATATTTATTAATTTGAAATTAAATTAAATATATATTTATATAATAATATTTATTAAAATATTTAATTAATTTAACGTATCAATGAATGTGCGCTTGTTATTCTAATAACTTTTAATTATTATAAGTAATTTCATAAAAAGACATAAATAATTCAAATAAATTTTAAATTAAATCTAAAATAACAGTTAAAATTGAATAAATTAAATACAGAATATAAATATATCAAAATCTAAATATTAATAACAATAATAATTAAAAATAAACTAATAAATTAAAAAGTAAAACCAAATTTTTAAAAATAAATTAATTCTAATATTTTTAATTATAATATATAATTTGATAAAAAGATATAATAATTAAAATAGATTTTAAAATTTAAAATTAAAATAGAATAAATCAAATACAAAATCTAAATATAAAAATAATATTTAAAAAATAAATTCAAAATATTATTTTTTAAGTTTAATAATAATATTGTTTATATTATGATGGAGACTGAAAATGAACTTAAAATGAGGTTCGATTTGCTTGGATTCTCGAAGAAGTACGTCAAGGTATCAATTGATGACGGATCTCTGGTTATCAAAGCATACCAAAACAGGAGAAAGGGGATGTCGATGCATTCATTACCTGACAACTACGAGACTGATAAGACTAAGGCAGAATTGAAAAATGGTGTTCTAAATATCACCCTTCCCAAGTCTAAAGGTGAATTCAAACTGTTTTAAGATCGACTGAGGCTCATCTATGAGACAGGAACATGAAATTTTAAAAGATACTTTAATAAGCTTTAGAATTTTTTGATCAAATGCAATTGGCAGGTGTAAAGCCAAATTCCACAAGTATGAACATCCATCAAAGCCTTGGAATAGGGTATGGACATCCATCAAAGCATAAGAGAAGGGGGATTTCTATCAGACGTTACAATTGCAATTGCCTTGGTAGACATGTATGCAAAATGTGGAAGCATAGATAAAGCACGTGAACTGTTTGACAGAATGCCTAAAAGAGATGTTATCTCATGGCATGCAACGATTGAAGGATATTATCCACATAACGGATTTGTTGATAAGACTCTAGAAAATTTTAAGCAAATGCAATTGGCATTCAAGATTTCAAACTTGTTTTAAAAAATACGTGTAGTCTCCAAAATCAACTGAAATAAAGTGAAAAAAAGAACAGAGGCAGAGTTGTAAGGAGTGGCAAACAAAGCAAATTGAATTTAGATCTGTCATGATTAATAATTGCCGTATTCAGTTCATTACAAAACTTTAATGACTCGAGTTAATAAAATCTTCGTAAGTTGTGTTAATATGTGCACGCAAACGTAATTTTCACGCAAGTTTTGTTAAAATGTGCACGCAAACGTAATTTTCACGCCACATACGGAAATTCGGAACCCTTCTTTGAAGACAATGGCTACGAAGACAATGGCTACGCAGCGGACAAACCCTAAGATTTAATTGAACTCTAATTTTAATTAAAATTTAACCCTACTTGAATTCCAACTTTAATTAAAATATATAGCAATTTTTTTTTTCATAATTGTTTATTAAATTTCAAAGATGTTTTAAAAATAAACAATTATGAAAAAAAATTACTATAAAAATTTACTTAAAATTAATTTTATAGATTTTTGTAGTAATATTATAAGTTAAAATAAATTTTAAAATTATTTTTTTCATAAATTTCCTTAAAATTTAAACATTATAATTTAATAAATCTATTAAATAAATAATATTATAACAATAAAAAAAAATATAATTAAATAAAAAAATTATGCATATTTATATAGCAATAAGAAAAAAAAATTCTCTATCATATTTATCAAAAAATATTAAATAATACATGATATACACATTTAAAAATTTATATTAAAAAAACAAATAAAATAATAATATAAACATAAAAAACTTCATATAAAAATGAACAAATAAAAAAAACATCAAAAACAACCCTGCTTCCTTTTCAAGGCATGGAGAAGCCCACACAACAATCGAGGCAACACGAGGCATCTCTGTTCCCCAGTTAAAAAAATTAAAAACATTTTGATGGGACCATTTGAGTGGACGGTGATGGCATGGGGGATGGGGATGGGAAGGCATGGCATGGGTGGGCCGTTTTGTCTGCTGCGTAGCCATTGTCTTCTTGGAACACATGCAGAGTAGAATGGACAAGCATCGCTTTCGCTGTCCCATCGCTTGCAGAGACTGACAGATATGATAGGGTAAATCAAAATGAATTGACGGTTGCTCTTGCACTAGCTCTTGATGATTGTGGACTGTTTGATCGTTTCAATAAGACTGTCCATTTCATATAAAGAGACGCCTTCGGCATAATAAATACACACTATTCATTAACCAGCAATTGACCAACGTAGAGTTTGGTATACAGGTGGACAGTGAAAACAACACTACTGACCATTGCTCATGGCTTCGTTGATTTTTAAAGATAGAAGCATTGTGCACCACACAAAACGACTGGAAATCCTCAACAACTTTGTAGAAAAATTGAACATCGTCCACATGTAGAAGTGTACACGACACGGCACAGAAGTGATATTAATCGAGCTGGTTGCTGTGCAATTTAAATTGCACAAAACGACTGGAAATCCTCAACTACTTTGTAGAAAAATTGAACATTGTCCACATGTAGAAGTGTACACGACACGGCACAGAAGTGATATTAATCGAGCTGGTTGCCGTGCAATTTCAGTTCAATTTAAATATATAAAAGTTAAACTTTTATTAACTCTTGTTCCATCTTTTAGCTCTCAACATTGATGAGTAGCATGACAATCAGCCTCTCACAGACGACTGGGCTTAACCAACACACTCGAAGCGTTGACCGCGCTTAGATGGCTGGTGTGGGCACAGCCGTGATCCGTCCGCTCTTGTGTGCCGTTAACTGATGCCGTTTGGTGGATGCTGGTGACTTTAAAATTTCAAACTTCTTCTCCCGCTCACCCGGCATGACAAGTTGCCGTGTTGCAGAAGTAAATGTAAAAGCATGTACGAGTTTATACAAAAGCTCTGGTAGGCATGTATGCAAAATGCAGAAGCAAAGACGAGGCACTGAACTGCTTGACCATGGAATATGCAGAAAATGGGTTTGTTGAAAAGGCTTTAGAAACTTTCAAGCAAATGCACTCTGCAGGCGTTAAGCCAGGCTCCCCAACCCTTGCCAGCGTCCTCCTTGCCTGTGCCGAAATAGGAGCTTTGGAAACAGGCGTCAGATGTTGTAGTTGTAGTTGCCCTGGTAAACATGGTTGCAAAGTATATGAACAAAATGGATTTGCTGACAATGAAACTTCCAAAGTATATGGACATTCATAGCTATAAAGCTAGCATTCTGCCTGCCTATGCCAAAATGGGAGTTTTGGAACACTAAATTAATAGGGTTAAAATGTGATTCTTTTCTCACTATCAAAATTTTATTATTTTAGTTCGTAAACTATGTTCCTGAAAGTAAAATTATAGTTGGATATCCTACACCACCTTCTTCTTCCATGTATCTAACATATCCTCTTCATCATATTGTAAAATATGTAGTTCAATACTACCTACATATAAATCATATACAAATCATAAAAAAAAAACTCTCCTCATTAATATGTATGACATAAGTAAATTAGCACAAATTTATCAGATAAAATATAGAGCTCTTTTCACCCTTATTATCCTTGTCTACTACATCATTATTGATTATTTATTTAACACGTAATCTTGTAGAGTAAATTGTTCTTTAGAGATCAACTCTACTTGCATGATGGATTCAAAGTACTCATCCATTATTTTATTTTCTTATTTATCTCGTTATTCTCTAACGTGCACCTTCTCCTTTATCTCCTTATTATCTACCATTGGACACAATATTTCTCTTCTCCATAGAAATCAATAAGAATATTATTATAGCAATCATTAATTTATATATGTGCTTCTATATAGTTCCTTCTATACTTCACCATTCTTCACTATAACATCATTGTCACTTACTCCCTCTTGGGTTGCGTTGAGCATATATTACCCATTTTTCTCCTCTCTTGTAGAATTGTACTTCTCCAATTTATTACATACTTATCTATACTATGTCTATTTATAATTTATTGCCCCTTAAAGGGAAAACAAAAATATGTGCCTCCACTAACCATACTTGTAACACTAAAAAAATTTCACCTCCTCTTTGATTTTTAGTGGTTCATTATAGATCTCACATATTAGCTTCACTTTCAAAACTAGTTATCAATCACACATTGTATCAACATATAGTCCTTTGAATGTAATAACATGCATTCTATCCTCTTTCACTATCATGATTGACACTTTCTCTATTTCCTCTTCCATTCCCTTAATTAGATTAATCAACTTGGACCATACCTTTTACATTTATTTCCTCTTCAATACATCCCTTTTTATAATAAAAAAAAAATGTCAACAACTATTGATCCTCTTCTTCCTTTTGAGGCTCCTTGCTATCACATATATTTTATCTAGTTGCAACATTTTTTAATATCACACATTGCTCAAAATTATAGTTCCATAGATACTACATTGTCAACATATGTATTGACACTATGCACTCTTTTTATTGCACGTGCCTGTTAGATCTCATAAGTTTTAGTATCAAGACATGCATACTTGCATTTGAGACCCTTTACTATGTCTACTTATATTTCTTTGGTAATAATTATAGTAACACAAATTTTTAACTATCAAATAATAACATTATTTTATTTCTTTACACCTCTCTCTTTTGGGTGATCAATTTTATGATGATTTTTTATGTTCATCACAAAGGTATGAGTAGTCATTCTATCAGATAATGGGTATCTCTCTTACCATTCTACCACAGTATCTGTAGAATTACATGGAATATCATTGTTTTACCATAATAAGTTCATATTTGAAATCTACCTAATCAATTCAACAATATCCAATTACCTCTTTGTAACCAAGATACTTTATATGGACTAAAGTGAGATACTCTTCCTAGCCCTAATTTTTTTACCATTTCAAAGGAACCTAAACAACTTATTCTATAAGTAAACTTTATTGCATATAACATTTTCCTTGCACACAATCATTAATAGATTATCTTATCACATTGATTCCTTCTACTTTCTTGTTTGTTTTAGTAGTGTTCTCTTCATGATAAAATATATTCTATGTGGTCATTCCATTTGTGAGAATTCAAATAATTTATGGCTCAATTCTCCACACTTGTAGAATTCACCAAAAAAATCCTTTACCTCTTAGAAAAAAATGAACTTCTTTGTTTGTTGAGTAGGCTATTTCTTGTACATGTGACTACTTTTTTATCATTATTGTAGGATCCTCTCTTCATCATGCTTAGTAGGTTTTATTTTTCTATTAAGCTTTCCTTTTCTTCTCTATAAACCTTATTAGTCTATCTACAATTTCTACTTGGCCTTTAGTCTACATTAATATCCCCCTCCTTAGTGGATCATATCTTTATCATGTCCAAAAAATCATATTATATAGTTAACCTTAGATAATTGAAATAGGGTGTGTCTAATGCTAGAAGGAAAAAATAGTAGGTGAAATAGGGTGGAAGACTTTCAAGGTTTAGAGATTGGTTTTAGCACATACTTTATACCTTTTGGCTATGATAGTGTAAGTAATCCTACTAGTTTGGGTTCAACAAGGAGGAAGGAAGATGGGAAGTGGGCACCTGTAGAAAATGAGTAGGGAAATTAATAAAAGCCCAATATTTTAAGACTTTGAGGAAAAGTGAATCCTTAAATTAAGAATTATAGATGGTGAATACTCAATGCTAATGGAGAGAAAGCATGGAAAAGTGTAAGTGGAGAATAATTGTGGCTCATGGATTAGTCTTATAGCTTAAAAAGTACATAAAACATGGAGACCTAAAATCCTTGGGCCTAAGGCAAAGACAAAGTAGGGAGTGGAAACATGAGTAAAGCCATGGTTAAATACCTAGGGAATAAGAAGTCTAAAAGACTGAAATGGTCTAAGGTCTCAAACAAAATGTAAATGATGGGTTTCACTGAACGGAGGGAAAGAAACCTAGCAAGAGGAAACCTATAAATCTAATAAAGGCTACAAATAAACACAATCATCTATAACACTTCAAAATTTCTATAGTTTAAGATATTTAGGCTTGTGATAAGTATAATGGAAGGCAAAACACTATATCAAGAACATTTTTGAATAAGGGGATTTATTGAAGTAACTCATAGATTGGTTATAGATGGGGAAAACATGGTTCTATTAAGAAAGGAAGGCCCTAACATCACAAAGAGGCAAGACAAAGATGTCACATAACAGATATAGAGACAAAAATATAAATCTTTATACAAGAAATTGATCCTCATGAATTGACAAGGCCTTGGACTAGTTGATGGCAAAATGTGTATGGAAGTGAGTTCATTTTCTCTTCATGAAATAAACTAAGTTGATCATTAGAAGTAGGAATTACAACAATCTTCTTGAGACAAATTTCATTGCAATGTGGCAATTAATACATATTTGAAGGTTCTTAACAAGTTTAATAATTGACCTAGGGAGCATGTCTAGAAAAACAAAAGCAATTGGCAACTTTTCACTATGGTGGTAGAAAAATAATTTTCTTTCTTTCCTTTTCTACATCATATCTGAAAAATACTCTGCTGCCTTCATCTTCCTAGCCAATTTCTCCAACTTTGCACAAATTTACTATCTATGAATGTCACTTATCTCCTACACAATAAGCACATACCACTTTATGGCCTTCAATCCAACTAGAACTAGGGAGCTTTTCTATTTTTTATCTTTAGTCAATCTCCATATCATTTGCTCAAACCACCTACCCACTTTCGCCTAGATGTGAGAGAACATAAGCTACATCTTTTTTTAGGATTCAAATGTGGCGTTGCTACAAATACTCTAAGCCTATATTCATTGGTGATTTGTAGGCAACAAGAAAATATATCCACATAGGCAGCAAGAAAAAAGATCCACATATTATCCCCAAGTTTAACTGGCATCTTGATGATAATGTTAAGGGTGTCCTCAAGGTAGCCAACACGTGCAAGTAAGGGAGAGGACCCAGTAGTTGTGCATCCTAACTTTGCACTTCTCAAAATCCTACATGGAAATTTCAAATCACTCCCATTTTTTTACAACAACTTACTTGGCATGTCCCCTACTTATAACTAAGGTTTCAAGGCCACATCATCAAATATGATGCCACATCAACATGTTTTTTGCCAAGGTGTCCAAAACAACCCAAAAAAAAGGTGAGACCAATAACCATGCAAAAGAGGCTCCCATACTTGTGAAGCTAATGTGGCATCAAATGATTGGTTGCTTTTTACAACTAAGGGTATATTTCATTCAATTATGGGTAGTCATCATAGCAATAACTTTAAAGTCACAACTATTGGTGCAATGTTGTCAAAACAATTGGACATTAAATCGACAAGTATGAGTATTAAATCAACAACTACTATCACAACAATTGTAAAGTATTCAACTACAAGGTCCTTTCCCCTAGGCCAATAATAGACATATAATGATTAACTGTAGGTGTAATGCAGTCATTGAAGTATGTCTGATGGTTGCATGCACATATAACGGAAGCAATGTTTATAATTTCAGAACATGTTCCAAAATGATTCATTAATTCAAATATTTTGAAAACATCCATAAAAATCGATTTTGTGCATATCCCACAAACACGTTTCATTGAGGCATTTTGTCAAACAGTTTACGTGCATTATTTATGGTTCCACATTTTTCATATATGTCTACAAGAAAATTTCCAATCATAATAATATCTCATAAATATACCCCTTGTATTATTATCTGATAGATGGGCATGCATCCGTCAAAATTCCTTTGTCCTTTATGGTTTGATGAATTTCCATACCCTGTTCCAAAGGTCCGATATCGGCACATGCAGGAGAATGCTAGCAAAGGTTGCAGAGTCTGGCTTTACCCCAGAAAATCGCATTTGCTTGAAATTTTCTAAAGCATTTTCAACTAATCCCTTTTGCGTATATCCTGCAATCATGGCATTTCCTGAGTACGTTTTTTTGAGGCATCCCGTCATATAGTTTACGCGTCTGTCTGTGCTTCCACATTTGCATACATGTCTACCCAAGCATTTCTAAATAGTTCCCATTCCGCTATGCTTTGTGGGGTTCATTCCGTATGTTCTCTTCACCGGCGTCCGTTTCCGTTTTCCGCAGCAACCCCATTAACTGTTGCAGTCAGTAGTTAACTGCCAAATTCCCGCCTATAATCCAAACCGAATTCAAAATCGCTCCTGCGTTGCGTAAGTTTGGTAGGTGTTAGTAAAGAGTTCGATCACATAACAGAGAGAGAAATCCTGTCACATAATGTTGTCATCGCAGCCAAAGAAGCCATGTGAAATGATCTGATAGGACATGCATGCAAAATGTGGAAGCACAAACAAGGGACGGAGGAATTCTGCCAGATATTGTAGTTGTAACGAACCTAGTAGACATATATGCAAAATGTGGAAGCCTGACAGGGGGCGGTAATTGTTTGACAAAATGCCTCCAACGTGGTCTCATGGAATGTGCCATGATTGCAGGATATGCACAAAATGGATTTGTGACAAGGCTATAAAATCTTTCAAACAAAATGATTGGCAGCATACTCCCCACCTATGCCAATATGGTAGCTTAAGAACAGGGTATAGACATCCCACCAAAGCTCCACGGAAGGGAGGGTTTTCTCAGATATAATCGTTGGAAACGCAGCACTGATAGACACGTATGAAAAATGTGGAAGTATAAACATGGCACAAAAATGTGGTCAGATCATGTAATGTAATGTTTGTGGGATATGCACAAATGAATTTTGCAAGAATGCTTCAACTTTGTTTGTGTTATATGTGCATGCAGCCATGCAAGTTAAGTGTATGTGGGCTGTACATATTTCAATCACACGGGTAACCCTTCTAGCATTACACTCGATTATTATGTGTAAATGATTGACCTACTTGCTCATGTCTATTTGGAGAACACCTTAAACTTTTGTCATTAAGATGTCAGTTGTGTGGGATATGTTTTCATGCTGCCTGCAATCACATATGAAAACAGGCTCAGGGATTCTAAAAGAGATGTGACTTATGTTCTTCTCTCAAACATCTATGTTAAGTGGGCATATGATGAGCAAATGGTGAGAAGATCGATGGAAGATAAGGAATCAAAAAAATCTCTGAATGTAGTTAGATTTGAAGGTCATAAAATGGTACATTCTTGTGTAGGAGATAGGTTACATCATAAACATAGTAGATCTATGTAAAGTTGGAGAAATCAGTTTGGGAGATGAAAGCAACAAGGTCTTTTTTAGATGCAAGGTATTTACTTAGTTGTGTGAAAAAGGAAAACAAACCATTATTTGTCTACCATCATAGTGAAAAGTTGACAATTGCTTTTGGTTTTCCAAACATGCCCCTCTAAAATAACTATTATAGTTGTTAAGAGCCTTTGAGTATGTGTTGATTGCCACACTATAATGAGGTTTATCTCTAATGTTGTCGCAATTCCTACCTATAATGATTAGGGGAAAGGACCCAGTAGTTGAGCATGTTCCAATTGTTGTGAGGGTTGTTGATACCTTTTGTTCCAAAAATTGAACAAATAAAACCTATTGCTTGAAACAAAAAATATCAATTTTTGTTAGGAAATGTACCAACAGTTGTTAGGAAATGTACCAATAGTTGTTAAGAAATGTACTAATATTGTAAAAAGTAACCAATCAGGTGATGCCACATCGGCTGCACAACTATTGGGGTCTCTTTTGCACGCCTATTGGTCTCACTTTTTTTTGGGGCTGTTTTGGACACCTTGGCAAAAAGCATGCTGATGTGGCATCATATTTGATGATGTGGCCCTGAAACCTTAGTTATAAGCAGGGGACTTGCCAAGTAAGCTGCTGTAAAAAAATCGGAGTGATTCAAAATTTCCAAGTAGGATTTTGAGAAGCGTGAAGTTAGGGTGCACGACTACTGGGTCCTTTCCCCTAGTTTAGTTGATTTCGTGAAGAGGAAATGAACTCGCTTGCACACACATTTTTTCATGGATTACTCCAAGGCCTTATTAAATCATAAGGATTAATTTCTTGTATGAAGTAATTTTGAAAAGCTTTAATTATGATAAACCTTAAATAAATGGGTCCTTATGTTTGTTTAATTATCATAGAATGTTTAGGAACATTCTATATGCCTTACAATACCATCTCTAATTTTAGATAAAATTAGTGAACCTCTCCATCAATGTTTATCCTTTTGAGCCTTTACCATGCATATCACTCTTAGTATAAGGACTCTAGTGTACTTATAATTCTCTTTTAGTTTGATTTTGTTGCTTATAAAGTCCCTATTTGATATTTGACAAAAGACTTATATTTTGTCCCTATAGTTGCTATATGATATTTATGTCTTGCCCCATTTAAGTGATATTGGTGTCTATATTAGTAAGTGTAAATTTATCCAAATCTAGTGCTTTGTTTCTTAATACAACCATTTTTTGGCCACTATCTATAACCAATCTAAGAATTCTTTCAATAAACCGTGTTATTCAAAAATGTTCTTGTTGTAGTGCTTTGCCTATTTTTATACATGCCATGTGCCTAAGTATCTCAAAATTGTAAAAAAAAAATCCAAGTGTTAGGAGTGTCTATGTCTATTTTTAGCCTTTATTGGGTCTATATATTTCCTCTTACCGATATTCTTTCTTTCCATTCCTTGAAATCCAACATTTTAATTTTTATTTGAGACCATTGACTATTTTATTCTCTTAAAGTTCTCATTATCTATGTACTTCATCACGACTTTCCCCATGCTTGCACTCCCTACTTTGTTTTTGCCATTGGCCCTAGGATTTGAGGTCTCCAAATAATCATGTACTTCTTAAGTTACAAGACTAATCCATGAACCTGAGTTATTCTCCACCTACACTTTTGAACTATGCTTCCTCTATTTTTTGCATTGAGTATTCAAAATCACCAATTCCTAATTTGAGGATTCACTTTTCCTTTGTCTCAAAATCTTGGGCTTTTAGTATTTTTCCTACCCACTTTTCATCTCTCTTCCTCCTTATGGGACTCATACTTGTAGGATTACTCATACCATCATACCCAAAAGGTATAAGGTACATGTGGTAAAACTAATCTTCGAACCTTGAATGTATTCCACCCTATTTTCCTTGCTTTTCTTCTTCTAGCATTAGGAACACCACACTAATTATCCCTAACCCATTTCTCTTGTGTTAGACTTTTGAACATATATATTTTACTTTACCATAAAGTATATCCCTAATCCTTGATCCCTTTCCTTTACCTTTTTTCATACTATTTAGTGGTATCGAATTTTCCCTCACTTTGATCCCACTTCTTCCATCAATTTTGGGTATCCCTTTCACCGATCCTTTCTCTTCTTTGCATCTTTTTTCTTTCAAACTTATAAGATTAGTTATACAAATTCCCTAAAGTAAGTTAGTATGAGGTAAGCCTAAAACCTACTTCCCAACTACTCAATGCAACTTAGGCTTTTATAGATTCTACAAACCAAATAAACCTTGCCACAAGATAATCCTTTAATGACCAAGCTAATGCCATATGCTGATAGTGGCATTTTCTTATGTGTCATCTAGTCACTTTCTTGAATTAATCACAACATGATACATGTCTTACATGCACCTAATCACCCAAAGCAAGTGGAAAAGTGCATGTTTTGATGTGATTAAATTTGACCTTCGTATCCAAGCAATGATTTCCCTAGGGATGCCTTTCTAATAATTAAAAGAGTGACTAATCAAAAGGCCTCCATATCCAAGAAAACCCTATCAATATCCAAGCAAACTATATCCCTTTTCATAGCCCAACAATACATATTTAGTCTATAGGAAATCTACCCTCAATTTATAGAGATTTTCTTTCAAGTACCACCCTCATCAATGATCTAGATTACTTTGATAATATTCTTCAATTCCTTAGTCCTATGCAACACATTATCCCTTGGAAAAGGCTTTTAGATTGAGCCATGATATCCCCATGAATGCCTCTCTAAAAATTCTAAAGGTTGGTTGGATCTATCCTTATTAAGTTTAGGAAAATAAAAAGAGCAACTTAATAGAGATTAATGATGAAGACCTATAAGTGCACTAAAACCTATAAGTCATGTAAAATTACTCTATTAGAATATAAAATAAGATAGAAGTCGTTGTAGATATTAAAAAGAAAGATGTGGTAGTATTACATGTCTTATACTACCACTTGATAAATTAATGTACTAAGAAGAGAAGAGTTAATGATGAATACATTAAATCAATTAAATGTTTATGGAAAAAGTTGTAAACAAGAGAGAAAGAATAAGTATTGGTGAGATGATCAAGATAGGTTTTGAAGATAATTTAATGACCATGATAAAAAAGAAGGAAGAAAAAAAATGTTGAAACAATCCTAGGACTGAGAGGAAAGATAATGAAAAATGTTCAAAAACGTGTGAGAAGCATCAAGAGAGATGAAATATATAAAAACCATAGTATTGAGATAGATATATCCTCAATGGACATGGAAATCATGAATATTAAATAAATGGAGTGGTTTATAATGTAAATCAAATTTATAGTGAAAAATCTAACTAAAATGATTTATGGCAATTGAAAGAAAATAGGACAACAATGAAATTAGAGAAGTTTGACCTTATTTGTAGGGATACTATGGGTGGGGTTTCCATGAGGAAGAAGAGGAAGTAAATAAGGGAGGAAATGAATTTGTTAATTGGTGAAGAGGAGATAATATCTAGCAATAGAATAAACTTAGAAATCACCAAAAACTTATATTTTTCCAAGGAAAATTTGGAGATAATAGATACTCAAAGGATGCTAGCAAACATCTCTTTACATTAGACAATCATTAGAGTACAATTGGCATTAATGATGATTAGAATCAATGATATGATTTTGTGAAGACCCTCAATAACGAGGCACTAATATGGTGCATTAAAGAACGTCCAAAGCAGGATAAAACATAAAAATAATTGAGTCTTATTTTTGAAAAAAATCCATTCACCTAATGTGTGAACAAAAATAATTAAGAAAACAATGAAGATGAAGAAAATTTGAGGAATCAAAAAAATATTTTGAACAATAATTTAATAGTGTGGTTAGAATACTAGAAGAAACCTTGACATAAAAGTTCAATAAAACTGAGTGGTTTATCTTAAGTTTAACCCCTCATATTATAATAGAAGTAGATGAGAAGATTTCCGCTTCATATAGGGATTTCTTAGAATTGATCACCATAATAGAATCCTAGTCAAAGATATGGGAGAATGATTTAGTGAGAAAAGATGAAAATGGCCATTTCAAATTAGAGTTGAAACATAATGTTTGAATAATAATTCCTAATGAAAGGTGAAAAAGTCGATACCTCTACCCAACTTAGAAGAAGTAAAAATTGGTTTAAAAATTAAGTATGAAAAAACATCTAAGGAATGAACATTTGATCATCTAAGGTACCAAGAGAGATACCACACTAACAGGGTTAAGTTCCCCTAGAAATATAGTATGTATAAATTATAAAATATAAACTGGGACAAACATGACAAAAAAAGGTGTTCAATTTTTCTTCATGAAGAAGATAACTATGCACCAACGGTTCATGGATTGACTAGAGAAGGATTTTGGATAGGAGTATGTATAGAGCATATCATCAAGCTATGAGAACACTGAATGTTTATTTGGCACATGGATAGTGGGAGCTTCAATTGAGAGCAAGTATAAGACCATTTGGAAATATGCCCTATGTAGTACCACAAATTCAAGATGTATGACCCTATATGAGCTACCATGATAACTATAGAGAAGGAGATCATAGGGGAAGCTACCACATTAATAATTAAGGTGTCAAAGAAAGATGAAGGACCAAAAGGACAAAATTGTATAACTATGATAAACTAGGATATTCTACTAAAGTGTGCAAAATAAAAATAGGAGAAAACTCCACCTATTATTTTTGTGGTGATAAATGACATGATATTTCTAGTTGTCCCAAATTTAGTCACTCTATAAGAAGTGTTGGCACCATGACTAAAAAGTGAATAATTATCTAGTCTAAATGTAACACGAGGCTAAAGTAGTAATGAATAGCTAAGGTAAAGGAGAAAATGTTAGACAATCTAAGAAATCAAATATAGAATAGGAGAATCCTCAATGAGAAAAGATAAACTGGAAAAATAATAAAAAGGAAAAAAAAAAAAGAAAAACCTCAAGAAAAAGACCATGTAGAAACTTAAGAAAAAAGATAAAAATGAATTTCAATAATTTATTGGGGTTGGATTAATAGAAGCATATCCTAGGATAATCTTATGAAAGTGAAGAAAAATATTTAGGTAAGGGTCAAAATGATTTGGTGAGAAGGAAATTCAAAGAGATAATTAAGAAAAACTAAAAGGAGAGGATGATAGTAAGGTAGTTTCATAGTGAAATAGGTCTATAGATTAAAAGAATTGGAAATTTTGGTACAATAAGAAGAGGTTAGAGTTCAAGGGTTGAATATCATGAAACTTTGGATACAGTTAATGGAAATAAATTCGTGAAAGATGGAATAGGGAGTTTATCTAGCTTCATCCAGTTAGTGTTACCTTCTACAAAAAGGGAGAGAGTAAATTTAGATGACAAGGAGTAAGGCAATTCAAATACTTTACTTAATTGCTTGATTAGAGTTGGTTTAGGGAGAAAATTATAAGTTATTGGTGTCCTTTGTAAAATTATTGGTTTTGTTGAGAAGAGAATGGGGCTAAATAAATGGAGGCATTAGAGGTCAAAGATGAGATGGCCTTAAAATGATCTATAGATCACCTATGTATAATCATACAGAGTGGTTAAAAGCATTATAAAAGAGAGATATTTATGCAAGAATTTTTTATTGCGAAGATTTGGAAAAATATCCCAATAAATACCCTCTTGATATTAGAATTGAGAAGAAGATAGGAGATCTATGAAATAATGCATTGATAATAAAATATTAAATCCATCACCTTCTCATTTGCACCTTGATTACAATGCATAAAAATTGGTGAAATTGACTTACAATCCTATGTTGAGTTGAATGTGTTCCATGAAAAGATGAGAGAGATAAATGAAGGAACCCATATAATAGGTAGATAGATAATATAACCATTTTATGATTTCTTCTTAATGAATAGATAAAGGATTAGCTATAAATATATCATCAAAGTAATAGTCAATTCATATTGATCTATAAAGATTAGAACATGTATCTTAAGATCTCTTATCCAATCATACACATATGTCAGTGTTTAATGTGATGAACTATGGTACTTGTGGCTGATTTATTATATCTAAACATATTATGTTGTGAAAGAGGTTTAAAGTTTCATTTCCTAGGGGTATAAGATGATGGGAGAATAGATAACTAGTATTGCATTATCGATATTTCATGAAGTGGGTGTTAAACAATAGAGTTAAGGACATAGGTTGGGACATTGAGGGTAGGAGATGCAAAAAAAATCATGTTTTGACCTAAGAGTGTGGCAAGGGTTGTGAGGTTCATGGTAAAATAGGAGGGGGAGTAAAAGTAGGGGCAAAAGAGGATCAAACAATATAAGTGAAGGGTAAGGGTTGAAAAGATTGCACATAGTGGTAGGAGGTAAAGTATTTGCCTAAAGGATCATGATCATAGTTAAAAGGAAGAACAAAGAGAGACACATAAATGGTAGGAACATGGGTTGGATAAGAAGGTGTAGGCATCCAAATTTAGGTGAAGGAATACTAAGTGGTAGGAAAAAGAAAATAAGTTGGCTAGAAGAGTGGGTTTAAGGTAGGAGAGCTAGACTATAAAGGGACATGATTTTAGATCATATGTCTTATACCTTGTAATATCTCTAGCCCCTCAAGATGGGTAATGATGATATATATTAAGGAGTAGGTGACATCATCAAGTGTGATACTTTGGAGGAGAGGCAAGTGGTAGTCAATTTTGGTGAGTGACAAACTTAGCATCATCTAATAGGGATTCATTATCAAAGTGGTCATCATTGTAAGACATGTAGACTTGACATGTGGGTTGGATGTCTTTGGAGGAACGAAGGTAATGAAAAAAGGAAGAGGAAGGGAAATACATGGATGGTTAAGATAAGGGTTCGTATAAGAGATAATGTATAAGGAAGGAATAGTCAAAGAAGGAAAGATAATAATTTGGATCAAAGAACTGAAAAATGATTCATCCTCATATGCTATAGGGAATTTGAGTAGAAAAATTTAGAGTTTTTTCAATTAAAATAAAAACAAAGACAATAGTGTAGCAAATGGATAGTAACCTAATTGTTATATAGTCTATATATTGTGACTATGTTTATTGTTTACTAAAACATAGAGTTTCGTTGAATGACAACAAAATTTAAAAATCAATGTAGAATAATTAACTTCCAAACATTAGAGTGAGAGTTTGGGGTTTAGAGAGAAAATATATTTTAAGGATGAAAAGAGGAATAAATAATGAAGGTTGGGATTCACATCAAGTTCACTACAAATATAAATAGAATATAGATAGCCTACATAATTTAAATGTAGGAAAGCGTTTTTCAATTATCTTAAATGGATTTATTTAAGTTAACACAAACACATAAAAAACCTTTACCAAATAAATAATAAATTAGTTTTCTTTCTAGCTCAATTTCTTAATATGTCTCAAATGAAATTCTTAATCTAAATGAGACTCTATTGAAAAATGATTTACAAGCAGCTAAATTTATGAATAAAAAAATTATTTAAAGACATTTAAAAGTTTGATAGATAATAATAGAACCTATTGAAAAAACCGAAGTTGCTTATTGAAAGAACAAATTTCATTTTTTAATATAAGGATGTTTGCAACCATACCTCTATTATAGATAACAACAAACAAAAAGAGTGCTAAAAGTTTAGAGAAATGCATAATAGAATAAGGATGTCGAATTTCTTGTAAATTAGTAATAAATGTGATCTCAAAATAGTTCCCGCCCCTAGTTATGTTTCCACATTTTGCATACATTTTGTACCAGAGTAATTTCAACTACATTGGACAAAACTGTTGTACCCTTAATGCTTTAATGGATGTCCAAGGATTCCATTTTGGATCATGGCACATTCAATGAGGCTAAAAATTTTGGAGGCATTCCATGTCTAATAAAAACAGACTACTAAATAAATAGTTCTTGCATTCTTCTTCTACACTTTTTATATTTAAGACTATAATTTTTTAATATAATATATAAACTTATTTTAATTTCAATTTCAGTTTTTATATTTCTGATTGTTTTTCTGCATTTATAGGCTGCAAGTAGAATTGGATTAAACTTGGGAGACACCACATTTTCCTTTGCAAATGGAGCAGAAAATATAATACTTTTCTTGAGTTATTTAGGTCAATTAAAGGACCGTACTCATTAAGTATATATTTAATTTAGATGAAATTTAACTTGTTCATAAAAAATGTTGTAATGAAGTAAGAGGATAAGGCATTTAACTCTAGAATTAATAGTAGAATATGATTATCTATATCATGTAAGATTTATTTATTATAATGTAGGAATTGATTGCCTTTGAATTAATGAATGTAGTAAAACTTGTGCAATATCTAGATTATGTACACTTCAATTCTACAATCCTCACTTTCAATTAGAATACATGTAGATTCAAATTAATGAGTGATATTAAATTGTAAGCATGATAGTAGGTGGTCTCTTCCTTTTAAGATTTATTTCTAAGGAAGATCTCCTTTTAGTCCTCGATAGTGGCCCATTGATCTATCTCAAGTACAATCTATCTCTCTAGAGTTTGAAGCTACATTTTAAGCCTATTGTGGACCTGAACAAAATAGCACACCTATTGAATTAGGTTGTTGGACCTCTCACTTGACTTTTGCGATGAATGGGTTTTCAAATAAATAGGCAACTCCCTTGAACACTTTGCCTCTGTCAACAACATCAAAAACACTAAATCCAAGTTTAACTTTTCTTGTTTTTGTGTTAATATTGATATCCACAAAACCCTTCCATATCAAATATTTTTTTATTCTCAATTTGGATTTGAGTGGACTCAACCTAAAATGTATGTACTATTTTCTATCAAAGCTTCTCAAAAGTAGGTTATCTTATCACTAAGTGTAAAACCCCCTTGAAGTAGACTCCACAATTGAAAGAAAACATGATAGTTTAGGATCATGGATCAATTGAATACCCATTTAAATAATATATATCATCAGTTCCCCTTTGAAACTTAGCAACCCTATGGTAATGAGAATTGTCTCTCAGAAAAGAAGACTCCCAAAACCTAAATGCATGTTAAAAATGATAGAACTATGTATGGGATTGTTGGCGATAAGAACTATCTCTAAGAAATGAAGACTCTCATAGCCCAAACCCCTATTAGAAATGATACCTCTATGTTTAAGGTTGAATAGTTGACTAACAAATAGAAAAATGACAACATGCAAGGGCACCCCCTATAATGGAAGATAAATAAAAATAGGAGCTCACCAACAAAGCACCTACCTCTCTTGCCTTAGAAATATATTCCCTTCAATTTAAAGGCATCTTTCTGAAGGCAACTGGAATGAAGAAAATGGAGTCTCACTCCCTACTAAAATAATTCCTATATTTTTCTTTATGGGAAGGTCCAAGCAAGATAAGTGACACTCAAAACTCCCTAGACCAAGAAGGATGGTCAATCCCACGAAAGAAAGGAAATAACAAAGAAGTAGTTGTTGGATTTGACATTAGGATGAGCAAACCTTCTTAGCATGAAACAAGACAAAGAGAAGTAGCTAAAGAAATAGCTAGTAGAATGAAAAGAACATTGGAGAAATCCTCCAAAAGGACCCATAAGTGAAGATACTCTCCTAAAATTTTAGAGGATTTCATAGTCCTCAGAAACAATTTTCTCTTAAGAATTGCCTTATTCGAAATAGGATAGATATTCTTCTTCTTCAAGAAGTTAAACTGATGGAGAACAATTTTCAAGCTATTGTTAAATATATATGGACTAATCTTGATTTTTTCATTTGTGAATCTCAAATGGGTCTTTTGAGGGTATAGTAACTATGTGGAATCTAAAAAAGTTTATGGGGGCTCTCCCTTCATACTCCATTGCTTTGTCTTCAAATATTTTCAAGATCAATATGTTGTTTTAAGTATCTCCCTAAAGTTCCATTAGCAAACTATTAGACAAATGCACCCAGGGCAACCTTGTCCTCTAATTTTTTCATCTGTAAAAGTTGGTTTTGTGTGTCTCAGTCTACACTTTTTGACTTTGTATCTATCATCTCTAGATCCTATCACCTACACATTCAAAGAAGGGAAATGGTAGTGTCAATAAGGGTTTGCCTAGGTCAAACCTCGAGTTTGGAATTAACCCTAAATTGAATTGAAAATGAAAGGAAAGATTTGAAGTAAAATGTTGAATATTCTACCTCAAGCTTGTTGAAGTTGGTTGAAGGTTGATGATGAAATGCTCTCTAAATGTGATCACAAGTGTTGATGCAATAGCATGATATGACAAGACATAAAGGAATCAATCATGAAAACATGCTTGGATGAAGATTGTTGCAACATACTGCTCCATCATGTTCAGATCTAAAGAATGCACTTGAAGATTGAATTGGGATGAAATGTCACCTTGATACTTGAAGATGATGTGGGTATGATAGAGTTATTGTAATATGAAAATGAATTGAAGGAATGCTCTTATATAGGGTTCTAGATATATTTCATAAATTAGGTTGACCTTTAATGGTCATATTGAGATATTCAGATTGGGAACCACCTAGTGGGAACCAGGCACTAACATATTCAAATATGGTGCTAGTTTTGAGGTACAAGGACACCTTAGGAACCTTTGTCTAGGAAAAGGCCACCCTAAACACCCTTTCCGCCCAAAATAGGGTTAATAAGTTGTTGACACTTGAGGTACACTCAACTCAGGGAAGAGGTTTGGATCACCATACAAACATATGACAGCGGTTTTGTAGTACAAAGGCCAAAAATAGGCATGGATAAGAGCTAGGAGAAAACACACTACAAAAAGGGAACAAAAAGTAGTATAAAATTGTGCAGGGTCACAATTTACAATGCTATAATTATTACCATTAATACTTACACATCATATTGTCATGAAACTAGTATCTAAAGTAAAGTACTTTAAGAAATTAAAGTTCACAATTATATTTTCCTCTATTAAAAACTAGTTTTTAGAGATTAATAACATCAAATATGTGTCATGCCATACAATATGTATAATTTTATCTATGTTTTAGTACACACGTATACATCTAAAAGGAAAGTACCAACAATAATACAATTGTTGGAATATTAATCTCTACTCGCATAATGCATTAGTATGTCATTGTTCTAAGCAAGATCTAAATATAGGTACCACATGTAAAAAATTTGTGACCACTTTACTAGTGTATTCCACATGCATGTTCATTTTTAGAAGATTTTATACATAAAAAAAATCATAAAAATGTCCTCCTAATTAATTTTTCCCATTATCAGGTGGATCCTTATTATAGAATATTCTTATTATCCATTATTCATTATTTTTTTCTTCATTACATTATAGTATTCATATCATAATCCATCATTATTCTCCATTCATAATTATTCTTTCAATTCAATTAGTAATATTAAAGTCTTCATTAATTCATTTAAATCCATTAATATACTCTATTATTAATCTATTTTCCAAATCTCCTACATATCAAACTTCATTTTATATTCATCACTTCCCACTCCTATACATTTCATCCACTTATTGAATGTGGGATAAACATTGGGTAAGTGCACCATGTTGTGGTACCAAAAAGGTGTCACTTTTTATCTTTTCATAAAAACGAATCATTGGCATGAAATGGTTGTTTAAACCTTCAGGTTGGATGCCCAAGGCAAATCTAACCTAAAGGTTTGGTATTCTCCAATGCAGACCATTTGGCGAGCACCAAAAATGACACTCATCAAATTCAAAATTTTGAATTTTCACATTTGACGCACGCAAAATTTGGTGCTGGCCAACTGTGAAAATTGAAATTTTTGCATTTGGCGAGCGCCAAATTTGGTGCATGCCAAATGTTCTGCATTGTTAAATGTTGTGCATTATTAATTTTTGCATTTTTCCAATTTGGGTACAAGTTATACCCACCCCCGAAGGAGAATATATACATGAAATATAACATTTAAGTATGTCACATTTCAATATATCTTTTTCCTTTCTTATACTTAAATGTTATATTTCATGTATATATTGGCAGGATGTTTGAGAGTGATTTCAACTCTATAGGATTCATATTGTAGATTATAGTTTTTAGAGGGTCATATAAAATTTTAGACAGACAAATTTCAGTAATTAGCATGTCAAATTTCAGTAATCACCATTCTCTTATTAGCATTTTTTATGTTTGTATCTCACTCTCTTTATCTTCCCCAAACTCTAGACCTATCTCTTTCCCTCTTTTGTCTCTCACACTTCTCTCTCCCCTCTCTAGGTATATCCCACCCTCTCTACCTTTCAATCCTTCCTTACCCCCATTTCGATCCTTGACTCCCTCCATCTCTCTTCTTCTCTCTCACTCTCTTATTGTTTCTCTCCCCTCCCTCTCCACTCTCTTGATCACTACCTATCCCTTATATCCTCTCTCTCCCCATATCTAGGGCTCTCCCTCCCTCCCTTTTCACCTCGCTATAATATTACCCACATCTCTCTCCTCCTCTAGGTTTCTCACCTATCTAATTGTCTACATGAAGGGAACAAGAGACTTGGTGATAAAAGACATAGAAGGGAAGGGAGATGAGAGGTATAGAGGAGAGAGGGAAGTGAGATGTGAGTTTAAGGAGGGTGGGGGGGATAGAGAGGTAAACATAGAGGGGAAGGGAGGTGAGAGGTCTAGAGGGGAGAGAGAGGTGAGATGGGGGTTTAAGGATGGTGGGAGGGGGATAGAGATGTAAACATGAATGTAATGAGATACTTGGGGATAAAGGACATAGAGAGGAAGGGAGGTGAGAGGCCTAGAGGGGACAAAGAGGTGAGATCCATTTAAGGAGGGTGGGGGGGATAGAGAGTTAAACATGAAGGGAATGAGAGACTTGGTGATAAAGGGAATAGAAGGGAAGGGCTCAGTGAGAGGTCTAGAGGGGAGAGAGAGGTGAGATGGGGGTTTAAGGATGGTGGGAGGGGGATAGAGATGTAAACATGAATGTAATGAGATACTTAGGGATAAAGGACATAGAGAGGAAGGGAGGTGAGAGGCCTAGAGGGGAAAAAGAGGTGAGATCCATTTAAGGAGGGTGGGGGGGATAGAGAGTTAAACATGAAGGGAATGAGAGACTTGGTGATAAAGGGAATAGAAGGGAAGGGCTCGGTGAGAGGTCTAGAGGGGAGAGAGAGGTGAGATGGGGGTTTAAGGATGGTGGGAGGGGGATAAAGATGTAAACATGAATGTAATGAGATACTTAGGGATAAAGGACATAGAGAGGGAGGGAGGTGAAAGGCCTAGAGGGGACAAAGAGGTGAGATCCATTTAAGGAGGGTAGGGGGGATAGAGAGTTAAACATGAAGGGAATGAGAGACTTGGTGATAAAGGGAATAGAAGGGAAGGGCTCAATGAGAGATCTAGAGGGGAGAGAGAGGTGAGATGGGGGTTTAAGGAGAGTGGGGGGGATAGAGAGGTAAGCATAGAGGGGAAGGGAGGTGAGAGGCCTAGAGCGGGGAGAGAGAGAGAGAGAGAGAGAGAGAGAGAGAGAGAGAGAGAGAGAGAGAGAGGTTTAAGGAGGGTAGGGCAAATAGAGAGGTAAACATGAATGGAATGAGATACTTAGGGATGAAGGACATAGAGAGGAAGGGAGGTGAGAGGGGAGATGGGGGTTTAAGGAGGGTGGGAGGGGGATACAATGGTAAACATGAAGGGAACGAGAGACTTGGTGATAAAGGGCATAGAATGGAAGGGATGTGAGAGGTCTAGAGGGGAGAGAGGTGAAATGAGGGTTTAAGGATGGTGGGGGGAAGGAAGGTTAGAGACCTAGAGGGGAAGGGAGGTGAGAGGCCTAGAGGGGAGAGAGAGAGGTGAGATGGGGGTTTAAGGAGGGTGGGAGGGATAAAGAGGTAAACATGAATGGAATGAGATACTTAGGGATAAAATACATAAAGAGGGAGGAAGATGAGAAGCCTAGAGGGGAAAGAGAGGTGAGATGGGGGTTTAAGGAGGGTCGGGGGAGGGGATAAAGAGGTAAACATGAAGGGAATGAGAGACTTGGTGATAAAGGGCATAAAAGGGAAGGGAGGTGAGAGGTCTATAGGGGAGAGAGAGGTGAGATGGGGGTAAGGGGGGTGGGGGGGATAAAGAGGTAAACATGAAGGGAACAAGAAGTGTGGGGGGAATATGATGTCTTAATGGGTCATATGGTGTCTTAAGGGGTCATATGGTGATCTAACACATGGGTCGCCCCTTAGGACCCCAAATGGACCTTAGCAACATCATACGACCCCTTATGACACAATATGACCTCTAACGACATTATATGACCCCTTAGGACACTATGTGACCCTCACGACACCATATGACCCCTTTAGATCTCATATGACCCTTCAGGACACCATATGACCCCTTACGACACCATATGATCTATTTCAACATTCTAATACACAACATGACCCCTTAGGACAACATATGGTGTTCTAACACATGTGTGGCCCCTTAGGACCCACGGGGGCTTCACTTAGTGAACCTAGGTTATATCACCTACGTTCATGGCAATACTAAAGAATCCCCCTATTTTCAAAAAATATTTCCCTAAACTCCTTTTTTGTCACCCTCTCCCAATACATAGCCTGAATTAAAATCCCCCCTTATTTTCACCAAATATTGCATTTTTTCATAACTCGAATTAAAAGCCCCCCTATTTTCACCAATGGGCAATATATTGTACCCTCATTTTTGGGATATTAAACTCCCCAATATAAACACACATGATATGATATTGCCTAGTTAGTGAAGCCCCCATGTTAGGACCCCATATGAACTCTAACGACACCATATGACCCCTTAGGACACCATATGACCCCTTAGGACTATATGATGTCCTAATGGGTCATATGGTGTCCTAAGGGGTCATATGGCGTTCTAACACATGTGTGGCCCCTTAGACCCCATATAACCCCTACTGACACCATATGACCCATTAGGACCATATTATGTCCTAATTGGTCATACGGTGTCCTAATGGGTCATATGGTGTTCTAACACACGTGTGGCCCCTTATGACCCCATATGACCCGTTAGGACCATATGATGTCCTAATGGGTCATATGATGTTCTAACACATGTGTGGCTCCTTAGGACTCCAAATGACCCCTAGCGACACCATATGACTCCTTAGGACACCATATGACTCCTTAGGACACTATATGACCATCAAGACACCATATAATCCATTTTAACATCCTAGTACATGACATGACCCTTTAGGACATCATGTAACCCCTTAGGAGGGGTTATATGATGTCTTAAGAGGTCATATGATGTTCTAACACATGTGTGCCCCCTTAGGACCCCAAATGACCCCTTAGGACACCGTATGACCCCTCAGGAAACCAAATGACCCCTTTTAACATCCTAGCACATGACATGACCCCTTAGGATGCCATATGACCCTTTTTAACATCCTAGCACATGACATGACCCCTTAGGATGCCATATGACCCCTTTTAACATCCTAGTACATGACATGACCATTTAGGACACCATATGTATGGTGTTCCAACACATGTGTGCCCCCTTAGGACCCCATATGACCCCTCAAGACACCATATGACCCTTCTTAACATCCTAGTATGTATGACATGACCCCTTAGGACACCATATGAAACTTTAGGAGAATATGATGTCCTGAGGGGTCATATGATATTCTAACACATGTGTGGCCCCTTAGGACCCCATATGACCCTTTAGGACCCCATATAACCCCTCAGGACACCATATGACCCCTTTTAACATTCTAGTACACGACATGACCCCTTAGGACACCATATCACCCTTTAGGACCAAATGGTGTCTTAATGGGTCATATAGTGTCCTAAGGGTCATATGGTGTTCTAACAAATCTATGGCCCCTTAGGACTGCATATGACCCCTAGCAAAACCATATGACCCCTTAGGCCACATATGACCACTTAGGACCATATGATGTGCAATGGGTCATATGGTGTTCTAAAACATGTCTAGCCCCTTAAGATCCCATATGACCCCTAACAACACCATATGATTGACCCCTTAGGTCACCATATGACCCCTTAGGACCATATGATGCTCTAATGGGGCATATGTTGTCCTAATGGGTCATATGGTTTTCTAACACATGTGTGGCCCCTTAGGACCCCAAATAACCCATAACGGCACCATATGACCCCTTAGGACACCATATGACCTCTAATGACACCATATGACCCCTTAGGGCACTATATGACCTTCAGGACACCATATGACCCCTTGGGACCCCATATGACCACTTAGGACACCATATGACCCATTTTAACATCTTAGTACACGACATGACCCCTTAGGACACCATATGACCCATTAGGACCACATGATGTCCTAAAGGGTCATATGGTGTCCTAACAAGTCATGTGGTGTTCTAACACACGTGTGGCCCCTTAGGACCCCATATGAACCCTAATGACACCATATGACCCCTTAGGACACCATATGAGCCCTTAAGACCATATGATGTCATAATGGGTCACATGGTGTCCTAAGTGGTGTTCTAACACATGTGTGCCCCTTAGGACCCCATATGACCCCTTAGTACACTATATGACCCCTTAGGACCATATGATGTCCTAATGGGTCATATGGTGTTCTAACACACTTGTGGCTCCTTAGGAGCCCATATGACCTCTAACAACACAATATGACCCCTTAGGACACCATATGGCCCCTTGGGACCATATGATGTCTTAATGGGTCATATGGTGGTGTATGGGGTCATATGGTGTCCTATGGGGTCATAGTTTCAATAATTTCTTTCATGTTTTGTTTTTTGTCGCATTTTTCTCTTCTTCTTTTATATGTTTTGTTTGCATTTCATTTTGATGACACAAGCAATATATCATGTGCCCTCCCATGAAATATTTTATATAGTCATATGAATATTTTTATTTTTATTTAAATTTGTTTATGTGTTAGTTATATTTTAATGACTTAATCCTAGTCCTTAGATTAAGTGGTTAGATTTTGTTAGGAGTTAACCCTGTATCTTTACCCTATAAACAAAACAAGCAATATTGTGATAGACAAAGCATCTAACCTCAATGTTACACATAGATTCAATCACACATGCACATTCAAACTATGGGTAAAGGATCAGTTAACAACTCAACATTCCCAATACCAAATAAGACAAACCTATACTTGGGCAAAAGTTATAAACGAAGTCTTAACATTGAAACTGACATTCTCATATAAAGTCTTAACATTAAAACTAGCATTCCCATTTATCTATCTCTTATCACTAAGACCATAAAATTTACTTCAACTTACAATCCAAATAGATCCCTGTAACCGACCAAAATTATCACACAAACCCACTAACCAATTTATCAATATGAATAACTCAAAAGTATTATCAATATAGTAGCAATCATTACACATGCACATAGGTAAAAGGCAGACGCAAGAAAAATATCAGGATTCTTATAAAGAAATATGACACTTTTATGAAACTGTCTACATGATATCTCTAGATCAAACACACTAAATCTTAAAAAGGATCTATCAACTTGTTATTCTAAATTGCTCAATAATATCGTATTTCTTATATGCATTATATGTAAACTTAGGTGTGAAAGATTAAATGTATTAGATGGCAAGACTGGTAGCTGGAAAGAGAGATTAATGTGCCTGTCAAACTAGAATAAGTACACATCATTCATTAACCAGCAATTGACCCACGTAGACTTTGCTATACAGGTGGACAATAAAAACAACAGAGATTTTTAAACATAAAAGCATTGTGTACCACATAAAACGAGTGGACATCTCAACTAGTTTCTAAGAAAAATTGGACAAAGTTCAAACATATAATTGTACACTACACGGCACAGATGTGATATTAATCAAGCTGGATGCTACGCAATTTTGTCTCTATATGTTAATATATGAATCTATAGATCTATACAATTCAGTATGAAATATTAGAGAGCCTACAAATAGAAATTAGGAGAAGGGTAAAAGTAATGGATTCCAGAAGCTTCCACTTTGTGTTGGTCCATGGAGCCTGCTTTGGCGCCTGGTGTTGGTACAAAGTTGCAGACCTCCTTATTAAGGGCGGTCATATTGTCTCTGCACTTGACATGGCTAGCCAAGGCATTAACCCCACTGATGCAGATCACATTTCCACATTAGAGGAGTACAATCAGCCTCTCACAGAATTCTTTACTGCTCTTCCTTCCCATCATAAGGTGTGTGTTTCAGTGCAAACAGTTATTTTTATTTTATTTTTTACATTTGTTTACAGTCGATGAAAAATTAGCATAGATATCTTAAATACATCTCTCAAAAAGATAATGATTTAGACATATAAAAGATATACTTTCATTAAAACACTAATATTATTATGTCCTAAATGCCTCTGGACATTAATAAATAGCATCACAATCAACCTCTGGCAGACTACATTATTGTTCTTTCTTCCCATCATAAGGTGTGCATTTTTTATAAAGCTGATCTATAAAACAAGTGGCATGACAGTAGTCTAAATCTGAGAGGACAATATTGTATAGGTGATACTGGTTGGCCATAGCGCTGGTGGCATCAATGTAACTTATACCATGGAGCGCTTCCCACATAAAATTGCTGCTGCTGTTTTTGTTACTGCAGTTATGGCCCTCAGCGGACCGACTGTCAATGACAGTTTCAAAGAGGTTTATTTCTAGTTTTCCGTTTTCAATCTTGCAATCTTCTGGTGAATGTTTTGTTTATTTGGTTGCACAGATGTGTGTTTTTTATCTTAAAGTTATAAATCGAAAGAGGGTTTTGATTGGATTTTGAAAACATGAACATCAAGAAAGAGCAAATGTAACATGAGATTAGAAGTTATAAAGAAATAAGTTTCAAATTCAGAACGACCTTGAAATACAAAACCAAATCCTAAATAAAAAGAGAGCTGCCATAACAATGGTGGAGGGTTGAATCCGAACCTATCCAAAGTACTCTAAAGTGGAATCAGCTTGACCCATATGAAGAACCATCTTCTACTTTTTCAAAGAAGATCTAGACTCAACCAAAGGATAATTCCTAGTCTCTGCATCTGATTTCAAAAGAACTCTAAAGTGGAATCAGCTTGATCCATATGAAGAACCATCTTGCCCTTTTTCAAAGAAGATCTAGGCTCTCCCAGAGGACAATTCCTAGTCTCTGCATCTGATTCTCTCTTGTCCTTAATGAAGATCCATGGGTGCTCCCTATGGAACGAACGCATTCCCCATGAGACCCACAACTATAGTACCAAACTAATTCCCTAAATTCATCATAACAGAGCACTTCTTAAATTCTTCTTAAATTCTGAAATTCTCTCAACATTCTGAATCTATTTCTTATGATTGGGAGATGGAATAATACTTCTTGCCTGAATATGGTGCACCTAACTTTATGACAATGAAAGCAAATCTGCAAGGAGAACTTGTTTTAATTCTCTATTTCAAAGCCCAAAATTTAAAACATAGTTCACAGCACCTTATCCATATCAACACTCACAAAATATGGTAAAAAAATTGTTATTTTATATTTCTAATTGTTTATAGATTTGATCTAATAATGCAATAAACATTTTATATATAAAATTTTAATTTCAATTTTTATTTTTATATTTATAATAGTTTTATGCATCTATAGGTTCTATCTAGAGTTGGAAACTTCGGAGACTCTACAATTTCCTTTGTGAATGGAGCAGAAAATAAACCCAGATCCTTTAAGTTTGGCAAACAGTTTACACGAGAATTTTTGATGCAAAACACGCCCTCCTCGGTAAACTATTTAAATCAACAACTCCTAGGCTTGATTTTATCGAATTAAATTATTGCTTGTTTAACTGGTTCATATAATGGAATTCATGCAGGATATTTGTTTGACTGATTCTCTGCTCAAAACATTTCCTTTGGGGGAAGAAGCCATTTCCTACTCGAATGAAAACTATGGACGAGTTCCCCGAGCATATGTTGTGGCCAAAGATGATAAAATTTTATCGGAGGAATTCCAGAGAAAAATGATTGCAGAGAATCTTCCACAAATGGTATACGAGATAGAAGGATCTGATCATTCTCCATTCTTCTCCAAGCCTGATCAACTTGCTCACACACTCCTACAAATTGCTAATAGATTCCTGTGTGACTAACGTTGTGCCTCGTTTTCTTTTCATATTTCTCCATATGATACTTTAAAAATCCTCTAAAGAATAGCCTTACTAAAGTTTATACTCATATTTGAAGTGTGGATTCAGTAGGAAGGGGCAAGTTTAAATAGCATATTTGGTTCATCTATTAATCTGATTTTATATGAGTCGTTTAGACCTGATTCAAATCTTAGAACATGTTGTTTAAGCCAAAATATTTGTAAGAAGTAATTTTTTAAATTCTCTATGATAACCTACATTTTTTTTGGAAAAAATATAATGCTTCTCTTAAGTTATTTAGGTTAATTAAAAGAACGTAATCATTAAGTATATATTTAATTTAGACAAAATTTAACTCGTTTATAATAATTGTTATAATCAAATAACAGGATAGGGTATTTGTTCTAGAATTAATAATAGCATAAGATTACTTATATCATGTAAGATATATTTATTATAATGTAGGAATTGATTTTCTTTGAATTAATGAATATAGTAAAACTTGTGCAATATTTAAATTATGTAAACTTCAATTCTACAATCCTCACTTTCAATTAGAGTACATGTGGATGCAACCTAATGTGTGATATTAAATTGTAAGCGTGATGGTAAGCCGTCTCTTCCTTTTTCGATTTATTTCTAAGGAAGCTCTCCTTCTAGTCCTCACCATTGGCTCGTGGATCTATCTCAAGTACAGTCTCTTTCTATATATGGAAGCTAGGTATTGACCCTATTGTAAACCTGAACAAAATAGTCCCTATTGGATTAGGTTGTTTGGCCTCTCACTTAACTTTTGGGATGAAGAGATTTTCATATAAATTGGCAACTCCCTTGAACACTTTACCTCTATCGACAACATCACAAAGGATAAATCCAAGTTTGGCTTTTCTTGGTTTTGTGTTAATATTGATATCTACAAAACCCTTTTGAATCAAATATTCTTGATTCCCAATTCAGATTCAAGTGGACTCAACCTAACATATATGAAAATACTACTAATATAAAAAATTCTCAAAAGTTGTTTACCTTATCACTAATTATAAATCACCGTTGAAGCAGACTAAAAATTTGAAATAAAACGTGATAGTTTAGGATAGTGGGTCAATTGAATACCCATTTAAAGAACATATTTTAAATATCATCAATTCACAAGTTTGAAACTTAGCAACCAGGCTATGGTGATGATAAATTTATCTTAGAGAAGAAGACTCCCACAACCAAATGCATATTAAAAATGATAGAACTACATATGAGGGTACTGGTGATAAGAACTATCTCTTAGAAATGAAGACACCCATAGCCCCGACCCCTGTTAGGAATGATACCTCTATGTTTTGGGCTTAATAGTTGACTGACAAATAAACAAATGACAACATAGAAGGGGCTCCCCTATATTGGAGGATAAATAAGAAGGGGAGCTCACCAATGAAACCCCTACCTCTCTTTCCTTAAAACATATTCCCTTCAATTTGAAGGCATCTTGCTAAAGGCAACTGAAATGAATAAAATGGAGTCTCACTCCCTACTGAAATAATGCTTATATTTTTCTTAATGGGAAGTTCCAAGAAAGATAAGTGACACTCAAAACTCTTTAGACCAAGAAGGATGGTCAAACCCTTGAAAGAAAGGAAATAAGAAAAAAGTAGGCATTAGATTTGACATTAAGGTGGGCAGACCTTCTTAGGACAAGACAAGACAAGACAGAGAAGTAGCTAAAAAAATAGCTCTAATTGGAATGAAAATAACATCAAAAACATCCTCCGAAAAGACCTGTAAGTGAAGATACCCTCCCAGAATTTCAAAGGACTTCATAGTCCTCAAAAACAATTTTCACTCAAGAATTGCATTCTTGAGAATAAGATAGATATTTATCTCCTTCAAGAAGTTAAAATGATAGAGAACAAATTTCAAGCTATTGCTAAATATATATGGACTAATGTTGTTTTTTTCATTTATGAATTTCACATGGGGTTTTGGGGGGTATAGTCATTATCTAGAACCTAAAATAATTTATGGGAGCTCTCTTTTCACACTCCAAAATTAGCCTGGATGTTAAGTTCATGCCCACTACTTTGTCTTCAAATATTTTTAATATTTATTCCCCTAATACAAGGAATATTTTGAGGATCATGATGTTGTTCTAAGTGTTTCCTTAAAGTTTCATCAAAAATGTGTCAAACAAATGTGCCTAGGGCAACCTTGTCCTCCAATTTCTGCCTCTGCAAAAGTTGGTTTTATGTGTCAAGTTAGCACTTTTTGAATCTATATCTGTCATCTCTAGATCCTATCACCTGCACATTCAAAGGAGGGAAATGGTTTAGTTGATAGGAGTTTGCCTAGTTCAAACCCTAGGATTGGAATTAACCCTATAATTGAATTGAAATTGAAAAGAAAGCTCTTAAGTAAAATGTTGAATATTATACCTCAAGCTTTCTTAATTTAATTGAAGGTTGATTATGTAATGTTCTTTTTTTAATGTGATCATAAGTGTTGATGCAATAGCATGACATGACAAGACATAAAGGAATTGTAGAAACTTAAAATCGTCCTAGCCTAATTAAATAAATATTTTATTTATTTAATTATTATCCTAAGCCTTCTATTAATTAAATACATCTTTATTTATTTAATTCATTCATTTAACCTTTTCTAGCCTTTCTCCATTTAAAGAAATATTTTTATTTATTTAAATTATCCTTTACCACATCTTCTATTAATTAAATAAATCTTTATTTATTTAATTAATTCATTAGCTTTTTCCCTCCATGACACTTATCATTAATCTCTTAATTAACCTTTAACCATCTCTCTAATATTTTCCTATTTTCTATACCCTTCAATCCTAGCCAACCATTTATCCCCCCACCTCTTAATCATATCCCTCTGTTTCTAGGGCATTCTCTATATAATAGGATCCTTTCATCCTTATCAATCCCTAATGAATTTTAAAGCTCGCATGAATCCTCATAGCTATCAATCATCTACACAAACACAATTTGCTCTTTGTTGAGCCCTTGTGCACACATAAAATCTAAGAGCAACCAATATATCAAAACAAGATCAATGAAGATAGGAAACAATAGAGATCAAACCTTAATGAGCATGTGAAAGGTATATTTTTATATTTGTTATTCACATGTTTTTAGGTTCTTCATTGGTGTACGGTGGATTTCATTGTAGAACTAGGGTTTATTTGGTCATATCTTTATTTGGTTTTACAATTTTAGTCTTCCAATTTCACTGTATACAGGAATCAATCATGAAAACATGCTTGCATTCAAATATTGTTGCAACTTTTTGCTCCATAATTCTCAAATCTAAAGAATGCTTGAAGGATGTAGCATTGGGATGAAATGTCACCCTGATACTTGAAGATGATGAGGGTATGATAGAGTGCTTGTAATATGAAAATGAAATGAAAGAATACTCTTATATAGGGTTATCGAGGTATTTTATAAATTAGGTCGACCTTTAATGATCATATTGAGACATTCGATTCGATAACCAATTGGAAGGAACCAAGAACTAACATATTAAAATTTGGGCCTAGTTTTGAGGGCACCCTTGTCTAGGACAAGAGTTCCCTGAATATGTCGTGGATAAGGTGTACTCAATCTAGGGAAAAGGTTTGAATCACCATGCAGACATATGGCATTAGTTTTGCAATACAAAGGCTAAAAATAGGCTTGGATAAGAGCTAGGCAACACTAAGGCAAGGGCACAAAAAGTAGCATTAATTTGTACATGGTTACAAATTATGATGCTACAATTATCACCATTAACAATTACACATTATCTTGTCATGCTACTTGTAGAAAATAAAGTACTTCAAGAAATTAAAGATCACAATTATATTTTCCTCTATCACTGAAGCATCCTAAAATTGCACCCTTTGCAGTTTTGACTGCATTTGGGGCCCTCACCTTAGTGTTCTCATCCTCACATTTGATCAGGACCTATTTACGTCTCTACCATGCAATAAATGTCATATTATTATATTTTACCTTATTGGGACCCCTTAACCCCGACCCAATTTGGGGTAGGACCAGGGCGTGGTGTCTTGGTCCTCATTAGGACCATGGTGCAACACCATGGTCCTCCCTAATTGGGGCCTAATTTGAACCCTTGGCCCTATCCAAAATTTGGGCATAAATTACTTCCATGTCGGCTTATGTCAGAAAATTAATATGTTTGATGACAGGCAAGTATATAAGGAGGTCTTCCCCTCTCATTTGGAATAAGGTGATAAGGGGACAAGAAGGCAGATACATTCATGAAGGAAAAATTGGATCTCAAGAAATCAAGCATCCAAGCATTGAAAATTTCATCATCAAGCATTTCTAGAGGTCTTCAAGGCTGCATATTCTTCATCTATCCATTGTGGAGAAACATTACATCATTCATTTGCAAGCATGTGTGTGTGATTAGGGTTTTGTCACGTTCATGCCATTTCATACAACATATACATAATTATATTCAAGAAGCAAAGCATCATTATCAGTTATTGTAGAACTAAGGTATATCCTTCCATCATTTTATTTCAATATTTCATTCAAGGTTGATTCTAAACCAGGATTTGACTTAGGAAAACCCCTACTCCCAACATATTTCCCTTTCTTTCTATGTGCAGGAAACAGGTGCATAGTTGTACTTCTCTAAATAAGCTTCAGACATAGAGACAGAACAACCCTTTTGGTGTGCATAAATTAGGAGGACCGTGTTGCTATGCTACAATCCCAACTTTTTCAAGGCATATCCGAATCAACTTATATTATTCAGATCCAGGTGCACAACAAAATCCCAAACCTGTAGCTCATTATTTTCTCAGTTTTGTCTTCAATTTCAGCATTGTACCCTAAATCAACATTTCAACTTACAAAAGAGGGAAAAACACATCATAATCAATCACTTCACTTAGTATTCAGTCTTTATTGATTTTTGACTGAATCTAGTGGATTCCTCCCCTCTTTTGAATGTAAAGGAATCCCTCCCCCAAAGGGAAAATTGATTTGGTGATTTATCCTTATTATTGGCAATTGACACTCATCTGGTAAGGTTCATGGTATTATGGGTTGTCATTGATGGCAACTCATCATCTCAGGGTAAATGGTTTCATAGTTTGGTTAACCGGCATACATTGCACTTAACTGGTATTGGTATTCACATTGCTTTACATCGGCACCAGCTTCGGCTCTGACATTCATTTCATAGCCGACTAAGTCATGATCCCGGTAACGTGTATATAGAACCTGGTAATGGATAGGACCCAACTAAGGAAATGTTTTGGTCCCAATTATGTCTTCATGGATTTTGGTGGTAACGTGTGATGGCTGACATGGTCATTGGATTTATGTTTGATTTTCATTATGTTCCGGCAGCCAACGTTTTTATATTTCTTGTTGAAGTCAACATGGTTAAGTTAGATAGATATTTAAGAAGATCACTTCAGCGATAGATTAGATATGTGTTAGATGTTATGAGAGCTTTTGATTGCGAACATTTTCAGTGAGTTTTGGTATGCGATTGGAAGCGACTATGTGTAGTTTCTCATGCACTACTTAACCAATAGCATAACAGAGTATCAGAGAACCGAAATACAGATGAGGTTATCAGAGCATTCACCGAAACTTAACCAGCATGGTCAGATGCTATTTATAAGTTCATTTTCAGTTGTAAACACTTTTATGTGTTATGTAAGTTAGTGAGACTTTCTATATTTTGTGTTTGAGCAGTGAGCTCTAGGCGGTTGGCCTTTCTGCATGTGTTGACCCTCTTATGTAATATTTGAATACCTTGATCAAGTATATAGATATTGTGGGTATCAACCCCACCGTGGTTTTTCCCTTTGCAAGGTTTTTCACGTATAAATTTTGGTGTTATGGTGTTGCCTTTCATTGTGTTATTTTGTGTATGCATTCTAATTTTATTTACTGTTAAGCGGTTAATAAGGAATAAGTTAAAAAAATAACTAAATATCAGTAAAACACTAATTCACCACCCCCCCCCCCCCCCCCCCCCCGCTCTCAGTGTTCTTAGATTCCAACAATTGGTATCAGAGCTTGGTTCCTCAGAATAAGTTTAACCACTTGAGGAAGATCCAGAATTTGGAATCAATGGAAACTGGTCTGCAACAGCAACTTAGACTTGCTCTTGAGGATCTTGATAATGAGAAAATAGAGAACAGTAAACTGAAAAATGAATTGAAGCAAGCTCGTGAACACATCATTTCATTGCAAGGAAAGCTTCTAGTTGTCAAGGCTAAGAGAAGAGAACTTTGTGATCAATTGCAAAATCAGAGCAATGATGAGGAAGATGCTATGAAGGATCATTGTCATAAACTTACTCAGGAGAACATTGTCTTGAAGAATGAGATGCAAGCCGTAACTATGAGGATGTGCAAGGAGATTGAGGACAGAAAGAAAAATGAAGAAAACCTAACTCAAGCATTGAAGAATAGATCTAAGGAATGCAACAGATTGACTCATGAGAATGATATGCTGAAACTTGAGTTGATCCAGCCCCAAAACAATGAACATGAACTTGAAAGATAGATTATAATCATGAGGGATGATTTGGTTATTGAAAATGAGTACAAGGACAATTTCAAGGATAGCTCTTCTAAACTTGATGAACTACTGAACAATCAGAGAGATGCTAATGACAAAAGAGGTCTTGGTTATGAAGAAGGAGAAAGCTTTGGTACTGCACGACAAGATACATCAACCAGACAGAAGAAGAATCATGTCAACCAAAATTATAAATCACTGGTAAGATAGCCTAATTCTCACAAATTCAATGGTACATGCTTTATTTGCAATAAATTTGGTCATATGGCTAGTCAGTGCAAAAATAGGAATAATCAGAACAATGCATCGCTCACCGGTCTTGGAAATGTAAGATGTCATGCATGTAGTAGATTTGGACATATGCCTAACCAATGAAGATGAAAAGGAAATAAAGTAAACCAAGGAGTTAACAAAGCAGTACAAAAAAAAAATATTGTTTGTTATGCATGGAACAAGATTGGGCGCATTGTTAAATATTGCAGAAGTAAGAAACCACTGGCAACTACAGGAAATGCATATGAGAAAGGAAAAGAAAAAGTGGAAGATATCAAGAAACAACATGAGATGAGATGGGTAAGAAGATTTGATACACCATCAATAGAACAACCGACAGAGTCATCAAGTCCTACACCGGCAGTAGATTCAACTGGTAACTAAGGCACTCGGCCTTAGGGGTAGGCAAATCATTGAAGATCATGTAGATACCTCAGATTAGGTCTGTAGTCAGAAGATTCTGATTGCGGATGGATATTGAGGAGATTTTAGTAGTTTACCGAAATCCACTTGTAGATCATGTGACATGGTCAAGCCTAACCGGTAACATTTATTACAATGGAAAAATAGGGTTAACGACGATAAAAAGGGGAAGTTAAGTTATTTTCTTCACACAATGATCGAGTATTCAAGTGTGCGAATTTCTAGAGCATTTCAGAGTTCTAGAGCGAATTGAGCAAGCACTTTCTTTCAAGCAATTTGATCTCTCGGTAGCATTTTCAAGGTATTTTTCGTGTTTTCAAAAACCCTAGCTTTCATGTTTGGTTACAATGGCTTCATCTTCATCCAACATTGATACTCCCTTGGTGGTTGAGATAAGACCGCCCTCGTCCCATTTTCAAGAAGCATCCATACAAATCCCTTCTAGATGAGCCATTAGGTGCATTTTCACAAGTTTATCATGGAGTTCTTCATACAAAGGATATTAGGGCATACATCCACTGCAACATTGAAGAACTTGGCAATTATGAGTTGTCCTATGTTTTCCTTGAAAACCTAATCTCTAACAACCAGCTGAAACTAGAATTTGCACATTTACAGAGGAAGGGTTTCACATAGTTTGTGGATTTCCTGACTTTTGATGAGGCAGAATGGGTACGCTATATTTTGAGCCACATTCATGGAGAATTCATCTAGTTGGACTGGCCGTAAAAAATTACTGAGGAATTTATCAAGAATGTCACATGTCCAAAAACTTGAAGGCATTCCTGGTACTAGATGTAAGTTATCTCACACTGAAATGAATAAACTTATTGGCACAACTTTTGATGGAAGCTCTATGAGGGTAGACGATGTCAAGGACATAGATGTTAAATTTGTACCAATGATTATTGGTTATAAGGTTTATCAATCAAACCGGTTAAACTCTATAGTTGGTGACAACATTTTGGTTGCTTATCAGATGGTAAAGGAGGATGTCCATTATGATCTTTGCAGTGTAATGCTAAAAGAACTCATGACTAACCTATAGAAGATCATGCAAGACAAAAATAATACTTTCTGGTATGGCTCCTTCATTATTTGTCTAGTAATTTACTTTTTGAGCACTGTTCCCAGTTTTGGAAAGACTCAGTGGGCTTTTGACCACCTCATAGCAGCCTAGATTGCTCAAAACAAGGTGATAAGGATAAGAAATCCAATCTATGACCATTTTTCAAAACATTTCAAGAGGAAATGAAGAATAGGTCCCGGATTCCTAAATCTATAGTTGAGAAATATAAGGACACAATTTTCTTTATGGAAGATAAAGATGAATGTATGATGGAAGTTGTACAACCTAGGACTATATGGATAATGCCTATGGGTTATAAGGTTGAGGAAGCTACTTTGGTTGCCTATGCACAACACCTTTTGCAAGCATCGATAGATGAAAGGAAGAGAAATTTGGAACTGCTAAGGAGAAAGGAATTAAAGTTCATCAAGAACAGGTAGCTCCGACAATAAAAAAGAAGATGACTCGGCTAGCAGAAGAGTCATTGATAAGTGAAGGTGCTGACAGATCTAAGGTCGAGCATCATGTTAAAATTTTGGAAGAGTAGAGGAAGAAAGAGTTGAAGCAGAAGAGAAAAGAGGAAAGAGGAAAGAGAAGCTCGAAAAGCAGCTCAGGCCACACCCAATGTGGTCTTGGTTACATCAGAAACATCTAAACAACCGGAAGTTAAGCCTGCCAGTCAAACACCGGTAGAGCCACCCAAGAAGAAACATAAGGCGGCCTAGTAATATATGATTGTTTCTTCTAAAATAGAATCAGATACTGAGATCAAGGAGGTTCCCAAGGGGAAAGGCGTTTTTGCTAGATTGGTAAGGGAGAAGAAAGAAGAACCAAAGACTAAACTTGTCAAGGAGACTCCTCGAAGGCCAAAGATCATGATTGTACATAAGAGAAAATTCAAATCAGATGAGCAAGATAAACTGGAATCTAAACAAAGAACTGGTAAGAAAAAGATGAATGCACAAGATTTGATTGAACATATTGTAAATGATGGTGATCTAGATCGCATTTCTTCATTCTTTGACAATTTTGGTGAGGAGGACAAGAAGCAAATAGAAGAGGATATTCTTTTATATCTTGATTCATTTAGTAAGGCATTGATAGAATTAGAGAAGGTTTTTCCTAAGGAGTTATTTTATAGATTAGAGGTCAGAAAGCCACACGCTTAGTCTTTGGATAGGCGGATTAAGGAGACCGAATTGGTCAACCTTTGTCCTTCTATAACCCCTCCGGAAATGGATGATTTAATCAATAAAATCGGATCATTAGAATTCAATCCCAAATTGAGAGTTAACAATCTCATGTTGTACAGACTTGAAGAAATAAAAAAGGAGACAATTGATATATGGGTGAGAGTTATTTTGGATCTTGGCTATGAGTTAAGTTCCAATTTTGTACAATAATAGAACATTCAATTACCTAAGGATATGAAACTGACAGATAAACCAACTATATATATTGAGAAATTGGCAAGCACTCAATCAGATACCACTGTACCAGTTACTGAGTCCCATTTTGAAACATAGGATATCACGATAGATAATGTATAGATAACGGAGCATGTAGAGGCAGATGTAAATAAGGATACAAGTGTAGATGATTCTAAAGTTTTGGGTGAGGCACCAAGTGGCAAAGCCACTGATGCACAAGAGCTAAATGATACAAAGGTTATCTCTCCGGGTGATAAGGGTAAGGAGACTGTGATAGATTTCTCTTCTGGATTGGCAATTGACACTTCTGCCATAGCTAAAGGGAATTTACCACAAATTTCCATTAGTTTTGACAAACCATACCATATGATATCACCGACAGAGAATATTTTGGCAGTGGCAGCTCTTCAAGAATAGGCTCTTCAGGAATTGGCTCAGGCAGAGTCAAAGGATAGGAAACTGATTGAGCACAGTTTTGAGGTTTTGAACCAGTTAGTCCCAGAATTTCAAGCTCCGGATGGTGCAAGCTATTGGGTTAGTGCAGGAACAAGGGGGGCCAAAAAGTGGCGATGTGAAAAAAATAGCTTTCTTCACTCACCTAAAACCGCGAAAATCTGTGTTGACTTTTTGCTTGGTCTGGATGTCAGTACACCTTGGCCTGGTAATTACCTATGCAAATCGGATATATATAATGTAATAATATATTATATAATATAATAATATATTATTTTATTTTTTTTATATAATAAATCGAGAGACCAAAATAGATGTTTATACAAATGAGTTCAGGGGAGGCAGGGCCTCAACAGTGAAACCAAAAAGAACTAGATGAGTGTCATATACACTGTACTAAAAGAAAGCTCCAAAATAAAGTTGTACTTGTTGCCATAAGGAACTAGAGGAGGATTTCATCCTGGTCTTCCAGCCATGTGGTCCACCCCTGTGGTCCTTCCATCCAGACCACCTTCTTCCTCTCCATGATTTGTATGCACATGTCAACCCTGTTGAAGGGCGGAGCTCTGGTATCTTGGAGTTCTTTAATCAATTTTTTAACTGCACTCCCGAAGGCAGTTTGATTTTCTGCGATCCTTGCCCATTCATAACCATCTTGCATCTTGTATATAAACATGGTGGCTCAACCTTCTTTGAGGAACCGTAAGAGTTTGTTTCATTCAACATTCCTCAGGAAGCAAACCTGTACAACAATTTTATAATGTGTTAGTTTTTTAAGAAAACTAGTAAGTTCCCTAGGATTACCTTGGAACTTCTCCTCATTTATGAGTTTCCAAATAAACCAAAGGATAAAAGAGGACAAAATTTGCCAAATTAAGTTAGCATCCTTTTTAAGATTATGGACGAAACCAGTAACTATATCATAAGTAAAGACATGCTCAGTAATGGATATTCCAAACATTAACCAAATCTCCCTAGCAAAAGGGCAGTCAAAGAAGATGTGTCGAGTGGATTCAGGTTTATTGCATACAGAACATAGATCATATGCAGCTAGATTATTCCTGATAGGCAATCTATCCAGTAAGAGCTGCCATCTGAAACACTTGATCTTAGGGGGGATGGGAGATTTCCAAAGGTTCTCAAAGGTTTAATACCAGGCGGTAGGGCTGAGGTGGACATTCCATAGGATGTTGACATGGTCGATCACAGAGGTGTCCTGGTTAAGCAGGTTGTAGATAGCTTTGGATTTAATTTTAGGGAGGCGGTAACCATCCTTCCAAAGGAATGAGAGGTACCTGTGGGTGTTGACATGAGTGTTCTTAGGGAGATTGAGGGTGTTACAGGCATTCCTAATCATATTGTAGGTTCGCTTATGTGAAGAAGGGAGATTAAATTTACTACTAAGTTCCTCCCAGGTGATGAGGTTGTCATTTTCTAGGATATCCATAAGATACTTGATCCCCTTATTATGCCAGAATCTAGCAGAATAGCCTTGGGTTAAGGCCAGTGGCTTAGAGTTGTGGTGGAGGTTCCACCAAATCGACCTTTCACCATGTATAGTATTGTCACAGTCAATGCTAAAGTTGTAGATAAGTCTACGCACATGCTCCCAGGCTTTCCAGATGGACTTAAAGACCCAGGTGCCTTGGACAGACATCGAGAAACTTCCACTGAGTAGATCACTGAGTGGGAGGGCTTTCCATGATTTGGCAGCCTTTGGGAATCCATTTTGAATGTTGTTTCTGATAAGAATCTTCCAAGGTTCTTGCCCATCTAGTGCATGAAATATCCATTTGGCGGCAAGGGAGATTCCTTGCAGCTTAAGATCCTTAAGGCCCAAACCTCCAAGTTTTTTATCTAAGTGGCACCAGGCCCATTTTACCGCATGGGCCTTTCTTTTTCCCTTACCATCAGACCAGAGAAAGCGCCTGATAGCCTTTTGAATTTCATAAATTTGATAGTTGTTGAACATCCAAACCGAAGAGTAGTAGATACTGTACGAGGATAGGATTTTTTGACATACTTGAACCCTACCTGCTAGGGAGAGGATCCTATTGTCCCACTTGTTGAGCTTCTTATCAATTTTCCCCTTAGCCCAGGTCCACATGTCCCGAAGAGAGGGGGAGATAGAGAAGGGGATACCGAGATATTTGACAATCATGTTGGGTCCTCCCCATGAGTACCCGTCTTGTTGTAGCCAATCTCGAGGTTCATCCTTCCAACCAAGTAAAATAGATTTGGAGCTGGAGATCCTGGCTCCAGAGGCTTTACTAAAGGTGTTGATTTTTAGGTTGAGGGAATCTATGTTTTGCCTGGAGAGCTCCAGGAAAAGAGAGGTATCATCAACAAATTGGATATTCAGCAATTCAGAGTTATCCGACAGCGCGATGCCATGGACTCTAGGAGATAGAGTATCATCTCTAAGGAGATAGAAGAGGGCATCTGAGGCAATAACAAACAGAGCAGGGGCAAGAGGGCAGCCCTGCCTTATGGATCTAGAGAGAGGAATAGGCTGGGATAGGGTTCCATTACTTCAATCATGGCGGAAGCATCTTTGAGGAGAATTCGGACATAGTCACAGAACTCGTTAGGGAAGCCAAAAGCTCAGAGCATAATGAGGATGAAATCCCATTCGACTCTGTCATAGGCTTTCTCAAAGTCCACAAGGAACATGGCAACATCTTGGTTAGAGGTTTTGGCCCATTCCATGGATTCCCAACTAGTGACAAGATTTTCCAATATGTACCTGCCTTTAATAAATCCAGTTTGGGTAGAGCAAAGGAATTTTGGAAGAATATTTTCAAGGCGGGTAGCTAAGGCTTTGGCAAGGATTTTATAAGAGACGTTGAGGAGGGTGATTGGCCTCCAGTTCTTAATGAGTGCTTTGTCTCCATCTTTAGGGATGAGTTTAACAATACCTTTATTTATGAATTCCCCTAGAGTGCCATTGTCAAAAGCTTCATTGTATATGTCATAGAGGTCATGCGTGACCCAATCAAGATTGGCTTTGTAGAACTCCGTAGGGAGACCATTGGGGCCTGGGGCCTTATTATCCTTGAGGGCTTTAATGGCATCGACAATTTCTTGTATAGAGATCCTGGCTTTGAGGAGGAGAGCATCACCATCAGAGATTCTTTTAGGGATGATGGTACTACATTTGTGTCAAGCCTCTTTCGAGGCCTCATTATCTTTTGAGGTAAAGAGAGTTCTATAGAACATTTCGAAGGCCTCTTTGATATGATTGAGATCCAGGAGTTCCTTGTTGTCTACAGTTATTCTATCAATTTTTTCCCTGTTTTGTTTCTGCTTAAGGAGGTTAAAGAAGATTTTGGAGCCTTTATCTCCGAATTGGAGCCAGTGGTTGCGGGCTCTAATGAAGGCTCCCCTGATTTTGACCTACTGGTGCTTTCTGAGGATGTCTCTGGCTTTATAGACATGCTTGGCCAAGGTGGGGGAGGAGGGGTTAGTCTGAATATCTTGCTCTAGGGATTGGAGGCGAAGGGTGAGAGTTTTTTTTATGGCTCTAGAGTCCTTGGCTTTCTTTTGGCCAATGGTTTGGAGTACTTTCTTCCAGGAGGAGACATTCCTTGTCCACCTGAGAGTGCAGGATTGGTGAGGCTGGGGCTGAAGGTTAAAGAACTTGACCACCTTAAGGGCACCTAGAACATCTTGGTCTTTGAGGAGGGAGGTGTTGAGAATAAATTTCTTGCTACAGGGGCTGCTAATGGGGATAGTGTTTCTAGTGTTAATGACCGCAAGGATAGGGAAATGGTCAGAAAGGGTAACTGGCAGGACAACAACCGCACTCCCCAAGTGGTTAGGGGAGAAGGAGAAGAAGTCATTGTTAGCATAAAATTTGTCCAATCTGGAGTAAATACGATTGGAGCCTTGTTGAAAATTGCACCAAGTGTACCATAGGTTAGAAGCAGCAGTTTTAGTGCCCTCGAGGGGGTCAAATAACTGGAGTTTTTGTTTAAGTTTGTCCCAGTGGGGTTTTTCTGCATTTTTCCATTCAAAAGGAAGTTCGCCAGCCTTGTCATCTTGATGCTCAGTCATATTGAAGTCACCAGCCACTATCCAAGGGATACTTGGGAGGGAAGTCAACCAGATCCAAAGGGACACTCTTTCCTTGTAGTCATTAGGTGCATAGATAGAGCAAACGCCAAAGCTGGAGCCCCTAATATCTAGGGTAGCCCAGGTTGCTTTGTTGCAAGGGGAGATCCCTTTATCCTTAATGTTACTTGCCCACTTGGGGGAGATAAGAAGGCCAACTCCTCCCTTTCCTTTCGGGTGGTTGGTGCAAATTTTGATTGCATCTCTCCAGATAAAGTCAAGTGAGCTGTCAAGATGGAAGCCCACGAATTTAAGTTCTTGCAGCATCTGGAAATCTATGTTCTTGTGGTGGCTCAGAGAGCTTTTGATGAAAAACTTCCTATTAGGCGACTCAAGGCCTCTTATATTCCAAGAGATGTATTTCATTAGAGAGGAGGGTTAGGAAGTTCAACTAGGGAGACCGCAAGGATCTCCAGACTTCTTTTTATTCTTGGAGCCCATAGGCCTACCTTTTTTTTTTGTCAAGGAGGATCCTTTTATAAGGTTGTCCTCATCTTCACTAACTTCAGATGGTTCATTCCTAGTATCTGCAATTCCTCCAATGTCGGACTCAGACATCTGGGAGTCTGGAAAGCCAAGGAGCACTATGCTAGACCTAATTTCTTCAAGACCCTTATTGGCGTAGATTACTTCAATAACATGATTATCTTCTAACTCTTTGAGCATAGAGGCTGTCGAAGGGTTGGTGATGTTAACTTCAGGGGTAAGCCCTGCAGGTAATGAGGAGTCCGAATTCTTGGTGGTTTCAGTTCTGATCATCACACTTGCAAGGTTATCACTAGTGCTAGCAACATTAGCACTTCGACTAGGGTTCTCAAGTTTCTTAACCATTTTCTTTACCACAGAGTTTGTCGGGGTTCGAGCGGGAGCGGGTGAGATAATATTTGAAGGGAGGGGGCAATAGCAAATGCCCATTGTTTGGCTGATAGATGGGATAGAAGGAAGGCTTTGATTAGGGGCATTCTGGTTGCTACTTTTCCTCCTACGCTTTCTAGAAGTGACCAACTGAAAACAGTTAGAGGGCGATTCTGGAGGACCAATTGGTGGGTCAAAGGCAAGACCGAGGTTATCAGAGACAAGGGACGAGTGATCAATGTGCATGGGTTTTAATTCTAAAGAATTGGTGGTGGGAATAGCGGTTTCTTCGTTAACAGGGAGCGGGGTGGATGAGTGTTGAAAAACCTTGGATCTAGGGTTCGTGGGGGCATTAGATGAGTTACTACTGGGTTTATGATTCCTGCGATTAATGATTGGGCAATTTTTTCGAAGATGCCCTTCTTTTTTGCAGAGAAAGCATGCATTTAATCCACCAAGCATTTCAATAGGGCAGACAAAGGTTTCTTCATTGACGTTTAGGGTTAAAGATGGTGGGATATCAATCCCTGGCTTGATCGATACAAGCATTATGGCATCTAGGTTAGGGACAAGGTGGGCCATTTCATCAATACGGATCATTTTTCCAAAGGGTTCCATTAACTGTGGAAGAAAACACCAAAGGAAGGGGGGTACATCCTTGAGGATGACCCACCTTGGGGAGGATAGTGCGAGAACCTCATCACAGACCGCCTCTGGAGACCAAGCTAGGGCACGGAAGGAGGTATTTCCAACTGTCCAGTATTGACGCTTTAGTGCCTCCCTTTGAGCCTCGTGAGAATTAAAGAAAATAAGGTAGAGACCCTTTTGAATTTGTCTACAAAAAGATATTTTAAGCCCTAATTTCAAATTCCAGAGGTTATGAAACCAGTCGTCTAAAAATTTCCTAGGTGGGCATTTCTCGACATCAACACATGAAAAGAAAATGGCCATATTACTTAACCTAGTCTTTTTCCCCATGGTACGGTGAGTTCTACACCTATCTCCACGATCACACCCTTCCTCCCAACCAATCAAATAACCAACATAAAACCTTCATTCGCCAAACTGCTCGATATACCATTATTGCTGAAACCCTATACCGACGCGTTCTTGATGGTACTCTCCTTCGATGTCTGGAACAAGATGAGATAAAAAAGGCTTTGGAAGAGGTACATGAAGGAATTTGTGGGACTCACTCAAGTGGTCTGTCACTAGCCAAGAAACTCATGCGAGCTGGATATTATTGGCCATCTATGGAAAAGGATTCCTACTACTTTGTCAGAAAATGCAAGAAATGTCAAGTTCATGGCGACCTGATACATGCACCAGCCCAGGAACTACAACCAATCACGCCACCATGGCCTTTCTGTCAATGGGGCCTTGACCTTGTGGGTAAGATTCATCCATCTTCATCCAATGGCCATAAATTCATTATTACCGCCACCGAATATTTCACAAAGTGGATCAAAGCTGTTCCACTTACCCAAGTCACCGACAAGCAGATCGCCTCCTTCATCCTCAACTACATCATCTGCCGGTATGGTGTACCCATGTCCATCGTCACAGATAACGGTCTTCCTTTCAAAAATCAGGATGTCCGTGAACTTTGTGAGAAATTTCATATCCAACACCGCTTTTCCACTCCCTACTACCCACAAGGCAATGGTCAGGCTGAAGCATCCAATAAAAACATATTAAGAATCCTCAAGAAGACGGTCAATGATGTCGGTCGTGATTGGCATGTTCAAATAAATCTAGCACTATGGGCATATCGAACTAGCATTCGAACCCCTACAGGTGCAACTCCTTATTCATTAGTCTATGGTGCAGAAGCTATCTTGCCTATTGAGGTTGAGATACCATCACTACGGGTTTCCTTGCATAATCTGATAGATGATGAAGCCTATAGAGTATCCTGTCTTCAGGACTTAGAGTTACTAGATGAGAAGCGACAAGCTGCATACAATCACCTCAAAGCCTATCAGCAGCACATGAGCAGAAGTTACAATCACTGAGTTAGACCTCGTACATTTGAGGTAGGTGACCTTGTTCTCCAAGAGAATCCTCGTAATCAACCAAACAGAGAACATCATGGCAAGTTTGAATCAAACTGGCTGGGCCCATATGTTGTCACTGCTGTATTCGGGTCCAGGGCATATCAGTTGGCTACATCAGAAGGAGAACCGCTTGCAAATCCAATCAACAGCATGCACCTAAAACGGTTTTATACCTAAGCTGTACAGAGCATCAGGCTCCCCTACATACCAGAAAATACCAAAAACATTGGACAATATCTCGCAAAAATCCAAAAACATTTAAAACAATTCAAAATCCAAAAACATCAAAAAAAATCAAAAATCACACAAAAACATGACAACACCTTGTACATACTCATCCATGCAGATACCAAGACAAACATTGACAAAATACTCACACGATGACCATTTACCAATCAAACCACACAATCAACATCAACACTCAAAACTGTCTTCAACAAGGATGCACCCTTCCTTACCAAAACAAAGACAAAAGTGACGTTTTTTTTTACAAGAAAATTGTGTTAAGCTATCAAATACTTGGTTGATTTGTGAGTACAATCATTCGTTTATCTGTATCGGGATCTTTCAGCATTGTTTGGTATCGTTTGCGCATTATTTCCGATGAAGTTCTGGGGCATGTACTAATGGTGTCTACGTGGGAATTTCACCAAGCTACGTGATCTTATGCAAAATGCAGTCATAGATCACTACGGCTTGCTGACTACAGCGTATACCTCGACCATATGGGCATGAACCATTACCAAGGATCCATATTCTTTATTCTTTATGTATATACTGTTTGTTTGCAGGTACAATGCTCATTCTTTGGTTCCTCCTCATCCCAATTGGATAAAGGTTTTATCTCTTAGTACGGTATGCACTTGTCTCAGGATATGATCAGCCTAAGATCAAGGAGGACGATCCAAGTCATGCATGAATACAGATAATCCTTGTCTGTTCCGCAAGCAATACTCTGGTCGACTTGACCCTTATATCAAGTCGTTTGTATTAACTTGCTATACAAAATCCATGAAAGGAATACTCAGGTCATCTTGAATCATTATGTCAAGATGCTTGTATTCTCTTCCAACATTTTAAAGCTCAATGATGAAAATCGAGCACTATGGATCATCACTTCATCTCATCTGTTTATATATATTGCATTCCATTGCATATCACCCATCCATTCACTCATTCATATATAGGATTTATGTGCAAAATGTAAAAAAATTAAGCTGGTCTTGGATACAATCACGATCGAGTACTCTGATACATCATCAATGCATCATGCAAAGTCTTACAAACCTTGCATTCCTCATGATCATATCATCCTCACATTTAGTTGCATCTTGCATTAAACATTTAGTTGCATCTTGCATTAAACATTTAGTTACATCTTGCATTAAACATTCATGTCATTTTTAACTTTACATATAGTTCATTTTCTTGACATTTAGTTTTCATTAATCATTTGCATCATTGCATCAATCATAAATATGTAGATTTATTCGTGGGATTAAATTGTCTTTGATTGTTTTAAATCATTTAATAGGCATTCGTATAGTGTCGATTATCCATCATCATTGTATTATCCTTTATCATTTATTATGGTATACATTCATTTATCCATTTAGTGAAAAAGTGCATCCGTTCATCCATTAACTAAGTATCTTATTATGCTCATTTTAGGATCCATTCACATTTGCATTCATTATCATCTTTTTAATTGCATCAAGGTGCAGTTATTAAACATAAGTTATAATATCATCATTTGTACTTAAATCATATTCAAAACATTTAGAATCATAAATCCACTTGTTTATTAAACATTGGTTCATACCATATATATATATATATATATATATATATATATATATATATATATATATTTTACATACGCATTCATTTCGGCATTATCATATAAACATTTGTACTTTACATTTTGTTTATCCATATTGCATTTATTTAAAAACATCTAGATACATGTCCATACATAAAATCATTCATTCGATCATAGCATTAACATCATCAGAAAAAAAAAATCATCTCATCATTATATCAAAATAGGAAACACCAAAATCCTGTTCATAAATCATCATAAGCATACATCATCATCAAGGCATTACATACATACAACATTACATCAAAAATCAAACAAAACATATATAAACCTGCATTCATATGTCAGTATCATCATCAAAACATGCATATAAGAAACATCTCATCAAATACATACATGTACACATATCCATCTAAGCAATCACTCATCATCCTACATAAACATCCATACATAATCAAATGCATATCATCAAAATATGGGATCTCCTCATATATATCATCTCATATATCAGAGTACAATGAAGTCTACAAAATCGGCTACCAAGAGCCATCCAAGATACAGTCCACAAAAATAGACAATGATACAATACATATATGCATGCAAAAATGCTCTCTCAAATGCCACTCTGGCCAAATGCTGTCCCAACACCTCCCCCTACTCCACCACTGGTGCCTGCACCACCTGATCCATCTCTCCATGGAGGCCTCATCGAACCACCACTCCCTCCTACATCCCCTGATCTCTCCCTCCTCAAAGGACCCATCACACCCCCACTGCTCTTCATCCTCTGTGATCGCTCTGATCTTGCCTGCCGCATCTGCGAATAACTGAGAGCTCACTGACTCACTGGCACCACCTGCTCATATAACCCCCGCCAATACTCTATCTCCGCCTGAGCTCGCCGCATCTCCCTCATCACCTCCCCTGTAGGCCCCTGTGCTCCTACTCCAACCCGGACTCTCTCCTGCAGCTCCACCAATCTCTCCACTGCAGTATCTCTCTCCCGCAGCACCACCGTCAGCTCTGACTCCTGTGCAAATAGCTGCACATCCCTAGCTGCCACCTCTGCCTCCAAATCCTCTATCCGCGTCTGCAAGCACACTATAATGTGATCCCGCAGATCTCCAGTGGCTCCCTCCCCGGTGTCCATAGCTGCCTCCCCTACACCTCCCTCTCTAGTAGTCCCCTCCCCTCTGTCCATCGGGATCTCCCTCTCCATCCCCCTCCCACTCAGCTGAACTACTCTCGGTATCAATGGTCCCTGGGATATCTGTAAAGGCAGTCCACCTCTCCCTCTCTGCTAGCTCCACATCCCCAATCCTCCACCTCCTCCACCTCCATCTCCTCCTCCTCCTCCTCCTCCTCCTCCATCTCCGCGTCCACCTCCTCCACCTCCACCTCCTCCTCCTCCATCTCCTCGACCTCCTACCCTCCTCCGTCTCCGTCCCCTCTCATCCTCAAACACTGGGATCGGCTCTGCTGGATCCAATATCCGTGGGATCGAGTGTGTCGCCCGGTACTGCGTGTACTCATCTGTCACCCCTGCATCAACGACCCTCGGTCGTAGGTCCCATGGCCTCGCCTGCAGTGTCTGAAACTCTGCTAGTGCCTGATCATAAGGTAGCACTGGACCCCATGCATACCTCTCTCGAATCACCCACGCATACTCTCCAGATCCGCTAGGCAGTCCCTACTGCCCTCTGAACTGCCTCATCACTCTCACCGGCACCTGTCTCTCTACATGGTATGAGGTCCTCCCAATGAGGAATCGGGTCATGAAGACATAAGGTAGTGCCTCTGCATCATCATCCCATGGCTCACACTCCAAGTATGGCCGCCATATCACTGCATGCAGGTCATCCAATGCCCGCCGCCACCACTCTAACTTCCCCAAGTGGGGCTGACTCATCATGCCACTGTACATAAACATGTACGGCTGATCCACCGCACGAAATCTCAGACTCATTGGTCGAGTCATTGGTAGGTGCTCCCACGCCCAAATATGTAGTAGCGTCATGCCCACTACTAAGGAACCCCTCCCTCGGTATACTACCTCATGAAGCTCCTGATACATGTGCGTCAACACGCACGGCCCCCATGCAAATCGGGTCCCCTCGGTCATCATCATCTCGATAACCTGTCCCCATCCCACCGCCAACCCATGTGACCGCCTGTCTAGACATAACAGTCCTCCCACAATCCCTGACAAAACTACTGGAAGAGGCTTATATAGTGCCGCTATATCCTCCCACGTGATCGAGCCATCATCAATATATACATCCTCATAAAAAATCCTCTGCACTGCCACAGTCCCCCAGGATCTATCGTATGTGACTAGCTCCCCTCGAATCGGAATCCGAAGGATGCGCCACACATCCTCTAGAGTCATGTCCCTCTCTGCTGGCTCCGCATCCCCAATCCTCCACCTCCTCCGCCTCCATCTCCTCCTCCTCCTCCTCCTCCATCTCCGCGTCCACCTCCACCTCCTCCTCCTCCATCTCCTTGACCTCCTGCCCTCCTCCGTCTATGTCTCCTCTCATCCTCAAACGCTGGGATCGGCTCTGCTAGATCCGATATCCGTGGGATTAGGTGTGCCGCCCGGTACTGCATGTACTCATCTGTCACCCCTGCATCAACGACCCTCAGTCGTCCCCTGTGCCAAATGAAAGGTGCACGTCTCACTGTGCCACCGCTCTGCTAATGTTGTGATCAATCCGTGATTCATACAAATCACGGGCATGTGCATCACCTCGTATAACCTAGTCACGGCAATGCAGTCTATCTCCGCCTGAGTCAATCGGTCCCGCAACCCCTGTGTTGCAGGATGACGCTCGCGTAACTGCAACATGCGCAGCTCCTCCTGCACATGGACATTCATCAATCACCATCAGTTGTTTTGTTTTCAAACTTTCTTAAGTTTAAACCTAGACTATCAACAGATACTTTGATCAAGTATCTTCGGGTCTCAACAGGTAAGCAATCATGGCCACCTAGACTTCAACGGGCATTTATCCTAACAAATGACCTAAGTCTCATCAGGCTGCTATGGTTCAAAACAACTCCCACTTCACATCGCCAACCATCCATCATTAGGCATCGGGAGATTTTCTTCATCCAAACTAGGGCATCTTTTTATCCTCAAGCAAAAGCGCTATTTAACCAACAAAAGCGCTAATTTTCAACAATAGTGCTACAACCCTAACAACAGCGCTCAATCAACTATCCAAAAGCGCTCAAACTGCAAAAGCGCTAAAACAACTACCCAGTAGCACTACTTAAAAACAATAGCGCTCAATTAACCCAACAATAGCGCCACTTAATCAATAGTGCTAAAACTTGCATACAATAGCGCTAATGCAGAGCAAAAGCGCTCAAACAAGAGGACAATAGCGTCATTGCGGCACAATAGCGCTAATTCATGGAGCAAAAGTGTCAAAACCAAAGTTTCAGCGCTCTTACTCCAACTTGACTTGGACTCAGCTAAAAACTTATAAAAAATGCACAAAAATTAAGTTTTCGAATTTGCGTACCGCTGGTCCGTAGTCATCTGGGCGCTGGAACCGTCGGACTCGCTCGAATCTATGCTCAGTGATCGGAATCGACATCGTAGCTGCTGCTCGCTCCTCCAAACGTCACTATCAGAGCTCTCATTTTCAAATGGTCGCGGTCACAAATGATCTTGTTTTCACCCCTTTCACCCCATTTATACCCTTCGCCGTCACCGTAACTTCCCCCCTGCTCATCGCCAAGGTCCCCGTGAACTTTCCGAGCCCCCCCCATTTCTCCATGTTTCCCCCGTTTTCTTCTATTTTTCACCCGTATGGCTAACTTCTTCTCTTCTACCACCCTGCCAATTTTCGTTCTTTTTCGAGAGATCGCCCGATTTTTTGAAATTTTTCGGCCCATCTCTCGAGGGGGCATACCACCCATTAAAATTACATTTTATGGGGCATTTTCTTCACACCGATTTTTCTTTCTTTGAAACGACGCGATAAACCGCACCGTCTCAAAGAGGGGCAAATGTAGTCACACAAATATGTCCAGCTTAATTAAATAAATATTTGCTATTTATTTGATTAAAAATCCACTAGCCATCAGTTAATTAAATTAATATTTAATTAATTTATTCCCAAAACATTCTTCTATTAATTAAATAAATTATTCAATTTATTTTAATTAATTCATTAAATCAAATTCAAATCAATTAAATAAATAAAATCTATTTATTTAATTAAAATCTCCCTATTCCTCTTTTAAATAAATTAAATTAAATATTTATTTAAATCATTATCCCCACTCCACTTGCATTTTCCTACAAATGCAACTTGCACACATTTATTGGAATAAATGAATTTTTATTTTAATAAAATCCTATTTTCCTTCACCCACCAAATCCACTTACAAAATCTAATCCCCTTCTAAATTCTTCTAACCCCTTCCTAATTAGCCTAATCCATCTCCTAATTATTGTCACATTCCTAAGCAAAATGGAGTCACTTCTCAAAGACTCCAAAGTCTTTGAAAAGCATTTAATGCTTTGTGTGTTCAACAAATTAGCCCCCAAAGTCTTCCAAGACCACTAATGGCTCTTACATGACCATTTATGGCTCTTACATAACCATTTATGGTTATTTCAAACTTGTCCCCCCAAACATTTATTGTTTTGACCATATTCATCCATTTCACATTTGCACAAGAGTTTATCGATTGGATAAAAGTTTTATTCTTTGAATAAAGAGTTTATTCATTCAACCAACCTTGACTTTAACTCCCAAGGTCATATCAGACATTTAATGCTTATTCCCTCTCCTCTCAACCTATCTCACATTGACACTTGTCATCTTGGGATTGGGTTGAAAGCCCTCACATGGATTTGAAATCATTCAATCCTGACCCTTGTTGAGATTGCTCAATCTCAACCATCCATTGCTCCATTTTTCTTATAAATAGAGTCCATTTTTTCATAATCAGATCCTGAAAACTGGTATGCATTTAAGCTATAGGCATTTTTAGAGAGCATTTTAGCATAATTATCTAATATCTTGTCATTTTGGTTAAAATAAATCATTTTAGCATCAATAGCATAGTATTAGCTTTTCATTTCACATTTAGAGCTATACTACAATCTCAATCCTCCATAAGCATCCATAGTGCAAAAAGTTGCTGAGAGCTACACTATTTTGGAACTTGGAGAGGAGAGGAACAAGGGAGAAGAAACTAAGAGCATGTTAGAAGGTATTTGGAGATGCCTCATCATGTTTGCTTTGATAGTTAAATATGCTTGCATGTTTTTAGTATCTCTCTTGGTATGCCTTTTTAGATTAGTTTTTGATTGACTAACACTAACGGTTTCGTGTCTTTTGTGTTATTTATCACTGGCTAATCTTGTGCCATTTAGGAGGGCATCAATATTATATTATATTATAATATATTATAATATAATAATATATTATATAATATGTATTATATTATATATATTATATTATATTATAGAATATATAATATATAATATTATATACGTATTATATAATACAATATTATATTATATTATATATTATATAATATATAATTATATTTTATAATATAATACAATACATATTATATAATATAATAATATATTATATATATATATTATATAATGTATTATATATATTATATAATATATTATTATATTATATATATTATATATATTATATAATATATTATTATATTTTTATTTTTTTCAATAGAAGTGGATTATTCCACTAAACTTTTTTATTAATATTTTTTTATTTTTTACACAGGATTCAAAGAGCATACCGGAGGAAAGAACCCCAAGAAGAAAACCTTCGGTCACAGCTCATAAAATAAACCTATAGTATCTAATGGATCATTTTATGCACTCCGCCCAAAACCACATACAAAATGCAGTCACAACACATATAATATCAGTTTTGCATAGAGCCCATATGACAATTTGCCAAACCCATCGGATAATTTTCAAATGTAGACTCTGCAGCTGCTAACAATGGAAGAAGACAAAATTTTCCAAAGCCCTATGCCAAATCCCATGAGCCAAAAACCTTCCTGCCAAAAAAGAAAGTATCAAAAAACTTTTGGAAATATACTATTGTATCAAATACCATGACCTCGAACTCTCCTCTAGACAACAAACATGAATACTTGAAATGAAAGGGGAAAGCGGGAATAATTATCATCATAAAATTTTACATCAACATTACTCAAGAAAATCATAAAATTATTGCTGCAAACCTTCCCATACCCTAGAAGGAATTTCCTCAAAACCCACCTCTCACTGATTAGCATTGCTATCAATGGCTAAATTTGCCAAATAATCCACAATCTTATTAACTTCTCTGTAACAATGGGATACCAAGAAAGATTCAAACAATTCTAATTTTTGTAAAATGGGATCAAATATATACTGCAAATTCCAACTATTCGATTTCTTTTTCATAACACATTGAATAATCACCATAGAATCACCTTCAATTATTAAGTCCTCAATTCCCAAAGAGATTGCCATATCCAATCCAAAAGACAAAGCATGAAATTCCGCATAATTGTTAGTTTTAAAACCAATAGCATGACACTTAGCTCGAATAAAATTTGCATTGTGATCATAAATTACCATGCCTACCCCAGCCGGCACAGGGTTACCACGAGAGGCCCCATCAAAATTCAGTTTAAAGTGCCCCTGCAGAGGAGGTTTCCATCTAGCAGAGCATCTCTTACATATTGCATCATTCTTTTTTAAAATTGAACCATGAGAGGGTAAAACTGACAACATCTTCCAAACTCTAGTAACTCTACTATCCCAGTGCGAAAAAGAAGTAAGATTTTCCAAATTCCTATAAATAAACGACAAAGCAACGTCAGAGATTGAAGACTCAGTTTTTAATAGAACCTCAGACACAGGAGACCTTGCTTTTTTAAATATCTTGTTGTTTCTCTCTAGCCAAACATTCCAAATCACAATAGATGGAGATATGATCCAAAGGCGTGCATAAAAAGATGAGGCAAACATAAAGGGCCAAGATCTAAAATGGGAAATGAGATCCTTACCAATAACAAAGGATATATTTAACTTCTCAAACAGCCACTACCAACATTCATAAGAATAATCACAATGTAGGAACAGGTGTGAAGAAGATTCCAATTTTTTGTTACAAAGGACACAAGGGAAAACAACAGTAATACCAAGCCTGTCTAGTCTCATACCTGTAAGGACTCTGTCCTGAACTGCCAACCAAGCAAAGGCTCCAGCTTTAGGAAGACAAGTCGAATGCCAAAACAACTTATAAGGCCAAGATGATAAATCTTTAGCAACCATAAGAGAGTTGTAACCATCTTTAACAGTGTACTTACTAGAAATATTCTTTGTCCAAATAAGTTCATCCTCGGAATCAGAAAGAAATACAATTCTATCCCCCAAAATCTTCTCAAAATATAATTTCATGCTTTGATCAGCATCTAAGAAATCAATCAACTTCCATCTAGCTAGCTTAAGGGGTCCACTAGTCACAATTTCAAAATAATCTGCTACAAAAACACCCCAAAGGGAGGAAAGAACAGTGATCAGAGGAGACCAATCCCTAATATTCACCAAAGGTGTGTGTCAATTCCATACTTCATCCCAGAATCTGACCTTTCTACCATTATGAACAATCCATGAGAGATGAGGCAAAATAATTGATCTACATTTACAAAGGAAATTCCAAATAGCAAAGCCTAAAGGCAAATTTGAGACTTTAAAAATGTACTCTCTCGATCCACTATTTAAATATTTGGCAAACATAATCTGTGCCCATAAGGAGCTAAGCTTGTCATATAATTTCCAAACCAACTTAGCACCTAAGGCTAAATTCTGATTTTCCAAACTCTGAATTCCTGTTCCCCCAAGTTCCTTAGGCAAACATACCTTATCCCATGCAACTAAAGAGAGTTTCTTCTTGCCATCTTTATTATTGTTCCAATATTATATAATATATTATTATATTATATTATAATATAATAATATATTATATAATACGTATTATAATATAATACAATAGGTATTATATAATATAATAATATATTATTATATTATATATGTTATTTTAAAATAATTTAAGTATAAAAATCGGATATTCGATTGTCTGAGACTTTTATATTTCGACAGTGACAACCCGTGAGTCATTTTTAACCCACGGGCTGCGCAATTTTATCAAAATCCGATATCCGATGCACCCGATATCCAGTTTTTTGGCAAAAAATTGCTAAAAAATAGATTGAAAGGTAAGAATTTTATCATTTTCATTTATTTTTTGTATTTTTTGTTAATGTTGATTTGATTTTTCATTGAAAATATGGTTTTTTTCATGAAAACTAGGTTTTTTTAAATCAAATACCTAATTGTTTAAAAATGTTAACTAAATTTAATTATTTACATTCAATTAGGTTAAAAATGGGGGATAACAATGAAAATACTGACCAACCACAACTGCAACAACCAAACCCTCATTTGCCAAACCCCCCCTCAATTCAGGATTTGATTGCACAAAATTTGAATGAATTGAGGGGGATTGCAGAAGTATATCGTAGGATCCCTCGCCTAAACCCAATGTTTGATCCTCTCACGTCGATCATAAAGAGTATGGAAACCATGACTGAGGAGCATAATGTCGCCCTTTTGTGGCGAGATTCTATGAGGGAAAAATATGCAAATGGCTTGTCATATAAGTATATCAAGGATCTCGAGATATCCAAAGCCGAAATCACCTCATTGTTTGAGAATCCCCGCACTAGTCACCCCGTAGATCCCCAAAAAATAAAACTTTCTATTAAATGGTGCACAAATGATGGGATTGTGAAAAACTTTTGGGATCATTGGTGGATGGTTTTCGACAAACCACCCAACAACAATCTTGATATCCCCTTCTATTTCATAAAAAAATTGTATGCTGAGTTTGTTTTACGCAAACATGTGAACTACTTTGACATCCAACCTTTCCAAGGTGTAGGTTTAGGTATGCCCCAAAATAGACCTGGGGCAGTCAGAGTAGTCCAAGGCCCATTTGTCCCCCCTCCTCCTATTGATCCCCCACCTACAGTGTAGCATCCTGATATCATTTGTGAGGTGGCTTCACAGACCATATCGGCTATTCACTCTTTGAGTAGCCTTTTGGTTTCTCAGGTTGCGTCAATAGCTCAGCCTACCCTTGATGGTAGCGGTGCATTCAGTGGCATTGACATGTCATCCTCGGCTCCACACATATGCATGCCCCATAGTTGTGTCATGTGTGGGCACGTATGCTTGGGTCCAGTTGGACAGCCCGTTGATCCTCCTATGAACAATGCAAATTATGAGGTGCATGAGATGCATGATGCACCATATATTATTACACAGACTAGAGGATACCCTGGGGAGTCCTCACATGCTAGAGGCGAGGAGGCACCGTCATCATACATTGATGATGTAGTGGTAAGATTTGTGTTTTCACAGTTCATGTTATATTTTAATTAAATATTTATAAATTAGATAATATTAAGTACTAATTTTTATTTACATGGTCTATTTAACAGTTGATGACCGAGGATGAGTTGAGACAGATTCTGGAGGGCACCTTGTTGGCCATTTCATTTGGTCTTGATAGCTTGACGGTACATATATTATTGCACCTAGTCGTTTGTATTTTATTGTACATACATGCTCATCATTTATATTGGTATTAATTAGATTATGTAGTAACTTGCATGCATATCTTATTTTACTCTTGTAGGGCATAAGCAACACGAGTGCGGGGCAGTGTGATTTAGGATCTGGTAGTGCAGTTGGAGACAAAGGAAAGGTAATTGAATGCAAATATGATTGAATGAATAGTTTAAACAACTTATAGTGATTATACATGTCTAGACATAGATTGATAGTTTCATATACTTGTTGTGTATATATACAGAGAATTCTTGGCTTGACATCCTTGATGACTACACCCAGTATACCTAAAGAAGAAGAAGAGATGACTCGAGTAGATGTGTGTTTATTTTATTTTTTGATTAGTAGATATAATTTTTTATTATCAGTGACAATTATATGCTAACTTGTATCAATGTCATGTTTCTAAACATATGTAGGTTGTGTATGAAAATATTCAAAACATACCTCCTCTACTGAAGACATACATCAAGAGTCCTACAAAGCTGAAGAGAAAACGTGGAGATGAGGTAAACATGAATGGTTCAATTATAGTTCATTTTTATGTTAACTTTTTGAATGTGAATTATATAATATAACTAATATTAATCATAGTTCAAATGTTTTTCTTGTGTAGGATCCTTCAGAGTCGAGCAGTGCGGCGAAGAGGATCGATTTTGATGATCCATCAGCAACTTAGGATGTTATAGATAGTTTTGGGATGCTTACATGTCTAGTTGGCATGTATATTTTGTATATGGACATACATTCACGTATTTAGACATACATTTTGTTTCAGTTGGCGTTTATGCCATATTTGTGTATGGACATACATTTGTAATCATTTGACATTTTTATATATACAGAAGTTGATATTCGATCATATAAATTGTTGCTCATCTGTGCGTTGTGTTATCATGGAAATATTTAATCTTCATTCCAATCATTAACAATGGTTATTTAATGAACAATACAATTCATTTCATTTCATCGTAAGTGTTGTTTTATAATGAACAATATAATTCATTTAATGAACAATACAGTACAATTCAAAATACAATTCATTTAATCAACAATACAATACAATTCATTCAATGAACAATACAATTCATTTAATGAACAATAAAATACAATTAATTTAATGAACAATACTTGATACAATTCATTATTACCCTATGAATGGTCCTATTTTTCCCCCCACCTCGGTCGAACGCTCAGGGTTTTATTAGGTCAGCAATTTTTCTGTTGGCGAAAAAATCGTCAGTCTCACTCAATCGAATGTTGTCGCGTGGCCAATTTCTCGTTCAGCTCGTCACAATGACAAACCGTTGGCTTCGACATGTCCAGTTAGGCATTGTTACCCTATGCATGCTTCTATTTCGCCCCCCCCCACTCGGTCGAATGCTCGGAGTCATACCCTACCGGTGTCGTCCCTTGAGCGCCCTAAGTGCTCAAAATTGTTAAACTTTGACGGGCCCTAACTCAAAATCTGTGGCACCTGTGAACAATCCGTTTGAACCTATGGGGCCATGAGAGGAGTCCCTATAAAATCCAATCTCGGTTTTTCAAGTTTCCCTAGGGTTTTATTAGGGCAACAATTTTTCTGTTGGCAAAAAAATCGTCAGTCTCCCTCAATCGAATGTTGTCACATTGCCAATTTCTCGTTCTGCTCATCGCGATGATGAATCGTCAATTTCGACATGTCTAGTTAGGCATTATTACCCTATGCATGCTCCTATTTTTCCCCCCACTCGACCGAACACTCAGGGTCACACCCTACCAGCGTCGTCCCTTGAGCACCCTAAGTGCTCAAAATTGTCAAACTTTGACGGGCCCTAACTCAGAGTCTGTGGCACCTGCGAACAATCTGTTTGAACCTACGAGGCCACGAGAGGAGTCCCTACAAAATCCAATCTCGGTTTTTCAAGTTTCCCTACGGTTTTATTAGGGAAGCAATTTTTCTGTTGGCAAAAAAATCGTCAGTCTCCCTCAATCGAATGTTGTCACATTGCCAATTTCTCGTTCTGCTCATCGCGATGATGAACCATCATTTCAACATGTCCAGTTAGGCATTATTACCCTATGCATGCTCCTATTTTTCCCCCCACTTGATCGAACACTCGGGGTCATACCCGACCAACGTCGTCCATTGAGCACCCTAAGTGCTCAAAATTGTCAAACTTTGACGGGCCCTAACTCGGAATCTATGGCACCTGCAAATGATATGTTTGAACCTACGAGGCCACGAGAGGGTTCCTTACAAAATCCTATCTCGGTTTTTCAATTTGCCCTACAATTTTATTAGGGCAGCAATTTTTCGGTTGGCAAAAAATCGTCAGGCTCACTCAATTGAATATTGTCGCATGGCCAATTTCTCATTCTCCTCGTCGTGATGACAAACCTTCAGCTCCGACATGTCCAGTTAGGCATTATTACCCTATGCATGCTCCTATTTTCCCCCCCACTCGGTCGAACGCTCGGGGTCATACCCTACCGACGTCGTCCCTTGAGCGCCCTAAGTGCTCAAAATTGTCAGACTTTGACGGGCCCTAACTTGGAATCTATGGCACCTATGAACAATCTGTTTGAACCTACGGGGCCACGAGAGGGGTCCCTATAAAATTCTATGTCAGTTTTTCAAGTTGCCCTACGATTTTATTAGGGCAGCAATTTTTCTGTTGGCGAAAAAATTGCCAGTCTCCCTCAATCGAATGTTGTCGCGTTGTCAATTTCTCATTCTGCTCATCGCAATGACGAACCATCAATTTTGACTTGTCCAGTTAGGCATTATTACCCTATGCATGCTCCTATTTTTCCCCCCCACTCAATCGAACACTCAGGGTCATACCCTACTAGTGTCATCCCTTGAGCACCCTAAGTGCTCAAAATTGTCAAACTTTGACGGGCCCTAACTCGGAATCTATGGCACCTGCAAATGATATGTTTGAACCTATGGGGCCACGAGAGGGGTCCCTACAAAATCCTATCTCAGTTTTTCAATTTTCCCTACAATTTTATTAGGGCAGCAATTTTTCGATTGGTGAAAAATCGTCAAGCTCACTCAATCGAATGTTGTCGAATGGCCAATTTCTCATTCTCCTCATTGCGATGACAAACCGTCGGCTCTGACATGTCCAGTTAGGCATTATTATCCTATGCATGCTCCTATTTTTCCCCCCCACTCGGTCGAACGCTCGGGGTCATACCCTACCGGCGTCGTCCCTTGAGCGCCCTAAGTGCTCAAAATTGTCAGACTTTGACGGGCCCTAACTCGGAATCCATGGCACCTGCGAATGATCCGTTTAAACCTACGAAGCCACGAGAGGGGTCCCTACAAAATCCTATCTCGGTTTTTCAAGTTACCCTACGATTTTATTAGGGCAGCAATTTTTCTGTTGGCAAAAAAACCATCAGTCTCACTCAATCGAATGTTGTCGCGTGGCCAATTTCTCGTTCAGCTCGTCGTGATGACGAATAGTCGGCTCTGACATGTCTAGTTAGGCATTATTACCCTATGCATGCTCCTATTTTGCCCCCCCACTCAAATGAATGCTCGGGGTCATACCCTACCGGCGTCGTCCCTTGAGCGCCCTAAGTGCTAAAATTATATATAAACAAGCATTACACTGTAGACACATAATGATCATCAATATTTCCATTGATTTTATACACATAATTACCATTACACTTGCATGTGACATCCATGAAGGGATATGCAAACATGATTTTTTTTTCATTATCAATACAACTACACCAATGTACTGATGTACAGATACATGGACATTATCATCAATATAACTAAACCAATTTGCTCATGGACATTGTATATCATCACAACAATGTTATATCAATTCACATCCATATACAAATATAACATCCCACTTTATCTGCATCAGACATCCTCATGTCCTAAGAGAAAAGCTTACGTACAGCAAAGCCTGCATATAAATGAAGACCAAAATAAGTAACCTTTTTATGTGGAATGAATGTGCTACAAGAAACAAATTATAACACTTAATACAAATTAGTTTTGCAAATTATAAATAGATAATTTCAAACATTTTTAAGACGCAAAAGATTGTATAATTACAAAACTTACTAGTTTCTCTGCAAAGTATACAAGCATAACTTTGAAGAAAGACGCATGTTGATTGAAGCCCTTCTCACTGCATTTCTCTGCATGGTTCAAGACGATGGTAGATATGGTCTGAATTGTAGTACTGAGACTGTGCCTCATTCTGTGGTTGCAATGTATAGTTCTCTGCAAAATCAATCACCGATAAAATAGTGCCAATCGGGAAAGAGTTCTTACACATCCTGAACTGTTGGTCCAACCACTGAGACCTATGGGTGTGCCTTGCATACTTGTAGAAATTTTTTTCCTTAAAATCTAAAATAAAATCAGCAATACTCATTTCTCTTGAGACTAATTCGCATCTAGAACCTTCACCTCCACTCTTCAAAGTATATTTCACTGTCTTGTATCTTTTTTTCTCAACATAATTAATTCCAAACTCATGTTCGTTGCCCTCATGAAAACATGAAACAAACTTTGACAACCCACCACATTCTGAGCACTTCTCATTCAAACAATCATTTCTATAGAAATAGTAGTCATCATCTCTAGGGCATAAAATTAGATCTTGCAAGTCTCTTGATGATCTTGGAAATAGCATTGCACCACACTCCTACAACATCTCATTAGTATGCATCGTAGAACGAATATGCCATAAAAGTTCATGGTACATTTAAAACTCCACATGGTACTTGCAACAACAGGTATTGCGAATCTTAAGAGGAACACATTAAAATGGTTTCAAAGATTCAAAGGCCTTTTTTGATATTTTCAAAGTTGGATGTAATTCACAAAAAAAATTGTACAACATTGTTTGGCTTGATTCCAAGAAATGTTTGGGATGCGGTGTGCAGTCTCAGTTGCCGATTCTTAATTTCAAAACGTCCTTTACATTGGGTGACACTCTAGAATTAGAGTGCCAAAATTGTTGAAACTTCTCCTTCACATTGTCAGCCAACTTTCTATCAACACGTGGAAGCCTCCCACCAAATGCCCATGTATCTTGTTGAAGTGGATCGTCAAGTCTTTGTCTTCGTGCAAGTGCTCTATCCAAAGTCTTACGGTTTATGTTAAAATCAACACAAGTTTGTCTCATTTGATGAGCCTTCCTCAATTGATGGCTTACTAAGGAGGTTGTAATCACTCTTTGAGCGTCTCTCTTATCGATTTCAAATAACCATTTTGGGGTTCTTGAAGGTCTTGGATTTGGAATTTGTCTTTCATCCATGAGAGGGTATGGTTCACTTGGTTGAGCAATTTCACCTTCAATGTTAAAGTTTTCCACATTTTCACCTCCTATGTCAAAATTTTCCACATGTTGAGCATTTTCATTATCACTTTCAACATTTTCAAAATTTTCAATATTTTCACTTTCAAAATCTACATTTTCATTTTCAATAACTTGTGGCACATTTTCAAATTCAATTTCCTCTTCAGTTGAAGTAACATTAACAATATTTAACATACCTTGTCTTCTCCTCCTATGACATTCTCTATCTCTTTCTCTATACACTTCAATTTGGTCATTTGAAAGTTTTCTTTTGCGTTTAGACTTCCGACGACTACTACTCCCCATTTCCCTCCACACATATGCTCCTACGTGATTGACAATGTAAGTGTTCACTTTAAGAATCTCCCAAAAGCACAAATTTGTCTCTACCTGTCTGAAAACCTATGATCCTCAACAGAAAACAAAATATGCAGACTGTGGGCCGTTGGAATCCACAAAATGGCCCACAAAGCTTTTTTTTCTTTTTTTTTGTACTAAAATTGGATATTCGATTTTAATATATAAATTTGTGGTCCCCAAAAATTTTCCCATTGCTGCCTTTTATTTACTGAACTGCCACATTAATGGCGATGGCAGAAATCCGATATCGGATTTTATTAGTCATATTTTAGAGAGAGAGAGAGAGAGAGAGAGAGAGAGAGAGAGAGAGAGAGCCATATGACTCCTAAGGACAACATACGACCCCTTATGACACCATATGGTATCATTAGGGATCATATGGTGTCCATAGGCATTATATGGTGTCCTAGGACACCATATGACCCCTTAAGACACCAAATTATGTCATTATGGGTCATATGTTGTCCTAAGGGTTCATAAGACACAATATGACCCATAACGACCAAATATAGTGTCTTAAGGGGTCATATGGTGTCCTAAGGGGTTGTAGGACACCATAGGACCCCTTGTGACACCATATGGTATCGTAAGGGGTCATATGGTGACCTAAGGGGTTGTAGGACACAATATGACCCAAAGCGACCCAATATGGTGTCATAACGGGTCATATGACACCATATGACCTTTATGGACACCATAGGACCCCTTAAGACACCAAATCATGTCATTATGGGTCATATGGTGTCCCATGAACCCTTATGACCTCTTAGGACACCATATGACCCCTAATGACACCATATTGGGTCGCTTTGGGTCATATTGTGTCCTAAGGGGTCATATTGTGTCCTACGACCCCTTAAGACACTATATGACCCCTAATAACACGATTTGGTGTCTTAAGGGGTCCTATGGTGTCATTAGGTGTCATATGGTGTCCATAGGGGTCATATGGTGTCTTGGGACACCATATGACCCCTAATGACACCATATTGGGTCGCTTTGGGTCATATTGTGTCCTAAGGGGTCGTAAGACACAATATGACCCCTTAGGACACAATATGACCCAAAGCGACCCAATATGATGTCATTAGGGGTCATATGGTGTCCTAAGAGGTCATAAGGGTTCATGGGACACCATATAACCCCTTAGGACACCATATGACCCCTAACGACACAATTTGGTGTCTTAAGGGGTCCTATGGTGTCCCAAGACACCATATGACCCCTATGGACACCATTGGACCCCTAACAACACCATAGGACCCCTTAAGACACCAAATCATGTTGTTAGGGGTCATATGGTGTCATATGACCCCTATGGACACCATAAGACCCCTTAAGACACCAAATCATGTCGTTAGGGGTCATATGGTGTCCTAAGGGATCATATGGTGTCCCATGAACCCTTATGACCTCTTAGAACACCATATGACCCCTAATGACACCATATTGGGTCTCTTTGGGTCATATTGTGTCCTAAGGGGTCATATTGTGTCCTACGACCCCTTAGGACACCATACGACCCCTAACAACATGATTTGGTGTCTTGAGGGGTCCTATGGTGTCATTAGGTGTCATATGGTGTCCATAGGGGTCATATGGTGTCCCTAATGACACCATATTGGGTTGCTTTGGGTCACATTGTGTCCTAAGAGGTCATATTGTGTCCTACGACCCCTTAGGACACCATATGACTCCTAACGACATGATTTGGTGTCTTAAGGGGTCCTATGGTGTCGTTAGGGGTCATATGGTGACACCATATGACCCCTAACGACACCATAAGACCACTTAAGACACCAAATCATGTTTTTAGGAGTCATATGGTGTCCTAAGGGTTTATATAGTGTCCCATGAACCCTTATGACCTCTTAGGATACCATATGACCCCTAATGACACCATATTGGGTCGCTCTGGGTCATATTGTGTCCTAAGGGCTCATATTGTGTCTTACAACCCCTTAGGACACAATATGACCCAAAGCGACCCAATGTGGTGTCATTAGGGGTCATATGGTGTTCCAAGACACCATATGACCCCTAATGACACCATAGGACCCCTTAAGACATGAAATCATGTTGTTAGGGGTTATATGGTGTCCTAAGGGGTCGTAGGACACAATATGACCCAAAGCGACCCAATATGGTGTCATTAGGGGTCATATGGTGTCCTAAGAGATCATAAGGGTTTATGGGACACCATATGACCCCTGACGACACGATTTGGTGTCTTAAGGAGTCCTATTGTGTCTTGGGACACCATACGACCCATTATGACACCATATTGGGTTGCTTTGGGTCATATTGTGTCCTAAGGGGTCATATGGTGTCCTATGACCCCTTAGGACACCATATGACCCCTTAAAACACCATATTTGGTTGTTATGGGTCATATTGTGTCCTAGTGGGTCATATTTTGTCATATGACCCCTTTAAGACATCATATGACCCCTTAGGACACCATATGACCCCTAATGACACCATATTGGGTTGCTTTGGGTCATATGGTGTCTTACGACCCCTTAGGACAACATATGACCCATAACACACAATTTGGTGTCTTAAGGGGTCATATGGTGTCCTAGGATACCATATGACGCCTATGGACACCATATGACCCCTAATGACACCATATGGTGTCATAAGGGATCGTATGTTGTCCTTAGGGGTCATATGGTGTCCCATTAACCCTTATGACCCCTTAGGACACCATACGACCCGTTATGACACCATATTGGGTCGCTTTGGGTCCTATGGTATCTTAATCTCTCTCTCTCCCCCTCTCCCCTAATCTCTCTCTCCCCTAATCTCTCTCTCCCTCTCCTTCTCTATCTCTCTCCCCTAATCTCTCTATATCCCTCTCCCCTAATCTCTACATCTATCTCTCTCTCCCCTAATCTCTCTCTATCTCTCTCTCCCTTCCCTCTCTGTCTCTGTCTCTGTCTCTCTCTCTGTGTCTCTGTGTGTGTGTGTGTCTCTCTCTCTCTCTCTCTCTCTCCGCTAATCTCTTTATCTCTCTCTACCTTCCCTCTCTCTCTCTCTCTCTCTCTCTCTCTCTCTCTCTCTCTCTCTCTCTCTCTCTCTCTCTCTCTCTCCCTCTCCCCTCTCCCTAATATCATATACTAATTTATTTATAAATTTATATATTAATAAACAAATCTAGTTAGAGAATTTAATGATTAAAATTGGATATAATCGGATATCTGATTTTTTTAGTCAAATTTTCAATTTTCAAATTTCGGCCCCGGAATGCTTTGGTATTTGGCTTGGAAGTGACAAGCTTGGAAAGTCAACTGAAAAAACATGTTTTTTAGTATTCCTTGATTTTCTAGACTTTACACTGGTGGCTGACGACTTTTTTTGTAGCCAAAATTGATAAAATGAAAAGGGTTTTTTAAGGACGTTCCCAGCTTTCCAACAATATAAGGCTTGTCTTATTTTGACTTTAATAAATAATTATTATTTATTTTTTAATTGAATTCTGACAATAGTCCTGATTGATATACTGATTGAAAAACACTCATAACTTTCAAACGATATAACATTTTTTGAATCTGAAACATGCATCACATTCTATACTTCGTCTACTATAGGGAAAAAAAAATTTAAAAGAAAAATCACAAGGTTTTGACCAAGTTAAGGTTGTCAGATTTAGGAGTTTCTGAATTTCTGAAAAGCTATAGTAAAAAATTCATAAATAATTATTTACTTTATAAAAAAATTTAAAAAAATATGTTTCACATCCGAACATGAGTCTAATACTTATATTATAAATATTATAAAAAAATATTATGATTTTCTTGTGATTAGGGTGGTCAGACATACGTGTACTTCTTATTTTTTTCCTAAAATTTTAGTACCATTGCATTAAAATTTGAAATTTTCATCAAATAGGGTTTTTTTTTTCCAAAAAACAACTAGTAGCTTAGAAACTACATTCAATTTTCTATATATTCTCTTCTTATATATTTTAAAAATAATGTTCACAACTTATTCAAATTTTCATGTCAAGTTGCATAACTCTAATTTTCTGAAATTTCATTGCCACTTAAGGGCCTGTTTTGGCACACCATGATCCTGCACATACCCTATTCGAGTAAAGTAGAGGAAATAATTGATTTTATCCCTAAGCATTATGATTCTTTACTGAAGATTTCACTAACTGGGGCTAAAGAAAGTTTTATTGCGACCCAAAAGTTAACATTTTTGCAAATGATTGATACAGATAAGGAGAAACTTCAGACTTGTTTGCAGTCCATTGATGCATCTTTACCTAAACGAGGTAATGTTTACAAGACTTGTATGTATTTTGATAAGCTAACCGACTCCATAGACAAGCAACTGTCTGACTGTAGGAAAAACTTATTTGAAATTTCTAACTCCTACAACTCGGCAGTTGATTTGATAAATTCTTTGGATGGTCCAATTTTGACAGTTATGGATCAAATTTTTGAATTAGAGAAGGATAGGAACAGGATAATAAAGAAATCAAAGGAGCTCCGAGATCTAATTGGTCCCCAGCTTGATAATCTGTTATTTCATAAAACAGAGTGTATTGCTAACTTGCAGAAGGAGGATCCCACTACTTCAGAAGAAATAGAATATCATGCCAGCATCTTGGATGGATTCATCTCCATTCTTGAATCTCTCAAGAATGGCTGGGATACTTACATATCATTTTTGAAGAATATGTATGCAGATATTTTGAAGTTTGTATAGAATCAGCTCATGTCTATAACTGTACAAATTTCTTTGTGGGCACCCCACTTTGCCATTGATGTCAAAGGGGGAGGAATAAGTGAAAAATGTATATATTTCTCAGGGGGAGCTTCGGATGTATATAGCAGATTCAAATTAAGTGGCAATTTCGTGGATGATATCATTTTTCACATGAGTGTTGCCATCAATGCCAAAGGGAGAGATTGTTGGCAATTGACACTCATCTAGTAAGGTTCATGGCATTATGGGTTGTCATTGATGGCAACTCATCATCTGAGGGTAGATGGTTTCATAGTTTGGTTAATCGACATACATTGCACTTAACCGATATTGGTATTCACATTGCTTTTGATGTAGTAAAGGCAGGGAGATCCAATGAAGGACAACCCAACCTTGCAGCTTAACACATAAATCATGCACAACATACCGATAACCGGTAATAAGATGATAGAAACCATAGAAAGAAAAACTGGTAACATAACAAAACACATAATCAGTAAATAAATTGAATAAATATTATTATAATCTAAAGAATTACACATGCCACATGTTGGATCACAGTCCAGGATACAAACAATGCTTACAATACAATTACAAGATCCACAGATCATCCACATATCAAATCGGCTTCCGAGAACAGTCTATCGGTTCTACCCTAACCTGGACCTCAGCCTTCCGACCTCAGTCCTACCGAATCTACATCTTCGCTAGATCTCAAAAATCTATCCTTGATCTTCCAACTTCTATCTCCTCAAATGATTCACCAACTTCCATTTACACCATCGACAAATAATTACAACTCAATCAGATTGGCCCAAAGACCAATCGGTTCATGAAACGTGCAACGGTAACCTGTCGACTTAAATCACCAAGAACAAACTCAAAAACATAAAATGATGTGCAAACCTCCAGGAATACCAGCCAAGGCCCAAACCAACATCTCCAACGATCTGTAAGTCACGAAGATCAACCGCAATCCGATTCCACTTCGCTCAACACATTGCCAGAATAACCGGTAAGAACATATCAAGTGGGCCAATACCGGAATCCATATCTCACCATAAACAAAGCCAAATGCTATGAAACTCAAACATGACAAAGATCACAAACACAAGGGAATAAACCCAAAACCACAATGCTAAACACCCAAACATGAATAAATGTCATGATCTCAATCAATTCCATTGGAAACTGCCCAATCGGTAAGAACTAGACTAGTGCTCCTACATCAGACTCTCGGGGTTAATTGAAAAGTGAGTCCCATCACTTGATCTAGTTTGGCGATCTATCAGTGGGTACTTGCAACTGCCTTAGGCAGTTCGACGATCTGACTACAGCTTCTGATTGCCTCTCCACCGAATCTACCAGTGCAAACTGTAGACTGCCTCAATTGACGATCTGTTCAAGTCTCCACCCACTAACTGCCTCAAGCTCAAGCTCTAGGATCGGTGGTCTACCTGCTAACCTTTCTCTGCGTCATGTTCGACACTCTGAACAAGTCTAGAAGTTGCATCAATCTTCTCTCCAATCAACTAGTGCACAAACAACACTCTGTCCAACAACATGTTCACAAACCAGCTCTGATACCACTTGGTGCAGTCACCGATAAAGAGGGACCTCAAGGAGATCAATTTGGATCAGTCAGCAAGACTAAACACAACAGAAACACATAGATATGATGGAGCCAATGCATAATAGATAGTTTTTATTGCATGAAATATGATTACATCCAACCGGTATAACCGGGTTACAACATACCCGCACACAGGCTTGGTAGAATAGGCCACAACCGGGACCTTGAATCCAAAGATCCATCTTATAGGCACAGCCTATCTATCTGATACTCTGATTGATTTTCCTTCCTCCTTCTAAAACATGATTACAAATATATATATATATATATATATATATAATCGATCCAAAGGATCCAGTCGGCCCAAAAGAGATCAAAACCCGAAGAACAAGACCTAACGTGCAAAATAAACAAGGTCGGCCTTTGCGAAGAGATTCCTCCAAAAAATCCAAAGGATGAAACATATATTGCGGGAAAAGGTTGACTACATGCCAAGGAACATCAAAATCAATGTCGAAGGCTCTGCAAGCTTTGGAATGGGTTCTGGTAGATCACCAGAATAGGTCTCAGGTAACCGGTAACAAGAAATTGTCATGGAAACCGGTAGCGATATCTTGTTGGTAAGTGATCCAAATGTGATGCGGTTTGAAAGCAAGAAGGATGATCAAGTCTTCAAGTAGAATCCAACTCTAAAGGATCCGATGAGCCAAACCTGGGACACACAGAAAGAAAAACTGAAACAACAAACAAAAAACAAAACAAAAAGGAAATGTTTTTGGTTGATGCAAGATTACTGTGAATCGGGGATGCTCCTGCATCAGCTTTACACCAGCACCGACACTGACATTCACTTCATATGGCTAAGTCCTGATCCTGGTAACATGTCCAGATCCCGGTAATGTGTATATGGAACCCAGTAATGGATAGGACCCGACTAAGGAAATCTTTTGGTCCCGATTATGTCTTCATGGATTTTGGTGGTAACGTGTGATGTCTGACATGGTTATTGGATTTATGTTTTATTTTTATTATGTTCTGGTAACCGACTTGTTTATATTTCTTGTTGAAGCTGACATGTTTAAGTTAGATAGATATTTAAAAATATCGCTTCAACGATAGATTTGATATGTATTAGATGTTATGAAATTTTTTTATTGCAAATATTTTTTAGTGAGTTTTGGTATGCGATTGGAAGCGACTGTGTGGAGTTTCACAAGCACAACTTAACAACTAGTAGAACAGAGTATCAGAGAACTAGAATACAGAGGAGGTTACCAGAGCATTCACCAGAACTTAACCAGCATGGTTGGATGTTATTTATAAGTTCATTTTTAGTTGTAAACACTTCTATGTGCTATGTAAGTCAGTGAGACTTCCTATATTTTGTGTTCAAGCAATGAGGTCAAGGAGGTTGGCATTTCTGCATGTGCAGACCCTCTTATGTAATATTTCTATACCTTGATCAAGCATATAGATATTGTGGGTATCAGCCCCACCGCGGTTTTCCCTTTGCAGGGTTTTCCACGTATAAATCTTGGTGTTATGGTGTTGCCTTTCATTGTGTTATTTTGTGTATGCATTCTAAAATTATTTATTGTTAAGCAGTTAATAAGGAATAAGTTCAAAACTAACTTTACCGGTAGAACACTGATTCACCCCCCTCTCAGTGTTCTTGGATTCCAACACTTCTATGTTGCAAATTGCCAAATCAAATTTTCCCCTTTACATTTTGGTGAACCCGACTCCTTACACCATTAATTTTTATTTTTATTTTTAGTTATGAGTTTATGCAATTTAAAATTAAAATTTTCATTTACAAGTTTGATTTCCTTGCAAATTTTAAAAATTTAGAGGTTAGTTTCAATAGAACCCTAATTTTTAAATTTAAAATTGAGCATGTGAATTGCTTAATTTGGATTAGTTAGTTTAGATCTAAGTACTTTTTCAATTTCAAAATTGAAACTTTCATCTACAAGTCAAATTTCACAATTAAAATTTTAAAATTAAGTGGTTAATTTCAAAAACCCTAATTCTAAAAAATTTTAAATTGAGCTTGTCGGTTGTCTAAATTTTGAATTTCCCTTTTCAAATTTAGTTGTTAATTTCAATTCAAAATTGTAATCTTGGATCAAATTTCAAATTTCAATTTTAAAATTAAGTGGTTAATTAAAAAGACCATAATTTTTAAATTTAAATTAATCTTTTGCATTTCCCATTTTTTTCCAAATTTCAATCTTAGATTTAATTTTAAATTTAAATTTTAAAATTAAGAGGTTCTCTTTACAAGGCCCTAATTTTAAATTTAAATTTCCTTTAGATAATTTTAAATTTAAATTTTTTAAATTAAGAGGTTATTTTCACAAAGCCCTAATTTTTACAATTTAAATTATTCTTGGCTTATTTAATTAAATAATCATTTTTCTAAAATTTTGCATTATTCAATTATTTTGTAAGTTTCAAATTTTAAATTCAAATTTCACAATTTCAAAATTTTTAATTTTCCCTCTTTTATTTAATTTTCTATGCATGTATGAGGTGAACATTATTATGGTTAAATGACATATAAGTTTCTTGTTTGATCATAAGTGCATATGGAGTTCTTATCTTATTTTTCTAATTCAATTTCGAGTTACATTAAAGATGTTCATGATGTTCCCGTTCATGCATATGATGATAATTTAGTTCTCCCTTTCATTCATAGCTATGATTTACCCTCTTCCAAAATTGATCCGATTAATGAGAGCACATTGGTGCAAAAAGGGAATATGGACACTTCTTTCAAAGATCTCCCTCCTAAAGATGAATCTTTGGAGAATTGTGTTCCTTCTTCTCCTAAAAAGTACCTTCCTCATAAGGATTATTTGGTGCAAGAGGATGATATTATGGCTACTTTTCCTAACAATACCATACCTTCTTTTCATGATCTCCCCCTAGAGATGAAGCATTAATTACATATGATAGTCCCTTTCCTAATGTTTGTCTTAATCACAAAGATACCTTAGAGAAAGAGGATGATCTTATTTCTCATCATTATAATGTTTCCAATGCTCTCTCTCCCAAAAATTAATAACTTAACAAAGATCAAATCAATGAAATTCATATTGCCAAGAACCCTAAGATTATTCCTAATTATCATGTAGTGCCTTGTAAACACATATAATAATGAGGTGTTTTCTTTGGAAACTAATGAGAACATGCGAATTGAAGCACGATATGATTTCTTAGTTCCGACAATCCTCTCTCCAATTTAGACAAGTACACCATCTCCTACTAAAGAAGTTCCTAAATAAGAACTCTTAGAGGATAATTGGGTGTCCCTAGATTTCACACCTTATTTTTGTAGAAACTCTAAGATGCTTGAATTTGATAATCAAAATTGTTATCCAAACACATGTCTAGAAATTTATTGGGCCTCTTTAAACTTCAATCCAATTCTTAAACCCTCTCTTGATCATACATATGGATACAATGGACAAGTTCTAGGATGTGTGAAACAAAGTCTTGAAAGTCATGAGAAATCATACTTTTCTAGTGAAAAGCTAGGTTTCAAACCTCTTTCCTTTGCCAATGTCTTCTCCTCCATTGTCTAGTGAATCTCGGTGGCATTTTAGCATTAAGTTGTCATTGATGTCAACCGGCTTGGCAAGGTCACCGGTAAGTAAGAAGGGGTGACCGATATGATGGCAATACACATGAGAGTGAGCAGACAGAAGGAAGGCTTACTGGTAAGGCAGAAACCGGGATGAAGGTTGTGTGTGTGTTAGCATGTTGAGTGACAACCAGTAGAACAATAAACTGGTCTAGAGGTTGGCTGCCTGTTTATGATGAAGAGGCAGAATGTTAAAGTAATCACAATCCACCAGAGGTGAAGATGTGCTACCGGTGTAGTGTGCACTACCGGTTAGCAGAAGGAGTAGGTTCACCGGTAAAAGCATGTAACGATATAAGTTTGTTGAATGTTCAAGTATGAACCGACTGTGCCTCGGTGAGCCAAGTGATTGACCATTGTGATGCCATGTGGAGCTAAGGTGGAAAACATGCAGAGGTTGGTGAAGCCTTCATCGACATGGTTGTTGAAACAACCAGTCAACATTAATGAAACAACCACAAATCACGGGATTGTAACTGATTGATGTGGCTCGAGGAAGAAAGAACAACAAAGGAAGATCATGGAGTAGTTGGTGCTTGGATCAATGCAAAGGAAATCAGACTACAAGAAGACCTTGAAGAGGAAACAACTGAGCTCTTTATGAGTTCACAGATTTCAAGGTAGAAAATCATGTACGAAATTGTTATCTTTAGCAAGTATGCATTGGATAACAAAAAATGTGTATAGATGCATTCCTAGAGTACAGGTGATCGATCCTAGACAGACTGGATCAAATCTTATGAAGATTGTGTCGAGTAAAGGAAACCCTAACCGCTCAGTGTTTGAATGCATTCTTGGCAGGAAACCATGGTGATAAATAGATGAGCTCAAAATAGAGCAAGGTGATGCTGAAGAGAGGAAAAAGAGAGAAGAGAGCTTAAGTGAAAAAGAGGATCATTTTTCCTTAGAATTTATCTAAGAAATTTGCAGAGTAAGTGAGCAAGCAAACCAATGAGAGGGTTTAACCGACAATGATTGTGTACCGGTATAACTGTAGTACAATAGTTAAGAAAACTAGTGAGGTGTGGTAGAGAAATACAACATCCAAGTGTGACACAGTGTGTTGCGAGACTGAGAGAGAGAGAGAGAGAGAGAGAGAGAGAGAGAGAGAGAGAGAGAGAGAGAGAGGCCAAGAATCAGAGAAAAGACAGTCAACCGACAATAAGATATTTGATCAAGAGTTGCATAATTCATTTGCAATAAGAAGCCTTAACTGTATCTAAATTGTATTTCAATATACATCACCAAGTTGGAGCTTGGTGCTCCTTGGGTTGGTGCCCTAAATCTTTGTAATCCAGTGTTTTACTTGTGAGGCTGGATTGGAGCAGTAGTCTCCAGCAGCATTTCTCACCGAGGTTTTTCCCATATTAGGTTTTCCTCATATATTTGGTGTTGTGGGTTGCATTTGTGTGATTGATCTCTTTGGTTTTCCCTTTTTGCTTCACCGGTTTGATTGTTTAGTGCTTAAGTTAATAATTGGGATTCTAAAGTTGCTTTGAAAAGTCAAATAAAACTTACGAACCACTGATTCACCCACCCTCTTAGTGATACTCTGTGTTCAACAATTTGTATCAGAGCCTAGGTTCTCGGTTTATTCTAAAACCTTGGGTAGATTGTGGACTTAGAACACAATGGCAAGAAATGAGTCTGCTTCCTCAAAATCCCCCATGTTTGATGGATCCAACTATGCCTTCTGGAGCAGAAGAATGGAGACTTATATTTCCTCTCTAGGTTTTGATGTGTGGATTTCTGTCAAGAATGGGTATGTTGTTCCTAGTGTTCCTCCCACTAATCTGAATGCCAAAAAGGAGTATGAGAACAATGAAAAGGCTAAACATGCTATCTTGAGCAGGTTGTCTAATAATGAGTTTGTCAAAGTCATGCATTGTGTATCAGCCAAGGAGACTTGGGATAAATTGTAGAGGTTATTTGAAGGAGATGCAGAAGTCAAAGAGGCCAAGTTGCAAGCACTAAGGGGCCAACTTGAAGGAATCAAGATGAAAGATGATGAAAAGATTGCAAACTACCTTCAAAGATTTGATGAAACTGTGAACACCATCAGAGGACTTGGAGAAGAAATTGCAGATGAGATTCTTGTCAAGAAGGTACTTAGATCTCTCACACCCAAATATGATACTAAGGTGTATGCCATAGAAGAAGCCAAGGATCTGAAGACTTTTACAATGGATGAGTTATTTGGCTCACTGACAACCTATGAGATGAGAACAACCAGTGATACTTCCTTAAGGAAAGAAGCAGCGTTCAACACCACCAAAAAGGGCAAAGAAGCAGCTACTCATAGAGAATCCAGTGAAGACTCTGAAGCAGAAGTAGCAAACTTTGTTAGGAAGCTTAAAAGAGGATCTGGGCGGTATAAAGGAACACTACCACTTAAATATTTCAACTATGGTAAGGTCGGACACTTTGCTGCAAAATGTCCCCACAAAGAAATTGGTGGAGATGAGTCAAGAGAATTCAACAAATTTGTTGGCAAATATAGAGAAAGAAACATCTACCGGCAAGGAAGGAGAGGCTACCAAAATCAAAACAGCTTATATACTATTGAGGATGATACAATAGATGAATAAAATGCATCAGAAGATGATTACCATGAGAATGACAGAAAAGTCAATCTCTTCATGTCACTTGATGAACCAGTTGATGAAGATGAGGAAGAGGAGGATATTGAAGCTGAAGTGGATTTGGAAGGTGAGCTTATTAGTGCACTTGAGGAATTGAGTAAAACAAGAGAACTCAAAAAGGTCAAGCTTGCTGCAGTAGATGAACAAGATCTCTTGAAGCAATCCCTGGATGAGTCCAGTCAAGTTATATCTGACTTGAAATTGTAGCTGGAAGAAACTAAGAGGATATGTAAAGCTACATCCTCTGATCTGACAAAGAAGGAAAAGGAACATCAAGAGTTGGAAGTAGAAATAGTGAAGCTCAAAAAGGAGCTTGAAGAAAGTAAGGAAGAAATAAAAGTAAGGAGCAAATATGAAGGCAACATCGAGGCCGTAGACAAGATGTTGAACAAACAAAAGAAATCCAAAGACATCGGTGGCTTAGGCTTTGAAGAAGGTCAAAGTTCAACCAACAAAGATACATCCGACAAAGAAATAAAGTTCACCTCTTCAAATGAAGATGAAGAAAAGAAGACATTCACTGTAGGCAAGGATACCGGTAAAAAGACATATGCAGATGTTGTTGGAAATCGCCACACAAACTAGTATACACAAGAAATGAACCGGAGGCCACACTCTTTGTACCGATATGTAGATCCAAGGAGAAATGCAAGAGTTGACCATGAAGGATTCACCAGAATCAACAGCATGAAGGGAAGACCCCCGATGAGGCAGTCCTTTGTAGGACCAAGGCAACCTAACCGATATGTTTCAAACTTTCATGGTTACTTTGATTGGTGTAATAAATTTGGGCATCTAGAATAGCTGACTGTAGACTAATCAATAAGCCCTCTATGAGTTATGAGAGTAGAAATCCATTTAATGCACTCTGGGATATGAATGTTGTTTGTTATCTGTGCAATGGATATGGTTATAAGAGTTTTGAATGTAGGAAGAATAAATCGGTACCCTACAATAATTTTAAGGATTTTTCTTTAAATGAAGATGTAAAATGCTATAACTGTCAAGAGTTTGGACACATATCAAGGTTGTATAAAAATGGGAAAATCAAGCAGAAGAAGACAAATCCTTATCAAGAACCGGTAACTGAACCTGAGCACAATATAGCAGTTGACAAAAAGAAGGAAACCAAGCCGGTATGGGTTGAGAAAGAAAAGGAAAAGACATAATCAAGTCTCATAGTGCAGACTACCTTGCATGTTGAAAGGAAAAATCTATGGGTTGTAGATAGCGGTTGCTCCAACCACATGACTGGTGACAAAAATAAATTCATCAAACTTAAAGACTGGAATGGTGGTTCAGTAAGGTTTGGAGACAACTCATCCATCAAAATAAAGGGAAAAGGCACTCTAAGTATTGATGGAAAATTAAAGGCACGTGATGTATATTATGTGGATGGCCTAAAGCACAATTTGCTGAGTGTGAGTCAAATGTGTGACAAAGGTTACAAATTCACCTTTGACTCAACCAATTTCCAGATAAAGAAAGATAGTATTGGTCAAGTTGTGGCAGAAGGAAAGAGAATGGATGGCAATGTTTATAATCTGAAGGAATGCTATGAGTCCCAATGCATGTTAGGACAGGTTGATGAAAGTTGGCTATGGCACCAAAGATTAGGCCACATAAACTTTGATAACCTAGTTGCGGTAAGCAGAAAGGGGTGTGTGAGGAATATTTCACCCATCATCAAATTGGTAAGCACATTTTTTGATGAATGTGTGAAAGGTAAGCAAACTAAAGCGAGCTTCAGGACAAAAGAGAACAATACCTCAAGACCACTTGAAATTGTGCATACAGATCTGTGTGGTTCAACTAGGACAAGAGCACTTGTAGGTGAAAGATACTTTGTGCTCTTTATTGATGATTACTCAAGAATGACATGGGTCACCTTCCTGTAGGTCCTACATGAGAATCAAGATCTTCATATTCACCCATATTATTTGGTCTAGAAATAAGGAACTATTCTTTGGTTGTACTCACTATATAATTATTGCTACTATCTTAATTCTAAAGAGTGCACATTATCACTAGATTTCATTCTAAAAAATTACTTTGTATGAAGACCATAACATATTCGATGAATCAATTTAAAGAGTGTTTGAATTCCAAACAGGAGTCATTCCATTGCAATAGTAATGTGCAACTTATGTTGTCCCAAATGTGTATCTATATCCTTTATTGTTTGTTACTCTTAAATTTGGCTATATACTAGGTTCTCCTTTCTAAATCAGAAATAAAACATACATCCAAAAAGGCTTGATGGCAAGCTAAAGGTGAGAAAGGAGGAGAGGCAAGAAACATTCATACCCATAAGGTTTGCAGTACTTGGAGAAGGCAATTTGGTTTTGTTTAAATAGACTTTGTAGAGATTTTACTCATGAGACACTATCAAAAGTCAAACTATTAAAGAATAAAAGAAACTATCAATAAGGCATTTTTGGGCTATATAAGGTATGTTCTTCCTTCCAACAACATCCATACCCTAAGTTGGAGTTGTTATCATAAGATTTTTTTAACCATTTTCTCTTAATACTAACCATGAAACCAGCAACTATAATCAGAAAATTGACTAAAATCATAAGAATAACCTGAGGGATTAAAGGTGTCCAAATGCCCTAGAATCTAAACTAGTGATATAGTCTACCCTAGCCATCACCCTTCACACTTTCATTCTCTAAAACTTGTTCCAAGGTTCCACTACTCAATTGTACACCTCCCTTCTCTCTTTTCTCCCAATTTGTATGCTCTCAATAAATCCCCACATTGCAGATTTAGAAGAGGATGTGGTATGGTCTTCCTAAAAATTTAGTTATGTTTTAATGACTTAACCCTACTCCTTAGATTAAGTGGTCAGATTTGTTAGGAGCTAACCCTGTATCTTCACCCTATAAGCAAAACAAGCAACAATGTGATAGATAGAGCATCTAACCTCAATGTTACACATAGATTGGATACTCTCATGCACATTCAAACTATGGGTAAGGGATTGGTTAACAACACTCAACATTCTCAATACAAGGTAAGACAACTCTATGCTTGAGTGAAAGTTACAAGAAAAGTCTTAACATTGGAACTAACATTCCCATTTATCTATCTCTTATCACTTGGACCATAGAATTCTCTTCACCTTCTAATCCAAGTACTTGCAACCAACCAAAATTCTCACACAAATCCACCAAACAATTCATCAATATAAATAACTCAAAAGTATATTCAATATATTAAATTTACAAATAACATAATAATAATAATGATAACATTCATTAATACTAATATTAAAATTGACGCAATCATCTCACACATGCAAATAGATTCATTTAACATAATAGGATCATGAATTCCACCAGTAGAATCCAAATTAACATGTGACTAGGGATCACACAAGAAAATTATCGAGATTCCTATAAAGAGATATGACACTTTTCTAAAACACTCTAGATGATATCTCTTTAAGAAGATCAAACACACTAGGGGAGAGGACCCTGTAGTTGTGCACCCTAACTTCCCGCTTCTCAAAATCCTACCTGGAAATTTCAAATCACTCCCATTTTTTTATAGCAACTTACTTGGCAAGTCCTCTGCTTATAACTAAGGCTTCATGGCCACATCATCAAATATGATGCCACATCACCATTTTTTTTGCCAAGGTGTCCAAAACAACCCAAAAAAAAGTGAGACCAATAGGTGTGCAAAAAGGCCCCAATACTTGTGCAGCTGATGTGGCATCACATGATTGGTTATTTTTTACAACAAATGGTATATTTCATTCAATTATTGGCACTCATCATAGCAATAACAACTTTAAAGTCACGATTATTGGTTCAATGTTGTATAAAAATTAGGCATTAAATCAGCAAGTATGGGGATATTAAATCAACAACTTCTATCACAAGAATTGGAAATCCTTTCCTCTATATCTTAAAAAGGATATATCAACATGTTATTCTAAATTGCTCAATAATGTTGTATTTCTTATGTGCCTTGTACGTAAGCTTAGGTGTGAAAGATTAAATGTATTAGATTGCAAGAATAGCTGATGGAGAGGGCCGCGGGTATTCTGGCTTCAAAACGGACCTTTAGTACAGTGTGATAGCGACATGTTAGTCAATCGCAGCCATTTATTGCAAAATTAACGATGTAAAACGCGTGACTAACATGAGTTTTAGTCAATCCGTACTGCCATTTTGAAACCAAAATAGACACATCCAAAAGAAAGATTAATGTGCCTGTCAATTCATTAACCAGCAATTGACCAACGTAGACTTTGGTATACAGGTGGACAGTGAAAACAACACTACTGGCCATTGCTCATGGCTTCATTGAGTTTTAAACATAAAAGTTTTGTGTACCACACAAAACGAGTTGACATCCTCAACTACTTTGTAGAAAAATTGAACAAAGTCCAAACATATAATTGTACACTACAGGGCACAGATGTGATATCAATCAAGCTGGATGCTAGACAATTTTGTCCCTATATGTTAATATATGATTCTCTAGATCTATCCAGAATGCAATATGAAATACAAGAGAGCCTAGAAATATGGGCTAGGTGTTGATCCCATATTATGACTTGGGAGAAGAGTAAAAATAATGGCTTGTGATTCAAAAAGCTTTCACTTTGTGTTGGTCCATGGAGCCTGCTTTGGAGGGTGGTGTTGGTACAAAGTTGCAGACCTCCTTATGAAAGATGGTCATACTGTCTCTGCTCTTGACATGGCCAGCCAAGGCATTGACCCAACTGATGCAGATCATATTTCTACAATAGAGGAGTACAATAAGCCTCTCACAAACTTCTTTACTGCTCTTCCTTCCCATCATAAGGTGTGCATTTTTTATACAGCTGAGCTATAAAACAAAAAGCATGGCAATAGTCTAAAATCTGACATGACAATATTTATACAGGTGATACTGGTTGGGCATAGCGCTGGTGGCGTCAATGTGACTTATACCATGGAGCGCTTCCCACATAAAATCGATGTTGCTGTTTTTGTTACTGCAGTGATGGCCCTCAGCGGATCGACTGCCTCTGACAGTTTGAAAGAGGTTTATTTCTAGTATTCCGTTTTTAATCTTGCAATCTTTTGGTGAATGTTTTGTTTATTTGGTTGGATGCGTTTTTCTAATCTTAGTTATAAATTGAAAGAGGGGGTTTTCAAAGGATTTTGAAAACCTGAACATCAAGAAAGAGCAAATATAACATGTGGTTAGAACCCACAAAGAAATAAGTTTTAAATTCAGAAAGACCTTCAAAAACAAACAACAAATTCTAAGCAAAAGGATAGTCATTATAACAATGATGTAGGGTTGAATCAGAACCTCTCCAAAGGACGCTAAAGTGGAATCAACTTGAACCATCTTGCGCTTTTTCAAAGAAGATCTAGGCTCAATCAAAGGATAATTCCTAATCTCTGCATCTGTTTTCCAAAGTGGAATCAGCTTGACCCTTATGAAGAACCATCTAGCCCTTCTTCAAAGAAGATTGAGGCTCAACCAAAGGATAATTCCTAGTCCTTAAAGAAGATCCATGGTGCTCCCAATGGAACCCACACATTCCCCATGAGACCCAACAACTATAGTACCAAATTTTTTCCCTTCATTCATCATAACAGAGTACTTCTTAAACTCTGAAATTCTCTCAGCATTCTGAATCTCCTTCTTATGATTAGGAGATGGAATGGTACTTCTTGCCTGAATATGATGCAGAAATTTAAAACACAGTTGGCAGCACCTTATCAATATTAATTGGTACCTAAATAAATAGTTTTTATATTTCTAATTGTTTTTCTGCATCTATAGATTTGTTCTAAGGCAATTAAAAAAAAATTGAATAATATATAAACTTATTTTAATTTCAATTTCAGTTTTTATATTTATAATTGTTTTTCTGCATCTATAGGTTTCATCTGGAGTTGGAAACTTGGGAGACACCACATTTTTCTTTGCGAATGGAGAAGAAAATAAACCCACATCCTTTAAGTTTGGCAAACAGTTTACACAAGAAATTTTTATGCAGAACACACCCTCCTCGGTAAACTATTGAAATCAACAACTCCTAGGCTTAATTGTATTGAATTGGATCATTGCTTGTTTAACTGGTTGATATAATGGAATTCATGCAGGATATTTGTTTGACCGATTCTCTGCTCAAAAGATTTCCTCTAAGGGAAGAAGTCATTTCCTATTCGAATGAAAACTATGGACGAGTTCCCCGAGCATACGTTGTGGCCAAAGATGATAAAATTTTATTGGAGGAATTCCAGAGAAAAATGATCGCAGAGAATCCTCCACAAATGGTATACGAGATGGAAGGATCTGATCATTCTCCATTCTTCTCCAAGCCTGATCAACTTGCTCACATACTCCTACAAATTGCCAGTAGATGCCTATGTGACTAACGTTGTGCCTTGTTTTCTTTTCATATTTCTTTACATGTATTTATATGATACTTCAAAAATCCTGTTAAGAATAGCCTTACTAAATAATAACCTTATTATATATTCATACTTAAAGTATGTTCTCATTAGGAAAGGCCAAGTTTAAATAGCATATTTGGATCATCTATTAATGTGATTTCATATGAGTCATCTAGACAAGACAACCTTTAGAACGTATTGTTCAAGCAAAAGTATTTGTAACAAGTAATTTTATAAATTCTTTGTGATAACCTAGATCGCTCTTAAAACATATAAGTGTAAGGAAAATGTTTATGTAATACTCTTCTTAAGTTGTTTAGGTTAATTAAAAGAAATTTTACTTGCTCATAATAAATGTTATAATCAAATAAGAGGATAGGGTATTTACTCTAAAATTAATAATAGCATAAGATTATTTATACCATGTAAGATTTAATTATTATAATATAGGAATTGATTGTCTTTGAATTAATGAATCTAGTAAAACAGTACAATCTTTAAAGTATGTACACTTCAATTCTACAATCCTCACTTTCAATTAGAATACATGGGGATTCAATCTAATGTGTGATATTAAATTGTAAGCATGATGGTAAGTGGTCTCTTCGTTTTTAGATTTATTTCTAAGGAAGATCTCCTTTTAGTCCTCACCACTGGCCCATGGATCTGTCTAAAGTACAATCTATCTCTTTGTAGATGGAAGGTAGGTTTTGACCTTACTATGGACCTGAACAAAATAGTCCCTATTGGTTTAGGTTATTGGGCATCTCACTTGACTTTTGGGATGAAAAGATTTTCACATAAATTGGCAACTCCCTTGAACACTTTACCTCTGTTGACAACATCACAAAGACTAAATCCAAGTTTGTGTTTTCTTGTTTTTGTGTTAATATTGATATCTACAAAACCATTCTGAATCAAATATTCTTGATTCCCAATTCGGACTCAAGTGGAGTCAACCTAACATGTATGAAAATACTACTATTTTCTATCAAAAAATTTCAAAAGTTGTTTATGTTATCACTAATTATAAATCCCCCTTGAAGCAAACTCGAAAATTGAAAGAAAACATGATAATTTAGGATAGTGGGTTAGTTGAATACTCATTTAAAGAATATATTGTAAATATCATCAGTTCACAGGTTTGAAACTTAGCAACTCTATGGTGATGAGAAATTTCTCTTAGAGATGAAGACTCCCACAACCAAACATGTGTTAAAAATGATAGCGCTCCGTATGAGGTTGTTCGTGATAAGAACTATCTCTTAGAAATGAAGACACCCATAGCCCAAGCCCCTATTAGGAATGATACCACTACATGTTTTGGGCTTAATAGTTGACTGAAAAATAGTACAAATGACAACATGGAAGGTGTTCGCCTATAATGGAAGATAAATAAGAAGGGGAGCTCACCAACGAAACCCCTACCTCTCTTGCCTTGAAACATATTCCCTTCAATTTGAAGGCATCCTGCTAAAGGCAATTGAAATGAAGAAAATGGAGTCTCACTCCCAACTGATATAATGCTTATAGTTTTCTTAATGGGAAGTTCCAAGAAAGATAAGTGACACTCAAAACTCCTCAGACCAAGAAGGATGGTCAAATCCTGTGAAAGAAAGGAAATATAAAAAAAGTGGGCGTTAGATTTGACATTAAGGCGGGAAAACCTTTTTAGGACAAGACAAGACAAAGAGAAGTAGCTAAAGAAATAGCTCTAAGTGGAATGAAAATAACATTCAAAACATACTCCAAAAAGACCCATAAGTGAAGATACTCTCCCAAAATTTCAAAGGACTTCATAGTCCTCAGAAACAATTTTCACTTAAGAACCTAAAAGAGTATAGTCGTTATATAGAACCTAAAAGAGTTTATGGGAGCTCTCTTTTCACATTGTGAAATCAGCCTAGATGTTAAGTTCATGTCCACTACTTTATCTTCAAATATTTTCAATATTTATGTTCCTAATATGAGGAATATTTTCAGAATCATGATGTTGTTCTAAGTGTTTCCTTGAAGTTTCATAAAAAATGTGTCAGACAAATGTGGTCAAGGTGACCTTGTCCTCCAATTTCTACCTCTACAAAAGTTGGTTTTGTGTGTCTGAGTTAGCACTTTTCGAATCTGTATCTATCATCTCTAGATCCTATCACATGTGCATTCAAAAGACGGAAATGGTTTAGTTGATAGGGGTTTGCCTAGGTCAAACCCTAGGATTGGAATTAACCCTATAATTGAATTGAAATTAAAAGGAAAGATTTGAAGTAAACTGTTGAATATTATACCTCAATCTTGTTGAAGTTGATCTTGATGGTTGATTATGTAATGTTCTTTGCATGTGATCATAAGTGTTGATGCAATAACATGACATAAAAAGACAGAAAGGAATCAATCATGAAAACATGCTTACATGAATATTGTTGCAACGTGTTGCTCCATAATGCTCAAATCTAAAGAATGCTTGAAGGATGTGGCATTGGGATGAAATGTCGCCTTGATACTTGAAGATGACGTGGGTATGATAGAGTGCTTGTGATATGGAAATGAATTGAAAGAATGCTCTTATATAGGGTTATCAAGGTATTTTGTAAATTAGGCTAACCTTTAATGAGCATATTGAGACATTTGGATCGAGAACCAAATGGAAGGAACCAAGCACTAGCATATTCAAATTTGGGGCTAGTTTTGAGGGACAAGAGTGCCCTAAACACCCCTTTCCACCCAAAATAGGGTGAATATGTTGTGGATAAGGTGTACTCAATCCAGGGAAAAGGTTTGGATCACCATGCAGACATATGGCATCAGTTTTGCAATACAAAGGCCAAAAATGGGCTTGGATAAGATATAGGGGAAGATGCACTAAGGCAAGGGCACAAAAGGTAGCGTAAATTTATACAGGGTTACAATTTATGATGCTACAGTTATCACCATTAACACACACACATTATCTTTTCATGCAACTTGTAGATAGTAAAGTACTTCAAGAAATTAAAGATCACAATTACATTTTCCTCTATCATAAACTAGTTTTAGAGATATAATAACATCATCTATGTTTTAGTACACAAATATGGTACATTATATATAGCTTAAAGGAGAGTACTAGCCACAATACAACTATTGAAATATTAATTTCTCCCCACATAATGCTTTACTATGTCATTTTTCTAAGCAAGATCTAAATACAAGTATTGCATGTAGCAATTTTGTAGCTGTACTACTATTGTATTCCATGTGTGTGTTCATTTTTAGAAGATTCTATGTAACTAAAAAGACAGATATATTGAGGCTCTATATAACGATTTGAAGTATAATTTATTATCTTGATCAATTGATCTGTGAATGTTGTAGCATTCCAAATTTGGGACAATTTCATGTTTTTATAATTTGTGTTTCTAAATAATTATGTGTTTATATTTCATGCACCTCTTTCAATAACTACCTCAAATGCTTTGAACAAGTGTTGAAAGACATTGATACACAACTACAAAAAGGTTTAGAGTCTAAACATTTTTGAAAACACAAATTAAAGCGAGTGCTTACTCTCACTAGAATTACTTTTATAAAAAAGCCATAATGCTACCATTGCAACTAAAACATACAATTTGCAAGAATACAATTGCCAAGAGGTAAGGTGTCTTGACCCCTACTCCTGAATGAAAATGAATTAGAGAAGTTATCAAATATTTCAGTAAATTATATAGTGTAATTCTAGAAGATCTGTCATAACAAGGTCAAATATTATCCCTAGCAATCTTAATTGATTCTCAAAATATGTTGGATAATGACAACAATAAAGAATAAAATAAATCTTATCCTTATTTTAAAAAAATATTTTTTTATTAAGAGAACATTTTTTATTTTTTTAACTTAGGAAAAATAGATAAAAATTTAAGTTTGATGATGGTTGTTATTTTGAAGATATTCTATATATCACTATTGCCTTGAAAACAAAAAAAATGTAATTATAATAGCAGTTGTTGTGAAGATTGTAATTATTTTCTCTTAGCAATAAGAATCCTGATACCTTGCCCTATGGATGTTTCCTTGGCATATTGTTAAGGTTTTACAATGTAAATTTATGCCTTGTGTTATTCTATTGTTGTGTTTTACTTTGTTCATTATTTATTCACAACTAATTTATGATGTAATATTTAATTTATTCTAAGTTTTTGCTTCCACTTTCACAACAAGTGGTATCAGAGCAATAATTTTTGCAACAACTATGTTAGGATTTAGCATTGGTTTTGCAACATCAAATGACAAAGGTTTCAAATGCAATATTCAAGGTGGAGAAATTTAATGAGAATAATAAATTTAAGTTGTAGAAGCTCAAGATGAATGATTTGTTAGTGCAATAAGGATTGCACAAAGCATTAGTAGAAAAGTTAAAGAAACCTATGAATATAATTATTGAAGATTAGGAAGTTTTAATACAAGAGCTCTGAGCATAATTTAGTTTTGTTTGGCAGATGAAGTTCTTTTCAATATTTTGAAAAAGGAAACAACAATAGGTTTATGGAGTAGAATGGAAAGTCTTTACATGACAAAATCCTTGAAAATTTGAATCTACTTTAAGAGGTGGTTGTATAATTTGTGAATGAAGGAAGGTACAAAAATTGTTGATCATTAAAATATTTTTTAAACTCTAACTTTTCAATTACGTAGTATCAGTGTAAAAATCGAAGATGAGGACAAGGCAGTCACATTGTTGTGTTCAGTATTTGAATCCTGGGATCACTTACTCACTTCTATCAACTTTAGCACAACTAACACCCTTGAATTTTATTCTATTGTGAGATCTTTATTGTCTAGAGAGGTGCAAAGGATGTATAATACATGAACCTCCACACTAGAAGCAATGATGACTAGAGGTTGATCCAAAGATAAACAAGAGGATTCAAGAGGTACATCTAGATCTAAGTCAAACAGAAATAAGGGTGGGGGAAAATGTTGGTTTTGCGATAAATAAGGGAATCTCAAAAATATTGTTGGAGGACAAAAGAAGAGAATGATGGCTCCAAATTGGAAGCAAAGCTGGTTGAGATGTGTTCAAGTATGGCTAGTGAAGTATTATTTATGAGTAATATCTTACAATATCATGAGGAACAGTCATTATATTTTGGTGCTTCTGATCACATGTCTCCACATAGGAGTTGGTTTTTTACCTACCAAGTTCTATAATTGATAGTAATGTTTTTCTTATGAGAAATAATATTTATTGTAAGACTCGTAGGATTAGAAACATTAAGATTAAAATAAGAAGACGAGCTTTCACGATTCTTATAATACACCTTATATGAAATTCCCATAGTCACATATTTGACTGCCAAGTTAACAATGGTATTAATCTGTAAGGCTCTCTTATTAGACACAACACTAGTCAATTTGTTCACCTCGTGATTCCTCATAGATTTCAACGCAAGCACAGTTCCAATTGAGCATAAATCAATCATCTCCCTTAGGGCCTCTTTTGATATTTGATATATGGTTGACCCAACCATAAAAAATCTCCTTGAATTCTCCTTAAGACTATTTTAACTATCTCCTCATCATGAAACATAGGAAAATTACTCCAAGCATCCAAACCTTTATTCCCGAGGCTGGCATTATCTACCCTAAATCTCTACAGACCATCTACTAATTTAATTTTTTTGAAATCATTAAGTTTGTTGTGATCATACTCTTCCAAAGAAACATGAATGTGACTAAAAATGTCTTTTTTACATACCACTTTGTTGGGAACAATAGAAAATGCACCTATTGGATTGCTCATCACTAAAAATGAGCTAAATTAAGAGCTAGGTTTCACCTCAGTATTACCATTGATAATATTAGGGTCCACCATCAGAAAGTATTTCAAGCAAGAAAAATACCTTTGAACAATTCTTCTTCTCTTCTCCTCACGCTCTGCTACTCTTTCAATCGCAATTTCATAAATGAATTTCGAATAAGCAATATATAGTCGTCATATAGGGTTTCCTAAAAAAGACGATACTATATATCCAAATTCCATCAAACTCACATTAGAAACCACCTGAAATCACTTTCATACTTCTGTAGTACTGAGAGCAACCCAATACCAAGCCAATAAAGGATGAAATATATGCTTTTAAAATCCCCCCCTAAGACACAATTGTTTGAGCTAATTACCGAAAGAAGGGTCTGCACCCGCAGAAGGTGCGAATCCATCCTCAATATTTTCTTCAGTCTTATCATTGAATTTATTCACCCACTTCATCTTCATATTCTCCTTTTCTTTGTTGATACTTCCAATCCAGATCATTAGATTTTTCAATTCTACTTTTGCATTATCTCTCAATGTGACCCATCTTGATACAATTATGACATACTAGACCTCTCTGAGGTTTACCACAACTCATTTTGTTATTTTTAAGTCTTCTATATTTGTTCTGCATTCAAAATCTTTGTGTCCATATGTATTGCAGGCATATCATACTCCATTGAAAGAACAAAATGTATAACTTAAATTCATGTATCCATTTCTCATCATCCTGCTTTTGCATTTAGTAGCCTTATGTCCAAACTTATTACAAGAGTAGCATCTTATGCTACTAGATTGATTTTTTTTTTTTGACTTCTGCATTCATTAGGAGCTATGTCTAAATATATTACATGAAAAACAATTACCATTAAAAGAAGAAAAACTAATAGGAGTAGAAGGAGCTCTCTAGACATCTCTTGTATTTCTGAAGCTTTAGTTTTTTATCTTCGCTATCATTAATCTTGTCTTTTCTTTTATTCTTTTTGGAACATTCACTTTCTTCAAAGCCAAGTCCACTCTTGTCTCTAATTTGTCTCTGAGAATTCTGAACAACATCTAACACTTCACTGTCGCCTTTGAGTTTTAATCCATTATCAATATGATATCTTGTAGCTTCCAATTCCTCCTTAAGTTTGAAAACTTCTTCTTTAAGATTCAAATGTTCTTTGGTCTTGTCATCAATATTTTTTTCAAATTCATCTATGATCTTCTTTCCTTTATCAAGCAAGGTTCTTAAAAAAGAAATTTTCTCAATTGCCTTTTTGTGTTTCTCTTTGCTATCTTCTAGGTCTACCAAAGTAGATCTCAATTTTCCCTCCATGTAAACAATACCATCCACATTGTTCCATCCATTTTGATATGTATAATCCATGATGTCATTTAATTAATTATTCTTCAAACATAGTGTTCAAAATCAAAGATCTACCTCAACGGTTAAGCTAACTCTTTAGGAACCAAAGCTTTGATACCAATTGTTGAACACTGTTGAAAGCTAAGGGGGGGGGGTGATCATATTGTTATTTGAACAACAAAAATTATCATAATACATGTGCATGAAAGTGAACAACTCAATCATCAAAACACTCTCACAAGAACACTAATATTTTTTACGTGGAAAACCCAAACTAGGAAAAACCATGGTGAGATTAAAACTCACAATATATATAATAATCATTTTACAATGAACAAGGCTTCCTGCCAAAAGAGCTCACTACTCCGAACTTGCTAATTGAGGCGCACAAACTCAAACAAGATACAAATAAGGACTTGCTCAATTGAAGGTCACTACTTCAAGGCATGATACAAAACTGTTGTTACAATACAATAGAAATAGTAGATCAAATTGTATATAAAATAGCATTTGTTAGAATGCAGATAATAATTCACAATGTATACTCATTTGTCTACTCAATACATCTCTGAATCTTCACACTTCCTTTATTATACCACTTTCTCATCCACCACTTTCACACCATCTATACTTCTTACTCTAACTCAACCAATTCACTCAATATATATTAATCAAATCCAAAGTAAGCCTCACCAGGTTAGCCAAAATAATATGAAAAATATATATAGCATCGAACCAAAAATACATCATCTGAAAGGTAAAATAAACATGTCAGGGTTCACACTAAGTTGTCACACCTCCAAACAACACCAAAAACCTTTATGCACAGCCACTCAAATCAATACGCACAAACCAATACAAAACTTGATTTGTTAAATGGATACTATCTTATTCCAGACCTAAAAGAAAATGGTTCGCCCCAAAAGAACCACAACATCTTGATCTGCAACAGAGTCGTGATGAGAAAAGCACTCCAAATGGATAACATGATCATCGAAGATATATCTGATACAAACACTCATTCTGAATCACAATAAGTTTCACGAGAGTAGACACAAAAGATAATAGAATTACTTCCAGACTAGGTAGGAAGCACTAGAATTTTGGAAACACATTAATTCATCACCTTACATCTTCTCATATCATCTCATATCATCTCATTAGCACATTGTGAATCTTCAATCATATCTATAACATAGTGCTATAGAAACAAACATCTGAACCAATAACCATATACACCATGCATTAGTTGAACATATACAAATCTGGTTCACTAGCAACAATTGATTCATATAGGATTGACAAAGATTTGTCATCACTGACAACAAAGAAATCCATATGTGCAACATACCATGCTTACGGTTATCCTCATAATGACCATTCACCTAATGTGTTATCTACCTTTAATATTATAAAATACCAATATCCACATTCAGACATGGAAAATTATGCTATGGGATTTGTCCATTTGTTATCTACTTATTCTTTATTAGAAACTCTCTTTTTCCTAGATTCCACTGGATGACCAATAAAACAAGGTATTTTATCACCTACATGCTACTAGCCTTAAGGCCCACATTCCACTAGTGAAAATCCATCAAACCTCTAGTATACATTAGACATCCATTGTAAGAATGTTGTTGGCCCCAAGGCCCACATGTTCTTGATGGAATCAATCAAGCCTCTAGAAAAAATATAATGTATCCATCACTTGCATATCATTGTCTCTGAGATTATCTTTGAGTAGGTCATAGAATTTATTCAGTAATATTATATTAAAAAATATAATTATAATTCTAAATCTAACACTAACCCTAAACCTAACCCTAATCCTAAACTAAAACTTATCATCATTGTTATTCTATCTCTAATACCATCTCTATCTACAATCTTAACCCTAACCTGACTATATCTATAACCCAAAACCTAATCCTAACCATGATGTAAACCCTAAAACTAACTATAATCTTGACCCTAGTAGTAACCTAACCCTAATTTTTGGCTAAAACTTATAGAAAATTGTCATTTTGTCATAATCATAATCTTAACCCTAACCATAACCGTAACCAACCCTAACTGTAATCCTAAGCCTAATATCATGGTTAAAGGGTTGGTTATGGTTATGGTTAGGATTATGATTATGATAGAATAATAGTTATGATAGGTTTTAGGTAAGGATTAGGGTTAGTGTAGTGTAAGGGTTAGAGTAATGGTTAGGGTTTATGTCATGGTTAGGGTTTATTTCATGGTCAGGGTTAGGGTTTAATATTATGAAATAAACCCTAACCATGACATAAATCCTAACCATTATTCTAACCCTTACACTACACTAACCCTAATCCTTACCTAAAACCTATCATAACTATTATTCTATCATAATCATAATCCTAACTATAACCCTTACCCAATCCATAATCATGATGTAAACCCTAACCCTAACTATGATGTAAACCCTAACCTCACACTAAACCCTAACCTCATCCATAACTCTTACCCTATCCCTAATCATGATGTAAACCCTAACCATAATCCTAACCATAACCCTAACCCTTCACATTACCCTAACCCTTACCCTAACCCTGACCATAAACCCGACCCTAACCATAATCCTAACCATAATATTAAAGCCTAATCGTAACCATAATCTTAACCCTAACCATTATCCTAACACTAACCCTAACTTTAACCATACCCCTAACCCTACTCCTTACCCTATCCATGATGCAAACCCCAACCCTACCAATAATACTATCCATAACCCTAATCCCTAGACCTAACCATAATACTAATTGTAGCCCTAATCTTCAACTACAATCTTAACCCTAGTAGTAACCTAACTCTAATTTTCTACTAAAACTTATAAAAAAATATCATTCTTTTATAATCATAATCTTAACCCTAACCATCCTTAACTGCAATCCTAACCCCAATCCTAACCTTAACCATATAATCCTATATTAAACCCTAACCCTAACCATGAAATAAACTCGAACCGTGACATAAACCCTAACCCTAAACCCTAAACCTTAGCTAAAACCTATCATAACTATTATTTTGTCATAATCCTAACCCTAACCATAATCCTTACCCAATCCCTAATCATGATATAAACCCTAATCATAAACTTAACCCTAACCCTAACCATGATGTAATCCCTAACCTCACACTAAACCCTAACCCTATCCATAACCCTTAGTCTATCCCTAATCATGATGTAAACCCTAACCATAATCCTGACCCTAACCCTGACCCTAAGCATAATCCTAACTATAATATTAAATCCTAATCATAACCATAATATTAACCCTAATCATTATCCAAACCCTAACCTTAAACCCTAACCATAACCATAACCAAACCCCTAACCCTATCCATGATGTAGACCCTGACCCTAGACCTAACTATAATAATAACTGTAACCCCGATCTTCAACTAAAATCCATCATAATTGTTATTCAATATGTAATACTATCTCTAACTGCAATCTTAACCCTAACCCTAACCCTAACAAATAATAACCCTAAACTTAACTATATCTAAAACCCCAAACCTAATCCCAATCATAACCCCAACCATGATGTAAACCCTAAAATAAACTAAAATCATAACCCCAACCAATAACCTAGCCCTAATATCTGGCTAAAACTTATAAAAATTATCATTTTATCATAATCATAATCATAATCATAATCTTAACCATAACCCTAACAAACCCTAACTGTAATCCTAACCCTATCCCTAACCTTAACCATATAGTCCTACCCATGATATTAAACCCTAATCCTAACCATGAAATAAACCCTAACCATGATATAAACCCTAACCATGACGTAAACCCTAACCATTATTCTAACCCTAGCCCTAAACTTAACCCTAACCCTAATTTAACTCTAATCGTAACCTAACCCCAAACCTAAGCTAGTCTAAACCCTATCATATTTCAACTCTAATCCTAATTTAACCTTAACACTAATGCAATTGAATCATAACCCTTATTCTAACCCTAATTGAACTCTAATGCTAACCCTAACTATAATCAAATCTTTATGATAATCAAACCCTAATTGTAATTAAACACTAAGTCTAATTAACTATAACTTTAACACCAACTCAAAGATTTCCCTCTAATTGTACCCCAAACCTAACTGTTAATTGTAACCCTAATTGTGCTTCAACCAAAATGCTAATTAAACTTTAAATCAAACCCTATTTAAACCCTAACCATAAGCGCAAGATTTATCCTACAATAATAACCTTAATCCTAACTTGACATTAACCCTAATCCTAACCTAACCCTAATCGAAATGTAATTGAACACCTATGATAACCTAACCCTGACCCTATCCATAATTTGAACCTAATTGAACTCCAACCCTAATTGAATCTTTATGCCAAAATAATCCATAACCCTAATTAAACCTTGACCCTGGCCATAAAACCAAGCTTTATCATAGAATACTAACCTTAACACTATTCTTTATCCTTGAACCCTAACCTTGTTTGAATCATAACACTATCTCTAATCCTAATTATTCCCTAATTTAATTGTAATACTAACCTTATTCCTCATTGGACCCTAGCCCTAACTTTATCTCTAAACCTAATCTTACCATGATTTAAACCTAACTATAACCTAACCCTAAACTTAACTTTAGCCCTAGAATTAAACCCTGCCTCTAACTTGAACCCTAGTCTAACCATAATCAAACCCTGGTCGTACCAAACACTAATCATAATAAAATCCTAACCCTAACCATAAACCTAACCATAATCAAACCCTAATATAACCATAATCAAACCCCATCTCCAACTTGAACTCTAATCTAACCATAATCAAAACCTAACCATACAATTAAACCTTTCCTCCAACTTGAACCCTAATCTAACAATAATTAAACCCTAACTCTAATAAAACCCTAACTATACCAAACCATAAACCTAACCATAATCAAACCATAATCATAAACAAAACCTAATCCAACCATAATTAAACCCTAGAATTCAATATATATTGACTTATTTGTTTATTAATGATATCAGATTTCCATAATCCATAACTTTCAAAATGTTGTTCTTTTTGGATCAAACTGTGTGAAATTTTTGGTATCAACGTTTAAGATCACACTCTTTTATCCTGATGATGGATCACAGGGTGTAATCCTAAACGTTGTTTATCTTAGCTCTCTTTTATCTCGATGATAGATCAGAGAGTGTGATCCTAAACGTTGATACAGAAATTCTCACATAGTCTAATTGAGAAAGAACAACATTTATTTAATTTCTTCCATCTTATGCCACAATTGCTACTAGCTTATATATATATATTTAATTTTATAATATATATAAAATACACTGAGAGATATACTTCTAGAGAATCAATTTTCACCCTAAACTCTAATAAACGTCTCGATATATATATATATATATATATATATATATATATATATATATATATATACACTAGTGCTATAATTTTTCATTTTACAAGTAAAAAATATAATGTTAATCTAAATAATAGTTGCTTAGAATGACTTACGGATTTCATATTTCCTATAAGTAAATATAATTATGCCGAAGGCATACCCTATATGAAGTTTTCCAGTCACTTTGTGAAATCAATGATTTAACATCATATTTTTTTACTTGTAACATGAAAAATTATAGCACTAGTTATGCCGAAGGCATACCCTATATGAAGTTTTCGAGTCACTTTGTGAAATCAATGATTCAAATTTAAGGAGAAGGATGCAAGACTATAGAATTAATCACAACCACATACTTAAATTTATATTAATTTTAAAAAAGATATCATTTATGATAAAAATAAAAATAAAAATATTTAAATATTATTAATTAAAAAAAGAATGTTCTTAAAGAAAAAATCTAATAAGAATATTTATTCAATATTATTTATTTTATTAAGATATTCTATCTTGTTTTCTAAGTTTCTAAAATAGAAATAGAAAAAGTAGGAAAATAAATATATTATCAAGTTTCTACAAAGAAAAAAATAATATTAAAAAAAGTAATTAGCTTTATTCTAATTCATCTTTTCCTTTTTCTTTTAATGATTAATTTTTATTGAGTGTAAAATTTATTTTAGTTATTTATGTCTTTTTTATGAAATTACAAATAATAATTAAAAATTATTAAAATTAATTTAATTTACAATTATTTGTCTTATCAAAATGTTAGTTATTGTAGAATAATCATATTTCAAATTAAAATATTTATTTTATTACTATTTTCTTTGATGAGAATATTTTTAATGTTACCTTCTTTTATTAGATATTCTATTTTTTAATTTATTTTAATTCTTCTACTTCTTTTTTTTCAAAATTATTTACTTATTAAGTTAAAATTTAATTTTAATTATTTGTCTACTTATGAAATTACAAATAATAATCAAAAGATATTAGAATTAATCTAACTTGTATTTTTGTCTCATTAAAATTCTGTTTATTGTAGAGTAATTAAATATTTGAAATTTATTTCAATTTTTATAATAAAATAAATTCCAACTTAAAACCTAAATTAAACGTTTAGAACAAGAGAGCAAGAGAGAGCAACTAACTATTGATTAGTCATTTCATACCAATAATTTATAGATAGTTGTGTCCTTGAATATACTAAGGGTAACATGCCATATGATTATTATCTCCATCTATATCTCTCTTCGGGCTATCTATATCTCCTTACCTCTCCTTATATCTCTCTTTGCCCTCTCTTTTATTCCCACTATATCTATCTTTGTATCTCTCCCTCTCGCTCCCTCTTTTTGTATATCTCTACTTCTATGTCCTCTTTTTCCCTCTCTCCCTCACTATGTCTATTTATATATTTTTCTCCATATATATATATATATATATATATATATATCTTTCACACACACACATTCCACATATCTCCTTCCCTATCTCTATCTCTATATCTCTCTCACTCACACAAACACATACTCCCTATTTCTCCCTCTCCCTTGCTATCTTTATCTCTATCTCTATCTTTATTTCTCTATCTCTAGATCTTATACACTCCTCTTCCTTCATCTCTCCTACTCTCTCTCTATGTCCCTCTCTACCTCTTCACATATCACTTCCTATATCTTTATCTTTCTATCTCCTTTCTCTCATTGTTGCCCTCTTTCTATCTCCATGTCTCCCTCTCCCCCTTTCTATCTCCTTCTATCTCTTCCTCTCTTTCACCACCTTTATATTTTAGAAGTTATATCTATTCTCTTTCTCCTTTCTATCCCTATCTCCATATCTTTCTATCCCTATACATCCCTCTCTCCCTCTTTCTATTTTATCTCTCCCTCTCTTCCTCTCTCCCCATCACCTCCTCTTTTTATATATCTCTACTTCTGCTCTTTCTAATATGTATAGACATACACTCCCTATTTCCCCCTTCCCATCTCTATCAATTTTATCTCTCTATATTCCCCCCTCCCTATCACTCTCCCTCTTTCTAAGGTCTAAAACGTTTTGTCTATTACTTGTTTGTGTCGCCTTCTTTCTCTCTCACTCTTGCCCCCTCTACCTCTATCTCCATACATCTAAATCCCCCTCTGAATCTATATCTCATTATCTCTCTCTCTCTCTCTCTCTCTCTCTCTCTCTCTATTTCTCCCCATCTCTCCCTCCCTCATTCACTCCCTATCCCCCTACGATCTACCTCTTTATCTCTATCCATCTCTCTCTTTCTCTTCCTATATATCTCTACATCTCTCTATTTCTCTTCCAATATATGTGCATCTCTCCCTCTATATCCCCCTATTTGTCTCACCCTCTTTCCATCTCTATTTGTCTATCCCTAGATCTCTTTGTTTGTCAATCTCTTTATCTCTCCCCCTCTCCCCATCTCTCTATATATCCTTAGATATCTATCTCACCATCTATTTATACTTATCTCTCCCTCTTCCTTTACAAATTTCTCTCTATCTCTTCCTGTATATCCCCCTATCTTTCTATCTCCCTCTACCTCTCTCTATCTCTCTATCTATTTTCCCTCTTCATCTCTACCTATATCTTCCTCTCTCCCCTATATCTCTAGAGATGCCTCTTTTATCCATCCATATCTCTCCCCCCCTCTCTCTCCTCCCTCTTTTTAGACCTCTATATATCTATATTTGTTTTCCTCTCTATATCTATCTCTCCCTATCACTTCCTCCATCTATCCCTCTATCTCTATCTAGTTATCTTTATCTCTCTCTACCACTATATCTCTCTGTCTCTTTATATATCACTTACTATCTCTATCTTTTTATCTCTCCATTTCTCTCTTTTTATTTTTACTTTCCATCTTTATTTATTCCTCCCCCCTCTCTCTTTTATCTCTCCATATATCTCTCCTCCTCTCCTTATTCTCCATCTCTGTCTCTAACTCTATTTATATCTCTATCTTCTTCTTCTCTATCTCTATCTTTATCTCTTTACCCATCTCTCTATCTCTATCTTTATCTCTTTACCCATCTCTCTCTGTCTCTCTCGCTCTTCCCCCCTCCATCTCTCCCTCCTTCTAGCACCATCTCAACCTCTCTCTCTGTTGGTAATGAAAATTGATTTTCTTCTCAATTTAAAGGTTTCGTTTCAATTATGATTGGATCATTGTAAGTGGATGCATAGTTAATCTGAAGCTATCACTTTTCTAATGAGAATTTTGTTGCACAAACAACATTATGACCTACCAAGTGACCTCATGTATTACCCAATTATATGTAAAAAAATAGACCAATGCTTTTCCTAATTCACCTTACACACCTCTTTTGGCATACCCATTGCACACCAAGATGCAATTGCTAGTTATTAATTTCCATTAATAAATGATATATGTATATATTGACATAAATTGATATTTCAAATATTTCATTATAAAATAATATAAAATAATATTTTATAATTTTTATATTTATAAGAATCTAAATTCTCGTCAAGTGCCCAATGCATATGCTTATTTTTCATATGTAACATATCCCCAGCACCTCCTGAAGTGCCCAGTACACTTCATCTCTAAACCACAAACCCTGTTATAAGTTTGAATCTAACGCATTTACAAGAGAAATCGAATGGAATGTGATCGAAATACTCTGAGAGAGCTTGCACTCTCTATTGCAGATCACCCACCTTCAGATTTCAACTTAATCCTGCAATTCTTCGTATCTTCTTCTCGCTCAGATATACACAGAAAAAAGTTACCAGTCTCCCCATTTCTTAACTATCTTTCCTCCCTAAGTGAGGCCTGTAACGATGAGAAAACAGATTCAAATATACTCGTCTGCACGGTTTTAAAGATACTAAGAAACCTCTGTGCTGGAGAAATAAAAAACCAAACTTCGTTTGTTTATGATGGGGGTTTGGAAATCACTGCTTCTCTTGCAAAACAATTAATATTTCAGTGCAGTCGTAACCCTAGTATTGAGAGAAATTCGTTTTGTGAAGGCTCAGATGTTTGCCAGATGATTTTGCAGTTACTGGGGAACGTTTGCTTGGCAGGAGAGGAGCAACAATCTGCAATATGGCGAGCATTTTTTCCTCACATTTTTGCAGGTTTTGCATCAATTCAAAATGCTAAAATATACGAGCCTTTGTGTATGGTCATATGCACCTGTTGTAAGAACAGCCAGGGACGTCTCAAGGAGATATGTGGAAATGATGGATACCCAATTTTTGCAGGCCTTTTGAGTACATCACAGAAAGGTATAGCCCTTTTTATTAAGTGTCTTTGATCAATTTTATTCGTTTGTAGTTCACTTGCTCTTCTCGTTACATTTTAATGAACGGCTTTTAGATTTTTATTTTTTCCTTATGGTATTTTTTAAGGAAAATTAGCTTTTCCTGCAATCAAGGGTTTCTATAAGCAGGGTTTTAAAGTCAAAATTTTTATTTTAATTTTTCCCCCTTCCTTAATCGAATTTTGGGATCTACTTGTGTTATTGCAACAACAACATATCTATTTATTTATAGCCTATCCAGTATTGACTCCCTAAAATTATGTAGAGCTGCCTGCCCACGTGCAGTTTAGCTTAACTGAGTAGTGGAGCCCTTATATGTTCTGGCTAAGTTGTATCAGTATTGGGAGAGAATCTGCACAGTCCACAAACTCTAATTCAATATTTTCTATTCCATAATTGGAACTCCAAATTTCTCCAAAATGTATTCAGAGATACACAGGAATTAATGGCAGAATTTGATGATTTATACCAGAAAAAGAATTAAGTTGGGCACGCATTGGAATTTATATGCACAAATTACTAAGATTTATGATAGTGTAATGACTCAATTTAGATGATACCGCTAAATGATAGACAGAAGAGCTATGACTTTTCGCACTTTATACTTGCCTATTATCTTTCCCGTGGGAGTTCGACCAACTAAAAAGAATCCTCAAGGTATTTCCCCAGAATCTAATTTAATGCTCTTTGCCAGCCAAGCATGCTTTTATTCTCCAATTTTTCTATCTATCACAACTGCTATGTATGAAATCTGTTGAGAATCAAGATATTTCTTGGTGCTTCAAAAATCTGCATCCCATCCCTTCTGAGTGTTGGGGCATCTTGCACCATTCACCCCACGGCCAAAAGATTCTCAATCCCACCGAATTATATCTCATGCACTAACATGATAAAAAAGCTAAGTAGATTGATGTGAATCACCCTGTAAATGGAAACATACATAATGCACACTTCACTTCCAGCTAGCAAAGTCTTGAAGCGATGTGAACTCATCTTGACTGGTGTATTACGATTTCCAGATTAAATAAATGACTATCCAGTTTATGACAACATTACCATTTTCATCTATCTTGCTGATGTAATATTTAACTTGTGACATATCCGCCGTGTTGTATTTTCGGGTCTGATGTTGCAGGATTGGGTATGTTTGTTTGGGTTGTATTGTCTTTTGCATTGTCATATTGATCCCTTGAGATGATGTTTGGTGCTTTTGAGGTTTTTGTTATGTCTGTCAAACATGCTTCTACCGATTATTTTTAATTTAGACCAGTTTTATCTTTTTGTGTTTTTTTTTGTTTTTTGTATTCTTGTTTAAATTATGCTTTTGTATCAATGAATGAAATATGGGTTTTAATGTTTTTTCTTTCTATTTTTTCCTTTGTAATAAGAATATATTTCTTGGTTTCATTTTTTTATGGGGCAGACAACAAGGCTTTCTAGAAACATGGGTCGTTAAGTAATGTATTAAAAAAATATATATTACTAATTTTTCAGTGATTCAAATTTAATTTTAGTAACTTTTCTAATTAGACTTTTCATCTGTTGGAGTTGAAATATAATTTAATATGTTTTTGTTGTGCTTTGGATACAGTCAGGATCGAAGCCAATTGGCTGGAGCTCCTCCTTACAAAGATATGCTATGTTGAACCATATTTTGTACATTTATTTACTGGTTTAAGTTCACTAGAAGTTTCTTCAGCCAGGGTAGGGGATGGAAGAGAAATCTTTTGTTTGGAACAGGCACTTCTCTTATATGTGATTGCCAATTTTGCGACTCACCAAATGGAAGAATTCTCACTGTTAGTGAATTCAAAGGAGTGCAAATCTGTTGTGAGGGAATTTGTAACATTTATTGTTGAGATTGTACGGAAATCTGAGGGAAGCATTGATTTCAGATCTGTGAATCCTCCAACACTACCAACTGGATTGCCTGCTATTGATGTCTTGGGTTATTCCTTAAATATACTCAGGGATATCTGTGCCTCTGAGGACTTTCCTTCCTCCTCTGCAGACATACACCAAAATCAAGAAAATGGAAAAGAATATGTAGGAAATTCTCTGGTTTCATCTGATCTCATACAACTGATGATAGATTTGCTTCGGGAGCTTGGTCCTCCTGAGGCTGTAAAGAAAGCCACAAGGCAAGCTAGCACAGGAAGTTCAAATCCTTGTTCAACAGCTCTCAATCAGTCTAAAGAAATGACAGATGGTAGTCCTAGCAAAATCATGAGAAGCACTGTAGCAGATATGTGTGAAGACCCTTCTTTGTTACACGATGGGGATAAAGACAGGGCAGTTCATGCTTCTCAAACAGGAGTAGTGTGCCCTTACAAAGGCTATCGGCGAGACATTGTATCAGTCCTTGCTAATGCTAGCTTTCGGAGGAAGCACGTCCAAGATCAGATTCGAGAATGTGGTGGTTTATTTATAATTTTGCAACATTGTGTAGTTGATAATGAAAATCCATTCTTAAGAGAATGGGGCTTATGGGCAGTAAGAAATTTACTAGAGAACAATAGAGAGAACCAGAAACAAGTTGCTGAGCTGGAGCTGCAAAATTCTGTAAATACATCGGCAATTGCAGAAATGGGCCTGAGAGTAGAAATTGATCCAAATTCAAGAAAGCCGAGGCTCTTTAATTTAGCTACCTAGTATATAAATGTAGGGTACACTCCAAACACATGAAGTGGATACCTTGGTAAAAAGAAGAATTTCAAAGCACTGGCCGAATCTAATTTGTCTTCTCTGTGTGCTTTACTTGGGGATGTAACCAAAGAAGTTGCAGAAAATCTGAAAGATGTTTGATAAATCTCCAAAGGAGATGGTGAAATAGATTATTTGTTAAATCAGATATTCTACAACTGTTAATGCTTTATTTTTGTTTTTTCTAGAATGCATCTATTTGTCTTCTCTGTGTTCTTTGCTCACGGAAGCTCTCTTGCTAGCATTTCTAGGGTAATTTCTCCTATTCTTTTGTATTCTTCTCTTGCAATGCTTTTCTTGAGCTATTCCCCTTTTTCTCAGTTTTATTAGTTTCTATCGTGGGAAGGAAGATACTATTGTAATCATCCATTTCAATTAATGTGAAGTCTTATTCTTCTTTCACTTTATATGATAGCAGAAAATATTTTCTCTAAAACCAATCATCTTCAAAAAAAATTCAATTTAACTAAACAAATTAAAACAGATGTTATGAATCCAGAAACTTTGTAAACACGTATAAGCAGAAATTAAACCACCATGAGAGTTAGGGTCTATAATATTTTCCCATCTCTCTCGTGCATCTCTTGTGCAGCACAAGCTAGATGTCTGACATTTATTTAAAGAACAAGAGCTGGTTGTAACCTGGCTCTGCCTTTACCTCGTATCCATCATGCCAAGTAAACAATTTCAGAACAGAGAAGCCACCACTAAGGATTATCATAGAAGACACAAAGAATGCAAGTTCCATTCGAAGGCTTCTAAAGCCCTGGTTGGAAATATTATGAAGTGGTTCTGTCAACAATGTAGCTGGTGTATTGTAATAATCTTTTTTTCAATTAATGGATTTGCTGGTAGGTTCCATCCCCTTGAAGAATCTGATGGGGGAAAAGAGAAGCTGCTGATGAAATTTGCAGTGCATAACAAGCAAAGGTGAAAACACAGCCTGAAGAGACTGGATTTAAACAGAGCTTTGAGAAATTTGGATATTTCTAGCCTTGTTACTGTATTGTCTAGGCAGCTTCAATGTAAGGCTGCTCTTAACCTTGTTAGAGTGCTCCAATGAAGCCCTGAGTCGTCTGCATGGATTTTTTAAGAGACAACAGAATTTAAATTTTCAGAGTAATGCTCAACTGGTCAATACAAAATTTCATGGCATCAAGACAGCCATTTTTGCACCTGGAATTGTTAATGGCACAGAAGGTTTGGGTGTATGTGATAAAGCTGCAGAATGTTCTGCCTCCCCAGTGCGTCTCTATTTTCCATTGCATATCCTTGATTCTTCATAGATTCCACAGTGCCCAAATAATGTGCTTATAAAGTTTAAAGCAGTCTTTTGCTAATTCCAATCCAATGGAAGAGGGAGATTGACTTCAAGAAGTCCATTTTCATCACCTACAGCTGCCCAGAAATTATTTACTTTGCATTCGTGTGATGACTGTAAGGATTATGGTAGTATTTCAGCTGGTGAGGAAATTTGAGTTAATGCTGGATCAGAGTCCTAGTGATGATGGGCACTGCGAAACCACCCATACCAAATTGTGGAAAGATTAGTGGTCAGAATCATTTTGCTTTAAGGTCAGTGAGTGGAGGATCAGCTCTCAAGATCAATGGCTATACTTCATCAGGCTCAAATCAATCTTTTACAAGTTCCAATTCAGATACACAGGTTTTTTCAAAAATCTCTTACTCATACCTTATTAGTTCCTGCCAAGGCAGGAATTCTATTGCATCCAATTTATTTTATTAGTTTAGCCAATCAATATATAGAATTAAAAATTTGAACATCAATTATATAGACTGTAATTGATTTTCTTATTTAATAATTTCACAAAAAAATCATTTATCTCTTTTTCCATTGGTTATTTTTGGAAGAGTCAGTGTAAAAATTAAATTATTATTTATTTTTTGTATATTACATATCCAATGCATTTAATTTTTTGGATCAAATGTCTACCCTATTAATTAATTTGAATGACATGAGCACTCAAATCTGAAATCTGATGTCACTCAAATCTGTATATTAGATATGAAAAATAAAATTTAATGTTACCTTTAACTTATTTTTGTAGCAGCTTTGGTCTGAAAACTTGTCTCACGTCTAGAAAAATGACTCCAGGCAGTTGAAACATTCATTGCAAGACGCCTGAAAATAAAATCTAACTAGCAACCAATATTTTCATTTAAGAGCTGCAAAAGTCCTCAAGCTCAAAAGTCAGGCAGTTCTAAAACCCCAATATATTTAGATCTATTTTTCATTTTCTGTGAATAGATCGAATGTAATGTCCCCTTTTGGGGATGTTCGTAAAACTTGCCCTAAAATCACAACTTCAATTAAAATAAGAAATATAGCTTATTAAGATACAATTTACCAATTAACAATTTTCTTTCCAACATAAACTTTGGTTTAACCCCTGCAATAATGTTAGTCAACATTTGAAATATAATTCATAAGGCCAATTATTTCCATAAGGGTTAGGACTCCACTAACATATAAATGCATATATAATCATTCACAAAAACAATCAAATAGATATTTAAGTTAAATAACATCACTCATTGGGATCTAATCTATAGTTGCATTTCCAAGAATCAACCATTGTAGGGAATTGAGAGGAAAGCACTATTGGGTGCTTGGAACCATTCGCCACAACTAAGCCCAAGGCATGGAGCATCCAACCAAGACAACTCGACCCCTTGGCCCACTAGAGGTAGGAACATCCAACCAAGACAATTCCATCCAACTTGGGGTGGTCTACTTAGGGGGGGAACCCTGTATCTGCTTTTTGAATTGTGTCTCTTTACTAGCCCATACATAATTGCTTCTTTCACTTCCTACAACCAACCATCATGGGGATTGGAGAGGATAACACAAAGGGTGCCCGAAACCATTCACCACGACTAAGCCCAAGGGTGTGGAGCATCCAACCAAGACAACTTGATCCCTCCCTTGGTCCACAAGTGGCAGGAACATCCAACCAAGACAATTCCTTCCAACTTGGGGTGGCCTACTCAGAGGGGGAACTCGTATCTGCTTTTTTAATCGTATTACCATGCCAACCCCTAAATGATTGTTCGTAGAAGAATAAATTGATTTAATAAATAATTATAAGAGTCTAGATGGATCCTAGATTCAGATGGAATGGCATTAAAGTTCTTCCATTTATGGGGAAGAAGGATTGTGAAAGAAATTCTGTTGTTTGGACTCCACCTAAGATAGGATGGTTAAAACTAAACTTTGATGGAGCTTTAAAAGGCAACCCAGGACCTTCTGGAGTTGGATGTGTTATCAGGGATCACAATGGATTTGTTAAAGGTAAATTAGCTAATTCCCACATCTCTTGATACCAATAATGTTGCTGAATTCAACGCCCTCTTATTGGGCCTCATTGAATGCTCAAAGAGAGGCATTAGGAATCTTGAAGTTGAAGGGGATTCCGCTATTGTTATTGTTATCAATGCAATCAGAACTGCAAAAACCCCTAACTGGAGGTTGCAAGCAATGCTGGAAAAGATCTTATCAATTTTGGATCTATTTGAAAACTTCTCTTGCAGGCATATTTACAGGGAAGCAAATTCAGAGGCAGATTCTCTCTCTAAATCAGTGGTAGAAGGGTCGGATCTTAGTTTGTGGGTGGATGAATATATGATTCAAAAGAATCAATGCTCACTTTCTTCTCAGGAAAATAGCAGAATTTAATTTTCTATAGGTCTTAACGCCATTGCAAATTTGAATTCAAAATTGCCAACGGTTACTAAGGTTGCACGACCAGACTCATATAGAAGGTTGATCCTATTTTGAAATTTGATTTTGAATTTAGGAACCGTTGAGTAGATTTTAACGGCTGCCTATAGAAAAACCTAATCTTTTTGCTAGCTCATCCTGCATATGGATGTTGACCTGTGGAATGAGGAGTTGGCAGCTGAGATCACATTGTACTCGGTCATATTAAATAAGGTAGGCGACACTCAAGCTAGCACTTGAATAATGTCAGAAAATATAGAGAGATCCAAGATTTTCCAGCTTTCCTCACTCTCTACGAGAGCTTTTAACGGTTCTGACATCACGTCATCCCCAAACTTAAAGTTGATAATACTTAGCTAGAATTATGTTTAAAATGGCGGGGAATTCATCAACTTTGGTGATTTTGATTTTCCAGCTTAATATTTCTAGACAGGCAGTCTTAATGGTAAGTACTGTTGGCATCTAGGCAGCCCGCCAAGATCTTTAACAATCTAAGGAAGTGCCTTTTGAAGTGCGGAGAGATTTTCTGCATCCACTAACAAGGCATTGAAATCGGCCACTTGGCAGAGAATTTAATCAAAGTTTTTCTAAACCGACGGGTAACTTACCTCAAGGCAAAATACAATTAATGCGGCAGGTAGACATCGGGGATGATGGTCGGTCATTAATGAGAGCAATCACATCAAAATTGCAATTCAATTTGGCTGTTCCTTTTTCATCTCTTCTTTCATTTTTGCCTTGGCCAAGCTTTTTGTTTTCAGAGGATTGGTTTGGTTCTGAGAGAGCGAAAAAATTCCCTCGCATTGGATAATTGACAATGGGCTCCTCAAAATTTATCATTAGGGCATTTCCGGACCCAGTCTCCTGTTTTGGCGTTGATACTCCGGTTTCTTTAGCAAGCCCTAACAGACAAGCGAATTTTAAGGAAATTACGGATCAGAGATTGAAGAGGCTATTTCATAACACAGATGCTTTGGTCATTTCAGCAGTAAAAATGGTCTTGCGAAGGGGTCATCTCGACAGAAACGAGTATTATAGGGATAATACTCAAATTTCCTCAAGATTTTATCCTAAAGATTTGTGGCTTCCCTGTTGGATAATCACGTGCCCAAGGTAGATGTGAAAGAGGTGGCTAACCATCTTTTCGGTCCGGACTTGTTGGTTGGCTTAGGTAAAGTTTTAATGTATGCTGTGCATGGGATTGGCCTTCCACGGCCTGGGGATCTAGCTTCAATCTTAGACTTAGAAGAATCAATTATATTCTACCCTTTTCTTCTAGACCTCAAGGGTCCAGCCCTCATGAAACATAGGGCTATTGTTGCTGTGGCACATGCTTTTCTAAAATGGAAGTTCCGTACAGATTATGTTGAGGATATTGATGAGGAGGAAGAATTCAGAGATTTCGCTATTTTAAATGGTTTTCTCATTCCTAAAGAAGAAGATGAGACCCCCATCCTAAATGGAAACACTTCAGTTCACCTGCAGAGAGGCCAAGGACGCGGTCGAGCAAGGGATCGGGGCAGAGAACACGGCCGTGGTCGCAGAGGTCATGGTGGTCGTGGTTCAGCGCAATCCAGCTCCCACCCTGGGTCTTCAACCTAGGAGGGGTATTTGATACAAGAAAAAGATATGAATTTGTTTGCAGATATTGATTTTTGATAAGTTTTTTGAAATTACGTATCAAGATGTAATGTTGATAATTTCAGACTTTGGGTGTAGATAGGATGTTTGCTAAGTTTCTGACGAACTCTCCTTTTATTTTGTGGGTTGATGATAGTTCTAATCAGGAAATTGTCATTTCCTGAGTATCTTTTGCTATGGCAGGCCCACAAGGGCAGTCAGACTGATAAATTTTTTGTAATTCTGGAACTTTTTCCTTTAATATCAACTTTTTTGGCTCTGCTGTTTATCAATGAAAAAAAAGAGTCTAGATGGATTAGCAATTCCCATTCCTAATTATCTTAATACTACATATGAGATTATATTGCATACCAGTTACTTGCTAGATCACAAGTCTGCCATTTGCAGGTTATTAGATCCAAGTCTGCTGTTGCAGATTATGTATAACTGATCTGATCCAATTCCTTGATGAATGCAGGTATTATATATAAGAACTTCTGCTCTGATTCGATGAATGCAGATTATATAGGTAGGAGAACTTCTAATTCCCTTTGATCTTCTAGTTCTGTTTTTAGACGATCTGATCTGATCCAATTCCTTGATGAATGCAGTTATTATATATAAGAACTTCTGCTCTGATTCGATGAATGCAGATTATATAGGTAGGAGAACTTCTAATTCCCTTTGATCTTCTAGTTCTGTTTTTAGACGATCTGATCTGATTCTCCAGGATGTCCTTACTCCAAATGAAGACCTGCCCTATTTATATCTCTTGAGTGGGATGAAGGGACACCTCTCTTTGTCAAGATAACCACCCTTCCAAGTGATGCGTCCCTTCCAACCTGACCACTGCCCTTGTTTACTTCTACAAATTGTTTTATATTTAGAAGGAAGTTGGCTATGATTCTTTTCATATTAATTGCTGTTTGTTTTTTCTAATTGCTGCCCTTTCTATCATTAATAAATATAACCATAATTGCTGCTCCCCTTGTCATGGTCAGCCTTTATTATATAGTGATCACCCTTCATTATTTAAACTTCTATATATTGTGGCACTTAAACCCCGGGGCGGCTTCTTAAAGGAATTATTTGAATGTTGCTCTTAAGTTTCCTGAAACCTGTCGCCCCCCTCAACCATAATAGCCTGAATTTAATAATTTCTAACTTAGATCGGCATAAATTCAAAAGATTATTTTATTATTTAGGGCTGCGATTCAGATCTTAGGCTGGGCATGACAGACTGCCCTTCCCAAGATTGCTTGTCCTCAAGCAATGACAGTTTTAACCAAATCTTTTCAAAGTGAGGATCCTGTTGTGACCATTTCACACATCGCCCCATTGCAAATGGGGACCCCCTCTTTGTGCTCGTTTTTCGCTCGCTTTTCGTTTCGCTTTTAGGGTTTTGTTAGTTAGTCAGTTGTCTGGATTTAGGGTCAACCCTTAGGGTTTTAATTAACGTCTTTTCAAGCCAGAATCCAGTCAGTTTTGAGAGCTTTTGAGCTTCCTTTCGAAGGATGCAAATTTTGAATGCAATGTTTTCGCCAAATGGTCTATTTTCAATTGGAATTTTTGAATGCAGAGCTTAAATTTGTCTAAGTATTGAAGATGAAGTGTGAATTTTTGTCCAATTGAATATTTTTGACCAAATTTTGAGTTTTTTGATTTTTGATCCCGGACATTGAGAATGATTTGTTTTCGCCTTGTGAAGTGATAAAATGTATAAAATCATGTTATTTTGGCCTGTAGGAGCAAAATCGCTCCTGTCCCTCAGTGAAGGACCGGAGCTCGTTTTCGAATATCTTACTGTCCTTGCAGGGTCAAGGTGAATTTCGAGTTGGAAATGATAGAGAAAGGCATGATCTTTCCGTTGAATATAAATTGAAGGTTTTCATGAGCACGGAAATGCCTCCAGGGGTCAAGTTCGCTCCTGTCCCTCAGTGAGGGACCGGAGCTACAAATCAAATTTTGCTTTGTCCTTGCAAGATTTCAATGACTTGACAATTTGAAGAGGTCCAAGGGAAGATGTTTTATCAAATGAATATAACTTGAAGAGCAAACATGAAGAAAAATGGTCCAGAATGCCAAAATCGCTCCTGTCCCTCAGGAAGGGACCAGGGCGAAATACATTGTAGCTCCCGTCCCTCTCCAAGGGACCAGAACGATATTTTTCATAAGGCGAGATTCAGGCAAAGATCAAGTCAAGTTTGTGTTTGAAGGCAAGGACAGCGGTGAAATAAATTCATTGAATACAAATTGAAGATTTTGAAACGTCAACAAGGGTCCCAAAATGCCTAGTTCGCTCCTGTCCCTCAGGAAGGGACCAGAGCGATTTTTGTTATAGATGATTTTCTTGCTAAATTGCAACCGGCCTCAAGGCATAGATGAATGGAATGGAACATGACGAATCCGTTGAATATAAATTTTGAAGACGACGAAGTGAAATAAGGCCTACAGAGCTAGAATCGCTCCTGTCCCTCTCCAAGGGACCAGGGCGATATGATGGTTATATTGCTTCTTATTCAAATTCAAGACATTCCAAGACGAGGAACAAGGTGGCAAAGGCGTTTCAAGGCATTTCAATCAAGCACGAAGTTACAAAGGTCGTCACGTTGAAGGAATTTGCACTCAAATCCCCAGTTCGCTCCTGTCCCTCAGGAAGGGACCAGAGCGAAATTTGTATAAGGACATGAAATTTGAAAGTTGATCACGTCCCAAGTATCCAAGGGAATCGAAAAGCCTTCATTCTACACGATGAAGACAATTGCAAGTTGAACAAGGTAAAGACAAGCTCAAAATGTTGAACTTCGCTCCTGTCCCTCTCCAAGGGACCAGAGCGATGTTGAAGGTATTGACTGATTCATGCAAAAATCACGTTAAGACAAGGCTTCACAAGGTCATACAAGGTTCAAGGCGTCTTTTGAAAGTGATATATCAAAGTTTGGAACGTCCAAATGTTATCAATTAAGCTAAGGAGTCTATATCGCTCCTGTCCTTTGGACAGGGACCAAAGCGATTTCATTAAAAACACTCATGCTCCTTCAAAATCAAGACTATGCAAGGATTGGCGAAGTAAAGGACGACCTTTGGAAGACAATGAACGAAGAACGAAGATCAAATGTTTACAAATTTGAGCCAGGACATGGAGATCGCTCCTGTCCCTCTCCAAGGGACCAGGGCGATATTTGCCAAAACACATGATATCCTTTGAAGATCACGTTAAGATAAAGTCGCACATGGTTTTAAACATCATTTGGAAGGCGATGCAAAGGGAAATGGACGTTAAATATCACCGATTTGAGTTTAAAATGGAGAAAAGACAAGGATCGCTCCTGTCCCTCTCCAAGGGACAAGGGCGATGATCCTTTAAACATCGAAATGTCTTGTGAAAAGCAAGTGGGACGAGCATGGAATGAACAAACAAAGTTATTATTCACCATACAAGGAAAAGTTGATGCCAAAATGGAGAATTTCAAGTGAAAACATTAGGATCGCTCCTGTCCCTCTCCAAGGGACCAGGGCGATATTACATCCAAGGGCATCCCTTCACACATGCAATTCAATCAAACTCGAAGGACCCGACAAAAATGATGATTTGAACGTAGAAATGCAGAGGTTGAACGTCAAAAATGCAAAAATCGAGACCAACATGATGGATCGCTCCTGTCCCTCTCCAAGGGACCAGGGCGATGAGGTACGTATACTTCATTTTCAAAATATTTTGGCGCTCAAATAAACATTTTTGAATTTATTTAAATGCTAGCAAAATCGATATTTTAATTAAAAATGGCATTTAAATATTGCGCTTGGTATTAATTAATTATTTTTTTTGCCTTGTAAAAAATCGAAGTTTATTAATTAAAAACGATGGCATTTAATAATTGATTATTAAATTAATTAAAAAATTAAAAAGAGCGCTTGGTTTGGAGAGTCGGCCTTGTTATTTTATTAAAAATCGTTTTAATTGCTATATTTTTTATAAAAGTCGGCCTTGGGGGTGAATGGAGAGGTGAGCGCTATAAAGGGAGAGTGAAATCTTCATTTTCACATCATCATTTTACCTATCTTACATGCGATTTTGAGGAAGAAGGTGCGAAATTGTGTTTGAAAGTGCGATTTGGAGTTTATTAATCAAAGGTGGTGCGAACTATCAATCCAAGGTGGTGCTAGTAACTTCCAAGGTGGTGCGAATCTATATTGAGCGAATTTGCCAAGGCTTGAAGATCACGTTAAAGGGGAATTTGAAGATCGCGTCAAGGACACAAAAGGTGGCGAAATTACTATCTTGAGGAGATCACGTTGAAGACCATCTATACCTCAATCTTGCCTAGGCGAATTTTGTTCTTTTTGCATTCTAGAGTTAGCTCTCTATTGAGGTATGGCGATTTGATTTTATTGTTTTATTTATTCATCGTCATATTTTGAATTTTTGAAATTTTGAATTCTTAGCTCAATCGTTATTTTTTTAGGAAATGATAACTCTAAAGACTTATCATGAGGTTTCCTAAAATTTATCCTCTAATCTATGTTATTCATTGCAAAATCTAGTTCTCATTATGAAATGTTGTGTAGGTATGGCGACCCCGAAGGCAGGAGCATCCACCAGTCGCTCAGCTCTCATGAAAGAAGATCAGAAGACCGAAGAAGTGGAGACCAAGATCGTGTCGAAGTGGAACAACATTGGAGATACCAACTTGGGGAACTTCAGCATGAAGAAGTTTCGAGAGGTCCCTTACATTGGCAAGCCATCACCTGTCGCCCGGAGAATAATAGAGAGTGGCATCATTAAGGCGGCCGGCTTTCCTCCAGCTGTTCAGTGCCACGAGTTGATGATCGAGTGTGCTCGTCACTATGATCCACAGTCCAGGACGATCGTGTCCAAAGAGGGAAACACTTTGGCGTACCTTTCAGAGGAAGCTATAAGTGAAGCTTTCCATCTTCCAGAGCACAGGGACATGATATACAAGAGCATAGAAGGAGCCAAATCAATGTACGAAGATGATCCAGATGCTTGTCTAAGCATTATCAATAAGAACTGGCTACTTAAGAGCCGTCCCCGTCTGAGCAAGGTCCCGAACACACCGCACAGGATTGATTTCCAGGAGGAGTACAGAGATTTGATTACCATGCTCAACCGAGTTACAGGAGCCCCTCATGCCTTCTATTTTGAGAAGTGGATGTTTTATTTCATCCAGGTGATTGTTCAAGGGAAAGGTACGATACATTGGGCTAGGATAATTAGCCATTGCTTGGACGTACAGTTGAGGAGACTCAAGGCTACTAAGTCCTTCCACATGAGTTCGTATGTCATCTATGCCTTGATCAGGAGTGTTGAATACGCAGGACTACCTCACAGAGGAGTGATTGGAAGAGGACCCGGCGAGGTCAGAGCTTGTGATTCCTATGCCTACTTGCATCATCCGCCAGGGAGCAACTATAAGTTGGTTAATGATACTTTCACGATGAACATCACCAGGACGATGCAAGGTGGAATTCACAACAGATTATCTCAGGATGCACAAGAATTCATAAAGAGGTACGGTGCTTGGTTCATTCAGTTTCCGAAGTTCACTTATATTAGAGTGCATGGATGTCCTTTACCTCCATACATGTTGCCGAGATACCCGACAGACAGAATTGTGTTACTTGAAGTAACAAGACAGTTGGCAGCATAGGTGAAGGCATTCAGACACAGACATTAGAATGGAGTTCCAGTACCTATCATTTTGGGTAATTCAGTTGAGGTATGTCCTAATGCTTTAGCTATGGATGACGCAGAGAAGGAGTTAGCCTTGTATTCTTTTTCATCTTTTGCTTTGAGAAGAAGCTTTGATCCACATGGACATTTAGAGGAGACAGTCGGCAGAAAGTTTAGACATGAGTATCAGATTGAAGATTTTATGATGAATCTCTTAGATGATCTTGAAGTGAAACGAAAAATGCATTCTAGATTACCTTTGGATTTCATCAGGAAATGCAGGATATACAGAGTGGCCGACCAAGCTCAGGACAGTGGCAGACATATCCAGTCTTCCTATGATAGAGAAAGCAAATCAATAAGGTTGGATTGGAATGAGCCCGAGGTCGTGGATTTAGATACTTTGATGGCACCAGTCTTGTCTTGTACTCGCAGATGGGTTGACATTCAGCATCAGAAGTTGAGAGAACAAGGCATATCTATGTCTTTCACTTTGGAAGAGAAACCTGCTGAAGGTGGAGCTAGTGTGAGTGAAGGCAATCCTAATCCTAGAAATTCAGGTGAAGGAAACCTTCGATGTGCCAGTGAGGGCAATCTCCATTCAAGAGGTTCGAAGAGGAAAGAGAGACCTGGAAAGAGAGAATCTTCCAAGAAGAAACAAGAGGCTAACAGAGATCGATCATCCGGTACTTCTTCTAGACCTGAGAAGAGAACAATTCAAGTGGAAGAATCCATGGAGTCGATGGTACAGAACGATAGGCAGGAAGAAGGACAGGCACAGCATGGTTCACCCGATGGATCTCTCCAAGACTATGAGTTAGATGAAGACAAAGAAGACAATGAAATAACATCTCCTCCCAGACAAGAAGAAATAGTGCATAAAGAGATTCAAGTTCAAGAAACCAGATCGATTATCCCAGATTGGTTGAAGGAAAGATTAACCAAGGTGATCGTAGTAGAGGATGAGGACAATGCAATTGATTTAGAGAGCCTTGTTGGACGCTCACATGAAGTAACAGAAAAGAAGAAGGCTACCAAGATGTCCAAGATGATTCGAGATGAGACTGGATCCAGAAAACTGCAGATAGCTACACCGGCGGCAGACAAATATGAAGGTGAGATCCTAGCAGAAGAATATGATATACAGACTTTTGAGTTAGGACCATCCACAGCAGAGCAGACTTTAGATGATGCTACCGATTCATTTGAAGCGTTGAAAGACAAGCTTAGAGAAGAAATGGAGAAGAATAGAAAGCTTGAGAGAGAGGTCGGTGCATGGAGGACATATTTCAGTCACATCAATGAACCTTTGGGACGTCAGGATCCAGTTAGATCACCAGTGCAAGCATTGCCGCTTCAATCAATCAATGAAGCAGAAAGATTCAGGAACATGGTCCAACGTACAAGTAATTGGATGGATAGATCTCATACAGTGGCCATAGAGTTTGTAACAAGGATGATGAAGATTATTCATCAAGCTATCCAGGTTCTTGAGATGATCCACAATTTGATGATAACAGTAGCTGCATTCGCCCATACCAAGGACGTTATCATTCCTGTCTTGAAAGTTATTAGACACACATCAAGGAAGATTTTAGTGCAGGAGAGGATCTTGGAGGGAGAACCTCACAGTTTGTTTCATTGGTCAACCTTACTCCATATGAAGAGTGTTTTCTTCGAAGACATCAGTACTAGATGTGGCCAAGTTGAGGAGGTGATCAATCCGATCCAGGACAGAGTATTTGAGGTACTTCGTACCATTCTTGGCAGAAGGATCGAGGTCGAGACAGATGTGGATATGCAGGAATTAGAGGATAAAATCAAGATCATCTTTTGCAAGGACGCAAATGTTATAGATGAGCAGTATGATCAGATGTTTACCACCATGCTCCTGATTGAAAGGACGAAGGAACTTGAACCTTCATGGGACGCAGCTCTTCTAGATGCATTCGATCAGGTCATCCACTTAGAAGAGAGTATGAAGAATCTTCCCGAGATTCCAATTGCAGAAATCGAAGGAATCGTGACAAGATTCATTGCATATGCCAAGAAAGAACATTGGAAAGGGAATAAGATTCTAGATGAAAGGTTGTTATAGATGACATGGCATCTTATTTGTCATTGGTTTATGTCTCCTAGGTTTTTGTGCCAAATTTAATATTTGGCTATGCATTTAATATTGTTCAGTAAAAAGGAGGCCATTTGTAACAAACCCTAATTAGGGTTTAGGTGTCATGATCTTGACCGTTGATCTACTTTCAATCTGGACCTTTCATTGTAACTGGGGATGCTATTTATACCCCCATTTTTCATTTCATTTGGTAATAGTTAATAGTGTAATAGTCAATAGTTGATGTAATAGAGAAGAGAGATTAGAGTTAGAAGCAATTTTATTTTGTAGCAAGATTGAGTTTGAAGAGAGAAATTCAAGCAATTGTTGTACATGATGATTTGGAAATCAATGAAATATTGAAGTTATGGTGTTTCGTTGCAACTTTCTTAAGTTATCTTCATGGTTGTTTAACTTACTTGAATCATGCTCAATCAAAGTAGTGTGTTAATTTGAAGGACATAGTGTGAGACTTGATCTTTGGTAGGATTCGTAATCCAAACCACTAGCTTCTTGCTGATTGTAGGAACGCCTTGCGTGGTCGACTGGAGAATACCTTGAATCCCTTAACCTTCAATCATTATTGTATCTTGGATATGTACCTTCGTGGTAGTGTCTTTGATCTTTGATGCATTGAATATCATTTTATTACCTTAGAAGATCGCACTAATTTCAATTGAGTTGTTATCTTATGGCAAAATTGAAGTTGGTTGAATCTTGCCAAGTCTTGTCCATACTAAGTCATTCATAGGGTTAGATTAGATTAGACCTCTTTCAAACCCTACTCTTTTGTTATTTTTGAAAAGTTTCTTAGTTTAGTAAAATCTTGAACTTTCGGAATACGTAAGGCCCCTTGGAGGAAACAGCAAATCACATCATACTGCTGGAAGCTTGTCCACACGTAGAGACCCTACTAAAAGAACCTTGGAGTCTACCTAACTGATCCTTTACGCGAATCTTCAGCAGTTAGAGACTATTTTCTCAAGAGAGGATAAGATGCCTATTGGTATTTTATTCTGTGTATGATGGTGTACAAAATACACATCAACAGATCCCTAAACTAACTCTTGTAGATTTGTAATCCTTAGATCTTCCTCAGCTTTTTGTAACTCTGATATTACCATAAGTTGCAAAGTTGAAAAACTTGCAACAACATAATCTAGAGTGAAATATTCCAAGTTATAAAAACAGAGCGAAATAGACAACATTAACCTAAAACAAACACAGAAAAGAGAATAGCCAATCTTAACTTTGAATAAGTTTCATAGTTCGCTATTCACATTACAACTCTCTGGTTTTACCCAAACAGAATCATCATACAGATTTTCAGTCTTTGCACCATACTTGTTAAAGGAAAACATTGCTTCTTACAACTTTATTTATTCATTCTCATATAACAAAACCTTTATTAATCTAATCAAAACAGAACTTGAAACCTGGAAACGGTTGTGTGATCTAATGTCTAATGAGCTGAATATTCTTCTGGAGATTTCACTTATTCATGCATGAACCCTGAAGTTCTAATGCTGCGTCTGGTAAGAAAGGCTGCTGGAAGGCTTTGGGTTGGCGTCCAAAGAACAGTTACAGGGGCTACGTCCTGCTCTGTATGTGGTCTTTTGCAGAGAAGAAAATAATATCAGAAATCATGAATGACCAAAATAACCTCTTCCTGCGAATATAAATCAATTCTTCCAGCAAAAGAAAAAGCAGCTTTCTTTCCAAAATGGAGTGACGGAAGCAAAAGGGAAAGTTTCTAATTCCGCCCTTGAACTTGTCAGCAAAACACAATCCGAACTCAAAGTTGGGCGCCAGCAAATGCCAAGTCATAAAGCAATCTTATCTCAAATCTTGGCGACAGGGTAAGAACAAAATACCCCCATCTCCTAGTGCGCAAAGTCATTAATTAAGTTCTGGTCCCCTCCAACGACTGAAAAATAGGAGTCACTTAAGCAACTTAAGTGAAACTGGCCCCACACACTCGTCTCCTTAAATTGATAAAATTAACTAAGTCTGTGAGATGCACATCAAATACAGACTTAGCAAGGTGATTAATGCAGTTTTGATGCTTCAGTTGAGAGGGGACATTACATAGAGTTAGAAATTGGCAAGGTTTGTAATTTTCTCTCATCCTCATGTAAATGCAAATAACCGATTAGATTGTCCCAACTTTTGCACAATATCATAGATATCTGCTAAAGCAAGAACTTATATATTAAGATGAGGTTAAGAAGCATGGTACACATCTATGCAATCTTCTTTGTCAAGAAGGTTTTGGGAACTCTCTTTTTGTTTCACAATCTTGTCTGTTTATGGGACTAAACTGGATTGACAAGGGTGTGTTAGATCTTATGTTAGACTAGTCATGTTACCGTGGTAGGATGGTAGGATGATCTTGACTAAAACTTCTCCTTCAGAAAAATCCAATACATATGAAACAAGTCTGATTTATTGGTTTGGCATCTGTATTTCAGATTTAGCATACAATATTTGGCTTTGTTATAAGATGGCCTTTCATATTTGTGTCCAAGCCTCAAGAGGAACATCAAAACTTGTTCTTCAATATGTCAAAGAAACACTCACCTTTGGCAACTTTTATTATGCTTTCCAAATTCCATACTATTTGGTATATAATTATATTAACTCTAGTTGGATCTTTATTCTCGACCAAGAGTAATTTCATGGCAAACTAAGTTATAGCACATAATTACCTTATTTTCCACTAAAGAGAATTATAAAGCAAACATTATCAGTAGATCTTCATCACTACAATGAATTCAGTTTTTGCAAATATTAATAGAGTCGACAAGACGTTGAAGAATCTAGTCTATCTTGTCCGCCAAGTGTATTGATATTCATCACTATTATATCCACCAGCCGGTAGATACTAATGAAGATGTCTAGGGAGCACGTTGCAATTATAAGGACTAAAACCACTTAGTACAGATAAATTTTGTCAAATTTGGAGATTTCTTGGAATTGAGTCTAGTTTATTAGTTTAGGCGATGTTAGCTGGAATTAGACATTTGAAATAGCAGCCAAATTAGGAGCTTTGTTACTACTTTGTGGTGTTTTCTTCATCGCACCTTTTTCTTTTGCTTGGGTTTTCTTGTTCTTCTTCTCATGCTCCCTCGTTGGACATTGCCTCTATATTGCGTACTTGGCCTATTTTTCCACATATATATCCTGGCTTCTATTCCTCCTTGCACTTGAAGCACAAATCTTTCTTTCAATGCTCTTCTGGCTTACAAACATGTCCATACTCTCATTTTTCTTTGCACTTGAAACATAATTTCTCCCTTCAAATCTTTTCACGGTCATCTTTTGGAGGAAATGTTTTATTATGCCCATCTTTCTTATAGAAGGGCTTATCTTTTGTTGATATATTTTTAGAGTAACTTTTATCCCTCGTTTTAGTAGTCTCAAGTTGTAGGGCCTTTAAGATTGCATCTTGGAGAGTGGAAGGATCAAGGGCATTTACTAAGCCACAAATATTTTCCGATAGTCCATCTATAAACAGGTAAGTGAGTCCTTTTTTGGTAATTCCAGGGACCATGACAGAAATACTTTGGAATCCCACTGCGTAGTCTTCAACAGTCCCTTCTTGTCTTAATTGAGTTAATTCTTTAAAATATCTCTCAAGGTGTTTTTGTTCAAACATTTCAATGAGTTTTCCGATGAAGTCATCATAAGTTGTTATGTTTTGGTGGCCTTGAGTAATCAAGCCATGGTGCCACCAATTGTGTGCGACCCCTTCTAAATGTGAGATGGTGAATTTGATGGCATCTTATTCTGTCATGGGATTTAGAGATAGATATGTATCCAATTTTGGATCCATGAGTGGTGGTGACCTTCCCTGATCCATCAAATTTAGGAAGAGTCAACTTGCCTACTTTATGATATAAGTTTTTATTAGGTTGAATCCTCTTCCTTGTTTGGTTACTTCTTGTTCCAGCCTCACAAAGTTCCCTAAATGGAATGTTTCTCTTAACTTCAGGGTTAAGTCTTGAATATGATTTGGCAATTTCCTCTAAGTTATGGCTTGGTGTATTGATTTCTTCTTCTTCTTCTCTTGTTGGCCCTTTTTTTAGGTATGAAGGAGGGTCTAGTTATTCTTGGTGTTGACCCTAACAAAGCACTATTATCATTTTCAGAATGATTGGAGGTGACATCCCTTCCATTAGCTTGGTTGGGTCTGAGATTGCTGATTGTGTTGCTCATATTTTGAAGGGTTTGTAGAAGTAGTTGCTTTGTCCTCATTTTGCTCCATATAGGCCCTCAACTCATCTCTCAATTGTTCATTCATTATTTTGTTTTGAGAAGGGTTGTCACTTGCTGCAAGTTTCCTTTTTTCTCTCTCCAATGCCCTTTGAGCTCTCTGGCTAAGTTGCATCAACTATCTTTTGCCCATTAGGCTGGTAGGAGCGATGCTTTGATACCAATTGTAATGTCTCCTTTTGGGGATGTTCCTAAATCTTGCCTTAAAATCACAAGTTCAATTAAAATAAGAAATATAGCTCATTAAAATACAACTTACCAATTAACAATTTCCTTTACACAAAACTTTTGTTTAACCCCTACAATAATGCTAGTCAAAATTTGAAATATAATCTATACGGCCAATTATTTCCATAAGGGTTAGGAATCAATAACATATAAATGCATATATAATCATTCACATTAACAATAAAATAGATATTTAAGTTAAATAACATCACTCATTGGCTAAGTCACCGTGTTCGAATTCGAATTTGAGTTCGGCAATCATATAATTCGGATGAAGTTCGGTAAGGGTGAAAAATTCGGAAAAAAAATTCGACATCAAATTCGTCTTATATAAATTTTTTAGTTAAATATAAGTAATATATCTCATAAATTATTGAAATAGTTTAAGATTGCAAAGTAGATTTGAAATCATTATAAAGAAATTAAAATAATAATCAATTAAATACTAAGTCACCAGCTTTGAGTTCCATGAAATGTCAGAGGAGAAAAAAATTTGAAAAAAAATCTGTTATTAAATTCACTTTATATCAAAGTTCCCAGACTCGCCACGAGTCAGGTGAGTTTTTTGAGTTGGCGAGTCGAGCCAACTCGGGACTTGGACTCGGCGAGTTTTGCCCATAACTCTTCGAGTCCGAGCTCTAGGACTCGGCCGCGGCATGTGCAAATTTCGACTTGCAAAAACAAAAAAAATAAAAGCTTTTTAACATGTTTTTTTTAAAATTTCTTTTTCATTTAATCCTAAAAGGTCTTCTAATTGCTAGTTGTGAGAAGAAGAGAGGAAAAGTGAGAGAGAGGAAGGAAAACAAGAGGCCATAGGTTTGCAACCAGCAGGGAAGAAGAGCATCAAGGAGACCACAAATCACATTGGGGAGGCCATAGGCTTGCATTGAGAGCATCAAAGAGTCCATAGCAAGACTTCTCAACTCATTTTAAAGAGGTAAATTGTTAAACTTTGTAGATTTTGTTGGTTTTTTTAGGTATGTTAATGGATTTTTTTCATTTTGTGTGTTAAATTTTTTTAGTTTAACAGTTAACTTTCCAAATCTTGAATGTTTTTTTTTTTAAGTTTAACTTCAATGAGAGAAGTAGAATAACAACAAAGTGCAAACCCTACATTTTTTTAGAAAAAAATTGTAAACATGTATTTACAATATTTTCTTAAAAAAAGTAGGGTTTGCTGATTTTTTCTATTAGTTTATAACTTTATAAAATTTTCTTATTGCAGCAGCCTTCACGTTTTAAAAACATTCATTTTTCACAATGCCCAAAAAGGATGAGGCTTGGAAATATATTGAAGAGTTTCCTGGCAGACAAAAAAATCAAACAAAATGTTTTTTTTGTAAAGAAATTAATTTTGGTGGCATCAATAGATTTAAATACCATATTGCTGGCATACCTGGCCATGCTATTGAGGTATGTAAAAAACAAACTGTTGAGGCAAAACGTTTCTGTTATGTCCAATTAGAAACACATGAACAAGAAAAGTTAACTAAGAAGAGGCAATTGGAAGAGTTAAGTGCTATTGGCTCCCATGCACCCGCATCCGCATCCGCATCCACATCCGTACACTGTGTTGGAGAGGGTTCTTCCATGCCTCCCTTTCATTCTAGTGCTTTTGCTAGTGCTAGCGCTTCTACTTCTCCTAGTGGCACTATTACCTTTGGCCCTAGAGTTCGAAAATTCAGGTTGGATAGTTATTTTGTGCCACGCAGTACTCCTGGGGCACAACCCTCGCTTGAGAGCATGGGTTGGAACAAGGAGGTTCATGATGCCGCAAGAAAACAAATTTGCAAGTTTTGGTACTTTTGCAACATTCCATTTATTGCAGCCAGGTAATTCTTTTTGATTTGATTGCTTCAAGTTTAAAAGTAAATTTATAGTTTGAAGTTGAACTCTACTTTGTCTAATCATAATCTATTTGTGACAGGGCTCCTTATTGGCAAGGCATGGTAGATGCCATAACCATTTGTGGTGTGGGGTTTAAAACCCCTACTGATGTTGAGTTAAGTTGCCCCCTCTTGTTAGAAATGGTTGAGGATATGAAAGTTGAGCTAGAGGACCATCGATAGTCTTGGAGCCAGAAGGGTTGCACCATCATGACAGATGGTTGGACGGATAGGAAGAATAGAACACTCCTAAATTTTTTTGTTTACTGCGGAGGTGATTGATCATTCTAATTTGTACTTCCCTAAATGCATTGAATAAATTAAATTTTGATTTGTTGAAACTTGATTGATACATGATTATTGATAATTATTTTGCTCTATTTTCAGGATCCACCATGTTCTTGAAGTCTATTGATGCTTCCTCACATGTAAAAAATGCCACATACTTATGTGAGGCTATTGAGGAAATCATACAAGAGGTGGGGGAAGAAAATGTGGTGCAGGTGGTGACAAATAATGCAACAAGTTATGTTGCTGCAGGTAAACTTTGAACTTTTCAAGTCTTGATGGAGAGGCATCTATGATTATTTAAAATTTTCTTAACACATCAAAATTCCTAATTAATTTAAAATTGCTGTAGGTAAACTTTTGATGGAGAGGCACTTGAAAATTTTTTGGTCTCCATGTGCGGCCCATTGCCTTGACCTCATGTTGGAGGATATTGGTAAGCTTGAATGGGTGAAATCAATAGTTGAAAGGGCCAAAAATATCAGCAAGCTAATCTACAATCATGCATTGGTCCTTAGCATTATGAGGCAATACACGGGGCAAAAGGAGTTGGCTCGTCTTGGTATCATGAGGTTTGCCTCAAACTTCCTCACACTGAAATCCTTGATGAAATCAAAGGTGGCTTTGAGGCGTATGTTTGTTGGTGAGGAGTGAACTTCCTCATCCTATGCTACGACCACTGTAGGGATAGATGTGGGAAATTGCATTTTTGATGAGCTAGGTTTTTGGACCCCTTGTGGAGAAATTGTGCAGGTAAATTTATTACAATTTAAACATTTAGTATCTAGTATCTACTATTTAGTAATTTACTTTTAATTTATTAACAATTTAACTTTGCAATTTTGCTTTTTTTTTTAAATTTAATTTGTGACTTAATTGTTTTTGTTTAACATTATGTGTAGGTCACTGAGCCCCTCGTAGTTCTCCTACGAGTTGTTGATGGGGAGAAGCCCTCTATGGGCTATATATATGAGGGTATGGATAGGGCCAAGGAGGCCATTACGTCCATCTATGCAGGAGATGAGGATAAGTATGGCCCCATTTGGGAGATTATTGATAGGAGATGGAAGAACCAGCTTCACAGGCCCATCCATGCAGCAACCTATTACCTCAATTAGGCATTTCGATTCCGTGATGACTTCAAGGCGGATGAGGAGGTTCTTAGTGGCCTGTATACAGTGGTAAAAAAGTTGTGTACTAATGGCACAACTTCAAGTACAACGCTCCAGCTAGATAAATATAATAATCAAGAAGGGGCAATCTTCGTAAGCAGCATGTGCATAGAGGCTCGGACACAATTGCAGCCAGGTAGAAATATATGTAAACTTAAGATTCTTAAGTTTATGGCTTATGCATTTTAATTTTTGATTTTATAATCTAGCCTTAAAGTTGGAAATGAGTTTGATTTTTTTTTCTTTTCGTTATTTCAGATAGATGGTGGCAAATGTTTGGGCCCTCAACCCCAAACTTTCAAAAAATTGCCATCCGTATTTTGAGTCAGCCATGCAACGCTTCTGGATGTGAGCGCAATTGGTCCATGTTCGAGCACATCCACTCGAAGAGGCGTAATAGATTGTCTGTGCAGAGGTTGAATGATCTTGTTTTTGTTCATTACAACCTCCGTCTTAGGACCAGATAGATTTTGGACACTGACTCCTCTCCGATTACTTTAGCGGAGATCGATCCAGAGTTTGAGTGGATCCTTGAGTCTACCGATCCCGTCTTACTTGAGGAGGACTGTGAGTGGGTTGACCAGACAGACAGAGAGGTTGAGGCTGTGGCTATGGCAGAGGAGGATAGAGCACGATCCGACACAGGCACAACTAATGTTGATCATTGTGGCACCTCACAGGCGGAGACTATGGCTATCCAGTCATCCAGGACCTACCTTAGACGCATTTGTAGGAGGCAGACGGACTACTCTAAGGCTGAGGATGAGCTAGAGCCTGAGCCATAGACTTGTTTTTGTTTACAACTACATATATGTTTGGGAACATTTGACGTCATGGATTTTATATACATTTGACAACATTTATAACTCTATATATCTATGTTTTCTATTTCCTTCAACTACAATTTACATTTCTACACATGTGATGTATGTATGTTTATGTATGTGATCAAATTAACTTCTATTTGATGATGTTATAGTGTCTTTAAGCTTTATTCAATAATGGGTGCATGAAATGGGTTTTAAATCGTTAAAAATCTCTAAATTTCAAGGGTTTTTTAATTTTGCCGAGTCATTGCTGAGTCATAGCCGAGTCACGAGTCGAGTCAGCCTTGCCGAGTCCGAGCCGAGTCCGAGTCTGAGTCTGGGAACTTTGCTTTATATAAGTTTGTTATTTAGATAACATAAATAATATATCTATAAAATTATCGGAATTAATAATATTAAATTTGATTAATTTAATTTAAATATCTAATTAAAATTTATTAAATTTTATATTTTAATAATGAAAAAATCTAAATTAAATATTCTAAAATATTAAATTTTGAATATATTAAAAGTATTAAAATAAAATAATAAAATAAAAATATATTATACTAAATATATAATATATTTAATAATGTCCTTTTGCGAAGTTCGAAGAGTTTATTTGAGGGCAATGAATAAAGGCAATGAAGAGTTTATATTAAACATATACAATATAATATATTTAATAATGTCCTTTTCCACGAGTAAAGGCAACTACAATTTATTTTTCGAAAAGTAGCAGCAACAGCCTTTCTCGACGCGGCTGTGCACAAACCCTACTGGCAGCAACCTTTCCAGCATCGTGTTTTCTTGCAGTCCCCAAAGACTTCAACAGCGACCCTCATACCTCCAGATGGCACCTGTCAAGAGGTCATTCATCGATGGAATTTTTTTTGCCCATTCTATGAATTTGAGGTGAAATTCGACGAATTTCATGCACTTTTTAAACGTTTGCCGTAATTCGAATCTCAAGCCGAAAAATCGGCGAATGCGGTGACTTAGGTTAACACTATTAAATATATAAATTATATATTTGTTATTTTTAATATATATATTGTGTTTACAATTAAGAATATGTAAATTATGTTTAAAATATATAATATATAAATTATGTTTTTAATATAATATTAATTTATTCTTATTTGAATATTTCAAGAATATTATTAGTAATTAATATTAATTAATTAATAATATTTAATAAATAAATTTCAAATAATCATTCGTTGGTAATTATTATATTAATTAATAATAATAATTGCTTTATTTAGGATATATATATAATGGTCAAGGATGGGACATGACACTGCACGAGGGATTTTGCTCTAGTATGTCTGGGATTTGATCTAGGGTCTACACAGGCAAATCCGGTATCATGGTGTGTATGTGTGTTTATATATATATATGTATGTAGGTATGTATATGATGGAGAAATTAAGTTATTGCAGCCATTTGTGAGTAAATCTATTGCATCTCCACTAAGAAGTATTTATTAGCAATTAATATAGAAAATTCCTTTAGCAATCTATCTTGAATTTATAGAAATGTCTTGCAAATAGGAAGGACGACCAGCCTTCCGAGTTTGCGAGAGTTGAAGGACTGGAAATCCAACATGCATCTTATCAAGTACAACACCCCAACATGGATGGACCAGAAATTATGCCATTGCTCGTGGGCTAGGAGGTGGAATGCACCAAATTTTTTTTCTGTGCTCCCACACTTGGTTGAGGAGGACAGCTAGCCTCCAAGGTGGACTGAGGGATGGAATGGACCAGAAATTCTTACATGCCCTTGCAATACAAGGACGACCATCCTTGAGATTGCTGTTTGCAAGCATTTCCAATGAATTCTTAATAAGTTTGACTATAAGGAATATGCCTTGGATCAAATATTAATGATATTAGGCTGTATTGTTTTAGATATGAATGATTCTTATATGGATTTAGATGCTATTATAGATTCTTGATACTTAATGTTTCTATGTCGGTTTCTAGTGGTTAATATTGTTTGCAGGCCTTAAACCAGGAATATCCCATAAAGGACATTACGATTGGTAATTTTATTATGGTGTTATATTGGTAAAGATGATACGATTCTCATCTTAAGTTGCAATTAAGGTAAATCCCAAAAAGGGACATTACAATGGTATCAAAGCCTTGATCCAGCCAGCGTGCAGGGTAAAGATAAAATAATGGATGCATTCTAATCAAAGAAATTTGAAGGTCTATGAAGGTATCTATAAACTCAGTTAAAAAATAATAGTTCAAAGTCTATAATGATCATATGATATGATAGTGCTTATAAGTAGATGACCGTGACTAAATAACAATGGCATGGTATGAGGGAGCTTAATACCTCATGGGTCGGTACAGGCTAATAAATGACAGTGTTAGGTTTTAAAGTAACATTCATACCTCATTTGTAACAGCTACTTACATGCTTTCTAAGAATCCACTGTTGATCCACACCCAAATGATTCATGACATGGCAGTAATGTTCACTGTTGAAGAGGACAGTGATCTCCATGTCTAATAGGGAGTGTCTGAAGTAATGAAAAGAGAATAAGTGTTGTTTACAGACCTGTTAGGACAGTGGCAGTGGGTATGCAGATAAGAGTAGGATGTGTTCCCTTATGAATAACCATGAAAAATATGAGATATGAATACACATCACAGACCCTACACATGTCAAGGAATAGTGAATAGTATCAAAATACAGTCACAACCTTATGAAGGTACAGATAAATAATAAATGATAAGCCTGAGATTCACCATAAATGACAGTGGCAAGACACTAGTAAAGGCAATATATGAGGTTGTTGAACATGACAATATTAAACATCTTCTACAATAGCAAAGTCATACTTTTTGAATAAGTTGCGTCTTATTAATCATTTGAACTCTAGTTTTAAATATTTATGGCTCAAATCTCACAATCATAACTCAAGACACACTGGTATGGACAATTGGTTCGAAGACGAGACATATAACATAGAGCGTAGCCGCACAAAACTTTATGATACAGACTTGAATCATCAGGTGAATCAGGTTCTGATAGGAATTATGGGTCCAAAAAGTGCTCTGTCTTGAAATCTTTGAAATTACTAAACACGAAGGTCACAAAGATTTGGGCCTACAAACCCCTCAGATCTAGATTTAAGACCAACAAATTTGATCAAATACAACCCCCATCTTTCTCCATGCAGCCGCAAATCAATTCAGATTTACAAGTATATGCCAGGGCAATCTGCATTAAATTTGAATTTTGATGAAAAAGAGTGGAAAAGATGATCCAATTGTGTACAGAAGCTTTGCAACAATAAATTCTCTCTTTGGGATTGGTCTTGCATTTATGGATAGCTGCCCCATGTCTTCTAAGATTTGATTCTAGCTCATGCATGAGTGTGGCACACAATACACAGATTTAGTCATGACTACATTTAATCTCAGGTGCCACATGCCACACACTACACAGATTTGGTCATGACTGCATTTAATCTCAGGTGCCACCTAGGCTTACCTATCGCGAGCTTAGACAAGCAAGAACAAATTTAATAGTTACATCATTAAGAAAATCCAAGCTTGTATACAGCCTTCAGTTTTAATCAGCCTTTGGAATACATGGCATCATTTGAGGGATACCACATCATTGGTGACATGTCATGCAAACGAGATTACAAGGTACTTGTGGATTACTAGAATTAAGGTTCTTTGTATGTGCAGACCTAAGTATTGGGAGTTGAGCTGGCTGTTTTTCCTAAATGATGCACCTTTTCAAGATACCACTACCATCCTAGTTAAGGATTTCACAAGAGGCTGTTAAACCATGTCATGAATCCCAAGGGGAGACGTTGGACATGTTCCAACAATCTCTCCCTTACTGTTACCTGAGGGGATTCAAACGTGCGACCCCACTCTAATACCACTTATTGGGAGTTGAGCTGGCCGTTTTCCCCAAAGGATGCACCTTTTCAAGGAACTGCTACCATCTTAGTTAAGGATCTCATAGGAGACTGTTAAACCATGTCATGAATCCCGAGGGGAGATGCTGGGCACTTCTCAACGCTAAGCTCATATCAAGTTGGAATTTGTTAGTTTTTGCGATCAGATTAACAAAATGAACAGAAAAGTAATGATGCACAGAACAAGAAACAAGACACAACACATACCTTGGGAAAACCTCCCTCTTGGAGGAAAAACCCAGCAACAAATCAGATCTAGATCCTTTTATTAATTGTAGAATACAATGGCAATAAAGATCAGATTACTTATCTGATATAACTGTCAACCTAGGGCAGAATTAGAGTTACAGTCGTAACCCAACTAGGGCACAATGTAACAGCAGAAGATAGCAGACTTATCTCTAGATCCTTTTATTAATTGTAGAATACAATGGCAATAAAGATCAGATTACTTATCTGATATAACTGTCAACCTAGGGCAGAATTAGAGTTACAGTCGTAACCCAGCTAGGGCACAATGTAACAGCAGAAGATAGCAGACTTATCTCTTTCTTATATAAGAATATCATCAGCATACAACTTCCAGCTCTTCGTAGTTCTTCACTGAAGATTGCAGACCTAATGATGTTTATGGACCTTCAAGAGGAACTCGCTATCCTCTTCAATGTATTCACTGTCCAAGATCGCATGTATGGCAAATGCTGATGGCAGAAGTAATTCGCGGACCTTCAGAGGTGGTTCGCTTGCCTTCAATGAATATTCGCTAACCTCCAGATCTTGCAGAGCTAACTTCACATTGATGATAATGAAAACTGAATGATGAATGCATACAAATGAATCTCTATTTGTATGTGGCGTGGAGACCAATTCAAGTCGGCTTTACCTTAAGTTTTGTGCCAAGATTTAATTGCAATTATAAGGCTTACACGTTACCTTAAGTCTTGCCCTATTTTGGCGTCTTAATAATGATTAAGTTATATTGCAAGGGGGAGCGCACCTATTTAGGACCACACGTTACCTGAGGGGGTGTGCCCCTACGTTTGGTGAGCTTAAATGCATTTGGGCCCAGCCCTACAGGGATTCGGATGTTGCCTTAAGGCAATCCGAATCCATTTGTTTTCCTAACCTAGTTACAAAATCAACAGAATTGAGTCCCTCAAATGGATCCCTAGATTCTCAAACATATCAATGTTTCAAAAATACGGCACGAGATTTTAATGAATTTAAGTTAATGTGTCTCTGGGTGAAGGTACTCATTTGGCTTTAAACAGGTTCACTCAAGTAGATTACAGTCAGGGGCCCCACAAGGAAATTAATGTGAAATGATTTTTAAACTACAAACATGGGTGAGCAGCCATCAAGGCCAAGGGAGTTAAAAACAACTCACTCCAAAAATTGCTAGGCATTCTGCATGGTTGGTGGCCCAACAAAAATTGCCATGCAAAATTGACAAAGTAATATAAAACCATCCAAATTGCAAAATTGTTGCAATCCAGTCCATCAACAGAATTGGTTAGGTTCTAATAAATATTCCCTTAATCTGATCATCCCTTAAGTCTCTTGCATCATGCATGTATCTTCACAACGTATAGGTGTTTTCAGATCTCATTTTGGGGATTGGGATGGATCAGGACCAAGTCCCCAAGGCAAATAATATATTATTAGAACTTTAGAACTTAAGAAACCTTCACATGCGATAAGAACACATGTAACATAAATTCCTAAAGCAATGGTTTAAAAAACATGAAGACAATAAACATGAGGATCACAACCTCACAAGTGACAAGCTCAAACATGAGCAGCTACTTTGACAACCCAAGAACCACCTTTTTTCTAATCCATCTTATAATATGATTTTCCTCAGATCATAAAACTCCTACTCCACCATATCTTTCAAAATTTCCTAATCAGCAGACCCACCTATAATCTGTATCGAATGCAAACTTCATTAGAGTCAACTTGATAAATGATCAGAATATTTTAAACAACATGAACAAGACAATCTTTCTTCTTCTTTTCCAATGCCACAATCTAATATCATACATATGAAAGAGAAGCATTGAGGAAACTCTCTGATTGGTCTAGTTACAGAATATGAGAATAATGAAAATATATCAAAAAGATATAAATTCATTTAAGAAAAAAAACATTGCATAACTGTATGTCATGCTTCTAATTCTCTTCTTAATATGTGGAAAGCTCACCCTTGCTTTGACTCAAAGAGATATCCATGATATTGTGCAAACGTAGGATCAACCAAATCAGTTCCTTGCAAATATGAGTGATGCCAAAAGAGAAATCAATTTTTAAGTTGATGACTTGAGATAATAACAGAGTAGCGCATCGGAAGTTGAATTGTGAGATAAATCTTTATAAAAAGCAAAGTTACAAGTGGCAAGTCCTAGCCATTTCATATTGGAAAATATTTTGAAAACTCTCTCCATGCTTAATGCTTGAGGACAAGCAATCTTGGGAAGGGCGGACTGTCATGCCGTTGCCAAACTAGGTTAGCAGCCCTTAATAAAAACAGATCAGAGCCTTTATCGCACCTTTAATAATTAATAAACAATAAATGCTTTGGCGTTGAAACAGAAGATATTAGAAAGGGGCTGACTAGGTTAAATATAAATAATTTCAAAGCAGCGAATTCCAAAGGAGGTCGACTAGGTTAAAAATAATATAATTCCAAGGCAGCGAATTCCAAAGGAGGCTGACCAAGATCTATAATTATTAGTGATTTATTCAAGGGAGTGCCCAACCAAGAGAATATGAATAGATAAAAACATATTCCAAGCAGCACCTATAAATAGAGGTGTCCCCTGCAAAAGAAATAATGTGACTACCCAACATTAGAAGCTATAAAGGGGAGACACTTCATTTGTAGAAGGCATCAAGTGAGAATTGAGAAATAAGACATCTATTTGAAATAGATATTGATTGCAGCAAACAATAATATTCAGAAATCAAATTGAAGAATAATTTTAGAATGTCTTCGGACATATAGTGTCGCGGTTAAAACACTTCGTTGGTGAAGCGGCCACCAAGGTTCAAACCCCTGCTGGGCCATTGTGCTCGCAGGCCTTGTGTCTTCTCTGGACCGTTGTGCTCACGGGTTTGAACAAGTGAAGTGTGGGGATGAGGTCCCCCGTTTGTGGCCTCATTGGTTCATAGCTCCGGGTCAAAGGCGTTTCACTGGAGCCGGAGGGCGTGTCATGCCAGCGTCACCGGTCACGTTAAAAAGTTTACGAGGCATTAATAAAAAAAAAAAAGAATAATTTTAGAATATAAATTAAGAACAATCATATACTTATATTGCAGAGATTTAGTTATTGCAGCCAATTGTGAGTAAATCTATTGCATCTCCACTAAGAGGTATTTATTAGCAATTAATATAGCAAATTCCTTAAGTAATCTATCTTGAATATATAAAAATGTCTTACAAATAGGAAGGATGGCCAGCCTTTCAAGTTCCTGATAGTTGAAGGACCAGAAATCCTTAATGCAACTTATCAATTATGCCACCTTGAGATGGATGGATCAGAAATCCTGCCATGCTCGTGGACCAGGAGGTGGAATGTACCAGCAATCCTTTCTGTGCTCTTGTGCTTGGTCAAGGAGGACGGCCAGCCTCCAAGGTGGACTGAGGGATGGAATGGACCAGAAACCCTTCCATGCTCTCATAATAGAAGGACAGCCATCCTTGAGATTGCTGTTTGCCAGCATTTCCAATGAGTTCCTAATATGGTTGACTGAAAGGAATATGCCACAGACCAAATATTTATGATATTAGGATGTATTGATTTGGATATGAATGATGCTTATATGGATTTAGATGCTATTATGAATTCTTGATACTTAATGGTTTTAATGTCAGTTTGTAGTGATCAATATTGTTTGCAGGCCCTAAACCAGGAATATCCCATAAGGGCATTACAATTGGTAATTTTATTATGAGGCTATATTGGTAAAGATAATACAATTCTCATCTTAAGTTGGAACTACTGTTTCAGGACTAAATCCAGTTAAATCCCAAAAAGGGACATTACAATGTAAATGTGTTTCATTTTGTGCTTTGTTTCAGTTACACATGTTACAGACTCTGTTACAAGGGTGTTTGTGGAAATCCCAGGGCGTTTGTGGAAATAAACATCTACCATGTGGTTTGTGTGTGTTTAAACAAATATTAATCTTCAGTTAGGGCCTAAAGAGTTTGTAATGGTTCTATGTTTCAACTGTTTATAATATTAGGGCCAAGATATAGGTTCTTAATGTTCCTTTTCTCTCTATAGATACACGACAGCAGCACATAGGCCTCATATTAATGGAGGGGTTTGTGCAATTCAAGAATTCAACATTGATTTTGTGTTTTGAGTGGTGGGTGGGAACACCTGCATGCTGTTGCCAGAAAAATTGTTTTCCTGTCTTGAATAATGTCATTGAAACACTGAGTATTTGCATCATCATTTATACGTTTGATATTACTATGGTGGAACTAATGTTCATTATTGTTTTTCTGTCTTGAATAATGTTATTGAAACATTGAATATTCTCATCATCATTTATATGTTTGATATTACTATGGTGCGACTAATGTTCATTTTTTGTTTTCCTGTCTTGAATAATGTTATTAAAACACTATGAATATTCTTTTTTTTTGATTGGTAATGGGCACTTTTTAAGGTGCCGAACACTATTGCTGTTCAAATCCACGGGCGTGCCAGCCCGGAGAAAGTACCAAGCCTGTGATCATAGTGGCCCAGCTGGGATTTGAACCTTGGTGGTGATTTCACCAAGCAAGTGTTTTAACTGCTGAATTACATGGGTCACCCCAACAGTATGAATATTCTTATCATCATCTATTCGTTTGATATTACTATGGTGTAACTAATGTTCATTGTAGTGTTGAAAACAAATGGTACTTTGAATCTAAATGCTAATTATGAGTTAGCTATGGCCCTAAACTTTAAGGATTAGGAGGATGAATCTGTTATTTCTCTGTAGAATCATTTATGTTCACTTTCTTGTGTTCTATTATCTTTTAGTCAATGGGATGCAAAAATCCATTTTTAACTTTCTTTTGATCACATGCTTTTTGACTTTTCCAGATTTATCTTGCACGGAACAAATGTCTGAGTGTCACACATTTGCCCATGAAAGTTATTGAACACAGTGACAATGAAGATGCCGTTAGAGACAAAAATTCTAGCAAGAAATTTCAGCAAAGTCAGAATAGGATGGAATGGGTTGGTCTGTATCAAGGGTCACACATATTATCTCGAAAGCCACACAAGGCAGAAGAAAATTTATCCCCTATTTCACCTTTGATGCAGAACAGTCCAAATACCAAAACAGCCATGTTTCAACAGTTCTGGAAAGCTGGGGATTATGATGTCCAAGTTACAAAACGGAAATCCTTACCAGATTCATTTTTATTCTTTTCTATATGATAGCATCTGTTGGTTCCTATAAATCAGATTAATGAAATACATATTGAACATCATAATACAGCATGCTTTAAAAACGTTGTGCCACAATTTTGATATTTTTATGGCCAGTAAACTCAATTTCTACTTCAAAAGCAGTTGACAAGCATGTCATTATTTTTACACTTCTTTCGAGTATAAGAAATGGGCGTTAGTTTCTGCTATAGAAATATACATGACAGTTATAAAGGAGATTGTGTTTTGCTCTGATAGACAGGAGCAATAAAGAATGTTGTGACAACTATAAACTGTTTAAACTTTAAAGATTTATTGTATCCATTTTATTTTTATTAGTATCAAACAGTGACTTATTTCCTTAAATAATTTGTTTTCTCAAATTTTTGACTGCTATTTCTTTCCAACTTGAAGCATACCCGGCCTTATTTTCTTGAAGTTCTTGCAGCTTCAACAATTTTCACTACAGATTTGGCGATGTATTTTCCTGATGACTGAAAGAAGGCCAAGGTCAATCTGACATGCTGCAAGAAGGTTATTTTTTATTTTTTATTTATTTTTGGCAAAAGGCCGAAGCCTGTAATGTATTAATATATAATTGGAAAAAAAATAATAATTACATATTTAAAATATGAGGAGGGGATAACAACACCCTCAGACACCACAAACCTATCCCTGTTCAAAAACCCAGCAATCCAAGAACTAACTCATCCCAATTAAAAAAAGATGAGTGCACAAAAGCTCCAACCAGGAGCATAGTGAAACCCACCGATCTTGTTGAGTCCATTACAATTTACAACTGAAACACGCCACAATGCAGCTACCACTGAAAACAAGAAATTGGCCATAATCCAAATGGGCACCAGAATGAACCCATTGCATAGTGGCCAAAACTGCAGGGCACGGCAAATGTAGATAACAACGTAAAAAATTGGGACATTCCCCAAGAACCTCATATCAGGATAACCCCCTCTAAAGCGAATTCTTTTCATTGCACGAATAATAAGAGAATGAACATCAAGAGCCAACCACGAACCATCATTATAAAACATTGCCACACGCATAGAGCAAATGAAATCCCCTCGAAAAGAGCCACCTTGAACCATCAGATTTCCACAGGCAAATTACCCCTTTATGTGAAATCACGCATTAGCTCCTCAGCTTGATTTTAACTTCCAAGTGCATCTTGAAAAGACCTGGAACACACTCAATCCAGCAGACAGAAAACATATGAGTTTTTCCTGCAAAACAAAAATCTCATTAGTTGAAAAAGGATTATGGTCTCGCCTGCTCAATTTTGCTTCTGAGATCTGGGTAAAGAGGAAGATCATCTGGGGAAATAATAATCTCTCCATCATCAATGAGACAACCTTGATTGGCAAGAAGATCAGCAATCTGATTAGCTTCTCTGAAACAATGTGAAACCTGATAACTATAACCTCCTGAATTATATAATCAATTTTCCAATTGGGAGCCTGAGATTCTTTAATAGCCTGAATTATGATCATAGAATCCCCTTCTATTATAATATTAGTTATGTGCATCATAATAGCCAATCGTAAATAAAAAAGAACAGCTTGAGCTTCTGCAATATTATTAGAGCCATTCGGAATCCTCGCCATGCCTGCAATGATCATATCTCCCAACTGATTTCTTATGACAACCAATCCCAGACACTCCAGGATTTCCCTTGGAAGCGCCATCAAAGTTGAGTTTATAAAAATTTGACTGAGGCCATTTCCCTCTAATCTCCTTTCTATTAACCTTCGTAACTGAATTGCCCAGAAGACTACCTTTCAATGGTAGCTTGACAAGCTTCCAAACCTTCAGAACTTCATTATCCCAGGATGTAAAAGTAGAATGAATCTTTTTATTTTTCAGTGTATATGCATTAACAGCTTCTGATATTGCCACCTTAATTCTTTGTATAACAAACTCCATAGAATTGACAGTGTTAAAACAACATATTTATGAGGAACCCTTAGGATGCTAGTGAAGAGATCAGATGAAAGCCTTATGGAAATTGTTTAAGCAAACATAACAGCTGTGAATGTATAAAAGAATGGAAACTTTAGCGAAGGGAGACATAAGTACTATGAAAAGAACTGGCTTGATAGATACCAGCAAGATTGGAGGGTGGGTCACAATTGTGGAGGGAAAGCTGAAATCAATGGAAGAGAAAGGAGAATTAAGGAAAATAATTAAATAATAAAGGCAGAGGGTGAAATGATTTGTCATCAAATGGATGAGAAACATTTTAGGTTTTGATAATTCATAATTCCCACCAGGAGAAATGTGGATAGACAACAATGAGATAATCTGATTTGTCTTGATTGGCCATAGAAAAACAATGGACAAAGGGGTCAATAACAGAAACATCAATAGAGAAATAGTAAAACTGCAAATAAATTAATTTTAAGAAATGAAATTGTATATAATTCATAATGCGACTTATTAGATAATGAGAATATTATATTTATATTGTGTGCTGGGAGCCATTCAGATGCATTCAGTCCTTCAGTACAGTACATGGCTAAGCCTATAATTTTGACTGTGGATGGATACAAGCTCCCTTACAAGGAGTTATGGATAAGGTATCTTTCTTTGAATTGGTCATCATGCCCCCACCATGATACTGAATACTTGAAACAACCTAAGCAAAAGAAAATTGTCGTATTTCTAAGGCTTAACAGTTTTCTGTAATCTAATTGAGCCAAGGCAAACAGAGAGAAGGTATCGACTCTATCCTATCAATCTAATTCAGCACCGATGCATAGGCTGATATATACTCAGCGATCACTATACAAGGGCACATATAATTATTGTGGAGCAGTGATTTTATTACTGCTGGCAGCGATTAAGTAGTATTTATTAATAATAAGATCTGACTTAATTATGAGCAGCATTCAAAATAATATTGATTACAATATGGTCAGCGATTGCAATTAGTAAAACAAAGATCATGCTGGGAAACATAGATGCAACGATTTGTATATTAGACAAAGACAAACTAAAGGCATAGATAGTGATTAATTGAAGAGGCAGCACAAATCAGCATTGGTTCATTCATGAAAAGGCAGCAAGGCAAGGTGCCCTTTGAAAGGGTTGTAACCAAGTAGAAGACACAACCCTTCGTTTCTTCTAAAGGGGTATACAAGGCAAATCAGCTTTAAAATGAAAGCATCGACACTGATGAGAATCATTATAAATAATCTGCAATCTGTATTCATCAGATCAGATTGGGAATATATATGAACAGCAATCAATAGCAGAATTCCAACTTTGATTGGTATGCATGGGAATGTAAATATGTTTGATGTGTTGACTTGGTGGTCAGCACCTCCTTCGGGGTTCGCGACTTGGCTTAACCGCCTCTTGTGGATCTGGGTAAGTCTGGTGTTTGTAGCGGGCGTTGATAGCTCCAGCTTTTGGCGCAACGACAAACATACCTACAATTGGTATCAGAGCCTTGGGTCATGGGTTTGAATCCCGAGAGGTCTCCTTCATTCCGTCGGTGTGGAACCCTCAGTCGGTGCTAAGGGGGACATTGTTGACTTGGTGGTCAGCACCTCCTTCGGGGTTCACGATATGGCTTAACCACCTCCCGTAGATCTGGGTAAGTTTGGCGTTTGTAGCGGACGTTGGTAGCTTGAGCTTTTGGTGCAACAACAAACATACCTACATGACGTATATGTATAGTGGTATGCAATAGGGAAAAATGTCATTATACATATATATTCTTTAATATAACTTTAACTAAGATATTAATAAGTTTGTTAATCTATTATGTTTCTTAATTAATATATTTATCTATTCCTTCCCTACAAGCAATCATACGTGGAATGGAAGGAAGTATGTTAGGGAGAGGCAGTAGATTGGTTCCCTCGAATTATGTAGGCCACCCCAAGTGATGGAATTGTCTTAGTTGGATGTTTTTTCCATTTGTGGGCCAAGGGGCGAGTTGTCTTAGTTGGATGCTCTTGGGCTTAATTGCGCTGAATAGTCTTCAGATGCCCTTTTTGTGGTTTTTCTCTCCAAATTCTACTATGGCTGGTTATGGGGAATAAGCTAGGGTTTAGGTTCTAATAGCAAATTTATTTATCATTTCATGTGATGCTAATTGTTCATTAACTCTCAAGCTCAATAACTTTTAAACGAGTTAACTTCAGAATGCTATTGGTAAAATGAATTATATTGTTGGAATTGTTAATTTTGGGCAAAAACAGGTCTATCCCAATTTGAGGACATTACATTGGTGATCCCTCATTTTAGACTCATCTGCTATTTACAGTGTATGCATATTCCACTAAAATAGATAAGAGGTCTCTTTTAATCCTTTCTTTGAACAAAGTTACTAAAATTTCTCATGAAGCAATTTATGAGTGTAGTTGATCTTCTTGAAGGCTGGCACTAGACTGGAGATGCCCTAATCAAGACAAAACAATTGAAGAAAAGCTACTCTAAAGTATTGTAAAATATCTCCTTTTGTTTTCATAGCTTCTGGCCTAAATAAATGTATTGCTTTCAGTAACTTGATAGTGCAAGATAATGGAGATATAGGTCATCGGATTTTGAATATTTTGAGAAATCTGCAAAGGTAAAGGTCAGGAATGAATTTGATGCTAAAAGGCTCCACACCTTGAGGAAAATGATCTCAAATGATAGACCCACATTAAGTAATTGTGTGAAAAGCATGCAGGATGCAATAACCGTAGGTGGAAACTTGTATAAATCATGCTTATCCCTGAACAAGTTCACTGCGGATATTGAGAAGAAGTCTTAGGAGTACAAGGATCAGTTGGAAAGCTTATCTCAGTCAGTTGATCCTCTGTCAAATTCATTAAGCCAACATGAAAATCAGGTAATTTCATTGCTTGAGAAGATTCAGAGTTTGAGCTATGATCGAGAAAGGTTAATTGACAGAGTTGGAGAACTTAGGAGTCATATTGTCCCTAAGTTGGATATAATGCTAAATGCTCTTCAAGATGCTCAGAGTGCGACATATGATCCAGATGATATCAAGACCACAGAAGCGCAGTCTTATCTTCTCAGTGGGTTTATAACAGTTTTTGAGAATTTGCTAAAGGGTTGGGATAGTCACTTGAACTCTTTGAAGAATCTGTATGTAGATATCTTCAAGTTTTTGTGAAGATTGTATAACATTTTTGGCCTCAATCGTTGATTTCCGGGATCCTACCTTTGTCATTGATGTCAAAGGGGGAGTGTATAGGAGTGTATCGGAGTGAAAAATGTTGATCTTAGGGGAAGATCTTTGATTCTTTGGAATCCGGTGATCAACTTTTTGGTTGCAGTGTATATATTTTGGTTTTTATCCGACACGTAGTCATTTTTCACTAAGTGTTGCCATCAATGCCAAAGAGGGAGATTGTTGGCAAGAGACACTGCATGTTGAGATGTTGTCATTGATGGCAACTCATAACAGAATTGGCATCCGCACTTCATGTTTTCATCATTCCGAAAGATCTATTGGAAATTGATCAAATATTTGTGAGGTCCGGTGAGAATGTATCCGGTAGAGTGTACAGTGTTTTGGTTGGCGGATTATTTTGGTTGAGTATTTTGCTTTGCGGATTTGGGAGATGTATTATGGATATGCAATTTACCTTATTCCAGGTTTGTGGCCTCCGGTGTTAAGTTTTGTGTAAGTTAGAAGATCCTGTAATCATGTTTTTGGCTAGAACAATGGTTACCTATGGTAACATGTGGTAATTCAGTATGCGGATCTTGCGGATCGATTTTTGCTATTTTTTGTGTTCAAGGTTGGTAAGACGACCTGTGGGAAGCCTGTGGACATTTTGTTTTGGTCCGCTTAGTTGTTTTTGGATCAAATTGACCCGACTTGCGTACACATTTCATCTTTTGTGACGCGTTCTTGAAGTCGACTTGGTGGTGACCTACATTGGTGATGCAAATATATAAGACAAGTTTATTTGATCATTTTGATGATCAATGATTGTGTGGGATGTGTGTATGAGCGATTATGCACTGTTTCACGTGCGCAAGGTGAAGATTAGTGCTTCGGTATGTTGTAGAATATTAGAATAGAGCAATATTGTAGAGCAGAGTAAGAATATGTTTTGTGCTTAACCAGAACTATATCCAAGCATTTGTTGATGCTACTTCATAGTTCAAACTTCATTGTAATCTCTTACAAACATTTGTAAGGCAGTGAACCTTCCGGGTTGTAGCCCTTAGTGTAAACATTGAGCAGTGAGCTTTAGGAAGTGTGCCTGAATGCATCTGCATTCCCCTTATGTAATATTTTTTATACTTTTGACAGAGTATACTAATATTGTGGGTTTGAATCCCACTATGGTTTTTCCCTTAACTGGGTTTCCACGTAAAAATCTTGGTGTTATGGTGTTGCTGATCTTTGCTTTGTATTTCTGGACTTTAATTTCCTTCATATGCATTAAGTGGTTTAAAGAAAGTTAAAAATTGTAGAACACTAATTCACCCCCCCTCTTAGTGTTACTTGATTCCAACATATGCTACAATGTGGACATGGAGATTCAAGTGGATCTCTTCCATATATTTGTGGCTCAATACTTGTTCATTCTCACAATCCACTGGTTTATGATTTAAAGTTTATTTAGAAGGATTTACTATTTCCCTCTGTTAGCTTGACACAAAAACAGCCTCCCGAGGTGCAACAAATGTGGTAAATCCCTCTATTTGGGTGGATGGATTTGATTGTTCAAGCTTAGAAAAAAACTACGTTCTTGCTCTTGCATGATCCTCCACTTCCCTTTGAGAATTGTGGAAAGATTTTTAGTATTGTTTATTTCCAGAAATGTTGGCATTCAAATGTAGTGGTTATCCTTAGATGTGCATCAAATTATACTTATCCACGGTTTGAAGGGGACTTTGTGTTGAAGGCAACTCCGTTTTGTACACAAAATTAAATGAGGCTTTCACTAGTGTTAAATAACCACCGAAGAATATTCTTGTACAGTGGATTTTATATGTCAAATAGTAGATGGGGGAAGGATAGTTGTCATTTTTTTGGTCTAGCATCAAGTTTTCATGGATTTAGAAAGAGTACTTGATGGTACCGCAATAACTATACAGTTAGGGATCTTGTTACGCTGAGAGACGTCTACAATCAGAGAATGGATTCGTCTTTGTTGACAGTTGCAGCAATAGTAAATAGCTAAAACCCAATAATAACAAATAGAGTCTTTTTCCACATTTCAGCATGTATAAGAACTGTTAGATTAAAATAAAAAACCTCCACTGTGCTAAATGGAATAGACAATGCCATATGATTATGAAATGGGTGAGAGTAGACATATTAAAAACTACTTTGCCGGGTTCTACAAGGGGACCCCCTGGGTCCTAGTCTAGTTCCTCGAGGTCCAGGTCCAGGTCTGGTTCCCTATTTGTTCAGCCTTGCAAATCGAAGAAGAATTTCAACAACTTTCAAGGAACCCAGGCCAAATTTGGTGCAAAAGCAATTTTTTTTTGGCCTAAAAGGCAAATCCAACCCCCCCAACCCTAACTTGACCTCTTTAAACACCAAAAAGGTAGAACTTATTTTATTTTTGCACAATAGAACAAAAAACAAAACTTCTTTGCTCCATTGCTGAACTTTGTTTTTTGCTTGCCATTTCTTAAGGAGAGTTGAAGATTGATCATTGCTTGTTCCTAGCTAATTCTTGTGCTACTCCTATGTGGTTGCAAGTGTAGATTCATTCTCAATGACATTGAAGAGGAAGATTTCAACAAAAGAGGTAGGTTTTTGTTGTTCTTTGTATTTTTAAAAAAAATTCCTTGCATTTTTTTACAAATTGAAATGAGCTCTTTAGTTTTGTTTTATTTTTTCATTTTGGTTTGTAGAATGGCAAGTGCTTCTAGTGCTGGGAACAAACCCCTCTTTAAAATGGACCCAAACCCTCCACCTTGGAAATATGTGGAAATGGTAGAACAACTTCTAGGTAGAGGAGGTTTTCTTTGGATTTGTTCTCATTGCAAAAAAACATATAAGAGCTCATACAGTCGAGTGAAAGCACATTTGTGTTTTATCCCTAAAAAAGGCATCAAATTTGCCTAGGAAAGCCAAAAGGTAAAGGCCTTCTTGTAGAGGCACAAGTATTGGCATATATTGAAGAGAAAGCAAAAGAAGACAAAGCAGTTGGGAAACAATCTTCTCATCCTTTGGCAAAGAGTAAGACTAAGAAAGGATCGATGGCCACTCTATCACCTTCCAATCTTGAACATATAGAGGGCCTTCTATTCTTGTTTATACCTCAAGAACAACCCGTACAATCATATCAGAGAGTAAAGGGATTGTTGGAAACATCATTTCACAATGAGGGTAGATATATTGCTAAGCAAGACATAGCTAGATCCATCTATGCTAATGGATTGGCATTTAATGTTCACTTACCTTATTGGCAAAAAATGGCGAGATCAATTAATGAGGCTCCAAATGGCTTAAAGGGCCTTTTGGCAAAGAGTAAGACTAAGAAACCATCGATGGCTTCTCCATCACCTTTCAATCTTGAACATATAGAGGGTCATCCATTCTTGTCTATACCTCAAGAACAACTTGTATAGTCACATCAGAGAGCAAAGGGATTGTTGGAAACACCGTTTCACAATGAGGGTAGATATATTGTTGAGCAAGACATAGCTAGATGCATCTATGCTAATGGGTTGGCATTTAATGTTGTTCACTCACATTATTTGTAAAAAATGGTAAAGATCAATTAATGAGGCTCCAAATGGGTTAAAGGGCCTATGTTATGAGAAGGTGCATGCTTCCTTATTGGAAAAAGAGGTGAAATATGTAGAGGACTCCTTGAAGCCCATCAAGAATTCATGAATCAAAATAGGGGTATCCATCATAGTTGGAAGACTCATGGGACTCGCCACAGACTCGCCAAGATACACGAGTCTATTGGTGGGCCGAGTCGACTCGCCAAGGACTCGCGAGCTGAGTCCAGACAAGTCCTAGCACAATATTCACGAGTCTGTGCCAAGGGCTCGCGCGAGTCCTAAGTCAGGACTCGCGAGTCCGACTTAAAGACTTGTGATGCACAAAAACACGCCCAACAAAAGAGATAAGAACATGTAAAAAATTATCGTAATCTTTTTTTTTTCAAGTCAGTCTCATTCTCTTCATCAAAATATATACATGAAATATAACATTTAAGTATAAGAAAGTTAAAGTATAAGAAGTCACATTTCAATTTCTTTTTCCTTTCTTATACTTTAAGTTATATTTCATGTATATATTGGTAGGATGTTTGAGTGTGGTTTCAGATCTCTAGGATGTATAATGCAAATTCTAGGTTTTAGAAGATCTTTTAAATTTTAAGACAGTCAAATTTCAGTAATCAGTAGGCTTCTATTAGCATTCTCTCGCTCTCTATATCTCACTCACTTTATTTGCCCTGAATTTTAGACCTATCTATCTCCCTATCACTCTTCCTCTATCCCCTCTCTCTACCACTCTCTATCTCACTCTCTCCTCTCTCCCCCAAGATCTAGACCTATCTCTCTACCCTTCTCTCTCTCTCTCTCTCTCACCCTCAGACCCCAGCAAGTGGTGCTACCCTCAACCTAATTTTGGCGAGTTGGAGAAGCCACATCGGACTCCTAGAACTAGACCCTCTAGTTCTATTTCTCCCTTGGTTTTTGCTAGAGTTGGGAAGAGGAAGATGTAGTCTTCTCTTTAGTTTGTTCATTGCTATTTTTCAGATTTGGACATATCATTATATGTAATTTTGTAAAGATTTATAAACTTATGATATTGTTATACATTTTATAGTTTGAAACTGAGTATGAATGATGAAATTTCGAATATTGAGTGTTTGGAGATCTTATGACGTGTAATGTTTCAATCATGGCTCTTATGTTCTCTAAATGCATTAATTTCTTTTTTTTTTGTAAAACTACGTTTTTTTTTTGCCGAGTCCTTTCCTGAGTTTTTGCTGAGTTCGAGTCTGAGTCCAATTTTTTGGGCTGTTGAGTCCGTGGCGAGTCTGAGTTTTCCAACTATGGTGTCCATCATATCTGATGGATGGAAAGATGCAATAAATTGCCCATTGATCAACGTTATTGCAATGTCCCCTAAAGGGCCTAAAGGGGCAATGTTTTTGAGAGTAGTGGATTGTGAAGGGCAGGTGAAAGATGGACGGTCCATTTATTGCTAATATTCCTTTTCCAAGCCATTAAGGAAGTTGGCCCTCAAAATGTTCAAGTGGTAGCAAAAAATGCCAAAAATTGTAAGACTGTTGGGTTATTGGTTGAGGAGTGCTATCTTTTGGACACCTTGTTCTATCCACTCACTCAACCTAATGTTGCAAAAATTGGCAACAAAGTTGATTGGATCAAACAGGTGTATGCTGAGGCCGCAAGGAGATTCAAATGTTTATCACCAACCATATGTCGCAAAGCATATTTAGACAATTCTTGAGATTGGAGCTAATGAAGGTTAGTTAATTTTAAATTTATTATTTAGTTGAATAATAAACATGTTTAGCAAACTTTTAATTTATTTTTTTCTTATTTTGATTTTGAAATAGGTTGTTGAGATCTGTTTTGCCTCCAACACACTTGTGTTGAGACGACTTGCGGAAGTTCGTGAGGCACTAGCTAGCATGGTAATCAACCTTAATTGGAGCATATGGAGGCAATCTAGCACAACAAGGGCAACAAACATTAAGAGAATGATACTTAGATGACTCTTGGTGGCATCGTGCTGAGTATCTCTTGAATTTCTTTAAGCCTATATTGAGCATGATGCGTTACACTGACATGGATAGATCTTGTTTGGTTGAGGTATATGATGGCATCGAATCAATGATCGAGAAGATGAAAGTCATCATAAATGAAAAAGAGCAAGATCTAGAAGGAACATTCTTCAAACAACTACAAAAAATCATTGTGTAGAGATGGAACAAATTGACCACTCCATTGTATCTCATTGCCTTTGCATCGAGTTTGAAGTATTATAGTCAAGAGCTCCTTACTGGCACATGAGTTTGCCCATATAGAGATCGTGAAGTTGGAAAAGGGTACAAGGCAGCCTGCCATAGACTTTTTCCCCAAGACCGATGACCTACAGTTAGGGTTGAATTCATGAGTTTTATCAAGCACAAATGATTGTGGTCTTGAAGCTCTTTGGGACAAGAGTAGGGTGCCTGCTCATAATTGGTGGTACTTCCATGGAGAAGCATACTAGCACCTACAACCTACTGCCATCAAAATTTTATCGCAAATAAGTTCTTAGTTATTAAAAAAAATCTTCTATCTTGCTTATATTTTATTTTTATTTATAACTCTTAACTCTCTAATTTCAAAATATTGATAGGTTGCTAGTTCATCTTCATCCAAGAGGAATTCAAGCACATACTCCTTCATCCACTCAATAAAGTGTAATAGATTACACTCCAAAAAGGCAGAGGAATTGGTCTTTGTACATTCAAACTTGTGGCTCCTCACACACAAAGAAAATGCCTACAAACAAGGGGAGACAAAGCAATGGGATATTGATCTAGAGCATGCCGATTTTAATGATTCAGTTTCTCGCTTTGCTGCACTTGGAGTTGATGACCATGAGCTACCTAGTGATCATTAGATTGAGTATGCTAGTACCGCTGCCAATGCTAATGCTAGTGTTAGTGCCAATGCCAATGCCAGTGCCACTGTTTGTGGTTCCACTTTACCATGACATATGGATGATGATGATATTTTTGATGACCCATATGATATTTGATTAGTGATGGCTGATTGTTGACACTTGACATTATTATTTTTGAACTAAAAAATTAACATGGTGGTGTATTTGAAAAAACAGAATGGTAAAAAATTGATTGATTTACTCGTAGGTGGGCACATACACATATATAGGGAGATATACAGTTGGTATAATTGTATGATATCCAAACTTGTCATAACCGCTAACTGCAATATAATAGAACATTTCATAGTTACGCCAACATTCCCCTCCTTATTACATTGATCCTAAAACTTGTCTTAGGGACCCCCCTTAAGGCTTACAAAACAAAAACATGCTGATTACATAATATGAATACATTATTTTGGAAGATCTTCTATTGAAGAAGCAAATCCGGAGCCAAGCAGGGCTCTATCAAGTTGTCTCTTGACCCTTGGAAAGGTGTAGCTTTGAGTTGTGTTCTTAAGCTCTCAGTCCCGAACTCTCAAATCATAGTCTTGAATTATTAAACAATGATCCCTAAGAGATATGACATATCTCTATCATTGTCTAATGACCACGAAAGAGTATAATTCTCGATCATATACTCTGAAGCTCGGTCGACAACAATCCATAATGAGCTCAACACCAAATCTCAAACCCGTCTCTAAAATATAGCCTTCACAACACATGTATTCTTCAAATTTGTTAGCATGAAAAGGAAAACTAAAAGCAAGAAATACCTGTTAGGATAATCGGTGAACAACTGAGAGGGGGGGGGGGGTGAATAAGTTGTTAACAAATTATATCATTTAATCCACTTAATAACCTTTAACCAGATTAAGTACCGGTAAAGCAGAAACAAATACCGGTAAACAATACAAATTAACAATAAAACAGATAATCAACACAATGCAACCATACCAAATAACACCATGATTTGTACGTGGAAAACCCGGAAAGGGAAAAACCACGGTGGGAAGCCTACCCACAGTCAGATGATACTTCTGCAGAAAGTATGTGATACAATGAGGGGCTTGCATATGCAGGAAGGCACACCGCCTAGAGCGAATTGCTCATTACAAAAGAGTCTTACTGACTATAGAGAGGCAACAACCATCTCAAGATAAATGGACAACAATCCAGAATAATGAACTGCTAGAGATAGCATCTACCATGCCTGATTACAATCCCAATTAAGCTCAATACCAGAGGCCTTTGATCTCTTCCTTAATCCCAATTCGATCACCTATGATCGACCAAATCTCCTTCACATATGATATTGCATTTCAAGACCACGACCACGAACATGATCTACAATGAGATCTTACATCAATTTATACCAACCCTAAGGCCTAAACCAATTAGGTCAGCCACCTAAAAGATATTACAATATGATCATTACATAAATTCATATTACAATGATATGCCATGTCGGTTTAAGACCAAAACAATAATAACCAATTCATAGAACATCCCGAACATCCCAGTAACATGTAGAGTACACATTAACATGATACTGGTCCATAACCTAGAAAGGTACCAGACCTATTTTGGGTCCACCATGCCAAAGAAATGTCTTCAAGCAGTTGAAGCACGATCAAAGAACATCTTCAGCATCCTGAAATCCATGAAGAAGCTGCACCAACACCACTTATGCATCCTATCAAGATTCCTCAGTGAAAGCTCTGTCGGTTAAACCTTAAACCAATGCTGGTATGGGTTTACAAGAGTGTATGATAACATCTGATTACCAAGTCAATACCAACTGACCAAAAATGCTCAAGGAGCATATAACACATGAAATCAAACATACTCCATTGATCCAATCATGCCGGAAGTGTCCAATAGATAATCTCTTCTGCCAGTAACACTAGATCTTCTACCGGTAACCAAAACCCATATGCCGGTAACCAACCATAACAACTAGTGTTGACATCAGTGACAAAACATCAATGTAACACATAATCAATTCATCCATAATGCCAACAATCTCCCCCTTTGGCATTGATGGCAACACTAGATGTGAAAAACATCTAAGTACCAAAAAATGCCAAACAAGTCTCCCCTTGTGGAAGAAAACCAACAATCTCTTGAATATCAGAAACTCTCCCCCTTTGAATGATATCTCTGTAAAGTTTTGAGTTTATTTTCACATCATTATCTCTCCCACTTTGACATTAATGCCAAAAATCTGACACAAATATCAAAGCAAGAATATAAACCTCTAAATCTCAAAGCTGACTAGTCCCCTTGAGTAGTAGCACCACTCATCAGTGCCAAAATGAATGATGTCTCTGATAATGCATGCCAGACTGATGACAAACTGCATCAATCAAGTCTCTGCCAGAGGGGCAAAAACCCCTAACCTGTCTCTCAAATACTCAAATGATTCCTTAGACAACGGTTTAGTGAATATATCTGCAATCTGTTCTTTAGTGTTCACATAAACCAATTTGATTTCCTTTCCTTCTACCTTGTCCTTCAAAAAGTTATACTTTATTATATTTGCTTAGTCTTAGAGTGAAATACTAGATTTTTAGACATGTCAATAGCTATAGAGTTATCACAGTAGATAACTGCCAGTTCACTATAATTTACCCTGATATCCTTCAACATTTGCTTCATCCACAAGACTTGAGTGCAATTAGTTGCTGCTGCAACATACTCAGCTTTTGCAGTAGATAAAAAAATGCATGACTATTTTTTGCTGATCCATGAAACCAATTTCTTTCCAAGAAAGAAAGCTCCACCATAAGTTCTCTTCCTGTCATCAGTATCTCTTGCCCAATCTGAGTCAATATATGCACATAAAGTGAAATCATCATTTTTAGAATACCATAAGCCATATTCTGTTGTTCCTTGCAAATACCGGAATATCCTTTTTACTGCACATTCATGTTTTTCTTTAGGATTACTTTGATATCTAGAAACAATACTTACTGCATTCATAGTATTCAGTCTAGTCTGAGTCAAATATAACAAACCACCAATCATAGACTTATACCTTGTCGGATTTACCGGTGTAGAAGTATCCTTGATAGATAATTTCTCACTTGTCAGCATAGGAGTACTTACCGGTTTGGAATTATCCATACCAAATTTCTTCAACAATTCCTTCAAATACTTAGTTTGACAGATAAAAATGCCTTTGTCAGTTTGAGTAATTTGCAAACCTAAGAAAAATCTCATTTCACCAATCACGGACATTTCAAATTCATTCTTCATATTGTTAGCAAATTTCATGCACAATTTATCTCCTCCTCCAAAAATGATATCATCAACAAATACTTCAATAATCATAATATCATCATCAATGATCTTATAATATAAATTACTATCAACACTGCCTTTAGTAAAATTAAGCTTCAAAAGATATTTATCCAACCTTGCATACCAAGCTCTAGGAGCTTGTTTCAATCCATATAAAGCTTTCTTCAATCTGCAAACCATATCTTTATCATCTGTCAGCGAAAATCCATTAGGTTGCTTAATCTATACTTCTTCCTCAAGTTCACCATTCAAAAATGCACATTTAACATCCATTTGATAAACCTTATAGTTCTTATAAGCTGCATAGGCAAGAAATAGTCTAACAACTTCAATTCTAGCTACACGTGCAAATGTCTCATCATAATCAATTCCTTCCATTTGAGAATATCCTTTACAAACCAATCTAGCTTTGTTTCTTACAACTTGACCATCCTCATTAAGCTTATTCCTAAAAACCCATTTAGTTCCCGTAACATTCTTATTTTTAGGTTGGGGAACTAAATACCAAGTCTCATTATTCTCTATATGATCTAATTCATCTTCCATAACTTTCAACCAATGTTTATCCTTACAAGCTTCAATAACAGATGTCGGTTCAATTTGAGAAATAAGACATACCTCTTCATTTGCCAATCTTCTTCTTGTCATAACTCCCTTGTTCCTATATCCAATGATTTGATCTTCAAAATGATTTAATCTTACATACCTTGGTGTCTTCTGTACTTCAGGTTCACTGCTCTGATCATCAGTTACAGTTGAATTTTTTGATTGTGCCGGTGTAAGTGTCTCAGTTTCCTGTACCGGTTGAGGCATTGCTGGTTTAGTTATGATCATTTCCACTGCCGGTTCCCTATCATATGATATAGATTGATTTCTATACTGCTCATCCACTTTCACATTAGCACTCTCCATATTTTTCTGCAATCTTTTGTTATAACATCTATATGCTTTTCTTTGAATTGAATAACCAAGAAATATCCCTTCATCACATCTAGGATTAAACTTTCCAATTGAATCATCTCTTTTGATATAGCATTTACTTCCAAAAATTCTGAAATATTTAACAATAGGTGTATGTCCAAACCATAATTCATAAGGGGTCTTACTGGTTTCACCTTTGATGTGAACTCTGTTGAATGTGTAGTCTTTTGTACTCACTGCTTCTCTCCAGTAGATGTGAGGCAATTTGGTTTCCATCATCATAGATCTTGCTGCATCCAAAATGGTTCTGTTCTTTCTTTCCACTACATTCTACTGAGGAGTCCGAGGTGCAGATAACTGTCTCCTAATACCATTTGTCTCACAATAACTGTTAAATTCACGAGAAGTGAACTCACCGCCTTGATCTGCTCTTAGACATTTGATTTTCAATCCAGTTTCATTTTCAACTTTTGCTTTAAAGATCTTGAATTTCTCAAAGGCTTCAAACTTCTCTCTAAGAAAAGTCACCCACATCATTCTAGAATAGTCATCAATAATCAACATGAAATACCTATCACCTTGAAAACTTCGAGTCCTTGCTAGACCACATAAGTCAGTGTGAATCAAATCAAATACATCAATAGATTTATCATGTATGCTCTTAAAAGAAGTTCTAACTTGCTTTCCCAATTGACATTCCTTATATACTGGATTATGAGGCTTCATAATCTTAGGTATATCTCTAACCTCCTTAGCTGAACTGATCTTAACAATACAATCAAAATTAACATGACACAACCTCTTATGCCATAACCAACTCTCATCAATATGAGCAATCAAACATGTCTTATTACTAGTGTTCAAGTGAAAGATATTACGTCCAGTCTGAATACCGGTTGCAATCTCCAAACCAGTCTTGTTAATGATTTTGCATTTTCTATCTTTAAACTGAAGTTGGAAACCCTTGTCCACCAATTAACCAACACTCAAAAGATTATGCTTTAAACCTTCTACATAATAGACATTATCAGTATTATGCTTGCCATCCAGAGAAATAATACCTCTACCTTTGATCATACATGCTTTGTCATCTCCAAATTTGACTTGACCACCATTGTATTTTTGTAGGGACAATTTTTTTTTCTTATCACCAGTCATATGATGTGAGCATCCACTATCAATTACCTATTCATCCTTATCTTCAACTTTTGCTGCCAGGGCCTTTTCTTCATTTATGATAGCCGGTTTCGGTTCATCTTCTTTTAAAACATAGAACACCCATTCCTTTCCATTGCCAGATCCACTAGCAGAGTCTTCTACCGGTTCATCTCCAGAGTCATCACTTACTCCTTCCTCATCCTCTATGTAGCATTGTTTACTTTTCTTGAATCTATATCTGTTCTGGTTAGGCTTAAATGATTTCTTAACTCTTTCCTCAAACCTTGCATTCCTTTCAGGGCATCTAGATGCAAAATGACCAATCTTATTACATGCAAAACATTTAAAAGGTGCTTTTCCTTCATACTCACTTCTTGTTGGTCCTTTAGGTATTCGTCTAGCAAATAAGGCTTCAAGTTGCTCAAATTCTTCATCTTCTTTCCTCATGTCTTCCAATTCTTTTGCATATAGGACTTTTCAATCACTTTTGCCGGTGGATGATGATGATGATGCATGAAAATCAAGTTCAAACTTTATAGCTCCAGAAGATCCAAATTCTTCAAGCTCAAAAGCAGATATTTTCCCAATCAGAATGTCTCTGTTAACTGAAGAGTTAGCCATTGTTATCAACTCATTAATTGCAGTTGCCTTCATCTTGTAAGTCGGTGGAAGGGCTCTCAAGACTTTGGAAACTATTTCATCTTCACTCAGAAATCCTCCACAACATTGAATTTCCATAACAATCTCATTTACTCTTTCCATAAACACAACAATTCTTTCATTATCTTCTATCTTCAAGTTTTCATATCTTACCCGGTAACCATCAAGTTTAGCAATTTTGACAGTAGGATCACCTTCATTCAGAGTTTGCAATTTATCCCACATAACCTTAGCCGATGATTTATCAGTCAATCCCATGATCTGCTAACCAGTAAGTACACACAAGAGGGCTTCTCTAGCTCTGCAATCATTTTCAATATTCTTATCTAAGTCTGTAGGAGCAGGATTGCCAGATGCCAGATCATAAGGTGTGTATCCTTTCTCAGTGATCTCCCAAATATTCTTGCCAAGACATCTAAGATGAGTCTTCATTCGAATTTTATATATCCCATAATTTGTTCCATCAAGCTTAGAGATTTCTCTTCTGAAAATAGTTGCCAGTGGATTTGAAGTGTTAGCTGCCATAGGATCTACCTCAAGTGGTTAAGCTTCTGCAAAAGAGGACCATATCTCTGATACCAATTGTTAGGATAACCGGTGAACAACTAAGAGGGGGGGTGAATCAGTTGTTAACAGATTATATCATTTAATCTACTTAATAACCTTTAACCAGATTAAGTACCGGTAAAGAAGAAACAGATACCGGTAAACAATATAACTTAACAATAAAAAAAATAATCAACACAATGCAACCATACCACATAACACCATGATTTGTACGTGGAAAACCCGGAAAGGGAAAAACCGTGGTGGGAAGCCTACCCACAGTCAGATGATACTTCTATAGAAAGTATGTGATACAATGAGGTGAGGGGCTTGCACATGCAGGAAGGCACACTGCCTAGAGCGTACTGCTCATTACTAAAGAGTCTCACTGACTATAGAGAGGTTATAACCACCTCAAGATAAATGGACAACAATCCAGAATAATGAACTGCTAGAGATAACATCTACCATGTCTGATTACAGTCCCGGTTAAGCTCAATACCGGAGGCCTTTGACCTCTTCCTTAACCCCAAATCGATCACCTATGATCGACCAAATCTCCTTCGCATATGATATTACATTTCAAGACAACGAACATCTTTTTCATTCCCATCCTATGATCTACAATGAGATCTGACATCATTTTATACCAACCTTGAGGCCTAAACCAATTAGGTCGGCCACCTAAAAGATATTACAATAAGATCATTACATAAATCCATATTACAATGATATGTCATGTCGGCTTAAGACCAAAACAACAATAACCAATTCATAGAACATCTCAAAACATCCCGGTAACGTGTAGAGTACACGTTAACATGATACCGATCCATAACCTAGATAGGCACCAGACTTATTCTAGGTCCATCATGCCAAAGCAATGTCTTCAAGCAGTTGAGGCATGATCAAAGAACATCTTCAGCATCCTGAAATCCATCTAGAAGTCGCACCAACACCACTTATGCATCCTGTCAAGATTCCTCAGTAAAAGCTTTGCCGGTTAAACCTTAAACCAATGCCGGTAAGGGTTTACAAGAGTGTATGATAGCATCTGATTACCAAACCAATACCAACTGACCAAAACATGCTCAAGGAACATGTAACTCATGAAATCAAACATACTCCATTGATTCAATCATGTCGAAAGTGTCAAACAGATAGTCTCTAGTGTTGACATCAATGACAAAACATCAATGTAACACATAATCAATTCATCCATAATGCCAACAATACCAAAATAAAAAAATGCTTCTCAAGCAAAACATCATCTCAAAGCCTCTAAAATGACATCATTAAGCATCCAAGTCATGACTAGATGGAGGGTTTGGTTCAACAAGTAGAATGGTATTGCCACCAGCTAGATCTGACTTAATATGATTTAGATTTTGTGTCCCAACTAGTCCAGTTTCACCATGCTTCACCATCTTAGCAATCTCACAAACATGCTTTGGTGTTACTTCCTCATAGTAGTTGTAAGAAAATCCTTCCGAGCCCTTTGTGTAATCAACAATAACAATCATAGGAGAATTTACACAGCATCCCATACACTTCATTTTGCATACTGAAAACATACCATATTTTGTTACCTCGTTTCTCTTTACACCAAGGTGCTTAAAAAATGCTACCTCACTATCACACGATCCCCAATTCATACAAGAGTTAGCACCACAAACTAAAAGATGATATTGACCAAATTTTTCTCTATTAAACATTAAGTAAAATGTGGCAACTTCATAAACACAAATCAAAGCCATTGCAAGGATACCAACCATCTTCATAGGATCCATTCCAAGGATCTCAACTATCTTCATATCTTTCTTTGCATTCAAACTTGTATGCAACCTTTTCAAATTGAGTCATGTCTATGTCCTTTGCCAAGATCTTCAGATGCCAAGTTCTTTTACAAGATCATCAGTGCTCTAAGCAGGAAGAGAATGACTATTTGCTGATAAATCTAAAAAACAAGCATCCGAAGTTCCAACAATTTTCATAGGCCTGCCAATCTTCACAAACAACAATTTTAAACAACTCCCAAACTGTAGGAAATAGCACCTTCAACGTCTACAAACATGATGGTTTTCCAATGGCTTTTATAGATAAAGTTCTTCTATCAATGCTCGTCTCCTCTTTCGCTACGCACAACAGAGTAATGGCCTGCTGTAAACATTTCACGCCATCTAACATTATCTTAATCCAACATTTGGCACAGGAGTGAAAGGAATCTGCCTCTCAATGTGTATGCATTTCTTATGCTTGCGATGCCTCTTTTCTAGTGTGACTGCAAATTTTATACTCAGATTCCACGCCTCTCCAATAAGAAATGACAGTTTCAGTAATTAAAATTGGAAAGATTGTTATTCCTTATGCCTTTTTACTTCAATAAATACAGGCTGAAACAAATTAATTTTATACTGCCATTGAACTGAAACCCCATATAACTGATGACCCAAACTAAAATCATCTACAACTTACAGTCTTCTTAAGCCGATTCAATATGTTTGTGTTCCTTAGTCTTTAAAAAGCAGATTTCTAAAAACAAACACTAAAAGACTACTCAGGCATTTGAATTTTTCATACCAATCTATTTGGAAACGCCCAATATTAGAGTGCCATCATCGCTTCCTTTGTGCCCTCAACAAAGACAAGATTCATAGAAGAAGTATGCAGTTATACATTGGTGATAAGAAGAAAACGTAGACCCTACACTTTTCCGCTACATTTTCTACATCATGCGGCTTTGATACCAAATGAAAAAGCGGAATGGTAAAAACTTGATTGATTTACTCATGTAGGTGGGCGCATACACATATAGAGGGAGATATACAGTTGGTATAACTGTATGATATCCAAGCCAGTCATAACCGCTAACTACAATGTAATAGAACATTTCACAGTTACGCCAGCAGTATTTACTATTTTGCTATGTTATTTGAACTAAAAATTTAATATACATCATGATAGTCGAGTTTTGACTATTATTATGGTGGTGTATTTTGCTATGTTATTTGACCATTAGCATAGTGGTATATTCTGAACTTAACTATTGTTGCATATATATATTGATTTTTATATATTTGTGTACTAATGAACCCAAAATCTCAAATTTTTTTTTTCACCAAACCCCTAAACTTGAACCTCTAACCCGAATTCGAGCTTGAACCGGGACAGGCAATGTAGCTTAAAAAGGAAAAGTTCAATCAAATTTTTGCAGCACTGTCAGGTGATGGAATAGTGGTGTCGGAATGTTTAAAAGCAAACAGTCAAAATCTTCCTTTGCAAGCATTGAGAGCTGGGCATTTTTTGGACCCATTTTCTCTTTTGTAGTTTATTTCACCTTTCTGAGCAATTCGCTGGCCGCCAATTCGTGGATCATGTTAGTTTTGAGCTCGTTTAGATATTATAAAATTTAGGATTGTAGTATGCACATCATTTTGTTATGGTTGGGATACATTGCCAGGGGATCTCTGTAATACAATAGCTAGGATTTATGTTATGGCTTCTATGATTTCTTCTGAAGGTTAAAGTGTTCAGGTGTTTTTATATTTTTTTCCTTGAAATTTTTATCTCCATCACGTTTGAATATAACGTAAGGCAAATGAGTTTGCTTAAAACCTATTTGTTTTTCAGATCTTTTTATGGTAAATAATTTTTTTCTTGTAGCCCCTTTTGCACCCTGTTTTGGTTTAAATCATTTGATTAAAGATCAAATTAGTACAATGCATTTGTTTTTTTGAAGTTTTTTCCTTTACTATTCTTGGGTATCATTGATTTACTGGTTTGCGAATACTTTTAATTTAAAACACATTATTTTCCAACCATCCTTTACACATCGAACTAGCATGCTTTTAGTCTCTGCATTATCAAGAAGCTTTCTATTGGGTGTCTCCATCTTTCATGATTTATGGATCATCCTATCTGATGATTTTTGAGAAAGTTAAGAACACCTTTTTTTTCACCATTTTTCATACATCACGAGTCATGACAGCATTTGTTGATCCCTTCCGTATGAAAAGGGTCTTGTCTTATGATGTTTCGATTTCCTATCAAAGTGCTGTTTTTCAATTGAAAATCACCTTTCCACACACCATTTTTAATGAATCACCAAGGCATACTTCAATTGCTGCATTATAAAGGGGCTTGTTGTTGAGTGTGTCCATGCCTCTTATTTTAACATCATCTTTTATATATCATCACAGAAGAAGGCTTTTAATCTCTACATTGTCGCAGTGCTCAATGGTCCATAACTTCATTGTTTATGATTTGTGGATGAATTGGCCTGGTGGATGCCTTAAACCAGCAAAACACCTTATTTTTAGAGCATCCATAGTAACATCCGCATTAACAAGTTGCTTCTTGTTGGATTTCTCTTTCAAAGACTCCATGCACTGCAATAAAATACTATGATTCTATCAATCATAGTTCTCTAAAACAACTATCATATAATTACAAACACTATGAAATTCATCGTATGCTTTGGGTTTTTTTTTTCTAGTTATAGTCAGTAGTCTGTAATTAAGGTGACTACCAGCTAACTTAGCTTTATGTTAGCAAAATGCATGGTTTGTATTCTTAGATTACTACCCTGTGTTATTTTGGTTAGATAAAAGAGGGTTTCATCAACTCTCCAAAACAAGAAAAGAAAAGAAAAGCTAGACCAAATTATCATGGGCTTGATTTTGAAAAGGTAAAATGTATCATAAGAGTGAAATTGTATAATAATTTAAAAAAAATTAATTCTGAGATCATCATTACGTAAAAGCTATTATCACTGTCAAGCTTTTAGACATAGACAAGGCACTTGAATTGTTTGACAAAATACCTCAAAGAAATGCGTTGTCATGGACTACAATGATTGCAGTATATGGAAAAATTGGATTTGTTGAAAAGGCTTTGGAAACTTTCAAGCAAATGCAATTAGCAGTTGTAAAGCCAAATTCCAAAACCTTTGCCAACATCCTCTCTGCCTGTGCCAATGGGAGCCTTTGAGCAAGATACGTGGATCCATCAAAGTATAATGAAAGGGAGGATTTTTGTAAAAAATAGTAGTTGGAAATTCTCTATAGATGTATGCAAAATGTCAAATTATAGAGAAGGCATGTGAATTGTTTGCTGGAATAATCAAATAACTGTGATCTCATGGATTGCAATGATTGCTGAATTTCAACAAAGTGGATTATTGAGAAGGCTTTAAAATCTTTCAAGCAAATGCAATTGGTAGGTGCAAACCCAAACTCCACAACCTTCGCCAACATCCTTGCTCCCTGTGCCAGCATGGCAACTTTGGAACAGGGTATGGGCCTCCATCAAATGAAAAACAAAGAAATTTTGTCAGATGTTGTAGTTACAATTGGACTGGTATACATGCATGTAAAATGTGGAAGCCTAGACATTGCACATGAATTGTTTGATATAGTGACTCAAAGAGATGTCGCCTCATGGAATGCAATGATTGAAGGATATGCACAAAGTGGATTTGTTGAAAAGGCTTTAGAAAAATTTAAGCACATAATACTATATAAATGAATCCAAGAGCTAGGAAATAGGAAAGACATAGACATAGAAGGGTGAGCCATGGAATTTTTAGAGGTTGTATTTGCCTTTCCACAATGTGTGAATGTCATTTAAAGGCGGAATGAATTCAATTACCATTAGTAGATGGTACCTTTATTTTGGACACTACGAATTGAGATCTAGAGATGCAAATGCAAGGGTGAGAATGAAGGATTATACGTATTGGTGGACATTCTAACTTGAAGGGAACAAAAGAAAACCCTCTCTTTTAGAAATGCATTAACAATGGGCTGATGCAAAACCCTCTCTTTTAGAAATACATTAACAATGGGCTGATGCACTAGAGACAACTACACTCCTTGGTCTGCAATCGATATATCTTTTTTAGGGTTTAAAAAGGATAAATCCAGCTGAGTTCTATATCCTTGAGACCAATGATATGACATATTATTTGATTTCAGTGAAATAATGAATACATAAAATAGTCATCTACATAATGATATCTCTTGGTGTTGTTTGTTGGAAACCAATAACACTGAGAGGGGGGGTGAATCAGTGTTATACCGAAATAGTAGATTTTAGCCTTAACAAAATATTCATACACCAACCGGTATACCGGTATAAACATAATTGAAAGAAGTAATGCAACCAATAAGCCAAACACATAAATGAACACCATAACACACATATTTATACGTGGAAAACCTCAAAGAGGAAAAACCACAGTGGGATTTGTGACCCAAAATATCAATCCACTGGCCATATGAAGAGATATTACAATATATGATGGGCCTGCACTTGCAGGAAGACTTACAGCGTAGAGCACACTGCTCAATCACAATAGGAGCCTCACTGACTACATAACATTCCAGACAACAATCCGGTGAAGTGTGAACTACTAAGATAGCATCTTCTATGCTAGAATACAGTTCCAATTTAAGCTCTGTTTGTTCTGATTAAAACCCTAAACCCTTGTACCGGAATAACCCTTAAAATGAATTCCTCACATACATAGTCTCTCTGATATATTTCGCATTACATTACATTCACATATCCATTCCACAAGCCTATAATTACAAAATGATCTAATCAATCTCCCCTATATACCCTATACAAATTTATGCCTTATGTCGGCTTACAAGGATATATACAATATCATATTACATGTCGGCCATATAACATAAATGAATAAACATTAAAATAAGTTGCCGATGTTGGATCCAAGATGTGTCAGCCTCCAATACTGATAGCCTTTACTATACCATGTCGGCCTGCATTGCCGGTGACCAAAGAAATCTTCTATCCTGCCGGTGCCAGTGCCGGTGCCGGTGTAGAGTCCGTGAAGTGCCTGCCAGTACACCATATGAAGCTGAAACCTAAAATCATATTGCCATCAATGACAACATAGTGAAATCTAACCAATAGAGTGTCAATTGCCAACAATCTCCCCCTTTGGCATTGATGGCAACACTCATGTGAAAAATGGCCATGGTTTCAACTGCCAGTTTCATCTTGTCCTACTTCCCCTGAGCTAAATATGCAAAATGCTCCAATACTCCAAAATTCCAAAAACTCTGCAACTTCCCCTAATGTATGCAACTCCTTATTCTTTTTCATATGTATACTACTCCCCCTTTGACATTAATGCCCAAAACAAATGTCAAAGAATAAGTACTGTACATTGATTACCTCCAAAAATCTCTTACCGGAGCTTGACCAATTTCAAGATTTTCGGATAAGCTTTCTTCAGTAATTCCATATAAGTATCCCAACTGGTTTTGAATGTGCCAGAGATAGATACAAGTGCACTCAGTAAATATGCAAGTGATTATTTCTCATTAACTTCTACAGGTGTGGGCTTTCCCAGCATATCCATGCATTCCTTCTTATGTACACAAAGTGAATCCAATCTTGGACTCACCAAACCTCTGAGACTTTTGGCTCTTTGAATGATCTTATCTCTTTCCTTTTCAAGAGCAGAAATTTGATTCTCCAAAGTCAAAATTTGTCCATCAATAGATGTTGTCAGTGAAATTAGTCCATCAAAAGAGTTAGCAATATTAGCAATTTTCTCTTGTATCTCTTATATTTTTATCTACATTTTCTGTAAGTATCTTAGTATTGCAACATACCCTGTAAATATTAGTACACCGTTTCAAAGAATTTTCTATCAAAATTAGCTTCTCCTCAATCTTTTTCTTCTCTCTCAATGATTTCATCAAAAGCGGATCTCTTAACCAAAGTGATTTTTTCAAGTGCTTGTTGGTTAGAGATCTGCTATAAGGATTGAAAGTCTTTTGATATATGTTCAGTTATTACCTTAAGCTTGCTAGAAGGGCTCGCTTCATTTTCAATCTTACACTCTGGGACCAATCTGTGCAAAAAAGTTATGGATTGATCTATAATCCCTTTGTCCATGGTTCTTTCCTTCATCAGTTTCTGAGCAACCATCATCATTAGTTCCGTGGGACTCATCTCTGTGATAGTTATCTTTTCAACTAGAGAAGTGTCAATTGCCAGTAATGATGTGCTAGCAACTGGTTCCCTACCAGATTCTCCTATTTTCTTTGATGATTTATCCTTTAATACCTCCTCACTTGCACCAGTGGCTTCGCCACTTGGTGCAGTTTGTGCAACTGCCGTTTCCTCTCTAGGAACAATATCCTCAACTTGTACATTAATATCTGAAGGACAATTTTCCTCAATGTTAGTATTCTATACAATGTTCTCTATATTAACCAGTGTCTCTATGTTTGTCTGTACATTTGTGTTTATTGGTGGCTCAATTTCCACTATCTTGATATTCTTCAAAACTGAGGGTGGAGTACCCATGATCCCTTTATCTTTCCCTTCAATCGGTGTATCTAGAGTATTAGTCTTTGTCTCCAGTGAAGTAAAGAATCCTCTATGTTCTCCCAAAAATTTCATCCATGCCTTTTGTGTTTCCTTTATTACCTCATTCATCCTTCCTAACATTAGGCTAGTTATTCTATGTTTGCTATTGAATACCTTCCTATCTGCAACCTCAATTGTCTTTTCCATCTCATCTGGAGTTATGCTAATACAAATAGCTAAAAGTTCTTGCATCTTAATGTGTTTGTCTTCTTGCATTGCAGATAACCTTCTAGCATCTAACATATTATATAACTCTGCCGGTATTTGATTTTCTATCCCTATTAATGCTTTCTTATAGATATCCAAATACAATAGAATTGCTTCCTCTACCTTTCTCTGTTCATCAACTTCTAATGTATCATAATAAGACTTAACATTTTTCAGCATCCCATCTTTAGTAATTTCATCAATAATTTCAGCACAAGTCATAGGTGGTATAATAGTCACATTACCAGTCTCTAGTGTCAAATCAATGTCACTCTTCTTCCTCCTTCTGGTAGTACCAGATGTAGCTATTGATGTAGCCTTAGGTGCCTGCTTTTGTGACGATAACTTGATAGTGACCTTCCTAACCTGTTGTTTCTTTGCTTCCACTTTAGGTTCTTCCAGTTTCTTCCTCACAACCCTTTTGAAAGCTAATGGTGTGTTATCTTCAGATTCAGAATCTGCAGTCACAGGTTCAATGTGAACTACTAGATCCTTCCTCTTTCTTCCTTTCTCTGGGAAAACATCAATGAGTGCCTTAATATCTTTTGAAACCTCTTGTACAAAATTACTTGCATTTCCTTCTTGATTTTCCTTTTTCTTCCGGTTCAACTCAATTTCAACCTCAGGAGTCTTCTGCTACGCAGTTCCATAGGGTTTCTTTGCCTCATCTATTTATGCATCAATTATGATTTTTGCATAGGCATCAAGGATTAATGCATCTACCTCGTAGCTCATTTCCTCTATCCAAATCTTCTAGAGCTTGTCTGCCTCCATGAGAGTCACATCCTTCTTAACCATAAAACATATGTCGGTAGAGTATTTCTCTACTATATGCTCAGGTATTCTTATCCTAGACCTCATAGATTTTTGAAAAGCCTTAAAATAACCCCATATCTTATCATCTCTTAGACTTCCTAATGCAATAATTGATTGTTTTAACTATCTTCCTACCGGGATGTCAAAACCCCATTGCTTCCTACCAGAACCAAGAGTATCATTCAAAAAGTATAGCATTAAACAAACTAATAGGTTTCCCTAAGTTGATCAATAACTCTTCAAGCATCCAGCCACAAAGATCTAACTTGATATTATCTCTCATCATCTTATATGCACCCAAAATACATGAACTGGAAACTAAATTTAGTCGGTTAGACTGAGTTACCTTGTAGCCTATAACCATGCTTCCAAATTTGATGTCAGTGTTGGTGATAGTGCTCACCTTCATCGATCTCTTGTTTGATGTGGCGCTAGTAATGTTCCTCACAAAGTCGTTTGACACTTTCTTATCTGGATGTTGCCCTGTTGATGACAAGCTAGTAATTGCCTAGATGGCTTCCTTAGTAATTTAATAGGGCCTGTCCAGCCATATGAATTCCCTATGTACTTTTCTTAGTACATTTCTGACTATTTCATCCTCGAACTCTGGAATATCCAGAATATCTGCGAACCCTATATCTTCATTGTGTTGATATGTTGGTTTGATCTTACTGGATTCTCCCATGAGTTCATTCATATACATTCCTTTGATCTCTGAAGTGCCTAAGTCCTCTATATGACAATGGATGTATGCCCTAACATCCTCTACATATACCACTCCCTCCAAAACGAGAGAAAACTCTCCAACCGAATCTTCCTTGGTAGCCGCACGTGGATACCGCTTGAAAATTAGCCTGGGGTGGTCCTTAACCTTTACTACAGTTGGATTTGCAATGAAAATAGGAATAGAAGATGATCCCACTTCCATGATTCAATAAAAATACCTTTAGATCGCTGCTGGTGAAAACCTCCAACAAATTCTTCCAGACGCCGATGTGATCACTCAAGAAGAAATATGATTGCCTCTGAATAGCCTCTGATCACACCAAGTCACTCTGAATCTCTTCGAAATTGCTGTTAATGCTGGGTGAATAATAATGAAGTGTATTCAACCTTTTATCCATCGAGAGAAAACCCTAATCTTCCATTGACATAAATGTTTGTTGGTGAAAGATACTGGATCTCACTGTGAACATATCAATGCCAGATAATCCTTTCCAAAATCTAGAACATCTTCCAAAATATCCTTCAGAGGCATATGCATCATCTTTCATGAAATTTTCCTAGCCCTAAGGCATATGTCTTAGTCACCGAATGAGCTTAATGCCAGTGCAGGAACAACCTCTTCTACCATATAGGTAACCAAGACATTCCCATCTGATGATTGCTCTTCAGTCTTCCTTACCCATCTCTGAGTATGATCTTGCCAGATTTCATTAACCTTCTCTTTTCCTTTTTCATTTGATCCTCCATTGCCAACAGATGGATTTTTGCTTCTATAGAACTTAGCAATATGCCCAATTTCATTGCATGCATAACATGTAACATTGTTCTTTTGAATTGCCTTGCTGAAACTGGTGAAATTGCTTGACCTGCACTGATTAGCCATATGTCCAAATTTTCCACAAGTATAGCATTTTAATTTCATTCTACAGTCTTCTGTCTTATGACCAATTTTGTTGCATTTAGAACATTTATCAGGAGCAGATTCAGGGTTCTGATTTGCTCTATTTCTACATTGCCTAGCCATGTGACCAAATCTATTGCAAATAAAATATCTACCATTAAATTTATAAGCATTGAATTGCCTTACCGGTGCCTTATGGTTTTGATCTTCATTAGTAGTACCAGAACTCTATCCTTGCTCAAATCCAAGTCCACTAGAACCTCCAATATGCCTCTGTCTCTTCAGTAAATCATCAAGTTGTGCCGAGATAATTTTGAATTTTTCTTTTTACTCACTTGTAGCAGTTAAATAATCTCTTAGTATTATCATTTGTCTCTTAAGCTCTTGCTCATTACTCTGGGATTGTACCAAATCAGTTCTCAACATATCATTTTCATGAACCAACCTAGCACATTCTTCAAATTTGTTCTTCAGGGATACAACAAGATTTTCTTCCTTTTTCTTTCTATCCTCAATCTCCTTAGACATCCTCATAGTTATATCTTGCATTTCATTCTTCATAACCATGTTCTCTTGACTCAATTTCTGACATTGTTCCTTAAGTGCATCTTTCTCTTCATCATCCTCATTTTGCAAAAGTTCCTTCCTCCTAGCTTGAACAAATGATAGCCTCTCTTGTAGAACAAGAATAAATTCTTTAGCAGAATTCAACTCATCTTGTAGATTTAAGTTCTTCAATCTTTCAACATCATAATATTCAAGTGCCATCTCAAGCTGCTTCTCGAAAGCCATATTCAATGATTTCGGTTTCAGGATCTTCCTCAAGCTGTTAAACTTCCTCCGAGGCACAAGGCTCTGATACCAATTGTTGGAAACCAATAACACTGAGAGGGGGGGTGAATCAATGTTATACCAAAATAGTAGATTTTAGCCTTAACAAAACATTCATACACCAACCGGTATATCGGTATAAACAGAATTGAAAGAAGTAATGCAACCAATAAGACAAATACATAAATGAGAACCATAACACACAAATTTATACGTGGAAAACCTCAAAGAGGAAAAACCATGGTGGGATTTGTGACCCACAATATCAATCCAGTGGCCATATGAAGAGATATTACAATAAATGATGGGCTTGCACTTGAAGGAAGGCTTACAACCTAGAGCACACTACTCAATCACAATAGGAGCCTCACTGACTACATAACATTCCAGACAACAATCCGGTGAAGTGTGAATTGCTAAGATAACATATTCTATGTTAGAATTGGTGGTATTTTGGATATGTTGATATGGTTTTGTCATTGATGTTAACACTTGTCATCACTTGTCAACACTTATTAACACTTGGAGATTTTGGTTATGTTCACCAACAAGACAGAGACTTATGCAAGACACTAGTATTTGGTTCACCGACAGATTATATTGTTCACCGGAACTTGGAATGACTTGGAAATTACTTGGTTATGTCGAAGACATTATTCGATCACTTGGTTTTGGCGATTTGGTTAATTGTTTATTCGGGTTTGCATATTCGCTGTTACCGGCAAATAGGTCCAGGATAAGCACTGATAGACTTATCTATTCTAGATCAACACGACATGTTATGGAGATGATTTATTATTATTGTAAATGCATTGAGCTGACATCATGCATCGGATATTGATTTGTTTGTAATTGATTTTATTGTAATATCTTTTAGTGAGCCGACCTATTCAAATGGTCTTAGGTTATGGTATATATGTAAGATCTTATTTGTAAGTTCGAATATTGATGGGATTGTGAATGCGAAAATGATTGCAATAAGGTATATGCGAAAATAAGCAAAGCTATACACGCAGACATCATTTGAAGGTTGAAGGAGGATTTTGTGAAGGCAATCAGAACTAAACCGGTACTAAATCTAGCATATGAAGATGCTATTTTATGTAGTACATTATCATTGGATTTAACCATCCAATTGTAGTCAGTGTGACTCTCATTTTGTGATAGAGCAGTGAGCTCTAGGAAGCTGGCCTTTTTGCATGTGCAGAATCCATATTGTAAACACATACTATCTGCAGTAGTATCATTTGATTGTGGGTAAGGTTTCCCACCGTAGTTTTTCCCCTTACAGAGTTTCCATGTACAAATATTGGTGTTATGTATTGTGGATGTTATTGTCTTTCTGTTTCATGCATTAATCTTTATCGGTACTGCAATTAACTATTAAGACTGTGTACCGACATAAAGTTTGGTTTACCGGTATTAAGCATTAAGTTTTGGTTAAGTTAATTTTGGTTGAATTTATTGGACAACTGATTCATCCCCCCTCTCAGTTGTCTCCGAGACCTAACAATTGGTATCAGAGCCTATTCCTCTTATTGTAGAAGTTTAACAGCTTGAGGAGATCCAATGTCTTCTAACTATTTCAAGAAGGACAGTCCGAAACTTGATGGAACTAACTATGGCATATGGAAGATCAGGATGGAGACACACTTGAATTGCATTGGAAAGGATATATGGGATGTTACAAAGAATGGCTATACTTCTCCTACTCAAGGTCAACCTAGTCCACCTAACTTGGCTAATGATGAGGAAAATGACTGCAAAGCAAGAGAAGCACTTTTGAGCGCATTGTCAGATCAACAAGTCATGGGATTGTTAGATAGATCTACAACTAAAGCTATTTGGGACAAACTGGAAACATTGAATGAAGGAGATTCCACAGTGAAAATTGCAAAACTTGAATGCTTCCGGGTCAGGTATGAAAGTCTGAAAATGGAAGAAGATGAAAGAATTTCTGCTTTTATGGAAAGAGTAAATGAAATTGTTTTGGGTATACAATGTTGTGGAGGAACCTTAAGTGAAGATGAGATTGTTTCTAAAGTTTTAAGAGCTTTGCCACCGGCATATAAAATGAAAGTTCTGCTATAAATGAATTAAGAACAATGCTTAATGCATCAATATCTAGAGACACTTTGGCTGAAAAACTTTCAGCTTTTGAGCTTGAGGAATTTGGTCATGTTGCTACTATCAAAATAGATCTAGCTTTTAAGGCATCATCATAAACTACATCATCATCATCACATGATAAATCTGATTGGAAAGCCTTCTATGCAAGAGAACTTGAAGAAAGCAGGAGAGAAAATGAAGAACTTGAAGAACTTGAAATACTATTTGCAAGGAAAATGCCTAAAGGTCCAACTGGAAGTATGTATGAAGGTAAAGCACCTTTTAAATGTTTTAACTATAATAAGATTGGTCATATGGCATCTAGATGTCCTGATAGACATGCAAGATTAAGAGAAGAAGCTAAAAGAACATATAAGCCTAACCCTGACTATTAGAAATACAAGTTTAAGAAGAATAGAGACAAATCTTGTTATTATGCTGATGAAGGAGTTACTGATGATTCTGATGAGGATCTGGCAAACAATGGATGGGATTTTGTTGCTATAACAGAAGATCAACTAACACCTACTGTTCAACCGGTAGAGCAGGCCCTGGCAGCTAAAGTTGAAGATAAGGATGAATGGATTATTGATTCAGGATGTTCACATCATATGACTAGTGACAAGAGTAAATTCTTAACCTTTTAGGATTACAATGGAGGTGGAGATGATAAAGCTTGTTTGATCAAAAGAAAAGGTACTATATCTTTTGATGGTAAGCACAATACTGATAATGTTTACTATGTTGAAGGTTTGAAGCATAATCTTTTGAGTGTTGGTCAATTAGTTGAGAAAGGATTTCAGTTACAATTCAAGAATGGTAAATGCAAAATCTTAAACAAAACTGGTTTGGAAATTGCAACCGGTAATCAGACTAGAGGTAATATCTTTCATTTGAACAACAATGAGAAAACATGCTTGATTGCACATATTGATGAAAGTTGGTTATGGCATAAGAGAATTTGTCATGTAGATTTTGACTGCATTATAAAAATTAGTACTACCAAGGCAGTTAGAGATTTACCTAAGATTGTTAAACCTCACGATCTGGTATGTAAGGAATATCAATTTGGAAAGCAAGTTAGAGCAACTTTCAAGAGTATTCCAGAGAAGTCTAACAATGTTCTTGATTTAATTCATACTGATTTATGTGGTCCAGTAAGAACTAGAAGTATACAAGGAGATAGATACTTTATGCTAATCATTGATGACTATTCTAGAATGTGTTGGGTTACTTTTCTCAGAGAAAAATCTGAAGCATTTGGGAAATTCAAACTATTCAAGGTGATGATAGAAAATGAAACCGGAAAGAAAATCAAATGTTTGAGATTAGATCAAGGAGGTGAGTTCACATCTAAGGAATTCAATACATTCTGTGAAGTGAATGGGATCAGAAGACAGTTGTCAACACCCCAGACACCCCAGCATAATGGAGTTGTGGAAAGGAAAAACAAAACTATCTTGGATGCAGCCAAAAGTATGATATCTGAAGCAAATCTACCTCATATATACTGGAGAAAAGTGGTCAATACAACTGTTTATACATTCAACAAAGTTCACAATAGAGGAGAAACAAGTAAGACCCCACATGAACTATGGTTTGGTAATACTCCTACTCTTAAATATTTCAGAATATTTGGAAATAAATGTTATATTAGAAGAGATGGGTATATTGGCAAATTTGATCCTAGAAGTGATGAAGGAATATTTCTTGGTTATTCATCTAAGAGCAAGACACATAGATGTTTTAACAAAAGATTGCAGAAAATTGTTGAGAGTGCAAATGTGAAGATTGATGAACAATTTAGAGGAAATTCAAGGTACACAGACTCTGAACTGGCAATAGAGATAATCACAAATGAACCTATTATGAATACAACGGTACAAAATGGTTATCCAGTTACACCGACATCATCTGGAGATTCAATTGTCACTGAAGAACAACAAGTAAAAACACCTCGGTATGTAAGATTGAATCATTCTGAAGATCAGATAATTGGAAACAAATTTAAAGGAGTTATGACTAGAGGAAGATTGGAAAATGAGGAGGTATGTCTTATTTCTCAAATTGAACCTACATCAATTAATGAGGCATGTGAAGATAAATATTGGATTAAAGCAATGGAAGATGAATTGGAACAAATTGAAAGGAATAACACTTGGTCATTAGTTCCCCGACCTAAAGACAAAAATGTAATTGGAACTAAATGGGTTTTTAGAAATAAACTTAATGAAGATGGCATGGTAATAAAAAACAAAGAAAGATTGGTGTGTAAGGGATATTCTCAGAAAGAAGGAATTGACTACAATGAAACCTTTGCACCGGTAGCTAGAATTGAGGCAGTCAGACTTTTATTGGCTTTTGTAGCACACAAGAACTATAAAGTATATCAAATGGATGTTAAATGTGCATTTCTGAATGGAGATCTTGAAGAAGAAGTTTACATTGAGCAACCTGATGGATTTTCTTTGACAGATAACAAAAAAATGGTTTGCAAGTTAAGGAAAGCTTTATATGTATTGAAACAAGCTCCTAGAGCTTGGTATGCTAGATTGGACAAATATCTTTTGAAACTTGGTTACACTAAAGGTAATGATGACAACAATCTATACTACAAAGTGACTAATGATGACATCTTGGTTATTGAAGTTTTTGTTGATGATATAATCTTTGGAGGAGAAGATGGTTTGTGTAAAGACTTTTCTGACAAAATGCAGCAAGAATTTGAAATGTCTGTGATTGGAGAGATAAAATTCTTTTTAGGATTGCAGATTTCATAGACTGATAAAAGTATATTCCTATATCAATCTAAGTACTTGAAGGAATTACTAAAGAAATTTGGCATGGAGAACTGTAAACCGGTAAACACACCTATGACTACAAATGATAAATTATCTTTGAAGGATGAATCTACACCTGTTAATCCGACTAGATACAAATCTATGAAAGGAGGTTTACTGTATTTGGCACAAACAAGACCTGATATTATGAATGCAGTATGTATTGTTTCAAGATTTCAGTGTAATCCTAAAGAAAATCATGAATCAACAGTAAAAAGGATTTTTCGGTACCTACAAGGCACCACAAATCTTGGCTTATGGTATCTTAGAGATGAAAACTTTGAATTATGTGCATAAACAGATGCTAATTGAGCAGGAGATGTGGATGACAGAAAAAGCACCACCGGCAGAGCATTTTTTCTTGGCAGTAGACTAATTCCATGGTTGAGCAAGAAACAAAGTTGTACAAGTCTACCAATAGCAGAATCAGAATATGTTGCAGCAACAACCAATTGTACATAGGTATTATGGATCAAGCAAATGTTGGACATAAAGGTAAATTGCAAAGAACCTATAACTATTTACTGTGAGAATACAACAACAATTGATATATCAAAGAACTCGGTACTCCAATCTAAAACTAAACATGTTTCTATCAAACTGAGCTTTTTAAAAGAGAATGTTGAAGCAAAAGAAGTGAAATTAGTTTATGTGAATACTAAAGAGCGGATTGTAGATATTTTTACAAAACCTTTGCCTAAAGAAACATTTGAGTATCTTAGAGAGAAACTTGGAGTCCTACCCCCACCGGTAGAGACTTAGACAGTTGATGTTTGTCATCAACCGACAGAATTAACAGAGAAATCTTTTTATTCCGGCTTTGATGAGGAGAGATACTTCTCAGGGGGAGTAGTTGGTATATTAAATAAGCTGGTATTTTGTATTTGGATTTGCATTGCTTTGGCATTTGATGTCGAAGGGGAAGAGATTGATATGGAAAAACACATTATCTTTTTCTTTTGGGGAGAGATTATTCCTAGGGGGAGAGATACTATGTATTTTGATTTCTGGTTAATGATCTCTTTGGGAGATTGTTGGTTTTTGGTTTTTAGCATTTCTGTTTTGGCACTTTGATGGTTTTTCCATCTTGTGTTGCCATCAATGCCAAAGGGGGAGATTGTTGGTATTTTGGATATGTTGATATGGTTTTGTCATTGATGTCAACACTTGTCATCACTTGTCATCACTTGTCAACACTTATCAACACTTGGAGATTTTGGTTATGTTCACCGCCAAGACAAAGACTTATGCAAGACACTGGTATTTGGTTTACCGACAGATTATATTGTTCACTGACACTTGGAATGACTTGGAAACTACTTGGTTATGTTGAAGACATTATTTGATCACTTGGTTTTGGCGATTTGGTTAATTGTTTATTCGAGTTAGCATATTTGCTATTACCGACAAATAGGTCTAGGATAAGCACCGACATACTTATCTATTCCAGATCAACACGACATGTTATGGAGATGATTTATTATTATTGTAAATGCATTGAGCCGACATCATGCATCAGATATTGATTTATTTGTAATTGATTTTATTGTTATATCTTTTAGTGAGCCGACCTATTCAATTGGTCTTAGGTTATGGTATATATGTCAGATCGAATATTGATGGGATTGTGAATGCGAAAATGATTGCAATAAGGTATATGCGAAAATAAGCAAAGCTATACACACAAACATCATTTTAAGGTTGAAGGAGGATTTTGTGAAGGCAATCAGAACTAAACTGGTACTGAATCCAACATATGAAGATGCTATTTTATGCAATACATTATCATTGGATTTAACCATCCAATTATAGTCAGTGTGACTCTCATTTTGTGATAGAGCAGTGAGCTCTAGGTAGCTGGCCTTGCTGCATGTGCAAAATCCATATTGTAAACACATACTATCTGCAGTAGTATCATTTAATTGTGGGTAAGGCTTCCCACCATTGTTTTTCCCCTTATAGGGTTTCCACGTACAAATATTGGTGTTATGTGTTGTGGATGTTATTGTCTTTCTATTTCATGCATTAATCTTTACCGGTACTGTAATTAACTTTTAAGACTATCTATCGGCATAAAGTTTGGTTTATCGATATTAAGCATTAAGTTTTGGTTAAGTTAATTTTGGTTGAATTTATTGGACAATTGATTCACCCCCCTGCTCTCAATTGTCTCCGGGACCTAACAAGAATATAGTTCCGGTTTATGCTCTGTCTGTTCCAATTAAAACCCTAAACCCCTATACCAAAATAACCCTTACAATAAATTTCTCACATACATAGTCTCTCTGATATATTTCACATTACATTACATTCACATATCCATTCCACATGCCTATAATTACAAAATGATCTAATCAATCTCCCCTATATACCCTATACAAATTTATGCCTTATGTCAGCTTACAAGGATATATACAATATCAGATTACATGTTGGCCATATAACATAAATGAATAAACATTAAAACAACTTGCTGATGCCGGATCCAAGAGGTGTTGGCTTCCAATACCGATGACCTTTACTATACCATGTCAGCCTGCATTGCTGGTGACCAAAGAAATCTTCTATCCTACCGATGCTAGTGTCGGTGTAGAGTCTGTGAAGTGCCCGCCGATACACCATATGAAGCCGAAACCCAAAATCATGTTGCCATCAATGACAACATAGTGAAACCTAACCAATCGAGTGTCAATTGCCAACATTGTTTACATAAAATCTTCATGTGATTTAAAATCACGATTGTACAACATATATTGAGAGCTCCCTCTATGTAGTTCATAACCGTTTTAATATAAATCAGCCTTCAATATTGAGATGCAATGTCCATAATACATATTTTTGAGCTTCAAGCGTTGTTGGAGGTAAATGAAATAGCATACAAGATATACGCAAAATGAGTTTGTTCCAAATGTAGACACTCAAAATTGTCATGTCTAATTAAATAAATATTTTATTTATTTAATTATCTAAGCCTATTTCTTCTATTAATTAAATAAATTTTTATTTATTTAATTAATTCATTTATCCTCTTCTAGCCTTATTTCTCATTTAAATAAATACATTTATTTATTTAAATTATCCCTTTCCTAAATTAAATAAATATTTTATTTATTTAATTGTCCTACTTCTTCTATTAATTAAATAAATCTTTATTTATTTAATTAATTCATTATCTTTTTCTACACATGACACATGTCATTCATCTCTTAATTCCTACACTACCTACCTCTTTCATTATTTTGGTATTTCTTTTACCTACCCTCTAATCCTAGCCGACCTCTCTTTTTACACCTCTCAATCTTAACCCTCCATTTCTTATTGTGTCTTCTATTTAAGGAGATGCTTTCTTCATTGTCAAACCCTAATGACATATCCTAATGCCTAATGACTGATTTTGGAGTACTTGGCTACACTACAATTCCACTTGCAACCACATTCCGTTCTTTGTTGAGCTCTTGTGCATACAAAAATCTGAGAGCAAGTATATCAAGCAAGATCAATGGAGATAGGAAGAATGGAGATCAAAACCCTATTGGACATGTGATGGTATAATCTTTGTGATTTTGAGTTATTTGCATTGTCTTAGGTTATCTTCATATGTTATGGTGGATCTTTGTTCATTGTTAGGCTAGGGTTTTGTGGTTGAATTCATTTAACCTTTCAATATTGTTATTATTGTTATCCATTTTCACCATACACATTTTGGCACGCCTGGTGGGACATGGATTTTTCTTAGATCTATGTTTTTTTTGCAGATTTTTCTAACCCTATATTGCTATTTTGTAAAACAATTTGGAGAATAACCTTGTGCAGCTAGGGTTTTGGACACAAAATCAAGATCTTGGAGAGATTCGATCATATCTCATAAACGGCTTGGAAATTTTGTACCAAATTTTTTTTTCAAGTTGAAGAAAGTATCAGGAGCTCTCAATCCAAAATTCAGAATTTTTGGAGCAAATTTTCAATTTTTAGGAATTTTTTATGATTTTTCATAAAAAATTTATTTTGAGAGCAAATGAGAGAATTTTTTGGATTTTCTTACATTTTTGGAAATCTATCATAATTATACACAGGATATATTTTTTGTGAATTTAATTTTGATGCAAAATATTTCCCTAAAAATCAGATCTTTAAAAATTAGGGTTTTTATTTATTTTGATCAGATCTCACAAACGGCTTCTAATTTTTATATGAGTTTTTTTGTGCAGGTCAGGAACAGTATAAAAAAGATTTAGTAAAAATTTTAGATTTTTTGGATCGATTTTGCATTTTATATGAATTTTTTATGATTTTTCATAAAAAATTAATTTTGAGAGAAAATTAGCGAATTTTTTGGATTTTATTACATTTTTGGAAATATCTTAGAATTATACACAGGATCTTTTCTTTGTGATTTTAAATTTGATGCAAAATCATTCTTCAAAAATCAGATCTTTGAAAATTAGGGTTTTACATTATTTTACTCATATCTCACAAACTGCTTGGATTTGTTGCAGGAATTTTTTTGTGCAGGTTTGTAAGACCATCAAAAATCTCCAGTAAAAATTTCAGATTTTTTTGATCGATTTTGCATTTTATATGAATTTTTTATGATTTTTCATAAAAAATTAATTTTTGGAGCAAATTAACAAATTTTTTGGATTTTCTTACATTTCTGGAAATATCTTGAAATTTTACAGGTGGTCTTTTTTTATGATGAATCAGGTCTTTGAATTGGTCAACAAAACGCATTATTGAAGGCCCCTATTTCATAAAGTCTTTTGGATCTAAAATTTACCTAACTTGTGTACTTGCAGGAAGGGGTGATCATTTGAAACAATCCAAACTACTAATAAATCTTTGTTGCAGGTCCTTGGCAAGTTTTTTTGGATTTTTATTGTGTGCCTTGTTTTCATAGACTAGCAAACACTTCAATTGGTGCACTAAAATTGAATCATTGTCTTTTGTGTCTTGAGCAATAGGCTCTTTTTGTTTAATCTTTAGAGGGCCTGTCTTCCCGTGTGGTCATTAGGACTACTAGTGAGAAGAGAACGACCCAAGTGGTAGCGAGGAAAACCCACCTCATCCAAACCACTATAATCAAATGTATTCATGGTGAAAACTATGAATAACGTATGCTGATTAGTTCATACCGACACTATGTCTCCCCATAAACCCGTTTGATCAAATTTATTTGATCATTTGTAGGGCGTAACCCCTACCGACTGGGAGCCTTCTGTATTTACAGAGCTGAAAGTGCCGCATGTATGGCCACACGAGCGGATGCCCTTACTAGCACCTTTTTGTTTTAGAAGCCCAAATCCTTCTAGTTGTTGGGGCAGGAGGTCGGACCTCTGGTAGCGGCCCACACACATACGGTTCTTAGTAGAGATACAAAGTTCGCCATGGGGAGTTTTCATGGGGACTGATGCTTGGCTGACCCGAGAAGTGAGTGCCGAGGGTGGAGCCAGTGAGGTCAAGCATCTAAGTATTCGCTCTGAATAGCGTAGCCTCGGGGGTAAAACCCCATGTGGGATCAACAACTATTGTCTTGGCCAGCCATAAGAATTGTGCTTGACTTATGTTAAACATTCAAACAATCAAGACCAAACAGCAAAACATTGTGTCTTTTGTGTTTTCAAGTGTATGCAAAACAATTTTACATCAAACAACACACTTTTCTTGGAGTCATTTTGGAGTCTAAACACTTGCAAACACTGAGTCCTCATCAACATTGTGTCCTCTTGTCACGAAAAATAGTCAAACATTCAGATTTGGTCACCACCAAAAAACTTCACAAATTGGAAAAATTTCACAGTCCAACAAACAAAAGAAATCAGTTTCGGCATACTTGAGCTTCCTAGGTTGTCTCTTCAGATTTCATCTAGCATTCAGCCTGTTCTAAGGTCTCACATAGTCCATCATTGCTTCACATCTCATTTTACATTCATACTTGTCTAAACTTGAGTCAAAAGGTCACTTGCTTGTCCTCATCATACTTTGTCAACACACTACATACAACAACACTTTGCTAAGTGGTCCCTCATCAAGGTTTCTTACCTTTGGGTCTCATTTGGTCTTACTTAGGGTCAAGGTCAGCTTACCTCATCAAGAGAAACGATCCTCTCTTTGGAAGTCACACCTACTCTACTACTTACATACTTGGTCTTACACTTTGGACATTGCAAGTACACCTCAGATTCATTTACACTCCATACAACTCTTGGTCTTCCATACTCTTTTCATATTTTTCATCTAGTCTCTCACATATTGGTCAAACACCTAGTTCATGGTTGAAACCCGCCTTCAAAAATATAGGAGAATAGCTAAAGAAGCTCAAGAATCCGTAAACATGAGTTCTTATGAGTATGACAATGATCTATTCTACAATCCTGAGCACACTACATTACCAGACATGAATGTTTATAGAAACAATCCAAATGTGGAAAGCACAAATGCTATAAACAACAATACTACACACAATGACAATGTTGACAACTCTTCAATACTATCAGCAGACATACAAGAATCCATAATGGATCCTCAATTCAATAGATTGGTTGAAGAGATAATGAAGAGAGATTGTCAATACTTTTTAAACATGATGGCACAAAGTGGAGCTAAAATACCGCATGATTTTGACTTATCTCAACTTATGGAAAGTTGACCCTCACAACAAGCTCAACCCAACATGGATCAAAGGAGACCAAATAGTGGAGGAAATAGAGGACCGAATATGATGCCTGAGTCACCATCAGTTTTGCTTCAAAAACCGGCAATCCCACATACACAAGCTCAAACATATGATACTTACATTCAAAGACCATCATGGAGGCCCTATGCTCAAACACATGCTCAAGGTATGGATCAATCGAGACAAGTGGATATTCAAGGACATCCTCAAAATTTTGACACAAGGAGACCTCATGTCAAAATTGGGGGCAACACAATGGAAAATGAAAGACCTGTTGAATATGGTTTATACACACAAAACAGATATGGAGTCCCTCAACAAGAAGTTATGCCAAGTGCTCCATATATGTCGCAACAATATAGACCTCCATATGGACATGTCTACGATCAGTATCATCCATACATGCAACAAGCTCCTCCTCAAATGGGTGTTTCAAACATGGGGTATGCTACAAGAAATCAGTCTCCTCCCAAGAATAATTTGGAACAACAAATTAGAGATCTACAAAAGAAAGTGGAGGACATGAGTACATCAAAACCTACATATACTATGAGAGATATATGCCCTTATCCCTTCGATAAGAGCATTCCAATGCCTCCATTTCCTCCACATTTTGTGACACCAAAATTCGACAAATATAGAGGGAGAGGAGACCCCAAGGCACACATAAGACAATTCTTCACAGCTTGCATTGAGGTAGCGGCAGAAGAAACATACTTGATGAGGTTGTTCCCACAGAGCTTAGGTGACCAAGCTATGGAATGGTTTTCTCAATTACCTCCCGGTATTAAGTCATGGGGCGACTTGGCAGAAGCATTCATTCAGCATTTTTCTTACAACATTGAAACAGATGTCTCAGTTACTACCTTGTGCAATACTAAACAAAAAGAAGGAGAATCTTTCGCAACATTTTTACAGAGATGGAGAAACCTAGCTAGCAGATGCTCTTGCGAAATTCCGCAAAAACAAATGGTGGAGATGTTCACACAAAATGTTAACAAGGCTATTGGCTATGATCTCAGAAAAGCTTGTTTGTCTACATTCAAGGATGTCATTGAAAAGGGCCTAGCAACAGAAAGAGTCTTAATTGAACAAGGAGTTATCAAACTATTCAAAGAAAAAAAAGAGGACTTCAAACGAAAGGACAAACCAAAATTTTGGAACAAGAACAAGAACACAGTTAATGATGGTGTTGTTGATGCCAACACAGTGAGACCAAAGTTCGTCTTTTCTGGATCAAGTTCTACCAATAATCAAGTGAACAATCAAACAACTTCAAAACCACGAAGGAAGTACACTCCATTGGGAGAACCACTTGAATCAGTATTCAAAAAGCTTGTAGCAAACAAAGTGATCACAGTTCCAGACTTTCCTCCATATGAACCAAAGGTCAAACCGAATTGGTGGGATGATGATGAGTATTGCGAATTTCATAAGAGTAAGGGTCACAAGACAGGTAATTGCCATCGATTGAAAAACATTGTGCAAGATCTCATTGACAGAGGAGATATAGAGATTGAGGGACATTCATCTAACCAAGAGCATGAGGTGTTTAAGGAACCATTCCCAAAACATGACAAGGGAAAAGGCAAAGTCACAGATGATCAAGCCAATTACACCAGAGCACCTTACAATTATGATTCTACCATCAATCACATCTCAATGGACAATCATATCTCTACCATTACTATCAAAAATAAAAATCCTGAGAATCCTCCTCAACGACCTAAAATTGTCCTAAAGGGTGTGGGATCTTCATCCAAAGCTACCTCCGAATGTCATGTTACAACCCGTCGAGGTAAGATCACGTTGCCAGGTGCCTCCACTAAGAATACCAATCCTTTATCTACCAAGCCTGAGTACGATCTTGTAGAACAACTAGGGAAGACACCCGCGCTCATCTCTATTCTTGAGCTCTTACGTATATCTCCTGCACATAAAGCTATCCTCGACAAAATCTTGAGAGACACTGCTGTCCCTACTGATCTGAACGTGGAGCAGTTTCAAGGCATGGTGGGATACCTATCCATTCCACACTCCCTCACATTCACAGAAGCCGATGACGCCTCCATAAGTCAGCCTCATAATGCACCTTTACACGTTGAAGCCTTCATACATAAACACCGAATAAAGCGAGTCCTGATAGATGGAGGAGCAGGTCTTAACATTTGTACCTTGAGTACCATAAGACAATTGGGATATTCTGACAAAGCTGTGAATTCTACAAACCAAATCACCATTAAGGCTTATGATGATGAAGAACGTTCGTCCAAGGGCACGGTCACCTTACCATTAAGAATAGGGCCAGTCACAAAGGATGTGGTTTGTCAAGTCCTAGACCTGGATCTCACATACAACATATTGCTAGGACATCCATGGATTCATGAAATGAGAGCAATACCATCTACATATCATCGATGTATCAAGTTTCCACACAATGGAGTTGAAGTGACTGTCAAAGTGGATCCAAATCCATTCATATATTGTAACAATCTGCGACCTAGATCAGAAATAACAATCCCAGTCAATTGCGAAGCTATTCCTTCATCGGCATATGTGGATCCTGAATCCTTAAAAGCTTCTACATCAAAACAGGCAGAGCTAAAAGAAGACAAGTTCAAGATTAAAGACATAGGATGTGGTGAGTATATCTTTCATGTTGATCAACTCCCACAGTCTCCTAAGCCATTCAGTCAACAGGAGCAACCTACAAACAATTTGCAATGCCAAGGAATTGGGTGTGAACCACCTAGTGTTGTGGCTACTAAGTCCGAATGCAAATCTCCTCCAGCGGTGCAAGCAACTCTTGATATCAATAGTCCTAAGAGTGGTTCCAACAAAGAATCTATTGAGTGTATCGCCAGCCCTCTTGACAACTCACATAGCTTTACCATATCATCCACTCATTCCATTTCCACTCCACTTCCAAACTTGGATCAACAAGAATTACAAAAGCCCTTACTAATTGGGGATCAAAAATCAAGCTTTGAAAAGAAAAATCTAAAAGTCAAAAATAAAGAAAAGAGCTTTAGTCCAAATCAAAATCAAAAGTTACTGGACTCAGCAAAAATCAAAGTCAAGGATAAAAATCCTATGAAGCAAAAAGAGAAAGAGTTGATCTCCCCTAATATCAAAATAACTGGGGGCAAAAGTTCTAAAATTTTAAGTCAAAAAGCATACTTGTTGATCCTAAGTCTCCATCATGCTATCCTACTTTCACTTCTTTTCACAATCATAAGCCTTCATAACTCTTCCACTTGTTCCACACATCCATCCCCTTCTAGTGATACATCATGGACCTTTAATGGAGCTTCCTCAAAGGACTTTGTTATCAGGGATGCCCAAACTTCTTCAGGTGACACGCATACGGGCCTGTGTAGTCCACACACTAGTAATTCTATCTCAATTCCCTTATCAAGGAAGACAGACACTCAAGCTACACATCATTCAGTCAAGGAACAATGCAGTTACAATCACAAAGTCAAGCCTCGCACATTTGAGGTAGGTGACTTAGTCCTCAGAGAGAACCCCAAGAATCAACAAGACAGAGATAAGAAGGGCAAATTTGAACCCAACTGGCTTGGTCCTTACATCATCACAGCGGTATATGGATCTGGGGCATATCAGCTCTCAACTACAGAAGGTGAACCCTTAGAGGATCCTATCAACAGCATGCACCTTCGCAGGTTCTACACATAATTTTCAGAATATCCTAATTCAAAAATACAAAAAAATCAAAAATTTTCAAAAATACAAAAAAAAATTATAAAACAAAAAAATCGTTACTTGGTGAAAACCTGGCAAACAGGCGCCTTGTGACAACAAAAAAATTGAAAAATCGAGAAAAGTAAAGAAAAATAATTTCGTCCAACGGTGAAAACCACTTCGGTGGCGCCCTGGGCAAGTACCATGGTGAAAACTGGGTCACCAGCACCATGCGTAGAGACATTGCTCCTCTCTCCTTCAGGATTCTCTTTCATCCTTTCACTTTGCACACACTCACAACCTATTCACTCACAATAAACTTACCCATTCCCATCATGGCTTGTTATTGATCTACCTAAGATTGGTTAGCCATCCATAACCCTCCCTTTTCACCCCCTTTTCATCCATAATAAATCGGATCCTATCTGTGACTACGGCCAATTCCTAAGTCTAGTAATGGGTGTGGAACTAAGAACGTCACGTGTTCAAGGAGTACAGTTTCTTCCAGCTTTCTTCAGTCTGTCCGCGCACAATCCGCAATAAAGCAGCATTTGCATCGCCAGTCCACAATAAAGTTCCGCCTTCTCCGCAATAAAGTATCAGTTTCATGGATTCAGTCAGTTTCAGATAAGACACAGCAGCAACAATGAGCTTCAACAAAATCAAATCTTTCAACAGACTCAGACAACATATGGTTCAGTGCTATCTATCCTTTTTGTGAAAGTGAACATTGTGACCACAATCGAATAAGACTTAAACAAGTGACAAGAGACACTAAACTTGAGGACTACAGTGGATGTTGGTGTCGAGTCTTGGTTTTCTTTTGATTTTATCTTTTTGGTGACATGTCTTTTAGCTTTTCCAGGATGTCTTTGACTAGAGATTCTATCTCCAGGATGTCTTTGACTAGAAAGGCGAGGATGGGGTATCGTCACCTATTTGCATTTGCTGTCTGTCGATTGTCTTTTAGTAATGCTATGACTTGTCCAAGGATATGAGGACACTGTGAGTCTAGTATGAACTGGGGCATTCCTTGTTTGTGACTGTCTTATCTCCATGCAAACAGGTACAATGACTTTCTGGGCCGAACAAATGCCTCGATTGTCATAACCTATTCTGCCATAATAAAGCTCAATGATGATAACGCACAAGAAGCTCTTTCACATTCATATCTTCTGTCTTCCATCCCCCTTTCTTGATTGACTTCCATTGTCCTTCTTGAGTCCGCGTAGCCCGCTATCACATGACTGAGTATAATGACACACCAAAAATATTTGCATTTCATATAGTTACACCTACATCACCACATATAAGCATTTCATACATACATATAGATATCACAATTGCATCACATCCTGCATACAACACATGTTAGCACATCTCACATTTTCATTATGTAAATAATCATAATTCCCGTCTTGGGGCAACTCTGTATCAGTTCATCTTATCTTCTTTGAAACAACGCGACAAGCCGCATTGTCTCAAAGAGGGGCAAAATGTAGACACTCAAAATTGTCATGTCTAATTAAATAAATATTTTATTTATTTAATTATCTAAGCCTATTTCTTCTATTAATTAAATAAATTTTTATTTATTTAATTAATTCATTTATCCTCTTCTAGCCTTATTTCTCATTTAAATAAATACATTTATTTATTTAAATTATCCCTTTCCTAAATTAAATAAATATTTTATTTATTTAATTGTCCTACTTCTTCTATTAATTAAATAAATCTTTATTTATTTAATTAATTCATTATCTTTTTCTACACATGACACATGTCATTCATCTCTTAATTCCTACACTACCTACCTCTTTCATTATTTTGGTATTTCTTTTACCTACCCTCTAATCCTAGCCGACCTCTCTTTTTACACCTCTCAATCTTAACCCTCCATTTCTTATTGTGTCTTCTATTTAAGGAGATGCTTTCTTCATTGTCAAACCCTAATGACATATCCTAATGCCTAATGACTGATTTTGGAGTACTTGGCTACACTACAATTCCACTTGCAACCACATTCCGTTCTTTGTTGAGCTCTTGTGCATACAAAAATCTGAGAGAAAGTATATCAAGCAAGATCAATGGAGATAGGAAGAATGGAGATCAAAACCCTATTGGACATGTGATGGTATAATCTTTGTGATTTTGAGTTATTTGCATTGTCTTAGGTTATCTTCATATGTTATGGTGGATCTTTGTTCATTGTTAGGCTAGGGTTTTGTGGTTGAATTCATTTAGCCTTTCAATATTGTTATTATTGTTATCCATTTTCACCATACACACCAAATACTTTGCAATTTATTAGTTTTTCAATTAGGGTTAGGCTTCAATTAGGTGTAGGGTTAGCTTTAGCATTTAATTAGGATTCACAAAAATTATGCTCTTCAAAATAGATCTCTCTGCATATTTTACATAGATTTTTTAAAATACATGTATTCTAGTAATCTTCTAATCAAGTTAAACACTATTTAGTCCCCATGTAGTTGCATGTTAAGTAATGAGGTTATGGAGTGTAGGTATGCACTGCTAATTATGTGTTACATCCCACTTGTGCCCTAGTTGTTTATATGTAGTATTTACGCCCTGATACATGTTAACCCTAGTGCATTTATGATATACTTGTAATTTGTTTAATGCGCCCTAGTTTTCATGCTTTAATTGATGAATATGTTCAGATGTTTATGCATATGTGAATTATGACAATTATGCTTACAATGATGATTTGATGGACTTTGATTGATTAATTGATGAATTTACAATTAACAATGTGATATAATGTTGTACTTCTTTCAATGAATTATGAATTGTCAGAACTAGACAAGATTTGGATCTAATTGATTTCATTGGCCAAGTGTGTGCAAGAGACCGTTGTCCTCCGTGAAGGGAGGGAAAGTATCATCAGGTCGGGAGGTAAGGGAAAAAAAGAACTCAACACCATTTGAAAACCCTAAGCTAAGTCAGGTAAACGTATTTTGACCTTGTCAAACCTTGTTAGCCATTGCGCTAGGTAACCTAGAGGGTCAGTGCAGAGAGTTTAGGGTTCACAACCCTAGGTTTTGTTGCTTCTCGAGGTAATACTTTATTAATATTATTAATTATTATTAATTATTATTAATTGATTATTTTTATTTATTATTAATCAAATGTTGCAGTGACTAATGTTTTTTATCGTATATATATATTACATATATATCTTATGTGAATACCTGGGCACGAGAGTACATATACACGGTCGTATACGTGCTTCCACAGTCAAGTATACATAAGATGTATAAGTCGTCTATATATATATATAAATATATATAAATATGTATATTTAAATCACAATTAATTATATTGCAAATACAAGGTTTATTTAATAAACAAATTAATATTTAGCCAATTTTATTTGACAATTTTTATAAGGCAAGTGAATGGAATTAAGGGGGGGGTGCCATGTCATTTATAAATCAATAAGCTAACATTTAAAGCCACAAAGTGAATTTAAGTGGCACAAATATTTTACCCATTCTTGGCACCATCTATTTAATTCAATACTTGGCAATAATATTACATTGATAGAATAATGACATTTATCTTTTAATTTTTTTTTTTGCATATCTACCAACTATTATCGCATGACCCATATATATAAAATTTGAGGCATAAAGGAGTTGAGGATATTTACACTTCGAAATATGCTTTATCGGGCATTTGATGGAAATTAAATTTGAAGTTTAAAATCAAACACTTCATAACATATAGATATGAAAGATATTTTTCACGGGCATGATTTTTATGAGGGAGCTTCTTCAGGAAGCCAAAAAATGCTGAACGTGTGAGGATGGAGCATGAGTTTGGCATGACTCCTGTAAATTTAGAAAATCTGCTTGGTATAAGGGAAAATCCTTGTGGAAAACATTTTTCAGGATACTTAAACTGATTTGGAAAGAAAAGGATTCATTCTGCTTCTTCTTGACGACATGAAAAAGGGTTTTGCTCTGCTATTTTTTTATTGTTCAGCTCAACCATTATGAAATATAGAGGGTTTTATTTGAGAAGTTTGTTGGAGTGCATTCTTTGACGAGGTTATACATTTCTTAGGTCATGTAGTCTGGCTACCCTACGAATTTGACAATTCTTTTTTCGTTTCTCATTCAAGTTTCTAGAAAAATAGAGAAAAAGAACGAAATGCAGTGTATTCTTCCTTATGTCTTGAAATTTCTGAATTATTTTAATTATGTGGTGCGAATGTTGAAAAGTATTCTAGAATGGATAAGGGTAAACCCTTATGCAGTCTTTAAATGACAAAATACGTATTATATTTGCTTATTTCTGTATTAAGCCAGATTTACCTTTTGTTCTTGGTAAAATTAGGATGGTTATGAGATTATGAACTGGTTCTCATACCTGCACAGTTATGGAATATATATATACACACACACATATATGTGTGTGTGTATATATATATATACACACACACACATATATGTGTGTGTGTATATATATATACACATACATACATACATACATACATACACATATATATACATACATATACACACACATATATATACATATATATATACACATATATACACACATATATATGTATACACACACACACACAAACACACACACACACACACACATATATATACTCATAAATATACATATATATATATATATGTATGTGTATATGAATTTTTATTTTAATTTATATAATAAAATAAATTTCAACTCAAAACCTAAATTCAAAGTCTAGAGAGAAAGAGATTAACTTTATTTTCTTGTTTCATGCAAATAATTTAAGGATAACATGTGTCCTTAGGGAGTTATGCTTATGATAGCACATCATTTGATTATTATCTCCATCTCTATCTCTCTCTACTATCTATATTTTCTTACCCCTCCTTGTATCTATCTCTTCCTCCTCTATCCTTTCTACTATATCTATCCCTATATCTCTCCCATTTTCTCTCTCTTTCTTCCTCTCTCTCTCTCCCTCCCTCTCCCTATCTCCCTATTACTCCCTCTTTTTATATCTCTCTACTCTCCTATATCAACTCTCCAATTCTCTCCCCCCTGCACGTGCACGCGCGCGCGCGCGCACACACACACACACACCTTTCTCCCTCTCTATATCTATCTCCATATCTCACTCACACATGCATTTCTTATTTCTCCCTCGCTATCTCTATCTCTATATCTCTCTCACCCACACAAACACACACTCTCTATCTCTATCTCTATCTCCATCTCTCTTTTATACATCCCTCTCCCTTTATCTCTCTTACTCTATCTCTATATATCCCTTCCGATATATTTTTGTTTCCATCTCTCTATCTCCCCCACTCTCATTGTTTTTTGTCTTTCTATCTCCATTTCTCCCTCTCCCTCTCTCTCACCCCTTCTATATTTCATGTTATATCTACTCTATCCCTCCTTCTTATCCCTATTTTTTACCACTACAACTGGTAAATTAAATAGAGGAAATAATAATGTACATGACAATGCATACCAAACATGACAGTAAAATATATCTTTATTCACACATTCAATTATTACAGAGAAGAGACCAAAGATGGTCGGCGAAGGATTACAATAGATCTGACAATACCATGCCCCTTCCTTGACAGTACACAACATATTTAAAGGACCCAATGGTTGCTGAGAGGTACACAACCATGAACCAACCGATACATAACTACTCGAGACTGACAACCCACTCAATACAATTAATTAATACCTTGTCGGATAACAAATATTATCAAACATAACAATAGGCAATTTATGCCGACAACATCATCCCCTCCAAAAGAAAAAGTCATCTTCTAGATGACAAGCAAACATCAAGTAATATTCGAGAAGATTAATGACAGACAACGACTTCGACTAGACAACCCCAACTTGTAGTGTACCCGCCAAATCAAATGGGGGTTCGGGGGCAGCGCCCCTTGCGGGGTCGAGGGGCAGTGCCCCTCGTAGGGTCCCAAGGTAGCTCCCAGGATACGCTCCCTCGCCAAAACCACACAAAACTCCATGGTGCACATGATTTTCGTAATTTTTTAAGATGCCAAGAACAATGCTGATGAAGCCAAAAAAAGAGCTTTAACCAACATTTGCAACATGTTGTGAAGAAACCACTTTGCTGTATGAAATGATAGCATTGAGAGGATTGTACCATATATGACACGATGAGAACTCCACACACATGTTGAGGTTGATGATGTATGACTAATTGGTGTTATCATATAGAATGCAACCATTGTTGTATGATGCAAAATAAATGCTCTACTCGTACGGTGTCGACAATAAGCTTTGTCCATACGAGATGAAGTATCCTCCATGCGGTGTGGGCAATATGTTCTATCCATATGTGATGGAATTGAAATACAACAATAACTCCTTGAAACTTCAAAATGTGCATTGGTAGTAGGGAACGATGCACTAGGTGCCGTACGGAAGGAATGCACCTGTGATACCGTATGAGATGAATGAACTTGCCATGCCATACGAAATGAGTTGAAAGCCATATAATACAAAGAAATGACCGTCGTGAAGTTCGTACGATTATTCCACAATTATGTCATATAGTTGGACGTATGGTTTTGAGGTGATGTATGTGGCAAGGAAAAGGTGGCTGTACGGTGGCAATTTCCTCATGGCAGTTTGATATCCGTACGGTGATTCCCTCCTGACATTTTGATGTCCATACAGTGGTAATTTCCTCCTGGTAGTTTGATGTGATGTTGTCTTGGTCTTTACTTGCCTTCATGTCTCCTTCCGTACAAACTCCTTACGGGTTGATCCTTATTCCCTTCGTCCAACCCCAGACCCTACCAATGTACGGTTTGTCTGTGTGGCTTTTCTGAATTTCACCTCTGTACAGATTTGTGGTATGAAACTCTTCTTGGGCAGTATTCTGCAGGGCGTATGGATCCTTTTGAGGTAAATGGTGTGATTCCAAATTCCGTACGGATTATGTGCTTTCAACTTGTACAACCTTCTCTCATACAACCCGCCTATAGCATACAAATGACGTGATTCATTATTCCTGCAACTTTTTTTCTCCTCATACGGCCTAACCCCATACAATTCCTTCGAGCCTAGTGAACTTTGCACTTCCTCAATTTCACCAATCTGTAGCATGTTACAATTGGGGTGGAAGACCTCATAATCCTCCATCTTCTAGTGAAATAATCCATCAAGAGAACTTGTCTCATCCTCAAAGAAATCTTCCAGTTCGAGCATCGCTTCATTGTTTGGTTTCATGCCTTTCCTCCCTCCGTCTATACCCAACTCTCCACCCTCAAACTCAAAGTTTGAGGGTGCCAGTTCTTCACTCACTGCATGGTTCCTCAAGTAAATGATGTGCTTCCTCCCGTCACTCTCGATCGAGAGTGTGTTTCACTTCCAGTTATGATTCGCCTTGGTAGTAATCAACCATCCCCTCCCAAGGAATGCATCGTACGCCTTCTTCTGTAATCGGATGACTACAAAGTCCAAGAAAATTTGTTGTGTCCCAATCATTACTTTTGTGCCATCAATGTTCCCAACGGCTGGATGTCGTGCTGGTCGGCACCTACCAAGTGGAAGGTTGGTGACCAAAGCTTTGGTTTCCCCAGACATTTTCATCTGTCTTCTGGAAGTACATTTACTCTCGAGCCTCCATCGAAAATGGTGTTTGTCAACTTCTTCCCATTATTTCCATCTCGACGATCGCCGACTTCCTCCTGATGCTCATTGTCAACAACATTGGATCACTGGACTCATTCCCTTTGGCTGATGGTTTTCCTGTCAGTTCCTCCTCATGTGGCTTACATTGTTTCTGGATGAGTGTGTCGTCACTGACTGTTTAGGCAAGTTCCATTCTCAGTTGCGACATAGTTTGAAGAAGGTCTTCCATCTTGATGGGTACGGTTGTTTGTAGCACCTGCTGGACTATGTTCTTCTTCGGCTCCCGCAGTGACATACTTGCAGTTCCATTGGAAGTTACTTGTTACTTCACCAACACTTGTTCTACTTTGGCTTGATCCTTTTCCATACCAGAGTTTGAATACATCACCTTCTTTGTTTGTGCTCTTATGATTTCCAAAACTACGTCCTCTTGTTCCTCCACGTCCAACATATTAATACCCTTCTGATTCGGGCAGTTGGTGTCTTCATGGTCACGTGGTCCACACCATTTGCACAATAATTGTATGTTGTCTTTCTTGTTATGGCAGTCTCTCGCAAAGTGTTCCCATTCACTACATTGTCGACACTGTATGATAGGACATCCTCTGGAGTCGTACTATATTTGGTTTCACCCTCGTTGATTTCCATAACCACTTGGCAATACATTTTGTGATTTTGATGGGTTGGACTCTCCCTATGTGAAGAGTACTTGTGTACTTCTCATCTTCAAATTGTACGAGCACTCCTTGATTGAATGCCCAAGTACTTGGCAAATTTCACAAAACATATTTCTAGGACAATTACCTTTCGTGTACCCCTCCCTTTTGCACTCAATACACCATAGTTCATTAACTTCATTGCTGGTTCCTTTCTTAGCCTTAAATTCTTTCATCATTCTCAATATATCCCATCGAAGGGCTCGTATGGTTTTAGATTTTTCATCACCACTACCTTTGGTGCTCTCATCATCATCGGTCTTCCTCTTCTCTCGGGAGGAGGTTTTATTTTCACTCTCGATGTCCATTGCTCGATTGTACGCATTGACGTATGAGGACAGAGGCACTACTTTCATCTTCTTGCGCAGTGAGGGTATCAATCCCTGCGTGAACCACCTCTTCTTCAATCCGTCGGCTGGCTTGTTTTCCATCTTGTTCAACAGTTCTTTGAGCTTGCAGTTGTAAGCGTGTACACTCTCATTTTTCCCTTTCTTAGTATTATAGATTTCAGCCATGATCTCATTATCATCCCTCAAGAGTTTGAATTCCTCCTGGAACGCCCTCTTCAGATCACTCCATCTCGTCTTGTGCTAGGTGTCGAGGTTTGTGTACCAGTCAATGGCGATCCCCCGAAGGGTGGCGGGAAATGCCTTCATCCAGTAGTCCCTGTCATCTTGGCCATTTGCCTCCCAAATGGTTATGCATGTTTTGCAATGTCGTATGGGTCCTCCGACCTATCTCCCGTGAACTTTGGCAGTTTTTGCTTCTCCCGGGTGTTCAACATTGTTTTCACTCGGAAGGTACGTGTGTATTCGCCTTGTGTGCCGGACCTGGGTGGACTATTTTGAACGCTACGTTTTGGTGCTTTCCCTGCACTCTCGGCCATGCAGGCCTCCTCTACACGTCCACCTTCAACGTCCCCAACACTTCGAGTACTTCCAGGTGTGTCGAACCTGAGTGAACTGTTCCGACCGCTATGTTCCGATGCTTTCCTTGCACTCTTAGACACGCACACATTCTCTACACATCCACCTCCAACATCCCAACACTCCGAGTACTTCCAGGCTTCAACTCATCTCTGTGCTCCCTCCAGCCGAGGGTCGGCAAATCACCTAATCGCTTGGTCTTGACCACCCTATGACCTCTTCTCACCTTTGATGGGATCTATGGACATGAATCACTCAAGGCTGACCCAATTTATTTTAAGGAAACAATGCCAAAATGTTTACCGCTACAACTGGTAAATTAAATACAAGAAATAATAATGTACATGACAATGCATACCAGACACGTCAGTAAAATATATCTTTATTCGCACATTCAATTATTACAGAGAAGAGACCAAGGATGGTCAGTCAAGGATTACAATAGATTCGACAATACCATGCCCCTTCCTTGACAATACATGACATATTTAAAGGACCCGATGGTTGCCGAGAGGTACACAACCGTCAACCAACCGACACATAACTATTCGAGACTGGCAACCCACTCAATACAATTAATTAATACCTTGTCAGATAATAAATATTATCGATCATAACAATAGGCAATTTATGCCGACAACACCTATCTCTCCCTCTCTCCTCATGACTCCCTATTTTTATATCTCTACTTCTCCTCTCTAACTCATACACACACTCCTTGTTTCTCCCTCCCTATCTCTATCTCTATCTCTATCTCTATCTCTCTTCCTCTCTCTAAACCTTTCTCTATATTACTTGTCTCTATCACCTTTCTATCTCACTCTTGTGCTCTCTCTCTCTCTCTATATATATATATATCATTATTTCCACCTCTATCTACTATCCATATCTTTCTCTACTTATATCTCTTTATTTCTCTATCTCTCTCCCTCTCTATCTCTTCCCCCCTCTCTCTCTTCTCCCCCTCTCTCTCTTCTAGTATATATCTCTTCCCCTCTATCTCTCCCTATTTCTCTCACAATCTCTCCATATCTATTTGTCTATATCTAGTTCATTCTATTTGTTTATCTCTTTATCTCTCTTCCTCTCCCCCTCTCTCTATATCTTCTTATATCTCTATCTCACTATCACTCTACCTCACCATCTATATATCTCTCTATCTCTCTCTCTTCCTCTACATATTTCTCTATATCTTCTTTTCTATCTTTCCCTATTTATCCCCCTATCTTTCTATCTTTATCTCTATCTCTATGTCTATCTATCTATCTTTTCGCCCCCACTCGCGCACCCCCCCGTCTCTCTCCCTCTCTCTCTCTCTATTTATTTTTCTCTACCATATCTATCAATTCCTCTCTCCTTTATTTCTTTATCTCTCCATATCTCTCTCCTCTGTATCTTCCTCTCATCCTTTGTCATCTCTCTCTCTCTCTCTCTGTATCTCTCTTTATATATATACATCTGCATGTCTCTCCCTCTCACCCTATTGAAAACATAAGATGAGCCTATTAGTAATGAAACTTTATTATCTTCTTGATTCCAAGGTTTTATTTCACTTATGATTGTGTCCTTGTATTTGGATGTATAGTTAATTTGAAGCTATCACTTATCCATTGAGATCTTTGTTGCACAAACAACATCATTTTTTAAATAGCGTTCCAATTGAACTTATGTACTATACAAATTTATGCATAAAATATATCAAAATTTTCTATAATTGACCTTCCACACCTCTTCGGCATAACCATTGCACACTAAATTACAATTACTAATTACTATTATTCTGGGAAACCTTAATTGTTTAACTAGCTAAATTAACGATCTTGAATAATTTGGTGCCCTTGAAATGCAGTGGAGGGCTCTATGCATGCCATGGCAACACATTTTTCATTATCTTGACATCATGAAAACTAAAAGGCCAGATCCCAAGTTAGAGTGATGTAATAACTCCTCTACATCACCGAAATGCAGGAGAAATTTAGTTTTAGACGTTTATCGACCTTTTCGATGGTTAGGGAATCCAGGTGCCAATGGTCATCTGAATTATTTTGTCAATTTAGAGGACAATACCCAAAGTAGAATTTGTGGTATTGTAAACACATAACAAATCATATAAAATTTCATTTCATTGAAAATTTGTATGAACCATACAATTTTTGGCAAACCATGTGAAAGAGAGTTGTGTGCCCTTGAATTTATCCCATTTGGGCAAACTCTGTAAAATAGAGTTGTATGCTTGGAATGTATCCAATTTGGGCAAACTCTGTAAAAGAGAGTTGTATGCCCGAGCCTGTACAATTTAGGCAATCTTGTGAAGGAGCGTATGCCTATAACTCTGTAACTCCTTAACTTTCCAACTCCTTGCAATTGGATTCGAATTGGGCTTATTTATAAGCTTTCAAAGAAGCTGAACAACCACCACATTTATGCCCTCATTGGAAGTCGAAAAGGCAATCCAATATTGAAAGGTTATTACATTTATATGAGGACAAAAATTAATTAAAGATTAAAATATTTAATACTCACTTATTTCTGATCATTACTCCCTTCTTGAAAGGCAATGGGCCCCATTTCTCGATCATCTTCCAAATAAAATTCTGCCATGTAACTTGAAAGTGCTAATGAGACTCTCAAGAGAATAATCACTTCTTCTTCATCTGCTGTAGCATCAGGAGCCTGGTCAGCTTGAGGTGTACCAGCTATTGGTTCCTTGGTAGATGTTGCAGTAGCTTCCTCATTTCCTTCTGCTGAAGACAAAGACAAGGAAGAGTTTGGCGTAGTATGGGCAACGACTCATTGGCTATAGATGCACCTGCAATGATCGAAATGGTTTTGATACCATCGATCTGAAATATTTTGTCAATTCAGAGGACAATACCCAAAGCGGAATTTGTGGTATTGTAAACACATAAAAAATCATATAAAATTTCATTTCATTGAAAATTTGTAAGAACCATACAATTTCTGGCAAACTCTGTGAAAGAGAGTTGTGTGCCCTTGAATTTATCCCATTTGGGCAAACTCTGTAAAAGAGAGTTGTATGCCTGGAATGTATCCAATTTGGGCAAACTCTGTAAAAGAGAGTTGTATGACTGAGCCTGTACAATTTAGGAAATCTTGTGAAGGAGCGTATGCCTATAACTCTGTAACTCCATAACTCTCCAACTCCTTGCAATTGGATTCGAATTGGGCTTATTTATAAGCTTTCAAAGAAGCTGAACAACCACCACATTTATGCCCTCATTGGAAGTCGAAAAGACAATCCAATATTGAAAGGTTATTACATTTATATAAGGACAAAAATTAATTAAAGATTAAAATATTTAATACTCACTTATTTCTGATCAAATGGGGTAGGTACATTAAAGCATGAAAATGGCATGTTTCAGGCATTTACATGGCTTGCGAACCATGTAATGTGCCAAACCATTTATATATCTTTCACAAATGTAGGTTGAAAATATTGTAACCTAGCAATGGCCGATTAGAAGGTTTACAATCTCTTTAGATGATCGATAGACAAATGAAATGTTTGGGAAAGATCGATAATCATAGCTTTGATCGCTAATTCATGGCTGAGCTTACACCTTTGATATTCAAGAATGCGCTAAATTCTTCATTTGTACAATCAGATTATATGGAGTGGCTGTTATGTGATACCGCCGCCATTATGGCAATATAACAATTGTAACTTAGTATGATGTAACAAATGAAGATTTTTAATGATGTTCATGAGATCAAACAGTTTATAGGATCTATAACTGATGACAAAATAATAATTGAAATTGTTATAAAAATCGAACAAATATTTCAACTGTCCAAATCATGACTGAATGATTAATGAACAACGACCAATTTCCCTTCTCTTGGGTCTTATAGAGGACCTTCTATTCATTAAATGCATACCAAATATGGCTTAAGCAGGTCACAGGTACAAAACAAGACAATAAAAGAAATTGGGTGCCATTTATAATTTGCATTATCTTAAATTCACATGGAAAATATAAGAGAGGACTCCCACAATGAGAATATGAAGTGGTATTTTTAGCTTTTCGAGTAGACTCAACCTAAGACCTTCTATGTAGGAAGCTCACAACTAACCATTATGTTGTGAGGCCATCCCATTGATGGTAATTATTATTATGAAGATTGAATATTTTAATTAATTTAAGTAGATATATAATTTTTATTTCTTTTATTCATTTTTTTTTTGGGAATGAAATGAAGTGGTTTATTGTTTAGTTAAATGGGCCTCTGATTTATGCTTAGCTATAATCTAAGAACTTCATCAATTATTTCATCATAATCATAAATATTTTCATTATGATTCCTGTTGGTAGTTTGTTTCATATTTGGATCATGCACTATTTTTGTCAGTTCATCTTGAATTTTTTTATTGTTAGCTTTTTTGATAGCTATGATTATGTGGAAAGTCTCTTATATTGCAAACATATGTAATTTAAAATTTTAATATATTTTTGTTCTTTCCGTCCATTGTTTTTTAAGTGAAGTTAATTAAGCTTTTATATGAATCAATTTGATTGAATTGGGTTAGTTCACTTCAATTGTGTACACATTAAACTAATTGTCAAATTGATTTAATCAAATGTACAATGAGAACAAATATTTAAACCAAATCAAATTCATGGAACATCGTTAGCCCCATTTATATACCTAATTGAACAAATTACTTGTTTTCCTTGTCACTAGCATATAATTTTTTTGTAGTTGATGGGTTGTGATAGATATTTTGGCTCAAAAGAAACACCATAGGGCATGTTCATGAAAATTTGATTTCCTATTCACACAATTGCATCAAACTCATAGTTATGTTGGACTACACCATTCTCAAATCCAAGATTTTCGTTGAGTTATAAATTAGGGTGTGCTCTATAGAAGTGCCTGGATCTAGAGCGCTAGTGGATGCATTATTTCAGCCACAAATTCTTACATATGCCACGAAAACTGTTTTTCTTGTGCATGATATACATTTTTTTTTAAATTGATATTTTTTGTGACAATAAATAAATCTATGTTGCATATTGTCTCAAAATGACCCCACCAATTTGTTACTAGTTCTCTATCCTTACTACATATATTCATCTATGTCTTGCATTGATAATCTGTAAATTATATAACATGTAATATCAAAAAAATTATATCATGGTCCGCATATGTCACATATTGATAAACAATAATACACATTTTTGTTTATATACAACTTTAAATACCCTTTCTCTCTATTTTCAACTTTGTAATTAAAAATTAATTTGGATTATTTTTTAATGCTTTAGAATTTTATAAAGCTATCTATACAACTGTTCTATTTGTACTATATGTCTTTTCACCACTTGAATGTGGACAATAGTCAACTTTCTAAATAAAAATATTAAGAAACTCAAGACATCTATAAAAAATTGTTGCAAATTTTAAAAAAAAGAGTTCTATAACGGAATATCTACACAACAACCATACAACCTATTCTTTAACTAATTAGATCATCAAATCAATTACATTATTTACATTAATTATTAATGACAAAATTCTTTGCATTCATGACAAGATTAACAAGAACTTGATGCAATGCAGTTCTTGTTATCTTTGTGGTTATGTGAATTTGAATATATTTGTCAAATTTTTATTTTTATTTTATAAGGTTAAATATCCAAAAGCGAGCAAACATAATTATTTTCAAGCTTTTTGGCAAAGGTTGAAGTGATTTTCCTCAAATGTTGTGAACCTTGTTGAGACTTGTGACATAGTGGTGGAGATGATCATCAAAACCATTGTAAAAAATTAAAGTGAATCTCTCTCTCTCTCTCTCATTTAAACATGATCTCACAAACCATAAGATATGTAGAGCTAGATAAGGTAGATCATTTGATACTATTTTCACAAATTCATAACTTCACCTGTGTGGGATCAAGAATGTGGGTTTTTACAAGTATTTGGAGAATTTTTTTTTTCTCTGTGTAATGTTAATTTTAGAGATGCTTTATTGGAATTAATGCGTTTATATTACAATTGTGAGGAGACTTACAAGAATGCATACAATTGTTTTCTTTTTAATGATTGTTGTCATGATTTATAGCAAAGAGATCAAGTAGTAGTTCAATCCAAACAACAATTTTCCTCACTAATGGTGCACATTGATATTTTGAAAAAGTTTCCTTACTAGTTCTTATCCTTGGTGCATGCTATTAGTAATGATTATTTCTCATCTCTATGCAAAATTTCTCTTTAGACAAGATTTAAATATACAATCTTTGGTAGGTTCAAGGGATGCTTCTAAATACTCTCAGCTAGGCCTATTGCAGTAGGATTTGTTGAAGATAGTAAACTTGTTCTCACAGCATACAACAACACCACACTCAATTCTATTTCTAAGGACATTAGTCTCAAAACTATGTCTAATGATATACCCATGTATCTCCCCATCTTGTTGTAAAGATCCACTTTGAGCACATGTTGCGAGAACCCTTGAAAATGTATATATTCATTGAAGTATTATTGTTGAGTAACATTCAATGTCTTAAATGCATTTAATTGAACTCCATATATGCTTTCACCTTGCCATGACTATGTTGTGTAAATACCATAGTGCAAGAAACAAGACATGACATCATCATACAATAAATAGGCATCTTATAATCAATAATCAAATAATTTTATACAAGGGTTACAATAATTAACAACCAATAACATAAAAATAAATGGTGCCAATCACCAACACCAAGCAATGAGTGTGATGATTCAACAACACTCATACAAGAGAATCACATAACATATTAAGTATTATGAATATAATAAATAGTAGAAATATAATAATAGACATGGATTTAGAGTCTCATCATCCTAGTTTTCATACCCACATGGATGTAAGAGATAAAACATAAACACAATTGGGTCTTCTCAATGCAATTATTCAATCAATCTTATTCTATTAAATGATACCCCTTTTAGGGTCTTCATGAGGGCATACCCTAGTTTTGTATGAAAATAGGGGTTCACTCTACTACCAACTTTAGAGTTCAATGATAATCACTTGACATTCAAAGCTCATACCTCTTTAAAGGGTATCTCTTCCTTGAACTCTGCTAACATGGCCTTAGAGTGCCCTATTGCTCCCATTGTGGTTCCTCCCACTTCATGCTCAAAGGCCAAAACTAAAAATACTCTTGCCATACACTTGACTCCTGCTACACACTTCACTCCTATTGTACCAATGAATTCCTTTTTGGCCAAGTCCTCTCTCATGGTTGAAACCTGTCTTCTGACTGGACCTCTTGTAGTCCCTCATATAGTTGTTGATTCTCGAGTGGAGGAGTCACTTCTTGTTTCCCATGATTATGGGGTGCACAATGATAGTATTGCTTATAATATGGTTCATTGGAGGAGGAAAGGTTCTTCTTCTTCTCCCCTTTCTCTTTCATGTGTTACGGAAGAGAAGTTTCCAATTTAGGGTTGGGAGCCTTATTTTTCACCGGTTCTGTGCTATAATCAAAAGGCTTGTAATTTTTAGCTAGGCGTTTTCTCAATCTCACGTCTTGTGAGATTCATCTCTTTTACCTTGATGACTATTTTGTATTGGGTTTGGTCCAGGCTTCTTGGGCTTATCTAATCAAAACTCTAGAGTTCAATCCTAACTCAAAAATATCTAAAATGACCCAAAAGGTTATGACACAAATAATGAGGCCAAAAAACATGACACCCATGATGAATTCTATCTTGTAAAACAAAAAGTATTTACATGGCCTAAATCTCAATTTTCATAAATTTGTAAATACAATCTCAAACACTATTCACATCCACCATAAGTGGACAATTTGTTTTATTCAAAAATCAAAAGTCAAAATTCCAAATTTCAAGAATAACCTTATGATCCTATGATGTACAAGAATACACCCTTCACATCACATAAGGATTTAGAGAAATTTTACCAATATAATGTTAATAAAATAAATTTCTTCAACATAAAATGCATTAAACAAAACAAATTAATGCAGTTAAGGTAGGGGGTTTGGAATGGAGTATCCAACCTTGTAGTTGAAACCCCACACAAAGCACAACAAAAAATTGAATGTGAACAATGCCCAAGTTTTATTAACTATAACATGATTCTTACATGTTTGTAGGCCTTTACATGACAACATTCGACTGATAGGCCCCACATGTTGGTGCACAAACCACTTTGGGCTTATTACAAATAAATTAGTTAAATAGAAGTCTTCCAGATCTACCTTCCCCTAATCACTACTCCCTAGATAATAATGATCCTCTCTAAAGGTTGTTAAGATATTTATATATTGTCTCCAAGCATTAGAACTAATTCGTGTTGGCCTCCTTTGGGTCCTAGATCCAATGTAACGTGTGTGTCTACCACATGTGTTTAGAAAAAAGACCAAAATCATATGCAGATGGGTACAAACCCATTTGAGGGTTGTCCAACTCCAAATTCATCATGTATGCACTATGTGGGGTCCATAAGGTTTAGGATAGTTATACATGCCTCCAATTTTAGGTCTGATCTTTGGTTCTCTAGGATGCTCCTGCGTCAGATTCTTGGGGTTATTTGAAAGGTGTGCCCCACACATTGCAGGTTTTGAATATGATCCAAATCGCTTAAAGTTATCTTTTGAGATCCATGTTGCATTTTCTATTAGCTTGGCCTTCCACTTGGCTAGGTATTCTTCATACTCCTTATTTTGGGTGTTGCGTCTATTTTGACTGTCCAAAATCTGCTCAATCTACTTAGGTGGTAGTTGTGGAAGTTGGTTCTACAATGATTCCTCAGTGGTATCCTCCATGGAATATGTTTTGTGAAATTAGTAGAGATCCATGATGTTTAAGATTGGTGAGATTTCATGTAATGCCTCACTAAGGAACCCTAGATAACAATAACTAAATAACCAAATAAACATAGCAATAATTTTTTTAAACAAATTTTATTACATTACTAACTTATTAAGAAATTAAATATAAAATTGCACATGCGAAAGATAAATATTCATCTAATTAAGTCCTCATCCAGGTTCCCTAACATCGTTACCTACAAAACACCCTAAACATTATATAAGCATCTAAAATCATAATGAAATATCATAACATTACATAATGCAAGAATATACATATCTATTACTGGGTTCGTTTTAAACACCAAACTAAGTGTTCCTATGATAACGTTTTTGCAATAGAAATGATAAAACATCCATCCATAAGAGTAGCCGATACAACCACCAAACCACTTAAACACCACTCTAGGATTACAAAGCTTTTCAATTACATCAAATAACATTACATCATTCTCACAAAGGATTGTACAATATATAATTATAATGGTACAATTACAATGATTCCAATATACATAACATCTACTAATACATCACCGAATCATCTGCATCATGAAATGAGAGAAACTGGAAAGAAGATACAAGGTCCATCTGATGCACATGTACATGTTCATCGGTCCCCAATGGAGGTAGGAAACGACCTGCCAACCATGTGGATCCCTTAGGTTCACCCCACCATGGTCTAGAGATAGACACGATGCCCCACACAATAAAAAGAAAACTAGGCTGAAAAAAACATCCAAGGATACACAAGGGACACATATGGACAACAGGTCTAACCACAAGGTTTCACCAGAGGCTACTAAAAATGCTACATAGGATAGGAAACTAGAATACAAATAGGAAAGAGTGTCATCACATGGAATCAACATGAATTTCCCTATTAGCCTCTCTAGGGCCTAATGCCTATTTGACAGTAGATGTGAAAACAAACAAACCTTTCATGAGGACAAGTAAGTTCGATCGTGCCAGCTCTATGTCCCCAGGACGAACATGCCTTCCCAATCCCATCCTTAGTCTAAACTAGCACTAAAGGCCATGGGTGGGCATCATAATTATCTTGTTTATTGCGTGTTTTTCCCTCGATTCATTTATTAGACTATCACTTGTTAAAGAAACTCCCAATGAGATTCTTTGGCAGCCACTTTAGAGCCCCAACACCCAAATGAGAGCCTCTCCCCCTAACTTATACCTAGACACCACTAACCTAGGGTTTCATATAAAGGAAAGATAGGTATAAAAAATATAGATATTTTAAATGAATCATACACATGAATCAAGGTCTAAAACTTGGATAAGATTCACACTTCAAGCCTTCCTAATCCTTTCCAATTAGATACACTAATGAAGGTACTCCAAATGCAATAAAAAATGAACTTAGATATGACCAAGAGTAGGATAAACACATAAAGACATAAATGAACTCAAATCATACCTTACTATCCCTCAAACACAAATACAATAGAGAAAAACCTGAAATCATGTCTTTGGAAACCTCTTGGACACCTAGATTGAGAAACCAAGAGAAAACAAACCCAAAACTAACATCTACATAATTGGATTGAAATATAAATAGTTGGGGCCTCAATTTACACAGTTGATGGCATATTCTATGCAATTGAGCCCTGTAACTGTGTAGTTGAGTTGAATCCTATGCAGTTGCAAAGGGTCCAATTAGGGAGCAAAATTGGGCAACCTACATGCCTGCAATTGAAAACAGGTGAAGACCCATTTGAGAAGGGTCTTTTTCTATTCTAGAAAGATAAGAAATTGGTCCCCAAGACATAGAAAAGGATTTACAAGAATTAGAAATAAAAAACAGCCCCTTAAAAACTCCATTCGAAGAAGGTTTTTCAACTCCAGACATTAATCAACAAAACCAAAAATTTATTATCCATTCAATCATCATAGAAACACATTGAATAAACAATTTCTAGTTTCTAAAATAAGATCAAAACAAATTTCTTTCATAATGAACTCAAAACCCTAAAACAATCCAAAAGAATTCAGAGAGATAAAGGAAAGAAATCAAAGCCATTTCAACACACACTTGCCCAATAATCAAAACCATTTCAAATAACTTTCAAAGTATTGAAAATATTTCTTTTTTATTTTTCCAAAACAGATACATATCATTCAATGAACAAAGCGGTTTTAGACCCTACCTTAGGTCCTATGAAGAAAACATAAATTGAGTAGAATGGATGAAGAAATGAAGCTTGAATGCAAGCCATGCTCTATCGAAAAATCCCAACTAGCAACAAGTCACAAATCAACAACAAATGAATAAAAAATACTCCAAGCAATCTCCACTCCAAAAAGAACAATAAAATGGAATTAAAACTCCTTAAAATCCTTCCCATTCATACAAAAAACAATCTCTCTCCAAAACTCTAGCAATCACCATCAATGAACAACCTTTTCTCTCGAAGAATAACACATCAAATAATGGAAATGACCTCACAAAATTGTGTATGGGAAAACCCAACCAACTCCCACAAATATTGTTGTAAAATAAATCATAAATTGAGATTAACTCATAAAAATACAAATCCAACATCCACCAATCCAATGTGACATAAAATTACAAAACCAAAATACAAATTCATCCCAATCAATTTTTTTTTTTACACAATTAAAATTTATATTATTTATTACTACCCACCAAATAGAGTTCAAATAATAATAATCTCATAAATTACGTAGTTAGAACAATTATTTAATGTTGATATAAGTAGATAATATCATATAATTAAATAATAATATTAATACATAACGTCCTAAAATTGTGCCCCTTGAAATTGTCGACTGCATTAGGCTCTTTGCCTTAGTGTTTGTGCCCCTCAGCCTGATCGAAGACTTGAATATGCTCATGCAAGTCAGAACCTACATCCTACTTAGCTGTGCACTCAAAAGACACCTTGATCCTGCCCCAAAATAGGGTAGGACCAGGGTGTGGAACCCTAGGATCCACTAGGACCAGGGAATGGCCCCCTAGGATCCCCTAAAGGGGACATATCTTGGGGTCCCTCCCTTTGGCCTATCTCAAAATGAAGCGGGAAAATCCCCTCTATGTTGGCTCAAGTTGGAAAATCAGTCGATTAATTCCATTGACAAGTATATAAGAGGGTTTTTCCTTCTCATTTGACAAGAACACAATAATAACAAAATTCAATCAAGCATTCAAGAGCAATTGAGCATTTTTAGTCTTCCTTCAAGCTTTGGAGTAGAAATAGAGTCAAGATTTCAAGCATTGAAGAGGAGATCATCATTCTACTTCATGAAATCATAATTCCATGTGGAGGGAAAAAAAAATTCACAAGGAGATATAATCATTTCATTTTCAAGAAATTCAACATCCCCTCAAAGAAGAGGATTTCTACTTTCAGTCCTTTCATTTACATTATTTCAACCACTTGGTTAAATCCAAAGTTGGGGTTTGACCTGAAGGAAAACCCCTATTCCCAACACATTTTCCTTTCTTTCTATGTGTAGGAAACAAGTGCGTAGCCATACTTATGAAATCAAGCTTTATTTGCAGAGATGGAAAAACCCTTTTTGACACATGGAAAGTTCAGAGGACCAAGTTAAGGGCACCCTTGTCCAGACACATGGTGATGTAGGAGCATCCCCGATTCTTGGCAATCTTGCATCAACAAAAAAAAAACATTTCTTTTTTAATTTGTTCCTGTTTTGCAGTTTCAACATTTCTTTCTGCATTTTTCGTGCATTTGCTCACCGGATCTTGTGGAGCTGGATTTTGCTTGTAGACATGATCATCTTACTTTTCTAAAAACCGCGAGATGTTTGGATCATTTTCTGACAAGTTATCACTTCCAGATTCCGAGATAGTTTTCTGGCTTAGAACACCGGAACCGCTTGGATCTATTTCTATTGGTGAATCTTGCAAATCCTTTCCATAGCTTGTGGAGCCCTAGTTCATTGATTTCGATGTTCCTTGGCGTATGGCTAACCTTCCCTTTGTTCAACACTTCATCCTTTGGATTTTTTGGAGGATTCTCTTTGGTGGAGGCTGACTTGATGGTCTTTCATGTTTCATCATGTTCTTCGTTGTTTGATCCCTCTTGGGCCGATCGGATCTCCTTGAATAATATATATCATTGTATTTGAGTATTAGAAATCATTCCAGAAAATATAGAAGATTTATCTTAGGATTTAGAGGTTCGAAGGTGACCAATTATATAATTGAGCATGTATGTAGTAGGTGAGTGAGACGAATCTTGTAGCATGGATGTTACCGGTTATTTGTAATTAGTTTTCATGATTTAATTCATTCAATTCTCCATTGCCTCCAACATATCCTCTTGTTTCCGTTGTGTTTACTCTTGCTGCCTGGTCCAGATTGATCTCTTTGAGGTCCCTCCTAACCGTGACTGCACCAAGTGGTATCAAAGTAAGATTTTGTTTTGGAGGTTGTGTTGTTCTAAAGATTTTGTTGTAGGGTAGCGGATCAACTTGCGACTGCAGAGGATTGGCGTGAAGATGACACAAAGACGAAATAGGAATGGTGGAGCACGTGGGAATGCAAACCCTATTGTGATGGAAATGTTGAGAGGAATTGCCGCTCGATTAGAAGCCGTTGAGACAACCTAGAGAAGAGGCCGACATATTGAGGATGTGAGCGAAGATGAAGAAAAAGAACCAACATAATAATTAGCAAACCCATCGATGATTGATTTAGATGAAGAGAGGTTCTTAAAGGTTTTGAGTAGGGCAAATACTAAAGAGCATTTTACCCCATTGGAGTATGATGGTAAGTTGGATTTAGATGAATTAATAAATTGGATCTCAGAGATGGAGAAGTATTTTGATTTTGAGAACACCATAGAAGAAAGAAAGGTGAAATATGCCTGTACCTGGTTGAAAGGTCATGCATCTCTTTGGTGGGAATATTTGCAGGTCGATAGATACAGAAGAGGTAAAGAGAAGATCAAATCATGGGAGCGGATGGTTGCCAAGTTGAAATCAAAGTTTATGCGAGCTGACTACCAAGTAAATCTATTCCGGAAGTTGTAGAACTTGAAGCAGAAAGAATCCAATGTGAAGGAGTATATCGAAGCATTCTACAAGTTGAATATAAGATCCGGACATGTTGATGATGAGGTTGAACAAGCTGCGAGATATTTGAATGGATTGCGGATGTCTATACATGACAGACTCAGTTTGATCAAGTTACAGAGCATTGAAGAAGCTTACCAATATGCCCTGAAAGTAGAAGAGAAATTTAACAAAAGACATGAGCAGAGACAGAGAGGTAGAGGTGGAAGGTTTTTCAGAGGCAGATATCAAGGAGGAAGAGGATATTCCAGAGGAAGAGGAACCTGTATAGATCAGAACAAGGGCAAGGAAGTAAGAAAGGATAGTAGTTCATACTGGAAGGATGACATAAATTTCTACCGGAGAAGAGAACCTGATGGTTACCGTAATGAAGGCTTCAAAAAAGATGACAAGAGACAAGATAAGAGAGTGTTTAGGGGAACTTGCTTTAAGTGTGGAGAAGGACATCATGCTTTTGAATGTAAGAAGACAGAGAATACTGGAAGAACAACATTGGTAGAAGAAAGCCCCACTGGATCAACTAACAAACCAAAAGATGGATAACTATTGATGATGAGGAGAGTTTTGTGTCATATTGGAGAAGATGAAGATCCCTTTCAGAGGAGAAATTTGTTCAAGATCAAATGTAAGGTATCCGGTAAGTTCTGTAAATTAGTTATTGATAGTGGTAGTTTGGATAATCTTGTTTCAGAAGAGATGGTGAATGAATTGAAGTTGGAAAGATTGAAACACCGCAAGCCTTATCAAATAGCTTGGGTTTAGGATGATCATAAGCTGCTAGTAAGTGAGAAATACTTGGTGAAATTGAAAATTGGAAATTATTATGATGAAGTTTTGTGTGATATTATGCCTATGGATATTTGTCACCTTTTGTTGGGAAGACCTTGGCAGTTTGATAGACACGCGATACATGATGTAAGGAAGAACATATACACTATTTTAGCAAATGGGATGAAACAAACCTTGTTACCCTTGGAGGAACCCCTGAAGAGTGAAGTCTGTATGAATGCTAGAATTTGTTTGGTGGATGGAAGGAAATTTCTGGATGGAATGAGACATGAGAATGTGTGCTTTGCCTTAGTTCCTAAGAGGACTGAGAACCTGGAGCCTGAAGAAGAACAACCGAATGAGATAAAAGAGTTGCTGACAAAATACAAAGACATTATTTCAGATAATATGCCTAATGGTTTACCACCTTTGAGGAGTATTAGTCATTACATGAACCTGATTCCCAAAGCCAATTTTCCTAACAAAGCTACACATTAGATGACACTGATAGAGAATGAAGAAATGAATAGACACATGCAGGAATTGTTGAAGAAAGGTTTGATCAGAGAAAGTTTGAGTCCTTGTGCAATACCACAAGTATTAGCACCTAAGAAGAATGGAAAATGGAGGATATGTACCGATTCCTGAGCAATTAACAAGATGACAGTGAAGTACTGGTTTCCTTTACCTAGGATGGATGACATAATGGACTATTTGAGTGGAGCCAAAGATAGACTTGAAGAGTGGATATCATCAGATTCTAATTAGAGAAGGAGATGAGTGGAAGAAAGCATTCAAGACAAATGAAGGATTGTATGAGTGGTTGGTGATGCCTTTTGGGTTGAATAATGCACCAAGTACTTTCATGAGGTTGATGAATGAGGTATTGAAGAAAATATTGGGTAAGTTTTTTATTGTATATTTGGATGATATTATAATTTTTAGAAAGAAAAAAGAGGAGCATTTGTTGCATTTAAGACAAGTTTTGCAGAGGTTGAGAGAAGAAAAGTTGTTGATAAATCTTAAGAATTGCAGTTTCATGAAAGAAGAGTTAGTCTATTTGGGATTTGTAATATCTATGGATGGATTGAAGATGGACCCTAAGAAGGTAAGATAAATTGTTGAATGGCCTACACTGGAAAGCATTGGAGAGGTGAGATCATTTCATGGATTGGCTAGTTTCTACCAATATTTTATCATAAATTTCTGTTTGGTTTGTAGCCCTATGACTGAGACAATGAGAGGAGATAGGAAAGAATTCAAGTGGACAACCAAAGAAAATAAAAGTTTTGAGTTGCTAAAGTAGAAGATAACTAAGCGACCTGTAGTAAATTTACCGGATTTCAACAGTAGCTTATTTCAGTGAAAAGTTGAATGATGCAAGAAGGAGATATTCGGTGTATGATCAGGAATTTTATTCCATAATTCAAGCCTTGAAGAAGTGGAGACATTACCTATTGCCTAAGGAGTTTGTGTTGTATACTGACCATCAAGCCTTGTAGTATTTGAACAATTAGAGTAAGTTGAATCAGAGACATATGAGATTGGAAGAATTTTTATAGAGTTACACCTTTGTGTTGAAGCATAGGAGTGGGAAGTCAAACAAAGTTATTGATGCATTGAGTAGAAGGAGGAATTTGCTAATAGAAATGAGAGTGTTAGTATTAGGATTTGAGGAGTTGAATACCTTGTATGATGATGACCCAGATTTTGCAGAACCTTGGAAAGCTTGTAGAGCACCAACTATGATAGATAGAAGTAAGTGGTTCGATTATTTCACTTAGGATGGGATGCTAATCAAAGAAGTTCAGTTGTGCATACCAACGAGTTCTGAGAGGGAGAATTTGATAAAAGAGAAGCATAGTGGACGATTAGCTAGACCCTTTGGTGTTGACAAAATAGTGGCGTTGGTGAGTGAACATTAGTTTTGGCCTCAGATTCATAAAGATGTTAGGAAATTTGTGCAGAGTTGTAGAGTTTGTCAAGTTGTGAAAGGTAGTAGTTAGAATGTGGGATTTTATAAGCCTTTGACAATACCAGAGAGGCCTTTGGAGGATATAAGCATGGATTTCATACTGAGATTACCTAAGACAAAAAGAGGAAATGATTCTATATTTGTGGTGGTGGATATATTATAGAAGATGGCTCATTTCATACCTTGTAAGAAAACATTAGATGTAGTGCATGTAGCTGACCTTATTTTCAAGGAAGTAGTAAGATTGCATGGATTACCTAAGAGAATTGTTTCAGACAAAGACACTACGTTTTTCGGTTATTTTTGGTGAACACTTTGGAAAAAGATGAAGACAAATTTGGAGTTAAGTTCTACTTTTCACCCACATATTGATGGATAGACAGAGGTAGTAAATAGGGACTTGGGAAATTTGTTGAGATTCTTAGTGTCATAGAAGACCAGAAGTTGGGATTTGATCCTTGCATAAGCAAAGTTTTCCTACAATAATTCAATAAACAGGAGTACCGGAAGAACACCTTTTGAGATTGTTACCAAAACACACCCTAGAGGAATATCAGAATTGAGAGATATCAGTAGTGAAGCCAAGCAGAGTGCAGATGAAGAAGAATTTGCAGATCACATGACGACCTTGCATACTCAGGTTTAGAAAAATTTAGAGGATATGAACAACAAGTATAAGGAGAAGGCAGATGATAAGATAAGACATAAGGAATTTGAAGTTGGAAATGAAGTGATGGTGTACCTAAGAAAAGAAATATATCCAGTTGGAACTTATAACAAATTGCAGATGAGGAAGTAGAGCTTCCAGATAATTTGAGTATTTCACTTATATTCATCATTGTAGATCTACATCAATATCATGAATTAGACTTCAGTGAAGATAATATTGTAGACTTGGAGAAATAGTTTCCCCAGAAGGAATCATAGTAGATTGAAGACATTTTGGATAGTAGGATTGGGCCTAGTACCCGAAGTAGCCAGTTCAAGGAGTATCTTGTGAAGTGGAAGGACAAACTAGTTGAAGATTCATCTTGGATTTCTCAGGAAGAGGTGGACCGCCTTAGTTTTCCTTTGAATCTATCAAAGTGAGGGAATCACTTTTTCAACAACCCCAGATGTTTGATGGAAGAGAACCCTCGGTTCTTGGCAATCGTGCATCAACCAAAAAAAAAATTTCTTTTTCAGTTTGTTCCTGTTTTATAGTTTCAACATTTCTTTCTACCTTTTCGTGCATTTTCTCACCAGATCTTGTGGAGATGGATTTTTCTTGTGGACATGATCATCTTCATTTATCCCAAAATTGCGAGGCATTTGGATCATTTTCTGACAGAGACAGTTTTCTGGCTTAGAACACCGAAACCGCTTGGACCTATTTGCTATTGGTGTTCATTGATTCCAATGTTCCTTGGCATATGACTAACCTTCCGTTTTCTCTGCACTTCATCCTTTGGATTTTTCGGAGGATTCTTTTTGGGAGAGGCCAACCTGGTGGTCTTTCATGTTTCATCATGTTCTTTGTTGTTTGATCCCTCTTGGACTGACCGGATCTCCCTGAATCATATAAATAATTGTATTTGAGTATCAGAAATCATTTCAGAAAATATAGAAGATTTATACTAGGATTTAGAGGTCTGGAGGTGACCAATTCTGTAATTGAGCATGTATGTAGCAGGCTAGTGAGCCGAATATTGTAGCCCAAATGTTACCGGTTATTTGTAATTAGTTTTCATGATTTTATTCATTTAGTTCTGCATTGCCTCCATCATATCCTCTTTTTGCACAGTCTAGATTGATCTCTTTGAGGTCCCTCCTAACCGTGACTACACCACATGGTCCCTGCAACTTTTGCCCGATTTTGCAGAGCAGCTTCGAATCATCTCAAACTTCTCAAATCCAGGTGCATGACTGAATCCCGAACCTGTAACTCATTGTTTTCGCATACTTTATCTTAATTCAATTAATCACCTTAAAAAAGAGGGTTAATTGTTTTCTAATCATAACCAATCTACTTAGTATTCATTCCTTGTATCCTTTGAGATTGGATCTAGTAGATTCATCCCCCTATTTTGAATGTAAAGTTTCCCCAAGTGAAAATTGAGTTTAGTAAATTCCCACACTTCCACGTGGAGAATTGGATAAGCCCCTAATTTTCCACTTTACAATTAATAATAATGCTAATAGTTATAAATACTTACATTGGAAGTAAAATAACCAATTCAGAATATAACTATAGATACCTCACATGAATACTAATGCCATAACCAAAATAGAAACAACATTCGCCATATGAGGGAAATTCAAACAGGTGGTCACATGACCAAGGATGATTGTCCTAATATGGGACAATGGTTAGGGTTAAGTCAACTTGGGCCTTTATGATATCTCCATTACCACTATCGAGGATTTTTAGGCACACTTATACCTATGAAGCTAGGTGGAGTCAATGCTTGGTACCTACAACAAAACACACATGCATACATATATATACATCTAGCTAACAGGATTAGTAACCATGGTAAATCATTGATAAGAACATCACTAGTACATATATTAGTAGGCCAAAAATATAATAGATCATATAAAAAATAGCCATCATGAGATCATAACATAAAACCCTAATAACCTCAAGAGCATAGAACATCATAAACATCAAACCCTAAAAACAACAATATAGTTTCATAAGCATAAACTATCATGATCAACAACATGTCCTAAATTATAGAATGAATCAAATAGATAAGTCCACATATTGGTCCAAAGATAACCACACACACAAATATAGTCACGAAGAGTCGAACAGTAACAAGATAAATGTCAAACATGGAAGGGGTATAACATCATCCCCCATAGAACTAGGCTTACTCCTAGAAGCCTATAACCAAATAAGGGTAAAGCTATTGTAATCTCGATGCATCATCCCATGTGTTTCAAGCCTCATCATTTAGGTCCTATTGGACCCTTGGCTGCTCTACGTTTTGAGCCTTGAGGGTCAATCTTTGATGCTGAAAAATACGTACAAGCTCCAAAGAAAGATGCCCATCCTCTACTTGCAAAGTGTACCGATCAAGGACATGGGTCACATCAAGATTAATATACTGTCTAAAAATAGAAACATGTAAAACATCATGGATGCAGGATAGGCTTGGCGACAAAGCAAGGTGGTAGGCTACATGACCTATCCTCCAAAGAAATCGGCACCAGCTTAGAACCCTTTCCATAACATATTGGAATACTTTGTAGGTACACCATCAAGAAAAGATGATCACCAATTGAGAGCTGTTGATCCACTTGATGAGCATATGCATGTTTCTTATGCCGATCTTGTGCTACAACCAAATGCTCATGAATGCGATCTACCTACTACTCCGTCTCTTGAAGTATCTTAGGACCCAAAAGAACATGATACTCTAACTGATCCCAACTTAGAGGAGTATGACATAGATTACTATACAAAGCCTATAATGGAGACATACTGATCGAACTATGCTACTTGTTATAGGAAAACTCAAGTAGGTACAAATAGTCCTAATGAGACTGTTGATCCATGACATACATGCACAACATATCCTTCATCACCTGGTTCACCCACTCAGTCTAACCATTAGTCTCAAGGTAGTATATTGAATTGCAGTTCAACTAAGCACCCAAGGTATGCTGAAGAGAAGTCCACAATATTGAAATGAAGATAGGATCCCGATTTGAGATTGTTAGTGTAGGTTTTTATTTCCTAGTGGGTTATTTATTTTTTCCCTATATTCTTAGGTTTTTTCTACACTTCTTTTAATCTTGCTTAGGTTAATAAATCATGCTTAATTAGGTGAGTGGTTATGAGGTGTCACCTTCCTACATGTGTGCATCCATTTTCTATCTTGGGAAGATACTTGCTATCTTTAGTCCAAGAGATGGTTGCTCTTGATTGGTCGGTATTGCCACCTCTTCCCTCTCCCTGGTCTATAAAAGCATGCTACCTGGCTTGTATTTGGCATCTCTTGATTTTGCATCCTCTTAATGCTGTTTTGATTCTAGCATTTGCATTACTCTCTTGGAGACTAGCTCTGTGTTCCTACTTTGGTTTCGTATCATTTGCATTCATAGTTTGGATATCTATTCATTTGCACTAGTTTTCTGGGTTTATAATCTTTTTAGATTTTATCATGGTATTAGAGCTATTCTATGTGCAAGATTAGATTTTAGTTTCCATATTTGAGAGATTTGGGGGGGGGGGCTAATAAATCTTATTATAGTTTTTCGAAAAACCCAGTATGCTCTTCTCTTGCATCTTTGGATGATCTTGAGAATCAGAAAAGTTTGACGAAATTTTTTTATCGCTGGGGTTTGCACATGTTGTTTATGAAATATGGGTGATTGCAACATTTCTGGTTATACTGGAAGTATCTGTGGCTATTCCAACGCATCCAGGAGGCTTGAGAAAGTCAAAATTTGGCTTTCGTTTCACCGAAATTAGAGATCGTCATACACAATTGCAAAATTGAGGTTTCAAGATCAAATCTGACAACCATCTTGCATATTTGGTGTTTTCAATCAATATTGTAGGTTCCAGAATTCCTTCTTTTGACTTTGGTAGTTTATTCAGCCTTTGCATGCCATTTTTTGGTTGCTAGGGTCATTTTTTTGTATCTAAAGTTGTTCTATTTACACTGGATCTACATCTTCTATACATCAAATAGAAAAACGTCTTCTGGGTTTTGTTTGCAGCACAAAAAATCTATCTGGGTATCTTTTATTTTTTGCATGTAGACTATATATTTTGTAGAAACGCACTAAAAAAGTTACAGCATGACCCCTCTCCAATGGCTATTGTAGTTTTGAAGGTCGTTTTCAAATGCTTCGTTCTTGCTCATACGGACTCCATTTTCCACAAATTTTTTTTTGATTCTGGATATTGTTTTGTGCTCTATGCACTAGTGTAGACATTTTTTGATTTTGATGCAGAGATTTTTCCAAAATTGCAGATTTGTCAGTCGTGACACTGCACAATTCTTGTTTTGTGAACTTCGAAGGATCATAACTTTCACATATGACCTCATATCGAGGTGATTCTTTTTTTGAAAGTGCATGATTTTTCATGTAGATTGTAGTGGTGCGATTTTTTTTTGGATATTGTGCCAAAAGTTCATTCTTAGCATATGCTTTTCATGAGGATTTTGTAATGCATTGAAATGAAGACCACTTAGTATTTATTGCTAGTGGTAGTTGTAAATGCACTAGTATAAAGTGCCAAATCATAATTTATTAGGGGGGGTCTTTGATTGAGTGAAAAGGGGGGGTTGTCTAGATTGTGTTCTCTTCCTTTCGGCATTTTTTACCTGCACTTCTTCATCATGGATCAAACAATAGTGCCTATCCTAACTCTATATAACTAATTTGAGTGGAAATCACGCATGACAATCTACTTAAGGAAAGCTGGATTACATAGGATAACTATGGGGCTTGAAATTGAACCTACTAAAGATGAAGATAAGCCTAAGTGGTTTAACAAATGTGATGAGGCATATGGAACATTGTGTTTGTCTGTTTCTCCTGACTTGCTCTTTCATATTGAGTCTTTAAATTCGCCAAATGAAATCTGGAAAAAGTTAGAAACACTATTTGGCACACAAGATTCAATGAGGGGTCATATGTTGGAAAACGAACTAATTAGTTTAAGTCCAGGCAATTTCAACACAATCCAGGATTTCTTCACTAAATTGAAATCACTAAGGTTGCAGTTAAAACAATGTGGAATTGAAAAGAAAGATGAACAATTGATTCTTATTATTCTCTCTAAGCTAAATTCAGAATATTATGTGTTTGTATCTACCTTCTATGCTACTAAGAGTGCTCTTGGTAAACAATTTACCATGCCATCTCTAGATGATTTTGCTATCTCTCTCACTCAGGAACATGATAAGCTAATTCAGATGGGCACTCTTAAGTCCTCTAAGTCACATGCCCTGGCTGCCAACCAAGGCACAAAAGAACAGAAAGGACAAAGTATTAATAACAATAGTAAGGATAAGAAACAAAAGAATAACAAGGAGAAGAAGGATTAGGCATCACTTTCTTTAAAAGCAACTAATGAGACCCAATCTTCCAAGGGCGACAAGCCTAAGAAGGAGATGGTCCAATGTGCCTATTGTAAAAGACCTGGTCATGATGAACATAAATGTCTGAAGAAACAAATTGATCACTTGACACACATTCTTGAGAAGAATAATATTAGTGTTCCTGAGTCAATTAAACAGAGTTCTAGTGAGGGGTCTAACAAGGGAAAAGAATACAGCAAGGGGAAAGGAAAGGGAAAGGCCCTTGTTGCATTTTCTTCTTCACCATCCACTTGGGTTCTTGATTTGGGTGCTTCACACCACATGGCTTCATCTAAGGAAGAATTTGCATCTTTGGAGCCGTGTACTATGCCTTCTATTTTGATGGGTGATGACACTCCTGTTGAGGTGTGTGGGAGAGGGTCTGTTGATGTGAGGGATGGCACATTTGATGATGTTCTTTGTGTGCCCTCATTATCAACTAATCTCCTATCAGTATACCAGATCATTCACACAGGTTCAGACAATCGGGTTGAGTTCACTCCTGATTCAGTGGAGATTCGTGAGTTGCACAGTGATTCTACAGTTGCAGTTGGGATAGCAGATCATCAGTCATGACTCTATTTGTTTTCTCACTTTGCTCCTGATCCTCCTTCAACTATTTTTCTCACTCATTCCAATGATGTGAGTAGATTATGGCATGAGTGGTTTGGCCATCTTAACTTCCACTACTTGCAGCAGCTCAACCAACAGGGTATGGTCACAGGGTTATCTTCAGTTCAGTTTTTAAGTGGTGTTTGCCAAGGTTGCATACTTGGTAAGCATCCTAAGGAAAAGTTTGATAAAGGAAAGGCATGGAGAGCTTCACAGATACTGGAGTTAGTTCACAATGATTTGACTGGTGCATTCCAGCATCCTTCATTCAGCAGGGCCAGATATGTCCTCACATTCATTGATGACTTTTCTCAATATACTTGGGTGTACTTTCTCAAACATAAGTCTGAGGTATTTGATTAGTTTCAGGACTTCAAAAATTTTGTAGAGAAGCAATCCAGGAAAGCCATCAAGGTTTTGTGCATTGACAATGGTGGTGAGTATGTCAACCATCGGGTTGAGAGCTTTTGCACTTCAGAGGGAATTGATTTGCAACATTCAGTTCCATACAATCCTCAGTAGAACGGTGTGGCAGAATAGAAGAATAGGTCCTTGAAGGAAATGGCGAACTGCATGATTCACTCTAGATCTCTTGCACCATAGGATTGGGTAGAGGCCATTAATTGTGCTTGTTATATCCAGAACCATGTTCCTCACCGAGCCTTGAAGGGAGTCACTCCTTTTGAAGCTTGGAGTGGTCAGAAACCATCAGTTAAGCACTTCTGAGTTTTTGGTTCTCCTGCATGGGCCCACATTCCTATAGAGAAATGCAAGGCCTTGGATCTGCAGAGAAGACCTTGCATATTTGTAGGTTATCTTGATGGTGTGAAGGGTTATCGGTTGCTCCACCCTACTACACATGAGTTGTTTATTGAGAGGAGTGTTCAGTTTGAGGAGGGCTCCTCGAGCTCACTTTCTACCACTTCTGCAACTCCTACTTTGGCATTGGAGTCACTTGGGACACATGACAACTCCTCTAATGATTCAGATTCACCTGAGCAGTCCTCTACCTCCACTTCTGATGCAGAGAGCGATTCAGAGGACTCACCTCCTTCCTCTCCTAGTCATCATTCAAAGGTTGATGATTCTCCATCTTTTGGTCCACTTTGGGATAGACAAACCTTGCAATCTGCAGGTGATTGGGTTGGGGATCCATTAGACACCAGGCAGACTCGTTCACAGTTCCAGGGTGCTCCACATGTCTTCATTGCTACTCCCTCAGATCCATAGTCTTTTCATGAGGCTTCTAGTATTCCTAAGTGGGATACAGCTATGCAGGAGGAGTATAGTTCCTTAATGAGGAACCACACTTGGGATCTCGTCCCTCTTCCTAAGGGAAGAAAACTTGTTCGATGTAAGTGGATCTATCAGACAAAATTTGTAGCAGATGGGTCGGTTAACAAGTATAAGGCTTTCTTGGTCGCCAAAGGATTCTCCTAGGTTCCTGGGATTGACTACTCTGAGACTTTTGCGCCAGTTGCTCGAATGAATTCCATCTGACTTGTTCTTGCCATTGCTGTAGCTAATTGTTGGGAAGTGCACCAGATGGATGTGAAGAGTGCTTTTCTTCACGGTGACCTTTAGGAGGAGATCTACATGGAGCAGCCACATGGGTTCCTTTAGGATTCTTCACTTGTGTGCCGTCTTCGGAAGTCTCTCTATGGCCTCAAACAAGCTCCTCGGGCCTAGTATGCCAAGATGGACTCCTTCCTTCTATCAGTTGGGTTCACTTGGTGCCATTCTGATCCCAATGTCTACATTCTGCAATAGGATGATTCACTCCTATTTTTGGTTTTGTATGTTGATGACTTGTTGATCACAGGGAGTTCTTCATCCACTATTGGGGCAGTCAAAACTGCCCTTCATGATAGGTTTTTGATGACTGACTTGGGCTTGTTGCATTACTTTCTTGGGATTGAGATCTACCAGTATTCTTCTAGGATCACCATCAACCAATCCAAGTATGCTCTAGATTTGCTCTCGAGGTTTCATATGGCTGATTGTAAGCCTACTCCAACTCCCTTTCTTTCTAGAGTCAAACTTGAGGCTCAGTGTTCTTCTCCACTTGTTGATGGCACTTTGTACCGACAGCTTGTTGGGAGTCTCATTTATCTGACTCATACGAGACATGACATTTTATATGCTGTAGGCATGGTCTCTCGATTCATGCAGGAGCCTCATGAGCTGCACTGGAAAGCAGCCAAGAGAATCCTTCACTACATTTAGGGTACTCACAGCTTTGGGATTCACTACGCAGCAGGCATTGAGCTTGACTTGGTGGGCTACATAGATTCAGATTGGGTGGGCGATTCTCAAGATCGCAAATCTACTTCAGGTTACAACTTCTCACTTGGTTCAGGTCCTGTTTGTTGGTCGAGCAAGAAGCAGTCTGCTATTGCTCTATCTTCTACTAAGGCTGAGTATCAGGGGGCTGTGAATGCCACCACTGAGGCCATTTGGTTTCAAAATCTCCTCACTGAGTTTGGTATCCAGATCAGACGGCCATCAATCATATTTTGTGACAACTAGAGTTCCATTCAGATCTCACAGAATCTAGTCCATCATCAACAAACCAAACACATCGAGATCCACATGCACTACATCCACGAGCTCATCCATGGCCATGTCATCGACCTTCACTACTGTCTGACTTTCGAGCAGGTTGCTGATATCTTCACCAAACCCTTCACTAAGAGAAAGTTCCTTCATTTGCGAGCCTTGCTGGGGGTGCGAGATGCTTCATCTTCTAGGGGGGCTTCTTCCTCTCACTCAGAGTCCTACCTCTCTCTACTCTTGGGGGGGCTCTCTTTTCTCTCTCTTTTTGGGGGAATTTTATGTACATGGGTACCTCATCAAGCTTGATTTGTCAGGACCCATTTCTACATCCACCTACTACTCCATCTCTCGAAGTATCTTAGGACCCAAAAGAACACGATACTCTAACTGATCCCAACTTAGAGGAGTATGACATAGATTACTATACAAAGCCTATAATGGAGACATACTAATCGAACTATGCTACTTGTTATAGGAAAACTCAAGTAGGTACAAATAGTCCTCCTAATGAGACTATTGATCCATGACATACATGCACAACATATCCTTCATCACCTGGTTCACCCACTCAGTCTAACCATTAGTCTCAAGGTAGTATATTGAATTGAAGTTCAACTAAGCACCCAAGGTATGCCAAAGAGAAGTCCACAATATTGAAATGAAGATAGGATCCCGATTTGAGATTGTTAGTGTAGGTTTTTATTTCCTAGTGGGTTATTTATTTTTTCCCTATATTCTTAGGTTTTTTCTACACTTCTTTTAATCTTTCTTAGGTTAATAAATCATGCTTAATTAGGTGAGTGGTTATGAGGTGTCACCTTCCTACATGTGTGCATCCATTTTCTATCTTGGGAAGATACTTGCTATCTTTAGTCCAAGAGATGGTTGCTCTTGATTGGTCGGTATTGCCACCTCTTCCCTCTCCCCTGTCTATAAAAGCATGCTACCTGGCTTGTATTTGGCATCTCTTGATTTTGCATCCTCTTAATGCTATTTTTCTTCTAGCATTTGCATTACTCTCTTGGAGACTAACTCTATGTTGCTACTTTGATTTTGTATCATTTGCATTCATAGTTTAGATATCTATTCATTTGCACTAGTTTTCTGGGTTTATAATCTTTTCAGATTTTATTAGAGATGATCCTATGGGGGACACCATGCAAGTGCAACATATTCTCCATGAACACCCGAGCCACCACAATCATAGTATAAGATGACAAAATAGGTGAGAAATGTGGCACCTTGGTCAAATTGTCTACGGTGACCATGATAGCACCATGTCAACACGAAGAGATTGATAATCCCACTATGAAATCCATTGAAATAATGTCCCACTTTCACTCTAGGAAAATATTTGGCTGTAATAAATCTGCGGGATGCTAATGCTCTGCTTTCACTCTCTGGCACTCCAAACATCTAGCAACAAAATTTGTAGTGTCACATTTCATCCTCAACCAATAGTACAACGACTTGAGGTTTTCATGCATCTTATTAACACTAGGATGTGCTAAGTAAGGTGCACGATGGGACTCCAACAAGATAAAATTTTGAAGACCCTCAATGGTTGGAACACAAATGCAACCAAGATATCTCAACAAGCCATATGCCTCCAAATAATATCTTGAGAAACTACCCTCCAAGACTCTCCCATAATCTATCTTTACCCTCACCTCTTGAGACCATGTATCCCTAGAAAGTGCTCCAAGGATGCGACTCTGCAAATCAACACCAAGTGTCAAAGCAAAGTTCTCATGCCTCCTACTACTGAGGGCATCCACCACCATATTCTCCTTTCTCTAAATATAATGAAACTCAAAATCATACTCATAAAGAAATTTCATCCAATAGTGCTATCATGCATTCAGGTTTGATTGAGTGAAGATATACTTTAGATTGCGATGATTGTTGTGCAATTCAAACTGATGACCTAAGAGGAAGTGCCTCTAATACATTAAAGAATTAAGAACTACCACCAACTCCAAGTCATGGGTAGGGTAGTTCAACTTATGATCCTTGAGTTTACAAGACTCATAGGCAATCTTTTGTCCATCCTACATTAGAACTTCCCCAAAATCCTCCAAAGAAGCATTAATATACACCACAAAGTCTCTCATTGGAATAGGTACTGTTAAAATAGGTGCATTATTCAAATTATCCTTAAGAGCTCTAAAAGCTACCTAATGTTGATCGGACCATACAAACTTCTTCCCTTTCCTCTGAAGAGAAGTAATGGGATGAGCTAGTCTTGTGAAGCTCTGAACAAAGCGTCAATAGTAATCTGCCAAGTCCATAAAGCTGAGGACCTTTGAGACATTGGTTGGTGTTGGCCAATCCACAATCACCTGAATCTTAGTGGGATCTACTGTGATACCCTCACCTAAAATAACATGCCCCAAATACTTCACCTCAGTTTCAAAGAACTCACACTTGGCTAAATTCCCAAACAATTGATTCTCTGAGATACTGCAAAAATTGTCACAAGTAATCCTCATGCTCCTCCATAGTCCTTAAATATATCAATATATCATCAAGGAACACAAGAAAAAATCAATCTAGATAGGTAGAAAACACTCCATTCATCAAACTGATAAATACTAAAGGTGAATTCGCCAACTTGAATGGAACAACTATGAAGTCATAGTTTCCTTAGCGGGAACGAAAAGTGGTTCGATGAATGTCAAATTCATGAATAAAAAGCTTATGGTACCCTAGCTTGAGATCAATCTTAGAGAGCACTTTATCCATTTCATTTGATTGAAGAGGTCATCTATCCTCAACAACGGATACCGGTTCTTAATTGTCACTTTGTTCAACTACCGGTAGCCTATACATAGGTGAAGGGATGAGTGTTCTTCACAAATATGATCGATGCTCCCCATGGGGATACACTAGGATGAATGAAACCCTTGACCGAAAATTCGTCTAACTGCAACTATAGTTCACTCAACTCCTGAGTGGTCATCTGATATGAGGCTCTAGAAATGGATTTTTCTCCTTGTACAAGATCAATGTAGAAGTCAATGTCACACTTAGGTTGCATTCCTAGAATATCATTGGGGAACACATTTGTGAACTCCCAAAGAATAGGATGACTATCAAGAGAAACCTCTTGACAATCATCCTCATCTAGATAATTCATTGAGACTACAAACATCTGATAACCCTGACACATACACCACTTCAACTACATAGTGGAAATTATACAAATGGATATGGGTCTTTGGACTGCTATGAGGTCCACTCTCCTACCAATATCATCCAAATACTTCACCGTCTTACATTGACAATCAATGAAATCTTGCTGAGAAAACAACCAATCCATTCCCAAAACTACACCATAGGACTTCAAAGGAATGATATGAAGGTCCACTATGGTGGTGAAGGAAGCTAAGTCCAACACACATCCACAAAAAGGGAATCTATTACCACCCTAGACACGATAGCCAACTCTACCTTCTACCTATCTGCTTGCTTTACTAATGAAAGACCACACTTCTCCACAAGAGAGGAAGAAATAAAGGAATTTGAAGCACTCGAGTCAAACAATATAGAGATACGAATACCAACTAACACACCTGAAGTCTCAATCACCTGATTCTCTACTGACGATTGTTAACTACCGCAAACACTCTATGAGATCTACTCATGTCTCCTACTATGGTCTTTGAAGAAATTGATCTGATGTTAGCCACAAGAAAAATAAACCCCTCTTCAAAAACTTCTACCTCCAGAAGGTGCACTAGACTGGTGGAAGCTACCTCTATTGGATTGTTGCTGCAAATTTTCAGTAGGTTGGTTAGAATGACAGTGCTTGTAGTGCTACCAATTGCAATCCTTCCTTGACTAGGATCCACCACCATGAGCATTCTAATGGCCCTGATAGTTCTTCTTTCTCAACTGTTGTTGCTGCTGACCACCCTTAGAGTGTGCATGGTTGTTCTTTGAAGAACTTGTTTCCTAAGACTAATTCTCCCTAGAAAATGAACCTGAGGATGGGGAACTACCAATATTAACATCAATCTAACCTCCCAAAGTGATGGCCAAATTCTCCTCAACTAATCGATCCTTCCATAATCTTGGGTTCGAAGACCCAAACCCCACCGCTTATACAAGAATTGTGGCCCCTAAAAAAGTGTTGAAACAACATGGCCATGTCATCAAATATAGCCACATACTACTTATGTTCAAATAATATATGCTCATATAATTGAATATTCATGGTCATCTGTTGTAAATCATGGAACTCATTGGCACATCTCTATATGTAGTGATTTGACATAAAGTATGCTTGGAACCTCTCTAAAAACATCTCCCATGAAATAGAAACAATATCCAAATGAATCCTTTGTTCCTTGAAATTCCTTCCAAGTGGATGCAAACCCCTTGAGGTGCATGATGGCACATCTAGCTTTTGTGTTACTTCCATAGGGGTGCATAGAAAAATGCCTATCCAAGTCTATCAGCCAAGTCCCTACCTTAGTACCACTACTAGAACCATCAAAGGTAGGAAGTCAAGACTTGAGAAGATCTAGATCATATGACTAGCTAGGATGGCATCCTCATCATCTGTCATGTCCTTCCTACAAGGAGGAGAATGATTCCTCTTCCTTTCCCAATGTTGGGAGTGATGGGACTACTCATTCTAAGAGCCCTCCTGTCTAGGTCCTAAACAAGCAATAATCTCTTGATGAAGGTGAAGAACCTGAGGACCTCCCAACCCATCATCATGATACTCATTCCAATCATCTCTCCTTTGACCACTATGATGGTCACTATGTTGCTCTTTGTGAAAATTCTCTTGGGATTCCTCCTAATGAAACTCCTAGTACTCATTTTAATATAAGTTCAATCGAGTACCTTGATGATCACCTCATCCTTGGCCCTACCCCTAGCAGACATCTCTCCTATCACAAACATAAAATTACCAAAAGGCAAGAATATAAGGGAAAAATAAAGCAAGGGACAAGGTAAGATAGGCATCAGTGGACATGATCCAAGGATACCTACCTAAAGATAGCATATTGGGAACATATGCACCAAAGTTCCCAGTGTAGAATCTTAGGCTCAAATACCCATTGTAATGCCCCACTAAGGAACCCTAGAGGACAATAGCTAACTAACCAAATAAACATAGAAATATATTTTTTAAACAAATCACATTACATTACTAACTTATTAAGAAATTAAATACAAAATTTTCACATGCATAAGATAAACATTCATCTAATTAAGTCCTCTTTCGGGTTCCCTAATGTCGCTACCTACACAATGCTCTAAACATTATCTAAGCATCTTAAATCATAATGAAATATCATAAAAATACATAATACAATAATATAAATATTTATTACTAGGTCCATTTTAAACACCAAACTAAATGTTCATATGATAAACTTTTTGTAATAGAAATGATAAAATATCCATCCATAAGAGTAGCTGGTACTAATGTTGGCATATTGGCATAACTGATAGAGATGATGATGTACTGGTAAAGTATGATGATGATGATATATTGATGGACTATTGGTGATGATATATGATCAATTATTTGTGTTTTCATTGATGGCAACCATGTTTGTTTATTTCCAGTATATCATCTAAGTTATCTAAGCTTAACCGGTAATGAAATGTTTGCTAAGTTGATAGTGAACCGATAAGCTAGAATAGTGAAGGAGATGATTGCGGTAGAGATCTGTGTTGAGTTAGACGTTGCAGTTTGGAATGTATGCTTATGCCATTATAATGAATCTATGAATGGAACCACATCATGTTTGGAGAACCAGAAGTCATGTTTATGATTGACTGTTGTATATTTAGTGCAAGTTTTGAGAACCGGTGACAAGATCTTTAACTGATGATGTTTTATGGTTTGGCGGTAAATTTTATCATGTTCATAAGTTAGTGGTGATGTTTCAGAAACCATATGTGATGATAAGATTTCTTTTGAGCGTGTACAAGGATCAAATTTCTTGGGAAACAACAAAGTTAGCAAAATGTGTTAAGGGTTTGACAACTTATTAAATTGATGTGCGATGATGTGTTATGATCATTCAATGATTGTAATTATCTTGAAATTTGTTGTAATTATCTGTAATGATTTGTGATAATATGATATGATCTATGATGTAAATTCAATGTATTTTAAATTTTGTAAGGGTTATGTAACCGACCTAGTTGAAAAGTGTATTTAGGTCAAGTTTGAGAAGATTTAGTGTGTCGATGATCAAAGAAGAAGAGTGCGTCGAACCATATTGAGATGTCTGCATGTCTGAAGCATATTGGAGTCGAAATAGATCTGTACTAGAAAGAAAAGAGTGCGTTGATCAGATCATTTATTTGTTGTTTCCTAACAGTTGCAACAATATTAAAATCCCTTAATTGGGCAGGTCCTAACAGGCCTGATCTAGTAAATCCCTTCACCGGGTAGCTCATTAATTTGGGTTTAAATCCTTTAGCAAGGTTACTCCTAATAGAGCTGAGGTTAAAATCCCTTTATCGGGTGACTCCTAACAAGGTCTGATCTTAACCGGGCATTATTGTAAAGCTCCTAACTAGGCTAGGCCTTTAACAGGTTGCATTCAGAAAGTGCAAATATTTTGTGGGTACCAATTCCCACCATGGTTTTTCCCATTTGGGTTTCCACTTGTAAAATCTCTGTGTTCATTTGGTGGTTGATTTGTTTATGTGAGTATTTGATATCTTTACATTTCTTACATGTTGATGAACACATGAATGAGTAGTTTGGTAAATCTTCTTTAAGCGATTAATTGAGTAGTTACCAGTACTGGTTATGAACTATTTTTGAGAAGTGTTTTCAGATTGGTGAAAGATATTAGTTTATTGCTATTACTGATTCACCCCCTCCTCTTAGTAATAGCCGGATCCTCACAATAACAATTGGTATCAGAGCTTTAGGTCCTCTTTGTGCAGAAGCTTAACCGCTTGAGGTAAAGATCCTTAAAGATAACATGGGGGGAGGTTCAATGAGTAAACAAGAGCTTTCACAAAGGCTTGCAGAATCAGAAGAAGCCTATGATTAATTAAAGGTCAAGTATAAAGCTTCATTGGCTAAGAGAAGAGAGGTGGATGAGAAATTGATAAAATTCACTAAAAGCAGTTCATATGATGAAGCAAACATTGATGCCTTGGTTAATGAGGTGGATAAGATGAATGATGATAAGACAAATCTAAGGAGAGAACTAGAAGCCCTTACCATCAGGATGAGTCAAGAGCTGGAAGCAAGGAGAACAACTGAAGACACAATAAAAGATAAGGATCATGAGATCTTAAAGCTGAACCGGGAGATTAGTACCTTGCATGCTCAACCTCATGAGGAAAAAGAGGAAATACAAGTTGATCTAGACATGGCTATGTCTTTCAGAGAAAGTCTTACAAAGAAGAATGAGGAACTTACCAAGGAGCTTGCTGATGCTAACGAGATACTAGCTAAATTCAACAAGAGCACTGCTATGATTGATGAGAAGATTCAGTCACAAAGGCAAAATGAAGATACAAATGGCTTGGGATTCACAACCTTTGGACAAGGAGAGCCATCTAGTACCAAAGACATCATGCATGAAGCCAAATCTACACCAAAGAAGAAAAAGAAGAACACTGGTAAGATAACCTACAAACCAACATGTTTTAACTTTCATAAGGTAGGTTATACTGCTAATTTTTGTAGAAGTAAATCCATCACTCTTGATGGATATAGATCTAATACATATGAAGGATATAAGCCTATAAATTTTAATGGATATTGCTTCAATTGCAACAAGTATGAGCATAGAGTTGTTGAGTGCAGGTCAGGTGTGAACAATCAAAGATATTACATGAATAAGAGGTCTAATATTGAATGACAGAGATCTTACAATAACCGGAGAAACCCTACTTGGCAGAGATCTTTCAATGATCGGAGGAACCCTACTTGGCAGAGACCTTATGTGAACTGGTCTAGTCCATATGAAATGGAGAATAGATGGAATGTGACTTGTTCAATCTATCACAACTTTGGTCATGTTGCTATGAATTCCTGAAGAAGAACTGGTATAGGCAATGCTTGACCCTAGAGAGAATCTGGAATGACATGTTTCCATTGTCACAAACTAGGACACCTTGTAAAGTTTTGTAGAGCTAGAATGAACAAACTGGTTAATCAATTTGTTGATCAGAAATGAAAGAAGAAGGTTGATGTTGAAGAAACCAGAAGTGAGATAAATAGGATTTGGAAGAAGAAAAGTGAGGAGAAACCATCTAAGGACTCCAATTCTTCACCTAGTGTGGAGAATCCTTCATCGGCAAACTAAGCAAAGATGAAGCTTAGGGGGAACATATTGTCAGATCCATTTCTAGACCCCATGAATGGTGTGCAGTAAGTCAAATCTGCATGTTTTGATGCAATATGATGTTACAAAGTATTTTTGAGATATATTTGATAAGTTGAATGTGATGTATGTGTCGGTGTCAAGTTTTAGAGTTGAACAATGATTAGGGTATGTTCAACTGGTATGACAAAAGGTAAAGAAAAGGTGTTTTGTAGTCTCATGTTTCACTTGGAATTTTTGAGAGCACATCTGAAGAGCATAAAAAACACAGAAGAGCTTTTGATTGCTACTTTGGTGAGATTGATAGCGGATTGAGAAGATTGTGGAAGATAATTCAAACCGAAAATCCCAATTGCGAAGAATTTGATGGGTATTCCGTCAGATCTAATGATACATGCTGAGCATAATAGTGTGGTGGATACTGCTCAACTAATAGATGAAGAAGATGAAGAACAAGAAGAGGTTATTGCACCAGAACAAGTTATACCTAGGTATGTAAGGTTAAATAATTATGAAGACCAGATAATAGGTGACAAGAATTCTAGAGTACAAACAAGAAGAAAGATTAGAGAAAGTGCTTGTTTGATTTCCATAGTTGAACCAAAGTAAATAAGAGAAGCTCTTAAGGATGATGATTAGATAAAGGCAATGAATGAAGAGCATGATCAGATTGAGAAAAACAACACTTGGTCACTTGTTCCTAGACCTGATGATAAAAATGTGATTGGTACAAAGTGGGAATTTAGAAACAAGCTGAATGAAGAAGATGTTGTTCGAAACAAGGCAAGACTAGTTTTCCAAGGGTATGCACAAGAAGAAGGTGAAGATTATGGAGAGACCTTTGCACTGGTTGCTAGGCTTGAAGGATTTAGGATGCTACTTGCATTTGTAGCATTTAAAGGCTTCAAAGTTTATCAAATGGATGTAAAGTCAACATTTCTAAATGGTTTTCTTGAAGAACAGGTGTATATAGAACAACCAGATGGGTTTGCATTGTCAGAAGATAAGGATATGGTATGCAAACTCCATAAAGCTTTATATAGATTAAAACAAGCTTTGAGGGCATGGTTTGAAAGAATTCATGCACATCTGATAAAGATAGGATTTCAGAGAACCAATGAGGACAACAATATTTATTTGAAGACTGAAGGAGACAAGATGTTGATTGCAAAAGTATTTATTGATGACATCATATTTGGCGAAAAGGATGATATGAGTATGAATTTTGTAGATGAGATGAAGGAAGAGTTTGAGATTTCTCTGATAGGTGAGATAAAAAAAAATTCATTGGTTTGTAGGTACAACAAATGAAAGGTGGTATTTTTATCAATTAGTCCAAGTATGCGAAGGAAGTGTTAAACACTTTTGGAATTAAAGACTATAAACTAGTTGGAACACCTATGGTTACAGGTTGCAGATTGTCTAAAGAAGATGATTCACTCTTAGTGGATGAGAAGGAATACAGATCTATGATTGGGAAACTTCATTATGTTGTTCATAGTAGATCGGATATTGCCCATGCAGTTGGTTTAGTAGCAAGATTTCAGAAGAGCCCTAAGGAGACACATATGACAACAATAAAGAGAATATTTAGATATCTTAAAGGGATAGTTGAGTATGGATTATGGTATCCATATAGAGGCTTAAAGACTTTTGAAATGGAAGACTATAAACCGGTTGGAACACCTATGGTTATAGGTTGCAGATTGTCTAAAGAAGATGATTCACTATGAGTGGATGAGAAGGAATACAGATCTATGATTGGGAAACTTCATTATGTTATTCATAGTAGACCGAATGTTGCCCATGCAGTTGGTTTAGTAGCAAGATTTTAGAAGAGCCCTAAGGAGACACATATGACAACAATAAAGATAATATTCAGATATCTTAAAGGGATAGTTGAGTATGGATTCTGGTATCCATACAGAGGCAATTTTTCTTTGTAGGTATTCACTGATGCTGATTGGGCAGGTAATTAGATGACTGAAAGAGCACAACCGGTGGTGCATTCTTTGTAGGTGGTAGACTGGTATCTTGGACCAGTAAGAAACAAACTTGTATTTCTTAGTCTACAACAGTTGAAGAGTATGTGGTTGCATCCATGAATTGTACACAAGCTATATGGATGAGATATGTCTTGGAAGGATTCAATCAAGATATGTCAGAACCGATGATCATACATTGTGATAACACTAGTGCTATAAACATTTCAAAGAACCCGATACTGCATGCTAGGACAAAACATATTGAATTGAAGTATCACTTTCCGAGAGAAAGAGTACATGAAAAGAAAGTGAGATTGGAGCATGTGTCAAGTAAGGAGCAGTTGGTTGACATATTTAATAAGACATTACCTAAGGATAGCTTTGAATATGTTAGAGTTAAGTTAGGGGTTATACCCCTACCCAAGGTAAACTACGAAGATGTGGAAGCATCAATCCAGTGGAGTCATTGAATATCTTTCATTGTGGATTGATGAGAAGTGAGCTACTCCTCAAGGGGAGCAGTAGAGATGAAGCAACATAAATGAAGAAAAAAGATGCCTTTGCACCTTTGGAATTTCTGTCAAAGGGGGAGAAGAACAATGATGGGAGAAGAACAATGACAAGAAGAAGAACAATGACATGGAGAAGTAATGCAAAGGAGGAGAAGATCAAGTGAAGCACAAATTAGTACAACATGGCATGATGAGTTCCTGGTATTTTTCATCAATTGATTATTTTGGTGTTGCATTCTTTTAGTGTTTCCATCAATGCCAAAGGGGGAGAATGTTGGCATATTGGCATAACTGATAGAGATGATGATGCATCAGTAAATGATGATGATGATATATTGATAGACTATTGGGGATGATATATGATCAATTATTTGTGTTGTCATTGATGGAAACCATGTTTTTTTTTTAATGTTTGGTATATCATCTAAGCTATCTAAGCCTAACCGGTAATGGAATGTTTGCTAAGTTGACAGTGAACTAGTAAGAAGGAACAGTGAAGGAGATGATTGCGGTAGAGATACATGTTGACTTAGACGTTGCGGTTTGGAATGTACTCTTATGACATTATAATGAGTCTATGAATGGAATCACATCATGTTTGGAGAATCGGAAGTCATGTTTATGATTGACTGTTGTATATTTAGTGCAGGGTTTGAGAACCAGTGACAAGATCTTTAACCGGTGATGTTTTATGGTTTGGCAGTAAATCTTATGATGTTGATAAGTTAGTGGAAATGTGTTAGAAACCATGTGTGATGATAAGATTTATTTTAAGCATGCACATGGATCAAATTTATTGGGAAACAACAAAGTGCTTAGCAGAATGTGTTAAGGGTTTGACAACTTATCAGATTGATGTGTGGTGATGTATTATGATCATTCAATGGTTCTAATTGTCTTGAAATTTATTTCAATGATCTGTATGATGATTTGTAATGCTTTGTGATGATCTGATATGATCTATGATGTAAATTCAATTTATTTTGAATTTTGTTAGGGTTATGTAACCGACCTAGTTGAAAAGTGTATTTAGGTCAAGTTTGAGAAGGTTTAGTGTGTCGGTGATCAGAGAGGAAGAGTGCATCAAACCAGATTGAGATATCTGCATGTGTGAAGCAGATTGGAGCTAAAATAGATCTGGACTAGCAAGTAGAGAGTGCATTAATTAGATCATTTATCTATTATTTCCTAACAGTTGCAGTAGTATTAAAATCCCTTAACCAGGTAGGTCCTAACAAGCCTGATCTTGTAAATCCCTTCACCGGGTGGCTCATTAATTTGGGTTTAAATCCTTTAACAAGGTTACTCCTGATAGGGTAGAGCTCCTAACATATCCGAGGTTAAAATACCTTCACCGGATGACTCCTAATAGGGTCTACTCTTAACTGGGCATTATTGTAAAGCTCCTAATCGGGCTAGGCCTTTAATAGGGCGCATTCTGAAAGAGTGCAAATATTTTGTGGGTACCAATTCCCACCATGGTTTTTCCCATTTAAGTTTCCATGTGAAAAATCTTTGTGTTCATTTAGTGGTTGATTTGTTTATGTGTGGATTTGATATCTTTACATTGCTTACATGTTGATGAACACATGAATGAGTAGTTTGGTAAATTTTCTTTAAGTGATTGATTGAGTAGTTACCGGTACTGGTTATGAACTATTTTTGAGAAGTGTTTTTAGATTGCTGAAATATTTCAGTTTATTGCTATTACTGATTCACCCCTCTCTTAGTAATAACCATATACTCACAATAACAACTAACACTAAACCACTTAAACACTACTCTAGGATTCCAAAGCTTTTAAATTACATTAAATCATATTATATTATTATCCCTATGGCTTGTCCAATATACAATAATAAAGGTACAATTATAATGATTCCAAAATATATAACATTTACTAATACATTACTGGATCATCTACATCATGAAATGAGAGAAACTGGACAAAAGATACAAGGTCCATCTGATGCACACAAACATGTCCACTAGTCCCCAATGGAGGTAGGTAACAACCTACTGACCATGTGGAACCCTTATATCAACCCCACCATTCTCTAGAGATAGACATGAGGACCCACACAACACAACAAAACTATGTTAACAAAACCAATATCTAAGGATACACAAGGGACACGTATGGACAAACATGACTAACCACAAGGTTTCACCCGAGGCTATTAACAACACCACACAGGATAGGGTACTAAAATACAAGTAGGGAAGAGTGTCATCAAATGATATTAACATAAGTTTCCCTAGCAACCTCTCTAGGCCACAACACCCATTTGATGACACATGTGGAATCAAACAATCCTTTTATGAGGACAAATAATTTCAATTGTGCTAGCTCTACATCCCCAGGAGGGACAGACCTTCCCAATCCCATCCTTAGCCTAAAATAGCACTAAATTCCATGGGTTGGGAATCATAATTATTTTTTTTAATGTGTGTTTTCCCTTGGGTTCATTTATTATATTATTACTTGTTAAACAAACTCCTAATGAGATTCCGTGATAGCCACTTTAGGGCCCTGACACCCAAATGAGAGCCACTCCCTCTAACTTGAACCTATACACAAGTAACCTAGGTTTTCATATCAAGAAAGGATAGACATAAAAAATATGGATATTTCAAATTAATCATACATGAGTCAAGTTCTAAAAATTGAATTAGATTCACACTTTAAGCCTTCCCAATCCTTTCCCATTAGATACACCAATGAAGGTACTCCAAATGCAGTAACAAATGAACTTACATATAACCAAGAATAGGAGAAACACATACAAATATAAATGAACTCCAATCAGGCCTTACTAACTTTGAAAGATAGATACAACAGAGAAAAACTTGAAATCATGCGTTTGGAAACCTCTTGGACATCCGGATTGAGAAATCAAGACCAAAAAAATCCCAAACCCAACACCTATGTAATTGTCCTGACAACTACATATTTGGGGCCTAAAGATGCATAGTTGGGGCCTCAAGCTACATAGTTGAGGGCTTCTCCTGTGAAGTTGAGCCCAATCCTATTCAATTGCAAAGGCCCCAATTGGGGAGCCAAATTGGGCAACATATAGGCACTAAAATTGAATATAGGTGAAGACCCATTTGAAAAGGGTCTTATTCAATTTGATAAATCAATCCAATTGGCCCCCAAGACAAAAAAAAATTGTTTACAAGATTAAAAAATAAGAAAACAACCCCTTACAAACTCCATTCGGAGAGGGCTTTTCAACCCAGGACATAAATCACCAAAACCATAAATCTATTATCCATTCAATCATGATATAAACAAGTTTAATACACCATTTATCTTTTCCAAAATTATATAAAAACAAAGTTCTTTCATAATGAACTTAAAACCCTAAAACAATCCAAAAGAATTTAGAGAGAAAAATGAAAGAAATCAAAGCCATTTCAACACATGCTTGCTTAGTAATCAAAACCATTACAATAACTTTCAAAGTACTAAAAAAATATCTTTTTCCTTTTCCAAGACAAATACATATCATTCAACAAACAAAGGGGTTTTAAACCCTACCTTGTGTTCTGCAGAGACAACACAAATTGAGTATAATAGATGAAGAAATGAAGCCCAAATGCATTGAAGCCACACTCAATTGAAAAATCCCAACTAGAAAGAATTAAAAAATAAGCAAAAAATGAAATAGGGAATGCCCCAACAAAGAATTCCACAATCTCCAAGCAATCTCCACTCCAAAAAGAACAAGAAAATGGAAGTAAAACTCTTTCAAATCCTTCACATTCACACACACAAAAATACTTCTCCAAACTCCAACAATCACCCTCAATGAACAACATTTTATCTCCAAGGATAACACATCAAATAATGAAAATTCCCTCACAAAAATGTGCACAAGAAAACCCAACCAACTCCCACAAATAATCTTGTAAAATATTACATAAACCAAGATTAACTCATAAAAATACAAAACAAAATCCCACCAATTCAATGTGACATAAAATTATCAAAACCAAAATACAAATTCCTCCCACTAATAAAAAAATTTACACAATTAAAAATTATATTATTTATTATTCCCCACCAAATAGAGCTCAAATAATAATAATAATATGATAAATTACATAATGGGAACAATTATTTAATGTTGATATAAGTAAATAATATCATATAATTAAATAATAATAATATTAATAATAATACTAATAATTATAAATAATTAAACTTAAATCAAAACAACCAATTCATAATATAATTATTGATACCTCACACGAATACTAATGCCATAGCCACAATAGAAACAACATTCGTCACATACTCAAGCGATTGAGTCGATGATATGAATATTGCCTTTAGGGAAATTCAAATAGGTGATCATATGAACAAGGATGATTGTCCTAATAGAGGACAATGATTAGGGCTAAGTCAACTTGGGCTTCTATGCTATCTCCATTACCACAATTGGGGATTGCTAGGAACTCTCAGACTTGTGAAGCCAGGTGGAGTTGATACTTGGTACTTGGAACAAAACACAAAACACCTATACACATACACATCGATATATATACATTTGGCAAATAAGATTAGTAATTATGGTAAATCTTTAATAATAACATCAATTTATATGTTAGTGTTTCAAAAACATAATACATCATCTAACAAATAGCCGTCAAGAGATCATAACATAAAACCCTAATAGCCTCAAGAGGATAGAACATCATAAACATAAAACCTTAAAACTAATAGTATAGTATCATAAGTATAAAATATCGTGATCAACAACATGTCTTGAAACATAGAATTCCATGTGCTATATAACAACATGAATTAAATAGATAAGTCCACACACCAATCCAAAGATAACCATAGACACAAATATAGTCACCAAGATTCCAACAGTAGCAAGATAAATGTCAAACATGGAAGGGGTATTACATGTCAATTCCTTCTAGTATCTCTATGTTGTATGCATTCCTAGAATCAAACTTTCGAATAATCTTTCTAGGCCCAAACTTCTTCATCTTCACTTCAACTTGTTATATGTGCCTACCAAAGATTGCTCCTTTTAGAGATGCACCCTGACTGCATCTCCCACGACAAACTCCTTCTGTCTCCTTTAGGTATCCACTCGCTCCTTGTACTTATCATTCATGTTTTGCAAATGTTGCTTGACTTCCTTGTAGATGGCTTCTATGTGTTCTTTGAGCTCCTCTACCTCCACACTCCTCTTTCCTTTTGAGCTGATGTATTTGAGTTTAGCTTCTCTTTTAGGATGCATTGTAGTAACAATTCCAAATGGTGTCTTCTCAATACTCTGACTTATTGAGTTGTATACAAATTTTGCTTGTGGTACGATGAGGTAATAATTCCCCATTTTGTCTCCTACCAAACATCCGAGAAAGTTTCCCAAGCTTTTTGTTCACCACCTCTGTCTGTCCATCGATCTATGGGTGGAAAGTTGAGTTGAACTTCAGGCCAGTCTGCATGTTCTTTCATAGTGTCCTAAAAAAGTATCTAGTAAACTTAGTATCTTCCCCTAAAATAATGCTCTTTGGTACTCCATGTAGTCTTACTACTTCATGGAAGAATAAGTTAGCAATGTACACCGCATCATGAGTCCTCTTGCAAGGAACAAAATGCACCATCTTGTAAAATCGATCTACTACTAAAAATATGGATTCATTTTCTCTTTTAGTGTTTGGCAGTCCTAACACAAAATCCATACTGATATGTTTCCAGGGTCTATCCAAAATTTGTAGAGGTTGATCCAACTCAGTAATTTCACTAGCTCCCTTAGCCATTTGATGTAATACATTCTTAAACATATTTCTAACCATTCTTGTAGATTTGAGGCCAAAAGAAATTCACTTACCAAGGCTATAGTCTTGTCAATGCCGAAATGTATCGCTAATCCTCTAGAATATTTCCCCTTGATCAAGTTTTCTCACATTGAGCTCTCGAGAATACACAATTGATTTCCTTTGAAGAACATGTCGTATTGGATGAAACACTATAGCCACTTACCTTTGTCAGTTAGTATTGGATCAAATCCCATTACTATCACCCTCATCTACTTCATCACATTCTTCTTCTTCTTAGTGCATTCATAAATCAGTTTGACTTACCACTATGGTTCTTTAGGACAAATGTGTATCTTTGCATGAATTATACCCACTGCATATGCCTTTGGTTTAATTTTCCTTGACTGTCAAGTATTAGAGGCATTGATGGTTGTTGCTCGAATTTCATTCTTTCCATTAATTTTGGTCTTACCCTCCATTTTATAATTTTTAATGAAATCCATTAAATTCGTTTCTAGAGATTGCTAACTTTTTATATAAGTTATAGAACATCGGTTGAAATCCTCAAGTTACTTAGAATTAGTCTAATTTTCGCTTCCTTTTCACATGAGCACTTGTTGAAACACATCGATTTTTAGTTGAGTTCCATCTACTTTGTCGTACCTAATGAGTTGAGACATTAGCATATTTTTATCCCCAGAACTCTTAAGTTTTTCTCATATTTTGATTTACATAATAGTAATGATGTATCAAAAGTTGACTATGTGTATTTCAGATGTTAGCTTGAACCTATTAAAATATGATTTGCCTTTGCCAGTTTGTTCCTGCAGCCATGTTATTCATTCCTGTTGCCATGCGGATTGTCTTAGGCAATATCATGTGTGAAATTAATAGATGTTTTGATTAATTAAAATAGATGTGTATGTTCTTGTATGTTCTTCCTTTTGAATTGCAGGAATAAATCAATGCTGCTGAGAAGACTCTCCTATCACGCTAGTTGCAGAAGGAGATATTCAAGGAGGAGATTGAAAGATTGAATTAGCAGAAATGTTGATGAGCGTAAGGAACGACAGAGGAAAATTAATTGCACATTGCTTATTGATGTCTTACTCAAATAGACATTAGTGTTGTAAATACCGCCACAATGTGTTATGACTGTGGTTCAGTTTAGATCCACATTATCAGTGACTTAACTCCAGTTGTTTCCTTTCTTGATTAGTTATCTGCCTCTTCTTATCGACGTGATCTATGTTGTAGGAAGTAATTGTTTTCTTTTAAATAAAGGTCTTTATCTCTTTTAGTAGGTTAGATGGAAAAGAGAAGAAGCAGAGAAAAGGATTTTAGAAATAAAGTTACAAGTGTTTTGAGTTTCTTTTGATTCTGAATCATGTAATGACTTCCGAAGAACAATGAATAAAGATATGTTATTTTGAGCACTTAGAGTTGTTTTTGGGAAGCCTAGAATCACTCATCCAAGAGGGCCCACTTGGTGAGTGTTCCTGTGCCTTTGTTAAAATTAGTTTTCTTCTTTAGCCATAGTAGACGTTCTTGCATTGAATGTTCTTGCAACCATTGGAAATGGATCCATTGACCGCTCCTACAACCAAACCAAAATAGAGTAATTCCTGTTTGGCAACATTGAACTTAGCTAGCATTGCTTGAATGAATTTATGTTAATGCAAAAGTTTTCCTGTAGTCTTTCAATAGTTTCAATTCTTGCTTACCTTTTCCGCATAGATATTAGTTGCTGTAGTAATGCAAGGTAGCTATTGCAGGAACTTAGTGCATATATAGTGTAGACCCATTTCAAGTATTACGTACCTGGGTTGACAATCAAATGAACACTAGCTATGGAAAAAGTGACTTTACAAAGTGAATGTCCAAACTTCGGGTTGAGACTTCAACTAGAGTTATTATTCTTATTGTTGGGTTGAACAGTACCTTGATGCCTTGTTTGATAGAAAAGTTGTTCAGAGTTGTTCAAGTTTTGAGTTATAAATAATTTTTTGAAGCTTGATATACCTTTTTGCACCAACTTGCGAGTCCACTTCCTTTAACTTTTCAACTCTGTCGACTTTAGATCTTAATTCAAGATGTCACGCTGGTTTCCTATGCCTTGTCTGATACTTTTTATAAGTTCAATTTTCCTTATCTAACTCCGATGTATGAACTTGAACCAAAATTCTACTCCATCTTTGAAGCATTGGTTCAAGTTAGTCAAGTCTTGAGTTCAAAGTTAGGCATTAGACCCCAATAATGATTCTCAAACCATGTCAGAGCCTAATTTCTTAGTTGGCACCGAAACATATAAAAGAAAAGTAAAGCCTTAGGACTATAAAGGTGAAGTTCCAAAACCGTGGTTGGAACTTATTCATGATTATCTTACAATAATATTTATGATATAATTATTATTTTATTACATCTATTGAGTCTCCATTGATTCATGATATCTATTTATTAATCCTAAGATGTTCATTTCTTACACGTTCCAATTCTCGCATGGTCATTTTGCTATGTGTTATTCTCTACTTACCACATTTATTATGTAGCTTGATTGTTACTTTGTGGTCAATAGTCATGGGCAATAATCTTAATGTGCACTTTCATTATCACTTATTACTTATTTTTCCTACACCTTGTTTTTCATTAGAGATAAAATAGGTTTTGAATGGACCAACTCTTTGCAAATATATTTAATTAGGATCTAGGACCCACTTATAGAACACTACTAGAAGATAGAAAACAAATATTTAGCAGCCATACAACATCAAACAACCAACCAATATAAAAATGAAAGAAAACCCTACTATATTAACATCAAGGAAGTTGTTGAAACTTTAAAGAACCTGAGTTAGTGTTGTTCCTTTTGTTGGTGCTGCTTTGTACTTCTGTTGGCTTTTTGCTGATGTAGGACTGTGTTTCTCTCTATTTGTCTTGTCTTTTTTTGTCAATCCTATTATCTATCTGGTCTGTTTTGTTTTGATTGGCTTAAATGATACATCATATATAATTTCCTTGTAAAGGGTTTCGGGTCTCTTCAAAACCCATTTTTGCCTTAATCAAAAACATCAAGGATGTGGCTATTGCATCAACAAACTCAAGGAAATAGTAATCTTGATCCCTAGAGACAACATTAAAAGCATAAATAAGAGTAAAATTTTTAGTGTTTCCTTTCCTTCAATGTAAGTATACAAATACTTAACCTCATAGATTACTTTAGTGGCAAATATTCGCCAATGGTGAATTTCTCACATCAGCGACCTGGGAAATCACAAATATTGTGTACCGAATGGGGGTGGCCATGTCGCTAGAACATTATCAATTTCTATCAAATTCATGGCTCGATCACAATATGTTTTATGTAATTAAATGTTTCTATGTGAGGATTTCACCAATACAATATACGGTGGACACATGGTAAATTTAATTTTTTCGCCTACACTCTCCGAGGTTGCCTTAATAGACGACCATAATTCACCTATAGGCATATGAAGATTTGTTGGTCAGGAGGACCCAATTCACCCAAAATTTTACCGACGCGTGTCTCCATTCACCCCAATTTTTGCCAACTAAATTGTATTTGCCAATTATTTGGACAACCCATAATCACCTCGAAAATTACATAAGTTGTGTTATAGTTAAGCGAGATTCACCAAATATTTGTATACCATATAAAATTCCCGTGGAATTCACCATATAAGGATTGGTCTAAATACATTCAAAGATCATTTCTATCTCTACACAATCTGGTGGGTTCTAGGCCATGAATTCAAATCAATAACGAAGTTTGAAACCAAGGAAAATCATTGTTGTTGACTGCATTGGTGACTACTAGTGACCTAAAGGTGAGCGATCATATTTTCAAAGTGTTATAATATTATTCTAAATTTATCTATATTTGTTTACACTATTGAGTTCATTCTTAATCAGTGGAGACTTGTCAGTGCCAAGTGGTTATCCACAGGGATAACTTTAAGAAAGCACCCCCTGGGTAGAACTGTAAAACACTGGCAAATCAGGCATTATTTTGGGGGGGAAATTTTCATATTGATGGCAAATTTTTTTTTCAAAGTAGGAAAAATAATAATTTGTATTGGCAGTTTTTTTCTAGGGTACGAAAATACCATAAAATTCCAGTGAATAATACCTTGTTCTATGGGGAAAATATATATTGTAGGAGGCGAATGTTTTTCATTTAAAGGAACAAATATATAAGTGTATGGGCGAAATTTTTTACTACGAAGGAAAAATTATTTAAGTGTATTGGCGATTTTTATCCACCATTTGAAAATTATTTAATTTGTTTGGCTAATATTTTGTTATTTATGGAAAAATATAAATTTTATTGGTGATTTCATGAATTCATTATCATTAATAGATAAGGCACATCACATCACATCACATTGAGTCCAGACTCTGCATGATGTATCGATAAGAGCGACCTCTTTGATACGTCACACTTACCTAAAATCCTTCAATGATTTTAAAACGTTTGATGATCGTAGATCAATGGTTGAAGTTTTATTTCGGCCCAAATTTCTGAAGAGAACGTAGTTCTCCAAAAAGTGCTCGGAATGGAATTGGATTCAATAGACACGTATCAAATGTCATGATCGATAATGTTGTTCATTTAATATATGTCTAGTCACCAACTGCAATCCATTCTGCCCCACGACTTCCAATATGGTATTTGGTACTGGTTTATAACCTTTCCAATTTCGCACACTAGTGTAATTATGGGAAAGATTTGCAGAGATATACAAAATATTTAAGTTTTTTTAAAGGAATTAATACAGTTAGAGAAGGAATTATTACTGTTGGTGTAAATAAATATTCATTTTGGATATTATTACACTTACTTAAGTTAACTTAGGATAATGCATCTCTTCGTAGTTTGGATTTTAGACACTTAGGGAAGTGTGCACATAGGGATAGAGCTTGTAGGAGAAATTCCACCTTTTGTAGTCTTATTTTGCTGTTACACTCCACATTCGGTGGGTCATCCACCTCTTGTGGAATATTATATTATTTCTCCTACCTACCCTTAGTATTTCTTACCTACCCTTGTTTCTCATTGAGCCACATGTCATATTTGTGTGCTCATACATCCATATGGCCTTGCCTATATAAGCAGGCCTCTATTCATTGTATTGGTTAATCCAGTTGATCATTTGCATATTGATGAGAATACAGTTTGTTCTTGTCATTCTGTTGTCTCTTTTTATGCTTTTCATTGTGCCCTTGACCTTGGCAAAATCCTACATGGTATCAGAGCTATTGGGGCTTCATTGATCGGTTTTTGGAGACATCGTGGAAGGCTTCTATTTTCGGATTTGGGGATCTTCATTTTTTAAGGGCGTCATACAACGATCTGGACATCACCGTTGAATCCGGGAGGCCGTTTCCATAAATTTCAACTATAAAGTCGACCCATTTTGGTGAGAAATTTTTTTTCCCCATTTTGGCTATTATCGTACGAATTTTGAATTTTGTTTTTAAAAAAAAAAAAAAAATTTTCAAAAAAAAAAAAAGAGGTTTTTTTCGTTGGTGTTTTGGGGGTCCGCAGACCCCCCCGTACCTTGCATGTGCTGCAGGTTGCAGATCGTACCTGCGCTGTACCCGTCGTCGCCGTGACCCGTGTCGCCTCGCTTCGCATGCCGCAGTGTACCTCTCGAGCCGCTGCCGCCGTCTGTCTCCCTTCGCCGGCACCCAGGTTTCCCACCGTCGCCTCGGCTCTCGACGCCACTCTCCGGCTCCACTAGCTCCCGCCTCCGGCGACGTCGACCGCCGCCGGCCAAAGATCTCCGGCGTCGCCCAATCACCGCCGGCCGCGACGTGGAGCCCAGTCAGCTACCGGGACCCCGCTACGTGGCACACATGGCATACCTCCATACGCCACATCACCTGTGCCATGCAGGCCCTTCCGTACGCACTGTCAGATTGCCATGTCATCCATACGGCCTGCACAGTCACCTGCACAGTTAGCAGTCCGTACAGTACAAACGCCCAGTTAGCAGGGAGGCGAAGTTTTTGTGATGGTCATACGACCGTCAAATTTAAAATAGTGAATTGATAATGTCAGCGCCACATCAACACTTTTTGAAATTTTTTTGACCCCTCTCCATTGGGCTTTTCAGTTTTGCAGTCCAACTTTGAAAGGCCATATCTTGCTCATTTTTGCTCCTTTTTTGGTGCAATTTTTTTTGAAATGGGCTAAAATTTCGTGATCTTCGCAGTGGTGTGGTTATTTTCTGATTTTGGTGCACAGGTTTTTTGGAATTTTTGGATTCTCTCAACTGTACCTGTCCAATCCTCAATTCTGCAACTTCAAAGGCCTCGTTTGAGCTCATACGACCTCCTTTTTAGGTGCCATTTTTTTTGAAAGTGCTTATTTTTTCGTCTAATTTCATAATCTATGATCAAATTTTAGATATTTTGAGTGGAAATTGTACTTTTAGATATTGGTCTTATTTGGCCTATTAGGTACTTGTAAATTGCTTGGATCTTAGTTAGATTTCTTGCATTATCAGTTTGAGACTCTTTTGGCATTATTGAGGCAGTTGTAAAATTGTAAATCAGAAGTCCACTTTTCCATTTTTTGCAAGTGGCCCATTGTATACGCACTACTTATAAAGTGCCAAAATCATCACATTTGGGGGGGGTTCTTTGATTGAGTGAATTTGGGGGGGTGTCTTGTGTGATTGTGCCTCTCTTTGTGCTCTTTCCATTCTTGTTGCAATGAGTCCTACTAAATTTCCACCTTTAACTCCACATAATTATGCATCATGGAAAATTAAAGTATGGAGTAAACTAATGGAAAAGGGTCTCACACACTACATAGATGGAACAATAACAACACCACCTGATCCTAAGGCTGATCCAATTGCTCAATTAGAATGGCTCACAAAGAATTGCATGGCTCTTAGAACCTTACGCAAGTATGTATCAGATGACCTCATTTTTCCCATTGAGAAGTGTAAAACAATCAAAGAGGCTTGGGATATGTTTCAGAAATTGTATGGACAAGTTGATGAAATTAGAGGATATCAGATTGACAATGAGCTCACCAACTTGGATCCCAAGAGTTTTGATACAATCCAAGATTATGTCACCAAAGCAAATGAGCTAAGAGCAAAGCTTAAGGATTGTGGAATTGACAAAAAGGATGCTCAGTTGATATTCAACTTGTTGGACAAGCTTGCACCAGAATATGCAGCATTTGTGTCTAGCTTCCAAACTCATCATTTGACAGTGGGGAGTTCTTATGTTATGCCTTCATTTGATGCTTTCACAGAAATGTTGATATTGGAACAATCTAAGTTGTTGAACATGGGGTTTCTCAAGTCTTCAAAGTCCAAGGCTTTGGTGGCTAATCAAGGGAATCAAGGAAGTCAAGGCAAAGATTCCAACAAGAAGAAAAAGCAATCCAAGTCTAAGCACTAGGAAAAAGGACAATCATCCTCTCCATCACAAGGTGATTTTTCATCCTCTTCCAAGAAGGGGACACCACCTAAGAAGGATAAACTAACTTGTGCATATTGCAAAAAGTATGGTCATGATGAGCATCGATGCCACGCAAAAGCAAGTTGATGAGTTAACCAATCTTCTCAAGAAAAACAACATCAACTTGCCATCCACCTACACAAAGAAGGATTCATCTCCTTCCTCTTCCTCACAATCTAAGGGAAAAGGGCAAGCGTTTGTGGCTACAATAGGTTCTTCACAGCAATGGATACTTGACTCGGGTGCCTCATATCACATGGGTTCTACAAAGGAGCAGTTTTCTTCATTGGAGCCATCTAAGGTACCTCACATTTACATAGGTGATGACACACAAGTAGAGGTTGAAGGGAAAGGTTCAGTTGACATGGATGATGGAACATTTGAGAATGTTCTCTATGTTCCTAACTTGTCTACCAACCTTCTCTCCATCTACCAAATCACTCACTATGGGAATGGGAAAAAGGTTGAGTTTACACCAGATTCAGTTGTGGTAAAGGAACTTGATGATGATGCCTTGGTAGCAGTGGGACAAGTCAATGACAACTCAAGGCTTTATTCATTCTCCCACTTTGTGCCAAGTTCACCTTCTAGGGCCTTGCTTACTCATTCAAATTTAGAAAGTAAGCTATGGCATGAGCGGTTTGGTCACTTAAACTACCGCTATCTTCAGTAGCTAAGCACTAAAGACATGGTCACAGGTCTACCTCGAATCAGTTTTTCAGAGGGTGTATGTTCAGGTTGCTCCATGGGCAAGCATCCCAAAGAGAAGTTTGATAAAGGGAAAACTTGGAGAGCTTTGGAAGTTCTTCAACTTGTTCACAGTGATGTAGCAGGTCCATTTCCAACACCTTCATTTAGTAAGGCCCGTTATGTTCTTACCTTCATTGATGACTACTCCCGCTTCAATTGGGTCTATTTTCTCATTCATAAGAGTGAAATATTTGACAGATTTCAGGACTTCAAGACTCGTGTGGAGAAGCAATCAGGGAAAGTGGTCAAGATTCTTCACACAGATAATGGAAGGGAATATGTGAACAAGAGACTTGAGGATTTTTGTACATTTGAGGGGATTGATCTTTAGCATTCTATTGCATACACTCCACAACAGAATGGGGTTGCAGAACGCAAGAATAGAACTCTCAAAGAAATGGCTAGCTATATGATACATGCACATTCTCTTGATCCCGCCTTTTGGGCAGAGGCTATCAGTTGTGCCACACACATCCAGAATCAGGTTCCTCACAAAGCTTTCCAAGGTATTACTCCTTTTGAAGCTTGGGCTGGTAGGAAACCGATTGTGAGACATTTCAGAGTCTTTGGGTGTCCAGCATGGGCTCGTATTCCTCCGCAAAAACGCAAGGTATTGGAACCTCAGAGTCGGCCTTGTATATTTGTTGGATATCCTGAGGGTATTAAGGCATACAGATTGATGGATCCAGAGACACATGAGGTATTCATTGAGAGGAGTGTTCACTTTGAGGAAAGCTCTCCTAGCTTAGCCTCTCTACCTCCTCCACCTTCCTCCATTGTGGATAGTGATGTTAGTGATTTAGATGATGAGACTCCTTCAACTCCGACTCGCAGGGTTACACCTCCGCAGGGTCCACTTGCAGTTGAGGAGCCTCGTTCTCCCCCTCCACCTAGACATCGTTGGGCTCGACAGACACTTGAGTCCATGGGTTCTCTTGTTGGGGATCCTTCAGATACATGGAGAACTCGATCACAACATCAGGATCTTCCACATGCATTTATTGCTACCACTTCTGATCCACAGACATTTAGGGAAGCATCAGGGGTTCCTGAGTGGGACCAAGCTATGGAGGAAGAGTATAGTTCCTTGATGAGGAACAACACATGGAATTTAGTCCATCTCCCTAAGGGGAGAAAGATGGTTCAATGTAAGTGGATCTATCAGACCAAGTTTGTAGCGGATGGTAGTGTGGATAAGTATAAGGCTTGGCTTGTTGTGAAAGGTTTTTCTCAGGTTGCAGGTGTTAACTATACTAAGAGCTTTGCACCCGTAGCCAAGATGAACTCCATTCGTTTGACACTTGCTATTGCTGTAGCTCATGGTTGGGCTGTACATCAGATGGATGTGAAGAGTGCTTTTCTTCATGGTGATCTTGATGAGGAGATTTATATGGAGCAGCCACAGGGTTTCATCTAGGATACTTCCTTGGTTTGCAGACTAAGGAAATCTCTCTATGGCCTTAAGCAGGCCCCCAGGGCTTGGTATGCCAAGATGGATTCCTTTCTTCTCTTCGCAAGGTTCACCAGGTGTCATTCCAATCCAAATGTTTACATTTTGTGATAGGATGACTCTCACTTGATACTTGTGCTCTATGTTGATGACTTGATCATTACAGGGAGTACTTCATCCATCATTAGCAGGGTCAAATCTGCTTTTCATGACAGATTTTCTATGACTGACTTGGGTCTTTTGCACTACTTTCTCGGGATAGAGATTTCACAGTCACCTTCCAGGATTACACTATCGCAGCCCAAGTATGCTCTTGATCTACTTGCACGCTTTCATATGGCTGATTGTAAGCTTGCCCCGACTCCCTTCCTTTTATGAGTCAAGCTTGAGGCTCAGTGTTCTTCTCCACCAGTTGATGCCACTTTGTATCATCAGCTTGTGGGTAGTCTCATCTACTTGACTCATACACACCCTAATATTTCATTTGCAGTTGGCATGGTTTCCCGCTTCATGCAGGAACCACATGAGCTTCATTGGAAAGCCACCAAATGCATCCTTCATTACATCCAGGGTACACATCACTATGGGATTCACTATGCAGCAGGCACATGACTTCACTTGGTTGGTTACACAGACTCTGATTGGGTTGGCAATCTTGTTGATCATAAGTCTACTTGTGGTTACAATTTTCACCTTGGTTTGGGCCCCATTTGTTGGCAGAGCAAGAAGCAACATGCTATTGCTCTCTCTTCGACTGAGGCTGAGTATCGAGGCACTGTTAATGCAGTGACTGAGACCATTTGGCTCCAGCAGATTCTCACCGAGTTTGGATTCACCACTCCATGGCCGACAGTTCTCCATTGTGACAATCAGAGTGCTATTGCAATCTCGAAGAACCCAGTCTAGCACCAGTGGACCAAACACATCGAGATTCATATGCACTATATTCGAGAGCTCATCCAGGAGCAGGTCATTGATTTGCAGTATTGTCCTACAACAGAGCAGGTTGCTGACATATTCACCAAACCTTTCACTGAGAGTAAGTTCCAGTAGTTGCGAGCTCTCTTGGGGGTGCGGGATGTGTCATTAGGGGGGGTCAGCTGACTTCTCCTTCCTCTCTTATGGGGGGGAATTTTTCCTCTTTGAGGTTTTGTTCTTCTTCTTTGAGAGTCTTTTGTACATTCATCTCTCTTTTGGGGGGGAGTTTTTTCCCACTGGGTTTTCCCCCTTTCTCCGTTTGTGAGAGATTGCATTGCATAGTTTTTCTTGCATTTGCATATTGTACATGGGTACCTATCATGGCCTAGTAGCTGGGACCCATCTTGCATTGTTGACTTGAGTCTTCATTCCCCCAAGTTGCACTTAAGTGGGGGTGTTGGTGTAAATAAATATTCATTTTGGATATTATTACACTTACTTAAGTTAACTTAGGATAATGCATCTCTTTGTAGTTTGGATTTGAGACACTTAGGGAAGTGTGCACATAGAGATAGAGCTTGTAGGAGAAATTCCACCTTTTGTGGTCTTATTTTGCTGTTACACTCCACATTCGGTGGGTCATCCACCTCTTGTGGAATATTATATTATTTCTCCTACCTACCCTTAGTATTTCTTACCTACCATTGTTTCTCATTGAGCCACATGTCATATTTGTGTGCTCATACATCCATATGGCCTTGCCTATATAAGCATGCCTCTATTCATTGTATTGGTTAATCCAGTTGATCATTTGCATATTGATGAGAATATAGTTTGTTCTTGTCATTCTATTGTCTCTTTTTATGCTTTTCATTGTGCCCTTGATCTTGGCAAAATCCTACAATTACAATCAAGAGCTTCAACTATTTATAGACGATCTTTATTTTTTTCATCTTCTATTAGGCTTTGGTAGATAAATCGTTAGAGCTCACAATAGTTAAATTCTACCTCTGGTTTAAGTCTATAGGCTTAGGCTATATAATTTGGTATTATGATTTCTCAAGATGGACACTCCTATCTGCTTGAGAAGCATTTATGTGGAGGACCAGAGGGCCTTTTTGGGCTCAATTAAAGACCCAACCCTTCAATCAGTCTGAAAGGAGGTTGAGATGTTCACTAATGAGGCTGTGAGGATGGTGTTGGGTAGAGAGTTTCTGTGTAATTAAAATAGATATTGTGTTAACACGGACGTTATGTCCCGATTCTTGGCGTCTCTTTTGGACCTCGTAGGAGACAAGGTGGACATGTTGATGCTGTTAAGGAAGGTGTTTAAAGAATACTTCCTTGGAGATGACATTACTGTTTTCGTCTTTGAAAAATTAGGGGTGGGCATCCCTTGGGCGAATGAATTAACCAAGCTTCTCATCCCTGATCAAACAGTGGTCAGGTAACCATTTCTTTTGAACCTGAATGCAGAGCAGTTGACGCATCATAGGAAATGGGCACGGATTGGTAGGGACTTTCTCCAAAAATGGTTCCTCCTGGATGACTTTCCAGACAACAGTTGGCTTGAAAAATTCTCACAACTTATAATGTTTGAAGAATTCTACATAGAGGGAGGGCAAGATTCTTAGGGTAAACCATGAATGTGTCCACTGCATTTGCCCTAGCTCTGACCTCCTAGTAGTTTTATTTTTTTGGCTATTTCCTCGTAACCTCACTCATTTTGGCTTTAAATTTTTTGAGGGACTCCGACATATAAAAATTATAAATTTGTGAAACATATATATCAATGATAATTTTGCAAATTCCAGTTTGTTTCAGTTTGCCTCTTATGGATATAAAAATGCTTTCTATTGCATTTTATTATTTGTTGCTACCATCATGCCATGGCAGGATACTTAGCAATCATTATGTTTTGAAATAGCTTAAAAAGTTATTAATTTGTGTGGATATAAGATTTAAATTTCACAATAAAAAAATCACACGTTTATTCTAATTTCTTCTCTAAAGTTAAAGAACAAATTCAGTGTCATTTCTGAGATGACCTTTTCTAAAAGATATTTGAAGTGCTTGACAAAGAAGTATTTGAAAAAACATAATGTCAGGGATTGGCTACAAGTGACAACATCCAATAAGGATCGCAATGTCTATGAGCTACATTTTTTTTTTGTCTATGAGCTACGTTATTTCAATATTTTGTTAAACAATGGAAATAAATTTAATTCTGTCATCTTTTTTATGTAATTGTTTCTTCATCTATATTTAATATATATATAAAAAATCCAGCTGATTCCATTAATTATTTGTACATTGATTATCATTGATTATAAATATATAAAAAAATTCCAACTTGTTGGCATTATGTGAACTAGCATGCGCCTTATGTAAACTGGCATGAAGACATAATAATATTGTATGTTGTCATTGATGTCAATATGAGACATAGTGTGAACCGGCACATGAGATAAGTGAAGAAAGAGATACCGGCATATGTGTGAACCGGTATATGCCAAAGTGAAGCGGCACATTTGTTCAAAGTGAACCGGCATGCAATTATGGGAACTAGCACATGGAAGCACTGTATGACTACTGGTTGGTAAGGTAGCTTCCACTTCGAGGTTTCCGGTTGGAGTATCTCAAGTCTATGTGACTCAATCGGTGATATTTGTGTGATGAGTTAGTAGTATGACAGAGGATAGATTGTGTTGCCACATAAGCTCTGTGCGCGTGAAGGATCTTGCATGAAGAAGACTATTCCTATCTACCTCGGGAATGTGCGAAGTTTGTTAAATAGTGATAACGCGTGATGGGTTATCAGGCACCATGAAAACGGTGGATAATGGACGATGGAGAATGTCTTGAGATCGACTCAAGACTGGTGCATTCAATGTAGTATGTTTCAATGGTCAGGATCGAACCGTTTGAATTGCTCAACCTAATAGGTTTAGGGTTTAGGGTTTAGGGTTTTTGCTACCGACCTGTATGTCCCCTATAAGGTTGATGTTAGGTTTCTATCTAAAGTTGTTGGCAAAAAGTTGTGAGTGTGTATCCAACGAAAGTGATACAAGATTCTTGCCAGACCATAGGAGAAAAGAGATACCTGCAAAGTGTATGTGCAGAAGAAAAAGAGGAGCCTAAATGGATCTGTATTAGTATTAAGTATTGTTAACAGATCATTGTAATACCTGTTGATCTCTAACCACTTCAACAGTTGCAAAATCCCCTAACAGGGTAGCCTTAACTGGCTTGATTCAAAATCCCTTAAATCGGGTGGTCTTAACCGGCTTGCTGTAAATCCCTTAACCGGGTAACTCGAAGCTAATGAGTTCTAAGAAGCTAGAGAAGCTTAGGAGATCCTTTCAGCTATTGAGTTCTTAAAATCCTCTAACAAGGTGACCCTACCAGGTTTAACCCTTAACCAGGTATCCCTTAACTGGGTGATCCCTAACAGGATTGATTCCTACTAGAACCTATTGTAATGTTCTTAACCGGACAAGGCTCCTAAAAGAGCAGACTTCTAAAGAGTTCAAAAAGAAGCTTGTGGGTATTCATCCCCACCGTGGTTTTTCCCAGTTGGGTTTCCACGTGAAAAATATGTGTGTCATGAGAAATGCTTTTGTCTTGTGATGCTTTGTTTTATCTGTTATGCACATGAAGTTTCTATGTTTTATGCCTGTCTATAAAACATATTGAACTCACTGATGTGAAGATTTGATGGTTAGGTCTACTAGTTCATGCATGAGAATATTATGATAATGTGGTATTGAGCTAAGTGAAAAGCTTAATAAGTGACCAGTTCATGACTGATTGAGTCATTCTGGATGCTACCGGTTGCACTCTGTTTATCAGTCATTGTGAGTGTTTGTTGTCAAACCAGTTTTTGGACTGTATTTGTGTCTATACTGATTCACCCCCCCCCCCCTCTCAGTACCGGTTTGGTACTAGTGGTTCATAATTGAGTTATCAATTGGTATCAGAGCACTCCAGGTCCTCTGTGTTGTAAGCTTAACCGCTTGAGGAAAAGATCCTAGCCAAATGATGAAGAGGGAAGGTCCAAAGTTCAACAGGGAAAACTTTGGTATATGGAAAGACAGGATGAAGATATTCATAAAATGTATGGGTGTTCAACATTGGAGTTATGTTGAAAATGTACATGTTGTTCCTACCGGTACTCTCACCGATGACCAAAAGAGAGAGATACAAGAAAACGGGCAAGTCATGGAAGTCCTCATCAGTAGTCTATCTGACATTGAGTTTATTGATGTTCAGGACAAGGCAAAATCCCAAAGAAGTATGGGATGCTCTTGAAAATATCTATGGTGGTTATGAGCATGTAAAACAGGCTAAAGAAGAGAGCTTGAGAGGAAAGTTTGAAGACATGAGAATGATTGAAGGAGAGACCATTCAGCAGTATGGAATAAGAATCAAAATAGTTGTTGGAGAAATAAAAAGTGTAGGTGGCAAAATAGAAGATTCCACTGTGGTAAGTAAAGTCCTGAGATCCCTGTTGCCTGTCTATGCAATAAGGGTTGCTGCTATTCAGGAGCTGAGATCAATAGACAAGTCTAAGGCATCCTTGGACTCCATCATAGCCAAGTTGATAGCCTATGAGATAAATAGCTTTGATGGTAGTGTTCAAAAGTCAGAATTAGCTTTTAAAGCTTCTGCTATACCAACCAGAAAAGGAAAAGAGGCTAGCACTAATGGGGAACCTAGTCAGAACAGAGAAATGAAGGATGAAGAGTTTCTGATGGAATTTGAAGCTCTTTTGGCCAGGAGATTCCCAAAAGGAACTAGTAAATACAAAGGTAAACTACCTTTGAAATGTTTCTCCTACAACCGGATAGGACATATTGCTATGAAATGTCCTAATAGTGACAACAAGGACAAACCGAAAAGGTTCAAGAAATTCAAAGGAGGAAACCGAAGAAATTGTTTTGTGGCAGTTGATGAAGGTGTCACAGATGAGGAATCTGAAGATGAAGAAAATGAAGACATTGTGTTCGTTGCTGTAAAGGAAGATGTGACAGATAAGAAGGCTCTTGTCTCTCGGTTTGATGATTCCAATGAGTGGATCATTGACAGTGGCTACTCTCACCATATGATTGGTGACCAGAGCAAGTTTCTATCATTAGAAGAGTATGATGGTGGTGTGGTTCACTTTGGCAATGATGCACCATGCATGGTCAAAGGAAGAGGGTCTATCTCCTTGAATGGAAAGAGTAGTGCTGACAATGTGTATTGGGTTGATGGTCTCAGACACAACCTTCTAAGTGTTGCCCAGTTAAATGATAGTGGACTCGCTCTGCAATTCAAGAATGGAATTTGCAGAATCAAAGGTAAAGATGGTAAATTGGTAGCCACCGACATGCAAACTAAAGGTAACCTATTTCATCTAAATGCTAATATAAGTACATGTATTATGGCTAAGCTTGATGATAGCTGGATATGGCATAGGAGATTTTGCCATGTGAACTTTGACAACATTGTGAAGGCTAGTAAGATTAAGGTAGTTAGAGGGTTGTCGGTGCTGAGCAAACCGGATAATACCTTGTGTAGAGAATGTCAATTGGGGAAAATGTCTTCCTCAACTTTTAAAGGTAAAACTTTCACTGCTGACAACTTACTTGATCTTGTGCACACTGATTTATGTGATCCTATGAAAACTAGAAGTGTGCAGGGTGATAGGTACTTCATGATTCTCACTGATGACTGCTCAAGAATGATGTGGGTCACATTCTTGAAAGACAAGTCTGAAGCTTTTGGGAAATTTAAAGCTTTCAAAGCATTAGTGGAAAAGGAAAGCGGTAAAAGGATCAAGTGTCTCAGAACTGATTAAGGAGGGGAATTCACTTCCAGTGAATTCAACAAGTACTATGAAGAATTTGGCATCAAGAGACAGCTATCTGCCCCCCGGACTCCACAGCAGAATGGCCTAGCAGAGAGAAATAACTGGACTATGGTTGAAGCAGCTAGAACTATGTTGATCCAAGGAAAGGCTACTCACACCTTTTGGAGAGAAGCGGTGAGCACTGCAGTTTACACTATGAACCGGGTACTCATCAAAAAGGGCAAGGATAAAACTCCTTATGAGTATTGGACTGGTAAGACCCCTGTGGTAAATTATTTTAAAGTCTTTGGTAGCAAATGATACATCAAGAGGAGTGAATATCAGGGCAAATTTGAAGCTAAATGTGATGAAGGAATATTTCTAGGATATTCCACCAAGAGTAAAGCTTTCAAGTGCTACAACAATAGGACTCAGAGAATTATGGAAAGCATCAATGTAAGAGTTGATGAATCCTCTGAGAAGACTGAGAAAACCGGCAGTGAGCAAGTTGTAAATGAACCGGTTGTAACCTTCTGGGAACCAGTTGTCAATCAAGCGAGCACCAGTAACAGTGTTCTTGGACTGATGAATGTTGATACTGATGAAGATAAGGATGAAGAAGAAAAGAAAGAAGAACCAATTAAGACCATTCCTCAGTATGTCAAGTTGAATCATGATCCTAAGCAGATCATAGGTGATAAGGATGCAAGATTCCTTACCAGAAGAAAGATCAAAGAAAACTTATGCATGATCTCTGAATTTGAGCCTAAATCATTCAAAGAGGCTCATAATGATGAAAACTGGATCAAGGCAATTGAAGAAGAACTTGACTAGATAGAGAAAAATGGTACATGGTCCTTGGTACCCAGACCAGAGCATAAGAATGTCATTGGCACCAAATGGGTGTTTAGAAATAAGTTGAATGAGGATGGCATAGTGATTAGGAATAAAGCCAAACTGGTATGCAAAGGATATGCTCAAGAAGGTGAAGACTATGGGGAAACCTTTGCTCCTGTAGCCAGATTGGAAGGAGTTCGTATGCTTCTTGCATATGCAGCTTTTAAGAGATTCAAGGTGTATCAAATGGATGTAAAATCTGCATTCCTAAATGGTGTACTTGAAGAGGAAGTATATATTGAGCAACCAGATGGGTTTACCCTATCTGAAGACAGTGACATGGTATGTAGGCTACACAAAGCATTATATGGTCTAAAGCAAGCACCTAGAGCATGGTATGAGCGCCTACATTCCCATCTTATGAAGATTGGATTTGAGAGAACAAGTGAAGATAGTAATATCTACTTGAAGTCTGAAGAAGATCAGATCCTGATCTGTGAAGTCTTTGTTGATGACATCATCTTTGGTGGAGATGACAAGATGAGTCATGAGTTTGCTGATGAGATGAAGAAAGAGTTTGAAATGTCACTCATAGGGGAGATTAAGTTCTTCATTGGACTGCAAATCCAGCAGATGAAAGATGGAATCTTCATCACTCAGTCCAAATATGTCAAAGAGTTGTTGAAGACTTTTGGCATGGAAGATAGCAAACTGGTTGGTACACCGATGGTGACTAGTTGCAAATTGACAAAGGAAGATGATTCCGCACTGGTTGATGAGAAGGAATACCGATCAATGATTGGTAAGTTGCACTATGTAGTGCATAGCAGACCAGATATTGCACATGCAGTTGGCATCACTGCAAGGTTCCAGAAGAGTCCAAGAGAATCTCACTTGAGTGCAGTCAAGCGGATTCTTAGGTATCTGAAGGGGACAATTGACTATGGATTGTGGTACCCATACAACAATAATTTCAATCTGAAAGTATTCACAGATGCTGATTGGGCTAGTAATGTGGATGACCGGAAGAGCACAACCGATGGTGCATTCTTTCTCGGTGGTAGACTGGTCTCATGGATGAGTAAAAAGCAGAGTTGCATCTCTCAGTCTACAGCGGAAGTAGAGTATGTTGCAGCTTTCATGAACTGTACTCAAACAGTATGGATGAAGCATGTACTAGAAGGCTTCAAGATCCCTATACTTGAACCAGTAAGTATATTCTATGATAACACAAGTGCTATCAATATATCAAAGAATCCGGTTTTACATTCTAGAACCAAGCATTTTGAGCTTAAGTATCATTTCTTGAGGGAAAAGGTTCAGAATAAAGAGATTGCACTGGAGCATGTGTCCAATAAGGAGCAGTTAGCAGACATATTCACCAAGCCTCTCCCAAAGACACCATTTGTGCATTTGAGAGGTGAATTAGGTGTATTGCCCCTTCATGAGGTGAACTAAAAGTGGTTGTTCCACATTAGTCAGGTACTGGATAGACAAATCTTTGTTTGATTGGTGTGTTTAAGGATGCTACTCCTCAAGGGGAGCAGCATAAGGAAACAGTGGTGATTGTACCTCCACTTTGGCATTGTTGTCAAAGGGGGAGAAGAAGTGAAGCAAAAAGATATCTACAACAAATGGGGAGAAGATGTGAAGCAGAGAAGATATCTTTTGTATATTGCCATCAATGCCAAAGGGGAAGATTGTTGGCATTATGTGAACCGGCATGCGCCTTATGTAAACTGGCATAAAGACATAATGATATTGTATGTTGTCATTGATGTCAATATGAGACATAGTGTGAACTGACACATGAGATAAGTGAAGAAAGAGATACTGGCATATGTGTGAACCGGTGTATGCCAAAGTGAAGCAACACATTTGTTCAAAGTGAACCGGCATGCAGTTATGAGAATTGGCACATGGAAGCACTGTATGACTACTGGTTGGTAAGGCAACTTCCACTTCGAGGTTTCTGGTTGGAGTATCTCAAGTCTGTGTGACTCAATTGGTGATCTTTGTGTGATGAGTTAGTAGTATGATGGAGGACAGATCATGTTGCCACGTAAGCTCTATGCGCGTGAAGGATCTTGCATGAAGAAGACTATTCCTATCTACCTCGGGAATGTGCGAAGTTTGTCAAATAGTGATAACGCATGATGGGTTATCAGCTGCCATGAAAATGGTGGATAATGGACGATGGAGAATGTCTTGAGATCGACTCAAGATTGGTGCATTCAATGTAGTATGTTTCAACGGTCAGGATCGAACCGTTTGAATTGCTCAACCTAATAGGTTTAGGGTTTAGGGTTTTTGCTACCAACCTGTATGTTCCCTATAAGGTTGATGTTAGGTTTCTGTCTAAAGTTGTTGGCAAAAAGTTGTGAGTGTGTATCCAACAAAAGTGATACAAGATTCTTGCCAGACCATAGGAGAAAAGAGATACCCGCAAAGTGTATGTGCAGAAGAAAAAGAGGAGCCTAAACGGATCTGTATTAGTATTAAGTACTGTTAATAGATCATTGTAATACCTGTTGATCTCTAACCACTTCAACAGTTGCAAAATCCCCTAACAGGGTAGCCTTAACTGGCTTGATTCAAAATCCCTTAAATTGGGTGGTCTTAACCGGCTCGCTGTAAATCCCTTAACTGGGTAACTTGAAGCTAATGAGTTCTAAGAAGCTAGAGAATCTTAGGAGATCCTTTCAGCTATTGAGTTCTTAAAATCCTCTAACAAGGTGACCCTACCAGGTTTAACCCTTAACCGGGTGATCCCTAACAAGATCGATTCCTACCAGAACCTATTGTAATGTTCTTAACCAGACAAGGCTCCTAACAGAGCGGACTTCTAAAGAGTTCAAAAAGCAGCTTGTGGGTATTCATCCCCACTGTGGTTTTTCCAAGTTGGGTTTCCACGTGAAAAATATGTGTGTCATGAGAAATGCTTTTGTCTTGTGATGCTTTGTTTTATCTGTTATGCACATGAAGTTTCTATGTTTTATGCCTATCTATAAAACATATTGAACTCACTATTGTGAAGATTTGATGGTTAGGTCTACTAGTTCATGCATGAGAATATTATGATAATGTGGTATTGAGCTAAGTGAAAAGCTTAATAAGTGACCGGTTCATGACTGATTGAGTCATTCTAGATGCTACCAGTTGCACTTTGTTTTACCAGTATCTCTATTTATCAGTCATTGTGAGTGTTTGCTATCAAACCGGTTTTTGGACTGTATTTGTGTCTGTACTGATTCACCCCCCCCCTCTTAGTACCGGTTTGGCACTAGTGGTTCATTATTGAGTTATCACAATTAACTAGGTACATGTACATTGAACACCAAAAAATACGTGTCATTGAACACCGACACGAAATAAAGGCTATGACCCATGGGACGATGAAGCGTCAAGTGACGTGGCCTTTGGGTGGCCGAAATCCTATGTATAATGGGACGCATGGGAACTGACAGCGGATATGCAATGATATTGCCTTATGGTATGCACATCACTGAAAGTGAATGGTTAACATTTATCCTTTATGCGGCTTTAATGTCAGCTTGTGCAAATGAATTATGCGGTTGAACTAGTAAATACAGAGGAAAGATGGCAGAGTTTGTGATTAATGCCGACGATCGTTGTGGTTGGATGTCAAAAATTAGAATTGAGTGAGAGGTGTTTAAATCTTGGGTGGATTGGAAGTCTTGGTATCATACTGTCTGCACTTGCAACATTGTCTTGGGTTTCTTAACCAGTATGGAAGCCAATTTATCCTTCCATACTGATAAGAAATTAGTTCCATTTCTTGAGTGATTTACAGACAGGAGGTTGAAAGGTTTGTTCTTGTTTAAGGATGAGTGATTGTACAAGAGTGTGAAAATGTTGTTGGGAGAGGAAATTGTCCATGTAGGTCATCACTATAAGACAAACGTGGAAGCATATTCATTGATTGCCGTTTGGGGTTTCCAATTTGAGGGCGAGGTGGACAAAGTAAAAAATGCCCTGAGAGTTTTAATTGATGGGCACTACCCGTTAAATTTGGATAGTGTGTATGCTTATGTGGTCTCGAAGGTGGGTAGTGTTCCTAAGGCAGGGGTGGTTGGTCTGGTGGCGCCGCTACCACTCATTCAATGGGATGATGATGATTTGAAGGCACGATGCAGAGCTCTTGCTTGGTGTAGGTGGAAGGCCTTCAAAATGTTTGCAAGGTTGATGCAGTGTGATGAGGGTTTAACGGTCCTTCATGAAGTGGCATGTGCAGAGGTGGTTCGAGAGTTGCGCCTGAGACCCAAGATTACCCAAGCAATGAAGCGACTCTCAGAATTCTATGATGACCTGGAGTACAGGTCGTTTCTAGGTTAATCCTGTTATGGTCAGTGGGTTTGGTATTGTCTGTTTGTATCTTTTTGTTCCATATCCATTTTCTCTCCAACTTTGTATGTATGAGGGGATGTCTGCCACAAATTTTGGTATGCCGAATTGGAATTCTGGGGTTTTGCATGTAGTAGGGTTTTATTTTTTGTTGGGAATGGTGGTTTTGGCCCTTGGGGGTGTTTTTTGCGGTGGCAAAACTCTGGTGGTCTTACTATACCACATATACTTGCATATTTATAATATTTTATTTCCAAGTAATACAATATTAAAATTATTGATAAAAAAATATCATGCAAGTTTTGAAATTACATATTTAAATTATATGTTTAATTCATAATAAATTTATATATTTAATTCATTTAATTCATATTCAAATCCTATTGATAATGGGACAGATGACAACTGACAATGGATACCGTCGTCCATTGGATGAGAGCGCAAATCAATGACTTAAGGTGTATTTCAGGCCGAATGTGGGATCTCTAATTTTTTTTTGCAAACTTTCACTGGAAACACATGTCATTGAACATCGACAGGATATAAAGGTTATGGCCCATGGGATGATGAAGTGCTAGGTGATTTGGCATTTGGGTGGTAGAAATCCTATGTATAATGGGACCCATGACGACTAAGAAAGGATACTATCATTCGTTGGATGAGCACAGTTCAACGGTGTGAGGTGTATTTCGGGCCAAATGTGGGAACGATAATTTTTTTTTGCAAACGTCTAACATAAGACTTCCATAAATGATAAACATTTAATTAAGTATAGTTAAATTCTAAATTTGTAATTATATACTTAATTAACTGTAATAAGCTCTATTTTGGGCAGAAGTTGAAAAGGATTAAAAAGTCTTCAAAACCATTCCGGAAAAGTGACTCGAGTCTAGTGACGTGGCAAAAAAATGTCAAAAGTCCTGGGATCCATGACAACTGATAACAGATACCATCATCTGTTGGATGAGCACAGATCAAAGGCTTAGGGTGTATTTCGGCCCAAATGTGGGAAGTAAACACATTTTTGAGAACTTGACCTGGAATTGAACGTTTTACATTTAATTAACTATAATTAAGCTCTATTTTGAGTGAAAGTTGAAATGGATTATAAAGAATTCAAAAACAGTTTGGAAAAGTCACTCATCACTCGAGTCTGATGACATGTCCACTATCCTTAGAATTTAGATTGAAGCAATGAATGTTTTGTCCTTCGACGACAATTAGATATTAATAATAATTTATAAATTACAACAGGATTCTATAAATTTTGCCCTTTAGGTGTTACTTTTGAAATTTTTAGCGTTTTCAAAATAAGTGACTCATAATCATATTTTATTTCATGGACAAACCAGTAAATATAGGGAGATTCAGAAATAATTACTAAATTGAGGAATGCAACAAAGTCTATCTGTGCCAATCTGGTGAAATAGAAATTTCGGGTAAAATCTAGAACACCTACATATCGCGTTTTTTATTTTTTTGAATCTCGTGGTTCAATTTGAGGGTTAGCGTTTCAGGCTTATATCTAGCATTATTTTGAATTATTAACAGTAACGACGATGGGGAAACTGGGAAGCAGTAGTTCAACAAGAAGCCAAGTGAATAAAAAAATATACCTATCCGAACTGGTTAAAGCACTAGGTTTCACTGATGAATACCATTATATTTATGACCCTTCTATCCATAGTGAAAAGTGTATCATAGAAATTAGATATGCATTGTCTAATAAGGCAGTAAATCCAAGCAAGGCAAAATTTAATGTTTTCAACACAATGTTAAAACAAAGAACAAATAAAATCGCATTGTGGGATGCTGGATTGGGAAACATGGTGTTACCTGAAGTATTCCCTTGCCCTGAATTTGTCATGGTCTCCGCCAAAAATTATGATGAAGATAAAAAAGCAATTGTCAATAAAAATACAAAAGAGAAAATTCTATCCATAAACGAGGGAGAATTTGCTCATTTGTTGAACCTAGGGTTTGAAGCACAAAACTCAAACGTCCACATTGACCTAGGAAAGTTGGCAGAGAATTATGAGAGTCTTGATCCAAGTCATAGAGATTCATTTATCAGAGCTCTAATAAAGCATGGTACTCCATTGGATCAGAAACATAAGCCTCCTTATGATTGTAATTTTTTTGTTCCATGGGTTCGAGATACTATTTCCTTGTTGAGATTTTGCCTGGGATTGGAAAATGATAGGAAAGTGGGTGCTAGCCTTCTTGAAATAATTTTTAATATCCATTGTGTAAGTCAACCAATAAGATATAATTTTATTGAGCACGTTGTTCAATCCATACAAAAACAATTACTAACAATAAAAAAATATTCCTGTAAGACATTTAGGTTCTCATCCTACTTGTGCTATCTTCTTCTATCCAAGTATCATGCAATATTCAAAACCAACAATCTTCACATTGTGAACTATAAGATTGATCAGAAGACTCGGAATAGAATAGAGTGTCCAATATATGAATGGACACCTAAGATAAGGATGCATGATAACATAAAGAACTACAACCATTTTGTAGACTTCTTTTTGGAACCAATGTATAATGAAATTACAAACACTCTAATGCCTAGATTGCCTGTGTCTTGTAGAGATTGCATTCAACTCGAAAGTCAAATACAATTGGTTGATTAGTTCTTAATGGAAGAATACATTGTGTTAAGGTTTTATGGATCAACAGTAAAACCCTAGAGACTTTCAATACATGTGACAGAGAGGGTATTTACATTGGAATATGTACGAAAGTTGGAGAGCATAGATAGGCACTTTCATGGTCAGCAAAAGAAGAGCATATTTCCTTCCTTGTCTTTCTCATGTGGAGGGTTCACATTTGAGAGAAAAGAATTCAATGTGGAACATGATTTTTTGACATTTTTTAGCTTTGGTGATGAGGGTCTTTGGCAGTATGATCCAATTGGTGTAGTTAGAGCAAGGCTTAAGAAAAATGGGAACTCTTCAGCATTATGTGAACATGAAAGTAAACCATTACTAGAAAAGCTTAGAAACATGGACTCCGAGGATGAGGTAAAAAAAGAGATGGAGAAAATTGCTGCTGACAATAACATTTCAACAGAAGAATTGTCATCACAAATTATGGCATTGCACACAGAGAGGACAACAGAGGAGGGCATCCAAAATAGGAGGTCCTACAATTTCTACCAAAAATATGCTAATCCATCTAACAAATCTATTCCCAAAACAATTCTGCAAGAATGTACAAACATATTTTGGACTCAACCCAAAATAAATGATTTTTGGACTATGAGGAAGAGTCTCGGTGAACCAAAGACCAGTGCAGAATTTGAGACCATCGACGAGGATGTAGAGTTTAGCAAATTGTGGAATATGGAGCATCCCACAACAACATATGACAAGAGTGATGATGAAAATTTGTATGAGGTTGAGGCCACTCCAACAACTACTACAGTCCCTGCAATATTTGGTGGAGTCAATGAGTCCATGAAAGAAAAATATAGCAAAGGGGCAAACATTATGGAAAAAATGGGTTTTGAAGGTGGTGGTCTAGGTCCTAGAGGAGAAGGCATTTGGTTTCCACTTGAAGTACAACTTCCATCAGATTTAAAATCAAAAGCTCCTGTTAAACAAGTCATTGGACTTGATTCATCAGAGTCATCATGAAAAGGTACTACTCATTACCCTATAGGTCCACCTACATTTGTTAGAGGTTCAAATCCACAACCACCACCACATCATGGTATTCCCATTGGTGGTGAATCAAGTGCCATTTCTACTAGTGGGGAATCTGGGGATAGTATTCCTATTAGTGTTTAGTCAAGTGCCACTGTGATTGGTGGGTTTGGCATGGGTACTACTACTGATACGAGTTGTCTTGGTGTTGGACAAGTGCAACAACAAAATATCTCTCGCAAGAGGCCACTAATGGTAGATACTCATACTATTCAAAATCCTATATCAAGTGCCACTAGTGCTACAAAACTATCATTTGCAGCTTCAGAATAGACCCCCCAAAAGACTATAAAAACTACACATGCAAGTGACAGTGGGATAGGATCAGGAATGGTTGTTGGTACTTCTCATAATGCATTAGTTAAAACCACGGGAATAGGTGGAACTGGAGCCTCTGCTATTTCACCTTTCAAACATTCAATTACTTCAGCAAGCCCAAATTTTCAATTTTGCGATTACTATGAAAAATTTGAACACACAACAAATGCAAATAAAGGGAAAAAGAGAGCATTGCAGAGGGTTGCCTTGACTGAAATTTTAGAGGAACAACCTGCAAGGAACATGGTATTTCCACAACATATGACCCACACAAAGATATGATGGAGTTCATGGTTGTTATGCCCCCAAATAAAGATAAAAATCCACCACACAGTCAGGTAGATCCCTCTAAATTTCAAGTTAGCACCCTCCAAATGGATTTTTTCCAAAGTACAAAATGTGGACAAAATTAGTGTGTCAAAAAGGACTAACGAACTGGTCTACACTTCACGGCTAAAGACAGAGAGAGAAAAAATAAATTGGAGAAACAAATAGAAAAGTTACAGGCAGACCTGGCAAATGAAAAATCAATGAGGAAAGTAACAGATAACAAGTACAATGATTTATAGAAAAGGATAAAAAATTCGGGCTTTGGAAATTGCACAATAAGAAAAGATGGAGGCAGAATTGAAGGAATTGAGGGAAAAACTAGCTAAAAACAGTAAAAAATTGATGATGAAAGAGCTAGTTTTCAAAAATTATACAAAAGTTATGAGTTTGTTGCTACCAAAATAAGAAAAATAAAGGACCTATTGGATCATGAGAAGGAAAAAGCAAAAAATTTGGAAGAGGAAGTAGAGGAAGAAAGAAAAAAATGTGCACAAATGAAAGAAGACCTGCACAATGCAAATGATAAAATTAAAACTTCGGAGGATAGATTGAAAGATAATATGAAAAATACAACGAAGTATATACAAGAAAACATTTGGGGGAAAATGATACAAAGGAGTGACAAGTTGTGTGAATGGTTTGAATTGAATGAAATTTTGAGATTAATTTATTGCAAAATCAAAGGGAACATTGAGAAGAGCATACACGTTTATTCAAAAGAGGATATGACAAAATAGATTTTGCAAGTAGTCTACAATACCAGTGACAGCTATTTGGCATCCAAGGGAATTAACAACCACATTGATGCCATAGTTAAGACATCATCTATCCTTCAAAAATGCTAGAAACAAATGGAAACATCATAAGTTATGGATAAAGGTGGCAAAAAGATATTGAAGATGCAAGAAACAACAAATACTTTGATTAAACTTGGTTTCCCTAAGTCCGTTTACCCATCAAATAAATTCATTGGAAAAGAAGCTTACAAAAAAATCATGAAGAAAAAAATGAAGTCTGATTTAGATTTGCTTCCTCAGAATACAACTCCCCAAAGCTTTTTGGAATTCATAAAACCATTTACAACTTTGAATGCGGTATTCGGTGAAACAGTGATGTCAAGTCACTCTTCTAAATATGGATTGTTGATGAAGTTGCAGTTGACTTTTCATAGTTTAAAGAATACTGACCTTCCATTAGACAAAGAGTGGAGCACCCTACAAAAATTGGCACACAAATCTCAAGAATCATAGTATGTATTGCACAGTTTTATGCTTTTACTCTTAATTTCAGGATTTTTTTTTTTTGGTTTGGAATTAGGAATCGCTTGAAATAACTCTTTTTTATGAACAGAAAAAAACCAGCACTCGCTATTGCTAATCCAGCCTATGAATCTATGATGCACAGTGTAAACCTTCAGCCTGTAAATTTATATTCTCAAATTCTCCCAAGTTTTAACATTTATGCATTTCTCTATTTCTGATTTCTAGGTTTTGGGCATTGCTATTATCTATATTTAATTTGTCATGGCTTGAATTAATGTTTAATTTTGAACTCTGTTTTTTGAACATGAGACATGTAGCAGTTGTTAAATTGCTAAATTGTTAATCTGGCCTATGATGGCCATGTAAATTTGTGCTGAGTTTGTGATACTGATGGTAGTCAGGATGATATATTCAATGTTCAGTGCCCAAGTAATTGATTTTGATGTTGAGTCTTCACATGTTGCAAATCGACCTAAAGTTGTTGTTGCTCCCTTGTTTCTATATAAGGGAATTCAAGGTCATTTGCAAAGGGTTCTGAAACTTTGTATTGACTTTTGCAAGGAGAATTAAATAGAGTGGTGTATTAAATGAATTGTATCATATGGCTATATTTTGAAAGAATTAATGAAAATCTAAGTTCTCAACATGTCTAAATAAACATATCTATATCAATAAACACATTATGGTCTTTTATTATGCTATTTTAAATCTGGAAATAGAAAGTTGAAAATAACAATCATGAATCAATATTAAATTCTAATTGCAAAAAATTGACAAACTCATAAAATATCATCAAGTTATCAACCATAATGATATGCTTTTGTAATATGAATGATGAGATACAGTAATAAGATTAATAAATACCAATCTCTTACAGTTGTCATTCATCCTCTTCAAATTCAGAGCTTTCTTGATTCTTGTCTGTGTTTTCTTCACTCTAAGTCTGCATACCTTCGCTGAACTACATTGCAATGCTACCAGTAGGTCCAGTACATGAGTCAGTAGTCCTATTGGCACTTTGGTTTGAAGTGTTTCCCAAACCTCTTCACATTTGGACCTCCAGATTTTCAGTGCCCTATTGTAAGGAAAAGTGTGGACATCATACCTAGATGTATAGAGCCTCAAACAATTTTCCAAATTTTTGTCTAGTTTTTTTCTTATCTTTGATTTTAGGAACCCCAAAGCATTGAAAACTCTCTCATCTTCTACCAAACCCCATATCATGGTAAGACATAAATCAACAAGCTTGAAATAGTGTATGCAAAATGAGATGATTTCTCTCTAAGATGAGTTTTGTCTAATATTTCATTTATAGTTACTCCATTCAATTCTCTAGATATGCAAAATTGTTTTATCAAAGTCAGTAGCTTACTTCGAAAATTAGCTGCACCGTTGAGGCTCCAATATTGAGGAAATACAATAGACATGGCTTTGAGTAGGTTGTCAGGAGGGAATATGCTTCTAATCTATGAGGAAAGATCATAGGCAATTTTCTTCACAGAAGTTGTTACAGACTCAACAATCTTGTCGAAATCTTCCCTTGTAACTCTTGCTAGTTGCTTCTTGGGGCACTTTCTAGGTTCCTCGAGGTCGACCATGGCATAGAAGTGCATTGGTATCTCAACTTCCTATACATTGGCACATGCCTCCCCGTTTGCACTAATTTGTAAAAATTTATCAGGATTGTTCAAATATGTGAGTGTCCGCCACTTAACAATTTTTTCATTAGATAGTGTTGGTTGATTTCGATAGAGATTGTCGAGGGCCATGCATGTCAACTTACGCAACATAGCATATTATACAATATATAGAGCTATTTTTTGGGCAGCCTTCATAATATTCCTTATTTCCTCTAGCATGGGCAGAAGAGATACTAAAGTTAATAGTGTCTTTGGATTACTTAACCTTCGAAGAAGGTCAGGAAATTTTGGTTCCTCTGATTCGTCATGAGTTGTGTGAAATAGTCCAATCAAGGATGGATATTCTAAAAAAAGTCGATGCACTGGACCATCCAAAGAGATCCATCTAGTACTATTATCCTTGAGAAGCTTGTTCCCATCAGTTATTCCATCAGCAAATTGTTGAAATTCCATAAATTGCTTGGGACTTCGACAAAGTATATCTCTTTGATTAAAATTTCAATTTTTTTTACTAGAGCATACTTGCTCATAATTCCAAAAACTAGATTCATTATGTGAGCCATGCAACGAATTACAGTAATGTAGGGTGCAAAAGAAGTTTCAATCTTTGTACAAAGACCGTTCCTGTGACCTTGCATTACTGAAGCTCCATCTGCTCCAACACACACCAATTTTTTGGTAACCGTCATGTCATCCATACCTCCATATTCAATTAAACATCTCTTTACTGGTTGAAATAAATTATCCGTTGTCGCACTATCCTTCATTTTAGTAACAGATAGTAGATGAGGTTGGTGGACATGATTATGTACAGTATAAACATGCATGCATACCCACGAAGTATTTTCTACTGTCATAACTTCATCTAAAGAAAATGCAATAAAGTTTTACTCTCTTAATTTTTCCTTTACGTCTTCTTTTTCAATCTCAGCAAGACAACTTGCCCGTTCCCATCCACTATTTATTGACCAATGACTATTAAGATAGTTGAAAACTTTCAAAAAGTGTAGTAAACTACTAATTGATGGGAAATTTGTCATAGCACGCCCTCTGCTCAAAATATAAAAAACAACACTTAACTGAACAACTTTTCTGAGTTGTTCTATTTGCATTGCTTTTCCAAAACTAGCTTCAATAGAGCCTTTAACTTTAGTAGACTTTGTCTGTATTTTCTCATGAAAATAATACTCTTCGACATTCCTCAAATGCTTAAATTCATCCTTTGTTTTCCATCTTATCACTAATTTTTCAACTCTGTCTATCATTTGTTTTTCATAAAATTTACCCATATGCTTTTCTATGGTATCAAATTTTAGCTGCAACCTAATTTCCTTGTTATGTTTCCAAGTGCAAATCTAACACCTGCATTCTATTGGAGGCTCGCCTTCAATTGGATTCTCCATTGGCTCAATGAATGGATACTTTGATGCCCAATTAATTTGAAAATTCCTCACTGACATATCCCTCCCGATCCTTTTTTTTGTTTTGGTTGATCATTTTTTTATTTGGCTTTTCTTTTCCCCTTCCGTGCATTATCATCTATGGCATTATCACCCAAGCCAATTATATCATTCTAGCTAACTTGGGTATCTACCAAATAATCTTCTTCAAGATCATCCTAATATGAGATATCAGGTTAGCCATCATCTTCAACATGTGGTGTAGGTTGTGAATTTTGTACTTGTACTTGTGATGATGTACCTTTCCCGATTTTCACCACAATCTTTTCCAAATCCAAAGTACAAAGACAACGTTCTACATTTTGTTGGCCTCTCATGGCCTTCCCCACATTTAGGTTTCCTACTCTTCTTCTTGTTCGACATCTCCAATGAAATAAAGGCTGCAAAAAAAAATCAATTTGTTGAAGAATTAATAATAGACTATAAAGTATAATATATGTTTCATTGGATCTACGAAATACAATCTAGATGTCTGAGGTTTGAATCTCCTGTCTCCGAGTTATGTGTGGGCTAGGAACCTATATTTCCCTCCACAATTGATATAAAATTACTTATAGTTTAGATATTATAATATTCCTATAAATAAATGGTTGATATGATGTTATATTGTTCATAAGTTAGAAATGATATGCTAGTGTTGATGGATATGTTATTGAATTGTCTTGATAGAATTCTAAAGCTCTAAAAACACAATGTAGCTATAGTTGTTATTGAATAATGCTCTAATTTTTTTCCTAAAAGGGTTTCCAAACATATTGATTTTGTAATTTCTTTTATTTACTAAAAGTTGTAGTTCTAGACCTTTTATATTGATTCTCTCATTGTGTTTATGAAGGAACTATTTAGGTTGCATTTTTTTTATCTTACTTTAATTTAAATAATATTAATGATATTTTTTATTAAGAAAGTGTGGGAAGGTCCCACAACCCTAACAAAGAATCAACAAAAAATACTACCATAACTACAGGATTGGAGGGAAACCCAACAAAAAAAAGTAACACAAACTAATTAAGTTTAAATAGTAAATACAAAAAATCAATGAAATAGAGTTTCAAGAAAGCATAGCGAAAATAATAGTAATAAAAAAATAAAACAACATTAAAAATAGAAAATACTTTAAAAAATAGTCCTAGTCCTTGACAATTTATTCTAGACTTTCTTCCTACATGGTTACAACCATGGTATTCTTTTGTTTCTTTTTGTCTTCAATCTTGTTGTTTTGTAAATTCTTCTTCACTTTTCTCTCAAAATTTTCCCCCAAAGTGACTATCTGAATCACATTTTTGCACATGAAATTATTGTTGTTCTCACAAACTATTCCATGGATTTCTCTGAATTTATTATTATTTCTCTATCCTTCTCAAATCCCATGTAGTTTTGTGGGGTTTACAATTTTTCAAACTTGGCTGGAAGGTCTTCAAGTTTAGTAGCTAAAACAGTTTATCAATTTTTCTCTTTGCTTATGTCCCCTTTATCTTCTTGTTCCTCTTCCTCATTCTCACTATAGTTTTTAAGAATATTAAGCCCTTACAAGAATTCCTCTAAGTGAGTCACATAGGGTGGGAAGTGTGCCTTTCTTCCTTTATTGTGGGAGTTAGGTGGGGGTTTTCTAGGGCCTAATTTAATGATTAATGGATAGGTTTCAATATCTTGATATAATTTCTTCTTTTTAGGAGAACAAATCAAGTCTTAATAAAGTGAGATGGCCTATGATGATGAGGACACATCCTCAACAAAGGCTATTTTTCTTTTAGTAACTTCACTCTAGTGAAGGTTAGGATTTTGATCGAAGGGAGATACATTTTGGGTTGGGTTGGGGTTCAAAGGAGGGGTAGTTTCTGAATAGAAATTGTAAATAGCATAAATTAACCCCTAGTGTAACGTAGGATAAGCTCCCTTAGTGGTACATTTTTGCGTAGAATAGTTAGAAGTATGGATTCAAATTAATTGGTTTATTATTCCTAAGGTGATTAAGGAGTGGAAAGTGATACTTGTGTATAGTAGCAAATATTCCCTTGAGTTTGAAGTACCTAAGCAAATGTTAGTTAATGACCCCCCTGTGGAGGAGGAATATCCTTTTTGTTAAATCTATTTTGGTGGCACTCAATATTTTCACCATTCTCTAAGAACATTTTGCTATAGTATTCATATGCAAATTCTCGGATAAGGTGGGTGACCTTCTCTCCTTCACAACCTAGGCTATTTCCGTATGTAATGAGTTCTTGTGAGACCTCGGTTCTAATTCTACCCACTTGGATCCTAACATCCCTCTAGCTATTTATGAATTGTGATGATAATTCCTCTTCATTTCCTTTCATGGCTCGAAAAAATGAGCTAATACCACCCCTTTCAAAGATATTCCAAAATTCTACATTTTTATTAAGGGAGACACAATAGTCTGAGAAAGCTTGGGATCGAAATATGTCACCCTATAATAGGTCTATTTCCTTTATCAGAAATGGTAACCAAAGGAAGCCCAAGACCTAGAGAATAAACAAACCAAAAATAACTTCTTACAATACTTTTTAAAAGGGATTTGGTATTAATTAAATGGACTATTGTTAGAATGCTTTTGTATATACCACCTGAGGGAAATAGATAATTATCTAATCTTTTTTTTTTTTTCTTTTTTGATTTTCCATTTTTAATTTGTTGAGTTAGTATTATCTCATCAACATGGTTTCCATACTTTTTCTAGGTTTTTAAATCATTATTTTTATTGATTATCCCCATTGGTTTAAAAAATATATATTTTTATTGCCTTCAAATTTATGATTATACTTGCCTCTATTTTCTCCCACACGTTGCCTATCTCTATCTATTAGATGTGTGCTCTTGAGATTAATGGTTTTTATTTTATTTCATGATTGACCACTATTAAAACTTTGTGAAATACAACCTCATAGATCCCAGTGAACACCTTTATGCAAATAACCTGTCACAACAATGGAAGATTCACAAAACACAAAGATTGCTTTGAAAACCTAGAGCAAAAGAATGCAATAATAATAATAAGATAATCAATTACAAAAGGGATCAATCCTTATAAAAGAAGATCAAACCTAAGAAGGGAAAACCCTAAAAGCAATTAATAATTAATAATAAATTAATTATTAATATTCCTAGGTTTAGCATCCTAAATTTAGCTTAAGTGAAATAGAGAAAAGGTGACTTAATTATTAAATCAATATGATTTAATTAATTAAGTAAACTTATACTTTTTACTTTAACACCCCCCTTAAGATAAAGATAGGGAGAAGCTAAAAAACAACTAAGGACTAGATGCATGAAAGTAAAAAATGGGTCACGACAACAAGGCTTGATTAGTTACCCAAGTACAATGAAATCTCTGTAAAGTGGAGAAAAAAGAGAAAACCCAGTGTGAAAAAAATCTTCTCCTAAAAGAGATAAAATAATGCTAAAAAAAATGAAGGAAGGAAGGCCTCACAAATACCCCCCAAGGACAACTTCCTTCACCCTGAGCATAGAGCGCAACTGAAGATAGCACAGCAAAGCCAAAGGTTTTGTGAAGATTTCAACAACCTGATCCTCTATAGGAATGTACTCCAAGGTGAGTGAACCATCCTGAATCAACTTCCTGAAGAAGTGCATGTGGATCTCAATGTGCTTCGTCCACTGATGCTCCACTGGATTGCGGGAAATGTGTATAACACTCTGATTGTCTCACCAAAGAAGTGTGGGACTATCAGGAGAAAAACAAAACTTTGTCAACAACTGTCGAAGCCATAATATCTCCTAGCTGGCTAACACCGCAGCTTGGTACTCAACCTCTGTAGATGATAATGCAATAGCAAATTGTTTCTTGCAAGACCATGTGATAGGAATAGAGCCAAGACAAAAAATAAAGCTAGAAGTAGATTTCCGATCATCGACATGACCAGCCCAATCTGAGTTAGTGAAGCCAACTATGTGAGGAGCCCCTAATGTATAGTGAATGCCATACTGTGAAGTGCCCTAAATGTACCTCAAGATATGTTTGGTAGCATGCCAATGGCTCTCATGTGGATCATGTGATAACCTAGAGACAAGGCCAATTGCAAAGGAAAGATCAAGACGTTAATGTGTCAGGTACAACAAACTGCCAATCAACTACTTGTATAATGTGGAGTCTACTGAAGGAGTAGGGAAAGTGGAAGACAAAACAACACCTAATTGAAATGGTGTGGGGGAAGGCTTGCAATCAAGTATGGCAAATATTTGGAGCATGTCAAGAGCATACTTCTGTTGATAAATGGAAATCCCATCCGAAGAATGAACAACCTATAGACCAAGAAAATAATACAGAAGACCATGATCTGTCATCTCAAACTACTCCATCAAAGCTCTCTGAACACTTTGAATCATAAAGGATGAGCTACCTGTAATAATGAGATCATCAACATATAGCACAAGAATCAAAAGATCACCCTCTAGATGTTGAATGTAAACCGTGGGATCAGAATGACACCGAGTGAAGTGAGAGGAGAGCAAAAAAGAGTCCATCTTCTCATACCAAGCTCGAGGGGCTTGTTTGAGACCATATAAAGAACGCGTAAGTTTGCAAACCAAAGAAGTGTCCTGCACAAACTGTAGAGGCTTCTCCATATAGATCTCCTCATGTAGGTCACCACACAAGACAACACTCTTCACATCCATCTGAAAAATTGGCCATCCCTGGGAAGCTGCTAGTGATAGTACAAAGCGAAAGGAAATTATATTGGCAACATGAGAAAAGGTCTCCGAGTAGTCAATACCCTGAACCTGAGAAAACCCCTTTGCAACAAGACATGCTTTGTACTTATCTATGGAGCCATCTACAACGTACTTGGTACGATACACTCACTTGCACCAAACCAAATTTCTTCCCTTAGGAAGAGAACAAAGATCCCAAGTATGATTCTTCATCAAAGAAGAATGATCCTCCTCCATAGCCCTATCCCACTCAAGTCGGCTTGTCACCTCTGAAAATATTAGAGGATCATCTAAAATTGCATGACTCCAGAGACTAGCACCTGAAGTATGTTCTCATGTACGACAGCTGTCTGAAGGGTCACCTATCATAGATCCATCTGCCTCTACAGTAAAGCGGGCCTACTTGGGCAAATGCGGTGGATTAGGTGATGGTGGGGGTGGTAGATCAACATCTACATCATCATCAAGACATAAACAATCCTCAAGAGATGAAGAGGAAGGAGTAGGTAGTGAGGGGAAAGATAGTGAAGGAGAATCTGCAGGAGGAAAGCGCTCATCTAACTGGACATCCCATCAAAACATGACCTCTCTAGAATCAGGATCAAACAATTTGTATGCCTTCACAACCTTATAGTAGCCAAAAAAAATCAGTGGTCGGTGCTTCCTCTCATGGCTTTCCTTTGAGCATCACGGATAAATTCGTAAGCCTCACAATCAAATACTCGAATTGTAGAAACATCGGGCTTGACATGGGTCCAAGCCTCCTTAGGAGTCATATGTTGTAATTCCTTATGAGGCATCCGATTCTAAATATAAGTAACACAATTGACTACCTCAGCTCAGAAAGAAGAATCTATAGACCGTGATTGAAGCATACAATTGGCCATCTCTCATAAAGTCATGTTCTTTCTCTCAGCAACACCATTCTCCTGAGGGGTATAGGGTATAGTAAACTGATGCTGCAAACTATGCTCAGTGCAAAAATCACTGAAAGACTTATTCACATACTCCCCCTTGTTATCTATGCATATCCACCTGATAGAAAGTCCATACTGCTTCTCCACAAATGTCTTAAAGATCTTGAAGGAATCAAAGAGATTAGACTTGTACTTAAGAAAGTATACCCATGTACATTTGGAGAAGTCATCAATAAATGTGAGCACATATCTAGAACTTGAAAAAGAAGGAGTTGGAAATGACATGTGGTCACTATGTACCAACTCCAAGAGTACCATAGCACGTGGTGATCCTCTCATAGGAAAAAAAATCCCGGTGATGTTTGCCAAGTACACAACCTTGACAAACACTATCAATACAGGAAATCTGGGGAAGCCCAATCACTAGTGCCTTTGTAATCATCTATTGTAGATATCTGTAATTGACATGGCCAAAAAATTCATGCCAAAGTCTACTCATTATGTCTGCATGCACTATAAATGATGAACTTATACCATCTGTTGTGTAAAAGCCATCAAATCCTTATAAGTAGGATGTGGGATCAACACGTCTAGTAGCCACAACCAAATTAGGGTCATGAAGGTCTTGAATAACCACATCATGTGGTGAGAACACAACTGTCTTAGCAATTTCAGAGTGGCAAATCTGATAGATGGAAAGAAGATTTGTCAAAATATCAGGAACAACAAGGAAATCCTGAAGATAACCACCATCCAATGAAACAGTTCCTGAACCTGTAACGGAAAGTTGTGTAGAGTCACCAACTGCAATCTGAACCTAAAATGAAAAGTTGTGTAGAGTCACCAACTGCAATCTAAGAAGTGCCACAAGGGGCAAGTGCAGTCACAAACTCCTGAGTGTGTGTCATATGGTGAGAAGCACCATAATCTAGGATCCAAGTGGATCCTGAAGGAAATTCTCATGCACAAAGAGCATGACCTTTCCCTATGGATGGGAAAGGTGACTGAGGTGAGGTGATGTGATGCTTATGCATGGTCTCCTCTAAAGCCTCTAATCATTTCCAACACCTGGAAACTAGATGTCCTTCCTTGCCACAAAAATTGCAAGGATCACCTGATTTCTTCTTAGTCTTGGAGGAAGACTTTCCAAACTTAGAAGAATTACCCTTCTTAGGGTGGGATTATGGTTTTGAAGGAGACTTCGGTGGAGGATTGGAGGAACTCTCACTGTTGAATCCATCTTCGACTTTTTTTTTCTGCTTCTGCTTCCCCCTAGATGGCTAAGCTACCAATGCTTGGTTCTTGGAACCATGGAGAGTATCCAACTATATGAGGTGGTCCTGATCTCGTGTCAACCTATCACATAATACCTCAAATTAAGGCATAGTAAATCGAGTGCCCAAAGCATCCATGGTGGAATAGAAGGTAGAAGAGAATATCTGAAAGGAACCTCAAAACCTAGATAGAATCAGGTATATACACTCTGTTTCTATTTTGGTCTTACCACAACCCTGTAACAATGATTGCAGTGACTTGAAATTAATCAAGAAATCCTCAATAGAGGGAAAAGAATTAGGTGCCAAGGTGGTGAATTATGCCTCAATTTGAAGTGCTCTGAATTGATTGATGGTGCCAAAAAGATCATGAAACTTAATCCATATAGCTCGAGGAGTTGTGCAACCCTCCAGGTAAAAAAGAAGGCTATCTATAACATGTAAGGATATCAAACCCATGGCCTCATCCATTTTGTTCCTATGTTGTAGAACCTCAAAGGGTCTTGTCAAGAGAGGCTGAACCTCATCCAAATAGGACCATAACCCCTTAGACATGAGAAGTCTAGTCATATGTGCTTTCCAAGTATGATAATTGTGAGGAGTAAGATGGTCATATGAAGAAGTATTTTCCATGATAGATATGGTTTTGAAATGTGTTTAAGAGAGAGGATTCTAATTTTTGATATGATAATATAGAAAGCAAGAAAAAAAGACACCCCCCACAACACAAAAAACCAAACCCCACTACGATTTTGAAAGTGAGAAAGCTAAAAAAGAAAAAATAACTTTTGACAAATTTCAATGTACTTGATAAAATGATGTGATGAAATAGCCTGCAAATCTGGAAAGAGCTTGAAAAGAGATTTTCAGTGATATTTGGTTTTCTGAAAATGGACCTGGATGCAAAAGATATGGCCTTGAGAAGCTAAAAGTCAACCCTGAATTTGATTGGAAAAAATAGACAAAAATGCAAAATTAGAGAACAAAACCTCCAGATCTGGGTCTGTGGAAAAAAGAGCTTTCCAACGATATATAATATGTCAAAAAATGCCTTCGTATGCTCCCGATATTGCAAAAAAACCCCAATAGGCTTAAAAGAGCTTCATAAAAAAAATTGTGTGGCCCACTAGTTGTGCACAGGTGGCGATCGGGTTGAGGTGGTGGTGGAGTGGTGAGAGGATGACAGAGCGATGGAGCAGTTGGGCTGAGGCTTGGCGACTACTATTGGCGGTCCTCTAGTCGCTAGCAGTCACCGTTGGCAGTAACTGTGGCGGGAGCCACTGTAGTTGTTGGTTACTGTTAGGGGTTGTCAGTAACCTTCAGTGGTTACCATAATGACTGGCAGGCTTTGGCCCAATTTTTTTTTTTGACATGGTCGTACGGTACAAACTGTACAACCCGAAAAACAATTTTTTTTTGGCTCTGATGCCGAAATATAGAAAATTATATATCAAAATTCATGGAATTGTCCTTTGGAAGCGAACCATGATGTCATTTTTTGCCCAAATTGCTCTAAAAAATAGGTACCCCTTGGATCACACAAAAATTTGAATTTTTCAAACCCTTGCAGATCTAGCACGGTGAATAAAAAATTGACAAACAAAAGGTCAATCTTGACTATTTTGCACGTGCCAAATTTAGTGGTGAGGTCCAAATCAACCCATAATTGAACATAAGACCTACTATAAGAAGAATCTCCCAATCTGAAGAATAGGAAAGCCTCAAGTCTGAAGCTCTCATACCATGTTAAAGTTGTGAAATACAACCTCACAGAACCCAGTGAACACCTGTATGCAAGTAACCTGTCACAACAATGGAAGATTACAAAACACAAAGATTGCTTTAAAAACCTAGAGAAAAAGAATGCAATAATAATAGTCAGATAATGAATTATAAAAGGGATCAATCCTTATAAAAGGAGATCAAACCTAAAAAAAGAAAACCCTAAAAACAATTAATAATTAATATTCCTAAGTTTAGCTTAAGGGAAATAGAGAAAAGGTGACTTAATTATTAAATCAATATGACTTAATTAATTAAGTAAACTAATACATTTTACTCTAACAACCACCCCACTATAAGTCATCATTACACATATCACAAATTTAATCCACATAGTCATTAAATTAGTCCCCTTCATGATTAATTAAGATCCTTGTCATCAATTAGAATATTCCTAATTAGAAGGGGAATATTCATATCATTATCCTAATAGTTCTATTCAAGATAATGTAGTCCTTCATTAGTTAGAGCATTAGCGAACCTTTTTCCTTCCTTGTATGTATGTTTAGTTTTCCACTGTCATAGGACGGTAAGGAGTTGCCTACTATCTTCAATGAGGTTTCTTATTCCTCACAAAGGGGGTGGAGAAGAGTTTAGGAGATCAACCACAATTTTGGAGTCACCTTCAATCATCACTTTCTAGAAGCAATGTGTAAGGACTTATTTAATTTCCCACCACAAAGCAAAATCCTCAACTTCATTCTGTCTTGTTCCCAACTTGTTTAGCATAACCTTTTATCATTTTTCCTTTGTCATCTCTTATAATAACCCCTACCTTTTCTCCTTAAGCATTGACTTTGCTACACCCATTCTTTTTCTAAATTTCTTCATCTTATATGTCTTGATTAATAAAAGCAGGATAGGCCCATACCATTACATATCTGCAAAGTGACAACAAGAGTGAATGAGGGATGTACAAATAGCAAAAAAAACACCCACTAAAACACAAAAAAAAAATCCAACAAGGCTAACAGAGGCAACAACTAAACTAAAAACCAACAAACAAGGATGACTAGAGCAATAAAAAAACACAAAACAACCACCCAACATGGACAAAAAGAGATGGTCTACTACATGGGAGTACCCTTTTCCTACCAATCCTAGCACAAACTAAGCACTTTATAAGAAAAAAATATTATTTATTATTTATTTTTATTTTGTTCATTTGATAAGTGATTCCCCAATTTAATCTGATTGATAGTTCAAGATTGGTTGGAGTATGAGGATCTTCTTGATGTTTTAAATGGTTGACATATTCTCTCATCCTATTTTTGATAAGTTTTAGGGCCTCCTCGATGTTATTTGTGTCCTCTCTGAAACTCCTATTGCTTCTTTCTTTCCCTATTCCCTAGAAATGAAAAGAGGGAATTTGGATACACATTTCTTTAATTAGAGGATGTTGAAAAGGGGTATTATCTCTCCAAATTTTAATGAAACCTCTTAGCTATGGGTTGACCCAATTAGCTTGAAGAGAAGACAACAATTCATCCCAGACTTCTCTGATGAACTTACAATGTAGGATTAAATGGTCCATTAGTTGCTCCTCATTGCAACACAAAATGCATTTATTAAAAATATTGAAGCCCCTTTTAACAAGGTTGCATGTAGTTAAAATTTTATTGTGATTTTGCATTCACAAAAAATGTATTATTTTAGGGGTGATGTTTTTGTTTCAGATCAAGATGCACCTGAAATTAAGTCATCTAGGCTTTTTCTTTGTATTATAGTAAGCTATAAAGACAAATAAGTTGCCTAAAGGATTGGGGCTCTAGATGGATTCATCGCTTTTGTTAATATTGAAAAATAGAAGTTCTCTATGTGCTTCATAAATTGACATTCAACCATCTCATCTATGAAGAATTGAGGAGGGAAGAAATTCCATTTAGATTTTCATTCATTCCAATCAACATAATCAACCTATCTTATGCCAAAGTGTCTTCCTAGGGATCCTTGTAAAGAAATAAATGTGGGTATACATTTTTAAAAAATAATCAAGCTCATCCAAATTTCTTCCCAAAAAATAATTCTTATACCATTTTCCCCTTGCCATTTGATTCCTTGGCTTAAGAAAGTTTTTGTATTCAATATTTTGTTCCAGATCACCAAGCCCTTAGACAATGATGTGGAGAATAAATCATTCCCACCTAAATATTTGGCTTGGGTAATCTAGTCGAGTCATTCTGTTTTGATAGAAACTTCTACCTAATCTTAGCAGGGAGGTTTTTCTTGAAGGATTTTAATTTCCTAAGCCCTAGACCCCCTAGCAATTTAGGTTTACAAAAAATGTCCCAATTAACTAGAGTCATTCCTTTTATTTTCACCCTTGTCCACAATCATTCTTTTTTAATTTGTTCTATCTTTTTTCTATGAATATAAGAATCTTAAAAAAGGATAGGTAAAATACTAGAATATTTTGAATATCGCCCTTTAAAAGCCGGTCTTTCAAAGCTTGAATGGGGATCTTACCTTTCTATCACACAAGCATCTGATGTATTCTTTCCATAATTATAAACTAGTAATTATGAGATAGTTTTTCATTTTCTAGAGGCAACCCTAGATAGGTAACCAAGGATGTTATTTACCTTATTCTATAACCTACCCTTAACTTATTAAAAAAGATTTGGACACTCTGCTTATAAATGATATATTGTCTTGTGACTTGGGAGAACCTATTTAACATTAATTTCCATTGTTGGGCTTCTTGGATAGATGTTTGTCCAAATAGGATGGTGTCATCTAATATATTACATGTCTAGTTTGAGTGATGAGCCCATTTGTATGTAATATCCCCAACTCAATTATAGTACCTTCCCCCACCCTAGTCACCCCTATAATTGTATTTTTGTAATTTACTTCTATGATAACCTTAAGAATATTCATTGTTTTTAATTAGGATAAAACAGGTTTTGAAGGGGCCCAAAAACCCTTACAACCAGAGAGCTGCCATTGAATAATGGACGAGACTACCTAGCAGTGAACAATAGGTTTTAGAAGGGACTTGAAACCTTCTGGACTTAAGGACATCTAGAGCCCAAAACCCAAAGATTGCACAAAGATTAAACAAAAATTCAGAACAGTCACAACCATTTATTCACCAGCCAAACATCAAGTGTAAAACATTACAAAACAGGCTGGCCCAAGTAGAGGGTCTAAGTCAGAAAACAATAGACCACAAAAACAAAAAATAAGGGTTTTATCAGTAACCCTCAACCAACATGAATGGTTTTCCCAGGCTCCCATAACCTGTAACAGAATCTCCAGGCCACAAAAAACCACAAAGTCCAAGCCTAACCGAAAACAAACAGTGGTCAAACTGGTTCCTTGAAAACAGCTAGCATCCAGCCTGCCCCTGAGAGAAACAAGAAACATAGGGTTTTTCCAGGCTCCTCCAACCTTGAGAGTGGGTTTTAAAAGGCTCCCACAACCTGTAACAATGGGGTTTTGATAGGCTCCTATAACCTTGATCTTGAGAGTGAATAGAGTTGAGCACATTATACCCTCTAAGATCACCACCTCAAGAGGTGATAAAGGAGAGAAACCAAATAAAAGACCATCCTTTGTTCCCATACAACCTAGAAATAGGGCACCATCAGCCTCCCACCAGCACCTCCCAGCCTCCACCACAGTACTCAACTTCACCTCAATACAAGAAATATTATCTCTAGCACCATCCATCTCCACCTCAAAAGAAGATAGGGCCACCTCTAGAAGGAAAACCAAAGAAAACTGAGGTTGTGGGAAAAGGGCCTTCCAAAACATGAAGCTTGCACAAAAACGGTTGGACCAGAGATGACAACCCTCCATCAAATCTTAACAAAAATTCATAGTGCATAGAAGGCTTTGACTAAGGCCACAAATGGCCTTTGAATACAAAAAGCCCTCCTTGCCATCTACAGAGCCTTTGTTAGAAGAGAACACCCCCTCTCGACACATCATGAGATCTGCAACAAAGCTCTGACCTAGGGAGAGGAAAAACAAAACTTCTGCATCATCCAAAATAGAGACTGTCAGACCCAACGAAAAGATGAAGGTGAAGGGCATAGGAAGAAACTAGTCCACACCCACCACTAGGGCCTTAAGCAAGGTCCCCCAAAAAACCACCAAAATGTCGTAGAAGGTCTTCCCTGTAGCGATCAAGGTATCACCATCACCATCTTCATCAAAATCAGTCTCATCTTCCCCTAATGAAACCCTAATGCCTCCTCTCTCGCCTCTCCACTCCATTCAAAATCCACCTTCTAAGAATATTCATTATTATCGAGTAGAAGGATTATCATTTATATTTGAGAGATTGCATGGTTTACATTGTTGATTTATCATTATTTCTCCTCCATATTGGTTATTGGTAGCCATGTGTTAAATAACCATTTAGTGATCCTATGGACAATCCCTGTGCCCTAAGCACGCCTATATTAAAATATATTATTCTTCTCTATTTATTTTTATATCCATTGATTTTTCACATTCTTCAAATAGTATAGGGAAATCAACAATTAGATATTATCGAGCATGTTTTTCATATACCACAAAAGTAACTTACTACTCTTTTGAGGTGTTTCTAAAATTATAGCTTTATTTTTTTCTCAATTTGTCCTTTTAGAATTGTACATTTAATTATTAGGTGTCCTTTTCTACTACAATGGGTAAACCAAGTGTTAATCATTTTTGGTGAGGTTGACACCTTCTTTCTCCCACATTTTACTATAATATCTTGTCTATGATTATTTTTTCTAGTTCTAACGGCAATTTATCTATCTCTTTACTTTTATCAAGTCAAATTATTCTCTCTAAGGTTATAGGCTTATATTTTAGTTCTAGATCCATTACTTCATTGTAGGCAATAATTTATTTTCCATCTATTGTAACTATAATTGTCATTTCAAATCTCATGTAAACCATTCTATTCCCTATACACTCTAATATTTGATCATATTGATTTACTAACTCCCTCATCTCTTGAATCACATCCTCATTTTACCAACACTTTCAGTAGAGGAAACAAGAATAAAAATTTCCCAAATACGACTTACTTATCTCATCTTGTGTTTTGTTATATTTTGGGAATATATTAACATACCCTTTTTGTGCTTCGTCACTTATTATCTTCATAAATTCATATAATATAGTATTACCATCATTAATTTTCTCTTTACTCCAATGGGATTCCAAAGTGGCTAAATAAATGATTACATTCTTTGTATCTTTTTTAAACGTGATCAACTTTGTGTTTGTGATCATACTTGAAGTTTTTTATAATTTGTTATTTTTTAAATTATGGTTTTCCTTAGATCCTTGGTTCAATTTATTTTATTCATTAGATCTTCTCTTCCTAGTTTTATTTTTTTGTTTCACTAATATTTCTCTTCTACTTTAACTTGATGAAAATTAAAATTCAAAATATTTTTCCTAGCATCTTCACAAAATTTTGTACATACTCTATTATTTCCTTTTTCTGTCTTTCTATCCATTGCAAGGATTCAATACATATATCTTCTTCATGAACTATTCTTATATTATTTGGTATATGGGGTTGACTTGGCCCAAGGGGTTCACCTTTTCAAAGTGTCTTTTCATTTTTGGTGAAAACTCAACACATTATTTTATTTGATTTATCAATTTAATCAAATTTTATTTCGCTTCTTTTATGTGGACATTTAGTAGCTTCCTATTTATTCGGTAGCACAATAACTATATATTTGTGTCTTATTATGTTTTAAGAATATATTAATACATTATTTTTGCGGTTCATCTCTTATTATCTTCATAAATTCATATAATCTATTCTTACCATCATTAATATTATCTTTGCTCCAATGAGATTCCAAAATGACTAGATGCATAATTGCACCCTTAGTATCTTTTGTAGAGGAGCTTTGTTCTATTGGTGATTGTCCTTGAGGTTTTTAATAAAAAAAAAATTAAATTATGGTTGTCCTTCTTTTTCTCATCTATCTTTGGTTCACTTTATTTAGTTCATTAGATTTTCTCTTCCCAGTTTACTATGGTAACTTACTAATATTTCTCTTCTACTTTATCTCAGGGAAATTAAATTTTAATTTTTCTATCATCTCCATAAAATTTTGTACATACACTATTGTTACTTTTTCTCTTTGTAGTCATAGAAATGATTCAACATATATCTTATTTATTAACACTTCTTATGTTATTTGGCATAGGAGGTGACTTGGCCTAAGGAGATCACCTTTTCAAGGTGTCTTCTCATTTTGGGGTATGCAACTCTTGCTAATTTTATTTTTAATGACAGGGTCAGTGCAGGAAGATGAGTCCACTTTTTGGCCAAAGAATGGAAGTGATTTTCCTGATTTTTCAGGTTTTGTCTCATTTGAGCTTAAATTTTGAAACACTTGGAGATTGAATATTGGAAAAAGTCAGTAATATAAAAGATAGCCCTCAGAGTCTACTTTCCAAATGTTTAATTTATTTTAATACCCACATAATAAAATATAAATTTTTGAATGGAGTTCTAAAAACTATGTTTTAAAAATGTCTGTTTCAGGACCATACCATGTATGTGTACGACCCACACTTTTTGACACAATTAAAATTATTTTCTCAAACCATTTTGGGAAATGATTTGCAACACACTGAAGATTGATGAGCATATTTTTTTGTATTTTTTTTAAATATTTTTTTTAATTAATTTTTTAATGACCGTAATTATCTTTTTAAAAATTTGACGTGTACAGCCCACATAATTTGATGTAAATTTAACATTTTTTTTAATTTTTTTTTTTACATAAAAAATAATTTTGTGTAGATTGATGACATAAGTTTTTAAAAAAATTTATTAAAATAAAAAAATTATTAAATTAACAAAATTAGTTAATATTTCAAGTTTATGGACTCGATTTTGTATAAACTAAATGAAAAATAGTTAAAATAATCAATTTTTTTTTTTTTTACATATTTAGAATCTAGATAGTATAATCTGAAATGGGTTTTAATTTCGTATTAAAATTCTCTAATTAGAGGCACGTAAATTATTTTAGAAGTTCATATTTGTGCTTTCATTCATGGAGATTTGAATTTGCAGGTCCATGTCTCGGGTGTGGCCATCCCAGACCTATTCTAGACCTATCCCAGACGTAATACCAAGGCAAGTGGTGGGTTGTGAAATCAACTTCCACAGAACGGGCCCTCGTTTTCCTAAAATTACCATTTTTGTCCAAAAATGACAAAATGCGCTTGAAAAAAATAGGTAAAATTGGATTTAGAAATGGGGGGACCCTGTTTCATTTTCAAGCAAGCCTCTGTTTGAGAAAAAAATGGGGGCGTGTTTAGTTTCACCAAGGGCCCCCGTCACTTTTTGCCTTAGGGGCCCGAAGCAAAAACGGGCCCCCGTTTCTAAGAGAACATTTTCCAACGCGTGAAGTTTAGCCAATTTGTGACCCATTACCTTGCACTTACCCGACATATCATTAATTGATGTGGAATTATCTAATCCTTCTTGAAATTTATCAATTATATACATTGCTAAAACCTTGCATGTTTTCCTTATATAATCTTCTTCTACATTATTTTGTTTATCTTGAAATTATGACCTTCTCATCATTTGTTTTAGTGAATATATGTTTTCAATTACTTCTTTGTCTAATTAGTCTTTGATCAAACTAGAGGTTTAAGGTTTGAAATTGTGCCTAGAAAATCCCCAAATCCTCCATTAATTATGAGTCTAAGGTTAGAAAAACCTAGTTTTGAATATGGTTATCTAGTTCAAACTCTAATGGTGGAACACTCTTAATTTTTACAATATGATTGATCACTACTAATTCTATGCCCTTTGTTAATTAGATATTTAAATTCAACATATTATTTTATTTGATATGTCAATTTAGTCAAATTTCACTGTACTATTTTTGTGTCGATAGTTAGTTTCTTAGATGTTCCATATTTATTTGGTAGTACAATAACTATTTATCCCTCTATTTGTGGAATCAAATTATCTTTTGAAGCATCCTATAGCTACTTGGCATGCTCTATAGAGGATTTTTTAGCCTTCTCCACCCTTTGCAATACCTTTCCTATCTTTATTAGGCCTATTTAAACTTCCACTCTTCTTCGTGTGCATTTCATAAGCCATCTTGATTTTTTAAAAATTCCCTCAACCTTTTGTCTTCCCTTTTTATAGTTATTTTTTATTAGGTATTTGATTCATATTTTTTTATCAATTGATAATGGCTCAATCTAGACCTTCCTTTGAGGTCACATATTTTCAATATCCCTAACTTTTCGTTTATCACCCCTAGGTTCCTAACCTCTCTCCCAAGGTAAGTCCTAGAGTTTGCTAGTGTACATCTTATTTACTATAATAAACTCCATTAATACTACTTTCTTAGGTAGTATTATTTACAAATAGAAAAAATTCCTTGCTTCCATAGTTCCATCCTACACACCACATCTATGGTCTTAACAACATAACCAAATGTTAAAAATCAAATATAGACCTATAGCTTGAATTATTTATTTAAAAAATATTACTTCTAAGATAGTGACCACTTGAGGTATGGAATCCACATGAACTTTGTTTTTTGGGTCTATTCATCTTTATCCCAATCTATTGCTAGAGCTAAGGCAAATAACTGTCTACTGCTTCATCAGGTTTAAATCTTAAGCTATATAATTTTCATCTTTCTTTAACCCCTTCAGGTGGGTCCTCGTCTAATCTCTCTAATCTGTTGTTGGACCCTAATCTAGTAATTGAGACCTTTGAGGCCCCTATGGCTAAAACTACCTCAGCTATTGGTTCTATCTCTAAGCCCAAACTTGTCCCCACTCGTTTTAACCCTAGTAGAGGGGAAAAGTAAAAGCCCTCCTCTACCCCACCTCCCCCAAAAGTGGAGGTGCTAGTGTCTAATGAAGAGGAGGAGGTTGAGGACTATGAATCTTCTTTTGAATCTAAGTGGTCTCCCACCACATCTAAGGAGGTGTTCCCTTTTCCCCTAATCAAGGGACCTTTGACCCTAAGAAGGCCCCCATATATATTGAGGCTACGATTTTAAAACCGGAGGAGAATGTGGAGAGACAAGAAATTTTTATCAAATGACTTCTCTCATAGTTCATTGTGACAATCAGAAAAATCAATAGGCTTGAACTGATGGCTGAGGTGAGGACAAGAGCGAATGAATGGGTTATGGATATCAAAGATGAACATATTTGGGAAGCAACAAGTGATATGGTTGGGAAGTTGGAGAACTGGGAGAAATTTGTGGGGAGATTGAAAGAGCTCTCTAAGAAGGTGATGCAGAAAAATGAGAACAAAATTATTTTGGAACCAAAAGAGAACTAGGAGCTCCTGATGGGAAAAATTGAGGAAATGAAAAAGTGAAGCTAGGAGATAGTGGTAAAAAATCCAGCTTCTCTCAAATCTATATAGGATGAAATCGATCAGAGGAGAGCCAAACACAAGCAACGTGTTTTGTCTCCTAGTGCATCGGTGGAGGCCCCTACTTCCATGATTAAGGACACTCTAGATTATAGTAGCCCTAATTCTATTAAAGATTCAAGCAAAAATATTTCCTTTTCTAACAAATTTTCTTAGTTTATGTAAGGATTGGCATGAAGGCAATGCCTTTTCCCAGTAGGCCATCCCTTTGTGTCTTTGGTAGTTGGTTGGTTTTGCTGGTTTTGCAGTATTTTTTGTTGTTGGCTCTGTCTCTGGTTTAGTTTGTGCTAGTGGTTTTTGTTGGTCTTTGTTTGTTGGGTCTACTTTTTGTTAGGTGTGCTCTTATCATGCACCCTAGCTGGTGTTTTTGTGTGGTTAAGTAATGCTTTGTAATGGTACGGGCCTATCTCTCTTTTTTATAAATCAAAATATTAACAATTAGGTTGCACTTCAATTTGATGGGATTCCTAGTCTGTCAATGATGATGATGGCTTACTCTATTATTCCTGTTATTTTGCTTGTAGGGTAAGTGGACTTTGTTAGTAGTGGTGGGGTTGGGTTTCTTGTTTCCCATGTTGGTGATGTTAGGGTTATAGTTGTTGGTTTTGTTGTTTCCCTTGTTTCCCATCAGTATACGTCTTATACAGTTGATGTTTTATAGAAAAAGCCTTCTATTCCTGCTTCATTTAAGGTTAAGGTTTCTTACCAAAAGAATGAGCCACTTGCTTGTGCTTTAGCTTCTCTAATAGTGGTTTTGGGTCAAGAAGTGATTGATAATAAATATTGTTTCTTGAGCAAGGCTTGATTTGTAGGCTTAGTTGACTATGGTCATTGCTTCCATATTTACATCAATGTATTTCTAAACACCAGGTTCCTTTGGTTGAGGGTAAGATGGAGATCTACCCTTATGCTAGAGGTTTTCTTGGTGTTTTCTTTGATTCTTTTGATGATAGAGATGTTTTTTAGCTATTGGGAGTTGGATATGAGATTTGATTGTCCCTTAATTCGTCCTAGGTCTCCCTCTTTTAACCATCTAAAAGAGTCTATTGATGTTGGCCCTGTTTGGGTGAGATTTTTATATCTCGCGTTATAGTTTTGTTGCAAATCTTATTATCAGGCAATTGGCAATGAGTTGGGTCATTTCTAAAGGTAGACTCAACCACAACAAATTTTTCACACACATCCTTTGTTCATATATTGGTGGATGTTGATATGTTGAAACCTCGTCTAAGAGAAATTGTTTTGCAAGTGAAGGATTGTCATTGGACTTAGTTGATTGACTATGAGGGCATCCATTTTTCCTATAGGCATTGCTTTGCTATGGGGCATTTGGCCTCTAGCTGTCCTGGTGGCTCTCGTAAAATTTCTTCCTCCTCTTGGTGGACTTATTCTCTTCCCCAACATCTTACTATGTATCTGAATGATTTAATTAACAATTTAGAGAAATCATTTCTTATTTCAGTTCTCTCTAGACCTTGTAAAGCCCCTTCTAATCCAGTTGTTAATATGGTTGATGCTCAAGCTGTTTTGTCTCCTCCTCTGAATGAGGGCAGCTTTCACAGGCAGTAAATTCCTGATCCAACCAGAAATTGATCAGATAAAAGCTTTGACCCACACTATGATCCTGTTGTTAAGTTGGTGTTACTCAACAAGCTGTTTTGCCTCTTTTCCTTTTATCAGATCCTCATTCTTTATATTGTGTTGTGCACTTAGCTGGGGTTGTTGAGGGTGTTTCTACTCCCTCTTCTCCTGGTCTTTGAGTTTAGAAGATGGCTTTAGTTGGACGGTTGTTCAATGGCAAAAACAAGGTGTGCAGATGCAAAAGACTGCTTTAAATGCTGTTTACTCCTACTTTTGGTTACCTTTGAGATAATATTATTGTTTTTCCTTTATAACAGGATTAAGAACCTGTTAAAAACAAAAACATTAAAATTTTATGACTTTGGTTTGCCTCGTCAATATAGTGATCAATTTTTTGGTGTTACAAAAACCTTCTTCAATTAAAATGAAATCCATAAGTTTTAGCCCTATCATGCATGCAGCTGAGAATTTAGTGGATACATCGATCATATATGAAGAAGCAAGGTATGTGCTAAAGAATAGTTAAACTGATTACAGAGACCTCTTGGTAGATCCCAGTAGTAGCAGAATGTACATAGAATATTTGCCAGATATGCAATAGTAGAATTTGACATGTCGTTGGTTATTCTGATTTCACCCATTCCTCAGAATATTCACCCATGACTTTATCAGACCACACAACTTGATGTGGAGCAGACAAAGCAGCAATAATGCCAGCTGGATGTATAGTTTATGGGCAACTAATAAGGATTTCTTTATTGAACTCATCAATGTACATAGATCACAGGAGGTTATCATATGAACAACAGCAGCAGATGATTGTTGAGCAAGGAGCCATTAATCAAAAGTCTGCCAACCCAGCTCATGCAATGCACAGTTCTTCAAGATTTTTTTATAGAGATTTGTAAATTTCATTGAAAGTTGTAATAAAGAAACATATTGCAGTCCTCAAACAATTAAACTACAAATTTATATATCATAAATATTCTTCTATAAATGAATAATATACAGCAGCCGCGGATAACAGGAGGTCATCAACAAAATTTGAATTGACAGTCATAGTCAGTTTGGAAATATGGACCTGTTTGCAATCACTTTACAAGAAATGTCACGGGAAGTTATTTATTCTCGAGATTTTGGATAACACAGCCAATCATTATTTACTTTTCATGTGTGAACAGTGCAGTGGAAACAAAACATGAATCAGCAATTCCAACTGCATTCAAAAATAAAAACATACTTATTAGATTTTCACAGTTTAAATATTAATTTTAAAATTTTAAGAAGTTTTTGGGTTTGATTGTTAAGATATTTTTTTATCAATAACTTAGATTATATTTTATGATCTATTATCAAAATGTAGGAAGTCAAAGAAATGAAATGAAATGTTTTGATTCTATGTTTTGATTCTACAAGTTATGATGATGGATTATAAAATATGATCTGTCTACACAAATTACATAAGCACAAATCCAAATCCATCAAAAATTATATTTAAAAAAATTAATTAAGAACATCTGCAATCGATATTGACATAATGGTTTAAATATGATGGTGTTGTTCTTGATATTCGTCTTACCAAGATTCATTCAAACAAGAAGGTGCTGGTTCAGACTTGCCTATCAAGCTGCCTTCATTAAGAAAAGCATAAAGCTGCCATTGCACAGACATAAGAAGCTGCAAATCCAGTTGAAGCTATCAAATATTTCTCTAAATAATAAAAAAAAAATGCAGAAATGAGGTGTGCTGGTTCAGACTTGTCTATCAAGCTGCAAAAAAAACATAAAGTTGCCATAATCCAGTTGAAGCTTGGAGCTCTGAAATATTTGTTTTAATAAGCAAAACAAATACCTCCTGATTGTTTATATTAGAAATGAGGCCCGTCCTCTGTTGGGATCCTGCTTCATGGACGCCTTATTTAAAAAAATTAAAAGACCTTGAGACCAACCAAATATATCAACTGAAAGTAAGCATTCTAGAAGACCCATTTGGTGCAGTTTTTCACAGCCATAATGCACCAGCTTCTTTCAAGAGAGGCACGAGAGAACCGCCGATGTGACAAGTCATTAGTTGTTCTAAGCCCCCCACGAGCTTACCGCCTATGAAAACAGCGGGGACAGATTGGTCAGTACCCAAGAGTCTGAGCAGAGCCTTATGCATCTCCTCGCCTCCATTTTCTTGGTCGAGCTCATAGACGGTAGGACTGACACCAAGCTCCAACAGTAGCCTCTTGGCGACATGGCACATGCAGCATGAGCTTATGCTGAAAATGGCCACTGCCTTCTCTGAGGCCAAGCGTTGTACTCTCTGTAGAGCCCAACAGCCTCTCAATTGATCGCCCAGCTGAAGGCTGTAAAACTTTTGTTCCGAGGACTGGTATGCATGGTCCTCATGAACCACTTCGACCCACCGCGAGTCATCGATGGAGATCCACGCCATCGTAACCCTGCCTCGTATTCCTTTACAGAATACAAGTCCAGGATATTGCAGATAGAGAGTTTTGAGTACAGCATAGATGGCTGGGATAACTAGGGTATTATATAGGTGGTAATGGCGTTGGAATCATTAAAAAGGTGCTGGACAGGTGGTAATTGCCAATTGGTCTTGCTAGAATCATTAAACAGGTATTGGACAGGTGACAATTCCCAGTTGGTCTCTCTGGAATCATTAAACCTCGACATTCAATTTTTCAGAGGAAAAAGGAAAATGCTGCTGCACCCACAAGGTCTGACGTAGCTGTGCGTTTCGTTGAATAAGAATAGTCAAAAATGCATCGGTGGCTAAATACATGCCGAGATGATGAAGGAGCTCTCAAACATTAACGGTTGCATCATTTTCCATTTAAAACATTTATCCCCATCATTGCGCCGCTCCTTTGGGTTCATCTTAGCAGCCAGTCTAGAAATGAAAAAAATTAAAGCCATGGCAAGAGCAACAATAGCAACAATTTGCGATAGAATTAAATTCGTCAAGTACCACTGCCATCAAATCAGTCGTTTCCTGCCATCAAATCTTTTGTTTGAGATTGTGTAGACCGTTTCTTTGAGTTCTCATATTTCTTTGGTTGATATGAATGTAGTGAACACATATAGTGAACTGCGGGCAAAATGATTTGGGAAATGAATATAGTGAACACATATATAGAGCTGTGGGCAAAATGATTTGGGAATGGCTTTTCCAGCATCTAGATATCTTTATTATTTATATATTATAAATATATTATAATAGATGTTTGCTGCATTTTAGAGGCTGGATAGCCACTCCCAAACGATTTAAGAGAGAAAAATACAGATGATCTTTAATTAGTTAGTCGATAGACTTTATATCTTCCGATATACCCGTCTCTATACCTGTCTCACACCTGCAAACATCTTTCCATTTGTCTGAAAACTATTTTCTCTACTATTAAACTATTAAATATATATGCTATCAAAGAGGTTGTATTAGTGAAGAACAATGATCATATGTGTGAAATCTTGCCTAATGGCCCCTAACCTATTTATATTTGATAGGTTTCCAGAATTATGAATTGTTTTATCTCTAGATGTATCAAAGCATTATTGAGTCTCTCAATGGTGCTGGCATAAAATTTAACATGAGCCTAAACAAATTCATCATGTGAATAAATGTAATTTACAAATTTAAAAATAAAATAAAATAAAATTAAATTAAATTAAAAAAAATATCTTTAAAATTATAAAATATATATGTTAAAATAATAAACATTGATACACAAAACTTATAAATTAATAATTAATAAATTATGTACAAAATTGATGCATCTATTTATATACATCAAAATTCATATACATATGTTAAATATGTCATAACGGTCTCTTTAAAATGATCTCTTATTCATCAATCTAGGAGAATAATTAAATTATGATAAAAAATTATTTTCATAGATTAATAGTCTATTACACATTTATTGTTCTTTTGTAATGATGCAGTAGGGTTTGCAATTTAGGAAAGTGTGTACATTTCATATAATATCCCACTAAGTCCATATTAGTGAAACATTTTTAAGAATTGATCATTCAATTGCATCTAAATTTATTTTCAAAGAATGCACACTCTAACAATATTCATACAACATTTATTCTCTCAATGTTTCCAAAACTAGTTGAAGGTGTGCTAAATGTCTTTTTTTTTAAATATATCAAAATATCATCCAATAATAATAAGAAAAAAATATACATGTAATCATGGAAGATGGTGTTCATTAGGTTCAATATATCATACAAAAAAATTAAGCTCACTAGTTGTAATTCATTTGTTTGAATGAATTTTAAAAAATTAATAAATAAATATGCTAAAATATGCATCTAGAATGTTTTCTATATGAAGTAGATGATCTTTAATCAATAAATATGATAAAATATGGACCTACAATGTTATCTGTATGAAGTGGGTGATGTTTAATTAATAAATAAATATGGTAAAATGTGCATCTATAGTATATTTCTTTGTATAAATGGATGGTCTAATTTTTTTAAAATCAATAACTAAAAATTGAGGGCAAGAATGCAAAATGATCTCAACTATTGGAATTTTTTGGTTTTAATTTTTTATTCACTTATCTTCGTTCACCTCTAGTGAGAGTGAACTTGAAGTCACAATTTTTTGGGGGATGCCAAACTTCACTAGGCGTTTATATGCCTAACAAGTTGATGCCCTCATGTAATATCTTGAATGAGATATTCAATGTCATTTGCCCACTTACTTAGTCTCTTTCTTGAATTTCATATTTTGTTTATCATTTCTAAATTTTAATGGTGTTTAAGTTAGGATAAAGAGAGGAGGGCCTAATTGTCTTGTGTTTTTATCATTAATTTTTATTAAAGCATATTTCATGAGAAGAATATTGGTCTTTTGGATTTTTAATATTTATTTAATTATTTTAGATGCTCTAGAAAAATATTATATAAGTTAAAATAATGTTAAAACAAAGTTGTGTGATTTTTTTATATTTATCTTTGATGGATAAAAATAGTTATTTTGCATTTTTTATTTTTTTCTATTAAAAATAGTTTACCAGAACAAATTTACATTATAAGGAGCTACTACTCCAAATTGTATCAAGAAGATCACCTATCAAATTAGGACAAAATAAAGTATACATTTTTATAATTGATTAACATATTATATCAATAGTATCGATCTATAAGCCAGTCCCATGATCCTGTGACATTGTTGCTACATTTTTCTTTATCACACTCGTATGTCCCAAGAAGAGGCACAACTAGGTTAGGACAATATCTTTAAAATTAGTCTAGAAGCTTGACTTTTCATTTTGTAGCATCAAAAATTATACTCCTTTAATTATGAGTCCAATTCCACACTCTCATAGCACTCATTTTAGTATATTCCCATTCTTCTATGCATTTATAGGACCTTTTATTACAATAAATTAATATTTAATTTAATATTATGAGTCCTATTTCACTTTAATGCATCAACACTTTATTATTTGGGCCCTTATTTTAGGTTTGTCATTTATCTTATTTCATAGCTTATATGGGTCTTATGTCATTTTAAAGTTTAATGCACTTTTTCCCATGCTCAAATATTATCATTTCTCATATATTATATTTTTGGTACCAAGGGCCTATTATATCACAACCTTAAACATGCAGACCTATTTTGTTGGGTCAATGTCACTAGGAATTGTTGATTGAAGCTTTTTGGGCAGAATTTCAAGAGGATAATATGTCAGTCTTTCCATTTCTTGAACTATCTTCAATATAAAAAAATTGGTTATTTTAAGTTAACCTAAAGTGAATTATACCTTGAGATCCCTATATAAGACATCACTCCCAGCTCATTTTGAGATCTCATTATTATTATCTCATTCTTTCCTTCTAAGAGAAATTATTATGATTTAAAAGAAAAGTTGAGTTGAAGGAGTAGCAAGCTACATCAAGGCATCTTCAATTATGTTTTCATGGTGATTTCATGATGGATTTTGTTATGATTTATCATGTTATTGTACAAACACATGGAAGAATTATCATAAGAGCATTATGTCATCAAATGGAGGTATGATCATTTCAATTGAGTATTTATATTCAATAATTTCAATTCATATTTCTATTTCCTATTTATCATTTTTGTAGGCTTGAGCCCTAACCTGGGGTATAACTGACGCAAACCCCTATACAACCCCAAACAACATTTTTCTTCTCTTGTGTGGATATCCAGGTTTATCTACAGGTTTTTAATAGAGACTAAAACTAGTAAATTGCTCACAACAAGAGATAGAGATCCACTAAAAAATTGGTTAGAATAAGGGCTCCTAGAATCTCTAACCTTTAGGAAAAGGGTGCCTAGCATCCTTGACCTCCCAGTTCTAGCTCAAATTGCTAGGAAGCAAGTATAGAGTCTCAAAGTCCTAGATCTAGTTTCAATTTCAATGATTCATTAGTAAGACAAGGGTGCCTATCAATGATGACCTCTTAGTTTTAGCATAGATTTTAGACATAAGTTTTTTATTAAGGGAAAAACAGGTTTTGAGGGGGACTCAAAACCCCATATAATAGGTTTTGAAGGGACCTGAAACCCTCAGATTTTACTAGGATTGGGAACCTACAATGAAAATTTTGCCAAAAAGATAGGTAAATAAAATCAGTAGACCATATCAACAAATCTGACTAGTGCAAGACAAAAGCCAACACAACCACAAGAAGAAATAAGCTAGCTAAACTAAGAGAAAATCAATACAAAACATGTTGGCAACACAACTTAAGCCATTAGCTGAAGTCGATAGACTCCCTCATCCAAACATCAAGGATTTTCTAGGTTCCCCAACCCATATACATAAAATTCAGGCAATAAAAGGCTAGCCCGAACCTTAACCAAAAACTAGCACAATCTAAGCTGGGCCCTTCAAAATTGTCAGCATCCAGCTAGACATAAGCAAGGGGGTTTTGAAAGGCTCCCCTAACATTTGATTTGGGTTTTAAAATGGCTCCCAAAACAACCAAGAAACAACCAACAATCCCAAAGTATTTGATCACACCTTTAACAACAAAACACCCATCCACCTCAATAGGATAGTGACCCACCTCCATAGGGGATGAAAAGAGTGAAATCATCCATAGAGAGACCCAATCTATTGGCCACAAACCAAAATCCAGCAACCAAGAGAAGGCATGGTGAAGCTTTGTTGGACAGATGAGTTTTGAAGAGGCAACCACAACCTCAATAGGGGAAGAAGAAAGAAAGAAAAAAAGTCGATCGTCCTTGGTTCTCCCATAGAGACAAAACAAGGCATCAACAACCCTTCGTCAGTCCAATCATAACTGGCCACTTGACCAAAAAACCCCTTAACTACCCAATCACCATGCAGCCACTCAACCTCTATAGGAGGGCACAACACCTCAAGAGGAGAACCTCGAGAGTGAGTAGTAAGAGAACAAACCTTGAGAAAGAAACCAATAGGGGAAGCATCGAGGGTACACACAAAAGAGATAGGTCCGCCGCAAGTGTAAAACTCCATCTCCAAAGGAACAACCCCCACCTCAATAGGGGGAAAAAGGTCCATCAGAAGGAGAAGCCACACCATCCACAACCCAATATCCGAGTAGCCTCTGTCAAACAAAACCACCTCAGAAAAGGAATATCCAGCTCTAACCACAAAGAATATCTCCATCTCTATAGGAGATAACAGAAACATTATAGGTACAGAGAGAGAAAAAGGATGCCAAGAAGCCATTGAAACCCTAGACATATCCACCCGAGTTCAATCCACCTCCATAGGAAAGGAGAAAAACTCAAAAAGAGAAGCAGGGGTAAATATCTAGGAGAAGACAACGAGAGAGAGGCGAAATAGAGGACCTACAAAAGGCACAAGACAAGCCCCATCCCAACAGGCACCAAATGGAGAGAAGATTGCCAATGCAGGGAGACAAGGGCTCTGAGCCATGATGCACTCAGGAGCACCAACTCAAACAACCACCCCAGCAAGGAGCCGGGGATGTCGAACCTCCAAAGGAACAGATCTAGGCCAAAGAAAGGTGACCAGATCCACATCTGCCAAAAGCAAGATGATGACACCTACAACCAAGGATTCCATGCAAGAAGAATCATCCTCATTGTCATCAGAATCCTCCCCATCCGCAGTAGAGGTTGAAACCCTAACACCAACACAGCTACTACTCCCGCTCCTGCTCATCTCAATTTAATATTATTTAATGCGAGTTCATGTCAGTTCATTCCTAGATCTACATTTCTAGTTCCTTTCTACATCTTATTTCTATCTTTGTACATGTTAGTTCATTTCTAGATCTATATTTGCTAGTTTATGTTGTTTATTGTCAATTTTGTACCTTTTAGCCTAGTTCTTTGCATCCATCTCAATTCAATCAATTCAAATCAATCAATAAGAGTGTAATGAATAGAAAAGAGGGAAAACAACATGAGAGAGATCCTATGAGCAACCACTAACTTTAGATCAATCACAAATAAAACTCCAATCATAAGCGCAATGAAGGAAGCAATACAAAATTCAATAAATGATAACAAAATAAACATGAATTAATTAAGCAAATCATATGTTGAGCATGATTTTTGTGCCTCCATTTCTCTTCTCCTTCTTCATTTTGTGTGGGATAGGTCTGTATTATAGACCAATTCCTACCATATGAAAGAATGAGAATTCAAAGATTGTAGCTATCCATGATTGAGAATGATGTTGAATTAATAGATTTTTGGGATTCCAATTGATGATCAGGATTGATTTGACAACAAAAATATCAATGGTGGAGGATCATTAAGATAAGTTGGTTGGGATTGACTGAATTGATTCACAAGTTAACTAATCTGATTAACTTAATTTGTGGATAAAGGAGTTAAAAAAATGATTTGAAAAAGGTGGATTGAATGACTAGTTAGAAAAAGGTGATTGATGAGTTAGAGGAAAAGTCAACATGGAATTGAAAGTCAGTGGTAGTTAGCCATTTTTGACATGTGCTATAGAAGAATGGATGAAATTAGCATTTTAGTTAATTTGGAGAAATTTGGTTTGCAAAATGTGAGAAATTAAATGAAGAAGTTTATTTAATTGGGAGGACATTACTAGCTAATTAAATAATTTGGAGTAATTATTTAATTATGAGAAGATAATGGAAATTGATTTAATTAAATAGTAAAGATTATTTGATTAAAGTAAATGAAGAGGATTAACTAAATAATAAGATTATTTAATTAATATGAGAGAAAAATATCTAATTAAATAATGAATGATTATTTAATTATGGGGTTGGAAGGAAATTTAAAATGGAAGAACAATTTAAATTTACAAGAATAAAGTCAAATTAATTAAATAATTAAAATTATTTAATTAATAAAGCGGGAAAATTTGTAAAATCAGCATTTGCAAGAGCGAGACAATTTTAGCTATCTACAAAGAGAAGAATTAAAACCATAGTGCCCAACTCTCACCCTTCAGTCTTAATTTGAGACCTAATTGGTTGTTCTGTAATGTAATTTGTGGGATTGGGTTTGATTCCTAGTTTATATGTTTATACGATTGAATTCCATTTCCCTTACATTACATTTTGTTGAACCTGACATGTCATACATTTGCATATTGTCGATTTTTACTTTTAGATCCGATGTTTCAGATTTAGATGCATTCATTGATCAGTTCATGTACTTTCATTACTTAGTTTCTTTATTACTTCCATATGTTAGAAAGCACATTTTGTTTCATTGAATTGTTTATATCATTGCATTAGACATCATAGATTGAAAAAAGGGACATTTTAGAAACTTTTAATGTTGCAAAAAAAACATTTAGGTCGTTACCCCAAATCCCATTCAATGCCATCAATTCTAAGATGGATCAAAGCCTTAACCAAATTTAATTTGAACAATATATAGTTAAAAAAATTAAAATTATAATAAAAGGAGGACAAACCATGGGGGGGTCTAAATTTTTATATGATGTATATCCCTCTTATTTGTGTAAAGAAATAAATCACACCATACATAAGTATCTAGGCTATTTAAATAAACAATGAGCCTAGATTTAAGAGATAAGACTAATGACCAAAAAGTGATAAATACTACAGTAAATCTAGACATTAAATAACAATATAATTAGCTACTAATCTAACATAGAAAATATTATAACAAATGTTTATTTGAATGGATAAAATGTTAATAGATTGAGACTAACTTCAAACAAGATTACACCATTTTTCCCTATGTAAATAAATCAAGACATTTCCTCAAGATAAACACAAATAAGAAATCATATGAATTTGACAATCTTGAGATTCTAACCCTCAACTACAACATGAGCAGTCTCCTCATTCTCACCCACTTCTGAAATGTCTACTCACTTGGAATGCACTAGCGGAATTTGACATGTTGCCCATTATCTTGACTTCACCCATGAAGGGAAATGGGGCATCCCAGAAATCCATTTGAGATTAGTATGCACCTACAGTATCATGTGTTTCCTCAAAACAAATTAGAACATGTTGATACAAGAACATACTACTATGTCATAAAAGCGGAAACAGGCATAGTTGATTTCCCATGATTAAAACCTTAGAGGAAAGATGATGCAATTACATATCTAAGAAAATTTCAGCAGCATTATGGCATACAGATTTAATACATCATAATCATGAAACAAGAAGAATGAGACAAAAGAGAGAACACATATATATGTGGAGAAAACTCTTTCAGGTAAAAAACCCCTCTCTCCAAACATCGATCCAATGTATTACTCAACAACAAGTAACAATACTTTTTTAGGATCTAAGTCTTTACATGGATATTTACATCTTGTTCCATCTTGAGAAAAACAAACAATGCAACCCCTATAAAATGAACTTCTCTCCTCTCTTAAATCAGCTAAGGCATCAACATATAGATAGAGCCCAACACTAAGAGGTGGGTGCCTATGGATTCAAAAACCATCTTCAACACCTAAGAAGCAAGTTATATCATAAACAGTATCTTGCTAATCCCATGACACGTTGCTCATAGCAACTTTTAAGGCGATGACAACTATCTCATCCATAATGGTCATCTTGCCACATATTATGTAAAGACATCATAGAATTTAAAATGACCAAGAATAGGTATCTTTCTTACCTCTCACCACTTGTCAAAAGTGAACTCCACCATAAATGCCAAAAGCTAAAATACAACTCCAATACATAATAGAAATTGAAAACCAAGACTCTTTAGTCAACATAGGAAATTACAAAATCAATTTCCACTCCAACATAGCATCTTCCAAGTGGGTACCAACATCCTAAAAAATAAGGAATATGTCATTTCATCACCTGCCATGTAGGATGCCACCTCACCGAGAGTTCCCACAAAGTGAATGACAACTCAATAAATTTATATCTTAGAATAAATTAATTAGGCAACAATTAATTAATTTAACATGTTAAGAATCTAAGGTTGAGACACCTTAATCCCAACAGCCCAATCCTGATAATGTTCACCCAAATTCCCCAACATTATCAGAATACACAACTTTATGTGGAAAAAACAAATAATTTTCTTCCTTATGATCCCTGTTGGTGATATTCTGGGTTTACAAGGCAATAGCAACGCCAGCTGCGTGTATAGTTCTTTCCAGGCCAGCCAAGCTTAGTTCATGGGCAACTAATAAAGACGGATTTATTGAATTCATCAATGTAAACAGATTACAGGAGTTTATTATATCAGATCCTTCTTGGGCAACATTTCGCTCAGACAGTTGAGCTGCAAAGTTTTACAGGACGAGGTATTTACAAATGTCTGCAAACCCTGCTCGTGCAAGGCGATGTTCTTCAAGATTTATTCCGTAGAGATTTTTAATTTCAGTAGAAGTTGTAATAAATAACGTATTATGGTCCTCAACCAATTAACTACAAATCTATATATTATAGTGATATTTCTCTGTATGAATAATAGACAGCTAGGGAAAACAGAAGGCCATCAACAAAATTTGAATTGAAAGTCATAATCAGTTTGAAAATATGGGCCTATTCACACTCACTTTACGAGAAAAGTCACAGGAAGCTACAATATTAAGTATTTAGGTTTGATTGTGAAGATATATTTTTTTTTTTTGAATATTTTAGACTATATTTTATGATCTATATTATCAAAATCTGAAAAGTTAGGAAAAAGAAATAAAATAATTGTATTGATATTTTTTATGAATATTTTAGACTATATTTTATGATCTATTATCAGAATCTGAAAAGTTAGGAAAAAAAAATGAAATAATTGTAAAAGAATAAACATTCAAATACTTTTACAGCTCATAAATATCAAAATACAAATTATCCACCTGATATTAAATCAGGAGAAAATTACCAAAATATTCAAGTTGAAGTTTTCCTTTTCTTTTCATTCGAACTAGAGGGCACTGGTTCAGACTTGCCTATCAAGCAGTGCTGATCACTAGAAAGAAACTAGTGCCCTAAGAACATACCCAAATCCACCAAAGATTTTAATTATTTTTCATTTAAAATTTAGAACACTGATAAAAGATATTGATATAGAGTGATAATTTAAATGTGGCGGCGTTGTTCTAAGCCCACCACGAGCTTACCATCTAGTACCCAACATTCTAAGCAGAGCCTTATGCATCTCCCCACCTCCATTTTCTCGGTCTAGCTCGTAGAGGGTAGGACTGATAACCCAACTCCGACAGCAGCCTTTTGGCAACATAGCAAATGTATTCCTTAATTTAAAAAATATGCATTAAGCTTATATTTCGAAGTTTAAAAGTGTTAAACATTTAGAATTGACTGATATTTTTTAAATTTAATATGTTACCTAAAATATGTGATCACACTAAAAATATATTTCTACACTTAAAAATATTATACACTCAAAATTAGCATTCATTATGCATTCATTGTACTTACAAACTTAGCCGGTAATGGAGGTGGTACCTAACTGGGCGCGCCAGTTTTTCTTCTGAGGAAAAAGGAAAGTGCAGCTGCACGCACAAGGTATGACGTCAGTCGTTTGTTCCGTTGGAATATGACATCAGTCTGAGAGGAGGAGCAATTTTGAGAGCCTACATTGAGTGTTTGGCTTGATACATGATACACTCTATATGGCTCTGATTTACCTGTGTTAAATTTATATATCAGCAGCCATGCACTTCAGTTCAATGACTAGAATTTTATTGAGTATATACATTCCGGTCTTGCTTTGTGTTAATGTGCAGAGAATTTCGCGGCTAAAACAAAGGAAAATCACCAAAATGAGTCGAACAAAATCCTTGAAGAATTTAACTATTAAATATTGGAATTTGCAGCTTTCTGGCTGTAGTTTTCATTGTCAAGTACAATACGCACATTAAAACTGAAACAGTTTACATAAACAACTCTAGCAAGTCCTGTAATTTTAATGGAACAAGAAATTTAAATGAATTTGCTGCATGGCTCATAGCATGTTTTATTTTGCCTTGGAGAAAAACCATTTAACGGTCTCATAAATCTTCCAGCATATGAGATACATAAAAACATTTTATGGGCTTACAAAAATTTCAGCATGATATATATAAAAACATTTAAATCCGCTTAACTATCTTAGCATTGTGAAGACAAGAAATGTGGCAAAAAAAATTAATTAATTGTAGAGATCATTTTGGCAAGTGCATATCTCCTTCATTTTAATGATTTAATTTTTAAAGGAGTTTTCAATGTTCTATTAAATATAATATAGAACATAATCGAGGTCATTTGGAGCAAAATTCTATAAGAGATTCCACAAAATTTATTCTTAGGATAGCAATTGAATTAATATATTTTTCAACTCTATAAGATTGAATAAGGCCTTGATTTCAAAGATTTTGGAGTTATTTTTTAAAAATCATTACAAAATTAGTGTTTCCACCTGTTTCGTTTCAACATTGCAAATCATTAAAAAAAAAAGATTTTTTTAAAAATGTGAGATCTAGGTCCAAATAAGCTATAGCTAAACGTTTATATCATTTAATGTTTTTTTTATGTGTAATTTATTGAAAAATTATTTTTCTCCACCATGGTTGGCTTGCAACAAGGGGCAAAATTAATTTGGTCACACCTAAAAATATATGGGTAGTGACAATGTGGTCATTAAGGAGATCAATCTCATCGATAATGAATGTATAAGGGAATAAACTAGGGGGAAACCAATAGAATGCAAAAATAAATATTATCAAACATGGATACACAGATAGATGCAGAATTAGATGGTCTCAAGATGATGATTTGATAGATAACTTATAGCTAAGGTTCTACAGATTTCAAACATAAAGAGCCACATAACAAGATGGGATGAAAATAATCTTCTACTTGGGAAATGATGCTTTTGGGTTTGGATCAAAACTAAAGATGGATCATCACTCAAGTAATTATATGGCTATGCATTTCACACCAAAGATAGATACAAAAAAAAATATGGTAAGAATACAACCAATTGGATTTACCTAATGGAGTAGTTTTTTGATCTTTATTGTGTTCCATGTTAATAAAAAGTTGTAATAGCACCTTTATACTTGGAATTAGAATGATTATTTTTGTATCGTTAGCCACGTGAAGAGAAAAAATAAGGTATGTGTGGTCACACAATTTTTTTCCAAAAGGAACTCACTACATATATGTCACTAACAATTTTAGAGATGGCTACTTCAACCTACTTATCAAATTAAAGCAGAAAATTATGATCAATAATTATGTTCATCAATTCTAAACTGTCTTTAAGACTAAAGAATATTATAGAGGAAATTTTGAAGGAATTATTCCAAGGGGGTTTAAAAGATCACATCAAATATGATGTTCACTTGCTCCATCAAAGTTATATGTCCTAATCAATGATTATGGTAAGAATGTAGAGGAAAAATCTCTGGTTTGTAAAAAGAAAAGTTAGATAAGCATATGAAATAAAACACCTCCTACATAGTCACTTATCTACCTAGGTTGACACCACAAAAAGTTAAAGAGAAGAGACCAAAAGGGTTATGTTCTAACTATGATAGAAAATACAATTGAGGAAATAAATGCACCAAAAACAAATTATTTAATAACAAAAGATTCATTTAGGAAAAAGAGGAGGAACCATTACTAGAGGGAAACATTATGAGATACTCAACCAAACATTTCTTATCACGTACTTGCTAATTTTAGCATCCTACAAAATCTCAAGGTGTTTGGTTTATTAAAGAATGAGAGAGAAAAAGTATTGGTATATTTGGAATCACTTTTCAACTTAATTAAAAATAAGCTAGCTACTTGTATAGATTATTTGATACTCATTGCCTTGAAAATTTAGGTCCAAATTATAGATGTGGTATCCAACTATTTGCGAAAAAATCATAGTATTAATCTAACTATGGATAGATTTGTAACCCAAGACATAACCAAGGAGAGGATTGCACAAATGTAACAACCATATGAACCTTTACAACATACATCCAAATTGAACTTCAAATCATCTGGAATCAAAAATAGAAAATCTTAAACAAACTAAAATGGTCCATAGAGCATGACAAAATAACAAAAATAAATCTTACTAAAAATATGAGTTGGGACCCACTAGTGGGCCCAATGAAAGAGTTTGAGTATTCTGAACAATAAGATACTGGCTCTTTTCCTTACAACAAACAATAGTCCAAGTAGAAGCATCTTTGCTATGAGAACTCAATGGAGCAATACTAGAGGAACCATTAGAGGTAACAAATGAATCACCCAAGTGGGCCACCAAATTTTGAGAGGGAACCTAATATTCTGGTGACACAGAATCTAGAACCATGGATGAGATGAGGCCAAATCTTGAGAGACCCACAAAAAGATCCACATTACCAAGAATAGGGACCCGAGGCACTAAAAAAATAGAATATTGACAATAGATAAGGTCACTACAATAGGAGTAGATGAGATGAACCATTACTAGCTATTCATGAGATTTCATTCATAAAGTAACATAGTTGAACTAAGAGGGTTGTGTGCAAATTCCTTGTCACTGCTAATATCTCATCAAATAAAAAAATTCTTAATAGAAGAGATAATGGATTTGTGGCCTAATTATGTTCATTAGCATCATATCATTCTAATTCTCTTACTCATTTATATCTGTAACTAATTATAGATGGCCACTTAATAGCTTTTGGAGATTTGGCTAAAATATTGCTACCTAAAAGAAATCAAAATCATGTCATTCCACTCTAGTGCTAGGTAGTCGACCCCCAATATTATGCCTTAAAAGTATCCATGTCTGCACATGTGTGTGATCTTGAGAATATTTATTGGGTGCTATATCTAGGTATCATAAGGCATATCTAGAATGCTTAATCCTCTTCCATGATGATGGTGTGTAAGAAGGATGACACTTGGTACATGTGTATAAACTATAGAGAGATCAAAAGGTATGTCATCAAAGATAAGTTTCATATTTCAATCATTGATTATTCACTAGATGAATTAAATGGAGTCATTTTTATATAAATTTATCTTAGATTAAGTTATCATGTAATGCCCCACCAGGAAACCCCGAAGGGGTAAAGCTAAAACACACGAATCCATTCTGCAAGTTCCAAAATTTGGCCCTTAACAGAGAAAAAATGGGTGGTAATAGGAGGCGATATGAGCCAAGCAATTCCAAAGAATGGAAATAGAAGGAGGAGGTCTGGAGTATTTTACAGAAGGGTGGATTTTCAAAATTCATGGAAAAACTCCACGAACGGGATGGCACGGTTACCAGTTTTTTCTGCAAAAACTGGAGAAAGGGTATGCTAAAAATGGGAGACCAGAGTGTAGAAATTGACGAAGACCTCATTTCCCAAGCCACGAGCCTCAGAAGGGAAGGGTGCAACTTCTATAGAGACATGAAAGTCAGTAAGGAGGCCATCGACAGATACTCGAAAACCGAGAAGGAGAAAAAACAATTGGTTAAGTTAAGTACAACTTACTACCCACCCAGAGCTTTTGTTAAACCTTGGTGGGATGTTCTCTTTGTTTTAATGCACTACATTACATTAGATGGTAGGTTTACAAAGTTTATGGGTACCATTTCGTCTTGTTGAATCACTTTAGGCATGACGAGAAGGTTAATTTTCCTTATTTTCTACTCTGTTTGATGAATGCAACCATAAAGGCCTATAAAGAAAACCCTATGGGGGATATTGCCATGCACCAAGGCTTGATGGTCCTCATTTATGACCATCTCAAGGCCAATCAAATTGGCCGCATGCAGCCCTCTGTAGAGTCTGAGGAGGATGGGTTTGATTTTTCAGTGGATGAGGAGAGTGACAGTGACCCGTCGAGCAATTTTGAGGAGAGTATGGATGTTTCGGATTATGAAACTGGTAAGAAGAGGAAATATATTA